>NC_092130.1:133682657-134932657 GCF_043159975.1 Macaca nemestrina | reverse complement strand
TCTTATTATTATTATTATTATACTTTAAGTTCTAGGGTACATGTGCGTAACCTGCAGGTTTGTTACGTATGTATACTTGTGCCATGTTGCTGTGCTGCATCCATCAACTCGTCAGCACCCAACTACTCGTCATTTACATCAGGTATAACTCCCAATGCAATCCCTCCCCCCTCCCCCCTCCTCATGATAGGCCCTGGTGTGTGATGTCCCCCTTCCCAAGTCCAAGTGATCTCATTGTTCAGTTCCCACCTATGAGTGAGAATATGCGGTGTTTGGTTTTCTGTTCTTGTGATAGTTTGCTAAGAATGATGGTTTCCAGCTGCATCCATGTCCCTACAAAGGACACAAACTCATCCTTTTTGATGGCTGCATAGTATTCCATGGTGTATTAGTGCCACATTTTCTTAATCCAGTCTGTCACTGATGGACATTTGGGTTGATTCCAAGTCTGTGCTATTGTGAATAGTGCCGCAATGAACATACGTGTGCATGTGTCTTTAGAGCAGCATGATTTATAATACGTGTGCATGTGTCTTTATAGCAGCATGATTTATACATGTGCATGTGTCTTTATAGCAGCATGATTTATATCCCCAGTAATGGGATGGCTGGGTCATATGGCACATCTAGTTCTAGATCCTTGAGGAATCACCATACTGTTTTCCATAATGGTTGAACTAGTTTACAATCCCACCAACAGTGTACAAGGGTTCCTATTTCTCCACATCCTCTCCAGCACCTGTTGTTTCCTGACATTTTAATGATCGCCATTCTAACTGGTGCGAGATGGTATCCCATTGTGGTTTTGATTTGCATTTCTCTGATGGCCAGTGATGATGAGCATTTTTTCATGTGTCTGTTGGCTGTATGAATGTCTTCTTTTGAGAAATGTATGTTCATATCCTTTGCCCACTTTTTGATGGGGTTGTTTGTTTTTTTCTTGTAAATTTGTTTGAGTTCTTTGTAGGTTCTGGATATTAGCCCTTTGTCAGATGAGTAGATTGCAAAAATTTTCTCCCATTCTGTAGGTTGCCTGTTCACTCTGATGGTAGTTTCTTTTGCAGTGCAGAAGCTCTTTAGTTTAATGAGATCCTTGTCAATTTTGGCTTTTGCGGCCATTGCTTTTGGTGTTTTAGACATGAAGTCTTTGCCCATGCCTATAACCTGAATGGTACTATCTAGGTTTTCCTCTAGGGTTTTTATGGTATTAGGTCTAACATTTAAGTCTCTAATCCATCTTGAATTAATTTTCGTGTAAGGAGTAAAGAAAGGATCTAGTTTCAGCTTTCTACTTATGGCTAGCCAATTTTCCCAGCACCATTTATTAAATAGGGAATCCTTTCCCCATTTCTTGTTTCTCTCAGGTTTGTCAAAGATCAGATGGCTGTAGATGTGTGGTATTATTTCTGAGGACTCTGTTCTGTTCCATTGGTCTATATCTCTGTTTTGGTACCAGTACCATGCTGTTTTGGTTACTGTAGCCTTGTAGTATAGTTTGAAGTCAGGTAGCGTGATGCTCCAGCTTTGTTCTTTTGACATAGGATTGTCTTGGAGATGCGGGCTCTTTTTTGGTTCCATATGAACTTTAAAGCAGTTTTTCCAATTCTGTGAAGAAACTCATTGGTAGCTTGATGGGGATGGCATTGAATCTATAAATAACCTTGGGCAATAAGGCCATTTTCATGATATTGATTCTTCCTATCCATGAGCATGGTATGTTCTTCCATTTGTTTGTGTCCTCTTTGATTTCACTGAGCAGTGGTTTGTAGTTCTCTTTGAAGAGGTCCTTTACATCCCTTGTAAGTTGGATTCCTAGGTATTTTATTCTCTTTGAAGCAATTGTGAATAGAAGTTCATTCCTGATTTGGCTCTCTGTTTGTCTGTTACTGGTGTATAAGAATGCTTGTGATTTTTGCACATTAATTTTGTATCCTGAGACTTTGCTGAAGTTGCTTATCAGCTTAAGGAGATTTTGGGCTGAGACAATGGGGTTTTCTAAATATACAATCATGTCATCTGCAGAGAGGGACAATTTGACTTCTTCTTTTCCTAACTGAATACCCTTGATTTCTTTCTCTTGCTTGATTGCCCTAGCCAGAACTTCCAACACTATGTTGAATAGGAGTGGTGAGAGAGGGCATCCCTGTCTTGTGTCAGTTTTCAAAGGGAATTTTTCCAGTTTTTGCCCATTCAGTATGATATTGGCTGTGGCTTTGTCATAAATAGCTCTTATTATTTTGAGGTACGTTCCATCAATACCGAATTTATTGAGGGTTTTAGCATGAAGGGCTGTTGAATTTTGTCAAAAGCCTTTTCTGCATCTATTGAGATAATCATGTGGCTCTTGTCTTTGGTTCTGTTTCTATGCTGGATTATGTTTATTGATTTGCGAATGTTGAACCAGCCTTGCATCCCAGGGATGAAGCCCACTTGATCATGGTGGATAAGCTTTTTGACGTGCTGCAGAAACCGGTTTGCCAGTATTTTATTGAGGATTTTTGCATCGATGTTCATCAGGGATATTGGTCTAAAATTTTCTTTTTTTGTTGTGTCTCTGCCAGGCTTTGATATCAGGATGATGTTGGCCTCCTAAAATGAGTTAGGGAGGATTCCCTCTTTTTCTATTGATTGGAATAGTTTCAGAAGGGCTGGTACCAGCTCCTCCTTGTACCACTGGTAGAATTCAGCTGTGAATCCATCTGGTCCTGGAATTTTTTTGGTTGGTAGGCTATTAATTATTGCCTCAATTTCAGAGCCTGCTATTGGTCTATTCAGGGATTCAACTTCTTCCTGGTTTAGTCTTGGGAGAGTGTAAGTGTCCAGAAAATTATCCATTTCTTCTAGATTTTCTAGTTTATTTGCATAGAGGTGTTTATAGTATTCTCTGATGGTAGTTTGTATTTCTGTGGGGTCGGTGGTGATATCCCCTTTATCATTTTTAATTGCGTCGATTTGATTCTTCTTTCTTTTCTTATTTATTAGTCTTGCTATCAGTCTGTCAATTTTGTTGATCTTTTCAAAAAACCAACTTCTGGATTCATTGATTTTTTTGGAGGGTTTTTTTGTGCCTCTACGTCCTTCAGTTCTGCTCTGATCTTAGTTATTTCTTGCCTTCTGCTAGCTTTCGAATGTGTTTGCTCTTGCTTCTCTAGCTCTTTTAATTGTGATGCTAGAGTGTCAATTTTAGATCTTTCCTGCTTTTTCTTGTGGGCATTTAGTGCTATAAATTTCCCTCTACACACTGCTTTAAATGTGTTCCAGAGATTCTGGTATGTTGTATCTTTGTTCTCATTGGTTTCAAAGAACATCTTTATTTCTGCCCTCATTTCGTTATGTACCCAGTAGTCATCCAGGAGCAGTTTTTTCAGTTTCCATGTAGTTGAGCAGTTTGGATTGAGTTTCTTACTCCTGAGTTCTAGTTTGATTGCACTGTGGTCTGAGAGACAGGTTGTTATAATTTCTGTTCTTGTACATTTGCTGAGGAGTGCTTTACTTCCAATTATGTGGTCAATTTTGGAATAAGTGTGATGTGGTGCTGAGAAGAATGTATATTCTGTTTATTTGGGGTGGAGAGTTCTATAGATGTCTATTAGGTCTGCTTGCTGCAGAGATGAGTTCAATTCCTGGAGATCCTTGTTAACTTTCTGTCTCATTGATATGTCTAATATTGACAGTGGAGTGTTGAAGTTTCCCATTATTATTGTATGGGAATCTAAGTCTCATTGTAAGTCTCTAAGGACTTGCTTTATGAATCTGGGTGCTCCTGTATTGGGTGCATATATATTTAGGATAATTAGCTCTTCCTGTTGTATTGATCCCTTTACCATTATGTAATGGCCTTCTTTGTCTCTTTTGATCTTTGATGGTTTAAAGTCTGTTTTATCAGAGACTAGTATTGCAACCCCTGCTTTCTTTTGTTCTCTATTTGCCTGGTAAATCTTCCTCCATCCCTTTATTTTGAGCCTATGTATGTCTCTGCGTGTGAGATGGGTCTCCTGAATACAGCAGACTGATGGGTCTTGACTCTTTATCCAGTTTGCCAGTCTATGTCTTTTAATTGGAGCATTTAGTCCATTTACATTTAAGGTTAATATTGTTATGTGTGAACTTGATCCTGCCATTATGATATTAACTGGTTATTTTGCTCGTTAGTTGATGCAGTTTCTTCCTAGCCTCGATGGTCTTTACATTTTGGCATGTTTTTGCAATGGCTGGTACTGGTTGTTCCTTTTTATGTTTAGTGCTTCCTTCAGGGTCTCTTGTAAGGCAGGCCTGGTGGTGACAAAATCTCTAAGCATTTGCTTATCTGTAAAGGATTTTATTTCTCCTTCACTTATGAAACTTTTTTGTCTGGATATGAAATTCTGGGTTTAAAATTCTTTTCTTTTAGAATGTGGAATATTGGCCCCCACTCTCTTCTGGCTTGGAGAGTTTCTGCCGAGAGATCTGCTGTTAGTCTGATGGGCTTCCCTTTGTGGGTAAGCCGACCTTTCTCTCTGGCTGCCCTTAAGATTTTTTCCTTCATTTCAACTTTGGTGAATCTGGCAATTATGTGTGTTGGCGTTGCTCTTCTCGAGGAGTATCTTTGTGGCGTTCTCTGTATTTCCTGGATTTGAATGTTGGCCTGCCCTACTAGGTTGGGGAAGTTCTCTTGGATGATATCCTGAAGAGTGTTTTCCAACTTGGTTCCATTTTTCCCCTCACTCTCAGGCACCCCAATCTGACGTAGATTTGGTCTTTTTACATAATCCCATACTTCTTGCAGGCTTTGTTCATTTCTTTTTCTTCTTTTTTCTTTTGGTTTTTCTTCTTGCTTCATTTCGTTCATTTGATCCTCAATTGCTGATACTCTTTCTTCCAGTTGATCGAGTGGGTTACTGAAGCTTGTGCATTTGTCACGTATTTCTCGTGTCATTGTTTTCATCTCTTTCATTTCGTTTAGGACCTTCTCTGCATTAATTACTCTAGCCATCAATTCTTCCACTTTTTTTTCAAGATTTTTAGTTTCTTTGCACTGGGTACGTAATTCCTCCTTTAGCTCTGAGACGTTTGATTGACTGAAGGCTTCTCTCATCTCGTCAAAGTCATTCTCCATCAAGCTTTGATCCCCTGCTGGCAATGAGCTGCACTCCTTTGCCGGGGGAGATGCGCTCTTATTTTTTGAATTTCCAACTTTTCTGCCCTGCTTTTTCCCCATCTTTGTGGTTTTATCTGCCTTTGTCTTTGATGATGGTGACGTACTGATGGGGTTTTGGTGTAGGTGTCCTTCCTGTTTGATAGTTTTCCTTCTAACAGTCAGGACCCTCAGCTGTAGGTGTGTTGGAGATTGCTTGAGGTCCACTCCAGACCCTGTTTGCCTGGGTGTCAGCAGCAGAGGCTGCAGAAGATAGAATATTGCTGAACAGTGAGTGTACCTGTCTGATTCTTGCTTTGGAGGCTTCCTTTCAGGGGTGTACTCCACCCTGTGAGGTGTGGGGTGTCAGACTGCCCCTAGTGGGGAATGTCTCCCAGTTAGGCTACTCAGGGGTCAGGGACCCACTTGAGCAGGCAGTCTGTCCGTTCTCAGATCTCACCTTCCGTGTTGGGAGATCCACTGCTCTCTTCAAAGCTGTCAGACAGAGTCGTTTGCATCTGCAGAGGTTTCTGCTGCTTTTGTTGTTATCTGTGCCCTGTCCCCAGTGGTGGAGTCTACAGAGACAGGCAGGTTTCCTTGAGCTGCTGTGAGCCCCACCCACTTTGAGCTTCCCAGCGGCTTTGTTTACCTACTTAAGCCTCAGCAATGGCGGGCGCCCCTCCCCCAGCCTCGCTGCTGCCTTGTGGTTAGATCACAGATTGCTGTGCTAGCAATGAGGGTGGCTCCGTGGGCGTTGGACCCTCCTGGCCAGGTGTGGGATATAATCTCCTGGTGTGCCTTTTTGCTTAAAACACAGTATTGGTGTGGGAGTTACCCGATTTTCCAGGTGTTTTATGTCTCAGTTCCCTTGGCTAGGAAAAGGGATTCCCTTCCCCCTTGTGCTTCCCAGGTGAGGCGATGCCTCATCCTGCTTCAGCTCTCGCTGGTCAGGCTGCAGCAGCTGACCAGCACTGATTGTCCCGCACTCCCTAGTGAGATGAACCCAGTACCTCAGTTGAAAATGCAGAAATCACCGGTCTTCTGTGTCGCTCGAGCTGGGAGTTGGAAACTGGAGCTGTTCCTATTCGGCCATCTTGCTCCACCCCCCCTACATGATTCTTTTCATGGATCAGTTTGGTAGCACTGTTTTTGGGGAATCTGAGAAGAGATATTTTGGATCACATTGAAGCCTATGGTGACAAAGGCAATATCCTCATATAAAAACTAGAAGGAAGCTTTCCGAGAAAGTTCTTTGTGATGTGTGAATTCATCTCACTGATTTACACCTTTCTTTTCATGGAGCAGTTTGCTAACACTGTTTTCATAGAATCTGCCAAGGCATGTTTGAGAGTGCATTGAGGCCTATAGTTACAAAGGAAATATTCTCAGATAAAAACTAGAAAGAAGCTTTTTGAGAAACAGCTCTGTGATGTGTGAATTGATCTCACAGAGTTATACTATTCTTTTCATTTAGCAGTTTGCTAGCAATGTTTTCGTGGAATCTTCTATAGGATAGTTTGGAGTGCATTGAAGCCTCTGGTGACAAAGGAAATATCCTAAGATAAAAACAAAAAGAAGCTTTCTGACAAATTGGTTTGTGATGTGTGATTTCATCTCACAGAGTTACACTGTTCTTTTCATTGATCCCTTTGGTAAGACTGTTTTCTTGGAATCTGCATTGGGATGATTTGGAGCACATTGAAGCTTAGGATGACAAAGGAAATGTCCTCAGACAAAATCTAGAAAAATCTTTCTAACAAATTGCTTTGTGATTTGTGAATTCATCTCACAGAGTTACATGATTGTTTTCAGGGAGCACTTTGGTAGTACTGTATTTAGGGAATCTTCAGAGGGACATTTGGGAACTCATGGAGGCCTATGGTGAAAAAGGAAATAACCTCAGACAAAAATTGCAGAGAATCTTTTCGAGAAATGGTTTTCTGGTGTATATTCACATCATAGAGTTTAACCTTTTTGTTGATTGAGCAGTTCGACATCACAGTTTTTGTGGTATCTGAGAGGAGATATTTGGGAGCACATTGAAGCCTATGGTGAAAAAAGATATATCGTCAGATTTAAGCTAGAAAGAAGCTTTCTGAGAAACTGCTCTGTGATGGGTGAATTCATCTCACAGAGTTACACCTTTCTTTTCATTGAGCAGTTTGTTAACACTATTTTTGTTTAATCTGCAAAGGGATGTTCGGGAGTGCATAGAGTCCAATGGCTAAAAGGAAATAACTTCAGGGAAAAGCTGGAGTGAAGCTTTCTGAGAAACTCCTTTGTGATATGTGTATTCATCTCATAGACTTAAGCATTTCTGTTAAGGGAGCACATTGACTTCACTGTTTGTGTGGTGTCTGAGAAGGGATATTTGGGAGTGCATTGAAGCCTATGGTGGAAAAGGAAATATCTTCAGGTGGAAAAGTAAATATCCTCATATAAAAACTAGAAAGAAGCATTCCTCAAAACTGTTTGTAATGTGTCAAATTGTGTCACAGAGATACACGATTCTTTTCATGGAGCACTTTGGTAACATTGTTTTTGTGGAATCTGCAAAGGGATATTGGGGAACGCGTTGACGCCTACAGTGAAAAAGGAAATATTCTCAGAAAAAAACTAGAAAGAAGTTTCTGAGAAACTGCTGTGTGACATGTGAATTCATCTCACAGCGTTACACATTCCTTTTCATTGAGCAGTTTGATAACAGTGTTTTCGTGAAATCTGCAATAGGATACTTGGGAGTGCATTGAAGCCTATGGTGACAAAGGAAATATCCTCAGATGAAAACCAAAAAGAAGCTTTCTGAGAAACTGCTTTGTGATGTGTGAATTCATCTCACAGGTTACACTGTTCTTTTCATTGAGCAGTTTGTTAACATTGCTTTCTTGGAATCTACATTGGAATATTTTGGAACACATTGAAACTTATGATGACAAAGGAAATATCATGAGACAAAAACCAAAAGAAGCTTTCTGAGAAACTGCTGTGTGATTTGTGAATTCATCCCACAGAGTTACACGATTCTTTTCATGGATCAGTTTGGTAGCACTGTTTTTGGGGAATCTGAGAAGGTATATTTTTTATCGCATTGAAGTCTATGATGACAAAGGGAATATCCTCAGATAAAGGTTATACAGAAGCTTTCTGAGAAAGTTCTTTGTGAAGTGTGAGTTCATCTCATAGAGTTACACTTTTCTTTTCATGGAGCAGTTTCCTAACACTATTTTCATGAACTATGCAAAGGGATATTTGCGAGCACATTTAGCCTATGGTGAAAAACTAAATATCCTCAGAAAAAAAAACTTGAAAGAAGTCTTCTGAGTAACTTCTTTGAAATGTGTGAATTCATCTCACAGAATTTCACAGCTCTGTTCCTTGAACAATTTCTGAATCCTGTTTTCATGGAATCTGCAATGGGATATTTCAGAGCGTATTGAAGCCTATGGTGCAAAAGGAAGTACGCTCAGACAAAAACTAGAAAGAAGCTTTCTGAGAAACTGCTTTGCGATTTGTGAATTCATTTCCCAGAGTTACAAGATTCTTTTCATGGAGAAGTTTGCTAACACTGGTTTCGTGGAATCTGCAAACAGATATATGGGAGTGCATGAGGCCTATTGTGAAAAAGGAAATATCCTCATGTAAACACTAGAAAGAAGCTTTCAGGGAAAATGATTTGTGATGTGTGAATTCATCTCACAGTGTTACACTGTTCTTTCTACTGAGCAGTTACCTAACACTGTTTTCTTGGAATCTGCAATGGGATATTTTGGAGCACATTGAAGTTTATGGTGTCAAAGGTAGTATCTTCATATACAAAATAGAAAGAAGCTTTCTGAGAAACCGCTTTGTGCTGTGTTAATTCATCTCACGGAATTACACGATTCTTTTCATGATCAGTTTGTAGCACTGTTGTTGGAGAAACCAAGAAGGGATATTTTGTGTCACATCGAAGCCCTTGGTGTCTAAGGAAATATCCTCAGATAAAAACTACCAAGAAGCTATTTGAGAAAGTTCCTTTTAAATGTGTGAATTCATCTTACAGATTTACACCTTTTTTCATGGAGCTATTTGCTAACACTTTTTTCATGGAATCTGCAAAGGTAAATTTGGGAGTGCATCATGACCTAGAGTGAAAAAGGAAATATCCTCAGATAAAAATTAGAAGGAAACTTTCTGAGAAACTGCTTTGTGATGTGTGAATTCATGTGACAGAACTACGCCATTCTTTCATTGAGCCGTTTGATAACACTTTTTCGTGGAATCTGCAAAAGGATATTTGGGAGTGCCTTGAAGTCTATAGTGACAAAGGAAATATCCTCGGATGAAAACCAAAAAGAAGATTTCTGGGAAACTACTTTGTGTTGGTCAATTCATCTCAGAGTTACACTGTTATTTTCATTGTGCAATTTGCTAACACTGTTTTCTTGGAATCTGCAATGGGCTATTTCGGAGCACATTGAAGCTTATATTGACAAAGGAAATATCCTCAGACAAAAATTAGAAAGAATCTTTCCAAGAAACTGTTCTGTGAATTGTGATTTCATCTCAGAATTTCATAATTATTTTCACGGAGCAGTTTGTTAGCACTGTTTTTGCAGAATGTGATGAGGGACATTGTGGATTGCATTGAAGTCTATGGTGACAAAAGAAATATCTTCATATAAATACTAGAAAGAAGCTTTCTGGGAAACCACTTTGAGATGTTTTAATACATCTCACAGCATTACACGATTCTTTTCATGGATCAGTCTGTTATCACTGTTTCGGGGAATTTGAGAAAGGATATTTTGATTGCATTGAAACCAATGGTGACAAAGGAAATATCCTCAGATAAAAACTAGAAAGAATCTTTCTGAGAAAGTTGTCTGGGATGTGTGAATTCATCTCACAGAGTTACACCATTATTTTCAGGTGGAGTGTGCTAACACTGTTTTTGTGGAATCTGCAAAGGGATATTTGGGAGTGCTTTGAGGCCTATAGTGAAAAATGAAATATTCTCATAGAAAAACTAGAAAGAAACTTTCTGAGAAATTGCTTTGAGACGTGTGAATTCATCTCACAGAACTCTGCCCTTCCATTCATTGAGCAGCTTGATAACACTTTTTTCGTGGAATCTGCAATAGGATATTTGGGAGTGCATTGAAGCCTATGGTGACAAAGGAAATATCCTCAGATGAAAAACAAAAAGAAACTTTCTGAGAAACGGTTTTGTGTGGTGTCAATTCATCTCACAGAGATACACTGATCTTTTCATTGTGCAGTTTGTTAACACTGATTTCTTGGAATCTGCAATGGGATATTTGGGAGTGCATTGAAGCTTATGGTGACAAAGGAAATATCCTCAGACAAAAACTAGAATGAAACTTTCTGAAAAACTGCTTTATGATTTGTGAATTCATCTCAGAGTTTCAGGATTCTTTTCATGGAGCAGTTTGTTAACACTGTTTTCGGGGAATCAGAGAAGGGATATTTTGGATCGCATTGAAGCGTAAGGTGACAAAGGAAATATTCTCATATAAAAACTAGAAAGAAGTTTTCTGAGAAACTGCTTTGTGATTTGAGAATTTGCCTCATAGAGTTACACTGTTCCTTTCATTGATCAGTTTGCTAACACTGTTTTCTTGGAATGTGCAATAGGATATTATGGAACTCATTGAAGCCTACAGTGACAAAGGTAATATCCTCAGATAAAAACTAGAAAGAAGCTTCCTGAGAAAGTTCCTTGTGATATGTGAATTCATCTCACAGAGTTACACCTTACTTTTCATGGCTCATTTTGCTAACTCTCTTTTCGTGGAATCTACAAAGGGATATTTGGGAGCTCATTGAGGCCTATGGTGAAAAAGGAAATATCCTCAGATAAAAACTAGAAAGAAGCTTTCTGAGAAAGATCTTTGTGGTGTGTGAATTCATCTCACAGAGTTACACCTTACTTTTCATGACTCATTTTGCTAACACTGTTTTTGAGGAATCTGCAAAGGGATATTTGGGAACATATTGAGGCATATAGTGAAAAAGGAAATATCTTCATAGAAAAACTAGAAAGAAGATTTCCGAGAATCTGCTTTGTGATGTTTGAATTCAAGGCACAGAATCACACTATTCTTTTCATGGAGAAGTTTGCTAACACTGTCTTCTTGGAATCTACAATGGAATATTTCAGAGCATATTGAAGCTTATGGTGACAATAGAAATATCCTCATATATAAACTAGAAAGAAAGCCTCTGAGAAACTGCTTTATGATATGTTAATTCATCTCACAGAGTAACACAATTATTTTCATGGATCAGTTTGGTAGCACTGTTTTTGGGGAATCTGAGAAGGGATATTTTGGATTGCCATGAAGCCTATGGTGACTAAGGAAATATCCTCAGATAAAAACTAGAAAGACGGTATCTGAGAAAGTCCTTTGGGATGTGTGAATTCATCTCACAGAGATACACCTTTCTTTTCATGGAGCAGTTTGCAAACGCTGTTTTTGTGGAATCTGCAAAGGGATATTTGGGAGCACATTGAGGCATATGGTGAAAAAGGAAATATCCTCAAATAAAAATTAGAAAGAAGCTTTCTGAGAAACTGTTTTGTGATTGTTGAATTCATCTCACAGAGCTAAGCTGTGTTTTTCTTTGTACCTTTTGATAACCCTGTTTTCGTGGAGTCTGCAATAGTATATTTGGGAGTGCAATGAAGAAGATGGTGGCAAAGGAAATATTCTCATAGGAAAACCAAAAAGAAGCTTTCTGAGAAACTGCTTTGTGATGCGATAATTTGTCTCACAGAGTTACACGATTCATTTCATGGATCAGTTTGGTAGCACTGTTTTTGGGTAACCTGAGAACGGATATCTTGGATCATACTGAAACCTATGGTGACTAAGGAAATATCCTCAGATAAAAATTAGAAAGGAGCCTTGTGAGAAAATTCTTTGTGATATGTGAATTCACCTCACAGAGTTACACCTTTCTTTTCAAGGAGTAGTTCACCAACACTGTTTTTGTGGAATATGCAAAGGGATATTTGGGAGCACTTTGAGGCCTTTGGTGAAAAAGGAAATATCCTCAGATAAAAACTAGAAAGAAGCTTTCTGAGAAACTGCTTTGTGATGGGTGAATTCATCTCACAGAGATACATCGTGCTTTCTTTGATCCTTTTGATGACACTGTTTTCGTGGATATTTGGGAGTGTATTGAAGCCTATGGGGACACAGGAAATATCCTCAGAAAAAAATAAGAAAAAGCTTTCGGAGAACTGCTTTTTGATGTGTGAATTCATCTCACAAAATTACATGATTCTGTTCATTGATCAGTTTACTAACACTGATATCCTGGAATCTGCAGTGGGATATTTCGTGCAATGAAGTTTATGGTGACAAAGGAAATATCCCAAGACAAAAACTAGAAGGAAGCTTTTGGAGGAACAGCTTTGTGATTTCTGAAATCATCTCACAGAGTTACACTTTTCTTTTCATGGAGCAGTTTGGTAGCCCTGTTTTGGGGGAATCTGAGAAGGGATATTTTGGATCACATTGAAGCCAATGGGGTCAAAGGAAATATTCTCAGATAAAAACCAAAAAGAAGCTTTCTGAGAAACTGCTTTGTGATGTGTGAATTCATAGCATAGAGTTACACCTTGCATTTCATGGAGCAGTTTTCTAACAATGTTTTTGTGGAATCTGCCAAGGGATATTTGGGAGTGCTCTGACGCCTATGGTGATAAAGGAAGTATCCTCAGAGAGGAACTGGAAAGAAGCTTTCTGAGAAACCACTTTGTGATGTGCTAGTTCATCTCACAGAATTACATGATTCTTTTCATGGATCAGTATGGCAGCACTGTTTTTGGTAAATCTGAGAAGGGATATTTTGGGTCAGATTGAAGCCTATGGTGACAAAAGAAATATCCTCAGAGAGGAACTAGAAAGAAGCTTTCTGAGAAAGGTCCTTGTGATGTTTGAATTCATCTCAGAGTTATAGTGTTCTTTTCAATGAGCTGTTTGCTACTACAGTTTTCTTGGAATCTGCAATCAGATACTTGGGAGCACAGTGGAGCTTATGGTGACAAAGGAATATCCTCTTATAAAAACTAGAGAGAAGCTTTCTGGGAAACCACTTTTTGATGTGATAATTCATCTCAAAGGGTTACACGATACTTTTCATGGAGCAGTTTGGTAGCACTGTTTTTGGGGAATCTGGGAACGGATATTTTGGATCACATTGAAGCCTCTGGTGACAAAGGAAATATCCTTAGTTAAAAACTAGAATGAAGCTTTCTGAGAAAGGTCTTTGTAATTTCTGAGTCCATCTCACAGAGTTACAACATTCTGTTCATGGAGCAGTTTGCCAAAACTGTTTTCGTGGAATATGCAATGGGACATTTGGGAGCTCATTGAGGCCTATAATGACAAAGGAAATATCCTCAGATAAAAACTAGACAGAAGTTTTGTGAGAAACTGCTTTGTGATGTGTGAATTCATCTCACAGAATTACACCATTCCTTTCAATGAGCAGTTTGATAACACTTTGTTCATGGAATCTGCTATAGGATATTTGGGAGGACATTGAAGCCTATTTTAACAAAGGCCATATTCTGAGATAAAAACCAAAAAGAAGCTTTCTAAGAAACTGCTTTATGATTTGAATTTATGTCAGAGTGTTACACGATTCTTTTCATGGAGCAGTTTGGTAGAACTGTTTTTGGGGAATCTGAGAAGGGATATTTTGGATTGCATTGAAGTCTATGGTGACAAAGGACATACAGTCAGATATAAACTAGAAAGAAACAGCTTTCTGAGAAACTGTTTTGTTATATTTGAATTCATCTCACAGAGTTACACTGTTCTTTTCATTGAGCAGTTTGATAACACTGTTTTCTTAGAATCTACAAATGGATAATTGAGAGTGCTTTGAGACAAATGGTGACAAAGGAAATATCCTCATATAAAAACTAGAAGAAAGCTTTCTGAGAAACAACTTTCTGATGTGTTAATTCATCTCACAGAGTTTCACCATTTTCTTCATGGAAGAGTTTCTTGGCAATGTTTTTGAGGAATCTGAGAAGGGATATTTTGGATCACATTTAAGCCTATGTTGACAAATTAAATATCCTCAGATAAAAACTAGAAAGAAGCATTCTGGGAAAGCTCTTTGTGATGTGTGAATTCATCTCACAGAGTAACACCTTTCTTTTCCTGGAGCAGTTTGCTAACACTGTTTTCACAGAATCTGCAATGGGATACTCCAGAGCCCATTGATGCCTATAGAATAAAATGAACTTTCCACAGATCAAAACTAGAAAGAAGCCTTCTGAAAAACAGCTTTGTGATGTGTGAATTCATCTTACAGTGTTTCATGGTTCTTTTCTTTGAGCAATATGATATCACAGTTTTCTTGCAATCTTCAATAGGATATTTGGGAGTGCAATGAAGCCTATGCTGACAAAGGAAATATCCACAGATAAAAGTCCAAAAAGAAGCTTTCTGTGAACCTGCTTTGTGATGTGTGGACTCATCTCACAGAGTTACACCGTTCTTTTCATTGAGAAGTTTGCTAACACTTTTTTTGATTAATCTGCTATGGGATATTGGGGAGCACATTGATTAATACGGTGAAAGGGAAATATACTCATATAAAAACTAGAAAAATTTTTCTGAGAAACACTTTTGTGATATGTGAATTCATCTCACAGAGTTACATCATTCTTTTCTTGGAACAGTTTGGTAGCACTGTTTTGGGGAAATCTGAGAAGGGATATTTTGGGTCACATTGAAGCCTATGGTGACAAAGGAAATATAATCAGATAATAACTAGAAAGAAGTTTTCTGAGAAACTTACTTGCCATGTGTGTGTTCATCTCACAGAGGAACAATTTCTTTTCATGAAGCAGTTTGGTAGCACGGTTTTGGTGAATCTGAGAAAGGATATTTTGGATCACATTGAAGTCTATGCTGACAAAAGAAAAACTCAGATAAAAACTAGAAAGAAGATTTCTGAGAAACTGCTTTGTGATGTGTAGATTCATCTCACAGATTTACAAGTTTCTTTTCATGGAGGAGTTTGCTAACACTGTTTTCATAGAATCTGCAAAGTGGTATTTGGGAGTGCATTGAGGCCTATAGCGAAAAAGGAAATACTCTCAGTTAAAAGCTAGAAAGAAATTTTATGAGAAACTGCTGTGTAAAATGTGAGTTCATCTCACAGAGTTACACCATTCTTTCATTGAGCAGTTTGCTAACACCGTTTTCTTGGAATCTGCAATGGGATTTTTTGGAGTGAAATCAAAGTTATGGTGATGATGCAGACATTCTCAGAGAAAAATTACAAATAAACTTTGTGAGAAACTGCTTTCTGATTTATGAATTCATCTCACAGAGTTACACTTTCTTTTCATGAAGCAGTTTCTTAGCACTGTTTTTGGGGATCTGAGTAGGGATATTTTGGATCACATTGTAGCCTATGGTGAGAAAGGAAATGTCCTCTAATAAAAATGAGAAAGAAGCTTTCTGAGAAACGTCTTTGTGATGTGTGAATTCATCTCACTGATTTATATCTGTCTTTTCATGGAGCATTTTGTTAACACTGTTTTAATGGAATCGGCAATAGGATAGTCCAGAGCGTATTCAGGCATATAGTAAAAAAGGAAATATCCTCAAAAGCTAGAAAGAAGCTATCTAAGAAACTGCTTTGTGATGTTTTATTTCATCTCACAGAGGTACACAATCATTTTCATGTATCTGTTTGGTAGCAATGTTTTTGGGGGAATCTGAGAAGGAATATTTGGATCACATTGAAGCCTTTGGTGACAAAGGAAATATCTTCAGATAAAAACTAGAAATAATCTGTCTGAGAAAGTTCTTTGTGTTTTGTCAATTGATCTCCCAGAGTTAAACCTTTCTTCTCATGGACCAGTTTGATAACAATGTTTTCGTGGAATCTGCGATAGGATATTTGGGAGTGCATTGAAGCCTATGGTGACAAAGGAACTATCCTCAGATAAAAATCAAAGAGAAGCTTTCTAGGAAATGGCTTTCTGATGTGTCAATTCATGTAACAGAGTTACACCGTTCTTTTCATTGGCTACTTTGCTAAAAGTTTTTTTGTTTATTCTGCAATGGGATATTCGAGAGTGCATTGAGGAATATGGTGAAAAAGTAAATTTCTTCAGATAAAAACTAGGAAGAAGTTTTCTAAGAAACTGCATTGTGATATGTGAATTCACCACACAGAGTTAAACCATTTCTTTCATGGAACAGTTTTGTAGCACTGTTTTTGGGGAATCTGAGTGGGGATATTTTGGATCACATTGAAGCCTGTGGTGACAAAGGAAACACCGTCAGATAAAAATTAGAAAGAAGCTTTCTGAGAAAGTTCTTTGTGATGTGTAAATTCATCTCACAGAGTTACACCTTTCTTTTCATGGAGCAGTTTGCTGACACTGTTTTTCTGCAATCTGCAAAGGGATATTTGGGAGCACATTGATGCCTATGGTGAAGAAAGATAAAAGCTAGAAAGTAGCTTTCTGAGAAACTGCTTTCTGATGTGTGAATTCATCTCTCAGAGTTACACTGCTCTTTTCATTGAGCAGTTTGCTAACACAGTTTTCTTGGAATCTGCAATGGGATATTTCAGAGCACATTGAAGTTTATGGTGATAAAGGAAATATCCTCGTATAAAAACTAGCAAGAAGCTTTCTGTGAAACTGCTTTGTGATGAGTTAGCTTATCTCACAGAGTTACACGATTCCTTTCATGAATCAGTTTGGTAGCACTGTTTTTGGGGAATCTGAGAAGGGATAATTTGGATTGATTTGAAGACTATGGTGACAAAGGAAATATCCTCAGATAAAAATTAGAAAGAAGCTTTCTGAGAAAATTGTTTGTGATGTTTGAAAGGATCTCACAGAGTTACACCTTGCATTTCATGGAACAGTTTGCTATCACTGTTTTTGTGGAATCTACAAAAGGGATATTTGGGAGCGCATTGAGGCCTATAGTGAAATATGAAATATCTTAAGATAAAAACCAGAAAGAAGCTTTCTGAGAAACTCCCTTGTAATCTGTGAGTTAATCTCACAGAGTTACACCATTCTTGTCATTGAGAAGTTTGCTAACATTGTTTTCTTGGAATCTGAAATGGGATATTTTGGAACACAATGAAAATTATGGTGATGAAGCAAATATCCTCAGAGAAAAACAAGAACAAATCTGAGAAACTGCTTTCTGATTGTGAATTCATCTCACAGTTACACTTTCTTTTCATGGAGCAGCTGTTAGCACTGTTTTTGGGGAATCTGAGAAGGGATATTTTGGATCGCATTGAAGCCTATGCTGACAAATGAAATATCCTCAGATAAAAACTAGAAAGAAGATTTCTGAGAAACTTCTTTGTGATGTGTGAATTCATCTCACAGTGTTACACTTTTTTTTTTCATGAATCAGTTTGCTAACACTGTTTTTGTGAAATCTGCAGAAGGATATTAGGGAGCACATTGAGGCCTATGGTGAAAAAGGAAATATCCTCAGATAAAAATTAGAAAGAAGCTTTCTGAGACACTGCTTTGTGATGTGTGAATTCATCTCACAAAGTTACACTGTTCTTTTCATTGAGTAGTTTGCTAACACTGTTTCCTTGGAATCTGGAGTGGGATATTTCAGAGTGCATTGAAGCTGATAGTGAAAACAGAAATATCCTCAGACAAAATCGAGAGGGCAGCTTTCTGAGACACTGCTTGGTGTATTGTAAATTCTTCTCACAGAGTTACACCTTTCTTTTCATGAAGCAGTTTGGTAGCATGGTTTTGTTGAATCTGAGAAGGGATATTTTGGATCCCATTGAAGCCTATGGTGACAAAAGAAAAATTCAGATAAAACTGGAAACAAGCTTTCTGAGAAGCTGCTTTGTGATATTTGGATTCATCTCACAGATTTACACCTTTCTTCTCTTGGAGCAGTTTGCTGACAGTTTTCATGGAATCTGCAAAGGGATATTCCAGAGCAACTTGAGGCCTATATTGAAAAAGGAAATATCCTCAGAAAAAAATCTAGAAAGAAGCTTTCTGAGAAACAGCTTGGTGATGTGTGTATTCAGCTTACAGTGTTACCCCATTCTTTTCATTGAGCAGTTTGATAACACTGTTTTGGAGGAAGCTGCAATGGCATATTTTGGAGCACATTGAAGCCTATAGTGACAAAGGAAATATCCTCAGATGAAAACCAAGAAGAAGCTTTTTGTGAAACTGCTTTGTGATGTGTGAATTCATCTCACAGGTTTACACCTTTCTTTTCATGGAGCAGTTTGCTAACATTATTTTACTGGAATCTACAAAGGGATATTCGTGAGCACATTGAGGCAAAAGTGAAAAAGGAAATATCCTTAGAAAAAACTAGAAAGAAGGCCGGGTGCGGTGGCTCACGCCTGTAATCCCAGCACTTTGGGAGGCCGAGGCGGGCGGATCACAAGGTCAGGAGATCGAGACCACGGTGAAACCCTGTCTCTACTAAAAATACAAAAAAAAATTAGCCGGGCACGGTTGTGGGCGCTTGTAGTCCCAGCTACTTGGGAGGCTGAGGCAGGAGAATGGCGTGAACGCGGGAGGCGGAGCTTGCAGTGAGCCGAGATCGCGCCACTGCACTCCAGCCTGGGCGACAGAGCAAGACTCCGTCTCAAAAAAAAAAAAAAAAAGAAAAAGAAAAAACTAGAAAGAATCTCTCTGAGAAACAGCTTTATGATGTGTGAATTCATCTCACAGAGTTACACCACTCTGTTCATGGAGCAGTTTGGTAGCCCTGTTTCTGGGGAATCTGAGAAGGGGTATTTTGGATCGCATTGAAGCATACGGTGACAAAGGAAATATCCCCAGATAAAAGCTTGAAAACACCTTTCTGAGAAACATCTTTGTGATGTGTGAATTTATCTCAAATAGTTACATGATTGTTTTCTTGGAACAGTTTGCTAACACTGTTTTAGTAAAATCTGCAATAGGATATTTGGGCAAGCATTGAAGCCTATGGTGACAACGGAAATATCCTCAGACAAAAACCAAAAGAAAGTTTCTGGGAAACTGCTTTTGATGTGTGAATTCATCTCACAGAGCTACACTGCTCTTTTCATTGGGCAGTTTGCTAACACTCTTTTCTTGGAATCTGCAATGGGATATTTCTCAGTGCATTGAAGCTTATGATGACAAAGGAAATATCCACAGACAAAAACTAGAGAGAAGATTTCAGAGAAACTGCTTTGTGATTTTTGAATTCATCTCACAGAGTTACAAGATCCTTTTCATAGAGCAGTTTGGTAGCCCTGTTTTGGGGGAATCTAAGAAGGGATATTTTGGATTGCATTGAAGCATATGGTGAACAAAGGAAATGTCCTCAGATAAAAATCAAAAGAAGCTTTCTGAGAACCTACTTTGTGATGTGTGAATTCATCTCACAGAGTTACACCGTTTTTTTCATTGAGAAGTTTACTAACACTTTTTTGCATTTAATCATCAATGGGATACTTGGGAGCACATTGAGGAATATGGTGAAAAAGGAAATATCCTCAGATAAAAACGAGAACGAAGTTTTCTGATAAATTGCTTCATGATGTGTTAATTCAGCTCTCAGAGTTACATGATTCTTTTCGTGGAACAGTTTGTTAACACTCTTTTTGGGCTATCTGAGAAGGGATATTTTGGATCGCATTGAAGCCTATGGAGAGAAAGGAAATATTGTCAGATAAAAACTAGAAAGAAGCTTTCTGAGAAAGTTGCTTGCGATGTGTGAATTCATCTCTCAGAGTTACACCATACTTTCCATTGAACAGTTTTATAACGCTGTTTTCATGGAATTTGCAAAAGGATGATTGGGAGTGCTTTGAGGCCTATGGTGAAAAATTTCCTATCCTCAGATAAAAACTAGAAAGAAGCCTACTGAGAAACTACTTTTTGATGTGTGAATTCATCTTACAGAGTTACACCGTTCTTTTCATTCAGTAGTTTGATAACCCTGGTTTCATAGAATCTGTAATATGGTACTTGGATGCACATTGAATCCTAGCATGTCAAAGGAAATAATCTCAGATAAAAACTAGAAAGAAGATTTCTGAGAAACAGCTTTGTGATGTGTGAATCCCTTTCACAGAGATACACCACTGTTTTCATGGAGCAGTTTGGTAGCACTGCTTTTTGGAATCTGAGAAGGGATATTTTCAATTGCATTGAAGCCTATGGTGACAAAGGAAATATCTGCAGACAAAAACTAGAAAGAAGTTTCCTAAGAAAGCTCTTTGTGATATGTGAATTCATCTCACAGAGTCAAACCTTTCTTTACATGGAGCAGTTTTCTAACACTGTTTCTTGAAATGTGCAGAGGGATATTTTGGATCGCATTGAGGCCTATAGTGAAAAAGGAAATATCTTCAGATAAAAAAGAGAAAGAAGCATTCTGAGAAAACACTTTGTGGTGTCTTAATTCATCTCTCAGAGTTACATGAGTCTTTTCATGGATCATTTGGTAGCACTGTTTTGAGGGAATCTGATAATGGATATTTTGGATTCATTGAAGCCTATGTTGACAAAGGAGATATCCTCAGAAAAAAAACTAGAAAGAAGGTTTCTGAGAAAGTTGTTTGTGATGTGAGAATTCATCTCACAGAGGTACACCTTTCTTTTCATGGAGCGGTTTGATAAAACTGTTTTTGTGGAATCTGCAAAAGGATAAACAGGAGCACATTGAGACCTATGGTGAAATAGGAAATATCCTCAGATAAAAACTAGAAAGAAGCTTCCTGAGAAAATGGTTTGTGATGTATGAATTCATCTTACAGAGTTACACCACTCTTTTCATTGAGAAGTTTGATAACATTGTTTTTGTGGAATCTGCAATAGGTTATTTTGGAGTGCATTGAAGCCTCTGGTGACAAAGGAAATATCTTCAGATAAAAACCAAAAAGAAGCTTTCTGTGAAACTGCTTTGTGAGGTGTGAATTCCTCTCACAAAGTTACAGTATTCTTTTCATTGAGAAGTTTGCTCACACTTTTTTCGTGGTATCTGCAAAAGGATATTCGGGAGCACCTAGAGGAATATGATGAAAAAGGAAATATCCTCAGATAAAAAATAGTAAGAAGTTTACCGAGAAAAAGCTTTGTGATGTGTTAATTCTTCTCACACTGTTACATGATACTGTTCATGGATCTGTTTGGTAGCACTGTTTTTGGGGAATCTGAGGAAGGATATTTTGGATCGCATTAGCACCAATGGTGACAAAGGAAACACCCTTAGATAAAAGCTAGAAAGACTCTTTCTGAGAAAGTTCTTTGTGATGTGTGAATTTATGTCACAGAGTTACACCTTTCTTTGCATGGAGCAATTTGCTAACCCTGTTTTCATGGAAACTGGAAAGGAACATTTTAGAGCACAGTTATTCCTAGGCGGATAAAGGAAATATCCTCAGATAAAAACTAAAAGGAAGTTTTCTGTGAAACTTCTTTGGATATTGGAATTCACCTCACAGAGTTACACCTTTCTTTTCATGGAGCAGGTTGGTAACACTGTTTTCAATGGATCTGCAAAGGGATATTTGGGAGTGCTTTGAGGAATATGGTGAAAAAGGAAATATCCTCAGAAAAAAAAACTAGGAAGAAGTTTTCTGAGAAACTGCTTTGTGATGTGTGGGTTCATCTCATGGATTTACACTCTTCTTTTTCTTGATCAGTTTGCTAACACTGTTTTCATGGAGTCTTCAGTGGGCTATTTCAGAGTGTATTGAAGCTTATGGTGACAATGTAAACATCCTCACATAAAAACTAAAAGACGCTTTCTGAGAAACCGCTTTGGAATTTTAAAGATCATCTCATAGAGTTGCATGATTCATTTCATGGATCCGTTTGGTAGCACTCTTTTTGTGGGATCTGAGAAGGGATATTTTAGATCACATTGAAGTCTATGGTGACAAAGGAAATATCCTCAGATAAAAACGAGAAAGAGGCTTTCTGAGAAACTGCTTTGTGATGTGTGAATTCATCTCACAGAGTTACCCCTGTTTTATCATGGAGCAGTTTGCTAACACTGTTTTCATGGAATCTGCAAAGGGATATTTCAGAGCTCATTGAGGCCTATGGTGAAAAAAGAAATATCCTCAGATAAAAACTACAAAGAAGCTTTCTAATAAACTGCTTTGTGATGTGAGAAAACGTCTCACAGAGATACACCATTCTTTTCATTGAGCAATTTGGTAACACTGTTTTTGTGGAATCTGCAAAGGGCTATTTGGGAGCACATTGAGGGCTAGAGTGAAAAAGGAAATACCCTCAGATAAAAACCAAAAAGAAGCTTTCTGAGAAACTGCTTTCTGATGTGTGAAATTATCTCACAGTGTTACACTGTTCATTTCTCTGAGCAGTTTGATAACACTGTTTTCTTGGAACCTGCAATGTGATATTTTGGAGCACTTTGAAGCTTATGGTGTCAAAGGAAACATCCTCAGGAAAAAAAAAAAAAAAAAAAAAACCAGATTTCTGAAAAACTGCTTTGTGATTTGTGAATTCATCTCACAGAGTTACATGATTCTTTTTACGGAGCACTTTTGGTAGCACTCTTCTGGTGAATCTGAGAAGGATATTTTGAAATGCATTGAATCCTACAGTGACAAAGGAAATATAATCAGATAAAAACTTGAAAGAAGCTTTCTAAGAAACCACTTTGTGATGTGTGAATTCATCTCACAGAGTTACACAACTCTTTTCTTGAAGCAGTTTGCTAACAATGTTTTCAAGGAATCTGCAATGGGATATTTAAGAGCACATTGAAACCTATGGTGACAATGGAAATATCCTTAGACAAAAACTAGAATGAAGCTTTCTGAGACACTGCTTGGTGATTTGTGAATTCATCTAACAGAGTTACACCATTCTTTTCATTAACCAGTTTACTAACAATGTTTTCATGGAACCTGCAACAGGATGTTTGGGAGCACATTGAATCCTATGGTGACAGAGGAAATATCCTCAGATAAAAACTGAAAAGAAGCTTTCTGTGAACCACTTTGTGATGTGTGAGTTAATCTCACAGAATTAGAGTGTTCTTTTCATTCGGCAGTTTGTTAACACTGCTTTCTTGGAATTTGTAATGGAATATTTCGGAGCACATTGTAGTTTATGGTGACAAAGGAAATATCCTCATATATAAAATAGAAAGAAGCATTCTGAAAAACAGCTTTGTCGTGTGTTAATTCATCTCACAGAGTTACATCATTCTTTTCATGTAGCAGTGTGGTAGCAATGTTTTTTGGGAATGTGAGAAGGGATATTTTGGATCGCATTGGAGCCTACAGTGACAAAGGGATTATCCTAAGATAAAAACCAAAAAGAAGGTTTCCGATAATCTGCTTTGTGACTTGTGAATTCATCTCACAGAGTTTCACCTTTCTTTGCATGGAGAAGTTTGCTAACACTGCTTTTCTGAATTTGCAAAGGAATATTTGGGAGTGCCTTGAGGCCTATGGTGAAAAAAGAAACACCCTCAGATAAAAACTAGAAAGAAGCTTTATGAGAAACTGCTTTGTGTTAGATGAATTCATCTCACAGAGTTACACCATTCTTTTCATTGGGCAGTTTGGTAGCACTGTTTTTGAGGAATCTGCAAAGGGATATATGGGAGCTCATAGTGGCTGATGGTGAAAAAGGAAATATCTTCAGATAAAAACTGGAGAGAAGGTTTTTGAGAAACTCTTTTGTGATGTGTGTATTCATCTCAGAGAGATAAACCATTTTGTTGATTGAGCAGTTTAGCATCATTGTTTTTGTGGTGTCTGAGAAGGGATATTTGGGAACGCAATGAGGTTGATGGTGGAAAAGTAAATATGCTGCAGAGATGAAATCTAGCAAGGAGCTTTCTGAGAAATTCCTTTGTGTTGGGTGAATTCAACTCCCAGATGTAAACAATTCTTTTCATTGAGCAGTTTATAAACTCTGTTTTTGTGGAATCTACAGAGGGATATTCGGAGCACAGAGAAGCCTATGTTGAAAAAGGAAATACCCTCAGATAAATCTAGCAAGAAGCTCTCTGAGAGACTGTTTTGTGGTGAGTGAATTCATCTCACAGAGTTAAATCTTTCTTTTCATTGGTAACATTGTTGTTGTAGTTTGGTAACATTGTTGTTGTAGAATCCATAATGGGATATTTGGGAGCACATAGAGGCCTAAAGTGAAAAAAGAAATTCTCCAGGTAAAAACTGGAGAGAAGTTTTCAGAGCAAATCCTTTGTGATTAGTGCATTCATCTCATAGAGCTAAATGTTTCTTTTGATGGAGCACTTTGGCATCACTGTTTTTGTGGTGTCTGAGAAGGGATATTTGGGAGCACATTGAAGCCTATGGTTTAAAAGGAAATATCCACATACAAAAACCAGAAAGAAGCTTTCTGAGAAACTGCTTTGTGATGTGTCAATTCATCTCACAGAGTTACATGGTTCTTTTCATTGAGCAGTTTGATAACACTGTTTTCTTGGAATCTGCAATGGCGTATTTCAGAGCGCATTGATGTTTACCTTGACAAATTAAATGATATTATATAAAAACTAGAAAGAAGCTTTCTGAGATACTACTCTGTGATGTTTGAATTCATCCACAGAGTTACACGATTCTTTTCATGGATCAGTTTGCTAGCAGTGTTTTTGGGGAAACTGAGAAGGGATATTTTGAATCACATTGAAGCCTACAAAGGAAATATTCTCATAAAAACTGGAAAGAAGCTTTCTGAAAAACTGCTTTGTGATGTGTTAATTCACCTCACAGAGTTACAACTTTCTTTTCTTGAAGCCTTTTACTATCACTGTTTTTGTGGGTTCCGCAAAGGGAAATTTGGGAGAGCTTTGAGGCCTGTAGTGAAAAAGTAAATATCCTCAGATAAAAACTAGAAAGAAGCTTTCTGAGAAACTGCTTTGCAATGTCTTAATTCATCTCACAGTGTTACACGAATCCTTTCATGGAGCTGTTTGGTTGCACTGTTTTTTGGAAACCTGGAAGGAATATTTTGGATCTCATTGAAGCCTGTGGTGACAAAGGAAATATCCTCAGAAAAAAAATAGAAAGAAGCTTTCTGAGAAAGTTCTTTGTTATGTGTGAATTCATCTCTCAGAGGTACACCTTTCTTTCCATGGAGCAGTGTGCTAACCATGTTTTCGTGGATTCTACAAGGGGATATTTTGGAGTGCTTTGAGATCTATGGTGATAAAGAAAATAACCTCAAACCCTAGAAAGAAGCTTTCTGAGAAAAGGCTTTGTGTTGTGTGAATTCATCTCACAGAGTTACACAGTTCTTTTCATTGACAAGTTGGATAACACTCTTTTTTGGAATCTGCATTGGGATCTTTTGGAGCTCATTGAAGTTTATGGTGACAAAGGAAATATCCTCATATAAAATCTAGAAAGAAGCTTTCTGAGTAACCATTCTGTGATGGGTTAAATCATCTCTCAGGGATACACAATTGTTTTCTTGGAGCAGTTTGGTAGCACTGTTTTGGGGGAATATGAGAAGGGGTATTTTGGATTGCATTGAAGCCTATGGTGACAAAGGATATATCCTCAGATAAAAAAAAATAAGCTTTCTGAGAAAGTTCTCTGTGATGTGCGAATTCATCTCACAGAGTTACACCTTTTTGTCATGGAGTGGTTTGTTAACACTCTTTTCATGGAATCTGATAGGGATATTTGGGAGCACATTGATGCTTACCTTGACAAATTAAATAATATCATATAAAAACTAGAAAGAAGCTCTCTGAGATACCACTCTGTGACATTTTAATTAAACCCACAGAGTTACTCAATTCTTTTCATGGATCAGTTTGCTAGCAGTGTTTTTGGGGAAACTGAGAAGGGATATTTTGGATCACATTGAAGCCTATGGTGACAAAGGAAATATCCTCATATAAAAACTAGAAAGAAGTTTTCTGAGAAAGTTCCTTGTGATGTGTGAATTCATCTCTCAGAGGTACACCTTTCTTTCCATAAAGCAGTGTGCTAACCATGTTTTCAAGGATTCTGCACAGGGATATTTTTAGAGTGCTTTGAGGCCTATAGTGACAAAGCAAATATCCTCAGATAAAAACTAGAAAGAAACTTTCTGCGATACCGCATTGTGATGTGTTACTTCATCTCACAGAGTTCCACGATTTGTTTCATGGTTCAGTTCTGTCACACTGTTTTGGGGTAATCTGACAAGGGATATTTTGGATCACATTGAAGCCTATGGTCTCAAAGGAAATAATCTCAGTTAAAAACTAGAAAGAAATTTTCTGAGAACGTTCTTTGAGAAATTCAAATTCATCTCCCAGATTTACACCTTTCTTTTCATGGAGCAATTTGCTAAAACTGTTTTCATGGAAACTGCAAAGGGGTATTTTGGAGCTCATTGATGCTTATGGTGATAAAGGAAATACCCTCAGATAAAAATTACAAAGAAGCTTTCTGAGAAAGTCCTTTGTGATGTGTGAATTCATCTCACAGAGTTACAGGGTTGTTTTCATTGAGCAGTTTGATAACACTGTTTTCTTGGAATCTACAATTTGATATTTCAGAGTTCATTGATGTTTACCTTGAGAAATTAAATAATGTCACATAAAAACTAGAAAGAAGCTTTCTGAGATACTGCTCCATGATGTTTTATTTCATCCCACAGAGTTACATGATTCTTTTCATGGATCAGTTTGCTAGTAGTGTTTTTGGGGAAACTGAGAAGGGATATTTTGGATCATATTGAAGCCTATGGTGACAAAGGAAATATTCTCATATAAAAACTGAAAAGAAGATTTCAGAAAAACTGCTTTGTGATGTGTTAACTCACATCATAAAGTTACAACTTTCTTTTTATGGAGCCCTATGAGATCACTGTTTTTGTGGATTCTGTAAAGGGATATTTGGAAACGCTTTGAGGCCTTTAGTGGAAAAGGAAATATTCTCAGATAAAAACTAGAAAGAAGCTTTCCAAGAAACTGCTTTGTCATTTGTTAATTCATCTCACACAGTTACATGATTCCTTTCATGGAGCAGTTTGGTAGCACCATTTTTTGGGAATCTGAGAAGGAATACTTTGGATTGCACTGAAGCCTATGGTGACAAAGGAAATAACCTCAGACAAAAGCTAGAAAGAAGCTTTCTGAAAAGTTCCTTGTGATGTTTGAATTCATATCCCAGAGGTACACCTTTCTTTCCTTGGAGCAGTGTGCTAACCGTGTTTTCATGGATTCTGCAAAGGGATATTTTGGAGCACTTTGAGGCCAATGGTGATAAAGGAAATATCCTCAGATAAAAACTAGAAAAAAGCTTTCTGAGAAACAGCTTTGTGTTTGTGAATTCATCTCATATCATTACACCATTTTTTTCATTGAGAAGTTTGATCACACTGTTTTCTTGGAATCTGCAATGGGATATTTCGGAGCTCATTGTAGTTTAGGGTGACAAAGGAAATACCCTCATATAAAATCTTAAAAGAAACTTTCTGAGAAACTGTTCTGTGATGAGTTAAATCATCTCACAGAGGTACACTACTGTTTTCCTGGAGCAGTTTGGTAGCACTGTTTTTGGGGAATCTGAGAAGGGATATTTTGGATCGCATCAAAGCCTATGGTGACAAAGGATATATCCTCAGATAAAACAAAAAATAAGCTTTCTGAGAAACTGCTTTGCCATGTGTTAATTCATCTCACAGACTTACAAGATTCTTTTCATGGAGCAGTTTGATAGCACTGTTTTTGGGGAATCTGAGATGGCATAATATGGATCGCATTGAAGCGTGTGGTGACTATGGAAATATGCTCAGATAAAAACTAGAAATACACTTTCTGAGAAAGTTCTCTGTGATGTGTGCATTCATCTCACAGAGTTACACCTTTTCGTCATGGAGCGGTTTGTTAACATTGTTTTTGTGGAATCTGTAAAGGGATATTCTGGAGTGCATTGTTGCTTACCTTGACCAATTAAATAATATCATTTGAAAACTAGAAAGAAGCTCTCTGAGATACTACTCTGTGACGTTTTAATTCATCCCACAGAGTTACACAATTCTTTTCATGAATCAGTTTGCTAGCAGTGTTTTTGGGGAAACTGAGAAGGGATATTTTGAATCCCATTGAAGCCTATGGTGACAAGGGAAATATCCTCAAATAAAAACTGGAAGGAAGCTTTCTGGAAAAAAAAAAAAAAAAAAAAAAAAAAAAAAGGTTTGTGATGTCTTAATTCAATTCACAGAGTTACACCTTGATTTTCTCAGAGCATTTGCTGTCGCTGTTTTTGTGTATTCTGCAAAGGGATATTTGGGAGTGCTTTGAGGCCTGCAGTGAAAAAGGAAATATCCTCAGATAAAAATTAGAAGGAAGCTTTTGAGTAACTGCTTTGTGACATGAGAATTTGTCCCACAGAGTTACATGATTCCTTTCATGGAGCAGTTTGGTAGCACTGTTTTTCGGGGATCTGAGAGTTAATATTTTGGATCGCATTGAAGCCTATGGTGACAAAGGAAATATCCTCAGGTAAAAACTAGAAAGAAGCTTTCTGAGAAATTCTTTGTGATGTGTGAATTCATCTCACAGAGTTACACCTTTCTTTTCATGGAGCAGTTTCATGACACTCTTTTCATGGACTCTGCAAAGGGATTTTGGAGTGCATTTTGTCTTATGGTGAAAAAGGACATAGCTTCAGATAAAAATTAGAAAGAAAATTTCTGAGAAACTGCTTTGTGATATGTGAATTCATCTCACAGTGTTACACTCTTCTCTTCATGGAACAGTTTCTTAACACTGTTTTCTTCAAATCTGCTATGGGATATTTCAGAGCACATTGAATCTTCTGGTGACAAGGGAAATATCCTCATATAAAAACTAGAAAAATGCTCTCTGAGAAACTGATCTGTGAGATGTTAATTCATCTCAGAGAATTACATGATTCTTTTCATGGATCAGTTTGGTAGAACTGTTTTTTGGGAATCTGAGAATGGACATTTCGGATCACATTTAAGCTTATGGTGACAAAGGAAATACCCTCAGATAAAAACTGGAAAGAAGCTTTCTGAGAAACTCCTTTGTGATGTGTGAATTCATCTCAGAGTTACACTGTTCTTTTCATTGAACAGTTTGCTAACACTGTTTTCTTGGAATGTACAATGGGATATTTCAGAGTGCATTGATGCTTATGGAGACAAATTAAATAAAATCATATAAAAACTAGAAATAAGCTTTCAGAGAAACTGCTTTGTGATGGGTTAATTCATCCCACAGAGTTACACGATTCTTTTCATGGTTCAGTTTGCTGGCAGTGTTTTTGTTGAATCTGAGAAGGGATATTTTGGATCTCATTGAAGCCTGTGGTGACAAAGGATATATCTTCAGATAAAAATTAGAAAGAAGCTTTCTAAGAAAGTTCTTTGTGATGTGTGAATTCATCTCACAAACTTACACTGTTCTTTTCATGTAGCAGTTTTCTAACACTGTTTTCATGGAATCTGCAAAGGGATATTTGGGACTACATTGAAGTATGTGGTGGAAAAGAAAATATCCTCAGCTAAAAACCATAAAGAAGATTTCTGAGAAACTGTTTTGTGATGTGCAAATTCACCTTACAGAGTTACAAACTTCTTTTCATTGAGCTGTTTGGTAACAATGTTTTCATATAATCTGTAATAGGATATTTTGGAGGACTTTGAAGCCTATGGTGACAAAGGAAGTATCCTCAGTTATAAACCAAAAGGAAGCTTTCTGAGAAACTGCTTTATGATGTGTGAAGTCATCTCACAGAGCTACACTGTTCTTTTCTTTGAGCAGTTTGGTAACACTGTTTACTTGGAATTTGCAATGGGATATTCTGGAGCACATTGAAGATTACAGTGACAAAGGAAATATCCTCTGACAAAAACTAAAAATAAGCTTTATGAAAAACTGCTTTGTGATTTGTGAATTCATCTCACAGAGTTACAGGTTTGTTTTCATGGAGCTTTTTGCTAGCACTGTTTTTATGGAATCTGCAATGGGATATCTGGGAGCTCCTAGCTGCCTATGGTGAAAAATGAAATAACTTCAGATAAAAACTGGAGAGAAGCTTTTCCAGAAACGGTTTTGTGATGTGTGTATTCATCTCAAAGAGTTTAACTTTTTCTTTGATTGAACAATTTGGCATCACTCTTTTTGTGATATCTGAGAGGAGATATTTGGGAGCACATTGAAGCCTGTGGTGAAAACGGAAATATCCTCATATTTTAACTAGAAGGAAGCTTTCTGAGAAACTGCTTTGTGATGGGTGAATTCATCTCACAGACGTACACCTTTCCTTTTCTTTAGCAGTTTGGTAACACTGTTTCTGTGGAATCTGGATAGGGATATTCAGGAGTACAGAGAGTCCAATGGCGAAAATGGAAATATCTTCAGGTAAAAACTGTAGAGAAGCTTTCTGAGAAACTCCTTTATGATGTATGCATTCATCTCATAGAGCTAAATGTTTCTGTTGGGGGAGCACTTTGGCATCACTGTTTTTTGTGGTGTCTGAGAGGGGATATTTGGGAGCACATTGAAGCTTATGGTCGAAAAGCAGATATCCTCATATAAAAACTAGAAAGAAGCCTTTTGAGAAACTGCTTGGTGATATGTTAATTCATCTCACATAGTTACATGATTCTTTCAATGGAGCAGTTTGTTAGCACTGTTTTGGGGGAATCTGAGAAGGGATATTTTGGATGACATTGAAGCCTATAGAGACAAAGGAAATATCCTCAGATAAAAACTAGAAAGAAGCTTTCTGAGAAAGTTCTTTGTGATGTGTGAATTCATCTCCCAGACATACATCCATTTTTTCATTTAGCAGTTTGCTAACCCTGTTTTCATGGAATTTGCAATGGACTATTTCAGAGTGCTTTGAAATTTATGGTGACAAAGGAAATATCCTCATATAAAAACTAGAAAGAAGCTTTCTGGGAAACTGCTTTGTGATATATGAATTCATCTCACAGAGTTACAGCGTTTTTTTCATTGAGCAGTATGTTAAAAATGTTTTCATGTAATCTGCAATGGGATTATTTGGAGCACTTCGAGGTCTATATTGGCAAAGGAAATATCCTCAGATAAAAAATCAAAAATAAGCTTTCTGTGAAACTGCTTTGTGATGTGTGAATTCATTTGATAGAGTTACACTGTTCTTTTCATTGAACAGTTTGTTGGCACTGTTTTCTTGGAATGTTCAAAGGGATATTTTGGAGCTCTTTGAAGCTTAAAGTGACAAAGAAAATATCCTCAGACAAAAACTAGAAAGAAGCTTTCCGAGAAACTGCTTTGTGATTTGTGAATTCATCTCACAGAGTTACACGATTCTTTTCATGGTGCAGTTTGGTAGTACTGTTTTTCTTGATTCTCAGAAGTGATATTTTACATCACATTGAAGTCTATGTTGACAAAGTAAATATCCTCAGAAAAAAACTAGAAAGAAGCTTCTTGAGAAACTCTTTTCTGATTTGTGAATTCACCTCACAGAGTTATACCTTTCTTTTCATTGACCAGTTTGGTGGTACTGTTTTTGGTTAACCTGAGAAGGGATAATTTGGATCACATTAAAACCTATGGTGACAAAGGAAATACCCTCAGATAAAAACTAGAAAGAAATTTTCTGAGAAAATTCCTTGTGATGTTTGAATTTAACTCATGGAGTTATACATTTAATGTAGCAGTCTGTTAACACTGTTTTCAAGGATTCTGCAAAGGCATATATGGGAGCGCATTGAGGCCTACAGTTAAAAAGGAGAAATCCTCAGACAAAAAGTAGAAAGTACCTATCTGAGAGACTGCTTTGTGATGTGTGAATTCATCTCACAGTATTACACTGTTTTTTTCATTGAGCAGTTTACTAACACTGTCTTCTTGGAATCTGCAATGGGATATTTTGGAGCAAATTAATGTTTATGGTGACATTAAATATCCTCATAGAAAAAGTAGAAAGATGCTTTCTGAGAAACACTTTGTGATGTGTAAATTCATCCCACAGAGTTACACGGTTCTTTTCATGGTCAGTTTGGTAGCACTGTTTTTGGGGATTCTGAGAAGGGATATTTTGGGTCGCATTGAAGCCTACAATGACATAGGAAATATCCTCAGATAAAAACTGGAAGGAAACTTTCTGAAAAAGTTCTTTGTGATGTGTGAATTCATCTCACAGAGTTACACCTTTCTTTTCATGGAGCCATTTGCTAACACTGTTTTTGTGTTATCTGCAAAGGGATATTTGGGAGCTCCTTGAGGCTTGTGGTGAAAAACAAAATATCTTCAGATTAAAACTAGAAAGAAGCTTTCTGAAAAAGTTCTTGGTGATGTGTAAATTCATCTCACAGAGTCACATTGTTTTTTTCATTCAGCAGTTTGCTAACACTGTTTTCGTGGAATCTGCAAAGGGGTATTTGGGAGTGCATTGAGGCCTGTAGTGTAAAGGCAATTTCCTCAGATAAAAACTAGAAAGATTTCTGAGAAACTGCTTTGTGATGTGTGAATTCATCTCACAGAGTTACACTATTCTTTTCATTGACCTGTTTTCGTGGAATCTCTAATAGTATATTTGGGAGAGCATTGAAGCGTGTAGTGAAAAATGAAACATCCTCACATAAAAACCAAAAAGAAATTTTCTGCAAAACTTCTTTGTGATGTTTGAGTTCATCTCACAGATTTACATTGTTCTTTTCATTTAGCAATTTGGTGACACTGTTTTCTTGGAATTTGCAATGGGATATTTTGGAGTGAACAGAAGCTTATGGCGAAAAAAGAAATATCCTCATATAAAAAGTAGAAAGAAGCTTTCTGAGAATCCCCTTTGTGACGTATTAATTCACCTCACAGCCTCACAGAATTTCACAATTATTTTCATTTAGCCATTTGGTTGCACTGCTTTTGGGGAATCTGAGAAGGGATGTTTGGGATCCCATTGAAGTGTATGGTGACAAAGTAAATAGCCTCAGATAAAAACTAGAAAGAAGCTTTCTGAGAAAGTTCTTTGTGGTATGTGAATTCATCTAACAGACTTACACCGTTCTTTACATTGAACAGTTTGATAACCCTGTTTTCATGGAGTATGCAACAGGACACTTGGGAGAGCTTTGAATCCTATGGTGACAAAGGAAATATCCTCAGATAATATACCAAAAAGAAGCTTTCTGAGAGATTACTTTGGAATGTGTGAATTGATTTCACAGAGATACCCTGTTCTTTTCATTGAGCAGTTTACTAACACTGTTTTCTTGGAATCTGCAGTGGGATATTTCAGAGTGCATTGAAGCTTATGGTGACAAAGTAAATATCCTCAGATAAAAACTAGAAAGTAGCTTCCTGGGAAACTGCTTTGTGATGGGTCAATTTATGTCACAGAGTTACATGATTCTTTTCATGGAACAGTTTGTTAGCACTGTTTTCGTGGACCTGAAGGGGGATATTTGGGAGCGCATAGAGGCTTAAGTTGATAAAAGAAATAGAGCTAAACATTTCTTTTGAGGGAGCACTTTGGCATTATTGTTTTCGTGGTGTCTTAGAAGGGATATTTGGGAGCACATTGAAGCCTATGGTGGAAAAGTAAATATCTTCATATAAAAACTACAAAGAAGCTTTCTGAGAAACTGCTTTGTGATTTTTTAATTCATTTCACCAAGTTACATTATACTTTTCATGGAATGGTTTGGTAGCACTGTTTTTGGGGAATCCGAGAAGGGATAGTTTGGATCACATTGAAGGCTGTCATTACAAAGGAAATATTCTCAGATAAAAACTAGAAAGAAGCTTTCTGAGAAACTTCTTTGTGATATGTGAATTCCTCTCACAGAGTTATACATTTCTTTTCATGAAGCAGTTTGCTAACACCGTTTTTGTTGAATCTACAAAAGGATATTTGGGAGTGAATTGAGGCATATAGTGAAAAAGGAAATATCCTCAGATAAAAACTAGTAAGAAGCTCTCTGAGAAACTGCTTTGTGATTTGTGAATTCATGTCACAGAGTCACACGATTCATTTCATGGAGCAGATTTGTAGCACTGTTTTTATGGAATCTGCAAAGAGATATTCACTAGCTCCTAGAGACCTACAGTGAAAAAGGAAATAACTTCAGATAAAAACTGGAGAGAAGCTTTTCGGGAAACGGTTTTGTGATGTGTCTATTCATCTCATAGAGTTTAAACTTTTTGTTATTTGAGCAGTTCAGCATGACTGTTTTTTTTGGAATCTGAGAGGAGATATTTGGCAGCACATTGAAGCCTATGGTGATAAAGGAAATATCCTCAGATTTAAACTAGAAAGAAGCTTTCTGAGAGACTGCTTTGTGATGGGTGAATTCATTTCACAAAGTTATATCTTTCGTTTCATTGAACAGTTTGGTAACACTCTTTTTGTGGAATCTGTAAAGGGATATTCAGGAGAGCACAGAGTCCCGGGGCAAGAAAGGAAATATTTTCAGGTTAAAAACTGGATAGAAGCTTTCTGAGAATCTCCTATGTGATGTGTGCATTCATCTTACAGAGGTAAGCATTTCTGTAGAGGGAGCACTTTGGTGTCACTGTTTTTGTGCTGTCTGAGTAGTGATATTTGGGAGCGTATTGAAGCCCATGGTAGAAAAGGAAATACCCTCAAATAAAAATTATAAAGAAGCTTCCTGAGAAACTGCGTGTTGATGTCTTACTTCATCTCACAGGGTTACACAATTCTTTTCATGGAGCAGTTTGGTAACACTGTTTTTGGGGAAAATGAGAAGGGATATTTTGGATCACATTGAAGCCTATGGTGACAAAGGAAATATCCTCAGATAAAAATAAAAAAGAAGTCTTCTAAGAAACTGCTTTCTGATGAGTGAATTCATCTCACACAGTTACACTGTTCTTTTCATGGAGGAGTTTGCTAACATTGTGTAATTGGAATCTGCAATTGGATATTTGGGAGTGCATTGAAGTCTACTGTGACAAAGGAAATATCCTCAGATCAAAATCAAAAAGAAGCTTTCTGAGAAACTGCTTTGTGATTTGTGAATTCATCTCACAGAGTTACATGACTGTTTTCACGGAGCAGTTTGGTAGCACACTGTTGGGGAATATGAGAAGGGATATTTTTTATCGCATTGAAGCCTGTGGTGACAAAGGAAATATCCTCAGATAAAAACTAGAAAGAAACTTTCTGAGAAGCCTCTTTGTGATGTATGCATTCATCTCACAGAGTAACACATTTCTTTTCATGTAGCTGTTTGCTAACACTGTTTTTGTGGAATTTGCAAAGGCATATTTGGGGGTGCATTGAGGCCTCTAGTGAAAAAGGAAATAACCTCAGATAAAAACAAGAAAGAAACTTTCTAAGAAACTGCTTCTTGATGTGTGAATTCATCTCACAGAGTTACAGTGTTATTTTCATTGAGCAGATTGATAACACTGTTTTCTTGGAATCTGCAATCAGATATTTGGGAGTGCATTGAAGTCTACTGTGACAAAGGAAATATCCTCAGATCAAAACCAAAAAGAAGCTTTCTGAGAAACTGCTTTGTGATGTGTCAATTCATCTTACAGAGTCACACCATTCCTTTCATTGAGAAGTTTTCTAACACTTTTTTCCTGGAATCTGCAGTGGGATATTCCGGAGCACTTTGAGGAATATGTTGAAAAAGGAAATATCCTCAGAAAAGAAGCTTTCTGAGAAACTGCTATGGTATGTGTCAATTCATCTCACAGAGTCACACCATACTTTCCATGGATCAGTTTTGCAGTACTGTTTGTGGGGAGTCTGAGGAGGGATATTTTGTATAGCATTGAAGCCTAAGTTTATGAAGAAATATCCTCAGATCAAATGAAAAAGTAGCTTTCTGAGAAACTTCTTTGTGGTGTGTGTATTCGTCTCACAGAGTAACGTCATTCTTTTCATGGAGCAGTTTGCTAACACTGTTTTCTTGGAACTTACAAAGATATATTTGGGAACAAGATGAGGCCTATAGTGAAAAAATATATATCCTCAGATAAAAACTACAAAGAATCTTTCTGAGAAACTGTTTTGTGGTGTGTGAATTCATCTTACAGAGTTTAACTGTTCTTTTCATTGAGAAGTTTCTTTTCATGGAGCAGTTTCTTAACATGATTTTCGTAGAATATGCAAATGGATATTTGCGAATGCATTGAGGCTTAGAGTGATAAAAGAAATATCCTCATACAAAAACTAGAAAGATACTTTCCGTGAAACTGCTTTGGGATTTGTTAATTCATCTCACATATTTACATGATTCTTTTCATGGAGGAGTTTGGTACCACTGTTTTAGTGTAATCTGAGAAGGAATATTTTGGATCGCATTGAAGCCCATGGTGACAAAGCAAATATCCTCAGATAAAAACTAGAATGAAACTTTCTGAAAAAGTTCTTTGTAATGTATGAATTCATCTCACATAGTTTCAGCTATATTTTCATGGAACAGTTTTCTAACACTGCTTTCATGAAAACTGCAAAAGGATATTTGGGAGCCCATTGAGGCCTATCTTGAAAAATTAAATATCCACAGATAAAAACTAGAAAGAATTTTCTGAGAAACTGCTTTGTGATGGGCAAATTCATCTCTAAGTTACACTGCCTTTTCACTGGGTAGTTTACTAAAACTGTTTCTGTGGAATCTGTAAGGAGATATATGGGAGCGCATTGAGGCCTATAGTGAAAATGGAAATGTCCTCAGATAAAAACCAGAAAGAAGCTTTCTGAGAAACTGCTTTGTGATGTGTGAATTCATCTCACTGACTTACACTGTTCTTTTCGTTTAGCATTCTGCTAAAACTGTTTTCTTGGAATCTGCCATGTGATATTTCAGAGTGCATTGAAGTTTATGGTGACAAAGGAATTATCTTCATATAAAAAGTAGAAGGAAGCTCTCTGAGGAATTGCATTGTGATTTGTGAATTCATCGCACAGAGTTACATGATTCTTTTCATGGAGCAGTTTGGTAGCACCGTTTTTGGGGAATCTGAGAAGGGATATTTTGGATCGCATTGAAGCCTATGGTGACAAAGGAAATATCCTCAGATCAAAACTACAAAGAAACTTTCTGAGAAACTTCTTTGTGATTTTTGAATTCATCTTACAGAGTTACACGATTCTTTTCATGGATCAGTTTGGTAGCACTTTTTTTGGGGAATCTGAGAAGGGATAGTTTTGATCACCTTGAAGACTATGGTGAAAAAGGAAATACCGGAGTGTACAACTGGGGGGCGGAGCAAGATGGCCGAATAGGAACAGCTCCAGTCTCCAACTCCCAGTGCGAGTGACGCAGAAGACCGGTAATTTCTGCATTTTCAACTGAGCCTCTGCTGCTGATACCCAGGCAAACAGGGTCTGGAGTGGACCTCAAGCAATCTCCAGCAGACCTACAGCTGAGGATCCTGACTGTTAGAAGGAAAACTATCAAACAGGAAGGACACCTACACCAAAACCCCATCAGTACATCACCATCATCAAAGACCAGAGGCAGATAAAACCACAAAGATGGGGAAAAAGCAGGGCAGAAAAGCTGGAAATTCAAAAAATAAGAGTGCATCTCCCCCGGCAAAGGAGCGCAGCTCATCGCCAGCAACGGATCAAAGCTGGACGGAGAATGACTTTGATGAGATGAGAGAAGAAGGCTTCAGTCCATCAAATTTCTCAGAGCTAAAGGAGGAATTCCATACCCAGTGCAAAGAAACTAAAAATCTTGAAAAAAAAGTGGAAGAATTGATGGCTAGAGTAATTAATGCAGAGAAGGTCCTAAACGAAATGAAAGAGATGAAAACCATGACACGAGAAATACGTGACAAATGCACAAGCTTCAGTAACCCACTCGATCAACTGGAAGAAAGAGTATCAGTGATTGAGGATCAAATGAATGAAATGAAGCGAGAAGAGAAACCTAAAGAAAACAGAAGAAAGAAATGAACAAAGCCTGCAAGAAGTATGGGATTATGTAAAAAGACCAAATCTACGTCTGATTGGGGTGCCTGAAAGTGAGGGGGAAAATGGAACCAAGTTGGAAAACACTCTTCAGGATATCATCCAGGAGAACTTCCCCAACCTAGTAGGGCAGGCCAACATTCAAATCCAGGAAATACAGAGAACGCCACAAAGATACTCCTCGAGAAGAGCAACTCCAAGACACAAAATTGCCAGATTCACCAAAGTTGAAATGAAGGAAAAATCTTAAGGGCAGCCAGAGAGACAGGTCGGCTTACCCACAAAGGGAAGCCCATCAGACTAACAGCAGATCTCTCGGCAGAAACTCTCCAAGCCAGAAGAGAGTGGGGGCCAATATTCAACATTCTTAAAGAAAAGAATTTTAAACCCAGAATTTCATATCCAGCCAAACTAAGTTTCATAAGTGAAGGAGAAATAAAATCCTTTACAGATAAGCAAATGCTTAGAGATTTTGTCACCACTAGGCCTGCCTTACAAGAGATCCTGAAGGAAACACTAAACATGGAAAGGAACAACCGGTACCAGCCATTGCAAAAACATGCCAAAATGTAAAGACCATCGAGGCTAGGAAGAAACTGCATCAACTAACGAGCAAAATAACCAGTTAATATCATAATGGCAGGATAAAGTCCACACATAACAATCTTAACCTTAAATGTAAATGGACTAAATGCTCCAATTAAAAGACACAGACTGGCAAACTGCATAAAGAGTCAAGACCCATCAGTCTGCTATATTCAGGAGACCCATCTCACATGCAGAGACATACATAGGCTCAAAATAAAGGGATGGAGGAAGATTTACCAAGCAAATGGAGAACAAAAAAAAGCAGGGGTTGCAATCCTAGTCTCTGATAAAACAGACTTTAAACCATCAAAGATCAAAAGAGACAAAGAAGGCCATACATAATGGTAAAGGGATCAATTCAACAGGAAGAGCTAACTATCCTAAATATATATGCACCCAATACAGGAGCACCCAGATTCATAAAGCAAGTCCTTAGAGACTTACAAAGAGACTTAGACTCCCATACAATAATAATGGGAAACTTCAACACTCCACTGTCAACATTAGACAGATCAACGAGACAGAAAGTTAACAAGGATATCCAGGAATTGAACTCATCTCTGCAGCAAGCAGACCTAATAGACATCTATAGAACTCTCCACCCCAAATCAACAGAATATACATTCTTCTCAGCACCACATCGTACTTACTCCAAAATTGACCACATAATTGGAAGTAAAGCGCTCCTCAGCAAATGTACAAGAACAGAAATTATAACAAACTGTCTCTCAGACCACAGTGCAATCAAACTAGAACTCAGGACTAAGAAACTCAATCAAAACCGTTCAACTACATGGAAACTGAACAACCTGCTCCTGAATGACTACTGGGTACATCACGAAATGAAGGCAGAAAGAAAGATGTTCTTTGAAACCAATGAGAACAAAGATACAACATACCAGAATCTCTGGGACACATTTAAAGTAGTGTGTAGAGGGAAATTTATAGCACTAAATGCCCACAAGAGAAAGCAGGAAAGATCTAAAATTGACACTCTAACATTGCAATTAAAAGAACTAGAGAAGCAAGAGCAAACACATTCAAAAGCTAGCAGAAGGCAAGAAATAACTAAGATCAGAGCAGAACTGAAGGAGATAGAGACACAAAAAACCATCCAAAAATCAATGAATCCAGGAGTTGGTTTTTTGAAAAGATCAACAAAATTGACAGACCACTAGCAAGACTAATAAAGAAGAAAAGAGAGAAGAATCAAATCGACGCAATAAAAAATGATAAAGGGGATATCAGGACCGACCCCACAGAAATACAAACTACCATCAGAGAATACTATAAACACCTCTACGCAAATAAACTGGAAAATCTAGAAGAAGTGGATAATTTCCTGGACACTTACACTCTTCCAAGACTAAACCAGGAAGAAGTTGAATTCCTGAATAGACCAATAGCAGGCTCTGAAATTGAGGCAATAATTAATAGCCTACCAACCAAAAAAAGTCCAGGACCAGATGAATTCACAGCTGAATTCTACCAGAGGTACAAGGAGGAGTTGGTACCATTCCTTCTGAAACTATTCCAATCAATAGAAAAAGAGGGAATCCTCCCTAACTCATTTTATGAGGCCAACATCATCCTGATACCAAAGCCTGTCAGAGACACAACAAAAAAAGAGAATATTAGACCAATATCCCTGATGAACATCGATGCAAAAATCCTCAATAAAATACTGGCAAACCGGATTCAGCAACACATCAAAAAGCTTATCCACCATGATCAAGTGGGCTTCATCCCTGGGATGCAAGGCTGGTTCAACATTCGCAAATCAATAAACATAATCCAGCATAGAAACAGAACCAAAGACAAGAGCCACATGATTATCTCAATAGATGCAGAAAAGGCTTTTGACAAAATTCAACAGCCCTTCATGCTAAAAATGCTCAATTAATTCGGTATTGATGGAACGTACCTCAAAATAATAAGAGCTATTTATGACAAACCCACAGCCAATATGATACTGAATGGGCAAAAACTGGAAAAATTCCCTTTGAAAACTGGCACAAGACAGGGAGGCGCTCTCTCACCACTCCTATTCAACATAGTGTTGGAAGTTCTGGCTAGGGCAATCAGGCAAGAGAAAGAAATCAAGGGTATTCAGTTAGGAAAAGAAGAAGTCAAATTGTCCCTCTTTGCAGATGATATGATTGTATATTTAGAAAACCCCATTGTCTCAGCCCAAAATCTCCTTAAGCTGATAAGCAACTTCAGCAAAGTCTCAGGATACAAAATTAATGTGCAAAAATCACAAGCATTCTTATACACCAGTAACAGACAAACAGAGAGCCAAATCAGGAATGAACTTCTATTCACAATTGCTTCAAAGAGAATAAAATACCTAGGAATCCAACTTACAAGGGATGTAAAGGACCTCTTCAAGGAGAACTACAAACCACTGCTCAGTGAAATCAAAGAGGACACAAACAAATGGAAGAACATACCATGCTCATGGATAGGAAGAATCAATATCGTGAAAATGGCCATACTGCCCAAGGTAATTTATAGATACAATGCCATCCCCATCAAGCTACCAATGAGTTTCTTCACAGAATTGGAAAAAACTGCTTTAAAGTTCATATGGAACCAAAAAAGAGCCCGCATCTCCAAGACAATCCTAAGTCAAAAGAATAAAGCTGGAGGCATCACGCTACCTGACTTCAAACTATACTACAAGGCTACAGTAACCAAAACAGCATGGTACTGGTACCAAAACAGAGATATAGACCAATGGAACAGAACAGAGTCCTCAGAAATAATACCACACATCTACAGCCATCTGATCTTTGACAAACCTGAGAGAAACAAGAAATGGGGAAAGGATTCCCTATTTAATAAATGGTGCTGGGAAAATTGGCTAGCCATAAGTAGAAAGCTGAAACTGGATCCTTTCCTTACTCCTTATACGAAAATTAATTCAAGATGGATTAGAGACTTAAATGTTAGACCTAATACCATAAAAATCCTAGAGGAAAACCTAGGTAGTACCATTCAGGACATAGGCATGGGCAAAGACTTCATGTCTAAAACACCAAAAGCAACGGCAGCAAAAGCCAAAATTGACAAATGGGATCTTATTAAACTAAAGAGCTTCTGCACAGCAAAAGAAACTACCATCAGAGTGAACAGGCAACCTACAGAATGGGAGAAAATTTTTGCAATCTACTCAACTGACAAAGGGCTAATATCCAGAACCTACAAAGAACTCAAACAAATTTACAAGAAAAAAACAAACAACCCCATCAAAAAATGGGCAAAGGATATGAACAAACATTTCTCAAAAGAAGACATTCATACAGCCAACAGACACATGAAAAAATGCTCATCATCACTGGCCATCAGAGAAATGCAAATCAAAACCACAATGGGATACCATCTCACACCAGTTAGAATGGTGATCATTCAAAAGTCAGGAAACAACAGGTGCTGGAGAGGATGTGGAGAAACAGGAACACTTTTACACTGTTGGTGGGATTGTAAACTAGTTCAACCATTATGGAAAACAGTATGGCGATTCCTCAAGGATCTAGAACTAGATGTACCATATGACCCAGCCATCCCATTACTGGGTATATACCCAAAGGATTATAAATCATGCTGCCATAAAGACACATGCACACGTATGTTTATTGCAGCACTATTCACAATAGCAAAGACTTGGAATCAACCCAAATGTCCATCAGTGACAGACTAGATTAAGAAAATGTGGCACATATACACCATGGAATACTATGCATCCATAAAAAAGGATGCGTTTGTGTCCTTTGTAGGGACATGGATGCAGCTGGAAACCATCATTCTTAGCAAACTATCACAAGAACAGAAAACCAAACACCGCATGTTCTCACTCATAGGTGGGAACTGAACAATGAGATCACTTGGACTCAGGAAGGGGAACATCACTCACCAGGGCCTATCATGGGGAGGGGGGAGGGGGGAGGGATTGCATTGGGAGTTATACCTGATGTAAATGATGAGTTGATGGGTGCAGCACACCAACATGGCACAAGTATACATATGTAACAAACCTGCACATTATGCACATGTACCCTACAACTTAAAGTATAATAATAATAAATAAATTTAAAAAAAAAAGAAAAAAAAAAAGGGAAATACCCCCGATAAAAACTAGAAAGAAGCTTTCTGAGAAAGGTTTTGTGATGTGTGAATTCGTCTCACAGAGTTACACCTTTCTTTTCATGGAAGAGTTTGTTAATACTGTTTTTGTGGAATCTGGAGAGGGATATTTGGGAGCACATTGAGGCCTAGGAAATATCCTCAGATAAAAACAAGAAAGAAGCATTCTGAGAAGTAATCTTTCTGTGAATTCATCCAACAGAGTTACACTGTTGTTTTCAATGAGACGTGTGATAACACTATTCCTGGAACCTGCAATAGGATGTTTGGGAGTGCTTTGAAGCCTCTGTTGACAAATTAAATATCCTCAGACTGAAACCAAAAAGAAGCTTTCTGCAAAACTGCTTTGTGATGTGTGAATTCATCTCACAGATTTACACATTTCTTTTAATGGAGCAGTTTGCTAACAATATTTTCGTGGAATCGGCAAATGGCTGTTCGTGAGCACATAGTGGCAAACGGTGAAAAAGGAAATATCATCAGAGAAGAACTAGAAAGAAGCTTTCTGAGAAGTTGCTTTGTGATTTGTGAATTCATTTCACAGAGTTACATGATTCCTTTCGTGGAGCACTTTGGTAGACCTGTTTTTGGGGAATCTGAGGAGAGATATTTTGGATCGCATTGAAGCCTGTGTTGACAAAGGAAATATCCTCATATAAAATCTAGAAAGAAAGTTTCTGAGAAACTTATTTGTGTTGTGTGAATTCATCTCACAGAGTTACACCATTCTTTTTATTGAGAAGTTTGCTAACACGTTTTTCATGGAATCTTGGATGCAATATTCTGGAGCATATTGAGAAATATGGTGAATAAGGAAATATCCTCAGATAAAAACTAGAAATAAGATTTCTGAGAAACTATTTTGTGATTTGTGAATTCATCTCCCAGAGTTACACAATTATTTCCAAAGAGCAGTTTGGTAGCCCTGTTTTTGGGCAATCTGAGAAGGGATATTTTGGACTGCATTGAAGCCTAAGGTGACAAAGGAAATATCCTCAGGTAAAAACTCGAAAGAAGCTTTTTGAGACACTGCTTTGTGATGTGTGAAATTATCTCAAAGAGTTATACCTTTCTTTTCATGGAGTAGTTTGATAACCCTGTTTTTGTGGAATCTACAATAGGATATTTGGCAGCACATTGAAGCATTTAGTGAAAAAGGAAATAACTTCAGATAAAAACCAATAAGAAGTTTTTTGTAAAACTGCTTTGTGATGTGTGAATTCACCTCACCGAGTAACACTGTTCTTTTCATTGAGCAGTGTGTTAACACTTTTTTCATTTAATCTGCAATGGGATATTCAGGAGCACATTGAGGAGTAAGGTGAAAAGGAAATAACCTCAGATAAAAACTAGAAAGGGGATTTCAGAGAAACTCCTTTGTGATGTGTGCATTCATCTGATAGAGATAAACGTTTCTGTTGAGGGAACACTTTGGCAGCACAGTATTTGTGGTGTCTGAGAAGGGATATCTGAGAGCGCATTGAAGCCTATGCTGGCAAATGAAATATCCTCAGACAACAACCAATAAGAAGTTTTCTGAGAAGCAGCTTTCCCATGTTGGAATTCATCTCACAGATTTATGGCTTGCTTTCCATGGAGCAGTTTGCCAGCGCTATTTACATGGAATCTGCAAGGAAATATTCACAAGTGCATTGAGGCAAACAGTGAAAAAGGAAATATCCTTAGACAAAAACTGGAAGGATGCTTTCTGACAAACTGATTTGTGATGTGTGAATTCATCTCACATAGTTACATGATTCTTTTCAAGGATCAGTTTGGTAGCACTGTTTTTGTGGAATCTGAGAAGGGATAATTTTAATTGCATTGAAGCCTATGGTGACAAAGGAAATATCAGGTAAAATCTAGAAAGCAACTTTCTGAAAAACTTACTTGTGATGTGGGAATTCATCTCACATGATTACGCCATTCTTTTTATTGTGAAGTTTGCTAAAACTTTTTTCATGGAATCTGCGATGGGATATTACGGAGTGCATAGGACCTGTTGGTGAAAAAGGATATATCCTCAGACGAAAACTAGAAGGAAGCCTTCTGAGAAACTGCTTTGTGATGTCTTAATTCCTCTGACAAAGATACATAATTCTTTTCATGGGGCAGTTTGGTAGCACTGTTTTTGGGGAAACTGAGAAGGGATATTTTGGATCGCATTGAAGACTATGGTGACAAAGGAAATATCCTCAGAAAAGAAGTAGAAAGAAGCTTTCAGAGAAAGGATATTGTGATGTGTGAATTCATCTCACAGCGTTCCACCTTTCTTTTCATGGAGCAGTTTGCTAAAATTGTTTTCATTGAATCTGCATTGGGATATTTGGGAGTGCATTGAGGCCTACAGTGTAAAAGGAAATATCCTCAGATAAAAACTAGGAAGAAGCTTTCTGAGAAACTGCTTTGGGACGTGTAAATTCATCTCAGAGAATTACATGGTTCTTTTCATTGAGGAGTTTGATGACACTATTTTCATTTCATCTGCAATAGGATATTTGGGAGCGCATTGGAACCGATGGTGAAAAAGGAAATATCCTGAGTTAAAAACTAGAAGGAAGGTTTCCGAGAAACTCCTTTTGATGCATGAAATCATCTCACAGTATTACTCTGTTCTTTTCATTGTGCAGTTTGCTAACACTATTTTCTTAGAATCTGCTATTTGATATTTCAGAGTGCATTGAAGCTTACAATGATAAAGGAAATATCCTCAAATAAAAACTAGAAAGAAGCTTTCTGAGAAACTGCTTTCTGATGTGTGAATTAAACTCACAGATTTACACTATACTTTGCATTGAGCAGTTTGCTTACACTGTTTTCTTGGAATCTGCACTGTGATATTTCTCAGAGCATTGAAGTTTATGGTGACAAAGGAAATACACTGATAGATAAACCAAAAACAAGCTTTCTGAGAAACTGCTTTGTGATGTGCCAGTTCATCTCACAGAGTTACACCATTCTTTTCATTGAGCAGTTTGCTAGCACTGTTTTCTTGGAATCATAAATGGGATATTTCAGAGCGCACTGAAACTTATGGTGACATAGGAAATGTCCTCATAGAAAAAGTAGAAAGAAGCTTTCTGAGACACCACTTTATGATGTGTTTGTTCATCTCACAGAGTTACACGATTCTTTTCATGGATCAGTTTGGCAGCACTGTTTTTGGGGAATCTGAGAAGGGATATTTTGGATCACATTGAAGAATATGGTGACAAATGTTTATCCTTAGATAAAAGCTAGAAAGAAGCTTTATGAGAAACTGCTTTGTGATATGTGAATTCATCTCACAGAGTTACACCTTTCTTATCATGGAGACATTGCTAACACTGTTTTCGTGAAATCTGCAAAGGGAATCTGGGAGTGTGTTGAGGCCTATAGTGAAAAATGAAATATCCTCAGATTAAAATGAGAAATAAACTTTCTGAGAAACTTCTTTATAATGTGTGAATTCATTTCACAGAGATACACAAATCTTTTCATGGATCATTATGGTAGCACTATTTTTGGGGAATCTGAAGAGGGATATTTTGGTTCTCAGTGAAGCCTATGGTGACAAAAAAAAGTATACATGGTAAAAACTAGAAGGAAGGTTTCTGAGAAACTGCTTTGTGATGTGTGAATTCATCTCACAGAGTTACACTGTTCTTTCCAGGGAGCAGTTTGCTAACCCTGTTTTCATGGAATCTGCAAAGGGATATTTGGAATGCATGGAAGCCTATGGTGAGAAAAGAAATATCCTCAGAAAAACTAGAAAGAAGCTTTCTGAGAAACTGCTTTGTGATGTGTGAATTCATCTCACAGAGTGATACTGCTGTTTTCATTGAGTAGCTTGCTAACAATGTTTTCATGGAATCTGCAAAGGGATATTTCAGAGCACACTGAAGCTTAACGTGACAAAGGAAATACCCTCATACAAAACTAAAAAGAAGCTTTCTGAGAAACTGCTTTGTGATGTGTTAATTCATCCCACTGAGTTAAATGATTCTTTTCTGAATCAGTTTGGTAGCACTGTTTTGCAGAATCTGAGAAGGGATAATTTGGATTGCATTGAAGCCTATGGTGACAAAGGAAATATCCTCAGATAAAAAATAGAAATAAGCTTTCTGGGGAAGTTTTTTGTGATGTGTGAATTTATCTCACAGAGTTACACCTTTGTTTTCATGGAGCAGCTTGCTATCACTGTTTTCTTGGAATCTGCAATGGGATATTTGAGAGTGCATTGAAGCTTATGTTGACAAAGAAAATATCCTCAGACAAAAACTAGAAAGATGTTTTCTGAGAAACTGCTTTGTGATTTTTGAATTCATCTCACAGAGTTACACCATTCTTTGCATTGAGCAGTTTGCTAACACTGTTTTCATGGAATCTGCAAAGGGATACCTTGGAACGCATTGAAGCTTATGTTGACAAATGAAATATCCTCCAACAAAAACTAGAAAGAAGCTTTCTGAGAAACTGATCTGTGATTTGTGAATTCATCTCACAGAGTTACACGATTCTTTTCATTGATAAGTTTGATAGCACTGCTTTTGGGGAGTATGAGAAGGGAATATTTGGATTGCATTGAATCCTATGGTGGCAGAGGAAATATCTTCAGATATAAACTAGAAAGAAGCCTTCTGAGAAACTGCTTTGCAATGTGTGAGTTCATCTCTCAAAGTTACATGGTTTTTTTTTCATTGATAAGTTTGCTTACACTTCTTTCATTGAATCTGCAATGGCATATTCAGGAGTTCTTTGAGGAATATTTTGAAAAAAGGAAATATTCAGAGAAGAAAACTAGAAAGAAGCTTGTTGAGAAACAGCTGTGTGATGTGTGAATTCATCTCACAGAGTTACACCATTCTTTTTCATTAGGTAGTTTGGTAGCACTCTCTTTGTGGATCTGTGAATGGACATTTTGGATCGCATTGAAGCCTATGGTGACAAAGGAAATAACCTCAGATAAAAACTACAAAGAAGCTTTCTGAGAAACTTTTTGGTGATCTGTGTATTCATCTCACAGAGTGGCACCTTTCTCTTCATGGAACATTTTACTAACACTGTTTTTGTGGAATCTGCAAAGGTATGTTTGGGAATGCATTGAGGTCTATAGTAAAAAAAATCCTCAGAAAAAATCTAGAAAGAAACTTTATGAGAAACTGCTTTCTGATTTTTGAGTTCATCTCACAGAGTAACACAGTTCTTTTCATGGAGCAGTTTGGTAGTACTGCTTCTGGGGAATCTGTGAAAGGATATTTTGGATCACACTGAAGCCTCTACTGACAAAGGAAATATTCTCAGATAAAAACTAGAAAGAAGCTTTCTGAGAAAATTCTTTGTGATGTGTGAATTCATCTCAAAGAGGAACACCATTATTTTTTCAGAATTTTGTTAACATTTTTTTCGTGGAATCTGCAAAGGATATTATGAAGCGCATCGAGGAATGTGGTGAAAAAGGAAATATCCTCAGATAAATGCTAGAAAGAAGCTTTCTGATGAACAGCTTTGTGATGTCTGAATTCATCTGACAGAATTACACCATTCTTTTTTGGAGCAGTTTGGTAGCCCTGTTTTTAGGGAACATGAGAAGGGATATTTTGGATCACACTAAAACGTATGGTGAAAAAGGAAATATCCTCAGATAGAAACTAGAAAGTAGCTTTCCGAGAAACTGCTCCATGATTTGTCAATTCATCTCACAGAGTTACACGATTCATTTCATGAATCAGTTTGGTAGCAGTGGTTTTGGGGAATCTGAGATAGGATATTTTGGATTGCATTGAAGCCTATGGTGACAAAGGAAATATCTTCAGATAAAAACCAGAAAGATGATTTCTGAGAAAGTTCTTTGTGATGTGTGAATTCATCTCACAGAGTTATACGTTTTTTTTCCATGGAGCCGTTTGTTAACATTGATTTCGTGGAAACTGCAAAGGGATATTAGGGAGTGCACTGAGGCATATAATGAAAAAGGAATTATCCTCAGATAAAAACTAAAAGGAAACTTTCTGTGAAACTACTTTGTGATGTGTGAATTCATCTCACAGATTTAAAAAATTCTTTTCAATGAGCAGGTTGATAACGTTTTTTTCGTGGAATTTGCTGTAGAATATTTGGGAGCACATTGAAGATTATGGTGACAAAAGATATATCCTCAGACAGAAACCAAAAAGAAGCCTTTTGAGAACCTGATTTGTGATGTTGAATTCACCTTGCAGGTTTCCACCTTTCTTTTCATGGAGCAATTTGCTAATACTATTTTCATGGAATCTGCAAAGATATTTGTGAGTGCATTGAGGTCTATGGAGGGAAAGGAAATACCCTCCGAAAAAAACTAGAAAGAATCTTTCTGAGAAAATGTTTTGTGATTTCTGAATTCATCTTACAGAGTTACATGATTCTTTTCATAGAGCAGTTTGATAGCACTTTTCTGGGGGGAATCTGAAAAGGGTTATTTTGGATTACATTGAAGCCTATGGTGACTTTGGAAATACCCTCAGATAAAAACTAGAAAGAAGCTTTCTGAGAAAGTTCTTTGTGACATGTGAATTCATTTCACAGTGTTACACCTATGTATTCATGGAGCAGTTTGCTAACACTGTTTTCATGGAATCTGCAAAGGGATATTTTGGAGCGCATTGGGGCCTATGGTGAAAAGGAATTATCCTCAGTTAAAAACTAGAAAGAAGATTTCTGAGAAGCTTCTTTGTGATGTGAGAATTTATCTCATCGTGTTACAGTGTTCTTTTCATTGAGCAGTTTACTAACACTATTTTCTTGGAATCTGCAATGGGATATTTGGGAGTGCACTGAAGCTTATGCAGACATAGGAAATATCCTCATAGAAAAACTAGAAAGAAGCTTTCTGAAAAACCACTTTGTCATGTGTTAATTCATCTCAAAGCATTACACGATTGTTTTCATGGATCAGTTTGTCAGTAGTGTTTTTGGGGAATCTGAGAAGGGATATTATGGATCTCATCGATGCCTATGGTGACATAGGAAATATCTTCAGATATAAACTAGAAAGAATCTTTCTGAGAAACTTCCTTGTGATGTGTGAATTCATCTCACAGAGTTACACCTTCCTTTTCATGGAGCAGTTTGCTAACACAGTTTTCGTGGAATCTGCAAAGGGATATTTGGGAGTGCTTTGGGGACTACGTTGAACAATGAAATATCTTCAGATAAAAACTATAAAGAAGTTCTCTGAGAAACTGCCTTGTGATTTTTTGAATTCATCTCACAGTTTGGTAGCACTGTTTTTGGGGAATCTGAGAAGGGACAACTTTGATCACAATGAAGCCTATGGTGACAAAGGAAATATCCTCAGATAAAAAATAGAAAGAAGCTTTCTGAGAAACTTCTTTGTGATGTGTGAATTCACCTCATGGAGTTACACATTTCTTTCCATGGAGCAGTTTGCTAACACTGTTTTCGTGTAATCTGCAAGGGGATATTTGGGAATGCATTGAGGCCTATGGTGAAAAATGGAATATTCTAAGATAAAAAACAAAAAGGAGCATGCTGAGAAACTGCTTTGTGATGTGTGAATTCATCTCAGAGAGTTACACTGTTCTTTTCATTCAGCAGTTTTCTAATACAGTTTTCTTGGAATCTGCAATGTTATAATTTGGAGCACATTGAAGCCTATGGTGAAAAAGGAAATATCCTCAGATAAAAACAAGAAACAAGCTTTCTGACTAACTGCTTTATTATGCATGAATTCATCTCACAGAGTTACACCATTCTTTTCATTGAGCTGATTGAAAACTCTGTTTTCGTTGAATCTGGAATGGGATATTTGGGAGCACATTGAGGCCTATGGTGAAAAAGAAAATATCCTCAGAAAAAAAATTGAAAGAAGCTTTTTGAGAAACTGATTTTTGATGTTTGAATTCATCTCACAGAGTTACACATTTCTTTCCATGGAGCAGTTTGCTAACACTGTTTTCATGGAATCTGCATTAGGATATTTGGGAGTACGTTGAACCCTATGGTGACAAAGGAAATATCCTCAGATAAAAGCCAAAAAGAAGCTTTGTGAGAAACTGTATTGTGATGTTTGAATTTATCTCACAGAGTTACACCATACATTTCATTGAGCTGTTGATAGCACTCTTTTTGTGGAATCTGCAAGGGTATATTTGGGAGAGCATTGAGGCCTATGGTGAAAAACTAAATATCCTCAGATAAAAACTAGAAAGAAACTTTCTGAGAAACTGCTTTGTGATGTGTGAATTCATCTCACAGAGGTATACTGCTGTTCTCATTGAGCAGGTTTCTAACACAGTTTTCGTGGAATCTGCAATGGGATATTTCAGAGCACATTGAAGCTTATGGTGACAAAGGAAACATCCTCAGACAAAAACTAGATGGTAGCTTTCTGAGAAACTGCATTGTGATGTATGTATTCATCTCATAGAGTAACACCTTTCCTTTCATGGATCAGTTTGCTAACACTATTTTCTTGGAATCTACAAAGGGATATTTGGGAGTGAGTTGAGGCCTATGGTGAAAAAGGAAATATCCTCTGAAAAAAAAACACTAGAAAGAAGTTTTCTGAGAAACTGCTTTCTGATGTGTGAATTCATCTCACTGAGTTACACCAGTCTTTTCATGTAACAGTTTTGTAGCACTGTTTTTGTGGAATCTGAGAAGGGATATTTTGGAGTGCAATGAGGCCTACGGTGAAAAAGGAAATATCCTGCAATAAAACCAATAAGGACCTTTCTATGAAACAGCTTTGTGATGGCTGAATTCATCTCACAGAGTTACACCTTTCTTTTCTTATAGCAGTTTGCTAACACTGTTTTCGTGGAATCTGCAATAGGAAATTTGGGAGGGCAATGAAGTCTGTGATGAGAAATTATTTATCCTCTGAACAAAAAACCACAAACAAGCTTTCTGTGAAACTGCATTGTGATGTGTGAATTCATCTTACAGAGTTTAACCTTTCTTTTCATGGACCAGTTTGTTTGCAGTGTTTTGGGGGAATCTGAAAAAGAATATTTTGGATTTCATTGAAGCATATGCTGACAAAGGAAATATCCTCAGAAAAAAACTAGAAGGAAGCTTTCTGACAAACTTCTTTGTGATCTGTTTATTCATCTCACAGGGTAATATCTTTCTTTTCATGGAGCAGTTTGCAAACACTGTTTTCGTGGAATCTAGAAAGGGATATTTGGGAGTGAATTGAAGCCTATCGTGGAAAAGGAAATATCCTCATATAAATGGTAGATATAAGCTTTCTGAGAAATTGTTTTGTGATGTTTGAATTCACCTCACAGAGTTGCACTGTTCTTTTCATTGAGCAGTTTGTAACACTATTTTCTTGGAATCTGCAAGGGGATATTTCGGAGTGCATTGAAGCTTATTTTTACAAAGGAAATATCCTCATATAAAACTAGAAAGAAGCTTTCTGAGAAATGTCTTTTTGATGAGTTACTTCATCTCACAGAGTTACATGATTCTTATCAAAAATCAGTTTTGTAGAACTGTTTTTGGGGAATCTGTAAAGGGATATTCTCGAGTGCAATGAGGAATATGGTGAAAATGGAAATATCCTTGTACAAACGCAAAAGACAAGCTTTCTGTGAAACTGCTTTGTGATGTGTGAATTCATCTCACAGATTTACACCTTACTTTCCATGGAACAGTTTGCTGACACTGTTTTCATGGAATCTGCAAAGGGATATTTGGGAGCACATTGGGGCATATACTGAAAAGGGAAATATCCACAGATAAAAACTAGAAAGAAGCTTTCTGAGAATCTGTTTTGTGATGTGAGAATTGATCTCACTGAGTTACACTGTACTTTTCAATGAGCAGTTTGCTAACTCTGTATTCTTGAAATCTGCAATGGGATATTTCAGAGCACATTGAAGCTTATGGTAGGAAAGGAAATATCCTCATATAAAAACTAGAAAGACGCATTCTGAGAATCCCCTTTGTGATGTGTTAATTCGTCTCACACAGTTCATGATAGTTTTCATCGAGCTGTTTGGTAGCACTGTTTTTGTGGAACCGTGAAGGGATATTTTGGATCACATTGAAGTCTATGGTGACTAAGGAAATATCCTCAGATAAAACTCACATTTCTGAGAAACTTCTTTGTGATGTGTGAAGTCATCTCACAGTGTTAAACCTTTCTTTTTGTGAAGCAGTTTTGTAGCACTGTTTCTGGGGATTCTGAGAAGGGATACTTTGAACTGCATTGAGGCCTATAGTGAAAATGGAAATATCCTCAGGAAAAAAAATAGAAAGAAGTTCTCTGTGAAACTGCTTTGTGATGTGTGAATTCGTCTCACAAAGATACATCATTCTTTTCATTGAGAAGTTTGATAACACTCTTTTTTTGGAATCTGCAATGGCATATTTTGAAGCCTATGGTGACATAGAAAATATTCTCAGTTGAAAATTAGAAAGAAGCTTTCTGAGAAAGTTCTTTGTGATGTGTGATTTCATCTTACATATTTACACCATTTTTTTAAGGAGAAGTTTGCTAACACTGTTTTCATGGAATCTGCAAGGGATATTTGGGAGCACATTGATTCATATAGTGAAAAAGGAAATATCCTCAGATAATATGTAGAAAGAAGCTTTTGGAGAAATTGCTTTGTGATGTGTGAATTCATCTCACAGAGTTACACTATTCTTACCTTGAGCAGTCTGATAACACTGGTTTGGTGGAATCTGTAATAGGATAATTGGGAGCACATTGAAGCCTAAGATGATATAGGAAATATACTCAGATAGAAACCAAAAGGAAGTTTACTTAGAAACTGCTTTATGATATGTGAATTCATGTCACAGAGTTACACCAATCTTTTCATTGAGAAGTTTACTAGCACTTTTTTCGTTTAATCTGCAGTGGGATATTTGGCAGCGCGTTGAGGACTATGGTGAAAAAGGAAATATCCTCAGATAAAAACTAGAAAAAAGCTCTCTCAGAAACTGCTTTGTGATGTGTTAATTCATCATACACAGTTGCACTGCTCTTTTCATTGAGTCGTTTGGTAACACTGTTTTTGTGGAATCTTCAAAGGGATATTTGGGAGCTCATTCAAGCCTAAGGTGAAAAAGGAAACACCCTCAGATAAAAATGAGAAAGAAACTTTCTTAGAAACTTCTTTGTGATATGTGATTTCATCTTGTGCACTTATACCATTCTTTTCGTGGAGCAGTTTCCTAACACTGTTTTCATGGAATCTGCAAAGTGATATTTGGGAGTATATTGAGGCCTATACTGATAAAGCAAATATCCTCTGAAAAAATCTAGAAAGACGCCTTCTGAGAAACTTCTTTGTGATGTGTGAATTCATCTCACAGAGTTTCACCTTTCTTTCCTTGAGCAGTCTGATAACACTGGCTTCGTGGGATCTGTAGTAGGATAATTGGGAGCGCATTGAAGCCTATGGTGACAAAGGAAATATCCTTAGGTAAAATCTAAGAGGAAGCTTTCTGAGTATCTGCTTTGTGATGTGTGAATTCATCTCACAGAGTTACACTGTTCTTTTCACTGAGAAGTTTGCTAGCACGTTTTTTCGTTTAATCTGCAATGGGATATTTGGGAGTGCATTGAGGAATATGGTGAAAAAGTAAATATCCTCAGACAAAACTAGAAAGACAAGATATGAGAAACATCTTTGTGATATGTGAATTCATCTCACAGAGTTACACCATTTTTCTCATGGAACAGTTTCATAGCATTGTTTTTGGGGAACCTGAGTATGGATATTTTGGGTTTTGAAGCCTATGGTGACAAAGGAAATATACTCAGATAAAAACTAGAAAGAAACTTTCAGATAAAGTTTTTTGTGATGTGTGAATTCATCTAACAGGGTTACATCTTTCTTTTCATGGAGCTGTTTGATAACACTGTTTTTGTGGAATTTGCAAAGGGATATTTGAGAGCACTTTGAGGACTATAGTGAAAAGAGATATATCCTCAGAAAAAAATTAGAAAGAAGCATTCTGAGAAAGTGTTTGTGATGTGTGAATTCATCACACAGAATTACACCTTTCTTTTCAATGAGCAGTATGATAACACTGTTCTTGTGGAATCTGCAACAGGATACTTTGGAGTGGATTGAAGCCTATGATGACAAAGGAAATATCCTCAGAAAAAATCAAAAAGAAGCCTTCTGAGAAGGTGTTTTGTGATGTGTGAACTCATCTGACAGAGTTACACAGTTCTTTTCATTGAGAAGTTTGCTAACATTGTTTCCTTGGAATCTGCAATGGGATATTTTGGAGCACATTGAAGCTTATGGTGACAAAGAAAATATCTTCAGACAAAAACTAGAAAGAAGCTATCTGAGAAACTGCTTTGTGATTTGTGAGTTCATCCCACAGAGTTACACGACATTTTTCATGGGGCAGTTGGTTAGCACTGCTTTTGGGGAATCTGAGAAGTCATATTTTAGATTGCATTGAAGCCTATGGTGAAAAAGGGAATATCCTCAGATAAAAACTAGATAGAAGCTTTCTGAGAAAGTTCTTTGTGAATTGTGAATTCACCTCATAGAGTTACACCTTTCTTTTCATGGAGCAGTTTGCCAACACTCTTTTCATGGAATCTGCAAGGGTATATTTGGGAACTCATTGAGGCCTTTGGTGAAAAAGGAATTATCCTCAGATAAAAACTAGAAAGAAGCTTTCTGAGAAACTGCTTTGTGATGTGTGAATTCATCTCACAGCATTACACTGTTCTTTTCAGAGTTGTTTGAAAGCATGGTTTTCTTGGAATCTGCAATGTGATATTACAGAGTCCATTGAAGCTTATATGACAAAGGAAATATCCTCGGACAAAAACCAGAAAGAAGATTTCTGAGAAACTGCTATGTGATTTGTGACTTCATCTCACAGAATTACATGATGCTTTTCATGGAGCAGTTTGGTAGCACTGTTTTTGGTGAATCTGAGAAGGGATATTTTGGATAGCATTGAAGCTTATGGTGACAAGGGAAATATCCTCTGATAAAAAGTAGAAAGAAGCTTTCTGAGAAATTACTTTGTGATGTGTGAATTTATCTCACAGATTTACACCCTTCTTTTCATTGATCAATTTACTAACACTGTTTTCTTGGAATCTCCAATTTGATATTTCAGGGCATGTTGAATCTTATGGTGACAATGGAAATATCCTTATATAAAAATTAGAAAGAAGCTTTCTGAGAAACCACTTTGTCATTTGCAAATTCACCTCACAGTGTTACATGATCCTCTTCATGGATCAGTTTGGTAGCATAGTTTTTTGGGAATTTGAGAAGGGATATTTTGGATCGCATTGAAGCCTATGGTGACAAAGAAATATTATCAGATAAGAACTAGAAGGAAGGTTTCTGAGAAAGTTCTTTGTGATATGTTTTTTCATCTGAAGAAGTTACACCTTTCTTTTCCTGGAGCACTTTGATAACACTTTTTTTGTGAAATCTTCAATAGGATACTTGGAGCAATTTGAATCCTATGGTGACAGAGGAAATATCCACAGATAAAAACCGAAAGGAAGTTTTCTGAGAAACTGCTTTGAGATGTTTTAATTCATCTCACAGAGTTACACTGTTCTTTTCACTGAGCAGTTTTCTAACATTGTTTTCTTGGAATTTGCAATGGGATATTTTGGAGCACATTGAAACTTATGGTGACAAAGGAAATATCTTCAGACTAAAACTAGAAAGAAGCTTTCAGAAAAATTGCTTTGTGATTTGTGAATTTATCCCACAGAGTTACACGATTCTTTTCATGGGACAGTTTGCTAGCCCTGTTTTTGGGGAATCTGAGAAGGGATATTTTGGATCACATTGAAGCTTATGCTGACAAAGGAAATATCCTCAAATAAAAACTAGAAAGAAGCTTTCTGAGAAACTTCTTTGTGGTGTGTGAATTTATCTCACAGAGATACACGTGTCTTCCCATGGAGCAGTTTGCTAACAGTTTTTGTGGAATCTGGAAAGGGAAACTTGGGAGTGCAATGAGTCCTGTAGTGAAAAAGGAAATATCCTAAGATTAAAAACTAAAAAGAAACTTTCTGAGAAACTTGCTTGTGATGTGTGAATTAATGTCACAGAGTTACACCTTTCTTTTCATGGAGTCATTTGCTAACAGTGTTTTTACTGGATCTGCAAAGGGGTATTTGGGAGCACATTGAGGAATATGGTGAAAAAGGAAATATCCTCAAATAAAAATTAGAAAGAAGCTTTCTGAGAAACTGCTTTGTGATGTGTGAATTCATGTCACAGATTTACAGTCTTCTTTTCATTGAGCATTTTTCTAATACTGCTTTCTTGGAATCTGCAATGGGATATTTTTGAGCATATTGAACATTTTGGTCTAAAAGGAATTATCCTCAGACAAAAACTAAAAAAAACTTTCTGAGAAACTGATTTGTGGTGTGAATTCATCTTACAGAGTTACACCATTCTTTCCATTCTTTCATGGAGCAGTTTGGTATCACTGTTTTTGGGGAATCTGAAAAGGGATATTTTGGATCACTTTGGAGACTATGGTGACAATGGGAATATCCTCAGACAAAAACTAGAAAGAATATTTCTGAGAAACTTCTTTGTGATGTGTGTATTCATCTCACAGAGTAACACCTTTCTATTCATGGAGCAGTTTGTTAACACTGTTTTCATGGAACCAACAAAAGGATATTTGTGAGTGATATGAGGCCTATGGTGAGAAAGGAAATATCCACAGATAAAAACTAGAAAGAATCTTTCTGAGAAACTACTTTGTGATGTGTGAATGCATCTCTCAGATTTACACATTTTTTTTTTTTTCATGGAGCAGTTTGCTAACACTATTTTCATGGAATCTTCAAAGGGATATTCCAGAGTGCATTAAGGCCTATGATGAATAAGGAAATATCCTCAGAGCAGTTAGTTAACACTATTTTAGGGAATCTGCAAAGAGATATTTGGGAGCTCATTAGGGTCAAGTGTATAAAAGGAAATGTCCTCAGATAAAAACTAGAAAGAAGCTTTCTGAGAAAGTTCTTTGTGATATGTGAATACATGTCATAGAGTTACATCTTTCTTTTCATGGAGCACTTTGCTAACACTGTTTTCATGGAATATAAAAAGAGATATTTGGGAGCACATTGAGGCATATGGAGAAAAGGAAATATCCTCAGATAAAAACTGGAAAGAATCTTTCTGAGGAACTGCTTTGTGATGTGTGAATTCAACTCACAGAGTTACACTGTACTTTTCATTGAGCAGCTTGCTAATGCTGCTTTCTTGGAATCTGCAATGGGATATTTAGGAGTGCATTGAAGCTTATGGTGACAAAGGAAATATCTTCATAGAAAAACTAGAAGAAAGCCTTGTGACAAACCGCTTTGTGATGTGATTATTCACCTCACAGAGTTACACAATTCTTTTCATGAATCAGTTTCGTAGCACTGCTTTTGGGAATCTGAGAAAGGACATTTTGGAAAGTATTGAAACCTATAGTGAAAAGGAAAAATCCTCAGATAAAAATTAGAAAGAAGCTTACTGAGAAACTGCTTTGTGACATATAAATTCATTTCACAGAGTTACACAATTATTTTCTTGCAGCAGTTTGCTAACACTGTTTTCATGGAATCTGCAATAGGAAATTTGGGAGTGCATTGAAGAATATGGTGAGATAGGAAATATCCTCACAAAAAACCAAAAAGAATCTTTCTGTGAAACTGCTGTGTGATATGTGAATTCATCTGACAGAGTTACACTGTAGTTTTCATTGAGAAGTTTGCTAATACTATTTTCATGACATCTGCAGAGGGATATTCGTGAGCTCTTTGAGGCTTATGGTGAAAAAGGAAATATGCTCAGAAAAAAACTAGAAAGAAGCTTTCTGAGAAACTGCTTTGTGATTTGTGAATTCATCTCATAGCATTACACCTTTCTTTTGGTGGAGCAGTTTGGTACTACAGTTTTTGGGGAATCTGTGAAGGGATAATTAATATCACATTGAAGCCTATGGTGACCAAGGATATGTACTCAGATAAAAACTAGAAACAAGCTTTCTGAGAAAGTTCTTTGAGAAGTGTGAATTCATCTCAGAGAGTCACAACTTTCTTTTCATGGAGCAGCTTGCTAACACTGTTTTTTGTGGAATTTGCAAAGGAACATTTTGGAGTGCATTGAAGCCTATAGTGAAAAAGGAAATATACTCAAATGAAAACTACCAAGAAGCTTTCTGAAAAACAGACTTGTGATGTGTGAATTCATCTCACAGAGTTACACCATTCTTTGCATTGAGCAGTTCAATAACACTATTTTTGAGGAATCTGCAATAGGATATTCAGGAGCACATTGAAACCTATGGTGACAAAGGAAATATCCTCACATTAGCCAAAAAGAAAGTGTCTGAGAATCTGCTTTGTGATGTGTCAATTCATCTCGCAGAAATACACAGTCATTTTCATTGAGCAGTTTGCTAAAACTGTTTTCTTGGAATCCACAATGGGATATTTTGGAGTGCATTTTTAGCTTATAGTGACAAAGGAAATACCCTCATATAAAAGCTAGAAAGAAGCTTTCTGAGGAACCATTTTGTGATTTCTGAATTCATTTAACAGAATTACATGATTCTTTTCATGGATCAGTTTGGTAGTACTGCTTTTGGGGATCTGAGAAGGGATATTTTGATCACATTGAAGCCTGTGGTGACAAGCAAATTTTCCTCGAATAAAAACCAAAAAGAACTTTCCGAGAAACTGCTTTGTGATTTTTGAATTCATCTCACAGAGTTACACTGTTATTTTCATTGAGCAGTTTGTTAACACTCTTTTCTTGGAACCCGCAATGGGATATTTTGGAGTGCATTGAAGCTTATGATGGCAAAGGAAACACCCTCATATAAAACTCTGGAAAGAGGCTTTCTGAGAAACTGGTTTGTGATCTGTTAATTCATCTCACAGAGTTATATGATACTTTACGTGGAGCAGTTTCTTAGCACTGTATTTGGGGCATCTCAGAATTGATGTTTTTGATCACGTTGAAGCCTTCGGTGGCAAAGGATACATACTGAGATAAAAAATAGAAAACAGCTTTCTGAGAAAGTTCTTCGTGATTTGTGAATTCATCTCACAGAGTTACACATTTCTTTTCATGGAGCAGTTTGCTAACACTGTTTTCATGGAAACTGAAGAAGGATATACGCGATAGCCTTCTGGCCCATAGTGAAAAGGGAAATATCTTCAGATAAAAACTAGAAAAAAGCTTTCTGGGACACTGCTTTGTGATGTGTAAATTCATGTCACAGCGTTACACCGTACTTTTAATTGACCAGTTTGATAACACTGTTTTTGTGGAATCTGCAATAGGATATTTAGGATCACACTGAAGCCAATGGTGACAAAGGATATATCCTCAGATAAAAACCAAAAAGAAGCCTTCTGAGAAACTGCCTTGTGATGTTTGAATTCATCTAACCCAGAGTTACACCTTTCTTTTCATGGAACAGTGTGCTAACACTGTTTTCGTGGAAACTCCAAAGGGATACTGGGAGCACATTGAGGCCTATGGTGAAAAAGGGAGTATCCTCAGATGAAAACTAGAAAGAAGCTTTCTGAGAAACTGCTTTGTGATGTGTGAATTCATCTCACAGAGATACTCTGCTCTTTTCATTGAGCAGTGTGCTAAACCTGTTTTCTAGGAATCTGCAATGGGATATTTAGGAGTGCATTTTAAGCTTATGGTGGTAAAGGAAATACCCTGATATAAAAAATAGAGAGAAGATTACTGAGAAACCATTTAGTGATATTTTACTTCATCTCACAGAGTTACACGATTCTTTTCAAGGATCAGTTTTGTAGCACTGTTTTTGGGTAATCTGAAAATGGATATTTTGGATCACATTGAACCTTATGATGACACAGGAACTATACTCAGGAAAAAACCAAAAAGAAGGTTCTGAGAAACTGCTTTGTGATGTGTGAATTCATCTCACAGAGGTCACTGTTCTTTTCATTGAGCAGTTTGGTAACACTGTTTTCTTTGAATCTGCAGTGGGATACTTTGGAATTCATTGAAACTTGAGGTGGCAAAGGAAATATCCTCAAAAACTAGAAGGAATCTTTCTGGAAAACTGCTTTGTGATTTGCGAATTCATATCACAGAGTTACAGCTTACTTTTCATGGAGCAGATTGGTAGCACTGTTTTTGGGAAGTCTGAGAGGGGATATTTTGAATTGCACTGAATCCTATGGTGACAAAGGAATTATCCTCAGATAAAAACTAAAAAGACACTTTCTGAGGAACTTCTTTGTGATGTGTGTATTCATCTCACAGAGTAGCACACCTTTCTTTTCATGCAGCAGTTTTTTCATGGAATCTCCAAAGGGATATTTTGGAGCGAGTTGAGGCCTCTTGTGAAACAGGAAATATCCTGAGGTAAAAACTAGAAATAATCTTTCTGAAAAACTGCTTGGTGATGTGTGAATGCATCTCACATATTTACACTTTTCTTTTCATGTATCAGTTTGCTAATAATATTTTCTTGGAGTCTTCAAAGGGATATTTGAGAGTGCATTGAAACCAATGGCGTAAAAGCAAATATCCTCAGAGAAAAACTACAAAGAAGCTCTCTTGAGAAACTGCTTTGTGATTTTTGAATTCATCTCACAGAGTTACACTGTTCTTTTCATGAAGCAGTTTGGTAGCACTGTTTTGGGGAAATCTGTGAAGTGATACTTTGGATGGCACTGAAGCCTGTAGTGATAAAGAAAATATCCTCAGATAAATACTAGAAAGATGCTTCCTAGGAAACTTCATTGTTATGTGTGAATGGAGCTCACAGAGTTACACCTTTCTTTTCATGGAGCAGTTTGCAAACACTGTTTTTGAGGAATCTGCAAAGAGATATTTGGTAGTTCATTCATGTCAATGGTAAAAAAGGAAATATCCTCAGATAAAAACTAGAAAGAAGCTTTCTGAGAAACTGCTTTGTGATTTATGAATTTATATCATAGAGTTACACCTTACTTTTCATGGAGCAGATTGGTAGCAGTGTTTTTGGGGAATCTGAGATGGAATACTTTGGATTGCATTGGATCCTATGGTGACAAAGGAATTATCCTGAGATAAAAACTAGAAAGATGCTTTCTGAGAAACTTCTTTGTGATGTGTATATTCGTCTCACCAAGTAACACCTTTCTTTTCATGGTGCAGTTTGCTAACACTGTTTTCGTGTAATCTCCAAAGGGATATTTGGGAGTGAGTTGAGGCCCATGGTGAAAAAGGAAATATCCTCAGATAAAAACTAGAAAGAAGCCCTCTTGAGAAACTGCTTTGTGATTTGTGAATTCATCTCACAGAGATACACGATTCTTTTATGGAGCAGTTTGGTAGCACTGTTTTTGGGGAATCTGTGAAGGGAAACTTTGGATCGCATTGAAGCCAGTGCTGACAAAGGAAACATCCTCAGATAAAAACTAGAAAGCTGCTTCCGGAGAAACTTCATTGTTATGTGTTAAGGGAGTTCACAGAGTTACACTTTTCTTTCCATGGAGCAGTTTGCTAACACTGTTTTTGTTGTATCTGCAAAGAGATATTTGGGAGTGCATTGGGGTCAATGGTAAAAAAGGAAATATCCTCAGATAAAAACTCAAAAGAAACTTTCTGAGAAAGTTCTTTGTGATGTGTGAATATATGTCACAAAGTTACACCTTTCTTTTCATGGAGCAGTTTGATAACACAGTTCTCATGGAATCTGCAATAGGATATTTGGGAGTGCATTAAAGCCTATGGTGGCAAAGGAAATATCCTCAGATAAAAAAAACTAGCAAGAAGCTTTCTTGGAAAGTTCTTTGTGATGTGTGAATTCATCTCACAGACTTACATCTTTCTTTTCATGGAGAAGTTTGCTAACACTGTTTTTGTGGAATCTGCATTAGGATATTTGGGACCACATTGAAGCCTATGGTGACAAAGGAACTATCCTCAGATAAAAACAGAAAGAAGCTTTCTGTGAAATGGCTTTGTGATGTGTGAGTTCACCTCATGGAGTTACACTGTTCTTTTCATTCAGAAGTTTGCTAACAATTTTTTCATTTATTCTGCAATGGGATATTCGAGAGCACCTTGAGGAATATGGGAAAATGGAAATATCCTCAGATAAAAACTAGAAAGAAGTTTTGTGAGAAACGGCATTGTGATAAGTGAATTTACCTCAGAGTTAAACCTTTCTCTTCATGGAGCAGTTTGCTAAAACTATTTTCATGTAATCTTCAAAGTGATATTTTTGAGTGCATTGAAGCCTATAGTGAAAAAGGAAATATCCTCAAATAAAAAGTACAAAAAATCTTTCTGAGAGACTGCCTTGTGATGTGTGAATTCATCTCACAGAATTCCACCCTTCTTTTCATTGAGCAGTTTGCTAACAGTGTTTTCATGGAATCTGCAATAGGATATTCTGTAGTGCATTGAAACCTATGGTGACAAAGGAAATATCCTCAGCTAATAAATCAAAAGGAAGCTTTCTGAGAAAATACTTTGTGATGTGTGAATTCATCCTACAGAGTTACACTGTTGTTTTCATTGAGAAGTGTGCTAACACTGTTTTCTTGGAATCTGCAATGGGATATTTTGGAGTGCATTGACGCTTATGGTAACAAAGGAAATATCCTCATAAAAAACCTAGAAGGAAGCTTTCTGAGAAACTGCTTTGTGATTCGTGAAATCATCTGACAGACTTACCTGATTCTCTTCATAGAGAAATTTGGTAGCACTGGTTTTGGGTAATCTGAGAAGGGATATTTTGGATTGCATTGAAGCCTATGGTGACAAAATAAATATCCTCAGATAAAATCTAGAAAGAATCTTTCTGAGAAATTGCTTTGTGATGTGTGAATTCATCTCCCAGAGTTACACTGTTCATTTCATTGAGCAGTATGCTCACACTGTTTTCTTGGAATCTGCAATGGGATATTTAGGAGATCATTGAAGCTTCTGGTGAGAAATAAATATCCTCAGATAAAAAGCAAAAAGAACCTTTCTGAGAAACTGCTTTGTGATGCATGAATTCGTCTCACAGATTTACACCTTTCATTTCATGGAGCCATTTGCTAATACTGTTTTCGTGGAATCTGAAGAGGGATATTCACTAGCAACTTGAGGCAAATGGTGAAAAAGGAAATATCTTCAAACAAAAATTAGAAGGAACCTTTCTGAGAAACTACTTTGTGATTTGTGACTTCATCTCACAGAGGTACACTATTCTTTTCATGGAGCAGTTTGGTAGCTCTGCTTCTGTGTAAGCTGAGAAGGGATATTTTGTATCGCATTGAAGCCTATGGTAGCAAAGGAAATGCCCTCAGTTAAAATCTAGAAAGAAACGTTCCGAGAAACCTGTTTGTGATGTGTCAATTCATCTCACAGAATTACACCGTTCTTTTCATTGAGAAGTATGCTAACACTTTTTTTCATGGAATATGGGGTGGGATACTTGCTAGCACCTTGAGGCACATGGTGAAAAAGGAAATGTCCTCAGTTAAAAACTAGAAAGAACCTTTCTGAAAAACAGCTTTGTGATGTGTGAGTTCATCTTACAGAATTACACCTTTCCATTCATGGAGCAGTTTGGTAGCACTGTTTTTGGGGAATCTAAGAGGGGATATTTTGGATTGTATTGAAGCCTAGGGTAACAAAGGAAATATCCTCAGAGAATAACTAGATAGAAGCTTTCTGAGAAACTTCTTTGTGATGTGTGAATTTATCTCACAGAGGTACACAATTTCTTAAGTGGCAGAGTTTGTCAGCACTGTTATCATGGAATTTGTAAAGGGATATTTGGGAGTGCATTGAGGCCTATGATGAAAACGGAAATATCCTCAGAAAAAAACTAGAAAGAAGATTTCTGAGAAAATTCTTTGTAATGTATGAATTCAGCTCACAGAATTACACTGTTCTTTGCATTCAGCAGTTTGCTTACACTGTTGTCTTGGAATCTGCAATCTGATAGTTAGGAGTGCATTGAAGCTCGTGGTGACAAAGTATATATCCTCATATAAAAACTGGAAAGAAACTTTCTGGGAAACCTCTTTCTGATGTGTTAATTTATCTCACAGAGTTACACGATGCTTTTCCTGGAGCAGTTTCGTAGCACTGTTTTTGGTGTACCTGAGAGGGGATATTCTGGACCATAATGAACCATAAGTTAACAAAGGAAATACCCTCAGATAATAACTAGAAAGAAGCTTTTTGAGAAAGTTCTTTGTAATGGGTGAATTCATCTCACAGAGTTACACCTTTCTTTTCATGGAGCAGTTTGCTAACACTGTTTTCATGGAATCTGCAAAGAGATATTTGGGAGCACATTGAGGACTGTAGTGAAAAAGAAAATATTCTCAGATTAAAAGTAGAAAGCATCTTTCTGAGATACTCCTTTGTGATGTGTGAATTCATCTCACAGAGTTACACCATTCTTTTCATTGAGAAGTTTGCTCATGCTGTTTTCACAGAATCTGCAGTAGGATATTTGAGAGCGCATTGAAGCCTGTGATGACAAAGGAAATATTCTCAGATAAAAACCAGAAAGAAGTTTTCTGAGAAACTGCTTTGCGATGAGTGAACCCATCTCACAGAGTTACACTGTTCCCCTTCATTGAGAAGTTTGCTGTCACTGTTTTCTTGGAATCTTCAATGGAATATTTTGTAGTGCATTGAAGCATTTGGAGACAAGAAAATATCCTCCTACAAAAACTAGAAAGAAGCTTTCTGAGAAACTTGATTTGTGATGTGTTAATTTACCTAACAGGATTACACAATTCTTTTCATTGATCAGTTTGGTAGCAGTGCTTTTGGGGAATCTGGGAAGGACTATTTTGGATCACATTGAAGCCTATAGTGACAAAGAAAATATTCTGACATAAAAACAAGAAAGTAGGATTCTGAGAAGGTTCTTTCTGATATGCTAATTCAACACAAGGTGTTACACCTTTCTTTTCATAGAGCAGTTTGCTAACAATGTTTACCTGGAATCTGCAAAGGGATATTTGGGAGCTCATTGAGGCCTGTAGTGAAAAAGGAAGTATTCTCAGATACAAATTAGAAAGAAGCCTTCTGAGAAACGGCTTCATGATGTGTGAATTCATCTCACAGATTTACACCTTTCTTTTCATGGAGCAGTTTGGTAACACTGCTTTTGTGTAATCTGCAAGGGGATATTCAGGAGTGCATAGATTTCCATGGCGAAAAAGGAAATATTTTCAGGTAAAAACTGGAGAGAAGCTTTCTGAGAAACTCCTTTGTGATACATGCATTCATCTTATAGTGTTACATTGTTCTTTTCATTCAGCAGTTTCCTAACACTGTTTTTGTGGAACCTGCAATAGGATATTTGTGAGTGCATTGAAGCCTATGGTGACAAAGGAAATATCCTTAGACAAAAACTACAAAGAAGTTTTCTGAGAGACTGCGTTGTGATTTGTTCATTCATCTAACAGAGTTTAATGATTCTATTCATGGAGCAGTTTGGTAGTACTGTTTCTGGGGAATCTGAGAAGGGATATTTTGAATTTCATTGAAGCCAATGGTGACAAAGGAAATGTCCTCAGGTAAAAATTAGAAAAACCTTTCCAAGAAAGTTCTTTGTGATGTTTGAATTCATCTTAGAGAGTTACAACTTTCCCTTCCTGGATCAGTTTGCTAACACTGATTTCTTGGAGTCTGCAATGGGATAATCTGGAGTGCTTGTGGCTTATATGAAAAAGGAAACATCCTCAGATAAAAACTAGAAAGTATTTTTCTGAGAAACAGTTTCATGATTTGTGAAATCAATTTACAGAGTTGCTCCATTGTTTTCACTGAGTATTTTCATAATATTGATTTCGTGGAATCTGCAATAGCGTATTTGGGAACACATTGAAGCCTACTTTGACCAAGGGAATATCCTCAGATAAAAACCAAAAAGAAGTTTACTGTGAAACTGCTTTGTGATGTGTGAATTCATCTTGGAGAGTTACACCATTCTTTTCATTGAGAAGTTTGCTAACACTGTTTTAGTTTAATTTGCAATGGCATATTTGGGAATGCCTTGAGGATTATGGTGAAAAAGGAACTATCCTCAGATAAAAACTAGAGAGAAGCTTTCTGTGAAATGTCTTTGTGATATGTTGATTCATCTCACAGAGTTACACAATTCTTTTTATGGAACAGTTTGATAGCAGTGTTTTTGGGGAATCTGAGAAAGGATATTGTGGGTCACATTGAAACCTAGGGTGACAAAGGAAATATCCTCACATAAAAACTAGAAAGGTGTGTTCTGAGAAACTGTATGTGATGTATGAATTCATCTCACAGGATTACACTGCTCTTTGCATTGAGCAGTTTGCTTTCTCTGTTTTCTTGGAATCTGCAATCTGATTTTTCGGAGTGCATTGAAGCTTACGATGACAAAGGAAATATCCTCAGATGAAAACTACAAAGAAGCTGACTGAGAAAGTTATTTGTGATGTGTGAATTCTTCTCACAGAGTTACACCTTCCTTTTCATGGAGCAGTTTGCTAACACTGCTTTTCAGGAATCTGAAAAGGATATTTGGGAGTGCTTTGAGGTCTATGGTGAAAAAGGAAATATCCTCACATTAAATCTAGAAAGAAGCTTTCTGAGAAACTGCCTTGTGATAGGTGAATTCGTTGCACCGAGTTGCAGCCTTCTTTTCTTTGAGCTGTTTGATTATACTGTTTTCATGGAGTCTGCAAAAGGATATTTCTGAGTGCATTAAAGCCTATGGTGAGAAAGGAAATTTCTCCACAGAAATACTAAAAAGAAACTTTCTCAGAAACTTCTTTTTGATGTGTGAGTTCCACCCACAGAGTTTCCCTGTTCTTTTCATTGAGCTGTTGCTAACACTATTTTCTTGGAATCTATGATGGGATATTTCGGAGCATTTTGAAACTTATTGTGAAAAAGTAAATACCTTCAGAGAAAAACTGCAAAGAACCATTCTGAGAAACTGCTTTGTGATTTGTGAATTCATTGCACAGAGTTACATGATTCTTTTCATTGATCAGTTTGACAGGTCTGTTTTTGGGGAATCTGAGAAGAGATATTTTGAATCAGTTTGAAGCCTATGGTGACACAGGAAATATCCTCAGATAAAAGCTAGAAAGAAATTTTCTGAGAAAGTTCTTTGTGATGTGTGAATTCGTCTCACAGAGTTGAACCTCTCTTTTCTGGAGCCGTTTGCTAACACTGCTTTCCTGTAATCTATACAGGGATATTTGGGAGGGCCTTGAGGTCTATGATGAAAAAGGAAATATCATCAGGTTAAAACTATAAAGAAGCTTTCTAAGAAACTGCTTTGTGATGAGTGCATTCATCTCCCAGAGTTACACCTTTCTTTCCTTTGAGTAGTTTGATAGCACTGTTTTTGGGGAATCTACAAAATATTTTTGGGAGCCCCTAGAGTCCTATGGGTGAAAAGGAAATAGCTTCAGATAAAAACTGTAGGTAAGCTTTTCAAGAAATGGTTTTGTGACATGTGCATTCATCTCATAGAATTTAACCTTTTTGTTGATTAAGCAGTTTAGTATCACTGTTTTTGTGGTATCTGAGAGGGGTTATTTGGGAGCACATTGAAGGCTATAGTGAAAAAGGGAATATCCTCAGATAAAAACTAGAAAGACACTTTCTGTGAAACTGCTTTGTGATGGGTAAATTCATCTCATAGAATTACACTTTTCTTTTCATATAGCAGTTTGTTGACATTATTTTTGTAGAATCTGCAAAGAGATATTCAGGTAGCTTTCAGGCAAATGGTAAAAAAGAAATTATCCTCAGACAAAAACTGGAAAGAAGCTTTCTGAGAAACTGCTTTGTGATTTGTGAATTCATCTCAGAGTTATACGATTCTTTTCATGAAGCAGTTTGGTAGCACTGTTTTTAGGGAATCTGAAAAGGGATATTTTGGATCGCATTGAAGCTTACGGTGACAAAGGAAATATCCTCAGATAAAATCTAGAAAGAAACTTTCTGAGAAAGTTCTTTGTGATGTGTGAATTCATCTCATAGAGTTACACCATTCTTTTCATTGAGAAGTTTGATATCACATTTTTTTGGAATTTGGACGGGATATTCAGGAGCACATTGAAGAATAAGGTGAAAATGGAAAGGTCCTCTGATAAAAACTAGAAAGAAGCTTTCTGAGAAACAGTTTTGAGATGTGTGAATTCATCTCAGAGAGTTACACCATTCTTTTCATGGAGCAGTTAGGTAGCACTGTGTTTGGGGAATCTGAGAAGGGATATTTTGGATTGCATTGAAGCCTATGGTGACAAAGGAAATATCCTGAGAGAAAAACCAGAAAAAAAGCTTTCTGAGAAAGCTCTTTGTGATGTGTGAATGCATCTCACAGAGTTACACATTTCTTTTCCTGGAGCAGTTTGATAATAATGATTTCATGGAATCTGCAATGGAATATTCCAGAGCCCATTGAAGCCTGTGGGCTCAGTGAAAAAGGAACTCTCCTCACATAACGACTAGAAAGAAGTCTTCTGAGATACAGCTTTGTGATGTGTGAATTCATCTTACAGAGTTTCACCATTCTTTTCATTGAGCAATTTGATAATACTGTTTTCTTGGAATCTACAAAGGGATATTTGTGAGCACTTTGAGGTCTATGGTGAAAAAGGAAGTATTCTCAGACAAAAACTATAAAGAAGCTTTTTGAGAATCTGTTTGTGATGGTTGAATTCATTTCACAGAGTTGCACTTTTCTTTTCAAGGAGCAGTTTGCTAACACTATTTTTGTAGAATCTGCAAAGGAATATTCATGAGCACGTTCAGGCAAATGCAGAAAAAGGAATTATCCTCAGACAAAAAGTAGAAAGAAGCTTTCTGAGAAACTGCTTTGTGATGTGTGAATTCAACTCTCAGAGTTACCCTGTTCTTTTCATTGAACTGTTTGTTAACACTGTTTTCTTGCAATCTACGATGGGATATTTCAGAGCGCATATCAGCTTATTGTGAAAGAGTCAATACTCTTAGATGAAAAGTAGAAAGAAACATTCTGAGAAACTGTTTTGTGATTTGTGAATTCATCACACAGAGTTACACGATTTTTTCATGGTTCAGTTTGACAGCTCTGTTTTTGGGGAATCATCATTCTGTTCATGGAGCAGTTTGGTAGCACTGTGTTTGGGGAATCTGAGAAGGGATATTTTGGATTGCATTGAAGCCTATGTTGACAAAGGAAATATCCTCAGATTAAAAACTAGAAAGAAGCTTTCTGAGAAAGCTCTTTGTGATGTGTCAATTCATCTCACAGAGTTACACTTTCTTTTCATAGAACAGTTTCCTAACACTGTTATTTTTGAGGAGTCTGCAAAGGGATATTTGGGAGTGCTTTGAAGCATATGAAGCCTATGGTGAAAAAGGAAATATCCTGAGATAAAAACTAGAAAAAAACTTTCTGAGAAATTTCTTTGTGATGGGTGAATTCAACCCACAGAGATACACTATTCTTTTCATTCAGTATTCTGCTTACACTGTTTTCTTGGAATCTGCAATGGCATATGTCAGAGTGCATTGAAGCCTATTGTAAAAAAATAAATATCCTCAGACAAAAACTAGAAAGAAACTTTCTGAGAAACTCCTTTGTGATATGTGAATTCATCTCACAGAGTAACACGATGTTTTCAATGGATCTCTTTGATAGCACTGTTTTTGGGAAATCTTAAAAGAGATATTTATCATGGAATCTGCAATAGGATATTTGGGCACACATTGAAGCCTACTGTGACAAAGGAAATATCCTCAAATAAAAACTAGAAGGAAGATCTCTGAGAAAGTTCTTTGTGATGTGTGAATTCATATCATGGAGTTAAACTTTTCTTTTCATGGAGCAGTTTGCTAACACTGTTTTTGTGGAATCTGCAAAAAGGAAATATCCTCAGATAAAAACTAGAGCAAAGCTTTCTGAGAAATTGTTTTGTGATGTTTGAATTCATCTCACAGAGTTACAATGTTCTTTTCATTGAGAAGTTTGCTAACACTGTTTTCTTGTAATCTGTAATGGGATATTTCAGAGTGCATTGAAGCTTATGTTGACTATGTAAATATCCTCAGACAAAAATAGAAATAAACTTTCTGAGAAACTACTTTATTATTTGTGAATTCATCTCATGGAGTTACATGATTCTTTTCATGGATCAGTTTGATAGCTCTGTCTCTGGGGAAACTGAGAAGGGATATTTTGGATCGCATTGAAACCTGTGGTGACACAGGAAATATTCTCAGATAAAAACCATAAAGAAGCTTTCTGAGAAACTAAATGCTTTGTGACATCTGAATTCATCTAACATAGTTACACTCTCCATTGAAGCGTATGGTGACAAGAAAATATCTTCATATAAAAACTAGAAAGAAGCTTTCAGAGAAACTGCTCTGTGATGTGCTAATTCATCTCACAGAGTTACATGATTGATTTCCTGTATCAGTTTGGTAGCAGTGTTTTTGAGGAAACCGAGAAGGAATATTTTTGGTCACATTGAAGCCTTTCGTGACTAAGGAAAAACACTCAGGTAAAAACTAGAACGAAGCTTTCTGAGAAAGTTCTTTTTGATGTGTGAATTCATCTCACCGTGTTACACCCTTCTTTTCAGGGATCTGTTTGCTAACACTGTTTTTGTGGAACTAGGAAAAGGATATTTGGGAATGCATTGTGGCCTAAAGTGAATAAGGCAATATCCTCAGATGAAAACCAGAAAGAAACTTTCTGAGAAACTGCTTTGTGATGTGTGAATTTATCTCACAGAGTTACACCACTCTTTCATAGAGATGTTTGCTAACACTGTTTTTTTGGAATCTGAGAACAGGTATTTTGGATCACTTTGAAGACTATAGGGACAAAGGAAATATCTTTGGATAAAAACCAGAATGAAGCTTTCTGAGAAACTGCTTTGTGATATATGAATTGATCTCACAGAGTTACACCACTCTTTCATGGAGGAGTTTTCTAGCACTGTTTTTGGGGAATCTCAGAAGTGATATTTTGGATATCGTTGAATCCCATAGTGAAAAATGAAATCTCCTCGGATAAAAACTGGAGAGAAGCCTTCTAAGAAAGTGCTTTGTTGTTGGTGAATTCAGCTCACAGAGTTACACTATTGCTTTCTTTGAGAAGGTTGTTAACAGTGTTTTCACAGAGTCTGCAATGAGACACACGGGAGCATTTTGAGATCTGAAATATCCTCATATAAAAACAAGAAAGAAGTTTTCTGAGAAACTGCTTTGTAATGTGTGAATTCATCCCACATTGTTACACCACTCTTTCATGGAGCCGCTTGCTAGCACTGTTTTTGTGGAATCTGAGAACTAATATTTTGGATCCCTTTGAAGCCTATGGTGACATAGGAAATATCCTCAGATAAAAACAAGAAAGAAACTTTCTGAGAAACTGCTTTGTGATAGATGTATTCATCTCATGTTGTTACACCACTCTTTCATGGAGCCGTTTGCTAGCACTGTTTTTGTGGAATCTGAGAATTGATATTATGTATCACTTTGAAGCCTATGGTGACAAAGCAAAGATCCTCAGAATAAACCAGAAAGAAACTTTCTGAGACACTGCTTTGTGATTTGTGAATTTATCTCACAGAGTTACACCAATCTTCCATGGAGGAGTTTGCTAGTACTCTTTTTGTGGAATCTGAGAAGTAATATTTTGGATGTCTTTGAAACCTATGGTGAAAAAAGAAATATCCTCAGATAAACACTGGATAGAAGCTTTCTCAGAAACTGCTTTGTGGTGTATGAATTCATCTCACAGAGTTACACCACTCTTTCGTGGAACTGTTTGCTAGCACTGTTTTTGTGGCATCTGAGAACTGATATTTCCAATCTCTTTGAAGACTATATGGACAAAGGAAATATTCTCAGATAAAAACCAGAATGACGTTTTCTGAGAAACTACTTTGTGATGTATGAATTCGTCTCACACAGTCACACCACTCTTTCATGGAGGAGTTTGCTAGCTCTGTTTATATGGAATCACAGAAGAGATATCTTGGATAACATTGAATCACATGCTGAAAAAAGAAATATCCTCAGATACAAACTGGAGAGAAGCCTTCTCAGAAACTGTTTTTTGGTGTGTGAATTCATCTCACAGAGTTACATGATTGTTTACATTGAGAAGTTTGTTATCACCGTAGTCGCAGAATCTGTAATGAGATATACGGGAGTGAATTGAGACCTGAAATATCTTCAGATAAAAACAAGAAAGAAGCTTTCTGAGAAACTGCTTTGTGATATGTGAATTCATCTCACAGAGTTACACCACTATTTCATGCAATCATTTGCTAGCACTGTTTTTGTGGAATCTGAGAAGAGATATTTTGGATAGCTATGAAGACTATACGGACAATGGAAATATCCTCAGATAAAAACCAGAAAGAAGCTTTCTGAGAAATGACTTTGTGATGTATGAATTCATCTCACAGAGTTACACCACTATTTTGTGGAGCTGTTTGCTACAACTGTTTCTGTGGAACCTGAGAAATGATATTTCAGATTGCTTTGAAGATTATATGGACAAAGAAAATATCTTCAGATAAAAGCCAGAATGAAGCTTTCTGAGAAACTGCTTTGTTATGTGTGAATTCATTTCACTGAGTTACACCACCCTTTCATGGAGGAGTTTGGTAGCACTGTTTTTGTGGAATCTCAGAAGTGATATCATGGATATCGTTGAATCTCATGGTTAAAAATGAAATATCCTCAGATAAAAACTGGAGGGAAGCCTTCTCAGAAACTGCTTTGCTGTGGGTGCATTCAGCTCACAGAGTTACACCATTGCTTTCATTGAGAAGCTTGCTATCAGTGTTTTTGCAGAATCTGCAGTGAGACACAGGCGGGTGCATTGAGACCTGAAATATACCCAGATAAAAACCAGAAAGAAGTTTTCTGAGAACCTGCTTTGTGATTTGTGAATTCATCTCACAGAGTTACACCACTATTTTGTGGAGGCTTTTGCTAGCACTATTTTTGTGGAATCTGAGAACTGAGAGTTCTGATCACTTTGAAGACTACATGGGCAAAGGAAATATCCTCAGATAAAAACTAGAATGAAGCTTTCTGAGAAACTGCTTTGTGACGTGTGAATTCATTTCACAGAGTTACACCACTGTTTCATGGAGGAGTTTGCTACCACTGTTTTTGTGGATTCTCAGAAGTGATATCATAGATATCGTTGAATCTCATGGTTAAAAAAAAATCCTCAAATAAAAACTGGTGAGAAGCCTCAGAAACTGCTTTGATGTGTGTGAATTCATCTCACGGAGTTACACCACTCTTTCATGGAGGAATTTGCCAGCACTGATTTTCTGGAACCTGAGAAGTAATATTCTGGATTGCTTTGAAGCCTATGGTGACAAAGGAAATATCCTCAGATAAAAACTTGAAAGAAGCTTTCTCAAAAACTGATTTGTGATGTGTGAATTCATCTCACATTGTTACACCATCCTTTCATGGAGCTGTTTGCTAGCACTGTTTTTGTGGAATCTGAGAGGTGATATTTTTTATAGCTTTGAAGCCCATGGTGACAAAGGAATTATTCTCAGAATAAACCGAAAAGAAGCTTTCTCAGAAACTGCTTTGAGAAATGTGAATTCCTCTCACAGAATTACACCTCTCTTTAGTGGAGCCCTTTACAAGAACTGTTTTTGTGGAATCTGAGAAGTGATATTTTGTATCACTTTGAAGTCTGTGGTGAAAAAGGAAATATCCTCAGAATAAACAAGAAAGAAGCTTTCAGAGAAACTGCTTTGTGATATGTGAATTCATCACACAGAGTTACACTACTCTTTCAAGGAGGACTTAGCTAGCACTGTTTTTGTTGAATCTGAGAACTGATATTTTGGATCGCTTTGAAGACTACGTGGACAACAGAAATATCCTCAGATAAAAACCAGAATGAAGCTTTCTGAGAAACTGCTTTGTGATGTGTGAATTCGTTTCACAGAGTTAGACCACTCTGTGAATAGATATTTGTGAGTGCATTGAGGCCTATAGTGAAAAAGGAAATATCCTCATAGGAAAAACAAAAAGAAGCTTTCTGAGAAACTGCTTTGTGATGTGTGAATTCATCTCACAGAGTTACACCATACTTTTCATTGAGCAGTTTGATATCACTGTTTTCGTGGTATCTACAACAGTATATTTGGGAGTACTTTGAAGCCTATGTTGACAAAGAAAATATCCTCAGAGAGATATCAAAAAGAAGCTTTCTGAGAAACTGCTTTGTGATGTGTGAGTTCAATTCACATAGGTACGCTGCTGTTTTCATGGAGCAGTTTGTTAACACTGTTTTCTTGGAATCTGCAATGAGATATTTCAGAGTGCATTGAAACTTATTGTGAAAAGGGAAATATTCTCAGACAAAAACTAGAAAGATACTTTCTGAGAAACTGCTTTGTGATTTGTGAATTCATCTCACAGAGTTATACGATTCTTTCCATGGAGCAGATTAGTAGCACTGTTTTTAAGGAATCTGAGAAGCAATATTTTAGATCACATTAAAGCCTATGGTGACAAAGGAAATATCCTCAGATAAAAACTATAATGAAGCTTTCTGAGAAAGTTCTTTCTGATGTTTGAATTCATCTCACAAAGTTACACCTTTCTTTTCATGGAGCAGTCTGGTAACACTGTTTGCGTGCAATCTGCAAAGGGATATTTGGGAGCACATTGAGGCCTAAAGTGAAAAAAGAAATATTATCAGATAAAAACTAGAAATAAGCTTTCTGAGAAACTGCTTTGTGATGTGTGAATTCATCTCAAAGAGATACACCATTCTTTTCATTGAGCAGTTTGATAAACAGTTTTCATGGATTCTGCAATAGGATATTTGGGAGAGCAGAGAAGCCTATGATGACAAAGGAAATATACTCAGATAAAAATCAAAAGAAGCTTTCTGAGAAACTGCTTTGTGACATGTGAATTCGTCTCACAGGATTACACTGCTCTTTTCATTGAGCAGTTTGCTAACACTGTTTTCTTGCAATCTGCAGTGGGATATTACAGAGTGCATTGAAGCTTTTGATGACAAAGGAAATGTACTCAGATAAAAACCAGAAAGAACCTTTCTGAGGAACTGCTTTGTGATGTGTGAATTCATCTTACAGATTTAAACCTTTATTTTTGTGGAGAGATATGCTAACAGTATTTTCTTGGAATCTGCAATGGGATATTTCAGAGTGCATTGAAGCTTATGGTGAGAATGAAATTGTCCTCAGATAACAACTAGAAAGAAGCTTTCTGTGAAAGAGTTTTGTGATGTGTAAATTCATCTCACAGTGTTGCACCTTAGTTTGCATGGAGCAGTGTGCTAACACTGTTTTCTTGGCATCTGCAAAGGGATATTGGAAGTACAATGGGGCCTATGGTAAAAAAGGAAATATCCTCATATAAAAACTAGAGAGAAGCTTTCTGAGAAACTGCTTTGTGATGCGGTAATTAATTTCACTGAATTATATGATTCATTTCATGGAGGAGTTTGGTAGCAATGTTTTTGGGGAATCTGAAAAGGGATATTTTGGATCACATTGAAGCCTATGGTGACAAAGGAAATATCCTCAGATTAAAACTAGAAAGAAGCTTTCTGAGAAACTGCTTTGTGACTTTTTAATTCATCTCACAGAGTTACATGATTGTTTTCATGGAGCAGTTTGTTTGCAGTGTTTTTGGGGAATCTGAGAAGGGATATTTTGGATCACATTAAAGCCTATTGTCACAGAGGAATTATCCTCAGATAAAAACTAGAAAGAAGTTTCTGAGAAACTGCTTTGTGATGTGTGAATTCATCTCACTGTGTTGCACATTTCTTTTCATGGAACAATTTGGTAACACTGTTTTCATAGAATCTGCAAAGGGATATTTTGGCATGCATTGAGGCCTATGGTGATAAAGGAAATATCCTCAGATAAAAACCAAAAAGAAACTTTCTGAGAAACTGCTTTGTGATGTGTGAATTTATCTCACAGAGTTACACCGTTCTTATCATTCAGCAGTTTGATAACACTGTTTTTGTGGGATCTGCAATAGGATATTTGGGAGCTCATTAAAGCCTGTGGTGACAAAGGAAATATTCTCAGATAAAAACCAAAAGAAGCTTTCTAAGAAATGTTTTGTGATGTCAGAATTCATCTCAAAGTGTTACACTGTTCTCTTTATTGAGCAGTTTGCTAACACTGTTTTCTTGGAATCTGCCATGGGATATTTTGGAGCACACTGAACCTTATGGTTCATGGAAATATCCTCAGACAAAAACTAGACAGAAGCTTTCTGAGAAACTGCTTTGTCATGTGCTAATTCATCTCACAGAGTTACCTGTTTCTTTTCATGGATCAGTTTAATAGCACCGTGTTGGGGGAATCTGAGAAGGGATATTTTGGATCACCTTGAAGCCTATGGTAAGAAAGGAAATATCCTCAGGTAAAAATTAGAAACAAGCTTTCTGAGAAATTTCTTTGTGATGTGTGAATTTTTCTCAGAGAGTTACACCTTTCTTTCATGGAGGTGTTGGCTAACACTGTTTTCATGGAATCTGAAAAGGGACATTTGGGAGTGCATTGAGGCCTAGAATGAAAAATGAAATATCCTCAGATAAAAACTATAAAGAAGCTTTCTGAAAAACTGCGTGGTGATGTGTGAATTCATTTAACAGTGTTACACCATTCTTTTCATTGAACAATATGATAAAACTGGTTTTGTGAAATTTGTATTAGGATACTTGAGAGTACATTGAAGATTATGGCGACATAGGAAATATCCTCAGATAAAAACCAAAATGAAACTTTCTGAGAAACTGTTTTGTTATGTGTGAATTTATCTCACAGAGTTACACCGTTCTTTTCATTGAGATGTTTGCTAACACTTTTTTCGTTGAATTGGCAATGGGATATTTGGGAGGGCATGGAGGAATATGGTGAAGAAGGAATTATCCTCAGATAAAAACTAGAAAGAAGCTTTCTGAGAAACTTCTTTGTGATGTGTGAATTTATCTCACAGAGTTACACCATTCTTTTCATTGAGAATTTTGCTAACTATTTTTTTGTTTAATCAGAAATGGGATATTCGGGAGCATATTGAGGAATATGGTGAAGAAGAATTATCCTCAGATTAAAAATAGAAAGAAGCTTTCAGAGAAACAGCTTTGTGATGGGTGAATTCATCTCACAGAGTTACAGCACTGCTTTCATGGAGCAGTTATGGTAGCACTGTTTGTGGGGAATCTGAGGAGAGATATTTTGAATTGCCTAGAAGCACATGGTGACAAAGGAAATACCCTTAGATAAAAACTAGAAACAAGCTTTCTGAGAAAGTTCTTTGCAATGTAGTAATTCATCTCACAGAGTTACACCTTCCTTTCATGGAAAAGTTTGCTAAAATTGTTTTTGTGGAGTCTGCAAAGGGATATTTGGGAGTGCATGGAGGCCTCTAGGGAAAAAGGAAATATCCTCAGATAAAAACTAGAAAGAAGCTTTCTGAGAAACTGCCTTGTGATGGGTTCATTCATCTCACAGAGTTACACCATTGTTTTCACCGAGCAGTCTGCTAACACTCTTTTCGTGGAATCTGTGTTAGGATATTTGGGAGCGCACTGAAGGCAAAGGTGACAACGGAAATATCCACAGGGAAAAACTAGAAAGAAGCTTTCTGAAAAACTGCTCTATCATTCGAGAATTCACCACACAGAGTTACTCGATTCCTTTCATGGAGAAGTTTGTTAGTACTGTTTTTGGGGAATCCGAGAAGAGATATTTTGAATTACACTGAAGCCAATGGTGACAAAGGAATATCCTCAGATGAAAGGTAGAAAGGAGCTTTCTGAGAAAGGACTTTGTTTTGTGTGAACTCATCTCAAAGAGTTACACCTCAATTTTCATGTAGCAATTTCCTAACACTATTCTAGGGGAATCTGCAAAGGGATATTTGGGAGTGCATTGAGGCCTATGGTGAGAAAGGAAATATCCTCAGGAAAAGTTGAAGGAAGCTTTCTGAGAAACTCCTTTGTCATGTGTTAATTCATCTCATAGAGTTACATTGCTCTTTTCATGGAGCAGTTTGCTAACACTGTTTCCTTAGAATCTGCAATGGGTTATTTCTGAGCACATTGAAGCTTATGTTGATAAAGGAAATATTCTCACACAATAAATAGAAAGACAGTTTCTGAGAAACTGCTTTTTGATTTGTGAATTCATATCACAGAGTTACATGATCCTTTTCATGGAGCAGTTTTGTAGCACTGCTTTTGGGGAATCTGAGAATAGGTATTTTGGATCACATAGAAGCCTATGGTAGAAAAGAAAATGTCCTCAGATAAAAACTAGAATGAAGCTTTCTGAGAAAGGACTTTGTGATATATGATTTCATCTCACACCATTACACTTTTCTTTTCATGGAACAGTTTGCATAAACTGTTTTCATCGAATCTGCCATGGGATATTTGGGAGTGCATTGAGGCCTATAGTGAAAAAGGAAATATTCTCAGATAAAAACTGGAAATCAGCTTTCTGAGAAACTGCCTGTGATGTGTGAATTCATCTCAGAGAATTATAAGTATCTTTCAATTGAGCGGTTTGATTACACTTATTTCGTTTAATCTGCAATAGGATGTTGAGGAGTGCATTGAAGCCTAATGTGACAAAGGAAATATCCTCAGATAAAAACTAGAAGGATGTTTTCTGAGAACTGCTTTGTGATTTGTGAATTCATCTCACAGAGTTACACTCTTCTTTTCATTGCACAGTTTGTTAACACTATTTTCTTAGAATCTGCTAACGATATTTCATAGTGCGTTGAAGCTTATGGTGACAAAGGAAATATCCTCATATAAAACGTAGAAAGAAGCTTTCTGAGAAATCATTTTGTGACGTGATAATTCATCTCACTGAGTGACATGGTTCTTTTCATGGATCAGTTTGGTTGCACTGTTTTTAGGTAATCTGAGAAGCAATATTTTCGATCTCATTGAAACCTGTGGTGACAAAGGAAATATCCTCAGATAAAAACGTGGAAGATTTCTGAGAAACTGCTTTGTGATGCGTAAATTGATCTCACAGAGTTACACAATTCTTTTCATGGATTAGTTTGGTAGCTCTGCTTTTGGGGAATCTGAGAAGGGATACTTTGGATCATATTGAAGCCTGTGGTGACAAAGGAAATGCCCTCATATAAGAACTAGGAAAAAGCTTTCTGAGAAACCGCTTTAGGGTGTGTGAATTCATCTCACAAAGTTATACTGTTCTTTGCATTCAGCAGTTTGCTAACACTGTTTTCATGGAATCTGCAATGAGATATTTCGGAGTGTATTGAAGCTTATGGTGACAAATGAAATATCCTCATACAAAAAAAAATAGAAAGAAGCTTTCTGAGAAACTGCTTTGTGATTTGTGAATTCATCTCACAGAGTTACACTTTTCTTTCCATGGAGCAGTTTACCAACACTGTTTACATGGAATCTGCAAAGGGATATTTGGCAGCAACTTGAGGCCTATGGTGAAATAGGAAATATCCTCAGATAAAAACTAGAAAGAAGCTTTCTGAGAAACTGTTTTGTGATGTGTGAATTCATCTCAGTGAATTACATGGTTCTTTTCACTAAGCAGTTTGATATCACTGTTTTCATTTAATCTGTAGTAGGATATTTGGGAGCACATTGAAGCCTATGGTGAAGAAGGAAATACGCTGAGTTAAAAACTAGAAACAATCCTTCCAAGAAACTATTTTTGATGCGTGAATTCATCTCACAGAGTTACTCTGTTCTTTTCATTGAGCAGTTTGCTAACATTATTTTCTTGGAATCTGCAATTTGGTATTTTGGAGTGCATTGAAACTTATGGTGACAAGGGAAATATCCTCATATGAAAACTAGAAAGAAGCTTTCTGAGAAACTGCTTTGTGATGTGTTAACTCATCTCACAGAGTTACACGATTCTTTTCATGGATCAGTTTGGTAGTACTGTTTTTAGAATATCTGAGAAGGGATATATTGGATCACAGTGAAGCCTATGGTGACAAAGGGAGTATCCTGATAAAAACTAGAGAGAAGCTTTCTGAGAAATAACTTTGTGATGTGTGAATTCATCTCACAGAGGTACACCTCTATTTTCATGGGGGAGTTTGCTAATACTGTTTTCGTGGAATCTTCAATAGGATATTTGGGAGCACAATGAGGCCTGTGGTGACATAGGAATTATCCTCAGACAAACACCAAAATGAAGCTGTCTGAGAAACTACTTTGTGATGTGTGAATTCATCTCACAAAGTTACACCTCTATTTTCATGGAGCAGTTTGCTAACACTGTTTTTGTGAAATCTGCAAAGGTATATTTGGGAGTACATTCAGGCCTACAGTGAGAAATGAAATATCCTCAGATAAAAACTACAAGGAAGTTTTCTGGGAAACTGCTTTATGATGTGTGAATTCAACTCACAGAGTTACACTGTACTTTGCATTGAGCAGTTTGCTTACACTGTTTTCTTGGAATCTACACTCTGATATTTCATAGTGCGTTGAAGTTTATAGTGACAAAGGAAATATGCTCATAGATAAACCAAGAAGAAGCTTTCTAAGAAACTGCTTTGTGATGTCTGAGTTCATCTCACAGAGTTACACTGTTCTTTTCATTTAGTAGTTTTATAACACTATTAATGTGGAATCTGCTATAGGATATTTAGGAGTGCACTGAAGCCTACGGTGACAAAGCATACATCCTCATAGAAAAAGGAAAAACAAGCTTTCTGAGAAACTATTTTTGATGATTGAATTCATCTTGCAGAGTTACTCTGTTCTTTTCATTGAGCAGTTTGCTGACATTATTTTCTTGGAATCTGCAATTTGATATTTTGGAATGCATCGAAAATTATGGTGACATAGGAAATGTCCTCATAGAAAAAGTAGAAAGAAGCTTTCTGAGAAACCACTTTGTGATGTGTTAATCCATCTCACAGAGTTACATGATTCCTTTCATGGATCATTTTGGCAGCACTGTTTTTGGGGAATCTGAAAAGGAATATTTTGGATCGCATTGAAGCCTATGGTGACAAAGGAAATATCCTCAGATAAAAATTAGAAAGAAGCTTTATGAGGAACTGTTTTGTGATGTGTAAATTCATCTCACAGAGTTACATCTTTCTTTCTTTGCATGGAGCTGTTGGTAACACTTTTTTCTTGCAATCTGCAAAAGGATATCTGGGAGCGTGTTGAGGCCTATGGTGAAAAACGAAATATCTTCAGATAAAAACGAGAAAGTAGCTTTCTGAGAAACTACTTTGTAACTTGTGAATTCATCTCACAGAGATACACAATTCTTTTCATGAATCTTTATGGTAGCACTGTTTTTGTGGAATTGGAGAAGGGATATTTTGGACCTCTTTGACGTCTATGGTGACTAAGGAAATATCCTCAGATAAAAACTAGAAAGAAGCTTTCTGTGAAACTGCTTTGTGATGTGTGAATTCATCTAGCAGAGTTACACTGTTCTTTCCAGGGAGCAGTTTGCTAACACTGTTTTCGTGGAATCTGCAAAGGGATATTTGTGAGCACATGGAGGCCTATGGTGAAAAAGGAAATATCCTCAGATAAAAACTAGAATGAAACTTTCTGAGAAGCTGCTTTGAGACGTGTGCATTCATCTCACCGAGTGACACTGTTCTTTTCATTGAGTAGCTGGCTAACAATATTTTCGTGGAATCTGCAAAGGTGTATTCTATAGCACATGGAAGCTTAAGGTGACAAAGGAAATACCCTCATACAAAAACTAACATGAAGCTTTCTGAGAAATGGCTTTGTGATGTCTTAATTCCTCCCACTGAGTTAAATGATTTTTTTCTAGAACAGTTTTGTAGCACTGTTTTGGGGAATCTGTGATGGTATATTCTGGATTGCATTGAAGCCTATGGTGACAAAGGAAATATCCTCAGATAAAAAATAGAAATAAGCTTTCTGAGAAAGTTCTTTCTAATGTGGGAATTCATCTCACAGAGTTACACCTTTCCTTTCATGAAGCAGTTTGCTAACACTGTTTTCTTGGAATCTGCAAAGGGATATTTTTGAGCTCATTGAAGCTTATGGTGACAAAGGATATATCCTCATATAAAAACTAGAAAGAAGCTTTCTGAGAAACTGTTTTGTGATGTTTGAGTTCAACTCACAGAGTTACACTGCAAATTGCATTGAGAAGTTTGCTAACACTGTTTTCATGGAATCTGCAGTGGGATACTTCAGAACACATTTAGGATTATGGTGACAAAGGAAATATCCTCAGACAAAAATGAGAAAGCAGCTTTCTGAGAAACTGCTTTGTGATATGTGAATTCATCTCACAGAGTTACACGATTCTTTTCATGGAGCTGTTTGTTAGCACTGTTTTTGGGGAATCTGAGAAAGGATATATTTGATCACTTTGAATCCTATGGTGACAAAGGAAATATCCTCAGATAAAAACTAGAAAGAGTCTTTCTGAGAAAGTACTTTATGGTGTCTGAATTCATCTCACAAGGTTACACCATTCTTTTCAGGGAGCAGTTTGCTAATGCTGTTTTCGTTTAATCTGCAAAGGGATATTTGGGAGTGCATTGAGGCCTATGGTGGAAAAGGAAATATACTCTGACAAAAACTAGAAAGAAGCTTTCTGAGAAACTGATTTGTGATGTGTGAATTCTTCTTACAGAGTTACACCATGCTTTTCATTGAGAAGTTTGATAATACTGTTTTTGTGCAATCTATAATAGGATGTTTAGGGGCACAATGAAGCCTATGGTGACAAAGGAATTATCCTCAGATAAAAACCAAAAGAATCTTTCTGTGAAACTGCTTTGTGATGGGTGAATTCATCTCACAGAGTTACATTGTTCTTTTCATTGAAAAGTTTGTTAAAACATTTTTTTGTGGAAACTGCAATGGGATATTCAGGAGTACATTGAAGAATATGGTGAAAAAGAAAATTTAATCAGATAAAAACTAGAAAGAGGCATTCTGTGAAACTGCTTTGTGATGTGTGAATTCATCTCACAGAGTTACACCCTTTTTTCCATGGAGCAGTCTGGTAGCACTCTTTTTGGGGAATCCGAGAAGGGATATTCCGGTTTGTGTTTAAGCCTATGGTGACAAAGGTAATATCCTAAGATAAAAACTAGAAAGAAGGTTTCTGAGAAACTTCTTTGTGATGTGTATATACATCTAACGGAATAACACCATTTATTTCATAGAGCAGCTTTCTAACACTGTTTTCATGGATTCTCCAAAGGGATATTTTTGAGCGAGCTGAATCCTATGCTGAAAAAGGAAATATCTTCAGATAAAAACTAGAAGGAAACTTTCTGAGAAACTGCTTTGTGACGTGTGAATTCATCTGACAGAATTATACCATTCTATTCATGGTGAAGTTTCCTAACAGATTTGTTGTGCAATCTGCAATGGGATATTCTGAAGCACATTGAAGAACATGGAGAAAAAGGAAATATCCTTACATAAAAAACTAGAAACAAGCTTTCTGAGAAACTGCTTTGTGATGTGTGAAATTATGTCACAGGGTTACACCACTCTTTCCATGGAGCAGTTTGGTAGCACTGTTTTTGGGGAATCTGAGAAGTGATTTTTTGAATTGCATTGAAGCCTATGGTGACAAAGGAAATATCCTCAGATAAAAACTACAAAGAAGCTTTCTGAGAAACTGTTTTATGATGTGTGAATTTATCCCACAGTGTGACACCGTTCTTTTTATTGAGTAGTTTGCTAACACTGTTTTCTATGAATATTCAATGGGATTTTTTGGAGTGCATTGAAGCTTATGGTGTCATAGGAAATATGTTCATGGAAAAAGAAGAAAGAAGCTTTCTGAGAAATTGCTCTGTGATGTGTTAATTCATCTCACAAAGTTACACAATTCTTTTCATAAATCAGTTTTGTAGCACAGTTTATGGGGAATCTGAAAAGGGATATTTTGGATTGCATTGTAGCCTATTTTAACAAAGAAAATATCCTCAGATAAAAACTACAAAGAAGATTTCTGAGAAAGTTCTCTGTGAGGTGTGAATTCATCTCAGAGTTACACCTTTCTTTACATGGAGCTGTTTGCTAACACTGTTTTTGTCGAATCTGCAAAGGGATAATTTGGAGCGCATTTTGGGCTATGGTGAAAAACTAAATATCCTCAGGTAAAAATTAGAAAGAAGCTTTCTGAGAAACTGCATTGTGATGTGTGAATTAATCTCACACAATTACATCATACTTTTCATTGAGCAGCTTGTGAACACTGTTTTCATGCAATCTGCAAAGGGACATTTGGGAGTGCATTGAGGCCTAGAGTAAAAAAGGAAATATCATCAAAGAAAAACTAGAAAGAAGCTTTCTGAGAAACTGCTTTGTGGTTTGTGAATTCAAATCACAGAGTTACATTTTTCTTTCCATGGAACTGTTAACTAACACTATGGAATCTGCAATAGAATATTTGGGAGTACATTGAAGTCTATCATAACAAAGGAAATATCCTCACATAAAAACTAGAAAGAAGCTTTCTGAGAAACTGCTTTGTGATGTGTGAATTCATCTCACAGAGTTACACCATTCTTTTCATTGCGCTGTTTAATAACACTGCTTTTGTGGAATCTGCGGTAAGATATATAGGAGTACATGGAAGCCTATGGTTACAAAGGAAATATCCTCAGATAAAAAACAAAAACAAGCTTTCTGAGAAATTGCTTTGTGATATGTGAGCTCATCTCACAAAGTTACATTGTTCTTTTCATTGATCCATTTGCTAAGACTGTTTTCTTGGAATCTGTAAGGGGATATTTTAGAGAGCATTGAAGCTTATGATGACAAAGGAAATATCCTCAGACAAAAACTAGATAGAAACTTCCTGAGAAACTGTTTTTGATTTGTGAATTCAACTCACAGAGTTGCATCATTCTTTTCATTGAGCCATTTGATCACACTCTTTGCTTGGAATCTACAAAGGGATATTTTGGAGTACATTGAGGCCTGTGGTGACAAAGGAAATGTCCTCAGATAAAAACTAGGAAGAAGCTTTCTGAGAAACTACTTTGTGATGTGTGAATTCATCTCACAGAGTTACACCTCTCTTTTCCTGGAGCAGTTTGCTAACACTGACTTTGTGGAATCTGCAATAATATACTTGGGAGCTCACTGAAGCCTATGGTGACAAAGGAAATATCCTCAGACAGAAACCAAAAAGAAGCTTTCTGAGAAGCTGCTTTGTGATGTGTGAATTCATCTCACAGACTTTCACCTTTCTTTTCATGGAGCTGTTTGCTCACACTATTTTCGTGGAATCTGCAAAAGTATATTCGCAATCGAATTGAAGCCTATGGTGAAAAAGGATATATCCTCAGACAAAAACTAGAAAGAAACTTTCTGCGAAACTATTTGTGATATGTGAATTCATCTCATGGTGTTACACTGTTCTTTTCATGGAGCGGTTTAGTAGCACTGTTTTTCGGGAATCTGAGATGTTATATTTTGGATGGCTTTGCAATCTATGGTGACAAAGGAAATATCCTCAGTTAAAAACTGGAAAGCTTACTGAGAAACTGCTTTGTGATGTGTGAATTCATCTCTCAGAGTTACACCATTATTTTCATTGAGCTGTTTGATAACATTGTTTTCGTGCAATCTGCAATGGGCTATTTGGGAGCACATTGAGGCCTAGTATGAAAAAGGAAATATCTTCAGACAATAATTAGATAGAAACTTCCTGAGAAACAGCTTTGTGTTTTGTGAATTCATCTCACAGAGTTACACTGTTCTTTCCCTTGAGCAGTTTGCTAACACTGTTTTCTTGCAATCTGCAATGGGATACTTCAGAGTGCAATTTTAGCTTATGGTGACAAAGGAAATACCCTCATATAAAAACTAGAAAGAAGCTTTCTGAGAAACCATTTTGTGAGGAGTTAATTCATCTCACAGTGTTACACTATTCTTTTCATGGATCAGTTTTGTGGCACTGTTTTTGAGGAATCTGAGAAGGGATATTTTGGATTGCATTGAAGCCTGTGGTCACAAAAGAAATATCCTCAAATAAAAACAAACAAACAAACAAAAAAAACTTTCTGAGAAACTACTTTGTGATGTGTGAATTCATCTCACAGAGTTAAACTTTACTTTTCATTGAGCAGTTTCCTAACACTTTTTTCTTGGAATCTGCAATGGGATATTTCAGAGTGCATTGAAGCTTATGATGACAAAGTAAATGCCCTCATATAAACACTAGAAAGAACTTTCTGAGAAACCGTTTTGTGATGTGATAATTCATCTCACAGAGTTACACAACACTTCTCATGGAGCAGTTTGGTAGCACTGTTTTTTGGGAATCTTTAATTGATATTTTTTATTGCAATGAAACCTATGGTGACAAATGATATATCCTAAGATAAAAACTTTGAAGCAGCTTTCTGAGAAAGTTCTTTGTGATATGCGAATTTATCTCACAGAGTTACACGTTTCTTTTCATGGAGCAGTTTACTAACACTGTTTTCATGCAAATGACAAACTGATATTTCCGAGTGCCTTCAGGCCTGTAGTGAAAAAGTAAACATCCCCAGAGAAATACTAGAAAGAAGATTTCTGAGAAAGTTCTTTGTGTTATGTCAATTCATCTTACAGAACTACACCTTTCTTTCATGGAGCAATTTGCTAACACTGTTTTTGTGGAATTTGCAAAGGGATATTTGGAAGCACATTGATTCCTTTAGTGAAAAAGGAAATATCCTCATTATCCTTTATCTAAGATAAAACCTAGAACAAAGCTTTCTGAAAAACTGCTTTGTGATATGTAAATTCATCTCACAGAGTTACACCATTCTTTTCACTGAGCAGTTTGATAACACTGTTTTTGTGGCATCTGCAATAGGATATTTGGGAGCGTATTGAAGCCACAAAGGATATATCCTCAGATAAAAACCAAAAAGAAGCTTTGTGAGAAACTGCTTTGTGATGCATGAATTCATCACACAGAGTTACACTCTTCTTTTCATTGTCCAGTTTGTTAACACTGTTTTCTTGGAATCCACAATGAGGTGTTTCAGAGCTCTTTGAAGCTTATACTGACAAAGGAAATATCCTGATACTAAAAGTATAAAGAAACTTTCTGAGAAACTGCTTTCTGATTTCTGAATTCATCTCACAGAGTTACACTCTTCTTTTCATGAAGCTGTTTTTTAGAACTGTTTTGGGGGAATCTCAGAAGGGATATTTTAGATTGCATTGCAGCCTACGGTGACAAAGAAAATATCCTCAGATAAAAAATAGATGGAAGCTTTCTAAGAAAATTCTTTGTGATGTGTGAATTCATCTTACAGAGTTAGTGTTCTTTGCATTGAGCAGCTTGATAATATTGTTTTCTTGGAATCCACAATAGGATATTTCAGAGAACATTTTAAGCTTATGGTGACAAAGGAAATACCCTCATATAAAAACTAGAAAGAATCTTTCTCAGAAATCATTTTGTGATGTGTTAACTCATCTCACAGAGTTACATGAATCTTTTCATGGATCAGTTTGGTAGGACTGTTTTTGGGGAATCTGAGAAGGGACATTTTGGATCACATTGAAGCCTATGGTGACAAAGGAAGTATCTTCAGATAAAAGATATAAAGAAGATTTCTGAGAAACTCCTTTGTGATTTGTCAACTGATGTCCCAGAGTTACACCTTTCTTTTCATGGAGCAGTTTGGTAGCACTGTTTTTGTGAATCTGAGTAGGGATATTTTGCATTGCACTGAAGCCTCTGGTTACAAAGCAAATATCTTCAGTTAAAATCCAGAGAGAAGCTTTCTGAGAAACTTCTTCATGATGTGTGAATTCATCTCACAGAGTTACACCTTTCTTTTCATGGAGAAGTTTTCTAACACTGTTTTCCTGGAATCTGCAAAGGATATTTAGGAGCATCTTGAGGCCTAAATAGAAAAAGGAAATATCCTCAGATAAAAACCAGAAAGAAACTTTCTGATAAACTGCTTTGTGATTGGTGAATTCATCTCACAGAGTTACACAGTTCTTTGCTTGAGCAGTTCGCTTACACTGTTTTCTTGGAATCTGCAATCTGATATTTCAGAGCGAGTTGAAGCCTATGGTGTCGAAGGTAATATCCTCAGATAAAAACTAGAAAGAAGCTTTCTGAGAAACTTCCTTATGATGTGTGAATTCATCTTGCAAAGTTACCCCTTTCTTTTCATGAAGCCGTTTGGTAACACTGTTTTTGTGGAATCTACAAAGGCATATTTGGGGGTGCATAGGGTCGAGTGGCAAAAAAGGAAATATCTTCAGGTAAAAACTGGAGAGAAGCTTTCTGAGAAACTCCTTTGTGAAGTGTCCATTCATCTCATAGATCTAAACATTACTGTTGAGGGAGCACTTTGGCATCCTTAGTTTTGTGGTGTCTGAGAAGGGATACATGGGAGCACATGAAGTCTTTGGTGGAAAAGGAAATATCCTCAGATAAAAACTAGAAAGAAGCTTTCTGAGGAAGTTGTTTGTGATGTGTGAATTCATCTCAGAGAGTTACACCTTAATTTTCATGGAGCAGTTTGCTAACACTGTTTTCATGGAATCTGCAAAGGAATAGTTGGGAGCACATTGAAGTCTATAGCAAATAAGGAAATATCCTCAGATAAAAACTAGAAAGAAGCTTTCTAAGAAAGTGGTTTGTAATGTCTGAATTCATCTAACAGAACTACATTGTTTTTTCATTCAGCAGTTTGCTAGCACTATTTTCGTGGAATCTGCAATAGGATATTTGGGAGCACATTGAAGTCTCTGTTGACAAAGGAAATATCCTCAGGTAAAAACCAAACAGAAACTTACTGTGAAACTGCTTTGTTATGTGTGAAATCATCTCACAGAGTTACAAAGTTCTTTTCACTCAGAAATTTGCTAACACTTTTTTCGTTTAATCTGCAATTGGATATTCAGGAGCACATTGAGGAATATGGTGAAAATGAAAATATTCTCAGATGAAAACTAGAAAGAAACTTTCTGAGAAACAGCTTTGGGATGTTTAAATTCATCTCATAGTGTTACACCATTCTTTTCATGGAGCTGTTTGGTAGCACTGTGCTTTTGGTATCTGAGAAGGGATGTTTTGGATCCCAATGAAAACTAGGTTGACAAAGGAAAGATCCTCAGATAAAAACTTGAAAGAAGCTTTATGAGAAAGTTCTTTGTGATCTGTGAATTTATCTCACAGAGTTACACCTTTATTTTCATGGAGCAGTTTGCTAACACTGTTTTCGTGGAATCTGCAAAGGGATATTTGGGAGTGCATTGAGGCCTATGGTCGAAAAGGAAATATCCTCAAATAAAAACTTGGAAGAATCTTTCTGAGAAACTGCTTTCTGATGTTAATATTCATCTCATAGAGATAAATCATCCATTTCATTGAGCAGTTTGGTAACACTATTTTTGTGGAATATGCAAGGGATATTCAGGTGTGGAGAGGGTCCAATGTTGAAGAAGGAAATATCTTCAGGTAAAAGGTTGAGAGAAAGTATCTGATAACTCCTTTGTGATTTGTGCATTCACCTCATAGAGGTAAAGTTTTCTATTAAGAGAGCAGTTTGGCATCACGGTTTTTGTGGTGTCTGAGAAGGGATATTTGGGAGTGCATGGAAGCCAATGGAAAAGGATATATCCTGAGGAAAAAACTAGAAAGAAACTTTCTGAGAAATTTCTTCGTGATGGGTGAATTCATCATGCAGAGTTACAGCTTTGTTTTCCTTTAGCAGTTTGGTAGCATGGTTTTTATGAATCTGCAAAGGGATATTCAGGAGCTCCTAGAGGCCTACATTGAAAATGGAAATAACTTCAGATAAAAACTAGAGAGAAACTTTTCAAGAAATGGTTTTGTGATATGTGTATTCATCTCAAAGAATTTAATGTTTTTGTTGATCACGCAGTTCAGCATCACTGTTTTTGTGGTATCTGAGAGGAGTTATTTTTGAGAACATTGAAGCCTATGATGAAAAAGGAAATATCCTCAGATTTAAATTAGAAAGAAGCTTTTTCAGAAACTACTTTGTGATGAGTGTATTCATCTCACAGAGTTACACCTTTCTTTTCATTGAGCAGTTTGGTAACACTGCTTTTGTGGAATCTGCAAAGGGATATTCGGGAGTGCATAGAGTCCAATGGCGAAAAAGGAAATATCTTCAGTCAAAAAGTGGAGAGAAGCTTTCTGAGAAACTCCTTTGTAGTGTGTGCATTCATCCCATAGAGCTAAACGTTTCTGTTGAGGGAGCAGTTTGGTATCACAGTTTTTGTGGTGTCTGAGACAGGATATTTGGGAGCACATGAAGCCTGTGTTGGAAAAGGAAATATCCTCAAATAAAAACAAAAAGGAAGCTTTCTGAGGAATGTGTTTGTGATGTGTGAATTAATCTTATGGAGTTACACCTTACTTTTCATTGAGCAGTTAGCTAACACTGTTTTTGTGGAACCTACAAAGGGATATTTGGTAATGAGTTGAGGCCTATGGTGATAAAGGAAATATCCTCACAAAAAAACTAGAAATAAGTTTTCTGAGAAACTGCTTTGTGTTGCGTGAATTCATCTCACAGAACTACACCACTCTTTTCCTGGAACAGTTTGGTAGCACTGTTTTTGGGGAATCTGAGAAGGGATATTTTGAATCGCATAGAAGCCTGTGGTTACAAAGGAAATATCCTCAGATAAAAACTAGAAAGACGGTTGCTGAGAAAGTTTTTCATGATGTGTGAATTCATTTCACAGAATTACACCTTTCTTTTCATGGAGCCATTTGCTCAAACTGTTTTTGTGGAATCTGACAAGGGTTATTTGGAAAAGCATTGAGACATATGGTGAAAAAGGAAATATTCTCAGATAAAAATCAAAAAGAAGCTTTCTGTAAAATTGCTTTGTGATGTGTGAATTCATCTCACAGAGTTACCAAGTTCTTTTCATTGAGAAGGTTGCTAATGCTTTTTTCATAGAATCTGCAATGGGATAATCTGGAGAACATTGAGGAATATGGAGAAAATAGAAATATGCGCAGTAAAAATCTAGAAGGAAGTGATCTGAGAAACAGCTTTGTGATGTGTGAATTCATCTCACAGAGTTACACCATTCTTTTCATAGGACTGTTTGGTAGCACTGTTTTTGGGGAATCTTAGAAGGGATATTTTGGATCGCATTGAAGCCTAGGGTGACAATGGAAATATAATCAGATAAAAACTAGCAAGGACCTTTCTGAGAAACTTCTTGGTGATGTGTGTATTCATCTCATAAAGTAGCACCTTTCTTTTCATGTAGTTGTTTGCTGACACTGTTTTTGTGGAATCTACAAAATGATATTTGGGAGCGAGTTGAGACCTATGGTGAAAAAGGAAATATTCTCAGATAAATGCTAGAAGGAAACTTTCCGAGAAACTTCTTTGTGATATTTGAATTCATCTCACAGAGTTACACCACTCTTTTCATGGAGTTTGCTAACCCTGTTTCTGTGGAATCTGCAATAGGATATTTTGGAGTGCATTGAAGCCTTTGGTGACAAAAGAAATTACATCAGACAAAAAAAAAAAAAAAGCAGCTTTCTGTGAAACTGCATAGTGATGTGTGAATTCACCACACAAACTTACACCTTTATTTTCATGGCACAGTTTGGTAGCACTCTTTTTGGGGAATCTGAGAAGGGATATTTGGATCACATTGAAGCCAATGGTGACAAAGGAAATATCATCAGACAAAAACTAGAAAGAAGCATTCTGAGAAACTGCATTGTAATGTGTGAATATCTCTCTCAGAGTTACACTTTTCTTTTCATTGAGCATATTGCTAACACTATTTTCTTGGAAAGTGCAATGGGATATATCTTAGTGCAATGAAGCTTATGGTGACAAACGAAATATCCTCAGATAAAAACTGGAAATAAACATTCTGAGAAATTACTTTGTGATGGGTTAATTCATCTCACAGAGTTACACTCTTCTTTTCATTGAGCAGTCTGCTAACACTGTTTTTGTGGAATCTGCATTAGGATATTTGAGAGTGCATTGAAGCCTATGGGGACAAAGGAAATATCCTCAGATAGAAACCAGAAAGAAGCTTTCTGAGAGACTGCTTTGGATGTGTGAATTCATCTCACAGAGATTCACGATTCTTTTCATGGATCACTTTGTTAGCACTCTTTTTGGGGGATCTGAGAAGGGATATTTTGGATTGCATTGAAGTCTAGATGACAAGGAAATATCATCAGTTAAAAAGTGGAAATAAGCTTTCTGAGAAACTGCTTTGTGATGTGTGAATTCACTACACAGAGTTACACTGTACTTTTCAGAAAGCAGTTTGCTAACTCTCTTTATGTGGAATCTGCACAGGGATATTTGGGAGCACTTTGAGGACTATGGTGACAAAGGAAATATCCTCAGATAAAAACCAAAAAGATGCCTTCTGAGAAACTGCTTTGTGATGTGTGAATACATCTCACAGAGTGACAATGTTATTTCCATTGAGCAGTCAGCTAACACTGTTTTCTTGGAATCCATAAAGGCATATTTCTCAGTGCATTGAAGCTTACAGTGACAAAGGAAATATCCTCAGAGAAAAACTAGAAAGAATGTTTCTGAAGAACTGTTTTCTGATGTGTGAATTCATCTCACAGAGTTACACATTCTCTTCATGAAGCAGTATGTTATCACTGTTTTTGGAGAATCTGATAAGGGATATTTTGGATCACATTGAAGCCTACGTTGACAAAGGAAATATCCTAAAATAAAAACTAGAAAGAAGCTTTCTGAGAATCTTCTTTGTGATGTGTGAATTCATCTCACAGAGTTACACCTTTCTCTTCAGGAAGTGGTTTGCTAACACTGTTTTCTTGAAATCTGCTAAGTGATATTTTGTAGTGCATTGATGCCTATGGTGAAAACGGAAATATACTCAGATAAAAACTAGAAAGAAGCTTTCTGAGAAACTGATTTGTGATTGGTTAATTTATCTCACAGTGTTATACCGTTCTTTTTATTGAGCAGTCTGCTAAAACTGTTTTCTTGGAATCAGCTTTAGGATATTTGGGAGCGCATTGAAGCCTATGTTGACACAGAGATATCCTCAGATAAAAACTAGAAAGAAATTTTCTGAGAAACTGTTTTGGATGTGTGAATTCATCTCACAGAGTTGCACTATTTTTTTCATGGATCACTTTGTTAGCATTCTTTTTGGGGAAACTGAGATGGGATATTTTGGATCGCATTGAGGCCTACGCTGACAAAGGCAATATCCTCAAATAAAACTAGAGGAAGTTTTCTGAGAAACTTCTTTCAGATGTGTGAGTTCGTTTCACAGAGTTACACCTTTCTATTCATGAAGCAGTTTCCTAATACTGTTTTTATGGAATCTGCAAAGTGTTATTTCAGAGCGCATTGAGGCCTATGGTGAAAAAGGAAATATCCTCAGATAAAAACTAGAAAGAAGCTTTCTGAGAAACTGCACTGTGAAGTGTTAATTCAACTTACAGAGTTACACCGTTCTTTTCATTGAGCAGTCTGCTAACACACTTTTCTTGGAATCTGTGTTAGGATATTTTGGAGTGCATTGAAACTTATGGTGACAAAGGAAATATCCTCAGAGGTAAACTAGAAAGAAGCTTTCTGAGAGACTGCTTTGTTATGGTTTATTTCACCCCACAGAATTACACCATTCTTTTCATTGAGCAGTCTGCTAACACTGTTTCTGTGGAATCTGCATTAGGATATTTGGCAGCACATTGAAGCCTATGGGGACAAAGGAAATGTCCTCAGATAAAAACCAAAAAGAAGCGTTCTGAGAAACTTCTTTGGATGTGTGAATTCATCTCATGGAGTTCCATGATTCTTTTCATGGATCACTTTTTTAGCATTGTTTTTGGGGAGTCTGAGAAGGGATATTTTGGATTGCATTTAAGCCTATGGTGACAAGGAAATGTCCTCAGGTAAAAACTGGAAAGAAGTGTTCTGAGAAAGATCTTTTTGATGTGTGAATTCAACTCACAGAGTTACACCACTCTTTCATGGAAGAGTTTGTTTACAGTGTTTTTGTGGTATCTCAGGAGTGATATCTTAGATAACATAAAATTCTATGGTGAGAAATGAAATATCCTCAGATTGAAACTGGAGAGAAGCCTTCTCAGAAACTGCTTTTCTGTGTATGAATTCGTCGTTGAGAGTTACACCATTGCTTTCATTGAGAAGTTTGCTATCACGGTTTTTGTGGAATCTGCAATGAGATATATGGGAGCGCATTGAGGCTTGAGTTTAAAAAGGAAATATCCTCGGATAAAAAGAAGAAAGAAGCTCTCTGAGATATGGCTTTGTGATCCGTGAATTCATTACACAGAGTTACACTATTCTTTCAAGGAGCAGTTTGCTAAAACTGTAGCTGTTCAATCTGAGAAGGGATACTTTGGATCACTTTGAACCCAATGGTAACAAAGGAAATATCCTCAGTAAAACTAGAAAAAACTTCATGAGAAACTGCTTTGTGATGAGTATATTCATCTCACAGAAATACAATTTTCGTTACATTAAGCAGTTTGCTAACACTGTTTTTGTGGAATCTGTCATTGTATATTCCGAGGGCATTGAGTCCTATGGTGAAAAATTAATATCCTTAGATAAAAACCGGAGAGAATCCTTCTGAGAAATTGCTTTTTCATTTGTGAATTCATCTCACAGAGCTACATCACACTTTTTATAGAGGAGTTTCCTAACAATATTTTCACAGAATCTGCAATGAGATACACAGGAATGAATGGAGGCCTGAAATATCCTCAGAGAAAAACAAGAAAGAAGCTTTTTGAGAAACTGGTTTTTGATGTGTGAATTCATCTCACAGAATTACACTACTCTTTCATGGATCCATTTGCTAGCACTGTTTTGCTTTGTGATTTGTGAATTCATATCACAGAATTACACCACAATTTTGTGGAGCCGTTGGCTGGCACTGTTTTTGTGGAATCTGAGAAGGTATATTTTTGATTGCTTTGAAGCCTATGGTGACAAAGGAAATATCCTCAGATAAAAACCAGAAAGAAGCTTTCTGAGAAACTGCTTTGGGATGTGTCAATTCATCCCACAGAGTTACACTATGCTTTCATGGAGATGTTTGCTAGCATTGTTTTTGTGGAGTATGAGAAGGGATATTTTGGATCACTTTGAAGACTATGGTGACAAAGGAAATATTCTCAGATAAAAACTAGAAAGAAGCTTTCTGAGAAACTGCTTTGTGATGTGTGAATTCATCTCACTGAGTTATGCTCATGAAGGAATTTGCTAGCAGTGTGTTTGTGGAAGCACAGAAGTGATATTTTGGTTAGCATGTAATCCTATGGTGAGAAATGAAATATCCTGAGATAAAAACTGGACAGAAGCCTTCTCAGAGACCGCTTTGTTGTGTGAGAATTCATTTCACAGAGTTACACCACTGCTTTCATTGAGATGTTTGCTAACACTGTTTTCACAGAATGTTCAATGAGATATACAGGAGAACATTGAGGCCCATGTTTAAAAAGGAAATATCTTCGAATAAAAAGAAGAAAGAATCTTTCTGAGAAACTGTTTTGTGATGTGAGAATTCATCACACAGAGTTTCATTACTCTTTCATTTAGCAGTTTACTACAGATGTATTTTTGGAATATGAGAAGTGACATTTTGGATTGCTTTGAAGCCTGTGGTAACAAAGGAAATATCCTCAGTTAAAACTAGAAAAAGCTTTATGAGAAGCTGATTTTTGATGAATGTACTCATCTCACAGAGATACACTTTGCGTTACGTTGAACTGTTTTGCTAACACTGTTTTCATGGAATCTGCCATGGGATATTCCGAGGGCATTGAGTCCTATGGTGAAAAATTAAATATACTCAGATTAAACCTGGGGAGAAGCCTTCTGAGAAACTGCTTTGTGATGTGTGAATTCATCTCAGAGAGCTACACCACTCTTTTCCTTGAGAAGTTTCCTAACGCTATTTTCACAGAATCTGCAATGAGATATATGGGAGCACATTGAGGTCCATGTTTAAAAAGGAAATATCCTCGGATAAAAAGAAGCTTTCTGAGAAACAGCTTTGTGATCTGTGAATTTATCACATAGAGTTACACTATTCTTTCAAGGAGCAGTTTGCTAGAACTGTATTTGTTCCATCTGAGAAGGGATAGTTTGGATCGCTTTGAAGCCTATGGCAACAAAGGAAATATCCTCAGTAAAAACTAGAAAAAGCTTTATGAGAAACTGCTTTGGGATGAGTGTATTAATCTAACAGAGATACACTTTTCACTACATTGAGCAGTTTTGCTAACACTATTTTTGTGGAATCTGCCATGGGATATTCCGAGGGCACTGAGTCCTACAGTGAAAAATTTAATATCCTTAGATACAAACTGGAGAGAAGCTGTCTGAGAAACTGTTTTGTGATCTCTGAATTCATCTCACAGAGATACACCACTCTTTTCCTCGAGAAGTTTCCTAACAACATTTTCACAGAATCTGCAATGAGATGAACAGGAGTGCACTGAGGACTGAAATATCTTCTGATAAAAACAAGAAGGGAGCCTTCTGAGAAACTGCTTTGTGATGTGTGAACTCATCTCACAGAGTTACACTACCCTTTCAGGGAGCCGTTTCCTAGCACTGTTTTTGTGGAATGTGAGAAGGGATATTTTGGATCGTTTTGAAGCCTATGGTGACAAAGGAAATATGCTCAGATAAAATCCACAAAGAGGCTTTCTGAAAAACTGTTTTGTGATGTGTGAATTCATCTCACAGTGTTACACAAGTCTTTCATGGAGCCTTTTGTTAGCACTGTTTTTGTGGAATCTGAGAAGGGATATTTTGGATTGCTTTGATGCCCATGGTAACAAAGGAAATATCCTCAGATAAAAACTAGAAAGAAGCTTTCTGGGAAACTGCTGTATGTGTTGTAAATTCATCTCACAGAGTTACACCACTCTTTCATGGAGGAGTTTGCTAGCAGTGTTTTTGTGGAATCTCAGATGTGATATTTTGGATAGCATTAAAATCCATGGTGAAAAATGAAATATCCTCAGATGTAAACTGGTGAGAAGCCTTCTCAGAAACTGCTTTGTGGTGTGTGAATTCATCTCACAGAGATACACCACTCTTTTCCTTGAGAAGTTTCCTAACGCTATTTTCACAGAATCTGCAATGAGATAGATGGGGGTGCATTGAGGACTGAAATATCCTCAGATAAAAACAAGAAGGGAGCCTTCTGAGAAACTGCTTTGTGATGTGTGAATTCATGTCACATAGTTACACTACAGCTTCATGGAGCAGTTTGATAGCACTGTATAAGTGGAAACTGATAAGAGGTATTTTTGATTGCTTTGAAGCCTGTGGTGACAAAGGAAATATCCTTAGATAAAAACTAGAAAGAATCCTTCTGAGAAATGGCTTTTGGATGTGTGAATTCATCTCACAGAGTTACACCACTCTTTCATGGAGGAGTTTGCTAGCACTGCTTTTGTGGAATCTGAGAAGTGATGTTTTGGATCGTTTTGAAGCCTATAGTGACTAAGGAAATATCCTCAGATAAAACTAGAAATTATTTTTCTGAGAAATTGCTTTGTGATATGTTATTCGACTCACAGAGTTACACCACTCTATCATGGAGGAGTTTGCTAGCACTGTTTTGTGGAATCTCCAAAGTGATATCTTGGATAGCATAGAATCCTATGGTGAGAAATGAAATATCCTCAGATAATAACTGGAGAGAAGCCTTCTCAGAAACTACCTTGTGATGTGTGAATTCATCACAGAGAGTTACACCATTGCTTCCATTGAGAGGTTTGCTAACACTGTTTTTGCAGAATCTGCAATGAGATATATGGGAGTGCATTGAGGCCTGAAATATCCTCACATAAAAACAAGAAAGAAGCTTTCTTAGAAACTGCCTTGTGATGTGTGAATTTATCTCACAGAGTTACACTATTCTTTCATGGAGCCATTTGCTAGCACTGTTTTTGCAGAATCTGTGAAGGGATATTATTGATCACTTTGAAGCCTATGGTGACAAAGGAAATATCCTCAGATAAAAACCAGGAAGGGGCTTTCTGAGAAACTGCTTTGTGATTTGTGAGTTCATCTCACAGAGTTACATCACTCTTTCATGGAGCCATTGGATACACTATTTTTGTGGAATCTGAGAGTGATGTTTTAGATCACTTGGAAACTTTTGGTGACAAAGGAAATATCCTCAGATAAAAACTAGAAAAATGCTTTCTGAGAAACTGCTTTGTGAGGTGTGAATTCATCTCACAGAGTTACACCACTTGTTCATGGAGGAGTTTGGTATCACCGTTGTTGTGGAAACTCAGAAGTGATATTTTGGATAGCATAGAATCCTTTGATGAGAAATGAAATATCCTCAGATAAAAACGGGAGAGAAGCCTTCTCAGAAACTGCTTTTTTGTGTGTGAATTCATCTCAGAGAGTTACACCATTGCTTTCATTGAGAGGTTTGCTAACACTGTTTTTGCAGAATCTGCAATAAGATATACGGGAGCTCATTGAGGCCCGTGTTTAAAAAGGTAATATCCTCGGATAAAAAAAGAAAGAAGTTTTCTGAGAAACTGCTTTTTGATCTGTGAATTCATCACACAGAGTTACACTACTCTTACAAGGAGCAGTTTTGCTAGCACTGTATTTGTGGAATCTGAGAAGGGATATTTTGGATCACTTTGAAGCTTATGGTAACAAAGCAAATATCCTCAGATAAAACTAGAAAAAGTTTATGAGAAACTTCTCTGTGAGGAATATATTCATCTCACAGAGATACACTTTTCGTTACATTGAGCAGTTTGCTAACACTGTTTTTTTGGAATCTGCCATGGGATATTCCAAGGGCATTGAGTCCTACAGTGAAAAATTAAATATCCTTAGACAAAAACTGGAAAGAAGCCTTCTGAGAAACTGCTTTGTGATGTGTGAATTCATCTAACAGAGCGACATCACACATTTCATTGAGAAATTTCCTAAAAAAATTTTCATGGAATCTGCAATGAGATATACTGGAGCACATTGAGGACTGAAATATCCTCAGATAAAAACATTAAAAAAGAATTCTGAGAAACTGCTTTCTGATGGGTGAATTCATCTCACAGTGTTACACTACTCTTTCATGGAGCCGTTTGCTAGCACTGTTTTTGTGGAATCTGAGAAGTGATATTTTTGATTGCTTTGAAGGCATGGTGACAAAGTAAATATCTGCAGATAAAATCCATGAAGAAGCTCTCTGAGAAACAGCTTTGTGATTTGTGAATTCATCTCACAGAGTTACACCACTCTTTCATGTAGCTGTTGGTTGACACTGTTTTTGTGAGTCTGAGAAGGGATATTTTTGATCACTTTGAAGCCAAAGTTGACAAAGAAAATATCCTCAGATAAAAATTAGAAAGAAGCTGTCTGAGAAATTGCTTTGTGATATGTGAATTCATCTCACAGAGTTACACTACTGTTTCATGGAGCTGATTGCTAGCACTGTTTTTGTGGAATCTGAGAAGGGATATTTTTGATCAGTTCGAAGCCTATGGTGAGAAAAGAAATTTCCTCAGATATAGACCAGAAACATGCTTTCTGTGAAACTGCTTTGTGATGTGTGAATTCATCTCACAGTGTTACACAACTCTTTCTTTCATCCGTTTGCTAGCACTGTTTTTGTGGAATCTCAGTCGGGATATTTTTGATCACTTTGAAACCTATGATGACAAAGGAAGTATCCTCAATGAAAACTAGAAAGAAGCTTTCTTTGAAACTGCTTTGTGATGCGTGAATTCATCTCACTAATTAACAACAGTCTTTCATGGAAGAGTTTGCTAGCACTATTTTTGTAGAATCACAGAGGTGATGTCTTGGATAGCATTGAATCCCATGGTGAAAAATGAAATATCATCAGATAAAAAATGAAGAGAAGCCTTCTCAGAAACTGCTTTGTAGTGTATGAATTCATCTCATACAGTTACAACACTGCTTTCATTGAGAAGTTTGCTAACACTGCTTTTGCAGAATCTGCAATGAGATATACGGGAGCACACTGAGGCCTGAAATGTCCTCAGATGAAAACAAGAAAGACGCTTTCTGAGAAAGAGCTTTGTGATGTGTGAATTCATCTCACAGAGTTACACTACTCTTTCATGGAGCCGTTTGCTAGCACTGTTTTTGTGGAATCTGAGAAGGGATATTTTTGATCACTTTGAAGCCTATGGTGACAAAGGAAATATCCTCAGATAAAAACCAGAAAGAAGCTTTCTGAGAAACTACTTTGTGATTTGTGCATTCATCTCACAGAGTTACATCCCTCTCTCGTGGAGCCATTGGCTAGCACTCTTTTAGTGGAATCTGATAATTGATATTTTAGATTGCTTTGAAACCTATGGTGACAAAGGAAATATCCTGAGATAAAAACTAGAAAGAAGCTTTCTGAGAAACTGCTTTGTGAGGTGTGAATTCATCTCACAGAGTTACACCACTCTTTCATGGAGATGTTTGCATGCACTGTCTTTGTGGAATTCCAGAAGTGATATCTTGGTTAGCATAGAATCCAATGGTGAGAATTGAAATATCCTCGGGTAAAAACTGGAGGGAATCCTTCTCAGAAACTGCTTTGTGGTGTGTTAATTCATATAAGAGAGTCACACTATTGCTTTCGTTGAGAGGTTTGCTAACACTGTTTTCACAGAATCTGCAATAAGATATACGGGAACACATTGAGGCCAGAGTTTAAAAAGGAAATATCCTTGAATAAAAAGAAGAAGTTTTCTGAGAAACTACTTTGTGAGGTGTGAATTCATCACACAATGTTACACTGCTCTTTCAAGGAACAGTTTGCTAGAACTCTATTTGTTCAATCTGAGAAGGGATATTTTGAATCACTTTAAACCTATGGTAACAAAGGAAGTATCCTAAGATAAAACTGGAAAAAGCTTTATGATAAAACGCTTTGTATTAAGTTTATTCATCTCACAGAGATATACCTTTCATTACATTGAGCAGTTTACCAACACTGTTTTCATGGAACCTGCCATGGGATATTCCGAGGGCATGGATTCCTACAGTGAAAAATTTAATATCCATAGATAAATACTGGAGTGAGGCCTTCTGAGAAACTGCTTTGTGATATGTGAATTCATCTCACAGAGCTGCACCACTCTTTTACTTGAGAAGTTTCCAAACAATATTTTTGTGGAGTCTGCAATGAGATATGCAGGAGTGCATTGAGGCCTGAAATATCCTCAGATAAAATCAAGAATTTTATCCTCAGATAAAATTCACACAGCTTTGTGATGTGTGAATTCATCTCACAGAGTTACACCACTCTTTTCGGTAGCTGTTGGCTAGCACTGAATTTGTGGAATCTGAGAAGGGGTATTTTGGATCGCTATGCAGCCTATGGTGACTAAGGAAATATCCTCAGATAAAAACTAGGAAGAAGCTTTCTGAGAAACTGCTTTGTGACGTGTGGATTCACTCACAGTGTTACACTACTCTTTCATGGAGCTGTTTGCTAGCACTGTTTTTTTGGAATCTGAGAAGGGATATTTTTGATCACTTTAAAGGCTACAGTGACAAAGGAAATATCCACAGATAAAATCCAGAAATAAGCTTTCTGAGAAACTGCTTTGTGATGTGTGAATTCATCTCACAGTGTTGCACAACTCTTTCATGGATCCGTTTGCTAGCACTGTTTTTGTGGACTATGAGAAGGGATATTTTGGATCACTTTGAAGCCTATGGTGACAAAGAAAATATCCTCAGACAAAAACCAGAAACAAGCTTTTTGAGAACCTGCTTGGTGATTTGTGAATTCATCATACAGAGGTACACCCTTCGTTTAATGGAGCAGTTTGATAACACTGTTTTTGTGGAATTTACAATAGGGTAATTTGGAGAGTATTGAAGCCAATGGTGACAAAGGAAATATCCGCAGATGAAAACCAAAAAGCTTTCTGTGAAACTGCTTTGTGATGTGTGAAATCATCTTACAGAGTTACACCATTCTTTTCATTGAGAAGTTTGCTAACACATATTCCGAGGAATCTGCAATGGGATATTCCGGAGCACATTGAAGACTATGGTGAAAAAGAAATATCCTCTGTTAAAAACTAGAAAGAAGTTATCTGAGAAACAGTCTTGGATGTGTGAATTAATCTCATAGAGTTACATCACTCTTTTCATAGAGCAGTTTTGTAGCAATCATTTTGGGGAAACTGAGAAGGGATACTTTGAATAGCATTGAAGCCTAAGGTGACAAAGAAAATACCCTCAGATCAAAACTAGAAAGAAGCTTTCTGAGAAACTGCTTTGTGATGTGTGAATTCATCTCACAGATTTACATGACTCTTTTCGTGGAACAGTTTACTAACACTGTTTTCATGGAATCTACAATAGGATATTTGGAAACGCATTGAAGCCTGTATTGACAAAGGAAATATCTTCAGACAAAAAGCAAAAAGAACCTTTCTGAGAAACAGCTTTGTGATGTGTGAGTTCACCTCAAAGATTTACACTTTCCTTTTCATGGAACACTTTTCTAACAGTATTTTTGTGGAATCTACAAAGGGATATTTGGGAGCGCATTGAGGTCTATGGTGAAAAAGGTAATATCCTCAGACGAAAATTAGAAAGAATCTTTCTGAGAAACTGCTATGTGATATGTGAATTCATCTCACAGGGTTACTCGATTCTTTTCATGGAGCAGTTTGGTAGCACTGTTTTGGGGAAATCTGAGGAAGGATATTTGGGATCACATTGAAACCTATGGTGACAAAAGAAATATCCTCAGATGAAAACTGGTAAGAAGCTTTCTGAGAAACTGCTTTGTGATGTGTGAATTCATCTCACAGAGTTACACCTTTATTTTCTTGCAACAATTTGCTAACACTGATTTCATGGAATCTGCAATAGGATATTTGGGAGTGCATTGAAGTGTATGTTGACAAAGTAAATCTCCTCAGACAAAAAACAAAGCAAGGTTTCTGAGAAACTGCTTTGTGATGTGTGAATTCATCTCACAGATTTACACCTTTCTTTAAATGAAGCAGTTTGTCAACACTGTTTTTGTAGCATCTGCAAAGGTATATTGATGAGCACATTGAAACCTATGGTGATAAAGGAAATATCCTCAGTTAAAAACCAAAAAGAAGCTTTCTGTGAAATTGCTTTGTGATGTATGAATTCATCTCACAGCATTACACTGTTCTTTTCATAGAGAAGTTTGCTGACAATTTTTTCTTGGATTCTGCGATGGGATATTCGAGAGTACATTGAGGAATATGGTGAAAAAGGAACTATCCTTAGACCAAAACTGGAAAGAATCATTCTGGGAAAGCTTCTTGTGATGTGTGAGTTCATCTCACAGGGTTACACATTTCCTTTCATGGAGCAATTTGCTAACATTCTTTTCATGGAATCTGAAAAGGAATATTTTGAAACACATTAAGGCCTATGGTGAAAAAGGAAATACCTCATATAAAAACTAGAAAGAAGCTTTCTGAGAAAATGCTTTCAGATTTCTGAAATTGTATCTCAGAGTTAGACTGTTCTTTTCATTGAGTAGTTAGCAAACACTGTTTTCTTGGAATCTGCGAAGGAATATTTCGGAGTGCATTGAAGCTTAGGGTGACAAAGGAAATACCCTCAAACAAAAAGTAGAAAGCTTTCTGGGAAACCGCTTTGTGATGTGTTAATTCATCCCACAGAGTTATACAATGCTTTTCATGGATCAGTTTGGTAGCACAGTTTTTGGGGAATTTGAGAAGGGAAATTTTCGATCGCATTGAACCCTAGGGTGACAAAGGAAATATCCTGAGATAAAAACAAGAAAGAAGCTTTCTGAGAAAGTCCTTTGTGTTATGTGAATTGATCTCACAGAGTTACTTTTCATTGTGCAGTCTGCTAACACAGTTTATGTGGAATCTACAAAGGGATATTTGGGAGCACGTTGAGGACTATAGTGAAAAAGGAAATATCCTCAGATAAAAACTAGAAAGAAGCTTTCTGAGAAACTGCTTTATGATGTGTGAATTCATCTCACAGAGTTAAAGTGTTCACTTCATTGAGCAGTTCGATAACACTGTTTTCAAGGAATTGGCTATAGGATATTTGGGGACACTTTGAAGCCTATGGTGACCAAGGATATATCCACCAATTAAAAAAAAAGTAGCTTTCTGAGAAACTGCATTTTGGTGTGTAAATTCATCTCAAAGCGATACAATGTTCTTTTCTTTGAGCAGTTTGCTAATGCTGTTGTCTTGGAATCTGCAATGGGATATTTTGGAGCACATTGAAGCTTATAGTGACAAAGGAAATATCCTCAGACTAAAAGTAGAAAGAAGCTTTCTGAGAACATTTTTTCTGATTTATGAATTCATCTCTCAGAGTCACACTTTTCTTTTCATGGAGTAGTTTGTTAGCAATGTTTTGGGGGAATCTGGGAAGGGACATTTGGGAGAGCTTGAAGCCCATGGTGATGAAGGAAATATCCTCAGATAAAAATTATAAAGAGGCCTTCTGAGAACCTGTTTTGTGATGTGTGAATTCATCACACAGAGTTACACTGTTCTTTGCATTGAGAAGTTTGCTAACACTGTTTTCTTGGAATCTACAATGCGATATTTCAAAGTACATTGAAGCTTATGGAGACAAAGGAAATATCCTCAGACAAAAACTAGAAAGAATCTTTCTGAGAGGCTGCCTTGTGATTTGTGAATTTACCTCACAGAGTTACATCTTTCTTTTCATGGAGCCGTTTGCTAACACTATTTTCATGGAATCTGAAAAGGTATAGTTGGGAGTGCATTGAGGCCTATGGTGAAAAACTAAATATGCTTAGATAAAAATTAGAAAGAAGCTTTCTGAGAAACCGTTTTGTGACGTGTGAATTCATTTCACAGTGCTGCACTGTACTTTTCCTTGAGCAGTTTGCTAACACTGTTTTCATGGAATCTGCAAAGGGACATTTGGGGCCACATTGAGGACTAAAGTGAAAAAGGAAATATCCTCACATAAAAACTAAAAAGAAGCTTTGTGACAAACTGCTTTGTAATGTTTGAATTTATTTCACAGAGTTACACCGTTCTTTCATTGAGCTGTTTGAAAACACTGTTTTTGTGGAATCTGCAAAGGGACATTTGGGAGTGCATTGAGGCCTGTAGTGAAAAAGAAAATCTCCTCAGATAAAAATGAGAAAGAAGCTTTCTGAGAAACTGATTTTTGATGTGTGAATTCATCTCACAGAGTTACACTGTCCTTTTCATGGAGCTGTGTGTTAACATTGTTTTCATAAAATCTGCAAAGGAACATTTGGGAGCGCACTGAGGAATATAGTGACAAAGGGAATATCCTCACATAAAAAGTAGAAAGGTTTCTGAGAAACTGCTTTGTGATTTGTGAATTCACCTCACAGAGCTACTCTGTTCTTTTCATTGAGCAGTTTGCTAACATTGTTCTCATGGAATCTGCAATAGTATACTTCGGAGCACATAGAAACTTATGGTGGTAAAGTAAATAACCTCAGATACAAACTAGAAAGAAGCTTTATGAGAAACTGCATTGTGATGTGTGAATTTATCTCACAGTGTTACACCATTCTCTTCATTGAGCTGTTTGAAAATACTATTTTCGTGAAATTTGCAAAGGGATATATGAGAGCACACTGAGGCCTATGGTGAAAAAAGAAATATCCTCAGATAAAAACTAGAAAAAAGTTTTCTGAGAAACTGCTTTTTGATGTGTGAATTCATCTCACAGAATTTCACTGTTCTTTTCATTGAGCAGTTTGCTAACACTGTTTTCTTGGAATCTGCAGTGGGATATTTTGTAGTGCATTGAAGATTATGATGACAAATGAAATATCCTCAGACAAAAACTAGCAAGATACTTCCTGAGGAACTGTTTTGTGGTTTTTGAATTCATCTTACACAGTTAAAAAATTCTTTTCATGGAGCAGTTTGGTAGCACTGTTTTTGGGGCATCTGAGAAGGTATATTTGGGATCACATTGAAGTCTACGGTGACAAAGGAAATATCCTCAGATGAAAACTAGAAAGAAGCTTTCTGAGGAAGTACTTTGTGATGTGTGAATTCATCTCACAAAGTTACAACTTTCTTTTCATGGAACTATTTGCTAACACTCCTTTCATGGAATTTGCAAAGGGATATTTGGGAGTGCATTGAGGTCTATGGTGAAAAACGAAATATCCTCAGATAAAAATTAGAAAGAAGCTTCCTGAGAAACTGCTTTGTGATGTGTGAATTCATTTCACAGTGTTGCACTGTACTTTTCCTTCAGCAGTTTGCTAACACTGTTTTTGTGGAATCTGCAAAGGGACATTTGGGACCACGTTGAGGACTATAGTGAAAAAGAAAGTATCCTCAGACAGAAACTAGAGAGAAGCTTTCTGAGAAACTGCTTTGTGATGTTTGAATTCATCTCACAGTGTTACATCGTAATTTTCATTGAGCTGTTTGATAAAGCTGTTTTCATGGAATCTGCAAGGAATATTTTGGTGAGCATTGAGGCCTATGGTGAAAAACTAAGTATCCTCAGATAAAAACTAGAAAGAAGCTTTCTGAGAAACTACTTTTTGATGTTTGAATTCATGTAACAGAGTTACACTGCTGTTTTTATTGAGCAGCTTTCTAACACAATTTTCTTGGAATCTGCAAAGGGATATTTTGGAGCTCTTTGAAGCTTAAGGTGACAAAAGAAATATCCTCTGACAAAAACTAGAAAGTAGCTTTCTGAGAAACTGCTTTGAGATGTATATAGTCATCTCACAGAATGACACCTTTCTTTTCGTTAATCAGTTTGCTAACACTATTTTCTTGGAATCTACAAAGGGATATTTGGTAACATTTTGAGGCCTATGGTGGAGAAGGAAATATCCTTTGAAGAAAACTTGAAAGAAGCTGTCTGAGAAACTCCTTTTTTATGTGGGAATTCATCTCGCTGAGTTACACCATGCTTTTCATGGAGCAGTTTTGTAGCACTGTTTTTTGGTGAATCTGAGAAGGGATACTTTGAATCTCATTGAAGACTATGGTGAAAAAGGGAATATCCTCAGATAAAAAGTAGAAATAAGCTTTCTGAGAAATTCCTTTGTGACGTGTGAATTCATCTCACAAAGTTACACCTTTCTTTTCATGGAAAAGTTGCTAACACTCTTTTTGGGGAATCTTCAAAGGGATATTTTGGAGTGCCTTGAGGCATACAGTGAGAAAGGAAATATCCTCCAATAAAACCAATAAGAAACTTTCTGTGAAACTGCTTTGTGATGTGTGAATTCATCTTTATGAGTTACACCTTTCTTTTCATGGAGCAGTTAATAGCAATGATTTTGAGGAATCTGAAAAAGGATATTTTGGATTTCATTGAAGCATATGGTGACAAAGGAAATATCCTCAGAGAAAAACTAGAAGGAAGCTTTCTGGCATACTTCTTTGTGATGTGCCTATTCATCTCACAGCATAACACCTGTTTCATGGAACCGTTTGCAAACACAGTTTTCATGGAATCTAGAAAGGGATATTTTTGAGCAAGCTGAGGCCTGTCGTGGAAAGGAAATATCCTCATATAAAATGTAGCTAGAATCTTTTTTGAGAATCTGCTTTATGATGTGTGAATTCATCACATAAACTTACACTGTTGTTTTCATTGACCAGTTTGCTAACACTCTTTCCTTGGAATCTGCAAGGGGATATTTTTGAGTGCATTGAAGCTTATTTTTACAAAGGAAATATCCTCATATAAAAACTAGAAAGAAACTTTCTGAGGAATGGCTTTTTAATGTGTTACTTCATCTCACAGAGTTACACAATTCCTTTTGTAAATCAGTTTTGTAGAACTGCTCTTAGAAAATCTGCAAAGGGATATTCGTGAGTGCAATGAGGAATATAGTGATAAAGGAAATATCCTTGTAAAAAAACAAGAAACAAGATTTCTGTGAAACTGCTTTGTGATGTGTGAATTCATCTCACAGAGTTACACCATTGTTTTTATTGAGAAGTTTGCTAACAACTTTTTCGTGTAAATCTGCAATGGGATATTCCAGAGAGCATTGAGGAATATGGAGATAAAGGAAACATCTTGTGATAAAAATTAGAAAGAAGCTTTCTGAGAAACTAGTTTCTAATGTGTGTATTCCCCTAACAGAGTTACACCCTTCTTTTCATGGAGCAGTTTGCTAACACTGTTTTTGTGGAATCTGCAAAGGGATATTTGGGAGTGCATTCAGGCCTATAGTGAAAAAGGAAATATCCTCAGATAAAAACAAGAAAGAAGCTTTCTGAGAAACTGCTTTGTGATGTGTGAATTCATCTCACAGAGTTACACTTTTCTTTTCATTGAGCAGTTTGCTAACACTGATTTCTTGGAATCTGCAATGAGATATTTTTGGGGAGTCTGAGAAGGGATATTTCAGAGCACATTGAAGTATATGGTGATAAATGCAATATCTTCAGACAAAAACAAAAAAGAAGCTTTCTGTGAAACTTTCTTGTGATGTGTGAATGCATTTCACAGAGTTGCCCCTTGCTTTGCATGGTGCAGTTTGGTAGCACTGTTTTTGGGAAATCTGAGAAGGGATATTTTGGATTGTATTTAAGCCTATGGTGATAAAGGAACTATCCTCAGATAAAAACTAGAAAGAAACTTTCTGATAAACTTTTTTGTGAGGTATGTATTCATCTCACAGAGTGACACCTTTCTTTTCATGGAGTAGTTTGCTAACACTCTTTTCGTGGAATCTACAAAGGGATATTTGGGAGCGAGTAAAGGCCTATGTTGAAAAAGGAAATATCCTCAGATAAAAACTAGAAAAAAGCTTTGTAAGAAACTACTTTGTTATTTGTGAATTCATCTCACCGAAATACACGATTCTTTTCATAGAGAAGTTCTGTAGCACTGTTACTGGGGAATCTGAGAAGGGATATTTTGGATTGCATTGAAGCCAATGGTGACAAAAGAAATAACCTCAGATAAAAACTAGAAAGAAGCTTTCTGAGAAAGTTCTTTGTGACCTGTGAATTCATCTCACAGAGTTACACTTTTTGTTTTTTTTTTTTTCATGGAGCAGATGCTAACACGATTTTCATGTAATCTGCAATAGGATATTTGGGGGTGCTTTAAATTCTACTTTGACAAAGGAAATATCCTCAGATAAAAACCAAAAAGAAGCTTTCTGAGAAGCTGCTTTCTGATGTGTGAATTCATCTTCCAGAGTTACACTGTTCTTTTCATTGAGCAATATGGTAACACTGTTTTCTTGGAATCTTCAATGGGATATTTTGGAGCACATTGAAGTTTATGGTGACAAAGGAAATTTCCTCAGACAAAAACTATAAAGAAGGTTTCTTCAAAACTGCTTTGTTATTTGTTAATTCACCCCACAGAGTTACGCCTTTCTTTTCATGCAGTGGTTTGGTAGCACTCTTTTTATGGAATCAGAGAAAGGATAGTTTGGATTACATTGAATCCTACGGTGACAAAGGAAATATCCTCAGATAAAACAAGAAAGAAGCTTTCTGAGAAACTTCGTGGTAATGTTTGAATTTATCACACAGAGTTACACCTTTCTTTCCATTGAGCAGTTTGCTAACACTGTTTTCTTGTAATCTGCAATTGGATATTTGCGAGCACATTGAGTACTATGGTGAAAAAAAATATTCTCACTTAAAAACTGGAAAGTACTCCCCTGAGAAGCCGCCTTGTGATGTGAATTCATCTCACACAGTGACACTGTTCTTTTCATTGTGTAGTTTGCTAACAATGTTTTCACGGAATCTGCAATGGGATATATGGGAGAACATTGAGGCCTATGGAGAAAAAGGAAATATCCTGAGATAAAAACAAGAAAGTAGCTTTCTGAAAAACTGCTTTGTGATGTTTGAGTTCATCTCACAAAGTTACACTGTTGTTTGCGTTGAGCAGATTGATAACACTGTTTTTGTGGAATCTGCAATAGGATATTTGGTAGCGCCTTGAAGCTTATGGTGACAAAGGAATTATCCCCAGATAAAAAACAAAAAGAAGTCTTCTGTGAAACTACTTGGTGATGCATGAATTCATCTCACATATTTACACCTTTCTTTTCATTGAGAAGTTTTCTAAAACTTTTTCTATGGAACCTGTAATGGGATATTCAGGAGTGCAGTTAGGAATATGGTGAAAAAGGAAATATCCTCAGATAATAAATAGAAAGAAGCTTTCTGATAAACTGCTTTGTTACATGTGATTCATCTCAGAGAGTTACAATGCTGTTTTCATTGAGCAGTTTTCTAACACTCTTTTCTTCCAATCTGCAACTGGATATTTCAGAGCTCATTGAAACTTATGGTGACAAAGGAAATAACCTCTTATCAAACTAGACAGAAGTTTTCTGAGAGACTCCTTTGTGATTTGTGAATTAATCTCACAGAGTTATACATTTCTTTTCATGGAACACTCTTTTCATAGAGCAGTTTAATAGCACTGCTTTTGAGGAATTTGAGAAGGGATACTTTGGAGCGCATTGAAGCCTATGGTGACAAAGGAAATATCCTCAGATAAAAACTGCAAAGAATCTTCTGAGAAACTTCTTTGTGCTGTGTGTATTCATCTCACAGAGTAGTACAATCCTTTTCTTGGAGCAGTTTGGTAAAACTGTTTTCACAGAATCTCAAATAGGATATTTGAGAACTCATTGAAGCCTATGGTAGCATAGGAAATATCCTCAGACAAAAAGCAAGAGGAAACATTCTTAGAAACTGCTTTGTGATGTGTGAATTCATCTCACAGATTTACACCATTCTTTTCATAGAATAGTTTGCTAACACTATTTTCATGGAATCTGAAAAGGGATATTCACGAGCTCAGTGAGGTCTGTAGTGAAATAGCAAATATCCTCAGACAAAAACTAGAAAGAAGCTTTCTATGAAATTGCTTTCTGACTTAGGAATTCACCTCACAGATTTACATGATTCTTTTCATGGAACAGCTTGGTAACACTGTTTTTGGAGAATCTGAGGAGGGATATTTTGGGTCACATTGAAACCTATGGTGACAAATAGAATATTTTCAGATAAAAACTAGATAGAAGCTCTCTGAGAAACGGAATTTTGATGTGTGTATTCCTCTCAAAGAGTAGCACGATTCTTTTCTTGGAGCAGTTTGCTAAAACACTTTTCATGGATCTGCAAAGGGATATTTGGGAGCGCATTGAGGAATATGGTAAAAAGGAATTATCCTCAGATAAAAAGTAGAAAGAAGCTTTCTGAGAAACGGTTTTGTGATGTGAGAATTCACCTCATAGTGTAACACCACACATTTTGTGAAGATGTTTATTAGCACTGTTTTTGGGGAATTTGAGAAGGGATATTTGGAATTGCATGAAGGCCTATGGTGATAAAGGAAATATCCTCAGATAAAAACTAGAAAGAAGCTTTCTGAGAAACTGCTTTGTGATGTGTGAATTCATCCCAGAGAGTTACAATGTTGTTTTCATTGAGCAGTTTGCGAACACTGTTTTCTTTTAATCTGCAATAGGATCGAATATTTTGGAGCACATTAAAGCTTATGGTGACAAAGGAAATATCCTCATGTAAAAACAAGAAATAAGTTTTCTGAGAAACCACTTTGTGATGTCTTAATTCATCTCACAGAGTTCTTATCATGTATCATTTTGGTATCACTGTTTTTGGGGAATTTGCAATAGGATATTTGGGAGCACATTGAAGTCTATGATGACCAAGGAAATATCTTCAGACAAAAACCAAAAAGGAACTTTCTGAGTAACTGCTGACTGATGTGTGAATTCATCTCAGAGATTTACACCTTTCTTTTCATGGAGCAGTTTGCTAACACTATTTTTGTGGAAGCTGCAAAGGGATATTTGCGAGCGCATTGAGGCCTATTATGAAAAAGGAAATATCCTCAGACCAAAACTGGAAAGAAGCTTTCTGAGAAACTGCTTTGTGATTTATGAATTCATCTCACAGTGTTACATGATTCTTTTCATGGAGCAGTTTGGTAGCACTGTTTTCTTGGAATCCACAATGAGATATTTTGGAGCGCATTGAAGCTTACGTTGACAGCTCAGTGAAATAAAATAGGACACATACAAATGGAAGAACATACCATGCTCATGGATAGGAAGAATCAATATTGTGAAAATGGCCATACTGCCCAAGGTCATTTATAGATTCAATGCAAACCCCACCAAGCTATCAATGACTTTCTTCACAGAATTGGAAAAAACTGCTTTAAAGTTCATATGGAACCTAAAAAGAGCCCACATTGCCAAGATAATCCTAAGTCAAAAGAGCAAAGCTGGAGGCATCACGCTACCTGACTTCAAACTATACTACAAGGCTACAGTAACCAAAACAGCATGGTACTGGTACCAAAACACAGATATAGACCAATGGAACAGAATAGAGCCCTCAGAAATAATACCACATACTTACAGTCATCTGATCTTTGACAAACCTGCCAAAAACAAGAAATGGGGAAAGGATTCCCTATTTAATAAATGGTGCTGGGAAAATTGGCTAGCCATAAGCAGAAAGCTGAAACTGGATCATTTCCTTACTCCTTATCTGAAAATTAATTCAAGATGGATTAGAGACTTAAATGTTAGACCTAATACCATAAAAACCCTAGAAGAAAACCTAGGGAATACCATTCAGGACATTGGCGTGGACAAGGACTTCATGTCTAAAACAGCAAAAGCAATGGCAACAAAAGCCAAAATTGACAAATGGGATCTAATTAAACTAAAGAGCTTCTGCACAGCAAAAGAAACTACCATCAAAGTGAAAAGGCAACCTACAGAATGGGAGAAAGTTTTTGCAATCTACTCATCTGACAAAGGACTAATATCCAGAACCTACAGAGAACTCAAACAAATTTACAAGAAAAAAACAAATAACCCCATCAAAATGTGGGCAAAGGATATGAACTGACATTTCTCAAAAGAAGACATTCATACAGTCAACAGACACATGAAAAAATGCTCATCATCACTGGCCATAAGAGAAATGCAAATCAAAACCACAATGAGATACCATCTCACACCAGTTAGAATGCCAATCATTAAAAAGTCAGGAAACAACAGGTGCTGGAGAAGATGTAGAAAAATAGGAACAGTTTTACACTGTTGGTGGGATTGTAAACTAGTTCAACCATTATGGAAAACAGTATGGCGATTGCTCAGGGATCTAGAACTAGAAATATCATGTGACCCAGCCATCCCATTACTGGGAATATACCCAAAGATTATAAATCATGCTGCTATAAAGACACATGCACAAGTCTGTTTATTGTGGCACAATTCACAATAGCAAAGACTTGGCATCAACCCAAATGTCCATCAGTGACAGACTGGATTAAGAAAATGTGGCACATATACACCATGGAATACTACACAGCCATAAAAAAAGGATGAGTTCATGTCATTTGTTGGGACATGGATGCAGCTGGAAACCATCATTGTCAGCAAACTATCACAAGAACAGAAAACCAAACACCGCATATTCTCACTCATAGGTGGGAATTGAACATTGAGATCACTTAGACATGGGAAGGTGAACATCAACCACTGGGGCCTATTGTGGGGAGGGTGGATGGGGATGGAGGACATTTGGAGTTAAACCTGATGTAAATGACTAGTTGAAGGGTGCTGATGAGTTGATGGGTGCAGCACACCAACGTGGCACATGTATACATACGTAATATACCTCCACCTTGTGCACATGTATCCTAGAACTTAAAGTATAATAAAAAATAAAAAATAATAATAAATAAAATACTACTGTAGCACTGGACTAGGTGAAGGGTATATAGTACTGAACAAAGCAAAAATAAATAAATAAATAAAAGAAGGAAATATCCTAATATTAAAACTAGAAAGAAGCTTTGTGAGAAATTTCTTTGTGATGTGTTAATTCATCTCACACAGTTACCCATTTTTTTCCATAGAACAGATTTTTAGTACTCTTTTTGTGTAATATTAGCAGGGATACTTTGAATCACATTGAAGCCCATGGTGACAAAGGAAATATCCTCAGATAAAAACTAGAAAGAAGCAAACTAGAAAGGAGCAGATTGTTAGTACTCTTTTTGTGTAATATTAGCAGGGATACTTTGAATCACATTGAAGCCCAGTGTGACAAAGGAAATATACTCAGATAAAAACCAGAAAGAAGCATTCTGAGAAACTTCTATGTGATGTGTGAATTCATCTCACAGAGTTACACTGTTCTTTTCAGTGAGAAGTCTGCTTAAACTGTGTTCGTGGAATCTGCAATAGAGTATTTGGGAGTGCATTGAAGCCTATGGCGACAAAGGAAATATCCTCAAATAAAAACGGAATAGAAGCTTTCTGAGAAACTGCTTTGTGATGTGTCAATTTGCCCCACAGAGTTACACTGTTCTTTTCATTGAGTAGCTTGATGACACTGTTTTCCTGGCATCTGCAATGGGATATTCCGGAGCACATTGAAGCTTATGTTGACAAAGGAAATATCCTCAGACAAAAACCAGAAAGAAGTTTCTGACAAACTACTTTCCAATTTGTGAATTCCTCTCAGAGGCTTACAATTTCCTTTCATGGAGCAGTTTGCTAGCACTGATTTTGGGGAACCTGAGAAGGGATATTTTGAATCACATTGAAGACTGTAGTGTTAAAGGAAAATCCTCAGATAAAAAATAGAAATAAGCTTTCTGAGAAACTGCTTTGTGATGTGTGTATTCATCTCACAGAGTAGCATGATTCTTTTCTTGGAGCAGTTTGGTAAAACTGTTTTTGTGGAAAATGCAATAGGATATTTGGAAGCACATTGAAGGATATGGTGACCAAGGAAATATCCTCAGACAAAAAAACGAAAAGCAGCTTTCTGAGAAACTTCTATGTGATGTGTGAATTCATCTCACAGGTTTACACCTTTCTTTTTGTGGAACAGTTTCCTAACAGTTTTTTCTTGAAATCTGCAAAGGGATATTCACGAGCGCAATGAGGCCTGTGGTGAAAAATGAAATATCCTCAGGCAAAAACTAGAAAGAAAGTTTCTATGAAAATGCTTTCTGATTTGTGAATACATCTCACTGATTTACAGGATTCTTTTCATGGAGCGTTTTGGTAGCACTGTTTTTGGAGAAACTGAGAAGGGATATTTTGGATGGCACTGAAGCCTATGTTGACAAAGGGAATATTCTCAGATATAAACTAGATGGAAGCTTTCTGAGAAACTGCTTTGTGGTGTGGGTATTCATCGCACAGAGTAGCACAATTCTTTTCTTGGAGTAGGTTGCTGAAACTTTTTCCAGGAAATCTGCAAAGGAATACTTGGGAGTGCATTGAGGAATATGTGAAAAAGGATATATGCTCAGATAAATACTAGAAAGAAGCTTTCTGAGAAACAGTTGTGATGTGAGAATTCATCTCACAGAGTTACACCACACTTTTCATGAAGCAGTTTGGTAGCACTGTTTTGGGGGAATTCGAGAAGGGATATTTTGAATTGTATTGAAGCCAATGGTGACAAAGGAAATATCCTCAGATAAAAACTAGAAAGTACCTTTCTGAGAAATCGCTTTGTGATGTGTTAATTCATCTCATAGAGTTACACGATTCTTTTCATGGATCAGTTTGCTAGCACTGTTTTTGGGGAATCTGCAATAGGGTATTATGGAGCACATTGGAGCCCATGGTGACAAAGGAAATATCCTCAGACAAAAACCAAAAAGAAGCTTTCTGAGAAACTGCTTTGTGATGTGTGAATTCATCTCAGAGATTTACACCTTTCTTTTCATGGAGCAGTTCGTTAACACTATTTTTGTGGAATCTGCAAAGGGATATTCACAAGCACATTGAGGCCTTTTTTGAAAAAGAAAATATCCTCAGACAAAAACTAGAAAGAAGCTTTCTGAGAAATGCCTTTGTGATTTGTGAATTCATCTCACAGTGTTACTCGATTCTTTTCAGAGAGCAGTTTGCTAGCACTGTTTTCTTGGAATCCGCAATGGGATGTTTTGGAGTGCATTGACACTTATGATGAAAAAGGAACTATCCTAACATAAAAACTAGAAAGAAGCTTTCTGAGAAAGTCCTTTGTGATATGTTAATTCATTTCACAGAATTACTCATTTTTTTCCATGGAGCAGTTTGTTAGTACTGTTTTTGGGAAATATGAGAAGGGATATTTTGGGTCACATTGAAACCCATGGTGACAAATGAAATATCCTCAGACAAAATCTAGAAAGACACATTCTGAAAAACTTCTTTGGGATGTGTGAATTCATCTTACAGAGTTACACTGTTCTGTTCTTTGAGCAGTTTGCTAACACTGTTTTCATGGAATCTGCAATAGGATATTTGAGAGCACAATGAAGCCTATGGTGACAAAGGTAATATCCTCAGATAAAAACGGAAAAGCTTTCTGAGAATCTGCTTTGTGATGTGTCAATTTGTCTCACAGAGTTACACTGTTCTTTTCATTGAGCAGTTTGCTAACACTATTTTCCTGGAATCTGCAATGGACTATTTTGGAGCACATTGAAGCTTTTGGTGACAAAGGAAATATCCTCGACAAAAACTACAAAGAAAATTTCTGGCAAACTGCTTTCTAATTTGTGAACTCATCTCACAGAGTTACACCATTCTTTTCATGGATCAGTCTAGTAGCTCTGTTTTGGGGGAATTGAGAAGGGATTCTTTAGACTGTATGAAAGCCTATGGTGAAAAAGGAAACATCCTCAGATAAAAACTAGAAAGAAGCTTTCTGAGAAACTTCTTTGTGATGTGTGAATTCATCTCACTGAGTAGCATGATTCTTTTCTTTGGAGTAGTTTGATAAAACTGTTTTTGTGGAATCTGCAATAGGATATTTGGGAGTGCATTGAAGACTACGGTGACCAAGGAAATATCCTCAGACAAACAAACAAAAAGAACCTTTCCGAGAAACTGCTTTGTGATATGTGAATTCATCTCACAGATATACACCTTTCTTTTCATGGAGCAGTTTCCTAAGACTGTTTTTGTGGAATCTGCAAAGGGATATTCACCAGTGCAATGAGGCCTATGGTGAAAAAGGAAATATCTTCAGACCAAAATTAGAAAGAAGCTTTCTATGAAAAAGCTTTCTGATTTATGAATTCATCTCACAGATTTAAACGATTCTTTTCATGGAGTATTTTGGTAGCACTGTTTTTGGAGAGTCTGAGAAGGGCTATTTTGTATTGGAATGGAGCATATGGTGAGAAATGGAATATTGTCAGATAAAAACTAGATAGAAGCTTTCCGAGAAACTGTTTTGTGATGTGTGTATTCATCTCCCAGAGTAACATGATTCTTTTCTTAGAGCAGGTTGCTAAAACTGTTTTTGTGGAATCTGCAAAGGGATATTTGGGAGCGCATTGAGGAATACAGTGAAAAAGAAAATATTCTCAGATAAAAACTAGAAAGAAGCTTTCTGAGAAACAGTTTTATGATGTGAGAATTCATCTCACAGATTTACACCACACTTTTCATGAAGATGTTTATTAGCACTGTTTTTGGGTAATTTGATAAGGGATATTTTGAATTGCATTGAAGCCTATGGTAACAAAGGAAATATCCTCAGATAAAAACTAGAAAGAAGCTTTCTGAGAAACTGCTTTGTGATATGTGAATTCATCTCACAGAGTTACAGAATTCTTTTCATAGATCAGTTTGATCACACTGTTCCTTTGAAATCTGCAATAGGATATTTGGGAGTGCAATGAAGCCAATGTTGACAAAGGAAATATACTCAGATAAAAACCAAAAAGAAGCTTTCTGAGAAACTGCTTTGTGACGTGTGAATTCATCTCACAGAGTTACATGTTTCTTTTCATGGGGCAGTTTGCTAACATGGTTTTCTTGGGGTCTGCAATGGGATGTTTCAGAGAACATTGAAGATATGGTGACAAAGGAAATATCCTCAGACAAAAACTAGAAAGAAGCTTACCGAGAAACTTCTTCGTGTTTTGTGATTTCATCTCACAGAGTCACATGATACTTTTCATGGAGGAATTTGGTAGTACTGTTTTTGGGGAATCTGAGAAGGGATATTTTGGATTGCTTTGAAGCCTTTGGTGACAAAGAAAATATCCTCAGACAAAAACTAGAAAGAAGCCTTCTGAGGAAGTTCTTTGTGATCTGTGAATTCAACTCACAGAGGATCAACTTTGTGTTCATGGAGCAGTTTCCTATCACTGTTTTCATGGAATCTGCAAAGGGATACTTCAGAGCGCATTGAGGCCTATGGTTAAAAAGGAAATATCATCAGATAGAATCCAGAAAAAGGCTTTCTGAGAAACTGATTTGTGATGTGGATTTTTTTTTTATTTTATTTTTCATTCTGAAAAGCAGTACTTTATTTCATGTGCAAATAAAAAATGATTTTCCCAGTGCTCTTTTAATTAATCTGGAGAAATACAAAATAAAATGTCATTAATGGTTTATATGGAGAAAGATTCATCCTAAAGGGTTCAGGTAGGTTGTCCATTTTGAATAAAGGTATATGAATTGGACTCAAATAACCAGTACCATCCACCTTTAATACCTACCATTAGCCCAGAACTCGGCTGGGAATGTTTCGGCCTCTACAAAATAAGTAACATGAATATAGACTACCCATACTCAGGGAGCTTCCAGACCAATTAAGGAGGTAAGAGGTGTTCATAGAATAATTACTAAGCTATAAACTTTGACTTTGAGTGTCAAAGAATTTTCATTAAGAGGAATTCACTTTGTCTAAAACTGTGGAGCAGATCTTCACAGAGGGTGGAACATGAGAGTCCAGGAAATGAATAAGAAATCTTTAGGGTTAGAGGATGGGAAACAGGAAGGCAAAACTATGGGAACACAGCTATGGTTAAAGACTGAATGAGACATCCACTTTAAAAGTTTCTGTCTATAAACTGACTTCTACCAGAAGCTCTTTTGATTTTAAAATATCGAGCAGAATGTATAAAGTTAACTATGGAAAGTTAGTAGGGCAACACCAGGGTAGCCTTGTTTTACCCATTTCATTTATGGTCCCACTTGGGCTGCTGAAATGGAGCTTGGTCCTGGGATGAGTGATGAACATCTATGGTTCATCTGCCTCTGACTGAATTCCAGAATCAAGCATGATTTTTAAAAACTACCCTCTTGCTTTGATTCATTCATTCTTTTTCCTTCCATTCATCTTGAAAATTAAGAGTTGAGTATTGACATGTAATATGTGCTGACCCCTTTCCAGAATAAAGATGAGATCTAATTTTCTTTTTTTATATAGTTAGATTCAACTTTTCTAACTCAATGAAACCATTAGAAAGCTGTGCACCTGAAGTGTAGTATTTTAGTCATTCATGGAACTGTTTTCTTTTTTTTTTTTTTGAGGACTATTATCTTTTTTATTTTTATTGTTTATTATACTTTAAGTTCTAGGGTACATGTGCACAACGTGCAGGTTTGTTACATATGTATACTTGTGCCATGTTGGTGTGCTGCACCCATCAACTCGTCAGCACACTCAACTCGTCATTTACATCAGGTTTAACTATCAATGACATCCCTCCCCTCTCCACCCTCCACATAATAGGCCCTGGAGTGTGATGTTCCCCTTCCAGAGTCCAAGTGATCTCATTATTCAATTCCCACCTATGAGTTAGAACATGTGGTGTTTGGTTTTCTATTCTTGTGATAGCTTGCTGAGAAAGTTCTTTGTGATGTGTGAATTCATCACATAGAGTTATACCTTTCTTTCCATGGAGTGGTTTTCTAACACTGTTTTCATGTAATCTGCAAAGGGATATATGGGAGCACATTGAGGCCTATAGTGAAAAAGGAAATATCCTCAGGTAAAAACTAAAGAGAAGTTTTTTTTAGAAACTGCTTTGTGATGTGTGAATTCATCTCACAGTGTTACACTGTTCTTTTCATTGAGCAGTTTGCTAACACTGCTTTCATTGAATCTGCAAAGGGATATTTGGGAGCACATTGAGGCCTATAGTTAAAAAGGAAATGTCCTCAGTCAAAAACTAGAAACTTTCTGAGAAACTGCTTTATGATGTGTGAATTCATCAAACACAGTTGCACCATTCTTTTCATTTAGCAGTTTGCTAACATTGTTTTCGTGGAATCTGGAAAGGGATATATGGGAGTGCATTGACGCCTATGGTGAAAAAGGAAATATCCTCAAATAATAAGTAGAAAAAAGCTTCCTGAGAAACTCCTTTGTGATGTGTGAATTCATCTCACAGAGTTACACTGTTCTTTTCATTGAACAGTTTGCTAACACTGTCTTCGTGGAATCTGCAAGGGGACATTTTGGAATGTATTCAAAATTTAGGTGACAAAGGAAATACCCTCATATAAGAACTAGAAAGACTGTTTCTGAGACACCACTTGTGATGTGTTAATTCATCTCACAGAGTTACACAATTCTTTTCATTTAGCAGTTTGGTAACACTGTTTTTGGGAAATCTGAGAAGGGATATTTCGGATCGCATTGAAACCTATCTTAACAAAGGAAATAAAATCAGATAAAAACTAGAAAGAAGCGTTCTGAGAAAGTTCTTTGTGATGGTGCAATTCCTCTCAAAGAGTTAAATCTTTCTTTTCATGGAAACATTTGCTAAACTGTTTTCGTGGAAACTGCAAAGGGATATTGGGGAGCCCATTGAGGCCTATTTTGAAAAACTAAATATCCTCAGATAAAAACTAGAAAGAAAATTTCTGAGAAACTGCTTTGTGGTGTGTTAATTCATCTCACCATGTTACACTGTTCTTTTCACTGAGAGTTTGCTAACACTGTTTTCATGGAATCTGTAAAGGGATATCTGGGAGCACATTGGTGAAAAAGGGAATATCATCACATCTAGTTTTTATATCCTCACATCTAGTTTTTATATCCTCACATAAAAACTAGAAAGAAGCTTTCTCAGAAAGAAGCTTTCTGAGAAACTGCTTTGTGATGTGTGAATTCAACTCACAGCGTTACACAGTTATTTTCTTTGAGCAGTTTCTTAACAGAGTTTTCGTGGAATCTGCAATGTTATATTTCAGCATGCATTGAAGCTTAAAGTGACAAAGGAAATACCCTCATATAAACACTAGAAAGATGCTTTCAGATGAAATGCTTTCTGATATGCAAATTCTTGTCACAGAGTTACAAGATTCTTTTCATGGAGCAGTTTGGTAACACTGTTTTTGTCAATCTGAGCAGGGATATTTTGGATCGCTTTGAAGCCTACGGTGACAAAGGAAATATCCTCAGATAAAAACCAGAAAGAATCTTTCTGAGAAACTGCTTTATGATGTGTTAATTCATCTCACAGAGTTTCACGATTCTTTTCATGGAGCAGTTTGGTAAAACTGATTTTCTATAATCTGAGAAGGGATATTTTGGATCACAGTGAAGTCTATGGTGACACAGGAAATACCCTCAGATAAAAACTAGCAAGAAGCATTCTGAGAAAGCTCTTCGTGATGAGTGAATTCATCTCACAGAGTTACACCTCCTTTTCATGGAGCCGTTTGCTAACACTGCTTGTGTGGAATCTGCAAAGGGATATTTGGGAACGCATTGAGGCCTATGGTGAAAAACTAAATATCCTCATAAGTTTTCTGAGAAACTGCTTTGTGATGTGTGAATTCATTCCACAATGTAACACTCCTGTTTTCACTGAGCAGTTTGATAACACTACTTTCATGGGACCTGCAAAGGGATATTTGGGAGCACATTGAGCCCTTTGGTGAAATAGGAAATATCCTCAGATAAAAACTAGAAAGAAGCTTCCTGAGAAACAGCTTTGTGATGTGTGAATTCATCTCACAGAGTTGCATGATTCTTTTCATAGAGAAGTTTGGTAAAACTGTTTTTTGGGAATCTGAGAAGGGTTATTTGAGATCGCATTGAAGCATATATTGGCAAAGGAAATACCCTCAGATAAAAACTAGAAAGAATCATTCTCAGAAATTTCTTTGTGACGTGTGAATTAATCTCATAGAGTTACACCTTCCTTTTCATGGAGCTGTTTGCTAGCACTCTTTTCGTGGAATCTGTAAGGGATATTTGGGAGCCCATTGAGGCCTACAGTGTAAAATTAAATATCCTCAGATTAAAACAGGAAAGAAGCTTTCTGAGAAACTGCTTTGTGATGTGTGAATTCATCTCACAGAGTTACAGGATTCATTTCTTGGAGCAGTTTGCTAACACTGTTTTCACGGAATCTGCATTAGAATATTTGGCAGTGATTTGAAACATATGGTGACAAACGAAATATCCTCAGAGAAAAAGCAAAAAGAAGCTTTCTGAGAAATTGCTTTGTGATATGTGAATTCATCTCACACAGTTACATGATTCTTTTCATGGATCAGTTTGGTAGCATTGTTTTTGGAGGATCTGCAAAAGGATATTTCAGATTGCATCAAAGAGTATGGTGAAAATGGAAATAGCCTCAGGTAAAAACTAGAAAGAAGTTTTCTGAGAAACTGCTTTGTGATGTGTGAATTCATCTTACAGAGTTACACTGTTCTTTTCATTGAGCATTTTGCTAACTGTTTTCTTGGAATCTGCAGTTGGATATTTTGAAGCACATTGAAACTTATGGTGGCAAAGGAATTATCCTCAGATAAAAACTAGGATGTTTCTGCAAAACCACGATGTGATGTGTTTCTGCAAAACCACGTTGTGATGTGTTAATTCATCTCAGAGTTACATGATACTTTTTATGGTTCAGTTTGGTAGTACTGTTTTTGGGGAATCTGAGAAGGGATATTTTGGATCACATTGAAGTCTGTGTTGTCAAAGTTAATTACCTCAGTTAAAAACTATAAAGAAGCTTTCTGAGAAAGTTCTTTGAGAAGTTTGAATTAATCTCACAGATTTACACCTTTCTTTTCATGGAGCAATTTGCTAACACCATTTTCGTGGAATCTGCAAAGGGATATTTGGGAGTGCATTGAGACCCATAGTAAAAAAGGAAACATCCTTACATAAAAACTAGAAAGAAGCTTTCTGAGAGACTTCTTTGTGAGGTGTGAATTCATCTCACAGAGTTACACTGTTCTTTTCATTGAACAGATTCCCAACACTGTTTTCTTGGAGTCTGCAATGGGATATTTCGGAGTGCATTCATGCTTATGGTGACAAATTAAATAATATTATATAAAAACTAGAAAGCTTTCTGAGAATCTGTATTTTGATGTGTTAATTCATCCCACAGTGTTACACGATTCTTTTCATGGATCAGTTTACTAGCAGAGTTTTTGGGGAGTCTGAGAAGGGAAAATTTGGATCTCATTGAAGCCTATGGAGACAAAGGGAATATCCTCATACAAAAACTGGAAAGAAGCTTTCTGAGAAACTGCTTTGTGATGTGTTAATTCATGTCACAGAGTTACACCTTTCTTTTCTTGGAGCACTTTGCTATCACTGTTTTCGTGGAATCTGCTGAGGGATATGTGGGATACATTGAGCTCTATGGTGAAGAAGAAAATATCTTCAGATAAAAACTAGAAAGAAGCTTTCTGAGAAACTGCTTTGTGATGTTTGAATTCATCCAACAGAATTACACCATTCTTTTCATGGAGCAGTTTGGTAGCACTGCTTTTGGGGAGCTGAGAAGGGATACTTTGGATTGTATTGAAGTCTATCATGAAAAAGGAATTATCCTCAGATAAAAATTTGAAAGAAGCTTTCTGAGAAACTTTCTTGTAATGTGTGAATTCAACTCAAAAGGTTACGCCTTTCTATTCACGGAACAGTTTGTTGTCAGTCTTTTCACGTAATCTGCAAAGGGATATTTGGGAGTGCATTGAGTTCTATGGTGAAAAATGAAATATCCTCAGGTAAAAATGAGAAAGAAATTTTCTGAGAAACTGCTATGTGGTGTGTTAATTCATCTCATGGAGTTACATGGTTCTTTTCATGAATCAGTTTGGTCTCACTGTTTTTGGGTAATCTGAGAAGGGATACTTTGGATCGCATTGACAAATATGGTAATGAAGGAAATATCCTCAGATAAAAACTAGAAAGACGGTTTCTGATAAAGTTCTTTGTGATGTGTGAATTCATCTCACAGAGTTACCCCTTTCTTTTCATGGAGCAGATTGCTAACACTGTTTTCATGGAATCTGCAAAGGGATATTTGGGAGTGTACTGAGGCATAGAATGAAAAGGGAAATATCCTCAGATAAAATCTAGAAAGAAAGTTTCTGAGCAACTGTTTTGTGTTGTGAGAATTCATCTCACAGAGTAACACTGTTATTTTCATTGAGCAGTTTGCTAACACCGTTTTCTTGAAATCTGCAATGGGATATTTTGGGGCACATTGAAGTTCATGGTGATGAAGGAAATATCCTCATATAAAAACTACAGGGAAGCATTCTGAGGAACTGTATTGTGGTGTGTTAATTCATCTCACAGAGTTCACGATTCTTTTCATCGAGCAGTTTGGTATCACTCTTTTTTTGAATCATGAAGGGATATTTTGGATCCCATTGAAGCCTATGGTGACTAAGGAAATATCCTCAGATAAAAATTAGAAAGAAGCTATCTGAGACAGTTCTTTGTGATGTGTGAATTCATCTCACAGAGCTACACCTTTCTTTTAATGGAGCAGATTGGTAACACAGTTTTCGTTTCATCTGGAAAGGGATATTTGGGAGTCCATTGAGGCCTATAGTGAAAAAGAAAATATCCTCAGGCAAAAAATAAAAAGAAGCTTTCTGCAAAACTGCTTTGTGATGTGTGAATTCATCTTACAGAGTTACACCATTCTTATTATTTTGCCATTCGATAACACTGTTTTCACAGAATCTGCAATAGGATATTTGGGAGCTCCTTGAAGCCTAGGATGACAAAGAAAATATTGTTAGAGAAAAACGAAAAAGAAGCTTTCGGAGAAACTGCTTTGTGATCTGTGAATTTAACTCACAGAGTTACACTGTTCCTTTCATTGAGCAGTTTGCTAACACTGCCTTCTTGTAATCTGCAATGGGACATTTCAGAAGGCATTGAAGCTTATGATGAAAAAGGAAATAATCTCTGACAAAAACTAGAAAGAAGTTTTCTGAAAAACTGCTTTGTGATATGTGAATTCATATCAGAGTTACACGATACTTTTCATGGAATACTTTGTTAACACTGTTTTTGGGGAATCTGAGGAGGGATATTTTGAATCACAATGAAGCCTAGGGCGACAAAGGAAATATCCTCATATAAAAACTAGAAAGAAGCTTTCCGACAAAACACTGAGATGTGTTAATTTATCTCACAGCATTACACGATTCTTTTCATGGATCAGTCTTTTAGCACTGTTTTTGTGGAATCTGAGAAAGGATATTTTGGATCACATTGAAGCCTATGGTGACAAAGGAAATATCCTCAGACAAAAACAAAAAAGACGGTTTCTGGGAGTGTTCTTTGTGATGTGTTAATTCATCTCACAGAGCTACACCGTTCTTTTTATTGAACAGTTTGATAACACATTTTCGTGGAATCTGCAATAGGACATTTGGGGGCACATTGAAGCCTATGGTGACAAAGGAAATATCCTCAGATAATAACCCAAAATAAGGTTCAGTGAAACTGCTGTGTGTTGGGTCAATTCATCGCACAGAGTTACAATGTTCTTTTCTGTGAGCAGTTTGCTAATACTGTTTTCTTTAATCATCAGTGGGATATTTTGGAGTGCAGTGAAGCTTTCGGTGATAAAGGAAATATCCTCAGACAAAAATTAGAAAGAAGCATTCTGAGAAACTGCTTTGTGATTTGTGAATTCATCTCACAGAGTTACACAATTCCTTCCATGGAGTAGTATGGTAGCACTCTTTTTGGGGAATCAGGGAAGGGATATTTTGGATTGCACTGAAGCCTGTGGTGACTAAGGACATATCCTCAGATAAAAACTAGAAAGAAGCTTTCTGAGAAAGTTCTTTGTGATGTGTGAATTCATCTCATGGAGAAACACCTTTCTTTTCATGGAGCAGTTTGCTAACACAGTTTTTGTGGAATCTGCAAAGGGATATTTGCAACCACATTGAGGCCTATAGTGAAAAAGGAAATATCCTCATAGAAAAACAAGAAAGAAGCTTTCTGAGAAACTACTTAGTGATGTGTGAATTCATCTCATAGAGTTACACTGTAGTTTTCATTGAGCAGTTTGATAACACTGTTCTAGAATCTGCAATGGCATATTTTGAAGCACATTGAAGCCTACTCTTAAAAATTAAATATCCCCAGACAAAAACTTGAAACTTTCTGAGAAACTCTTTTGTGGTTTGTGAATTCATGTCACAGAGTTACATGATGCTTTCAATGGATCAGTTTGATAGCACTGTTTTTGGCGAATCTGAAAGGGATATTGTGGAACACATCGAAGCCTATGTTGACAAAGGAAATATCCTCAGATAAAAACGAGAAAGAATTATCTGAGATATTTCTTTGTTATATGTGAATTCATGTCACAGAGTTACACCTTTCTTTTCATTTAGCAGTTTGCTAACACTGGTTTCCTGGAATCTGCAAAGGGTTATTTGGGTTCTTGCAGATTATATTGAGGCCTGCAGTGAAAAAGGAAATATCTTCTGATAACTACTAGAAGGAGGCTTTCTGAGAAACTGCTTTGTGATGGGTGAATTCATTACTCAGTGCTAAACCATTCTTTTCTTTGAGCTACTTGAGAACACTGTTTTCGTGGAGTCTGCAATAGAATATTTTGGAGAGCATTGAAGTCCATGGTGATAAAGGAAATATCTCCATAGAAAAAACAAAAAGAAGCTTTCTCAGAAACTGCTTTGTGATATGTGAATTCAACTCAGAGTTACCCTGTTGTTTTCATTGAGCAGTGTGCTAATGCAGTTTTCTTGGAATCTATGATGGGATGCTTTGGAACGCATTGAAACTTATTGTGAAAAAGTAAATATCCTCAGACAAAAACTGGAAAGAAACATTCTGAGAAACTACTTTTTGACTTGTGAATTCATCACACAGAGTTACACAATTCTTTTCATGGAATATTTTGATAGTTCTGTTTTTGGGTAATCTGAGAAGGGATATTTTGGATCACATTGAAGCCTATGGTGACAAAGGAAATATCCTCAGATAAAAAGTAGAAAGAAGTGTTCTGAGAAAGTTCCTTGTGGTGTGCAAATTCCTCTCACAGAGTTACACATTTCTTTTCATGAAGCAGTTTGCTAACACTGTTTTAATGGAATCCGAGAAGGTATACTTTGGATATCATTGAGGCCTAAGTGACCAAGGAAATATCCTCAGATAAAAACTAGAAAGAAAATTTCTGAGAAAATTCTTTGAGATGTGTGAATTCATTTCACAGAGTTGCACCTTTCTTTTCATGGAGTAGTTTGCTAACAATGTTTTTGTGGAATCTGCAAAGGGATATTTGGGAGCCCATTCAGTCCTATAGTGAAGAAGGAAATATTCTCAGATAAAAACTAGAAAGAAGCTACAGGGTTACATGATTATTTTCATGGATCAGTTTGGCAGCATTGTTTTGGGGAATCTGCGAAGGGATATTTTTATTTGCATTGAAGCTTTGGGTGAAAAACGACATATCCTGAAGTAATAACTATAAAGAAGCTTTCTGAGAGACTTCCTTGTGATGTGGGAATTCATCTCACAGTATTCCACTTTTCTTTTCAGGGATCTGTTTGCTAACACTGTTTTCGTGGAATCTGCAAAGGGATATTTGGGAGCGCATTGTGGACTATAGTGGAAAAGGCAATATCCTCACATAAAAATGGGAAAGAAGCTTTCTGAGAAACTGCTTTGTGATGTGTGAATTCATCTCACAGAGCTATGTTGTTATTTTCATTTAGCTGTTTGATAACACTTTTTTCATGGAATCTGCAGTAGGATATTTCGGAGTGCACTGGAGCCTATAGTGACAAAGGAAACATCCTCATATGAAAACCAAAAAGAAAGTTTCTGAGAAACTGCTTTGTGTTGTGTCAATTCATCTCGCAGAGTTACACTGTTCTTTTCACTGAGAAGATTGCTAACACTGTTTTCTTGGAATCTGCAATGGGATATTTTGGAGCACATTGAAGCTTATGGTGACAAAGGAAATATCCTCAGACAAAAACTAGAAAGAAGCTTTCTGAGAAACTGTTTTGTGATGTGTGAATTCATCTTACAGAGGTACACAATTCTTTTCATGTATCAGTTGATAGCACTGTTTTTGGGGAATCTGAGAAGGGATATTTTGGATCGCATTGAGGCCTATGATGACAAATGGAATATCCTCATATAAAAATGAGAAAGAAGCTTTCTGAGAAACTGCTTTGAGATGTGTTAACATCTCACAGCGTTACATGAGAGTTTTCATGGATAAGTGTGTTAGCGCTGTTTTCGTGGAATTTGAGAAAGGATATTTTGGATTGCATAGAACTCCATGGTGAAAAGGAAAATTTCCTCAGATAAAAACTAGAAAGATTGCTTCTGAGAAAGTTTTGTGTGCTGTGTGAATTCATCTCACAGAGTTACACCTTTCTTTTCATGGGGCAGTTTGCTAACAGAGTTTTCATGGAATCTGCAAAGGGATATTTGGGAGCACATTGAGGCCTACAGTGAAAAAATAAATATCCTCAGATAAAAACAAGGAAAAAGCTTTCTGAGAACCTGCTTTGTGATTTGTGAATTCATCCCACACAGTTACACCGTTCTTTTCATTGAGCAGTTTGATAACACTGTTATCATAGAATAAGCAAAATGATATTTGGGAGCACCTTGAAGCCTATGGTGACAAAGGAATTATCCTCAGATAAAAACCAAAAAGAAGCTTTATGAGAAACTGCTTTGAGATGTGTGAATTCATCTCACTGAGTTACACTGTCCTTTTCATTGAGCAGTTTGCTAGCACTGTTTTCTTGGAATCCACAATGGCATATTTCAGAGTGCATTGAAGCTTATTGTGAGAAAGGAAATATCCTCATATAAAAACTAGAAAGAAGCTTTTTGAGAAACTGCTTTGTGATGTGCTAATTATTCTCACAGAGTTACATGATTCTGTTCATGGATCAGCTTGGTTGCACTGTTTTTGGGCAATCTGAGAGGGGATACTTTTGATTGCATTGAAGCCTATGGTGACTAAGGAAATATCCTCAGATAAAAACTAGAAAGAATCTTTTTGAGACCGTTATTTGTGATGTGTGAAATTATCTCATAGAGTTAAACCTTTGTTTTCATGGGGCAGTTTGCTAACAGTTTTCATGGAATCTGCAAAGGGATATTTGGGAGTGCTTTGAGGCTTATAGTGAAAAAGGAAATATCCTCAGATAAAAGCTATAAAGACGCTTTCTGAGAAATTGTTTTGTGATGTGTGAATTCATCTCACAGAGTTGTACCATTCTTTTCATTGTGCAGGTTGATAACACTGTTTTATTGGAGTCTGCAACAGGATATTTGGGATCGCATTATAGTCTATGCTGACAAAGGAAATATCCTCATAGAAAAACCAAAAAGAAGTTTTCTGAGAAATGGCTTTGTGTTGTGTGAATTTGAGTCATAGAGTTACACTGTTCTTTTCACTGAGCAGTTTGCTTACACTATTTTCTTGGATTCTGAATTGGCATATGTCAGAGAACAATGACTCTTATTGTAAAAAAGGATATATCCTCATTCAAACCTAGAAAGAAGCTTTCTGAGTCTTCTTTGTGATGTGTAATATCATGTCAGAGAGTTACACTGTTCTTTTCATTGAACAGTTTGCTAACACTGCTTTCTTGGAATCTGCAATGGGATATTTTGGAGTGCATTGAACTTTATGGTGACAAAGGAAATATCCTCATATAAAAACTAGAAAGAAACTTTTTGAGAAACCATTTTTTGATTGGTTAATTCATCTCACAGAGTTACACGACTGTTTTCATGGATCAGTTTGGTAGTACTGTTTTTGGGTAAACTGAGAAGGGATATTTTGGATGGCATTGAAAAATATGGCGACCAAGGAAATATCCTCAGATTAAAACTAGAAAGAAGCTTTCTGAGAAAGTTCTTCATGATGTGAGAAATCATATCATCGAGTTACAACTTTCTTTTCATGGAGCAGTTGGCTAGCACTGTTTTCATGGAATCTGCAAAGGGATATTTAGGAGCACTTTGAAGCTTATTTTGAAAAAGGGCATATTCTCCATTAAAAACTTGAAAGAAGCTTTCTGAGAAACTGCTTTGTGATGTGTGAATTCATCTCTTAGAGTTACACAGTTGTTTTCATTGAGCAATTTGTTCACACTGTTTTCTTGGAATATGCAATGGGATATTTCAGAGCGCATTGAAGCCTATGGTGACAAAGGAAATATAATCAGATGAAAACCAAAAGGAAGTCTGTTGAGAAACTGCTTTGTGTTGTGTCAATTTATCTCACAGAGTTACATGGTTCTTTTCATTGAGCAGTTTGCAAACACTGTTTTCTTGGAATCTGCAATGGTATATTTCGGATTGCATTGAAACTTATGGTGACAAAGGAAATATCCTCTGACAAAAACAAGAAAGAATATTTCTGATAAACTGCTTTGTGATTTGTGAATTCATCTCAGAGTTATGCGATTTTTTTCATGTAGCTGTTTGGTAGCATTGTTTTCGGGGAATCTAAGAAGGGATATTTTGCATTGCATTGAAGCCTATGCTGACAAAGCAATTATCCTCAGATAAAAACTGGAAAAAAGCTTTCTGAGAAAGTTCTTCATGATGTGTGAATTCACCTAACAGACTTACACCGTTCTTTTCATGGAGCAGTTTTGTATCACTGTTTTATGGAATATGCAAAGGGATATTTGGAAGCTCATTGAGACCTAGTGTTAAAAAGGAAATATTCTCACATAAAAACTAGAAAGAAGCATTCAGAGAAACTTCTTTGAAATGTGTGGATTCATCTCCCAGAGTTACAACTTTCTTTTCATGGAACAGTTTGCTAACACTGTTTTCATGGAATCTGCAAAGGGATATTTGGGCATGCATTGAGGCCTATGTGGATAAAGGAAATATCCTCATAGAAAAAATTGAAAGAAGATTTCTGAGAAACTGCTTTGTGATGTGTGAAATCAAGTCACAGAGTTACATTGTTGTTTTCATTGAGCAGTTGCTAACACTGTTTTCTTGGAATCTGCAATGGCATATTTGGGAGTGCATTGAAGCTTATTGTAAAAAAGGAAATATCCTCAGACAAAAACTAAAAATAAGCTTTCTGAGAATCTGCCTTGTGATGTGTCAATACATCTCACAGAGTGTTACACTGTTTTTTCATTGATCAGTTTGCTATAGTGTTTTCTTGGAATCTGCAATGGGATATTTTGGAGTACATTGAAGCTCGTGGTGACAAAGGAAATATCCTCATATAAAAAGAGAAAGAAACTTCCTGAGAAATCGCTTTGTGATGTATTAATTCATCTCACTGAGTTACATGATGGTTTTCTTGGATCACTTTGGTAGCACTGTTTTTGGGGAACCTGAGAAGGGACATTTTGGATCACCTTGAATCCTGTGCTGACAAAGGAACTATTTTCAGATACAAACTAGAAAGAAGATATCTGAGAAACTGCTTTGTGATGTGTGAATTCATGTCACAGAGTTACACTGTTCTTTTCATTGAGCAGTTTGCTCACCCTGTTTTCTTGGAATCTGCAGTGGGATATTTCAGAGTGCTTTGAAGCTTATGGTTACAAATAAATATCCTCATAAAAAATAGAAGGAATCTCGCTGAGAAACTGCTCTGTGATGTGTTAATTCGTATCACAAGGTTACATGATTCTTTTCATGGATCAGTTTGGTGATGTGTGAATTTATTTCACAGAGTCAGTCACACCTTTCTCTTCATTTAGCAGTTTGCTAACAGTGTTTTTGTGGAATCTGCAAAGGGATATTTGGGAGTGCCTTGAAGTCTATATTGAAAAAGGAAATATCCTCAGATAAAACCAGAAAGAAGCTTTCTGAGAAATTCTTTCTGATGTGTGAATTTATCTCACAGAGTTTTACACCTTTTCAATCATGCAGCAGGTGGCTTTCACAGTTTTCATTTAATCTGCAACGGGATATTTGGGAGTGCATTTAGGCCTATAGTGAAAAAGGAAAAATCTTCAGATAAAAACTAGAGAGAAGCTTTCTGAGAAACTACTTTGTGATGTTTGAATTCATCTCATAGAGATACACCACTCTTTTCATTGAGCAGTTTGATAACACTGTTTTTGTGGAATCTGCAAAGTTATATTTGGCAGCACATTGTGGAATATAATAAATAAGGAAATATCCTCAGATAAAAACTACAAAGAAACTTTCTTCAATACTGCTTTGTGATGTGTGAATTCATCTCACAGAGTTACAGCATTCTTTTCATTGAGCAGTTTGCTAATACTCTTTTCATGGAAACTACAAAGTGATACTTGGGATCTCATTGAGGTCTATAGTGAAAAAAAAATCCTCAGATGAAAACTAGAGAGAAGTTTTCTGTAAAAATGCTTTGAGGAGTGTGAATTCATCTCACAGAGTTACACTGTTCTTTTTATTTATAAGTCTGCTAAAAATTGTTTTCTTGGAATCTGCAAAGGGATAATTCAGAGCTCATTGAAGCTTATGGTGAACAAGTAAATATCCTCAGACAAACACTAGAGAAGCTTTCTGAGAAACTGCTTTGTGATTTGTGAATTCATCACACAGTGTTACACGACTCTTCTCATGGATCAGTTTGATAGCACTGTTTTTGGGGAATCTGAGAAGGGATGTTTTGGATCTCAATGAAGCCTATGATGACTGGAGAAATATCCTCAGATAAAAACTATAAAGAAGCTTTCTGAGAAAGTTCTTTGTGATGGGTGAATTCATCTCACAGTTTTACAGTTTTCTTTTCATGAAGAAGTTTGCTAACACTGTTTTTGTAGAATCTGCAAATGGACATTTGGGAGTGCACTGATGCCTATAGTGAATAAGGAAATATTCTTATAGAAAAACTAGAAAGAAGTTTGCAGAGAATCAGCTATCTGATGCTTGAATTCAACGCACAGTTTCACTGTTGTTTTCATGGAGCAGTTTTCTAATACTGTTTTCTTGGAATCTACAATGGCATATTTCGGAGTGCATTGAAGCTTAATGTGAAAAAAGAAATATGCTCAGACAAAAACTAGAAAGAAACTATCAGAGAAACTGCTTTGTGATGTGTGAATTCATGTCAGAGAATTATATTGTTCTTTTCATTTAGCAGTTTGCTAACACTGTTTTCTTGGAATCTGCAATGGGATATTTCAGAGTACATTGAAGCTTATGGTGACATCAGAAATACCCTCTTATAAAAACTAGAAGGAAGCTTTATGAGAAATTGTTTTGTGTTGTGTTAATTCATGTGACAGAGTTACATGATTGTTTTCATGGATCAGTTTTGTAGCACTGATATTGGGGAATCTAGGAAGGGATATTTTGGATCTCATTGAAGCCTGTGGTGACTGAGGACATATCCACAGAGAAAACCTAGAAAGAAGCAATCTGAGAAAGTTCTTTGTAGTGAGTGAATTCATCTCACAGAGTTACACCTTTCTTTTCATGGGAAAGTTTGTTAACACACTTCTTGTGGAATCTGCAAAGGGATATTTGGGAATGCATTGAGGCCTATAGTGAAAAAGGAAATATCCTCATAGAAAAACCAAAAAGAAGCTTTCTGAGAAGCTGCTTTGTGATGTAAGAATTCAATTCACAGAGTTACCCTCTTCCTTTCAATGAGGAGTTTGTTAAAACTGTTTTCTTGGAATATGCAATGAGATTTTCCGGAGCACATTCAAATTTGTGGTGAAAAAGGAAATATAATCAGAAAAAAACTAGAAAGATATTTTCTGAGAAACTGCTTTGTGATTTGTGAATTCATCTCAGTGAGTTTCACGATTGTTTTCATGGATCAGTTTGATAGCACTGTTTTGGGGGAATCTGAGAAGGGATATTTTGGATATCATTGAAGTCTATGGTGACTAATGAAATATCCTCAGATAAAAACTGGAAAGACGCTTTCTGAGAAACAGCTTTGTGATGTGTGAATTCACCTCACAGAGTCACACCACTGTTTTCATGGAGCAGTTTCGTAGCACTGTTTTTGGGGAATCTGATAAGGGATACTTTAAAAAGCATTTAAGCTTATGGTGACAAAGGAAATATCCTAAGATAAAAATTGAAAGAAGCTTTCTGAGAAAGTTCTTCATGATGTGTGAATTCATCTCACAGAGTTACAACTTTCCTTTCATGGAGAAGTTTGCTAACACTGTTTTCGTGGAATCTGAAATAGGATACTTGGGAGCACATTGAAGACTGCGGTGACTGGGGAAGTATCCTCCGAGAAAAACCAAAAAGAATCTTTCTGAGAAACCGCTTTGTGATGTGTGAATTTATCTCACAGATTTACACTTTTTCTTTCCTGGAACAGTTTGCTAATACTATTTTCATGGAATCTGAAAAGGGATATTTGTGAGTGCATTGAAGAATAAGTTGAAAAAGAAAATATACTCATACAAAAACTAGAAAGAAGGTTTCTGTGAAACTGCTTTGTGATGTGTCTATTCATCTCACAGAGTTAAACCATTCTCTTCATTGAAAAGTTTGCTAACACTTTTCTTGTGGAATCTGCAATGGGATATTCCAGAGCACAATGAGGAATATGGAGAAAAAGAAAATATCCTCAGATAAATACTAGAAAGAAGCTGTCTGAGAAACAACTTTGTGATGTGTGAATTCATCTCACATAGTTACACCATTCTTTTCAATGAGCAGTTTGGCAGCACTGTTTTTGGGGAATCTGAGAAGGGATATTTTGCATGTAATGGAAGCCTAGGGTGACAAAGCAAATATCTTCAAATAAAAACTAGAAAGAAGCTTTCTCAGAAACTTCTTTGTGATGTGTATATTCACCTCACAGAGTATCACCTTTCTCTTCATGGAGTAGATTGCTAACACAGTTTTCATGGAATCTGCAAAGGGATGTTTGGGAGTGCATTGAGGCCTATGGTGAAAAAGGAAATATCCTCAGAGAAAAAGTAGAAAGAAACTTTCTGAGAAACTGCTTTGTGATGTGTGAATTCATCTTACAGATTTACACTGTTCATTTCATTGAGCCGTTTGCTAACACTGTTTTCCTGGAGTCTACAATGGAATATTTTGGAACGCATTGAAGCTTATGGTGACTAAGGAAATATCCTCATCTAAAAACTAGAAAGAAACTTTCTGAGTAACCACTTTGTGATGTGTTAATCCATCTCACAGAGTTACATGATTCTTTTCATAGATTAGGTTTTGGGGAATCTGAAAAGGGATATTTTGGTTTACATTGAAGCCTATGGTTACAAAGGAGATATCCTCAGATAAAAACCAGAAAGAACCATTCTGAGAAAGATCTTTGTGATGTTTGAATTCATGTCACAAATTTACACCTTTCCATTCATGAAGGCTTTTGCTAACACTGTTTTCATGAATCTGCGAAGGGATATTTGAGAGGGCATTGAGGCCTATAGTGAAAAAGGAAATATACCAAGATAAAAACTAGAAAGAAAATTTCTGAGAAATTGCTTTGTGATGTGTGAATTCATCTTACAGAGATACACCGTTCTTTTCATTGAGCAGATTGATAACACTGTTTTTGTGAAATCTGCAATAGGATATTTGAGAGCGCATTGAAACCTGTGGTGACAAAGGAAATATCCTTAGTTAAAAACCAAAAAGAAGCTTTCTAAGAAACTGTTTGTGTTGTGTCAATTCACGTCAGAGAGTTACGTCTTTGTTTCCATGGAGCAGTTTGCTAACACTATTTTCATGGAATCTACTATAGGATATTTGGGAACGCATTGAAACCTATGGTGACTAAGGATATATCCTCAGAGAAAAAGCAGAGTCTTTTGTAGAAACTGCTTTGTGATGTGTGAATTCATCTCACAGATTTACACTTTTCTTTCATGGAGCAGTTTGCTAATACTATTTTCATGGAATCTGAAAAGGGATATTTGTGAATGCATTGAGGAATATCTTGAAAAAGGAAATATACACATATAAATACTAGAAAGAGCTTTCCGTGAAACTGCTTTGTGATGTGTCAATTCATCTCACAGAATTACACCATTCTTTTCATTGAGAAGTTTGCTATCACTTTTTTCATGGAATCTGCAATGGGATATTCCAGAGCGCATTGAGGAATATGGAGAAGAAGGAAATATCCTCAGATATATACCAGAAAGAAGCTGCCCGAGAAACAGCTTTGTGATGTGTAAATTCATCTCACATAGTTACACCATTCTTTTCATGGAGCAGTTTCGCAGCACTGTTTTTGGGGAATCTGAGAAGGGATACTTTAGATCACACTGAAGCCTAGGGAGACAAAGGAAATACCTTCAGATAAAAACTAGAAAGAATCTTTCTGAGAGAGTTCTTTGTGATGTTTGAATTCACGTCACAGATTTACACCTTTCTATTCATGAAGCCATTTGCTAACACTGTTTTCTTTGAATCTGCCAAGGGATATTTGAGAGCACATTGAGGCCTATAGTGAAAAAGAAAATATCCTCAGATAAAAACTAGAAAGAAGATTTCTGAGAAACTGCTTTGTGATGTGTGAATTCATCTTACAGAGTTACACCCTTCTTTTCATTGAGCAGTTTGATAGTACTGTTTTGTAGAATCTACAATAGGATATTTGAAAGTGCATTGAAGCGTATGGTGGAAAGGAAATATCCTCTGTTAAAAAAGAAAAAGAATCTTTCTATGAAACTGCTTTGTGTTGTGTCAATTCACCTCACAGAGTTATACCTTCTTTTAATGGTGCAGTTTGCTAACACTGTTTTTTTTGGAATCTGTAAAGGGATTTTTGGAAGCAATTTGATGCCTATGGTGGAAAAGCAATTATCCTCAGATAAAAAGTGACAGAAGCTTTCTGAGAAACTGCTTTGTGATGCGTGAATTCATCTTACAGAGTTACACTGTTCTTTTCATTGAGCAGCTTGCTAAAACTGTTTTCTTGGAATCTGCAATAGGATATTTCAGAGTGCACTGAAGCTTTTGGTGAGAAAGGAAATATCCTCACATAAAAACTGGAAATAATCTGTCTGAGAAATCACTTTGTCATGTGTTAATTCATTTCACAGAGTTATATGATTCTTTTCATGAATCAGTTTGGGAACACTCTTGTTCGTGAATCTAAGAAGGGATATTTGGGATCGCATTGAAGCCTGTGTTGACAAAGGAAATATCATCAGATAAAAACTAGAAAGGATGTTTCTGAGAAAGTTCTTTGTGATGTGTGAATTCATCTCACAGTGTTACACATTTCTTTTCATGGAATAGTTTGCTAACACTGTTTTTGTGGAATCTGCAAAGGGATATTTGGGAGTGCATGGAGGATTATGGTGATAAAGGAAATAACCTCTGATAAAAACCAAAAAGAAGATCTCTGTGAAACTGCTTTGTGATGTGTGAATTCATCTCACAGAGTTACACCGTTCTTTTCATTGAGCTGTTTGATGACACTCTTTTCACAAAATCTACAAAGGGATACTTGGGAGCACATTGAGGCCTATGATGACAAAGAAAATATCCTCAGATAAATACTAGGAAGAAGCTTTCTGAGACACTGCTTTGTGATGTGTGAATTCTAGTCACAGATTTACATGATTCTTTTCTTGCAGCAGTTTGCTAACACTGGTTTCGAGGAATCTACAATAGTATACTTGGAAACTCATTGAAGTCTACGGTGACAAAGGAAATATCCTCAGACAGAAACCAAAAAGAAGCTTTATAAGAAACTGCTTTGTGATAGGTGAATTCGTCTCACAGATTTTCACCTTTCTTTTCATGCAGCAGTTTCCTCACACCATTTTTGTGGAATCTTCAAAAGTGTATTCACGAGCAAATTGAGGCCTATGGTGAAAAAGGAAATATCCTCAGACAAAAGCTAGAAAGAAGCTTTCTGAGAAACCGTGTTGTGCTTTGTGAATTTTTCATACAGAGTTACACGATTCTTTTCATGGACAAGTTTGTATCACTGTTTTTGGGGAATCTGAGAAGGAATATTTTGGATCACATTGAAGTTTATGGTGACAAAGGAAATATCCAAAGATAAAAATTCGATAGAAGCTTTCAGAGAAACTGCTTTGTGATGGGTGAATTCATCTCACAGAGCTACTCCATTCTTTTCCTACAGCTGTTTGCTAACACTGTTTTCGTGGAATGTGCATTAGGATAATTGAGAGCACATTGAAGCCTATGTTGACAGAGGAAATATCCTCAGGTAAAAAATATAAAGAAATTTTCTGAGAAACCACTTTGTGATTTTGAATTCTTCTCACAGAGTTACATGATTCTTTTCATTGATCAGTTTCGTAGCCCTGTTTTGGTAATTTGAGAAGGGATATTTTGGATAACATTGAAGCCTATGGTGACAAAGGAAATATCCTCAGATAAAAACTAGGAAGAAGCTTTCTGAGAAACTTCTTTGTGATTTGAGAATTCATCTCACAGAGTTACACGTTTCTTTCCATTGAACAGTTTGGTAACACTGTTGTTGTAGAATCTGCAAAGGGTATTTGGGAGCGCATTGAGGCCTATGACGAAAATTGAATTATCCTCTGCTAAAATGTATAAAGAAAGCTTCTGAGAAACTGCTTTTTGATGTGTCAATTCATCTCACAGTTTTACACTGCTCTTTTCATGGAGCAGTTTGCTAACACTGTTTTCTTGGAAACTGCATTGGGATAATTCAGAGTGCAATGAAGCTTATGGTGACAAAGGAAATGGCCTCAGATAAAAAGTAGGAGAAGCTTTCTGAGAAACTGTTTTGGGATGTGTGAATTCATCTCAAAGAATTACATGATTCTTTTCATAGATCAGTTTGGTAGCACTGTTTTGGGGTATCTGAGAAGGGATATTTTGGATGACATTGAAGAATATTGTGACAAAAAAAATACAGTCTGATAAAAACTAGAGAGAAGGTTTCTGAGAAACTACTTTGTGATGTGTGGATTCATCTCAAAATGTTACACCTTTCTTTTCATGGAGCACTTTACTAACACTGTTTTTGTGGAATATCCAACAAGATATTTGGGAGTGCATTGAAGTCTATGGTGACAAAGGAAATATCCACAGATAAATACTACAAAGAAGCTTTCTGAGAAAGTGTTTTGTGATGCATGAATTCATCTCAGAGGGTTTCACTGTTCTTTTTATTGAGCAGTTTGTAACACTCTTTTCTATGAATCTGCAATGGTATTTCTCATAGCACATTGAAGCTCATGTTGTCATAGAAAATACGCTCACAGAAAAGGTAGGAAGAAGCATTCTTAGAAATCGCTTTGTGATGTGATTCATCTCACAGAGTTACACGACTCTTTTCATGGATCAGTTTGGTAGCACAGTTTCTGGGGAATCTGAGAAAGGATATTTTGGATTGCATTGAAGCCTATGTTGACAAAGTAAATAACCTCAGATAAAAACTAGAATGAAGGTTTCTGAGAAAGTTTTCTGTGATGTGTGAATTCATCTCACAGAGTTACACATTTCTTTTCATTGAGCAGATTTTTAGTACTGATTTTGAGGAAAGTGAGAAGGGATATTTTGGTTGGCATTGAAGCTGATGGTGACAAAGGAAACACCTCAGATAAAAATTAGACAGAAGCTTTCAGAGAAACTGCTTTGTGATGTGTGAATTCATCCCAGAGTTACACCTATCTTTCCATGGAGTCATTTGCTAACACTATTTTCGTGGAATCTCCAAAGGTATATTTAGGAGGACATTGAGGCCTATACTGAATAAAAAAAATCCTCAGATAAAAACTAGGAAGAAGCTTTCTGAGAAACTGCTTTGTGATGTGTGAATTCATCTCACGGAGATACACAATTTTTTTCATGGATCACTTTGATAGCACTGTTTTGGGAGAATCTGAGAAGGGATATTTGGGATTGCATAGAACCCTACAGTGAAAAAGGAAGTATCCTCAGATAAAAACTGGAAAGAATCTTTCTGAGAAACTTCTTTGTGATGTGTGAACTCATCTCACAGAGTTACACCATTCTTTTCATTGAGCAGCTTGGAAAACTCTTTTTGTGGTATCTACAAAGGGATATTTGGGAGCACATTGAGGTCTATGGTGAAAAAAGGAAATATCCTCAGATAAAACTAGAAAGAAACTTTCTGAGAAACTGCTTTGTAATGAGTGAATTCATCTCACAGATCTGCTCTGTGCTTTTCAATGAGCAGTTTGCTAACAATGTTTTCTTGGAATCTGCAATGGGATATTTCAGAGTGCATTGAAGCTTATGGTGACAAAGGAAATATCCCTATATATAAACTAGAAAGAAGTTTTCTGAGAAACTGCTTTGTGATGTGTGAATTCATCTCTCAGAGTTACACTGTTCTTTTCATTGAGCAGTTTGCTACCACTGTTTTCTTGGATTCTGCAATGGGATATTTCAGAGCACATTGAAGCTTATTTTGACAAAGGAAATATCTTCAGACAAAAACTAGAAAGAAAGTTTCTGAGAAACATCTTTGTGACGTGTGAGTTCATCTCACAGAGTTACACCACAGTTTTCATGGAGAAGTTTGGTAGCACTGTTTTTGGGGAATCAGAGAAGGGATATTTTGAATCATCTTGAAGCCTATGGTGACAAAGAAAATATCTTCAGATAAAAACTAGAAAGAAGCTTTCTAAGAAACTTCTTTGTGATGTGTGAATCCATATCACAACGGTACACCATTCTCTTCATGTAGCAGTTTGCTAATACTGTTTTCGTGGAACCTGCAAAGGGATATTTGGAAGCGCATTGAGGACTCCAGAGAAAAATGAAATAACCTCAGACAAATCTAGAAATAAATAGTATGAGAAACTGCTTTGTGATGTGGGAATTCATCTCACAGAGTTACACCGTATTTTTCACTGGGCAGTCTGATAACAGTGGTTTTGTGGAATCTATAATAGGATACTTGGGAGCACATTGAAGCCTATGGTGACTAAGGATATATCCTCAGATAAAAACCAAAAAGAAGCTTTCTGAGAAACAGCTTTGTGATATGTGAATTCATTTCACAGAGTTACACTGTTCTTTTCATAGAGAAGTTTGCTAACACTGTTTTCATGGAATCTCCAAAGGGATATTTGGGAGCTCATTGAGACCTGTAGTGAAAAAGGAAATATCCTCAGATACAAACTAGAAAGAAGCTTTCTGAGAAATTGTTTTGTGATGTGTGAATTCACCACACAGAGTTACACCATTATTTTCATTGAGCTGTTTGATAATACTGTTTTCGTGGAATGTGCAATAGGATGTTTTGGAGGGCGTTGAAGCCTCTAGCGAAAAATGAAACATCCTCAGGTAAAAAGCAAAAGGAAGCTTTCTGAGAAACTTCTTTGTGATGTTTGAATTCATCTCACAGACTTACACTGTTCTTCTCATTTAGCAGTTTGGTAACACTGTTTTCTTGGAATTTGCAATGGGATATTTTTGCGTGCACAAAAGCTTATGGTGACAAAGGAAATATCCTCATATAAAAAATAGAAGGAAATTTTCTGAGAAACTGCTTTGTGATGAGTTAACTTATCTGAAAGAGTTACATGATTCTTTTCATTTAGAAGTTTGTTTGCACTGTTTTTGGGGAATCTGAGAAGGAATATTTGGGATCGCCTTGAAGCCTATAGTGACAAAGTAAATATCCTCAGATAAAAACTAGAGAAAAGCTTTCTGAGAAAGTTCTTTGTGATTTGTGAATTCACCTAATAGACTTACACTGTTCTTTATATTGAGCAGTTTGATAACCCTGTTTTCATGAAATCTACAACAGGATATTTGGGAGCGCATTGAATCCTTTGGTGACAAAGGAAATATCCTCAGATAATAAACTAAAAAGAAGCTTTCTGAGAGATTGCTTTGGGATGTGTGAATTGATAACACAGAGTCACACTTTTCTTTTCATTGAGCAGTTTACTAACACTGCTTTCTTGGAATCTGGAATAGGATATTTGGGAGCACATTGAAACCTATAGTGACAAAGAAATATCCTTAGATAAAAATGAAAAAGATGCTTTTTGAGAAACTGCTTTGTGATGTGTGAATTCAAGTCACAGAGTTATACTGTTATTTTCAATGAGCAGTTTGACAACACTGTTTTCATGGAATATGCAATAGGAAATTTGTTAACGCATTGAAGCCTATGGTGACAAAGGAAATGGATAAAAACTAGAAGGAAGCTATCTAAGAAATTGCTTTGTGACGTGTGAATTCATTTCCCAGAGTGACTCTGTATTGCTCATTGGGCAGTTTGCTGAAACTCTTTTCTTAGAATCTGCAATGGGATATTTCAGAGTGCATTGAAGCTTACGCTCACAAAGGAAGTATTCTCAGATAAAAACCAGAAAGAAGCTATCTGAGATATTTATTTGTGATGTGTGAATTCAACTAACAGAGGTTCAGCTTTCTTTTCTTGGAGCAGTTTGCTAGCACTGTCTTCAGGTAATCTGCAAAGGGATGTTTAAGAGTGCATTGAAGCCTATGGTGAAAAAGTAAATATCCTCAGATAAAAACCAAAAAGAAACTTTCAGAGAGATTGCTTTGTGATGTGTCAATTGATCTCACAGAGTTACACTGTTGTTTTCATTGAAAAGTGTACTAACAGTGTTTTCTTGGAATATGCAATGAGATATTTCAGAGAGCAATGAAACTTACGGTGACAAAAGAAATACCCTCATGTAAAACCTAGAGAGAAGGTTTCTGAGGAAACGTTTTGTGATGTGTGAATTCATCTCACAGAGTTACAGGATTCTTTTCATGGAGCAGTTTACTATCACTGTTTTTGGGGAATCTGAGAAGGGATATTTTGGATCGCATTGAAGCCTATGGGAACAAAGGAAATATCCTCAGATAAAAACTAGAGGGAAGCTTTCTGAGAAAGTTCTTTGTGATGCGTGAATTGATCTCATAGAGTTAGAGTTTTATTTTCATGGAGGAGTTTGCTAACACTGTTTTCATGGAAACTGCAAAGGGATATTTGGGAGTGCATTGAGGCCTACCTTGAAAAGTAAGCATCCACAGATAAAAATTAGAAAGAATCGTTTTGAGAAACTGCTTTGTGTTGTGTGAATTCATCTAACAGAGTTACACAATTATTTTCATACAATAGTTTGCCAACACTGTTTTGGTGGAATCTGCAAAGGGATATATGGGAGTGACTTGAGGCCTATGGTGAAAAAGGAAATATCCTCAGATAAAAACTAGAAAGAAGCTTTCTGAGAAACTGCTTTGTGATGTGTGAATTCATCTCATACAGTTTCACGGTTCTCTTCAATGAACAGTTTGCTAACACTGCTTTCATGGAATCTGCAAAGGGATATTTCGGAGAGCATTGAAACCTATATTGAAAAAGGAAATATCCTCAGATAAAAACCAAAAATAAGCTTTCTGAGAAACTGCTTTGTGATGTGTGAATTCATCCCATGGAGTTACACTGTTCTTTTTATTTACCACTTTGCTAACACTCTTTTCTTGGATTCTGCAATGGGATATTTCTAAGCCCATTGAAGCTTATGGTGACAAAGGAAATATCTTCATATAAACACTAGAAAGAAGCATATTGAGAAACCACTTTATGCTGTGTTAATTCATCTCACAGAGTTAACATGACTCTTTTCATGGATCAGTTTGGTAGCACTGTTTATGGGGAATCTAAGAAGGGATAGTTTTGATCACCTTGAAGCCAGTGGTGACAAATGAAATATGCTCAGATAAAAACTAGAAAGAAGCTTTCTGAGAAAGGCTTTTGTGATGTGTGAATTCAACTCAGAGAGTTACTCCTTTCTTTTCATGGAGGGGTTTTCTAATACTGTTTTTGTGGAATCTGCAAAGGGATATTTGGGAGTGCATTGAGGCCTAGGAAATATCCTCAGATAAAAACTAGAAAGAAGCTTTCTGAGAAACAACTTTGTGATGTGTGAATTCATCTCACAAAGTTACACCATTCTTTTCATGGAGCAGTTTGTTAGCACTGCTTTTGGGGAATCTGAGAAGGTATATTTTGGACTCCATTGAAGCCTAAGGTGACAAAGGAAATATTCTCGGAAAAAAACTGGAAAGAAGCTTTCTGAGGGAGTTCTTTTTGATGTGTTAAATCATCTCACAGAGTTACACCTTTGTTTTCATGGAGCTGATGGATAACACTCTTAGTGGAATCTGCAATAGGATATTTGGGAGCGCATTGAAGCCTACGGTTACAAAGGAAATATGCTGAGATAAAAACCAAAAAGAAACTTTAAGTGAAATTGCTTTGTGATGGGTGAATTCACCTCACTGAGTAACATTATTCTTTTCATTGAGAAGTTTGCTAACACTTTTTTCGTTTAATCTGCAGTTGGGTAGTCGGGAGCACATTGAGGAATATGGTGAAAAAGGAAATATCCTCAGATAAAAACTGGAAAGAAGCTTTCAGGGAAGCTCCTTTGTGATGTGTGCATTCATCTCATAGAGCAAAACGTTTCTGTTGAGAGAGCACTTTGGCATCCCTGTATTTGTGGTGTCTAAGAAGGGATATCTGAGAGTGCATTGAAGCCTATGGTGGTAAAGGAAATATCCATGGTCAACAACCAACAAGAAGCTTTCTGAGAAATTGCTTTCTGTTGTTTGAATTCATCTCACAGATTAACATCTTCCTTTCCATGGAGCAGTTTGCTAACACTATTTTCGTGGAATCTGCAAAGGAATATTCATAAGGGCATTGAGGCAAATAGTGTAAAAGGAAATATCCTCAGACAAAAACGCTTTCTGACAAACTCCTTTGTGATTTGTGAATATATCTCACAGAGTTACATTATTCTTTTCATGGAGCAGTTTGGTAGCACTCTTTTTGGAGAATTGGAGAAGGGATAATTTGGATTGCATTGAAGACTATGGTGACATAGGAAATATTCTCACATAAAATCTAAAAAGAAACATTCTGAGAAACTTCCTTGTGCTTTGTGAATTCATCTCACAGAGTTACAAGGTTCTTTTCATTGAGAAGTTTGCTAACACTTTTGTTGTGGAATCTGTGATGGGAAATTATGGAGCACACTGAAACCTATGGTGAAAAATGAGATATCCTCAGATAAAAACTAGAAAGAAGCTTTCTGAGAAACTGCTTTCTGATTTGTGAATTCATCTCACAGAGTTACACCATTCTTTTCATGGAGCAGTTTGGTAGCACTGATTTAGGGGTGTTTGAGAATGGATATTTTGGATCACTTTGAAGCCTGTGGTGACAAAGGAAATATCTTCTGAAGAAAACAAGAAAGAAGCTTTCTGAGGAATTTCTTTGTGATGTGTGAATTCATCTCAGAGTTCCACCTTTCTTTTCATGGAGCAATTTGTGAACACTGTTTCGTGGTATCTGCAAAGTGATGTATGGGAGTGCATTGAGGCCTATGGTGTGAAAGAAAATATCCTCAGAAAAAACTGGAAAGAAGCTTTCTGAGAAACTAACTTTGGATGGGTGAATTCATCTTACAGAGATACACTCTTGTTTTCATTGAGCAATTTGATAACACTGTTTTCGTGGAATCTGAAATAGGATATTTGGGAGCGCATTGAAGTCTATGGTGACAAAGTAAATATCCTCAGAGAAAAAACAAAAAGAAGCTTTCTGAGAAACTGCTTTGTGATGTGTGAATTCATCTCACAGACTTACACCTTTCTTTTCATGGAGGAGATTGCTAACACCATTTTCCTGGAGTCTGCAAAGGGATATTCACAAGCCCATTGAGGCCTATGGTAATAAAGGAAATATCCTCAGACAAAAACTAGAAAGAACTTTTCTGAGAAACTGCTTTATGAGGAGTGAAATCATCTCACAGAATTACACCATTCTTTTCAATGAGCAGTTTGATAACATGGTTTTCATGGAATCTGCAGTAGGATATTTGGGAGTGCATTGAACCCTACGGTGACAAAGGAACTATCCTCAGATAAAAGTCAAAAAGAAGCTTTCTGTGAAATGACTTTGTGATGTGTAAATTCACCCCATAGAGTTACACTGTACTTTTCATTGAGAAGTTCGCTAACAATTTTTTTGATTATTCTGCAAAGGAATATTCGAGAGCGCCTTGAGGAAAGTGTTGAAAATGCTAATATCCTCAGATAAAACTAGAAAGAAAGGTTGTGAGAAACAGCATTGTGATATTTGAATTCATCTCACAGTTCATCTTTCTTTTCATGGAGCAGTTTGCTAACACTCTTTTCATGGAATCTGCAAAGAGATATTTGGGAGTGCACTGAAGCCTATAGTGAAAAAGGAAATATCCTCAGATAAAAAAGTAGAAAAAAATCTTTCTGCGAATCTGACTGTGATGTGTGAATTCATCTCACAGACTTACACCTTTCTTTTCATGGAGGAGATTGCTAACACCATTTTCCTGGAGTCTGCAAAGGGATATTCACAAGCCCATTGAGGCCTATGGTAATAAAGGAAATATCCTCAGACAAAAACTAGAAAGAACTTTTCTGAGAAACTGCTTTATGAGGAGTGAAATCATCTCACAGAATTACACCATTCTTTTCAATGAGCAGTTTGATAACATGGTTTTCATGGAATCTGCAGTAGGATATTTGGGAGTGCATTGAACCCTACGGTGACAAAGGAACTATCCTCAGATAAAAGTCAAAAAGAAGCTTTCTGTGAAATGACTTTGTGATGTGTAAATTCACCCCATAGAGTTACACTGTACTTTTCATTGAGAAGTTCGCTAACAATTTTTTTGATTATTCTGCAAAGGAATATTCGAGAGCGCCTTGAGGAAAGTGTTGAAAATGCTAATATCCTCAGATAAAACTAGAAAGAAAGGTTGTGAGAAACAGCATTGTGATATTTGAATTCATCTCACAGTTCATCTTTCTTTTCATGGAGCAGTTTGCTAACACTCTTTTCATGGAATCTGCAAAGAGATATTTGGGAGTGCACTGAAGCCTATAGTGAAAAAGGAAATATCCTCAGATAAAAAAGTAGAAAAAATCTTTCTGCGAAACTGACTGCGATGTGTGAATTCATCTCACAGAGTTCCACCGTTGTTTTCATTGAGCAGTTTGTGAACACTGTTTTTGTGGAATCTGCAATAGGATATTTGGAAGCCCATTGAAACCTACGGTGAAAAGGGAAATATCCTCAGATAAAAAGCAAAAGGAAGCTTTCTGAGAAACTACTTTGTGATGTGTGAACTCATCTCACACAGTTACACTGTTGTTTCCCTCGAGAAGTTTGCTGAAACTGTTTTTTTGGTATCTGCAATGTGATATTTCAGAGTGTATTGACGCTTATGGTGAGAGAGGAAATATCCTCATATAAAAACTAGTAAGAAGGTTTCTGAGAAACTGCTTTGTGATTTGTGAATTCCTGTCACAGAGTTACACGATTCTCTTCATGGAGCAGTTTGGTAGCACTGCTTTTGGGGAAGCTGAGAAGGGATATTTGGGATCATATTGAAGTCTATGGTATCAAATTAAATACGTCAGATAAAAACTAGATAGAAGTTCTATGAGAAACTGCTTTATGACGTGTGAATTCATCTCACAGAGTTACACTGTTCATTTCCTTGAGCAGTTTGATAACACTGTTTTCTTGAATCTGCAATGGGATATTTTGGAGCGCATTGAAGCTTATGGTGACAAAGAAATATCCTCAGACATAAACCAAAAAGAACATTTCTGAAAAACTGCTTTGTGATCTGTGAATTCATCTCACAGATTTACATATTTCTTTTCATGGAGCCATTTGCTAACACTGTTTTTGTGGAATCTGCAAAAGGATATTCACTAGAGCCTTGAGGTAAATTGTGAAAAAGGAAATATCCTCACACAAAAACTAGAAAGAAGCTTTCTGAGAAACTGCTTTGTGATTTGTGAATTCATTTCATAGAGTTACACCTTTCTTTTCATGGAGCAGTTTGGTAGCACTTTTTTAAGGAAATCTGAGAAGGGATATTTTGTATCACATTGAAGCCTATGGTAACAAAGGATGTATCCACAGATAAAATCTAGAAAGAAGCTTTCAAAGAAACCTCTTTGTGATTTGTGAATTCATCTCACAGAGTTACACCATCCTTTTCATTGAGCAGTTTGTGAACACTGTTTTTGTGGAATCTGCAATAGGATATTTGGAAGCCCATTGAAACCTATGGTGAAAAGGGAAATATCCTCAGATAAAAAGCAAAAGGAAGCTTTCTGAGAAACTACTTTGTGATGTGTGAACTCATCTCACACAGTTACACTGTTGTTTCCCTCGAGAAGTTTGCTGAAACTGTTTTTTTGGGATCTGCAATGGGATATTTCAGAGTGCATTGATGCTTATGATGACAAAGGAAATATCCTCATATAAAAACTAGTGAGAAGGTTTCTGAGAAACTGCTTTGTGATTTGTGAATTCCTGTCACAGAGTTACATGTTTCTCTTCATGGAGCAGTTTGGTAGCGCTGCTTTTGGGGAAGCTGAGAAGGGATGTTTGGGATCACATTGAAGACTACGGTATCAAATTAAATACCTCAGATAAAAACTAGAAAGAAGCTCTATGAGAAACTGCCTTATGACGTGTTAATTCATCTCACAGAGTTACACTGTTCATGTCCTTTAGCAGTTTGCTAACACTGTTTTCTTGTAATCTGCAATGGGATATTTCAGAGATCATTGAAGGTTATTGTGACAAAGGAAATATCCCAAGAGAAATACAAGAAAGAAGCTTTCTGAGAAACTTCTTTGTGATCTGTGAATTCATCTCACAGATTTACACATTGCTTTTCATGGAGCCATTTGCTAACACTGTTTTTGTGGAATCTGCAAAGGGATATTCACTAGAGCCTTGAGGTAAATTGTGAAAAAGGAAATATCCTCAGACAAAAACTAGAAAGAAGCTTTCTGAGAAACTGCTTTGTGATTTGTGAGTTCATTTCACAGAGTTACACTTTTCCTTTCATGGAGCAGTTTGGTAGCACTGTTTTTGGGGAATGTGAGAAAGGATATTTTGGATAGCATTGAAGCTTATGGTGACAAAGGAAATATCCTCAGATACAATCTATACAGAAGCTTTCTGAGGAACTTATTTGTGATGCATGAATTCATCTCGCAGTGTTACACCCTTCTTTTCATGGGGAAGTTTGGTCGCATTCCTTCTGGAGAATCTGAGAAGGGATATTTTGAATTATATTCAAGCCCATTGTGACAAAGGAAATATCCTCAGATAAGTAATAGAAAGAAGCTTTCTGAGAAACTGCTTTCAGATGTGTGAATTCATTCCACAGAGTTACACGATTCTTTCCTTGGGGCAGTTTGGTAACCCTGTTTTCTGGAATCTTCAAAAGGATATATATTCGAGCACATTGAAGCCCGTGGTGACAAAGGAAATATCCTAAGATAAAAAACAAAAAGAAGCTTTCTGATAAGCTGCTTTGTGATGTGAGAATTCATCTCACAGTGTTACACTCTTCTTTTCATTGAGCAGTTTTCTCACACTGTATTCTTGGAATTTGCAATGGGATGTATCGGAAATCATTGAAGCTTATGGTGACAAGGAAATATCATCAGACAAACACTCTAAAGAAACTTTCTGAGAAACTATTTTGTGATTTGTGAATTCATCACACAGAGTTACACAATGCTTTCATTGGAGCAGTTTGGTAGAACTGTTTTTGGGGAATCTGAGAATTGATATTTTGAATTGAAGTAAAGCTTAGGGTGACACAGGAAATATCCACAGATAAAAACTAGAAAGAAGCTTTCTGAGAAACTTCTTTGTGATGTATGAATTCATCTCAGAGAGTTACACCTTTCTTTTCATGGAGCAGTTTGCTAACACTGTTTTCATGGAATCTGCAAAGAGATATTTGGGAGTGCTTTGAGGCCTATGGTGAAAAGGAAATATCCTCAGATAAAAACCAGAAAGAAGCTTTCTGAGAAACTGCTTTGTGATATGTGAATTCATCTCAGAGAGTTACACCTTTCTTTTCAATGAGTAGTTTGATAAAACTGTTTTCTTGGAATCTGCAATGGGATATTTCAGAGTGCATTGAATCTTACGGTGACAAATGAAATATGCTCACATAAAAACTAGAAAGAAGCTTTCTGAGAAACTGCTTTGTGATATCCTATTTCATCTCACAGATTTACACGATTCTTTTCATGTATCAGTTTGGTAGAACTCTTTTTGTGGAATCTGAGATGGGATATTTCAGATCACATTGAAGAATACGGTGACAAAGGAAATATCCTCAAATAAAAACTAGAAAGAAGCCTTCTGAGAAACTTCTTCATTATGTGTGAATTCGTCTCTCAGAGTTACACTCTTCTTTTCATTGTGCAGTTTGCTAACACTATTTTCTTGGAATCTGCAATGGGCTAGTTCAGAGCGCATTGCAGCTTATGGTGAAAAAGGAAATATCCTCATATAAAAATTAGAAAGAAGCTTTCTGAGAAAGTGCTTTTTGCAGGGTTAATTCATCTCACAGAGATACACGATTTTTTTCATGAATCAGTTTGTTAGAACTGTTTTTGGGGAGTCTGAGAAGGGATATTTTGAATTGCGTTGAAGCCTACCGTGACAAATGAAATGTCCTCAGATAAAAAACTAGGAAAAATCTTTCTGAGAAAGTACTTTGTGATGTGTGAATTGATCTCACAGATTTACATGTTTCTTTTCATGGAGCAGTTTGATAACACTGTTTTCGTAGAATCTGCAACTGGATATTTGGGAGTACATTGAGGCCAATAGTGAAAAGGGAAATTTCCGTTAAAAACCGGAAAGAATCTTACTGAGAAACTTCTTTGTGGTGTGTGAATTCATCATACAGTTTTGCACCATTCGTTTAATTGAGCAGTTTGATGACACTGTTTTCATGGAATCTGCAATAGGATATTTGGGAGTGCTTTGAAGCATTTGGGGACAAAGGAAATATCCTCAGATAAAGACCAAAAAGAAGCTTTCTGTGAAACTGCTTTGTGATGTGTGAGTTTTTCTTACAGAGTTACAACCTTCTTTTCATTGAGAAGTTTTCTACAACATTTTTCATGGAATGTGCAACGGGATATTCCAGAGCACACTGCAGAATATGGTGAAAAAGGAAATATCCTCAGATAAAACTTGAAAGAACCTATCTGAGAAACAGTTTTTTGATGTGTGAATTCATGTCACAGAGTTACACCACTCTTTTCATAGAGCAGCTTGGTAGAACTTTTTGGGGATTCTGAGAAGAGATATTTTCTACAGCATTGAAGCCTATGGTGACAAAGGAAATATCCTCAGATAAAAACTACAAAGAACCTTTCTGAGAGACTGTTTTGTGATGTGTGAATTCATCACACACATTTTCATGATTCTTTTCCTGGGGAAGTTTGATAACACTGTTTAGTGGAATGTACAATAGGATATTATGGAGCACAGTGAAGTCTATATTGACAAAGGAAATATACTCAGACACAAACCAAAAAGAAATTTCCTGAGAAAGAGCTTTGTGACATATGAATTCACCTAACAGATTTACACGTTTCATTTCATGGAGACTTTGCTAACACTATTTTCATGGAATCTACAAAGTGATATTCAGGAGCACATAGAGGCCTGTGGTAAAAAAGGAAATATCCTCAGATAAAAAATAGAAAGACACTTTCTGAGAAACTGCTTTGTGATTTGTGAATTCATCTCACAGAGTTATTCGATTATTTTCATGGAGCAGTTAGGTAGCACAGTTTTTGGGGAATATGAGAAAGGATAATTTGGATGACATTGAAGCCTATGGTGACAAAGGAAATATCCTCAGGTAAAAACTAGAAGAAACTTTCTGTGAAACTGCTTTGTGATGTGTGAATTCACCTCACAGTGTTACATCTCTATTTTCTTGCATCAGTCTGCTAACACTGTTTTCATGGAATCTGCAACAGGATATTTTGGAGTTCATTGAAACTCTTGGAGACAAAGGAAGTATCCTCAAGGAAAAACTAGAAAGAAATCCTCTGAGAAACCGCTTTTTGATGGCTTAATTCATCTTGTAGAGTTACAAAATTCTTTCTGTACAGCAGTTTTGTAGTACTGTTTTTGAGGAATCAGAGAAGGGATATTTTTGATCACAATATAGCCTATGATGACAAAGGACATATCTTCAGGTAAAAAATAGAAAGAAGCTGTCTGAGAAACTGCTTTGTGATTTGTGAATTCATCTCACAGAGTTATTTGATTCTTTTCATGGAGTTGTTTTGTAGCACTGATTTGGGGAATCTGAGAAGGGATATTTTGAATTACATTGAAGCCTATGGTGACAAAGGAAACATCCTCAGATTAAAACTAGAAAGAAACTTTTGAGAAACTGCTTTATGATTTGTGAATTTATCTCACAGAGTTACACGATTCTTTTCATGGAGCAGTTGGGTTACCCTGTTTTTGGGGAATCTGAGAAGGGATATTTTGGATCGCATTGAAGCCTATGGTAACAAAAAAATATTAAACAGGTAAAACTAGAAAGAAGCTGTCTCAGAAACTTCTTTGTGATGTGTGTATTCATCTCACAGAGTAACACCTTTCTTTTCATGGAACAGTTTGTTAACAATGTTAGTGTGCTATCTACAAAGTGATATTTGGGAGCGAGTTGAGACCTATGGTGAAAAAGGAAATATCTTCAGATAAAAACTAGAAAGAAGCTTTCTGAGAAAATGCTTTGTGATGTGAGAATTCATCTCATAGAATTACACCACTAGTTTCGTGGAGCAGTTTGTTAACACTGTTTTCTTGGATTCTGCAACAAGATATTTCAGAGTGCATTGAAGCCTCTGGTGACACACAAAGTATCCTCAGACAAAACCGCAAAAGAAACTTTCTCTGAAACTTCTTTGTAATATGTGAATTCATCTCCCAGAGTTACATCTTTCTTTTCATGGAGCAGTTTGCTGACACTGTTTTCGTGGAATCTGCAAAGGGATATTTGGGAGCACTTTGAGGCCTAGAGTGAAAAAGGAAATATCATCAGGAAAAAACGAGAAAGAAGCTTTCTGAGAAACTACTTTTTGATGTGTGAATTCATCTCACAGACTTACATGGTCCTTTTCACTGAGCAGTTTAATAACACTGTTTTCATGGAATCTGCAATAGGATATTTCTGAGCGCATTGAAGCCTATGGTGACAAAGGAAATATCCTCTGATAAAAACCAGAAAGATGCTTTCTGAGAAACTGCTTTGTGATGTGTGAATTCATCTCACAGAGTTACACTGTTCCTTTAATTGAGCGGTAGGCTAACACTGTTTCCTTGGAATCTGCAAAGGCATATTTCAGAGCCCATTGAAGCGTATTGTGACAACAGAAATATCCTTAGAGAAAAACTGGAAAGAAGTTTTCTGAGAAACCGCTTTGTGGCGTGTTAATTCATCACACAGGGTTACACCATTCTTTTCATTGAGCAGTTTGGTAGCACTCTTTTTGGGGAATCTGAGAAGGGATATTTTGGATCGTATTGAAGCCTATGTTGAAAAGGAAATGTCCCCAGATAAATCTAGAAAGAAACTTTCTGAGAAAGTTCTTTGTGATGTGTGAATTCATCTCACAGAGTTACATCTTTCTTTCCATGGAGCAGTTCGCTAAAACTGTTTTCATGTAATCTTCAAGGGGATATTTCAGACCGCATTGAGGCCTTTGATGGAAAACTAATATCCTCAGATAAAAAACCAAAAAGAAGCATTCTGAGAAACTGCTTTGTGATGTGTGAATTCATCTTACAGTGTTACACAGTTCTTTTCATTGAGCAGCTTGCTAACACTTTTTTCGTTTAATCTGCGATGGGATATTCTGGAGTGCACTGAGGAATACGGTGAAAAGGGAATTACCCTCAGATAAAAATGAGAAAGAAGCTTTCACAGAACTCCTTTGTGATGTGTGTATTCATCTCATAGAGGTAAACGTTTCTGTTGAGGGAGCACTTTCGCATCACTGTTTTTGTGGTGTCTGAGAAGGGATATCTGAGAACGCATTGAAGTCTATGGTAGAAAAGGAAATATCCTCACACAAAAACTAGAAAGAAGATTCCTGAGAAACTTCTTTGTTATGGGTCAATTTATCTCACAGAGTTGCATCATTCTTTTCATGGAGCAGTTTTTAAGCACTGTTTTTATGGAATCTGCAGAGGGATAATTGGAAGTGCATAGAGGCCTAAGGTGAAAAAAGAAATTTCTTCAGGTAACAATTGGAGAGAAGCTTTTGGAGAAACTCCCTCATGATGTGTGAATTCATCTCATAGAGTTAAACGTTTCTGTTAGGGGGCACTTTGGCATCACTGTTTTTGTGGTGTCTGACAAGGGATATTTGGGAGTGCATTGCAATCTATGGTAGAAAAGGAAATATCCTCAGATAAAAACTAGAACGAAGCTATCTGAGAAAACGCTTTATCATGAGTTAATTCATCTCCCAGAGTTACACGAATCTTTTCATGGAGCAGTTTGGTATTACTATTTTTAGGGAATGTGAGAAGGGATATTTTTAATTGCTTTGAAGCCTAAGGTGGCAAAGGAAATATCCTAAGATAAAAACTAGAAAGAAGCTTTCTGAGAAAGTTCTTTGTCATGTGTGAATTCATCTCACAGAGTAACACCTTTCTTTTCATGGAACAGTTTGTTAACAATGTTAGTGTGCTATCTACAAAGTGATATTTGGGAGCGAGTTGAGACCTATGGTGAAAAAGGAAATATCTTCAGATAAAAACTAGAAAGAAGCTTTCTGAGAAAATGCTTTGTGATGTGAGAATTCATCTCATAGAATTACACCACTAGTTTCGTGGAGCAGTTTGTTAACACTGTTTTCTTGGATTCTGCAACAAGATATTTCAGAGTGCATTGAAGCCTCTGGTGACACACAAAGTATCCTCAGACAAAACCGCAAAAGAAACTTTCTCTGAAACTTCTTTGTAATATGTGAATTCATCTCCCAGAGTTACATCTTTCTTTTCATGGAGCAGTTTGCTGACACTGTTTTCGTGGAATCTGCAAAGGGATATTTGGGAGCACTTTGAGGCCTAGAGTGAAAAAGGAAATATCATCAGGAAAAAACGAGAAAGAAGCTTTCTGAGAAACTACTTTTTGATGTGTGAATTCATCTCACAGACTTACATGGTCCTTTTCACTGAGCAGTTTAATAACACTGTTTTCATGGAATCTGCAATAGGATATTTCTGAGCGCGTTGAAGCCTATGGTGACAAAGGAAATATCCTCTGATAAAAACCAGAAAGATGCTTTCTGAGAAACTGCTTTGTGATGTGTGAATTCATCTCACAGAGTTACACTGTTCCTTTAATTGAGCGGTAGGCTAACACTGTTTCCTTGGAATCTGCAAAGGCATATTTCAGAGCCCATTGAAGCGTATTGTGACAACAGAAATATCCTTAGAGAAAAACTGGAAAGAAGTTTTCTGAGAAACCGCTTTGTGGCGTGTTAATTCATCACACAGGGTTACACCATTCTTTTCATTGAGCAGTTTGGTAGCACTCTTTTTGGGGAATCTGAGAAGGGATATTTTGGATCGTATTGAAGCCTATGTTGAAAAGGAAATGTCCCCAGATAAATCTAGAAAGAAACTTTCTGAGAAAGTTCTTTGTGATGTGTGAATTCATCTCACAGAGTTACATCTTTCTTTCCATGGAGCAGTTCGCTAAAACTGTTTTCATGTAATCTTCAAGGGGATATTTCAGACCGCATTGAGGCCTTTGATGGAAAACTAATATCCTCAGATAAAAAACCAAAAAGAAGCATTCTGAGAAACTGCTTTGTGATGTGTGAATTCATCTTACAGTGTTACACAGTTCTTTTCATTGAGCAGCTTGCTAACACTTTTTTCGTTTAATCTGCGATGGGATATTCTGGAGTGCACTGAGGAATACGGTGAAAAGGGAATTACCCTCAGATAAAAATGAGAAAGAAGCTTTCACAGAACTCCTTTGTGATGTGTGTATTCATCTCATAGAGGTAAACGTTTCTGTTGAGGGAGCACTTTCGCATCACTGTTTTTGTGGTGTCTGAGAAGGGATATCTGAGAACGCATTGAAGTCTATGGTAGAAAAGGAAATATCCTCACACAAAAACTAGAAAGAAGATTCCTGAGAAACTTCTTTGTTATGGGTCAATTTATCTCACAGAGTTGCATCATTCTTTTCATGGAGCAGTTTTTAAGCACTGTTTTTATGGAATCTGCAGAGGGATAATTGGAAGTGCATAGAGGCCTAAGGTGAAAAAAGAAATTTCTTCAGGTAACAATTGGAGAGAAGCTTTTGGAGAAACTCCCTCATGATGTGTGAATTCATCTCATAGAGTTAAACGTTTCTGTTAGGGGGCACTTTGGCATCACTGTTTTTGTGGTGTCTGACAAGGGATATTTGGGAGTGCATTGCAATCTATGGTAGAAAAGGAAATATCCTCAGATAAAAACTAGAACGAAGCTATCTGAGAAAACGCTTTATCATGAGTTAATTCATCTCCCAGAGTTACACGAATCTTTTCATGGAGCAGTTTGGTATTACTATTTTTAGGGAATGTGAGAAGGGATATTTTTAATTGCTTTGAAGCCTAAGGTGGCAAAGGAAATATCCTAAGATAAAAACTAGAAAGAAGCTTTCTGAGAAAGTTCTTTGTCATGTGTGAATTCATCTCACAGAGTTACACCTTTCCTTTCATGGAGCAGTTTGCTAACACTGTTTTCGTGGAATCTGTAAAGGGATATTTGGGAGCACATTGAGGCCTAGAGTGAAAAAGGAAATACCCTCAGATAAAAAACAGAAAGAAGCTTTCTGAGAAACTGCTTTGTGATGTGTGAGTTCATCTTACAGAGATACACTGTCCTTTACATTGATGAGTTTCCCAACTTCTTTTTGATTGATCAATTTATCTCACAGGGTTACATCAATCCTTTCATAGTGCAGTATGTTAGCACTGTTTTTGTGGAATCTGCAGAGGGATATTTGAGAGCACATAGAGGCCTAAGATGAAAAAAGAAATTTCTCTAGGTAACAACAGGAGAGAAGATTTTAGAGAAACTCCTTTGTGATGTTCGCATTAATCTCATAGAGGTAGCATTTCTGTGGAGGAAGCACTTTGACATCAAGGTTTTTGTGGTGCCTGAGATGGGATATTTGGGAGCGTACTAAAGCCAACATTGGAAAAGGAAATATCCTCATATAAAAACCAGAAAGAACCTTTCTTTGAAACCACTTTGTGATGCATTACTTCGTGTCACAGAGTTACACAATTCTTTTCATGGAGCTGTTTGGTAACAGTGTTTTCGTGGATTCTGCAAAGGGATATTTGGGACTGCATTGAGATCTATAGTGGAAAAGGAAATATCCTCAGATAAAACCTAGAAAGAAACTTTCTGAGAAACTGCTTTGTGATGTGTGAATTCATTTCACAGAGTTACACCATACTTTTCATTGAACAGTTTTCTAACAATGTTTTTGTGGAATCTGCAATAGGATATTTTAGAGTGCATTGAAGCCTATGGTGACAAAAGAAATATTCTCAGGTAGAAATCAAAAAGAGGCTTTCACATAAACTACTTTGTGATGTGTGAATTCATCTCACAGAGTTACACCGTTCTTTTCATTGAACAGTTTGCTAATACTGTTTCCTTGAAATCTGCAATAGGATGTTTTGGAGCACATTGAAGCCTATAATTACAAAGGAAATATCCTCAGATAAAAACTAGAAAGAAGCTTTCTGAGAACGTTCCTTTGATTAGTGAATTTATCTCACAGAGTTTTACCTTTCTTTTTCATGCAGCAGTTTGATAATACCATTTTTGTGGAATCTGAAAAGGGATATCTGTGGGTGTATTGAGGCCTATGTTGAAAAAGGAAATAACCTCAGGTATTAAGTAGAAAGTAGGATTCTGAGAAACTGCTTTGTGGTGTGTGAACTCACACCACAGAGTTAAAATGTTCCTTTCTTTGAGAAGTTTGCTAACAACATTATCATGGAATCTCCAAAGGGATATTTAGTAGCGCATTGAGGCCTACTATGAAAAAGCAAATATCCTCAGATAATAACTAGAAAGAAGCTTACTGAGAAACTGCTTTGTGATGTGTGAATTCATCTCACAGAGTTAAAATGTTCCTTTCATTGAGAAGTTTGCTAACACTGTTTTCTTGGGGTCTGCAAAGGGATATTTTGGAGCACATTGAAGCTTATGGGACAAAGGAACCATCCTCAGACAAAAACTAGAAAGAATCTTTCTGAGAAATTGCTTTGTGATTCGTGAATTCATCTCACAGAGTTACATGAATCTTCTCATGGAACAGTTTATTAGCAACGTTTTTGGGGAATCTGAGAAGGGATATTTTGGATCAGATTGAAGCCTATGGTGACAAAGGGAGTATCCTCAGATAAAAACCAGAAAGAAGCTTTGTGAGAAAGTCCTTTGTGATGTGTGAATTCATCTCAAAGATGACCACCTTTCTTTTCATGGAGCAGTTTGTTAACACTGTTTTCGTGGAATCTGCAAAGGAATATTTGGGAGTGCATTGAGGCCAATGGTAAAAAAGGAAATATCCTCAGATAAAAACTAGAAAGAATCTTTCTGAGAAACTGCTTTGTGTTGTGTGAATTCAGCTAACAGAGTTAAACCGTTGTTTTCATTGAGCAATTTGCTCACACTGTTTTTTGGTGGAATCTACAAAGGGATATTTGGGAGTGCATTGAAGCCTACATTTGCAAAGGAAATATACTCAAATAAAAACCAAAAAGAAGTTTTCCGAGAAACTCCTTTGTGATGTGTTAATTCATCTCACAGAGTTTCACAAACGTTTTCTAGGATCAGTTTGGTTGCAGTTTTTTGGGGGATTCAGAGAAGGGATATTTTGAATTGCATTGAAGCCTACAGTGACAAATGAAATATCCTTAGATAAAATCTATAAAGTTACATTCTGAGAAATTTCTTTGTGATGTTTGAATTCATCTCACAGAGTTACACTGTTCTTTTCATGGAGAAGTTTGGTAGCCTCTTTCTGAGGAATCTGAGAGGGGATATTGGATCACATTGAAGTCAAGAGTGTCAAAGAAATATTCCCAGAAAATACTAGAAAGCTTTATGTGATAATTTTTGTGATGTGTGAAATCATCTAACAGAGTTACACAATTCCTTTCATGAATCAGTTTGGTAACCCTGTTTTTGGGGAATCTGAGGAAGGATATTTTGTATTGCATTGAAGCCAATGGTGACAAAGGAAACAGCCTTAGATAAAAACTAGAAATAAGCTTTCTGAGAAAGTTCTTTGTGATCTGTTTTTTCATCTCACAGGGTTACACTTTTCGTTTCATGGAGCTGTTTGCTAACACTGTTTTCGTGGAAACTGCATAGGTATATTTGGGAGCTCATTGAGGCCTGCTGTAAAAAGAGAAATATCCTCAGATAAAAATTAGAAAGAATCTTTTGGAGAAACTACTTTGTGATGTGTCAATTCATTTCACAGAGTTACACTGTTCTTTTTAATGAGCAGTTTGTTAACATTGTTTTCTTGGAATGTGCAATGGAATATTTCAGAGCACATTGAAGCTTATGGTGACAAAGGAAATATCATGAGACAAAAAGTAGAAAGAAGCTTTCTGAGAAACTGCTTTGTGATTTGTGAGTTCATCCCACAGAGTTACACGATTCTTCTCATGGGGCAATTTGTTAGCACTGTTTTTGGGGAATCTGAAAAGGAATATTTTGGGTTTCATAGAAGCCTATGGTGACAAAGGGAATATCCTCAGATAAAAACTAGACAGAGGCATTCTGAGAAAGTTCTTTGTGAAGTGTGAATTCATCTCATAGAGTTACACCTTTCTTTTTATGGAGCCGTTTGCTAACACTGTTTTTGTGGAATCTGCAAAGGGTTATTTGGGGACAAATTTAGGCCTATGGTGAAAAAGGAAATATCCTTAGAAAAAAACTGCAAAGAAGCTTTCTGAGAAACTACTTTGTGATGTGTGAATTCATCTCACAGAGTTACACTGTTCATTTCATTGAACAGTTTGCTAATACAGTTTTCTTGGAAACTGCAATGTGATATTTCAGAGTGCATTAATGCTTATGGTGACAAAGGAAATATCCTCAAACAAAAAAACAGAAAGGAGCTTTCTGAGATATTTCTTTTGATGTGTGAATTCATCTCACAGAGTTACACCTTTCTTTCATGGCGCAATTTACTAACATGGTTTTCGTGGAATCTGCAAAGGGATATTTTGGTGCCGACTGAGGCTTATACTGAAAAAGGAAATATACTCAGATAAAAACTAGAAAAAAGCGTTCTGAGAAACTGATTTGTGATGTGTGATTTCATCTTACAGAATTATACCATTGTTTTCATTGAGCAGTTTGATAACACTCTTTTCATGGAATCCGCAATAGGATATTTGGGAGCGCATTGAAGCCTATGGTGACAAAGGAAATATCCTCAGACAAAAACCAAACAGAAGCTTTCTGAGAAACCGCTTTGTAAAGTGTGAATTCACGTCACAGATTTACACATTTCTTTTTTCATGGAGCAGTTTGCTAACACTATTTTTGTGGAATCTGTAAAGGGATATTTTTGAGCGCATTGAGGCCAATGGCGAAAAAGAAAATATCCAGACAAAAAAGAAAGAAACTTTCTGAGAAACTGTTTTGTGATTTGTGAATTCAACTCACTGAGTTACACCTTTCTTTTCATTAAGCAGTTTGGTAACACTGCTTTTGTGGAATCTGCAAAGGGATATTCGGGAGCGCCTAGAGTCCAATGATGAAAAAAGAAGTATCTTCAGGCAAAAACAAGAGAGAATCTTTCTGAGAAACTCCTTTGTGATGTGTGCATTAATCTAATAGAGTTAAATGTTTCTGTTGAGGGAGCACTTTGGCGTCACTCTTTTTGTGGTGTCTGAGAAGGGATATTTGGGAGCACATGAAGCCTATGGTGGAAAAGGAAATATCCTCAAACAAAAACTAGAATGAAGCTTTCTGAGGAAGTTGTTTGTGATGTGTGAATTTACCTCAAGAGGTACACCTTACTTGTCATCAAGCAGTTTGCTACCACTGTTTTCGAGGAATCTGCAAATGAATATATGGGAGTGCATTGAGGCCTATAGTGAATAAAGAAATATCCTCAGATAAAACCAAGAAAGAATCTTTCTGAGAAACTGGTTGGTGTTGTGTGACTTCATGTCACAGAGTGACATTGTTCTTTTCATTCAGGATTTTGTTAATGCTGTTTTTGTAGAATCTACAATAGCATATTTTGGAGCACATTGAAGTGTATGATGGCAAAGGAAATATCCTCAGAAAAAAACTAGAAAGAAGTTTTCTGACAAGCAGTTTTGTGATGTGAATTAATCTCACAGAGTTACACCATTCCTTTCATGGAGCAGTTTGGTAGCACTGTTTTTGGGGAATCTGAGAAGGGATATTTTGGATCACATTGAAGCCTAAGGTGACAAAGGAAATATCCTCAGATAAAAAATAGAAAGAAGATTTCTGAGAAAGTTCTTTGTGATGTGTGAAGTCAGCTCACAGAGTTACACATTTCTTTTCATGGAGCAGTTGACAAACACTGTTTTCGTGGAATCTTCAAAGGGACATTTTGAACGCTTTTAGGCCAATGGTGAAAAACTAAATATCCTCAGATAAAAACTAGGAAGAATCTTTCTGACAAACTGCTTTGTGATGTGTGAATTCATCACACAGAGTTAAATCTTTCTTTTCATTGATCAGCTTGTTAACACTGTATTCTTGGAATCCACAATGGGCTATTTCAGGGTGGTTTGAAGCTTATGACAAAAAAGGAAGTATCCTCATATTAAAACTAGAAAGAAGTTTTCTGAGAAACTGCTTTGTGATTTGTTAATTCAGCTCACACAGTTACATGATTCTTTTCATGGTTCAGTTTGGTAGCACTATTTTTGGGGAATCTAAGAAGGGATATTTTGGATCACATTGAAACATAAGATGACAAAGTAAATATCCTCAGATAAAAGACAGAAAGAAGCTTTCTGAGAAAGTTCTTCATGAAGTGTGAATTCATATCACATAGTTATACCTTTCTGTTTATGGAGCAGCATGCTAACACTGCTTTCCTGGTATCTGAAAAGGGATACTTGGGAGCACCTTGAGGCCTATGGTGAAAAAGGAAATATCATTAGAGAAAAACTATAAAGAAGCTTTCTGAGAAACTGCTTTTTGATGGGTGAATTCATCTCAGAGAGTTCCATCTTTCTTCTCATTGTGTAGTTTGGTAACACTGTTTTTGGGCAATCTGCAAAGGGATTTTCAGGAGCTCATAGAGGAATATGGTGAAAAAGGAAGTATCTTCAGATAAAAACTGGAGAGAAGATTTTTGAGAAACTGTTTTGCGATGAGTGCATTCACCTCCTAGAGATAAATCATTTCGTTGATTGAGCAGTTTGGCATCACTGTTTTTGTGTTGTTGGAGAAGGGATAGTTGGGAGTGCATTGAGGCTGATGGTGGATTAGTAAATTTGCAAAGATAAAAGCTATAAAGAAGATTTCTGATAGACCGTTTTGTGATGGGTGAATTCATGTAACAGAGTTAAATCTTTCTTTTCATTGAGCAGTTTGTTAACAATGTTTTTGTGGACTATGCAAAGAGATATTTGGGAGCAGATAGAGGCCAATGTTGAAAAAGGAATTATCTTCAGGTAAAAACTGGAGAGAAAGTTTCTGGTAACCCTTTTGTGATGTGTGCATTCATCTCATAGAGGTAAAGCTTTCTGTTGAGAGAGTACTTTGGCATCACTGTTTTTGTGGTGTCTGAGAAAGGATATTTGGGAGCACATGACAGCCGATGGTGGAAAAGAAATATCCTGAGATAAAAACTAGAAAGAAGATTTCTGAGAAATTTCTCTGTGACGGCTGAATTCATCACACAAAGTTATAACTTTGTTTTCATTGAGCAGTTTGGTAGCACTGCTTTTATGGAATCTGCAAAGGGATATTCAGAAACTCCTGAAGGCCTACGGTGGAAAAAGAAATAAATTCAGATAAATACTAGATACAAAGTTTTCGAGAAATGGTTTTGTGAATTGTGTATTCATCTCAAAGAGTTTAAACTTTATGTTGATTGAGCAGTTCTGCATCACTGTTTTGGTGGTATCTGAGAGGAGTGATTTTTTATCACATTGAAGCCTATGGTGAAAAAGAAATATCCTCAGATTTAAGCTAGAAAGAAGTTTTCTGAGAAACTGCTTTGTGATGGGTGAATTCATCTCACAGAATTACACATTTCTTTTCATTGAGCAGTTTGGTAACACTGTTTTTGTGGAATCTGCAAAGGGATATTCGGGAGTGCAAAGAGTCCAATGGTGAAAAAGGAAATATCTTCAGGTAAAAACTGGAGAGAAGCTCTCTGAGAAACTCCTTTGTGATGTGTGCATTCATCTCACTGAGTTAAACGTTTCTGTTGAGGGAGCACTTTGGCATCACTGTTTTTGTGGTGTCTGAGAAGGGATATTTGGGAGCACATTGAAGCCTGTGGCTTAAAAGGAAATATCCGCATATAAAAACTAGAAAGAAGCTTTGTGAGAAGCAGTTTTGTGATGTATGAACTCATCTCACAGAGTTACACCATTCTTTTCATGGAGCAGTTTGGTAGCACTGTTTTTGGGGAATCTGAGAAGGAATATTTTGGATCGCACTGAAGCTTATGGTGACAAAGGAAATATCCTCAGATCAAAACTAGAAAGGGGTGGGCGGAGCAAGATGGCCAAATAGGAGCAGCTCCAGTCTCCAACTCCCAGCACGAGCGACACAGAAGACCGGTGATTTCTGCATTTTCAACTGAGGTACTGGGTTCATCTCACTGGGGAGTGCCGGACGATCGGAGCTGGTCAGCTGCTGCAGCCCGACCAGCGAGAGCTGAAGCAGGGCGAGGCATTGCCTCACCTGGGAAGCACAAGGGGGAAGGGAGTCCCTTTTCCTAGCCAGGGGAACTGAGACACACAACACCTGGAAAATTCGGGTAACTCCCACCCCAATACTGCGCTTTAGGAAACAGGCACACCAGGAGATCATATCCCACACCTGGCCGGGAGGGTCCCACACCCACGGAGCCTCCCTCGTTGCTAGCGCAGCAGTCTGTGATCTACCGGCAAGGCAGCAGCGAGGCTGGGGGAGGGGCGCCCGCCATTGCTGAGGCTTAAGTAGGTAAACAAAGCTGCTGGGAAGCTCGAACTGGGTGGAGCTCACAGCAGCTCAAGGAAACCTGCCTGTCTCTGTAGACTCCACCTCTGGGGACAGGGCACAGTAAACTAACACACACAGACACCTCTGCAAAGACGCAAACGACTCTGTCTGACAGCTTTGAAGAGAGCAGTGGATCTCCCAACACGGAGGCTGAGATCTGAGAAGGGACGGACTCCCTGCTCAAGCGGGTCTCTGACCCCTGAGTAGCCTAACTGGGAGACATCCCCCACTAGGGGCAGTCTGACACCCCACACCTCGCAGGGAGGAGTATACCCCTGAGAGGAAGCTTCCAAAGCAAGAATCAGACAGGTACACTCGCTCTTCAGAAATATTCTATCTTCTGCAGCCTCTGCTGCTGATACCCAGGCAAACAGGGTCTGGAGTGGACCTCAAGCAATCTCCAACAGACCTACAGCTGAGGGTCCTGACTGTTAGAAGGAAAACTATCAAACAGGAAGGACACCTACACCAAAACCCCATCAGTACATCACCATCATCAAAGACCAGAGGCAGATAAAACCACAAAGATGGGGAAAAAGCAGGGCAGAAAAGCTGGAAATTCAAAAAATAAGAGTGCATCTCCCCCGGCAAAGGAGCGCAGCTCGTCGCCAGCAACGGATCAAAGCTGGACGGAGAATGACTTTGACGAGATGAGAGAAGAAGGCTTCAGTCCATCAAATTTCTCAGAGCTAAAGGAGGAATTACGTACCCAGCGCAAAGAAACTAAAAATCTTGAAAAAAAAGTGGAAGAACTGATGGCTAGAGTAATTAATGCAGAGAAGGTCCTAAACGAAATGAAAGAGATGAAAACCATGACACGAGAAATACGTGACAAATGCACAAGCTTCAGTAACCGACTCGATCAACTGGAAGAAAGAGTATCAGCGATTGAGGATCAAATGAATGAAATGAAGCGAGAAGAGAAACCAAAAGAAAAAAGAAGAAAAAGAAACGAACAAAGCCTGCAAGAAGTATGGGATTATGTAAAAAGACCAAATCTACGTCTGATTGGGGTGCCTGAAAGTGAGGGGGAAAATGGAACCAAGTTGGAAAACACTCTTCAGGATATCATCCAGGAGAACTTCCCCAACCTAGTAGGGCAGGCCAACATTCAAATCCAGGAAATACAGAGAACGCCACAAAGATACTCCTCGAGAAGAGCAACTCCAAGACACATAATTGCCAGATTCACCAAAGTTGAAATGAAGGAAAAAATCTTAAGGGCAGCCAGAGAGAAAGGTCGGGTTACCCACAAAGGGAAGCCCATCAGACTAACAGCAGATCTCTCGGCAGAAACTCTCCAAGCCAGAAGAGAGTGGGGGCCAATATTCAACATTCTTAAAGAAAAGAATTTTAAACCCAGAATTTCATATCTAGCCAAACTAAGTTTCATAAGTGAAGGAGAAATAAAATCCTTTACAGATAAGCAAATGCTTAGAGATTTTGTCACCACTAGGCCTGCCTTACAAGAGATCCTGAAGGAAGCACTAAACATGGAAAGGAACAACCGGTACCAGCCATTGCAAAAACATGCCAAAATGTAAAGACCATTGAGGCTAGGAAGAAACTGCATCAACTAATGAGCAAAATAACCAGTTAATATCATAATGGCAGGATCAAGTTCACACATAACAATCTTAACCTTAAATGTAAATGGACTAAATGCTCCAATTAAAAGACACAGACTGGCAAACTGGATAAAGAGTCAAGACCCATCAGTCTGCTGTATTCAGGAGACCCATCTCACACGCAGAGACATACATAGGCTCAAAATAAAGGGATGGAGGAAGATTTACCAAGCAAATGGAGAACAAAAAAAAGCAGGGGTTGCAATACTAGTCTCTGATAAAACAGACTTTAAACCATCAAAGATCAAAAGAGACAAAGAAGGCCATTACATAATGGTAAAGGGATCAATTCAACAGGAAGAGCTAACTATCCTAAATATATATGCACCCAATACAGGAGCACCCAGATTCATAAAGCAAGTCCTTAGAGACTTACAAAGAGACTTAGACTCCCATACAATAATGATGGGAGACTTCAACACTCCACTGTCAACATTAGACAGATCAACGAGACAGAAAGTTAACAAGGATATCCAGGAATTGAACTCATCTCTGCAACAAGCAGACCTAATAGACATCTATAGAACTCTCCACCCCAAATCAACAGAATATACATTCTTCTCAGCACCACATCATACTTACTCCAAAATTGACCACGTAATTGGAAGTAAAGCACTCCTCAGCAAATGTACAAGAACAGAAATTATAACAAACTGTCTCTCAGACCACAGTGCAATCAAACTAGAACTCAGGACTAAGAAACTCACTCAAAACCGCTCAACTACATGGAAACTGAACAACCTGCTCCTGAATGACTACTGGGTACATAACGAAATGAAGGCAGAAATAAAGATGTTCTTTGAAACCAATGAGAACAAAGATACAACATACCAGAATCTCTGGGACACATTTAAAGCAGTGTGTAGAGGGAAATTTATAGCACTAAATGCCCACAAGAGAAAGCAGGAAAGATCTAAAATTGACACTCTAACATCGCAATTAAAAGAACTAGAGAAGCAAGAGCAAACACATTCGAAAGCTAGCAGAAGGCAAGAAATAACTAAGATCAGAGCAGAACTGAAGGAGATAGAGACACAAAAAACCCTCCAAAAAATCAATGAATCCAGGAGTTGGTTTTTTGAAAAGATCAACAAAATTGACAGACCACTAGCCAGACTAATAAAGAAGAAAAGAGAGAAGAATCAAATCGACGCAATTAAAAATGATCAAGGGGATATCACCACTGACCCCACAGAAATACAAACTACCATCAGAGAATACTATAAACACCTCTACGCAAATAAACTGGAAAATCTAGAAGAAATGGATAATTTCCTGGACACTTACACTCTTCCAAGACTAAACCAGGAAGAAGTTGAATCCCTGAATAGACCAATAGCAGGCTCTGAAATTGAGGCAATAATTAATAGCCTACCAACCAAAAAAAGTCCAGGACCAGATGGATTCACAGCTGAATTCTACCAGAGGTACAAAGAGGAGTTGGTACCATTCCTTCTGAAACTATTCCAATCAATAGAAAAAGAGGGAATCCTCCCTAACTCATTTTATGAGGCCAACATCATCCTGATACCAAAGCCTGGCAGAGACACAACAAAAAAAGAGAATTTTAGACCAATATCCCTGATGAACATCGATGCAAAAATCCTCAATAAAATACTGGCAAACCGGATTCAGCAACACATCAAAAAGCTTATCCACCATGATCAAGTGGGCTTCATCCCTGGGATGCAAGGCTGGTTCAACATTCGCAAATCAATAAACATAATCCAGCATATAAACAGAATCAAAGACAAGAACCACATGATTATCTCAATTGATGCAGAAAAGGCTTTTGACAAAATTCAACAGCCCTTCATGCTAAAAACGCTCAATTAATTCGGTATTGATGGAACGTACCTCAAAATAATAAGAGCTATTTATGACAAAGCCACAGCCAATATCATACTGAATGGGCAAAAACTGGAAAAATTCCCTTTGAAAACTGGCACAAGACAGGGATGCCCTCTCTCACCACTCCTATTCAACATAGTGTTGGAAGTTCTGGCTAGGGCAATTAGGCAAGAGAAAGAAATCAAGGGTATTCAGTTAGGAAAAGAAGAAGTCAAACTGTCCCTCTTTGCAGATGACATGATTGTATATTTAGAAAACCCCATTGTCTCAGCCCAAAATCTCCTTAAGCTGATAAACAACTTCAGCAAAGTCTCAGGATACAAAATTAATGTGCAAAAATCACAAGCATTCTTATACACCAGTAACAGACAAACAGAGAGCCAAATCAGGAATGAACTTCCATTCACAATTGCTTCAAAGAGAATAAAATACCTAGGAATCCAACTTACAAGGGATGTAAAGGACCTCTTCAAGGAGAACTACAAACCACTGCTCAGTGAAATCAAAGAGGACACAAACAAATGGAAGAACATACCATGCTCATGGATAGGAAGAATCAATATTGTGAAAATGGCCATACTGCCCAAGGTAATTTATAGATTCAATGCCATCCCCATCAAGCTACCAATGAGTTTCTTCACAGAATGGGAAAAAACTGCTTTAAAGTTCATATGGAACCAAAAAAGAGCCCGCATCTCCAAGACAATCCTAAGTCAAAAGAACAAAGCTGGAGGCATCACGCTACCTGACTTCAAACTATACTACAAGGCTACAGTAACCAAAACAGCATGGGACTGGTACCAAAACAGAGATATAGACCAATGGAACAGAACAGAGTCCTCAGAAATAATACCACACATCTACAGCCATCTGATCTTTGACAAACCTGAGAGAAACAAGAAATGGGGAAAGGATTCCCTATTTAATAAATGGTGCTGGGAAAATTGGCTAGCCATAAGTAGAAAGCTGAAACTGGATCCTTTCCTTACTCCCTATACGAAAATTAATTCAAGATGGATTAGAGACTTAAATGTTAGACCTAGTACCATAAAAATCCTAGAGGAAAACCTAGGTAGTACCATTCAGGACATAGGCATGGGCAAAGATTTCATGTCTAAAACACCAAAAGCAACGGCAGCAAAAGCCAAAATTGACAAATGGGATCTCATTAAACTAAAGAGCTTCTGCACAGCAAAAGACACTACCATCAGAGTGAACAGGCAACCTACAGAATGGGAGAAAATTTTTGCAATCTACTCATCTGACAAAGGGCTAATATCCAGAACCTCCAAAGAACTCAAACAAATTTACAAGAAAAAAACAAACAACCCCATCAAAAAGTGGGCAAAGGACATGAACAGACATTTCTCAAAAGAAGACATTCATACAGCCAACAGACACATGAAAAAATGCTCATCATCACTGGCCATCCGAGAAATGCAAATCAAAACCACAATGAGATACCATCTCACACCAGTTAGAATGGCAATCATTAAAAAGTCAGGAAACAACAGGTGCTGGAGAGGATGTGGAGAAATAGGAACACTTTTACACTGTTGGTGGGATTGTAAACTAGTTCAACCATTATGGAAAACAGTATGGCGATTCCTCAAGGATCTAGAACTAGATGTACCATATGACCCAGCCATCCCATTACTGGGTATATACCCAAAGGATTATAAATTATGCTGCTATAAAGACACATGCACACGTATGTTTATTGTGGCACTATTCACAATAGCAAAGACTTGGAATCAACCCAAATGTCCATCAGTGACAGATTGGATTAAGAAAATGTGGCACATATACACCATGGAATACTATGCAGCCATAAAAAAGGATGAGTTTGAGTCCTTTGTAGGGACTTGGATGCAGCTGGAATCCATCATTCTTAGCAAACTATCACAAGAACAGAAAACCAAACACCGCATGTTCTCACTCATAGGTGGGAACTGAACAATGAGATCACTCGGACTCGGGAAGGGGAACATCACACACCGGGGCCTATCATGGGGAGGGGGGAGGGGGGAGGGATTGCATTGGGAGTTATACCTGATGTAAATGACGAGTTGATGGGTGCAGCACAGCAACATGGCACAAGTATACATATGTAACAAACCTGCACGTTATGCACATGTACCCTACAACTTAAAGTATAATAATAATAAATAAATTAAAAAAAAAAAAAAACTAGAAAGAAGCTTTCTGAGAAAGGTCTTTATGATGTGTGAATTCATCTCACAGTGTTACACCTCTCTTTCCGTGGAGCAGTTTGCCAACACTGTTTTCATGGAATCTGCAATGGATTACTCCGGAGCCCTTTGATGCCTATAGTGAAAAATGAACTTCCTCAGATAAAAACTAGAAAGAAGCCAACTGAAAAACAGCTTTGTGATGTGTGATTTCATCTTACAGAGTTCCACCATTCTTTTCAGTGAGCAGTTTGATAACACTGTTTTTGTGCAATGTGCAATAGGATATTTCAGAGTGCATTGAAGCCTATGGTGACAAAGGAAATATCCACAGATAAAAGTCCAAAAAGTAGCTTTCTGTTAAACTGCTTTGTGATGTGAGAATTCATCTCACAGAGTTATACCATTCTTTTCATTGAAAAGTTTGCTAACACCTTTTTCGTTTAATCTGCTATGGGATACTGGGGAGCACATTGATTAAAATGGTGAAAAGGGAAATATCCTCAGATTAAAACTAGAAGGAAGTTTGCTGAGAAATATCTTTTTGATATGTAAAGTCATCTCACAAAGTTACACCATTCTTTTCATGGAATAGATTTTTAGCACCATTTTTGGGGAATCTGAGAAGGGATATTTTGGGTCACATTGAAGCCTATGGAGACAAAGGAAATATCCTCAATTAAAAACTGGAAAGAAGATTTATGAGAAACTGCTTCATCACGTGTGATTTCATCTCAGAGTTACAATGTTGTTTCCATTGAGCAATTTGATAACACTCTTTTTGAGAAATCTGCAATAGGATATTTCGGAGTGCATTGAAGCCTATGGTGACAAAGGAAATATCCTCAGACAAAAATCAAAAAGAAGCTTTCTGAGAAACTGCTTTGTGATTTGTGAATTCATCTCACAGAGTTGCACCCTTCTTTTCATGTATCAGTTTGCTAACACTGTTTTTTTGTTTTTTTTTTTTTTTTTTTTTTTTTTTTTTGGAATTCACCAAGAGATATTTGTGAGTGCTTTGAGGCCTATGCTGAAAAAGGAAATATCCTCACATAAAAACAAGAAGAAGCTTTCTCAGAAACTGCTTTCTGACGTGTAAAGTCATCTCACAGAGTTACACTGTTATTTTGATTGAGCAGTTTGCTAACACCGTTTACTTGTAATCTGCAATGGGATATTTAGGAGCGCATTGAAGCTTATGGTGATAAAGGAAATATCCTCATATAAAAACTAGAAAGAAGCTCTCTGAGAAACCGTTTTGTAATGTTTTAATTCGTCTCACAGAGTTATATGATCCTTTTCAAGGAGCAGTTTGGTAGCATTGTTTTTGTTTAATCTGAGATGGGATATTTTGGATCGCATCGAAGCCTTTGGTGACTAAGGAAATATACTCAGATAAAAACTGTAAAGAAGCTTTCTGAGAAAGATCTTTGGGATGTGTGAGTTCATCTCACTGAGTTACACTTTTCTTTTCATAGAGCTGTTTGTTAAAACTGCTTTCCTGGTATTTGCAAAGGGATATTTGGGAGTGACCGGAAGCCTACAGTGACAAAAGAAACATCCTCAGACAAAAACTAGAAAGAAGTTTTTTGAGAAACTGCTTTGTGATTCATGAATTCATCTCACAGAGTTACACCTTTCTTTTCATTTAGCAGTATGGTAGCACTGTATTTGGGGAATCTGCAAAGGATTTTCTGGAGCTTGTAGAGGCTGATGGTGAAAAAGGAAATATCTGCAGATAAAAACTGGAGAGAAGATTTTTGAGAAACTATTTTGTGATGTGTGTATTCACCTCAGAGAAATAAACCATTATGTTGATTGAACAGTTTGGCATCACTGTTTTTGTGGTGTCTGAGAAGGGTTATTTGGGAATGCATTGAGGCTGATGGTGGAAAAGTAAATATGCTGCACAGACTAGAGCTAGAAAGGAGTTTTCTGAGAAATTTCTTTGTGGTGGGTGAATTCATCTCCCAGAGTAACTACTCTTTTCATGGAGCAGTTTGTTAACCCTGATTTTGAGGAATCTACAAAAGGATATTCAGAGCACAGAGAAGTCTAAGGTGAAAAAGGAAATACCTTCAGATAAAAACTAGAAAGAAACTTTCTGAGAGACTGTTTTGAGTTGGGTGGGTTCATCTCAGAGTCAAATCTTTCTTTTCATTGAGCAGTTTGGTAACACTGTTTTGTTGAATCTGTAATGGGATATTTAGGAGCACATAGAGGCCTAAGGTGAAAAAAGAAAATTCTCCAGGTAAAAACTGGAGAGAAGCTTTCAGAGAAAATCCTTTGTGATTTGTGCATTCATTTCATAGAGATAATCGTTTCTGTTGAGGGAGCACTTTGGCATCACTGTTTTTATGGTGTCTGAGAAGGGATATTTAGGAGCGCATTGAATCCTATGGTTTAAAAGGAAATATCCATATATAAAAACTAGAAAGAATCTTTTTGAGAAACTGCTTTTTGATGTGTGAGTTCATCTCACAGATTTACACGATTCTTTTCATGGAGCAGTTTGGTAGCACTGTTTTTGGGGAATCTGATAAGGGATATTTTAGATTGCAATGAAGCATATGGTGAAAAAGGAAATATCCTCAGATAAAAAATAGAAAGAAGCTTTCTGAGAAAGTTCTTTGTGATGGGTGAATTCATCTCACAGGGTTGTACCTTTCTTTTCATTGAGCATTTTGTTAACACTGCTTTTGTGGAATCTGCAAAGGAATATTTGCGAGCTCATTGAGGACTATAGTGAAAAAGGAAATATCCCCAGATAAAAACTAGAAAGAAATTGTCTGAGAAACTGCTTTGTGATATGTGAATTCATCTCACAGAGATACACTGTAGTTTTCATTGGGTAGTCTGATAACATTGATTTCATAGAATCTGTAAAATATACTTGGGAGTGCATTGAAGCCTATGGTGCTATTGTGAGAGAGGAAGTATAATCAGATAAAAACCAAAAAGAAGCTTTCTGAGAAACTACTTTGTGATGTGTGAATTCATCTCACAGAGTTACACCACTCTTTTCATTGAGCAGTATGCTAACACTGTTTTCGTGTAATCTGCAATAGGATATTTGGGAGTACATTGAAGCTTATTGTGAAAAAGGAAATATCCTCAAATAATAACTAGAAAACAGCTTTGTGAGAAACTGCTTAGTGATATGTCAATTCATATCACAAAGTTACACTGTTCTTTTCATTGAGTAGTAGGTTAACACTGTTTTCTTGTAATCTGCAATGGGATATTTTGGAATACATTGAAGCTTAAGGTGAGAAAGGAAATATTCTCAGACAAACACTAGAAAGAAGCTTCTGAGAAACTGCTTTGTGATTTCTGAATTCATCTCACAGAGTTGCACGATTCTTTTCATGGAGCAGTTTGGTAGCACTGTTTTTAAGGAATCTCAGAAGTGATATGTCACATCACATTGATGCCAATGGTGACCAAGAAAATGTCCTCAAAAGAAAACTAGAAGGAAGCTTCCTGATAAACTGCTTTGTGATTAGTGAATTCACTTCACAGAGTTACACATTTCTATTCATGTAGCAGGCTGCTAACAGTGTTTTCATGGAATTTGCAAAGGGATATATGGGAGCGCATTTAGGCCTATGGAGAAAAGGAAATATCCTCAGATAAAAACGACACAGAAGCTTTCTGAGAAACTGCTTTTTGATGGGTCAATATATCTCACAGAGTTACATCATTCTTTTCATGGAGCAATTTGTTAGCACTGTTTTTGTGGAATCTGCAAAGGGATATTTTGGAGCACATAGGGGTGCAAGGTGAAAAAAGAAATTTCTTCAGGTAACAACTGGAGAGAAGCTTTTGGACAAACTCCTTTGTGATGTGTGCATTCATCTCATAGAGCTCTACTTTTCTGTTAAGGGAGCACTTTGGCATCACTGTTTTTGTGGTGTCCAAGAAGGGATATTTGGGAGCACATTGAAGCCTATGGTGGAAAAGGAAATATCCTCAGATTAAAACCAAAAAGAAGAATTCTGAGAAACTGCTTTGTGATGTGTGAATTCATCTCACAGAGTTACACTGTTCTTTTCTTTGTATAGTTTGCTAACACTGTTTTCTTGGAATGTGCAATGGGATATTATGGAGCACTTTGAAGCTAATGGTGACAAAGGAAATATACTCATATAAAAACTGGAAAGAAGCTTTATGAGAACCCGATTTGTGATGTGTTAATTCATCTCACAATTTTACAGGATTCTTTTCTTGGATCAGTTTGTTAGCACTGTTTTTTGTGGTGTCTGAGAAGAGTTATTTTAGGAGTGCATGTAAGCTGATGGTGGAAAAGGAAATATCCTGAGATAAAAACTACAAAGAAGCTTTCTGAGAAATTTCTTTTTGATGGGTGAATTCATCACACCATGTTACACCATTCTTTTCTTTGAGCAGTTTACTAGCACTGTTTTTAAGGAATCTACAAAGAGATATTCAGGAACTCCTAGAGGTCTATGGTGAAAAAGGCAATAACTTCAGATAAAAACTGGAGAGAAGATTTTCGAGAAACAGTTTTGTGATGTGTGTGTTCATCTCATAGAGCTTAACCTTTTTGTTGATTGAGCAGTTCAGCATCACTGTTTTGTGGTATCTGAGAGGAGATATTTGGGGGCATATTGAAGCCTATGGTGAAAAAGGAAATATCTTCTGATTTAAACTAGAAAGAAGCTTTCTGAGAAACTGCTTTGTGATGGGTGAATTCATCTCACAGAGTTACACCTTTCTTTTCATTGAGCACTTTGGTAACACTGTTTATGTGGAATCTGCAAAGGGATATTCGGGAGTGCACAGAATCCAGTGGTGAGAAAGGAAATATTTTCAGGTTAAAAAGTGGAGAGAAGCTTTCTGAGAATCTCCTTTGTGATGTGTGCATTAATCTCATAGAGCTAAGTGTCTCTGTTAGGGGAGCACTTTGGTATCGCTGTTTTTGTGCTGTCTGAGAAGGGTATTTGGGAGTGCATTGAAGGCTAGGGTGGACAAGGAAATATCCTCAGAAAAAAATTAGAAAAAAACTTCCTGAGGAACTGTTTGGTGATGTGTTAACTCATCTCACAGGGTTACATGATTCATTTCATGGAGCAGTTGTTAGTACCATTGTTTGGGAATCTGAGAAGGGATAATTTGGATCACATTGAAGCCTATGGTGACAAAGGAAATATCCTCAGATAAAAAGAAAAAAGAAGTTTTCTTAGAAACTGCTTTTTGATGTGTGAATTCATCTCACACAGTTACACTGTTGTTTTCATTGAGGAGTTTGTTAACACTGTTTTCTTGGAATCTGCAATTGTATATTTGGGAGCGCATTTTAGTTTATGGTAACAAAGGAAATATCCTCATATAAAAACTAGAAAAAATATTTCTGAGAAACTGATTTGTGATGGGTTTGGGTTTATTGATCTCACAGAATTACAAGATTCTTTTCATGGATCAATTTGGTAGCACTGTTTTGGGGGAATCTGAGGAGGGATATTTTTAATTGCTTTGAAGCCTATGGTGACAAAAGAAATATCCTCAGATCAAAACTAGAAAGAAGCTTTCTGAGAAGGTTCATCATGATGTGTGAATTCACCTCATAGAGTTACATGTTTCCTTTCAAGGAGCATTTTGCTAACACTGCTTTCATGGAAACTGTAAATTGATATTGGGGAGCATATTGGGGTCTATGGTAAAAAAGGATATATCTTCACATAAAAACTAGAAAGAAGTTTTCTGAGAAACTGCTTTGTGATGTGTGAATTCATCTCAGAGAGTTACAATGTTGTTTCCATTAAGCAGTTTGCTAACACTATTTTCTTGGAATCTGCAATCGGATATTTCAGAGCACATTGAAGGTTATGGTGACAAAGGAAGTATCCTTATAAAAAAAACTAGAAGTAAGCTTTCTGAGAAACTGCTTTGTGATTTTTGAATTCATCTCACAGAGTTACACCATTCTTTCAATGGAGAAGTTTAATAGCACTGTTTTTAGGGAATGTGAGAGGGGATAGTTTTGATTGTCTTGAAGCCTATGGTGAAAAAGGAAATGCCCTCAGTTAAAGATGAGAAGGAAGCTTTCTGATAAACTTCTTTGTGATGTGTGGATTCATCTCACAGAGTAGCACAATTCTTTTCTTGCAGCAGTTTGGTAAAACTGTTTTCGTGGAATCTGGTATAGGATATTTGAGAGTGCATTGAAGCCTATGGTGGCAAAGGAAATATCCTCAGGCAAAAACTAGAAAGAAGCTTCTTACGCAAATGCTTTCTGACTTGTGAGTTCATCTCATAGACATACATGATTCTTTCCATGTCCAAGCATAGTAGCACTGTTTTTGGGGAATCTGAGAAGGGATATTTTGGACAACATTGAAGCCTATGGTGACAAATGGAATATTCTCAGATAAAAACTAAATAGAAGCTTTCCAAGATACTGCTTTTTGATATGTGCATTCATCTCATAGAGTAGCATGATTCTTTTCTTGAAGCAGTTTTCTAAAACTGTTTTCATGGAATTTGCAAAGAGATATTCTGGAGTGCATTGAGGAATATGGTGAACAAGGAATTATCCTCAGATAAAAAGTACAAAGAAGCTTTCTGAGAAACAGTTTTGTGATGTGAGAATTCACCTCATGGAGTTACATCACACTTTTCATGATGAAGTTTATTAGCACTGTTTTTGGGGAATTGGAGAAGGGATATTTGGAATTGCATTGAAGCCGGTGGTGACAAAGGAAATATCCTCAGAATAAAACTTGAAAGAAGCTTTCTGAGAAACTGCTTTGTGATGTGTGAAATCACCTCAGAGAGTTACAATGTTGCTTTCATTGAGTAGTTTGTGAACACTGTTTTCTTGACATCTGCAATCAGATCAGATATTTCAGACCTCATTGAAGGTTATGGTGACAAAGGAAATATCGTCATATAAAAACTAGAAAGAAGCTTTCTGAGATACCGCTTAGTGATGTGTTAATTCATCTCTCAGAATTACATGATTCTTTTCATGGATCCGTTTGGTAGCACTGTTTTTGGAGAATCTGCAATAGGATATTTGGGAGTGCATTGAAGCCTATGGTGACAAACTAAATATCCTCAGACACAAACCAAAAAGGAACCTTTTGAGGAACTGCTTTGTGATGTGTGAATTCATCTCAGAGATTTACACCTTTCTTTTCATGGAGCAGTTTGCTAACACTATTTTCGTGGAGTATGCAAAGGTACTCATGAGTGCTTTGAGGCCTATTATGAAAAAGGAAATATCCTCAGACAAAAACTAGAAAGAAGCTTTCTGAGAAACGGCTTTGTGATATGTGAATTCATCTCACAGTGTTACACGACACTTTTCATGGAGCAGTTTGGTAGCACTGTTTTCTTGTAATCCACAATGGGATATTTTGGAGTGCATTGAAGCTTATGGTGACAAATAAAATATCATCAGCAAAAAACAAAAAGAAACTTTCTGAGAAACTTCTATGTGATGTGTGAATTCATCTCAGAGATTTACACCTTTCTTTTCATGGAGCAGTTTGCTAACACTATTTTCATGGAATCTGCAAAGCTACTCACGAGCATATTGAGACCTATTATGAAAAAGGAAATATCCTCAGATAAAAATAGAAAGAAGCTTTCTGAGAAACTGTTTTGTGATATGTGAATTCACCTCACAGAGTTACACTGTTCTTTTCACTGTGTAATTTGCCAACACTATTTTCTTGGAATCTGGAATGGGATATCTCGGAGCACATTGAGGCTGATGGTGACAAAGGAAATATCATCAGACAAAAACTAGAAACAAGCTTTCTGAGAAACTGCTTGGTGATTTGTAAATTCATCTCACAGAGTTACATCTTTCTTTTCATGGAGCAGTTTGCTAACACTGTTTTCGTAGAATTTGCAAAGGAATATTTTGGAGTGCATTGAGGCCTATGGTGAGAAAGGAAATATCCTCTATTAAAACAAGAAAGAAGCTTTCTGAGAAAGTACTTTGCCATGTGTGAATTCATCTCACAGTGTTACACTGTTCTTTTCATTGAGCAGTTTTCTAGTACAGTTTTCTTGGATTCTGCAATGAGGTATTTCAGAATACATTGAACCTTATGGTGACAAAGGAAATAACTTCATGTAAAAACTACAGTGAAGCTTTCTGAGAAACTGCTTCATGCTGTGTTAATTCATCTCACAGAGATACACGGCCCTTTTCATGGATCAGATTGGCAGCATGGTTTTTGATTAATTTGAGAAGGGATATTTTGGATAGCATTGAAACCTAGGGTGACATAGGAAATATCCTCAGATAATAATTAGACAGAAGCTTTCTGGAAAAGTTCTTTGTGATGTTCGAATTCATCTCACAGAGTTACACCATTCTTTTCATGGTGCAGTTTACTAAAACTTTTTCCCTGGAGTCTGCAAAGGGATATTTGGGAGTGCATTCAGGCCTGTAATGAAAAAGGAAATATCCTCAAATAAAAACTGAAAAGAAGCTCTCTGAGAAACTTCTTTGTGATGTGTGAATCCATCTCATAGAGTTACACTGTTCTTCTCATTGGGCAGTTTGCTAGCACTGTTTTGTTGGAATTTCCAATGGGATATTTTGGAGCACATTGAGGCTTATGGTGACAAAGGAAATATCCTTAGACAAAAACTAGTAAGAAGCTTTCTGAGAAACTGCTTTGTGACTTGTAATTTGTCTCACAGGGCTACACGTTTCTTTTCATGTAGCAGTTTGGTACCACTGTTTTTGAGAAATCTGAGATGAGATATTTTGGATTGCATTGAAGCCTATGGTGACAAAGGAAAAACTCAGATAAAAACTAGAAAGAAGTTTTCAGAGAAACTGCTTTGTGATGTATGGTTATACCTCACAGATTTACACATTTCCTTTCATGGAGCAGTTTGCTAACCTGGTTTTCATGAAATCTGCAAAGAGATATTCTGAAGCACCTTGAGGCCTGTAGTGAAAAAGAAAATATCCTCAGATAAATACTAGAAAGAAGCTTTCTGAGAAACAGATTTGTGATGTGTGAATTCATCTTACAGTGCTACACCATCCTTTTCATTCAGCAGTTTGATAACCCTGTTTTTGATTAATCTGCAGTAGGATATTTGGGAGCACATTGAAGCCTATAGTAACAAAGGAAATATCCTCAGACACAAACCAAAAAGAAACCTTTTGAGGAACTGCTTTGTGATGTGTGAATTCATCTCAGAGATTTACACCTTTCTTTTAATGGAGCAGTTTGCTAACACTATTTTCCTGGATTCTACAAGGGGATATTTGTGAGCACATTGAGGCAAAAGGTGAAAAAGGAAATATCCTCAGACAAAACTAGAAAGAAGCTTACTGAGAAACCACTTTGTGATTTGTAAATTCATCTCTCAGAGTTACATGATTCTTTTCATGCAGCAGTTTGGTAGCACTGTTTTTGGGGAATCTGAGAAGGGATAATATGGATTGCATTGCAGTCTATGGTGACAAAGAAAATATTCTAAGATTAAAATTTTATAGAAGCTTTCTGAGAAAGTTTTTTGTGATGTGTGAATTCATCTCACAGAGTTACACCATTATTTTTCATGGTGCAGTTTGCTAACCCTGTTTCCCTGGAATCTGCAAAGGGATATTTGGGAGCGCATTCAGGCCTGTAGTGAAGAAAGAAATATTCTCGAATAAAAAACGAAAAGAAGATCTCTGAGAAACTGCTTTGTGATGTGTGAATTCATCTTGCAGAGTTACACTGTTCTTCTCATTGGACAGTGTGCTAACAGTGTTTTGTTTTAATCTGCAATGGGATATTTCAGAGCACATTGAAGCTTATGATAACAAAGGACATATCCTCAGACAAAAACTAGTTAGAAGCTTTCTGAGAAACTGCTTTGTGATTTGTGAATTCGTCTCACAGTTACACGTTTCTTTTCATGTAGCAGTTTGGTAGCACTGTTTTGGGGGAATCTGAGAAGGGATATCTTGGATTGCAATAAAGCCTATGGTGACAAAAGAAAAACTCAGGTAAAAACTAGAAAGAAGCTTTATGAGAAACTTATTTGTGATGTGTGAATTCATCTCACAGAGTTACACCTTTCTCTTCATGAAGCAGTTTGCTAACACTGTTTTCGTGGAATCTGCAAAGTGATATTTCAGAGTGCCTTGAGGCCTATGGTGAAAAAGGAAATATCCTCAGATAAAAACTAGAAAGAAGCTTTCTGAGAAACAGCTATATGATGTGTGAATTCATCTTACTCTGATATACCATTGTTTTCATTCAGCAGTTTGATAACACTGTTTTCAAGGAATCTGCAATAGGATATTTGGGAGCACATTGAAGCTGATAGTGAAAAAGGAAATATCCTCAGATGAAAACCAAAGAGAAGCTTTCTGTGAAACTGCTTTGTGATGTTTGAATTCGTCTCACAGGTTTACACCTTTCATTTCATGAAGCAGTTTGCTAACGCTCTTTTCCTGAAATCTACAAAGGGATATTCGTGAGCACAATGAGGTAAAAGGTGAAAAAGGAAATATCCTCAGATAAAACTAGAAAGAAGCTTACTGAGAAACTGCTTTGTGATTTGTGAATTCATCTCTCAGAGTTACATGATTCTTTTAATGCAGAAGTTTGGTAGCACCATTTTTGGGGAATCTGAGAAGGGATAATTTGGATCACATTGAAGCCTATGGTGACAAAGAAAATATCCTCAGATAAAATCTTGAAAGAATCATTTCGAGAAATTTATTTGGAATGTGTGAATTCATCTCACAGAGTTACACCATTCTTTTCATTGAGAAGTTTGCTAACACTTTTTTTCATGAAATGCGTTATGGGATATTCCAGAAGGCATTGAAGAATATGACGAAAAAAGAAATATCCTCAGATAAAAACTAGAAAGAAGCTTTCTGAGACATTGATTTGTGATGCATGAATTCATCTCACAGAGTTACACCATTCTGTTCCTGGAGCAAGGTTTTTGGGGAATCTGAGAAGGGATATTTTGGATCGCATTGAAGCCTATGGTAACATAGGAACTATGCCCAAATAAAAGCTAGAAAGAAGCTTTCTGAGAAACTTCTTTGTGATGTGTGAATTCATCTCAAGTAGCTACATGATTCTTTTCTTGGAACAGTTTGCTAACACTATTTTTGTGAAATCTGCAATAGGATATTTGGGCATGCCTTGAAGCCTATGGTGACAATGGAAATATCCTCAGACAAAAACCAAAAAGAAGCTTTCTGATAAACTGCTTTGGGAAGTGTGAATTCATCTCACAGATTTACACCTTTCTTTTCATGGAGTAGTCTGCTAACACTGCTTTTGTGGAATCTACAAAGGGATATTCGAGAGTGCTTTGAGGCCAATGGTGTCAAAAGAAATATCCTCAAATAAAAACTAGAAAGAAGCTTTCTCAGAAACCACTTTGTGATGTGTTATTTCCACTCACAGAGTTACATGATACTTTTCATTAATCAGTTTCGCAGCACTCTTTTCGGGCAATCTGCAATAAGATATTTGGGAGTGCATTGAAGCCTATTGTGAAAAAGGAAATATCCTCAGATAAAAACTAGAAAGAAGCTTTCTGGGAAACTTCTCTGTGATGTGTGAATTCATCTCACAGTGTTACACCTATCTTTTCATGCAGGGGTTTGTTAACACTGCTTTCGTGGAATCTGCCAAGCGATATTTTGGAGCGCATTGTGTCCTATAGTGAACAATATAGTATCCTCATATATTAAATAGAAAGAAGCTTTCTGAGAAACTGCTTTGTGACTTGTGAATTCATCCCAATGACTTACACGATTCTTTTCAGAGAACAGTTTGGTAGCACTGTATTTGGAGAATCTGAGAAGGGATATTTTGGATCACATTGAAGCCTATGGTGACAAAAGAAATATCTTCAGATTATAAACTAGATAGAAGCTTTCTGAGAAAGTTCTCTGTGATGTGTGAGTTCATCTCACAGAGTTACACCTTTCCTTTCATGGAGCAGTTTGCTAACACTGTTTTCGTGGAATCTGCAAAGGAATATTTGGGAGCACATGGAAGCCAATGATGGAAAATGAAATATCCTGAGATAAAACTAGAAAGAAGCTTTCTGAGAAATTTCTAGGTGATGGGTGAATTCAGTACACAGAGTTATCCCATTGTTTCCTATGAGTGCCTTGGTAGCACTGTTTTTATGGGATCTGCAAAGTTATATTCAGGAGCTCCTAGAGGCTTAAGATTAAAAAGTAAATACCTTCAGGTAAAAACTGGAGAGAAGCTTTTCCAGAAATGGTTTTGTGATGTGTGTATTCATCTCATAGAGTTTATCCTTCTTCTTGATGAAGCAATTCAGCTTAACTCTTTTTCTGGTACCTGAGAGGAGTTATTTGGGAGTGCATTGAAGCCTTTGGTGACAATGGAAATATCCTCAGAAAACAACAAAGACGAAGCTTTCTGTGAAACTGCTTTGTGATGTATGAATTAATCTCACAGAGTTTTACCATTCTTTTCATTGAGAAGCTTGCTAACAATTTTTAAGTTTAATCTGCAATGGGATATTCAGGAGGGCATGGAGGAATATGGTGAAAAAGGAAATATCCTAAGATAAAAACTATAAAGATGTTTTCTGAGAAACATCTTTGTGATTTCTGATTTCATCTCCCAGAGTTACACGATTCTTTTCATGGATCAGTTTGGTAGCACTGCTTTTGGGGAATCTGAGACAGGATATCTTGGATCACATTGAAGCCTACAGTGACAAAGGAAATATCATCAGATAAAAACTAGAAAGAATCTTTCTGAGAAACTGCTTTGTAATGTGTGAATTCATCTTACACAGTTACACCATTCTTTTAATTGATCAGTTTGCTAACACTGTTTTCGTGGAATCTGCAAAGGTATACATTGGAGTACATTGAGACCTAAGGTGAAAAAGAAAACAATCTCAGATAAAAAGTAGAAAGAATCTTTCTGAGAAACTGTTTTGTGATTGGTGAATTCATCTCACAGTATTACACTGTAGTTTTCCTTGAGCCGTTTACTAACACTGTTTTCTTGGAATGTGCAATGGGATAGTTTGAAGTGCACTGAAGCTTATGGTGACATAGGAAATATCCTCATATAAAAACTAGAAAGATTCTTTCTGAGAAACCACTTTATGCTGTGTTAATTCATCTCAAAGAGCTACACAGTCCTTTTCATGGATCAGTTTGGTTGCAGAGTTTTTGGGGAATCTGAGAAGGGTTAGTTTGAATCACATAGAAGCCTATGGTGACTAAGGAAATATCCTCAGATAAAAACTAGAAAGAAGCTTTCTGAGAAACTGCTTTGTGATGTGTGAATTCAACTCACAGAGTTACAACGTTCTTTTCATCGAGTAGTTTGATAACACTGATTTCGTGCTATCTGCAATAGAATATTTTAGAGGGCATTGAAGCCTATGGTGACAAAGGAAATATACTCAGATGAAAACTAAAGGAAGCTTCCTGAGAAACTGCTTTGTGAGGTGTGAATTCATCTCACCGAGTAACACTGTTCTTTTCATTGAGAAGTTTGCTAACACTTTTTTCATTTAATCTGAAATTGGATATTCGGGAGTGCATTGAGGGTTATGGTGAAAAAGAAAATATCCTCGGACAAAAACTAGAAAGAAGCCTTCTGAGAAACTGCTTTGTGATGTGTGAATTTATCTCACAGAGGTACACCGTTTTTTTCATTCAGCTGGTTGATAACACTGTTTTCATGGACTCTGCAATAGGATATTTGGGAGCACATTGAAGCCTAGGGTGGCAAAGGAAATATCCTCAGATCAAAACCAACAGGAAGATTTCTTAGAACTGCTTTGTGATGTGTGAATTCATCTCACAGAGTTACACTGCTGTTTTCATGGAGCAGTTTGCTAACACTCTTTTTGTGGAATCTGCAATGGGATATTTAGGATCGCCTTGAAGCTTAGGGAGACAAAGAAAATATCCTTAGACAAAAGCTAGAAACAATCATTCTGAGAAACTGCTTTGTGATTTATGAATTAATCTCACACAGCTACATGATTTTTTTCATGGAACAATTTGGTAGCACTGTTTTGGGGTAATCTGAGAAGGGATATTTAAGATCACATTGAAGCCTATGATGACAAGGAAATATCCTCAGATAAAAACTAGAAAGAAGCTTTCAGGGAAACTGCTTTGTGATGTGTGAATTCATCTCACAGAGTTACACCTTCCCTTTCATGGAGCAGTTTCCTAACACTGTTTTCATGGAATCTGGGATATTTATGAGCGATTTGAGACATTTGGTGAAAAGGGAAATATCCTCAGATTAAAACTAGAAAGAAGCTTTCTGAGAAACTGCTTTGTGATGTGTGAATTCATCTCACAGAGTTACATTGTTCTTTGCAATGAGCATTTTGCTAACAATGTTTTCGTGAATTATTCAGTAGTATATTTTGGAGCACATTGAAGCCTATGGTGACAAAGGAATTATCCTCAGATAAAAACCGAAAAGAAGCTTTGTGAGAAACTGCTTTGTGATGAGTGAATTCATCTCAGAGAGTTACACTGTTCTTTTTATTGAGCAGTTTGCTAACCCTGTGTTTTTGGAATCTGCAGTGGGATATTTTGGAGCATATTCAAGTTTAGGGTGACAAAGAAAATATCCTCAGACAAAAACTAGAAAGAAGCATTCTGAAAAACTGCTTTGTGAGTTTCACAGAGTTACATGATTCTTTACATTGAGCAGTTTGGTAGCACTGTTTTTATGGAATCTTCAAAGGGATATTAGGGAACTCTTAGAGGCCTGTGGTGAGAAAGGAAATAATTTCAGATAAAAACTGCAGAGAAGATTTTTGAGAAATGACTTTTGATGTGTTTATCCATCTCATGGAATTTAATCTTTTTGTTGATTGAGCAGTTCAGCATCACTGTTTTTGTGGTATCTGAGAGGATATATTTGGGAACACATTGAAGCCTATGGTGTAAAAGGAAATATCCTCAGATTTAAACTAGAAAGTTTTCCGAGAAACTGCTTTGTGATGGGTGAATTCATCTCACGGAGTTACTCCATTCTTTTCATTGAGCAGTTTGGTAGTACTGTTTTTGTGGAATCTGCAGAGGGATATCTGGGAGCACATAGAGGCCTAAGGTGAAAAAAATTCTTCAGGTAAAAACTAGAGAGAAGCTTTCTGAGAAACTACTTTATTATGTGTGTATTCATCTCATAGAGCTAAATCTTTCTATTGAGGGAGCACTTTGACTTCACTGTTTTTTTTTTTTTTTGAAGGAAAAACACATTTTATTTCTTTTGTCAACTTACTCCCATTTAACATTCTGAAGAAGCACCAGCTTTTTTCTTTAATTATACGTTATGCCTATTTTGATGTGATATCCTTTTAATGTCTCTGTTTGACTGGACAGAGTATAATTTAATTCTAAAATATGAAATATTTCCACCACTATGGTAAGCAATACCAGCTGGTGGAAGTTCCTTGTAAGTTCAAACAAAAACACTTTAACTCAGCAAAGATGCCTCCATTTTTTTACAGTTCAATCATGCCAAATTTAGAAATATTTTATTTGAGTAAGCATCTGGAATATAGTTCATCAAACAGTCAACAGATTTCATGCATATATGCATTAAATGTTCATACACCCTTCCAGAGGATGCTACTAAGTGATAAACATGAAGAGGTAGAGTGAGTCTATTAAATAAAAAACTTGGTACAGTATATCTGAGCTTTACTTTTAAAAATTATTTTTGAGAATATTTTTTCTTGTTCTTTCAAAATATTTTCTGTTTGATCATAGCTATATACAAAATTCTGCTAACATTATTTCCACAGTAACTCATGCTTCAATTAATACCCCTTATTTTAAACTATACCTTGTTCCACAGGGGAATATAATTTCTTTTTTTGTTTGTTTGTTTTTTTTGTTGTTGTTGTTTACAAGCATTTATTCCATTTACCTGATTACTTTATTTTTTTTCCCTGATTTCTTTTTTTTTAAATTTATTTATTATTATTATACTTTAAGTTGTAGGGTATATGTGCATAACGTACTTCACTGTTTTTATGGTGTCTGAGAAGGGATATTTGGGAGTCCGTTGAAGTCTATGGTAGAAAGGAAAATATCCTCAGATAAAAACTAGAAAGAAGCTTTCTGAGAAACTGCTTTCCAATTTGTGAATTAATCTCACAGAGTTACAATTTCCTTTCATCAAACAGTTTGTTAACACTGATTTTGGGGAATCTGAGAAAGGGTATTTTGGATCATGCTCAAGTCTATGCTGACAACAGAAATATCCTCAAATAAAAACTAGAAACAAGCATCCTGAGAAACAACTTTGTGATGGGTGAATATATCTCACATTAAACCTTTCTTTTCAATGCACACTTTGGTAGCACTATTTTTGTGGAATCGGCAGAGGGATATTTGGGAGCGCATAGAGGTCTAAGGTGAAAAAAACATTCTTCAGGTAAAAACTGGAGAGAACTTTCAGAGAAACTCCTTTGTGAAGTGTGCATTCATCTCATAGAGATAAACGTTTCTGTTGAGGGAGCACTGTGGTATCACTGTTTTTGTGGTGCTTGAGAAGGGATATTTGGGAGCGCATTGAAGCATATAGTGGAAAAGGAAATATCCTGATATAAAAAATAGAAAGAAGCTTTCTGAGAAACTGCTTTGTAATGTGTTAATTCATCTCACAGAGTTACACGATTAACAGTTTGGTAGCACTGTTTTTGTTGAATCTGAGAGGGGGATATTTTGGATTGCATTGAGGCCTATGATTCGAAAGGAAATAGCCTCTAATTCAAACTAGAAGGAAGCTTTCTGAGAATGTTCTTTGTGATGTGTGAATTCATCTCACAGAGTTACACCTTTATTTCATGGTGCAGTTTGCTGACACTCTTTTTGTGGAATCTGCAAAGGGACATTTGGGAGTGCATTGAGACCCATAATGAAAAAGGAAATATCCTCAGACAAAAACTAGAAAGAAGCTTTCTGAGAAACTGCTTTGTGATGTGTGAATTCATCTCACAGAGTTACAACATTCTTTTCCTTGAGCCATTTGGTAACAAAGTTTTCATGGAATCTTCAGTAGGATACTGTGGAGTACATTGAAGCCTACGGTGACATAGGAAATATCCCCAGATAAAAACCAAAAAGAAGCTTTCTGAGAAACTGCTTTGGGATGTGTGAATTCATCTCATAGAGTTACACTGTTCTTTTCACTGATCAGTTTGCCACCACTGTTTTCTTGGAATCTGCAATGGGTTATTTTGGAAAGCATTGACACTTACAGGGACAAAGGAAATATCCTCAGACAAAAACTAGAAAGAAGGTTTCTGAGAAACTGCTTTGTGATTTTTGATTTCATCTCACAGAGTTACACAATTCTTTTTATGGAGCAATTTGGTAGCCCTGTTTTTAAGGAATCTGCAAAGGTATATTCGGGAGCTCCCAGAGGCCAATGGTGAAAAAGGAAATAACTTCAGATAAAAACTAGAGAGAAAATTTTCAAGAAATGGTTTTGTTGTGTGTATTCATCTCATGGAGTTTAACCTCTTTGTTGATTGAGCAGTTCGGCATTACTGTTTTTGTGCTACCTGAGAGGAGATATTTAGGAACACATTGAAGTCTATGGTGAAAAAGGAAATATACTCAGATTTAAACTAGAAAGAAGAAACTGCTTTGTGATGTGTGAATTCATTTCATGTATATACATGTTTCTTTACATGGAGCAGTTTGCTAACACTATTTTCGTGGAATCTGCAAAGAGATATTCTTGAGTCTATTGAGGCCTATAGTGAAAAAGGAAATATCCTGATACAAAAACTAGAAAGAATTTTTTTGAGAAACTGGCTGGTGGATTGTGAGTTCATCTCACAGAGTTACATGGTTTATTTCATGGAGCAGTTTGTTAGCACTGTTTTTGGGGGAATCTGAGGAGGGAAATTTTGGATCACATTGAAGCCTGTATTGACAAGGAAATATCCTCATATAAAATCTAGAAAGAAAGTTTCTGAGAAAGTTCCTTGTGATGTGTGAATTCATCTCACAGAATTACATCTTTCTTTTCATGGAACAGTTTGATAACACTGTTTTTGTGGAATCTGCAATAAGATATTTTGGAGTGCATTGAGCCTCTAGTGAAAAAAGCAATATCCTCAGTTAAAAACAAAAAGAAGCTTTCTGAGAAATTGCTTTGTGATGTGTGAATTAATCTCACAGAGTTGCACTGTTATGTTCATTGAGCAGTTTGCTAACACTGTTTTCTTGAAATCTGCAATGGGATATTTCAGAGTGCATTGAAGCTTTTGGTGACAAAGGAAAGATCCTCAGACAGAAATTAGAAAGAAGCTTTCTGAGAAACTGTTTTGTGATTTGTGAATTCATCTCACGGAGTTACACCTTTGTTTTCTTGGAGCACTTTACTAACACTAATTTCGTGGAATCTGCATAGGGATATTTGCAGACACCTGGAGGCCTATGGTGAAATAGGAAATATCCTAAGATAAAAACTAGAAAGAAACTTTCTGAGAAACTGCTTTGTGATGTGTGAATTCAACTCACAGAGTTACACTGTGCTTTTCATTGGGCAGTTTGCTAACACTGCTTTCAGGGTACCTGCAAAGGGATATATGGGAGCGCATTGAGGCCTATACTGAAAAAGGTAATATAGTCAGATGAAAACTACAATGAATTTGTCTGAGAAACCCCCCTGAGATGTGATAATTCATCTCACAGAGTTAAATGATTGTTTTCATGGAGCAGTTTGGAAGCACTGCTTTTGGGAATCTGAGAAGGGATATTTTGGATCGCATTGAAGCCTATGGTGACAAAGAAATATCCTCAGAAAAGAGGTAGAAAGAAGATTTCTGAGAATGAACTTTGTTTTGTGTGAATTCATCTCACAGAGTTACAGCTCAGTTTTCATGGAGCAGTTTGCTAACATTGTTTTAGTGGAATCTGCAAAGGGATATTTGGGAGTGCATTGAGGACTATGGTGAGAAAGGAAATATAGTCAGACAAAAACTAGAAGGAAGAGTTCTGAGAAACTGTTTTGTGATGTGTGAATTCATCTCACAGAGTTACACTGAAGCTGTTTGCTAACACAGTTTTCTTGGAATCTGTAGTGGGATATTTCTGAGCACATTGAAGATTATGTTGACAAAGGAAATATTCTCAGTTCAAAAATAGAAAGAAGCTTTCTGAGAAAGTGCTTTTTGATTTGTGAATTTATCTCACAGAGTTACACGATCATTTTCATGGAGCAGTTTGGTAGTACTGTTTTTGAGGAATCTGAGAAGGGATATTTTGGATCACATTGAAGTCTATGGTGAGAAAGGTAATATCATCAGATACATACTAGAAGGAAGTTTTATGAGAAAGGACTTTGTGATGTGTGAATTCATCTCACAGTGTTACACCTTTCATTTCATGAAACAGTTTGCAAAATCTGTTTTCTTGGAATCTGCAATGGGATATTTGGAGCGCATTGAGGCCTATAATGACAAAGGATATATCCTCAGATAAAAACTAGAAAGAAGCTTTCTGAGAAACTTCTTTGTGATGTGTGAATTCACCTCAGAAAATTACACGGATCTTTTCATTGAGCAGTTAGATACCACTGTTTTCATTTAATCTGCAATAGGATATTTGGGAGTGCAATGAAGCTTATGGTGACAAAGGAAATATCCTCAGATTAAAACTAGAAAGAAATTATCTGAGAAACTTCTTTGTGATGTGTGAATTCATCTCACAGAGTTAGACCTTTCCATTCATGAAGCAGTTTTCTAACACTGTTTTTGTGAAATCTGCAAAGGTATATTTGGGTGCACATTGATGTCTATGGTGAAGAAGAAATGTCCTGGGTTAAAAACTAGAAAGAAGCTTTCTGAGAAACTCATTTTTGATGCGTGAATTCATCTCACAAGTTTATACTATTATTTTCATTGAGCCGTTTGCAAACACTATTTTCTTAGAATCTGCAATCTGGTATTTTGGAGTGCATTGAAGTTTATGGTGACAAAGAAAATATCCTCATATAAAAACTAGAAAGAAGCTTTCTGAAAAACCACTTTGCAATGTGATAATTCATCTCACAAAGTTACATAATTATTTTCATGGATCAGTTTGGTAGCACCATTTTTAGGCAATCTGAGAAGGGATATTTTGGATCTCATCAAAACCTATGGTGACAAAGGAAATATACTCAGATAATAACTAGAAAGAGGCATTCTGAGAAAGTTCTTTGTGATATGTGAATTCATCTCACAGAGTTACACCTTATTTTCCATGGAACAGTTTCCCAACACTGTTTTCGTGGAATTGGCAAAGGGATATTTGGGAGCGCATGGAGGCCTATAGTGAAAAATTAAACATATTCTGATAAAAACAAGAAAGAAGCTTTCTGAGAAACTGCTTTGTGATGTCTGAATTAATCTCACAGAGTTTCACTGTTCTTTGCTTCGAGCAATTTGCTTACATTGTTTTCTTGGCATGTGCACTCTGATATGTCTTATCACATTGAAGCTTATGGTGACAAAGGAAATATCCTCATAGATAAACCAAAAAGATGATTTTTGAAAACTGCTTTGTGATGTGTGAATTCATCTCGCAGAGTTACACTGTTCTTTTCATTGAGTAGGTTGATAACACTGTTTTCATGGAATCTGCAATAGGATACTTGGGAGCGCATTGAAGCCTCTGGTGACAAAGGAAATAATCTCATAGATAAACCAAAAAGACACTGTCTGAGAAACTGCTTTGTGATGTGTGAATTCATCTCATAGTGTTACACTGTTCTTTTCACTGAGCAACTTGCTAACATTGTTTTCTTGCAATCCTAAATGGAATATTTTGAAGTGCATTGAAGCTTATGGTGACATAGGAAATATCTTCCTAGAAAAAGTAGAAGGAAGCTTTCTGAAAAACCACTTTCTGATGGGTTAATTCCTCTCGAGAGTTACATGATTCTTGTCATGAATCAGTTTGGGATCACTGTTTTTGGGGAATCAAATAAAGGATATTTTGGATTGCATTGAAACCTATGGTGACAAGGAAATATCCTCAGATGAAAACTATAAAGAAGCTTTCTGAGAATGTTCTTTGTGGTGTGTGAATTCATTGTACAGAGTTACACCAATCCTTTCATGGAGCAGTTTGCTACACTTTTTTTGTGGAATCTGCAAATGGATATTTGGGAGGGCATTGATGCCTATGGTGAATAACTAAATATCCTCAGATAGAAATGAGAAAGAAGTTTTCTCAGAAACTGCTTTGTGATGTGTGAATTCATCTCACAGAATTACATGATTCTTTTCATGGATAAGTTTGGTAGCACTGTTTTTGGGGAACCCAAGGAGGGATACTTTGGCTCACATTGAAGCCTATGGTGACAAAGGAAATATAGTCAGAAAAAAACTAGAAAGACACTTTCTGAGAAACTGTTTTGTGATGTGTGAATTCATCTCACAGAGTTACACTGTTCTTTTCATTGAGCAGTTTGCTAACACTGTATTCTTGGAATCTGCAATGGGATATTTTGGAGCACATTGAATGTTATTGTGACAAAGGAAATACCCTGATGTAAGGACTAGAAAGAAGCTTTCTGAGAAACCACTTTGTGATGTGTGAATTCATCTCACAAGGTTACACTGTTCTTTACATTGAGCAGTTTGCTAGAACTGTATTCTTGGAATCTGCAATGGGATATTTTGGAGTACATTGAAGGTTATGGTGACAAAGAAATATCCACAGACAAAAACTATAAAGAAGCTTTGTGAGAAATTGCATTGTGATTTGTGAATTCAAATCACAGAGTTTCATGGTTTTTTTCATGGAGCAGTTTGCTAGCTCTCTTTTTGGGGAATCTGAGAAGGGATATTTTGAATCACATTGAAGCCTATGGTGACAAAGGAAATATACTCAGATAAAAACTAGAAAGAAGTTTTATGAGAAACTGCTTTGTGGTGCGTGAATTAATCTCACAGAATACACTGTTATTTTCATTGAGCAGTTTGCTAACACTGTTTTCATGCAAACTGCAAAGGGATATTTGGGAGCGCATAGAGGCCTATGGTGAAAATGGATATCCTCAAATAAAAACTAGAAAGCGTCAGTCTGAGAAACTGCTTTGTGATGTGTGAATTCATATCACAGTGTTACACTCTTCTTTTCATTGAGCAGTTTGCTAACACTGTTTTCGTGGAATCTGCAAAGGGATACTTTGGAGGGCATTGAAGCTTAAGGTGACAAAGGAAATATCCTCATATGAAAACTAAAAAGAAGCTTTCTGAGAAACCACTGCATGATATGGAAATTCATCCCACAGGGTTAAATGATTCTTTTCATGGATCAGTTTGGTAGCTCTGTTTTGGGGAATCTGAAAAGTGATATTTTGGATCACTTTGAAGCCTATGGTCAAAAAGGAAATATCCTCAGATAAAAACTAGAAAGAAGATTTCCGAGAAAGTTCTTTGTGATATGTGAATTCACCTCACAGAGTTACACCTTATTTTCCATGGAACAGTTTCCTAACACTGCTTTCGTGGAATTGACAAAGGGATATTTGGGAGTGCATGGAGGCCTATAGTGAAAAATTAAATATATTCTGATAAAAACAAGAAAGAAGCTTTCTGAGAAACTGCTTTGTGATGTGATAATTCATCTCACAGTGTTACACGATTCTTTCCTGTATCAGTTTGGTAGCACTGTTTTTGGGGAATCTGAGAAAGGATATTTTGGATCGGATTGAAGCCTACAGTGACAAAGGTAGCACTCTCTGATAAAAACAAGAAAGCAACTTTCTGAGAAAGTTCTTTGTAATGTGTGAATTCATCTCCCAGAGTTACACTTTTCATTTCATGGAGCAGTTTGCTAACACTTTTTTACTGAAATCTGCAAAGTGATATATGGGACTGCATAGAAGCTTATGGGGACAAAGGAAATACCCTCATATGAAAAGTAGAAAGAAGCTTCTGAGAATCTGCTTTGTGGGGTGTGAATTCATCTCACAGAGGAACACTGTTCTTTGAATTGAGCTGTTTGCTAACACTGTTTTCGTGGAATCTGCAATAGGATATTTGGGAGCACATTGAAGCCTATGGTGACAAAGGAAATATCCTGAGACAAAAACCAAAAAGAAGCTTTCTGAGAAACTGCTTTGTGATGTGTGAATTCATCTCACAGATTTACACCTTTATTTTCATGGAGGAGTTTGGTAACACTATTTTTGTGGAATCAGCATAGGAATATTCCCTTGTGACTTGAGGAATATGGTGAAAATCTAAACATCCTCAGATAAAAACCAAAAAGCTGCTTTATGAGAAACTGCTTTGTGATGTGTGAATTCATCTCTCAGAGTTACACTGTTCTTTCCATTGAGCAGTTTGGTGACACTGTTTTTTGGAATCTTCAATGAGATATATTGGAGCACACTGAAGCTTATGGTGACAAACGAAATATCCTCAGACAAAAACTAGAAAGAAGCTTTCTGTGAAACTACTTTGTGATGTATTAATTCATGTCTCTCATTTACACTGTTCTTTTTATTGAGCAGTTTGCTAACACTTTTTCTTGGAATCCACAAAGGGATTTTTCAGAGAGCACTGAAGCTGATCGTTACTAAGGAAATAACCTCATATAAAATTAGAAAGAAGATTTCTGAGAAACCACTTTGTGATGTGTTAATTCATCTCACACAGTTACACCTTTCCTTTCATGCAGTAGTTTGGTAACACTCTTTCTGGAAAACCAGAGAAGGGATAGTTTGGATTGCATTGAAGCCTACGGTGACAAAGGAAAAGCCCTCAGATAAAAAGTAGAGAGAAGCTTTCTGAGAAATTTCTTGGTGATGTGTGAATTCATCATGTAGAGTTACAACTTTCTTTTCATGGAGCAGTGTGCTAATGCTGTTATCATCTAATCTGCAAAAGGATATTTCAGAGTGAATTGTGGACTACAGTGAAAAAGGAAATATCCTCAGAAAAAACTAGAAAGAACCTTTTTGAGAAACTGCTTTGTGATGTGTGAATTCATCTCACAGAGTTACACCATTCTTTTCATTGAGGAGCTTGCTAACTCTGTTTTCTTGGAATCTACAATGGGAGTGCATTGGAGCCTATGGTGACAAAGAAAATATCCTCATATAAAAACTAGAAAAAATATTTCTGAGAAACTGATATGTGATGGGTTTATTTATTCCACAGAATAACATGATTCTTTTCATGGACCAGTTTGGTAGTACTGTTTTTAGGGAATCTGAAGAGAGATATTTTCGATCAATTTGAAGCCTATGGTAACAAAGGAAATATCCTCAGATCAAAACTAGAAAGAAGCTTTGTGAGAAACTTCATCATGATGTGTGAATTCATCTCACAGAGTTACACGTTTCCTTTCATGGAGCTCTTTGCTAACACTGCTTTCGTGGAATCTGTAAATTGATATTTGGGAGCATATTGGGGCCTATGGTGAAAAGCTATGTATCCTCACATAAAAATTAGAAAGAAGCTTTCTAAGAAACTACTTTGTGATGTGTGAATTCACCTCAGAGAGTTACAAAGTTATTTTCATAGAGCAGCTTGCTAACATTGTTTTCTTGGAATCTGCAATCATATATTTCAGAGCACACTGAAGGTTTTTGACAAAGGAAATATCCTCATATAAAAACTAAAAAGAAGCTTTCTGAGAAACTGCTTTGTGATATGTGAATTCATCTCACAGACTTACACCATTCTTTTCATGGAAAGGTTTAACAGCACTGTTTTTGGGGAATGTGAGAAGGGATCTTTTGGATCACCTTGAAGCCTATGGTGAAAAAGGAAATACCCTCAGATAAAAACTAGAAAGAAACTTTATGAGAAACTTTTTTGTGATGTGTGTATTCATCTCACAGAGTAGTATGATTACTTTCTTGGAGCAGTTAGTAAAACTGTTTAAGTGGAATCTGCAATAGGATATTTGGGAGCGCATTGAAGCCTATGGTGGCAAAGGAAATATCCTCAGAGATAAACTAAAAGAAGCTTTCTATGAAACTGCTTTCTGACTTGTGAGTTCATCTCATAGATTTACATGATTCATTTCATGGAGAAGCTTTGTAGCACTGTTTTTGGGGAATCTGAGAAGGGATACTTTGGATCACATTGAAGCCTATGATGACAAAAGGAATATTCTCAGATAAAAACTAGATAGAAACTTTCTGAGAAACTGCTTTGTGTTGTGTGAATTCATCTTACAGAGTTTCACCATTCTTTTCATTAAGGAGTTTGATAGCACTGTTTTCATGTAATCTGCAATAGGATATTTTGGAGTGCATTGAAGCCTATGGTGACAAAGAAAATATCCACAGATAAAAGTCCAAAAAGAAGCTTTCTGTGAAGCTGCTTTGTGATGTGTGAATTTATCTCACAGAGTTACACCATTGTTTTCATGAAAAGTTTCCTAATACTTTTTTCATTTAGTCTACTATGGGATATTGGAGATCACATTGATTAAAATTGTGAAAAAGGAAATATCCTCTGATAAAAACTAGAAAGAAGTTTTCTGAGAAACATCTTTGTGATATGTGAATTCGTCTCACAGAGTAACATCATTCTTTTCATGGACCAGTTTTGCAGCACTGTTTTTGAGGAATTTGAGTAGGGATATTTTGGGTCACATTGAAACCTATGGTGACAAAGGAAATATCCTCAATTAAGCACTATAAATAAGATTTCTGAGAAACTGCTTCATCACATGTGAATTCATCTCACAGAGTTACACTGTTGTTTTCAGTGAGCTGTTTGATAACACTGTTTTCGAGGAATCTGCAATAGGATATTTGGGAGCACATTGAAGCCTATGGTGACAAGGAATTTATCCTCTGACAAAAACCAAAGAGAAGCTTTCTGAGAAACTGCTTTGTGATTTATGAATTCATCTCAGAGAGTTTTACCTTTATTTTCATGTAGTAGTGTGCTAACACTTTTTCTGGAACCTGCAAAGAGATATTTGTGAGCACTTTGAGGCCAATGGTGAAAAAGGAAGTATCCTCACATAAAAACTAGAAAGAAGCTTTCTCAGAAACTGCTTTCTGATGTGTAAATTTGTCTCACAGAGTTACACTCTTCTTTTCATTGAGTAGTTTACTCACACTGTTTTCTTGAAATGTGTGATGGGATATTTAGGAGTGCATTGAAGCTTACGGTGATAAAGGAAATATCCTCCTATAAAAACTAGAAAGAAACTCTCTGAGAAACGGCTTTTGATGTGTTAATTCATCTCACAGAGTTACACAATCCTTTTAATCGACCAGTTTGGTAGCACTGTTTTTGGGCAATCTGAGAAGGGATATTTTGGATCGCATTGAAGCCTTTGGTGACTAAGGAAACACACTCGGATAAAAACTAGAGAGAAGCTTTCTGAGAAAGATTTTTGTGATGGGTAAGTTCATCACACTGAGTTACACCTTTCTTTTCATGGAACAGTTTGCTAAAACTGCTTTTCTGGAATTTGCAAAGGGATATTTGGAAGCACCTTGAGACCTATGGTGAAAAAAGAAACATCCTCAGATAAAAACTAGAAAGAAGCTTTATGAGAAACTGCTTTGTGATGGGTGAATTCATCTGACAGAGTTACACCTTTCTTTTCATTAAGCAGTTTGCTAACACGGTTTTCTTGGAATCTGCAATAGTATATTTCAGAGCCCATTGAAGTTTATGGTGACAAAGGAAATATCCTCATATAAAAACAAGAAGGAAGCTTTCTGAGAAACCACTTCGTGATGTTTTAATTCACTACACGGAATGACCCTGTTCTTTTTATGGATCATTTTTGTAGCAGTGTTTTGGGAAATCTGAAAATGGATATTTTTGATTGCATTAAAGCCTAAGGTGATTAAGGAAATATCCTCAGATGAAAACTGCAAACAAGCTTTCTGAGAAACTGCTTCATGATGTTTTAATTCATCTCACTGAATTAAAACTTTCTTTTCATGGAGCAGTTTGCTAACACTGTTTTTGTGGAGTTTGCACAGGGATATTTGGGAGCGCCGAGTTGCCTATAGTGAAAAAGGAAATATCCTCAGATAAAAACTAGAAAGAAGCTTTCTGAGAACCTGTGATGCGTGAATTCAACTCACAGTGGTACACCGTTCTTTTCATTGCTCAGTTTGCTGACGCTATTTTCCTGGAAACTACAATAGGATATTAGGGAGTGCATTGAAGTCTATGGTGACAAAAGAAATATCTTCACAGAAAAATCAAAAAGAAGCTTTCTGAGAAACTGCTTTGTGATGTGTGAATTCATCTCACAGCGTTACATGATTCTTTTCATGGAGCAGTTTGGTGCACTGTTTTTGGACAATATGAGAAGGTATATTTTGGATCACATGAAGCCTATGATGACAACTGGAAAGAAAACTGGAAAGAATCTTTCTGAAAAAGTTCTTTGTGATGTGTGAATTCATCTCACAGTGATACACTGTATTTTTCACTGAGCAGTTTGCAAACACTGTTTTCATGGAAAATGCAGAGAGATATTCATGAGCGTATTGAGGCCTATGGTGTAAAAGGAAATATACTGAGATAAAAACTAGAAAGAACTTTTCTGAGCAACCACTTTGTGATGTGGGAATTCATCTTACAGAATTTCACTGCAGTTTTCTTTGAGCAGCTTGATAACACTTTTTTTGTGAAATCTGCAATAGGCTATTTGGGAATGCATTGAAGTCTCTGCTGACAAAGGAAATATCCTCAGATACAGACCAAAATGAATCATTCTGTGAAACTACTTTGTGATGTGTGAATTCACCTCACGAAGTTACAACGTTATTTTCATTGGGAAGTCTGCTAACACTTTTTTGTGGAATCTACAATGTGATATTTGGGAGCACATAGAGGAATATGTTGAAAAGGACGTATCCTCAGATAAAATATAGTAAGTAGATTTCTGAGAAACAACAATGTGATGTTTGAAATCATTTCACAGAGTTACACCATTCTTTTCATGGATCAGTATGGTAGCACTGTTTTTGGGGAATCTGCAATAGGATATTTTGGAGTACATGGAAGCCAATGGTGACAAAGGAAATATCCTCAGAAAAAAAAAAAAAGAAGGTTTCTGAGAAACTGGTTTGTGATGTATGAATTCATCTCAAAAATATACACCTTCGTTTTCATGGAGCAGTTTGCTAACACTATTTTTGTGTAATCTGCAAAGGGCTATTCGTGAGTGCATTGAGGCCTACAGTGAAAATGGAAATATCCTTAGACAAAAACTAGAAAGAAACTTTCTGAGAAACTGCTTTGTGATTTGTGATTTAAACTCACAGAGTTACATGATTGTTTTCATGGAACATTTTGGCAGCACTGTTGTTGGGGAATCTGAGAAGGGTTATTTTGGATCGCATTGAAGAATATTTTCACAAAGGAAATATCCTAACAAAGTTTTCGTGGAATCTTCAAAGGGACATTTAGGAGAGCGTTGAGGCCTATGGTGAAAAAATATATATCCTGAGATAAAAACTAGAAAGAAGCCTACTGAGAAAGTTCTTTTTTTGGCCGGGCGCGGTGGCTCAAGCCTGTAATCCCAGCACTTTGGGAGGCCGAGGCGGGTGGATCACGAGGTCAGGAGATCGAGACTATCCTGGCTAACATGGTGAAACCCCGTCTCTACTAAAAATACAAAAAACTAGCCGGGCGTGGTGGCGGGCGCCTGTAGTCTCAGCTACTTGGGAGGCTGAGGTGGGAGAATGGCGTGAACCCGGGAGGCGGAGCTTGCAGTGAGCCGAGATCACGCCACTGCACTCCAGCCTGGGAGACACAGCGAGACTCCGTCTCAAAAAAAAAAAAAAAAAAAAAAAAAAAAAAGAAAGTTCTTTTTGATGTGTGAATTTGTCTCACAGATTAACACCTTTCTTTTCATGGAGCAGTTTGCTAACACTGTTTTCATGGAATCTGCAAAGGGATATTTGGTAGCTCAATGAAGCCTATGGTGACAAAGGAAATATCCTCAGATAAAAACCAAAGAGAAGCTTTCTGAGAAAGTACTTTGTGGTGTGTGAATTCATCTCACAGAGTAACACTGTTCTTTTCATTAAGCAGTGTGTTGACACTGCTTTCTTGAAATCTCCAATGGGATATTTTGGAGTGCATTGAAGCTTATGGTGACAAAGGATATATCCTCAGGGAATAACTAGAAAGAAGCTTTCTGAGACACTTCTTTGAGATTTGTGAATTCATCTCAGAGAGTTACAGGATTCTTTTCATGGATCAGTTTGGTAGCACTGTTTTTGGGGAATCTGAGAAGGGATCACTTGAATCGCACTGAATCCTGTGGTGACAGAGGAAATATATTACTATCAAAACTAGAAAGAATCCTTCTGAGAAACCTCTTTGTGATGTGTGTAAATTCATCTCTCAGAGTTACACCTTTCTTTTCATTGATAAGTTGGCTATCACTTTTTTTTGTGGAATCTGCAATGGGATATTCGGTAGTTCATTGAGGAATATTTTCAAAAAGGAAATATACTCAGATGAAAACTAGAAAGAACATTTTTGAGAAAAAGCTTTGTGATGAGTGAATTCATTTCACAGAGTTGCACCATTCTGTTCATGAGGCAGTTTGGTAGTACTGTTTTTGGGGATCTGCAAAGGGATATTTTGGATCGCTTTGAAGCCTATGGTGACAAAGGAAATAACCTCAGATAAAAACTAGAAAGAAGCTTCTTGAGAAACTTCTTTGTGATTTGTGTATTCATCTAACAGAGTAACACCTTTCTGTTAATGGAGCAGTATGCTAACATTCTTTTTTTGGAAACTACACAGGTATGTTTGTGAGCGCATTGAGGCTTACGGTGAAAATGGAAATATCCTCAGTTAAAAACTGGAAAAAAACTTTCTGAGAAACCACTTTGTGATGTGTTAATTTATCTCACAGAGTTACATGATTCTTTTCATGGAACAGTTGGTAGCCCTGTTTTGGGGAATCTGAAAAGGGATATTTTGGATCACATTGAAATCTATGGTGACAAAGAAAATATCCTCAGATAAAAACTAGAAGGAAGCTTTCTGAGAAAGTTCTTTGGGATGTGTGAATTCATCTCACAGATTTACACTTTTCTTTTCAAGGAGTAGTTTGCTAACACTGTTTTCGTTGAATCTGCAAAGGGATATTTGAAAGTGCATTGAGACCTATAGTGAAAAATGAGTTATCCTCTGATGAAAACGAGAAGGAAGCTTTCTGAGAAACTGCTTTGTGACGTGTGAATTCATCTTACAGAGCCACACTGTTCTCTTCATTGAGCAGTTTATGACACTGTTTTCATGCACTATACAATAATATATTAGGTAGTGCATTGATGTCTATGGTTACAAAGGAAATATCCTCAGATAAAAACAAAAAAGAAGCTTTCTGTGAAATTGCTTTGTGATGTGTGAATTCATCTAACAGACTTACACTGTTCTTTTCATTGGGAAGTTTGCTAACACTTTTTTTGTGGAATCTGAAAACTGATATCCAGGAATGCTTTGAGGAACCTGGTGAAAAAGGAAATATCCTCAGATAAAAACTAGTGAGAAGCTTTCAAGGAAACAGCTTTGTGATGTGTGAATTCATCTCACAGAGTTACAGCATACTTTTCATGGGGCACTTTGGTATCCCTGTTGTTGGGGAATCTGATAAGGCATATTTTGGATTGCTTTGAAGCCTATGGTGAAAAAGGAAATATCCTCAGATAAAAACTAGAGAGAGAGTTTCTGAGAAACTGCTTTGGGATGTGTGCATTCATCTCACAGAGTTCCATGATTCTTTTCTTGGAGCAGTTTGCTAACTCTGTTTTTATGGAATCCGCAATAGAATACTTGAGATCGCATTGAAGCCTATGGTGACAAAGGAAATATCTTCAGACAGAAACCAAAAAGAAGCTTTCTGAGAAACTGATTTGTGATGTTGAATTCATCTCACAGATTTACACCTTTCTTTTGAAGGAACAGTTTGCTAACGTTATATTCGTGGAATCTGCAAAGAGATATTCATGAGTGCATAGAGGCCTATGGTAAACAAGGAAATACCTTCAGACAAACACTGCAAAGAATCTTTCTGAGAAACTGCTTTGTGATTTCCGAATTAATCTCACACAGTTACACGATTCTTTTCATGGATCAGTTTAGTAGCAGTGTTTTTGGGGAATCTGAGATAGGATATTTTGGATTGCATTGAAGCCTATGGTGACAAAGGAAATATGCTCAGATAAAACGAATTTTTACACCATTCTTTTCATAGAGCAGTTTGATAATGCTGTTTTCATTTAGTCTGCAATAGGATGTTTGGAAGCACATTGAAGCCTATGGGGACAAAGGATATATCCCCAGATAAAAACCAAAAAGGAGTCTTCTGAGAAACTGCTTTGTGATGTGTGATTCATCTCACAGAGTTACATTGTTCTTTTCACTGAGCAGTTTGCTAACACTGTTTTGTAGGAATTCACAATGGGATATTTCAGAGCACATTGAAGTGTATGGTGATAAATGAAATATCCTCAGACAAAAACCAAAAAGCAGCTTTATGTGAAACTGCTTTGTGATGTGGGAATTTATCGCACAGTATTGCACCCTTGTTTCCACAGCACAGTTTGGTAGCACTGTTTTTGGGGAATCTCAGAAGGGATATTTGGGATTGCATTGAAGCCTCTGGTGACAAAGGAAATACCCTCAGATAAAATGAGAAAGAGCTTTCTGAGAAACTTTTTTGTGAGGTGTGTTTTCATCTCACAGAGTAACACCTTTCTTTTCTTGGAGCAGTTTGCAAACACTGTTTTCATAAAATATATGAAGGGATATTTTGGAGTGAGTTTCATAACACTATTATTGTGGAATCTGCACAAGGATATTTGGGAGCACATTAAGGCCTATAGTGAAAAAGAAAATATCCTCAGATAAAAACCTGAAGGAAGATTTTTGAGAAACAGCTTTGTGATGAGTGAATTCATCTTACAGTGTTAAACCATTCTTTTCATTGAGTAGTTTGATAATATTGTTTCCTTTGGATCTGCAATTGGACATTTTGGAGTTTTGAAGTGCATTGAAGGATATTGTGACAAAGGAAATATCCTCAAAGAAAAACTAAAAAGAAACTTTCTGAGAAACAGTTTTGTGATGTGTGAATTTATGTCACTGATTTACACCTTTCTTTTCTTGGAAGAGTTTGCTAACACTATTATCGTGGAATAGGCAATGGGATATTCACGAGCGCAATGAGGCCTATGGTGAAAAAGGAAATATCCTCAGATAATAACGAGAAAGAAGTTTTCTAAGAAACTACTTTGTGATTTGTAAATTCATCTCACAGAGTTACATGATTCTTTTCATGGAGCAGTTTTGTAGCACTCTTTTTGTGGAATCTAAGAAGGGATATTTTGGATCGCATTGAAGCCTATGGTGACAAGGGAAATATCCTCAGATAAAAACTAGAAAGAAGCTTTCTGAGAAAGTCCCTCATGATGTGTGAATTCATCTCACAGAGTTACACGTTTCTTTTTATGGAGAATTGTGCTAATAGTGTTTTTGTGGAATCTACAAAAGGAATTTTGGGAGTGCTTTGAGGCCAATGGTTATAAAGTTAATATCCTCAGAAAAAAACTAGAAAGAAGCTTTCTGAGAAACTGCTTTGTGACTTGTGAATTCATCTCACAGAGTTACACTGTACTTTTCATTGAGCAGTTTGCTAAGACTGTTTTCTTGGAATCTGCAATGTTATATTTCAGAGCACATTGAAGCTTATAGTGACAAAGGAAATAGCCTCATATAAAAACAAGAAAGAAGCCTTCTGAGAAACTGCTTTGTGATGTGTTAATTCATCTCACAGAGTTGCACGATTCTTTTCATGGATCAGTTTGGTAGCAGTGTTTTGAGAAATCTGACAATGGATATTTTGGATCCCATTGAAGCCTATGGTGACCTAGGAAATATTTTCAGATAAAAACTGCAAACCAGCTTTCTGAGAAACTGCTTCATGATGGGTTAATTCATCTCACAGAGTTAAAACTTTCTTTTCCTGGAGCAGTATAGTAACACTGTTTTCCTGGAATCTACACAGGGATATTTGAGAGTGCAATATTGTCTAAAGTGAAAAAGGGAATAGCCTCAGATAAAATCTAGAAAGAATTTCTGAGAACCGGTTTTGTGATGTGTGAATTCATCTAACAATGGTACACCATTCTTTTCATTGCCGAATTTGCTGACACTGTTTTCGTGAAATCTGCAATAAGATATTAAGGAGTGCACTGAAGTCTATGGTGACAAAAGAAATATCCTCACAGAAAAACAAAAAGGAACTTTCTGAGAAACTGTTTTGTGATGTGTGAATTCATCTCACAGAGTTACACAATTGTTTTCATGGAACAGTTTGGTGGCACTGTTTTTGTGCAATCTGAGGAGGTATATTTTGAATCACATTGAAGCCTATGGTGACAAAGGAAATATCCACAGACACAAACTGGAAAGAATCTTTATGAGGAAGTTCATTGTGAAGTGTGAATTCGTCTCACAGTGTTACAATATACTTTTCACTGAGCAGTTTGCTAACACTGTTTTTGTAGAATCTGCCAAGGGATATTTCGAGTCCTTTGAGATCTATGGTGAAAAAGAAAATATCCTCAGATGAAAACTAGAGAAAAGATCTCTGAGAAACTGCATTGTGATGATTGAATTCATCTCAGAGAGTAACACTGTTCTTTTCATTGACCAGTTTGCTAACACTGTTTTCTTGGAATCTGCAATGGGATATTTCTTACTGCATTGAAGCTTATGGTGACAAAGAAAATATCCTCAGATGAAAACTAGAAAAAGGCTTTTTGAGAAACTTCTTTTTGATTACTGAATTCTTCTCACAGAGTTACACAATTCCTTTCATGGAGCAGTTTGGTAGCAATTTTGGGTGGGAATCTGAGAAGGGATATTTAAGATAGCCTTGAAGCCTATGGTGACAATGGAAATATCCTCAGATGAAAATTATAAAGAAGCTTTCTGAGAAACGTCTTCATGATGTGGGAATCCATCTCACAGTGTTACTCCTTTTCTTTTATGGAGCTAACACTTTTTATGGAATCTGTAAAGGTATATTTTCTAGTGCATTGAGTTCTATGGTGAAAAAGGATTTATCCTCAGATAAACACTAGAAAGAAGCTTTGTGAGAAACTACTTTGTGATGTGTGAATTCATCTCACAGGGTTACACTGTTCTTTTCAGTGAGCAGTTTGCTCACAATGTTTCCTTGGAATCTGCATTGGGATATTTTGAGTACATTAAAGCTCAGAGTGATAAACGAAATATCATCATATAAAAATAAGAAAGAAGCTTTCTGAGAAATTGCTTTGTGATGTGTGAATTCATCTCACAGAGTTACAACTTTCTTTTCATTGAACAGTTTGGTAGTACAGTTTTGGGGAAATCTGAGAAGGGATATTTTGGATCACACTGAAGGCTATGGTGACAAAGGAAATATCCTCAGATAAAAACTAGAAAGAAACTTTCAGATAAAGTTCTTTGTGATGTGTGAATTCACCTCATGGAGTTACACCATTGTTTACATGGAGCAGTTTGGTAGCACTGTTTTCATGGAATCTGCAAAGGGATATTCGGGAGCGCATTGAGGCCTATAGTGAAAAAGGAAATATCCTCAGATAAACACTAGAAAGAAGCTTTCTGAGAAACTGCTCTGTGGTTTATAAATTCATCTCACAGTGTTGCATAATACTTTTCACTGAGCAGTTTGGTAACATTGTTTATGTGGAGTCTGAGAAGGGATATTTTGGAAAATATTGAAGGCTATGTTGACAAAGGAAATATCCACAGATAAAAACTAGAAAGAAGCTTTCTGAGAAACTTCTTTGTGATGTGTGAATTCATCTCACAGAGCTACACCATTCTTTTCATTGAGGAGTTTGGTGAGACGTTTTTCATGGAATACACAATAAGATATTTGGGAGTGCATTGAATCCTATGGTGACAAAGGAAATATCCTCAGATAAAAACCAAAAAGAATCTTTCCAAGAAACTGCTTTGTGTTGTGTCAATTCATCTCACAGAGTTACACTGTTCCTTTCATTGAGCAGTTAGCTAACACTGTTTTTCTGGAATCTGCAATGGGATATTTTGGAGCGCATTGAAGCTTATGGTGAAAAAGGAAATATCCTCAGATAAAAAACAAAATAAGCTTTCTGTGAAACTGCTTTGTGAGGTGTGAAATCATCTCACCGAGTTACACCATTCTTTTCATCGAGAAGTTTGCTAACACTTTTTTCATGGAATCTGCAATGAGATATCCTGGAGAGCATTGAGGAATATGGAGAAAATTGAAATATCCTCAGATAAAATCTAGAAATAAGTAGTCTGAGAAACAATTTTGTGATGTGTGAATTCATCTCACAGAGTTACACCATTCTTTTCACGTAGTAGTGTGGTAGCACTGTTTTTGGAGATATCAGAAAGCATATTTTGGATCACATTGAAGCCTATGCTGACATATGGAAATATAATCTGATAGAAACTAGCAAAAAGCTTTCTGAGAGACTTCTTTATGATGTGTGTATTCATCACTCAGAGTAACTTGTTTCTTTTCATGGAACAGTTTGCTAACACTCTTTTAGTGGAGTCTACAAAGTGATATTTGGGAGAAAGTTGAGACATATGGTGAAAAGGAAAATATCCTCAGATAAAAACCGGAAGGAAACTTTCTGTGAAACTGTTTTGTGATGTGTGAATTCACCTCACAGAGTTACACCACCCTTTTTATGCAGCAGTTTGCTAACAATATTTTTGTGGCATCTGCAATAGGATATTTTGGAGTACATTGAAGCCTTTGGTGACAAAGGAAAAATCCTCAGACAAAAACAAAAAGAAGCTTTCTGTGAAACTGCATATTGATGTGTGAATTCATCTCACAGGGTTACACAGTTATTTTCATTGAGCTGTTTGCTAACACTATTTTCTTGGAATCTGCAGTCTGAAATGTCAGAGCACAGTGAAGCTTAGGGTGACAAAGGAAATAACCTCATATAGAAACTAGAAAGAAGCTTTCTGAGAAACTGCTTTGTGATGTGTTATTTCATCTCAGAGATTTACATGATTGTTTTCATGGATCAGTTTTGTATCACTGTTTTTGAGGAATCTGAGAATTGTTATTTTGATAGCAATGGAACCTATGGTGACCAAGGTAATATCCTCAGATAAAAACTAGGAAAAGTTTTCTGAGATATTTCTTTGTGATGTGTGAATTTATATCTGAGATTTACACCTTTTTTTCATGTAGTAGTTTGCTAACATGATTTTCATGGAATCTGCAAAAGGATATTTGGGAGTTCACTGAGGCCTATACTGAAAAAGGAAATATCCTCAGATAAAAACTAGAAAGAAGCATTCTTAGAAACTGTTTTGTGATGTACAAATTCATCTTACAGATGTTATCATTGAGCAGTTTGATAGCACTTTTTTTTTGTGGAATCTTCAATAGGATATTTGGGAGTGCATTGAAGCCTATGGTTGCAAAGGATATATCCTCAGATTTAAAAAAAAAAAGAAGCTTTCTGTGAAAGTGCTTTGTGATGAGTGAAATTATCACACAGTGTTACACTGTTCTTTTCATTGAGAAGTTTTCTAACACCTTTTTCCTGGAATCTGTAACGGGATATTTGAAAGCACATTGAGGAATATGGTAAAAAAGGAAATATCCTCAGATAAAAACTAGAAAGAAGCTTTCTGTGAAACAGCTTTATGGTGTGTGAATTCATCTCACAGAGTTACACCATTCTTTTCATGGAGCAATTTGGCAGCACTCTTTTTGGAGAATCTGAGATGGGCAGAATTTTATTGCTTTGAAACCTATGGTGAGAAAGGAAATATCCTCAGATGAAAAATAGAAAGAAGCTTTCTGAGAAACAAGTTTGTGATGTACGTATTCATCTCACAGTGTTACATTACTCTTTTCTTGGAGTAGTTTGCTAACACTATTTTCATGGAATTAGCAATAGGATATTTGGGATCGCATTGAAGCCTATGGTGACAAAGGATATATCCTCAGACAAAAACTAGAAAGAAGCTTTCTGAGAAACTGCTTTCTGATGTGTTAATTCAATTCACAGAGTTACACGATTCTTTTCATGGTTCAGTTTGGTAGCACTCTTTTTGGGGAATCTGAGAAGGGATATTTTGGATTGCATTGAAGCCTATGGTGTCAAAGGAAATAACCTCAGATAAAAACTAGAAAGAAGTTTTCTGAGAAAGTTCTTTGAGATGTTTGAATTCATCTCGCAGATTTACATCTTTCATTTCATGGAGCCATTTGCAAACACCATTTTCATGGAATCTGCAAAGGGATACTTGGGAATGCCATGAGGCCTATTGTAAAGAAGGAAATATTCTCAGATAAAAACTAGACAGAAGGTTTCTGAGAAACTGCTTCACGATGTGTGAATTCTTCTTACAGAGACAAACAGTTCTTTTCATTGAGCAGCTTGATAACACTGTTTTCATGGAATCTGCAATAGGATATTTTGGAGTATATTGAAGCCTATAATGACAAAGGCATAATCCTCAGGTAAAAACCAAAAAGAAGTTTTCTGTGAACCTGCTTTGGGATGTGTGAATTCACATCACAGAGTTACACTTTTCTTTTCATTGAGAAGCTTGCCAACACATTTTTCATGGAATCTGGAATGGGGTATTCCATAGCACATTGAGGACTATGGTGAAAAAGGATATAAACTCTGATAAAAACTAGAAAGAAGCTTCCTGAGAAACAGCTGTGAGATGTGTGAATTCATCAATCAGAGTTTCCCCATTGTTTTTATGGAGTTGTTTTGTAGCTTTGGGGATCTGAGAAGCCATATTTTGAATTGCATTGAAATCTCCGGTGAAAAGGAAATATCCTCAGATTAAAATTAATAAGAAGCCTTCTAATTAAACTCCTTAGTTATTTGTGAATTCATATCACAGAGTTAAGCAGTTCTTTTCATTGAGCAGTTTGCTAACATTGTTTTCTTGGAATCTGCTACGGAATATTTCGGACCATATTGAATCCTATGGTGACAATGGAAGTATCCTCATATAAAAACTAGAAAAAAGCTTTCTGATATACCACTTTGTGATGTGTTAATTCATCTCATAGCGTTTCATGATGCTTTTCATGGATCGGGTGTTAGTACTGCTTTTGTGGAATGTGAGAGAGGATATTTTGGATCACTTTGAAGCCAATGGTAACAAGGAAAATATCCTCAGATAAAAACTAGAAAGAAGCTTTCTGAGAAAGTCCTTTGTCATATGTGAATTTATCTCACTGAGTTAAACCTCTCTTTTCATATAGCAATTTGGTAACACTGTTTTCATGGAATCTGCAATAGGATATTTGGGAGCGCATTGCAGCCTACAGTGACAAAGGAAATATCCTCATTAAAAAAACAAAAAAGAAGCTTTCTGAGAAACAGCTTTGTGATGTGTGAATTCATCTCACAGAGTTACACTGTTCTTTTCATTCAGCAGTTTGCTAACACTGTTCTCTTGGAATCTGCAATGGGGTATTTTGGAGAACATTGAAGGTTACTGTGAGAAAGGAAATATCCTGAGAATAAAACCATAAAGAAGCTTTGTGAGAAACTGCTTTGGGTTTTGTGAATTTACCTGACAGACTTCCATGATTCCTTTCATTTAGCAGTTTGGTAGCCGTGTTTCTGGGGAATCTGAGAAGGGATATTTTGGATCACATTGAAGCCTATGTTGACAAAGGAAATATCCTCAGATAAATACTAGAAATAATTTTTCTGAGAAAGTTCTCTGTGATGTGTGATTTCATCTCACACAGTTACACCTTTCTTTTCATGGTGCCGTTTGCTAACACTGTTTTTGTGGAATCTGCAAATGGATATTTGGGAGTACATTGAGGCCAATAGTGATAAAAGAAATATTCTCATAGGAAAACTAGAAAGAAACTTTCTGAGAAACCGCTTTGTGATGCATGAATTCAGCTTACAAAGTTACACTGTTCTTTTCACTGAGTGAAAATCTGCTATGGGATATTTCAGAGGGCATTGAAGCTTATTGTGGATTAGGAAATATCCTCAGACAAAACCTAGAAAGAAACTTTCTGAGAAAGTGCTTTGTGATTCATGAATTCATCTCAAAGAGTTACATGATTCTTTTCATGGATCTGTTTGATAGCACAGTTTTTGGGGAATCTCAGAAGGGATATTTTGGATCACATTGAAGCTTATGGTGACAGAGGATATATCCTCATAAAAAAACTAGAAAGAAGCTTTCTGAGAACCCTCTTTGAGATGTGTTAATTCATCTCATAGAGTTACATTACTCTTTCCATTTATCACTATGGTAGCACTGTTTTTGGGGAAACTGAGAAGAGATATTTGGTTTGCATTGAAGCCTACAGTGACTAGAGAAATACACTCAGATAAAAACTAGAAAGAAGCATTCTAAGAAAGTTCTTTGTGATGTGCGAATTCATCTCACAGAGTTACACTTATCTTTTCATGCAGAAGTTTCCTAACACTGTTTTTATGGAATCTGCAAAGGGATATTTGAGAGCGCATTGTGGCCTACAGTGAGAAAGGAAATATCTTCATAGAAAAACTAGAAAGAAGCTTTCTGAGAAACTTGTTTGTGATGTGTGAATTATTCTCACTGAGCTACACCATTCTTTTCATTGAGCAGTTTCATGACACTTTTTTGGTGGAATCTACAATAGGACATTTTGGAGTGCATTGAAGCCTATAGTGACAAAGTAAATATCCTTAGATAAAAAACAAAAAGGAAGCTTTCTGAGAAACTGCTTTGTGTTTTGTCAATTCATCTCATGCTTTTACACTGTTCTTTCCATTCAGCAGTTAGCTAAAACTGTTTTCTTGGAATGTGCAATGTAATATTTCAGAGTGCATTGAAGTTTTTGGTGACAAAGGAAATATCCTCAGACAAAAGCTAGTAAAAATCTTTCTGAGAAACTGCTTTGTGATTTGTGAATTCATCTCACAAAGTTACATAATTTTTTTCATAGAGCAGTTTGTTAACACTGTTTTAGGGGAATCTGAGAAGGGATATTTTGGATCACATTGAAGCCTAAGATGACAAACGAATTATCCTTGTATTAAAACTAGAAAGAGCTTTCTGAGAAACTGCTTTGAGAGGCGTTAATTCATTTCACAGCTTTACACGATTCTTTTCATAGATGTGTCTGTAAGCACTGTTTTTGGGGAATCTGAGAAAGGATATTTTGGATAGCATTGAAGCCGAGGGTGAGATAGGAAATATCCTCAGTAAAAACTAAAAAGAAGCTTTCTGAGCAAGTTCTTTGTGATGGCGTGAATTTTTCTCAGAAAGTTACACCTTTCTTTTCATGGAGCAGTTTGCTAACACTGTTTTCATGGAATCTGCAATGGGATATTCTGGAGCACATTGAGGCCTACAGTGAAAAAGTAAATATACTCATATAAAAACTAGAAGGAAGCTTTCTGGGAAACAGCTTTGTGATGTGTGAATTCATCTTACAGAGTTACACATTTCTTTTCATTGAGATGTTTGATAACACTGTTTTCGTGGAATCTGCAATAGGGTATTTAGGAACACATTGAAGCCCCTAATGACAAACGAAATATCCTCAGATAAAAACCAAAAAGAAGCTTTCAGTGAAACTGTTTTGTGATGTGTGAATTCACCTCACCGAGTAACACCTTCTTTTCATTGAGAAGTTTGCTAACACTTTTTTCCTTTAATCTGCAATGGGATGTTCAGGAGGACATTGAGGAATATGGTGAAAAAGGAAATATCATCAGAAAAAAACTAGAAAGAAGGTTTCTGAGAAACTGCTTTGTGATGTGTGAATTCACCTCACAGAGTTACACTGTTCTTTGCATTGCACAGTTTGCTTACACTGTTTTCTTGGAATCTACAATCTGATATTTCTGAGTGATTTGAAGCTTATGGCGATAAAGTAAATAGCCTCATATGAAAACAAGAAGGAAGTTTTCTGAGAAGCCACTTTCTGTTCTATTAATTCATGTCACAAATTTACACAATTATTTTCATGGAACAGTTTGGTAGCATCATTTTTGGTGCATCTGAGAAGGGATATTTTGGATCTCTTTGAAACCTATGGTGACAAAGGAAATATCTTCAGATAAAAGCTAGAAAGAATATGTCTGAGAAACTGCTTTGTGATGTGTGAATTCATCTCACAGATTTAAATCTTTTTTTCATGCAGCAGTATGGTATCACTGTTGTTGGGGAATCTGCAATAGGATATTTGGAAGTGCAGTGAAGCTTATGGTAAAAATGGAAATGTCCTCAGACAAAAACCAAAAGGAAGCTTTCCGAGAAACTGTTTTGTGATGTGTCAATTCATCTCACACATTTACACCTTTTTTTTTCATGGAACAGTCTGCTGTCACTATTTTTGTGGAATCTGCAAAGGGATATTCAGGAGCACATTGAGGCCTATGGTGACAAAGGTAATATCCTCAGACAAAAATTAGAAAGAAGGTTTCTGAGAAACTGCTTTGTGATTGGTGAACTCAACTCACACAGTTACACGATTCTTTTCATGGAGCAGTTGTGTAGCACTGTTTTTGGAGAATTTGAGAAGGGATATTTTGGATCATACTGAAGCTGATTCTGACAAAGTAAATATCCTCAGATGAAAACTAGAACGAATCTTTCTGAGAAACTGCTTTGTGATGTGTGAATGCATCTCACAGAGTTACACCTTTTCTTTCATGGAACAGTTTGCTGAAACTGTTTTCGTGGAATCTGCAAAGAGATATTTGGGAGTGCTTTGAGACCTATGGTGAAAAAAGAAATATCCTCAAATAAAAACTAGAAAGAAGCTTTCTGAGAAACTGCTTTGTGAGATGAGCATTCCTCTCATAGAGGTAAACGTTTCTGTTGAGAGAGCACTTTAGTATCACTGTTTTTGTGGTGTCTGAGAAGGGATGTTTGGGAGCACATTGAAGCCTATAGTGGAAAAGGAAATATCCTCATATAAAAACTAGAAAGAAGCTTTCTGAGAAACCATTTGTATTGTGTTAATTCATCTAACAGAGTATACAATTAGCAGTTTGGTAGCACTGTTTTTGTTGAATCTGAGAAGGGATATTTTGGATTGCATTCAAGCCTATGGTGACAAAGGAATTATCCTTGGTAAAAATTGGAAGAAAGCTTTTTGAGAAAGCTCTTTGTGATGTGTGAATTCATCTAATAGAGTTACACCTTTATTTCATGAGCAGTTTGCTCACACTGTTTTCATGGAATCTGCAAAGGGATATTTGGGAGTGCATTGAGGCCTATAGTGAAAAAGGAAATATCTTCAGATAAAAGCTACAAAGAAGCTTTCTGAGAAACTGCTTGGTGATGTGTGAATTCATCTCACAGAGTTACACCATTCTTTCCATTAAGCAGTTTGGTAACAATGATTTCATGCAATCTTCAATAGGATATTTTGGAGTGCATTGAAGCCTATGGTCACATAGGAAATACCCTCAGATAAAAGCCAAAAAGAAGCTTTCTGAGAAACTGCCTTGGGTTGTGTGAATTCATCTCACAGAGTTGCACTGTTCTTTTCATTGGTCAGTTTCCTACAACTGTTTTCTTGGAATCTGCAATGGGTTATTTCAGAGTGCATTGAAGCTTAGGACAACAAAGGGAATATCCTCATATAAACACTCGAAAGAAGCTTTCTGAGAAAGTACTTTGTAATGGGTGAATTCGTCTCAAAGAGTTACACCTTTCTTTTCATTGAGCCATTTGGTAGCACTGTTTCTGGGGAATCTGCAAAGGGATTTTTGGGAGCTCACAGAGGCCTATGATGAAAAAGGAAATACCTGCAGATAAAAACTGGAGAGAAGGATTTTGAGAAAGTGTTTTGTGATGTGTGTATTCACCTCATAGAGATAAACCATTATGTTGATTGAGCAATATGACCTCACTGTTTTTGTGGAGTCTGAGAAGGGATATTTGGGAGCACAATGAGGCTGATGGTAGAAAAGTAAATATGCACAGATAAAAACTGGAAAGGAGCTTTCTGAGAAATTTCTTTGTGATGGGTGAATTCATCTCCCAGAGGTAAACCACTGTTTTCAATGAGCAGTTTGATAACCCTGTTTTTGTGGAATCTACAAAGTGATATTCAGAGCACAGAGAAGCCTATGGTGAAAAAGGAAATACCCTAAGATAAAAACTAGAAAGAAGCTTTCTGAGAGACTGTTTTGTGATGGGTGAATTCATCTCACAGTGTTACATCTTTCGTTTCACTAAGCAGTTTGGTAACACTTTTTTTGGAATACGGAAAGGGATATTCGAGAGTGGATAAAAGCCAGTGTTGAAAAAGGAAGTATCTTCTGGCTGAAACTGGAGAGAAAGTTTCTGATAACTCCTTTGTGATGCGTGAAATTCATCTCATAGAGGTAAAGCTTTCTGTTGGGAGAGCAATTTGTCATCACTGTTTCTGTGATGTCTGAGAAGGAATATTTGGGAGCGCATGAAAGCTGATAGTGGAAAAGGAAATATCCTGAGATAAAAACCAGAAAGATGCTTTCTGATAAATTTCTTTGTGATGGGTGAATTCATCACACAGAGTTCCACCTTTGTTTTCTTTGAGCAGTGTGGCAGCACTATTTTTATGGAATCTGCAAAGGGATATTTGGGAGCTCCTTGAGGCCTATGGTGAAAAAGGAAATAACATCAGTTAAAAACTGGAGAGAAGCTTTTGAGAAATTGTTTTGTGATGTGTGTATTCATCTCATAGAATTTAACCTTTTTGTTGATTGAACAGTTAGGCATCACTGTTTTTGTGGTATCTGAGAAGAGTTATTTGGGGACCCAATGAAGCCAATGGTGAAAAAGGAAATATCCTCAGATTTAAACTATAAAGAAGCTTTATGAGAAACTTCTTTGTGATGTGTGCATGCATCTCATAGGGCTAACCATTTCTGTTTAGGGAGCACTTTCACATCACTGTTATTGTGGTGTCTGAGAAGTGATATTTGAGAGTACATTGAAGCCTATGGTGGAAAAGGATATATCCTCAGTTAAAAGCTAGGAAGAAGCCTTCTGAGAAACTACCTTTGTATGGATGAATTCATCTCACAGAGATACACAGGTTGTTTTCATTGAGCAGTTCGATAACACTGTTTTCATGGAATCTGCAATAGGATATTTGGGAGTGAATTGAAGCCTATGGTGAAAAAGGAAATCTCCTCAGAGAAAAACCAAAAGGAATTTTTCTGAGAAACTCCTTTGTGATGTGTGAATTCATCTCACACATTTACACATTTCTTTTCATGGAGCAGTCTGCTAACACTGTTTTTGTGGAATCTGCAAGGGGATATTCGTGAGTGCATTGAGGCCTAAGGTGAAAAAGGAAATATCCTCAGACAAAAACTACAAAGATTTCTGAGAAACTGCTTTATGATTTGTGATTTCCACTACAGAGTTACACGATTCTTTTCATGGGGCAGTTTTGTAGCACTGTTTTTGGAGAATCTGAGAAGGGGTATTTTGGATTGCATTGAAGCCTATTCTGACAAAGGAAATATCTTCAGATAAAAACTAGAAAGAAGCTTTCTGAGAAACCTCTTTGTGATGTGTGAATTCATCTCACAGAGTTACACATTTCTTTTCATTGAGCAGTTTGCTAACACTGTTTTCTTGGAGTCTGCAATGGGATATTTCATAGTGCATTGATGCTTATGGTGCCAAGGAAATATCCTCAGACGAAAACTAGAAAGAAGCTTTCTGAGAAACTGCTTTGTCATTTATGAATTCATCTCACAGAGTTACACAATTCTTTTCATGGAACAGTTTTGTAGCACTGTTTTTGGGGAATCTGTGAAGGGATATTTTGGATCGCGTTGAAACTTATGGTGACAAAGGAAATATCCTCGAATTATAACTAGAAAGAAGCTTTCTGAGAAAGTTCTTTGTGGTGTGTGAATTCATCTCATAGAATGACACTTTTCTTTTCATGGAGCAGTTTGGTTTCACTGTTTTTGGGGAATCTGAAAAGGGATTTTTGGGAGCTCATAGAGGCCTAAGGTGAAAAGGAAATATCTTCAGTTAAAAACTGGAGAGAAGGATTTTGAGAAGCTTTTTTGTGATGTATATATTGACCTCATAGAGACAAACATTTTTGTTGATTGAGCAGTTTGACATCACAGTTTTTGTGGTGTCTGAGAAGGGATATTTGGAAGTGCATTGAATCTAATGGTGGAAAAGTAAACATGCGCATATAAAAAATAGGAAGGAGCTTTCTGAGAAATTTCTTTCTGTTGGGTGAATTCATCTCCCAGAAGTAAACCACTCTTTTCATTGAGCAGTGTGGTAACCCTGTTGTTGTGGAATATGCAAAGGGATATTCAGAGTGCAGAGAAGCCTATGGTGAAAAGAGAAATACCCACAGATAAAATTTAGAAAGAAACTTTCTGAGAGACTGTTTTGTGATGGTAGAATTCATCTCACAGAGTTAAATCTTTTTTTTTTTCATTGAGCAGTTTGTTAACACTATTTTTGAGAAATATGCAAAGGGATATTCGGGAGTGGATAGAAGCCAAGGTTGAAAGTGGAAAAATCTTCAGGTAAAAAGTGGAGTGAAAGTTTCTGATAACTCCTTTGTGATACGTGCATTCACCCCATAGAAGTTAAGCTTTCTGTTTAGAGAGCAGTTTGGCATAACTGTTTTTGTGATGTCTGAGAAGGGGCTCTTTTGTAGTGCATGGAAGACGATGGTGGAAAAGGAAATATCCAGAGATAAAAACTAGAAGGAAACTATCTGAAAAATTTCTTTGTGATGGGTGAGTTCATGACACAGAGTTACACGACTCTTTTCAAGGATCAGTCTGTTAGCACTGCTTTTGGGGAATCTGAGAAAGGATATTTTGAATCGCGTTGAAGCCTATGGTGACATAGGAAATATCTTCAGATAAAAACTAGAAAGAAAGTTTCTGAGAAAGTTCTTTGTGATGTGCAATTCATCACACAGAGTTACATAATTCTTTTCATGGAGCAGTTTGCTAAAACTGTTTTAATGGAATCTGCAAAGGCATATTTCGGAGTGCATGGTAGTTCATAATAAAAAAAGAAATATCCTCAGATAAAACCTAGAATGAAGTTTTCTGAGAAACTGCTTTGTGATTTGTGAATTCATCTCACAGAGGTACATGATACTTTTCATGAAGCAGCTTGGTAGCACTGTTTTTGGGGAATGTGAGAAGTGACATTTTGGATCGCACTGAAGTCTATGGTGAGAAAGGATATATCTTCATATAAAATCTAGAAAGAAAATTTCTGACAAAGTTCTTTGTGATGTATGGATTTGTCTCACATAGTTATATTGTTATTTTCTTTGAGAAGTTTGCTAATACTTTTTTTTTGGAATCTGTGATGGGATATTCTGTAGCACATTGAGGCCTTTGGTAAAAAAGGAAATATCCTCAGATAATAATTAGAAAGAAGTTTTCTGAGAAACTGCTTTTTGATGTGTGAATTCATCTCACAGAGTTACACTGTTCTTTTCATTTAGCAGCCTGCTAACACTATTTTCTTGGAATCTGCAATGGGATATTTCAGAGCACATTGAAACTTATGGTGACAAAGGAAATATCTTCATATGAAAACTAGTAAGAAGCTTTATAAGAAACTGCTTTGTGATGCGTTAATTCATCTCACTGATTAACACGACTCCTTTCATTGATCTGTTTCGTAGCAATGTTTTTAGGTAAACTGAGAAGTCATATTTTGGATTGCTTTGAAGAATATGGATACTAAGGAAGTATCCTCAGATTAAAACTAGAAAGAATCTTTCTGAGAAAGTTCTTTGTGATGTGTGAATTCGTCTCACAGAGTTACAGCTTTCTTTTCATGGAGCAGTTTACTAACACTGTTTTCGTGGAAACTCCAAAGGGATATTTGGGAGTGCTATGAGGCCTACAGTGAAAAAGGAAATATCCTCAGATAAAAATTAGAAAGAAGCTTTTTGAGAAACTGCTTTGTGATGTGTGATTTCATTTCACAGAGTTTCACTGTTCTTTTCGTTGAAAAGTTTGCTAACACTGTTTTCTTGTAATCGTCAATGGGATGTTTCAGGGCACATAGAAGCTTATGGAGACAATGAAATATCCTCAGACAAAAAAAGAAAGAAACTTTCTGAGAAACTGCTTTGTGATCATGAATTCATCTCACAGAGTTACACAATTCTTTTCATGGATCAGTTTGATAGCTCTGTTTCTGGGGAAGCTGAGAAGGGATATTTTGGATAGCATTGAAAAATGTGGTGACTAAGGAAATATCCTCAGACAAGAACTAGAAAGAAGCTTTCTGAGACAATTCTTTCTGATGTGTGAATTCATCTCAGAGAGTTACACCTTCCTTTTCATGGAGCAGTTTGCTAACACTGTTTTCATGGAATCTGCAAAGGTATATTTGGGAGTGCTTTGAGGCTTATGGTGAAAAAGGAAATATCCTCAGATAATAACTGTAAAGAAACATTCTGAGAAACTATTTTGTGATGTGTCAATTCATCTCACAGAGTTACACTGTTTCTTTCATTTAGTAGTCTGCTAACACTGTTTTTTTGGAATCTGCACTGCGATATTTCAGAGTGCCTTGAAACTTATGCTGGCAAAGGAAATATCTTCATATAAAAATTAGTAAGAAGCTTCTCGAGAAACCGTTTTGTGATGTATTAATTCATCTCACTGAGTTACATGACTCCTTTCATGGATCTGTTTGGTTGCACTGTTTTTGGGTACACTGAGAAGGGATACTTTGGATCACATTGAAGAATATGGTGACTAAGGAAATATGCTCAGATAAAAACTAGGAAGAAACTCTTTGAGAAGGTTCCTCATGATGTGTGAATTCATCTTACAGAGTTACACCTGTCTTTTCATGGTGCAGTTTGATAACAATATTTTCATAGAATCCCCAAAGGGATATTTGGGAGCACAATGAGGCTTATAGTGAAAAAGTAAATATCCTCAGATAAAAATTAGAAAGAAGTTTTCTGAGAAACTGCTTTGTGATGTGTGAATTCATCTCACAGAGCTACACCATTTTTTTCATTGAGCCGTTTGATAACACTGCTTTTGTGGAATCTGCAATAGGGTATGTGGGAGCGCATTGAAGCCTATGGTGACAAAGGAAATATCCTCATAGAAAAACCAAAAAAAATAGTTTTCTGAGAAACTGATTTGTGATGTATGAATTCAACTCAAAGAGATGCATTGTTCTTTTCACTGAGCAGTTTGCTAACCCTGTTTTCTTGGAATCTACAATGGAATATTTTGGAGTGCATTGAACCTTACTGTGTAAAAGAAAATATCCTCAGACACAAAGTAGAAAAAAACTTTCTGAGAAACCACCTTGTGATTTGTGAATTCATCTCAAAGAGATACAACACTATTCATGGTTCAGTTTGATAGCACTGCTTTTGAGTAATCTGAGAAGGGATAATTTGGATTGCCTTGAAGCCTATGGTGACAAAGGAAATATCCTCAGATAAAAACTAGAAAGAAGCTTTCTGAGAAAGTTCTTTGGGATGTGTTAATTCATATCACAGATTTACACCTTTCTTTTCACGGAGCAGTTTCCTAACAGTGTTTTCATGGAACCTGCAAAGGGATATTTGGAGCGCATTGAGGCCAATTGTGTAAAAGGAAATATCTTCAGATAAAAATTATAAAGAAACATTCTGAGAAACTGCTTTGTGATGTGTGAATTCATCACAGAGGGTTACACTGTTCTTTTCATTCAGCAGTTTGCTAACACTGTTTTCTTGGAATCTGCCATGGGATATTTCAGAGTGCATTGAAGCTTATGGTGACAAAGGAAATATCCTCAGACAAAAACTAGAAAGAAGCTTTCTGAGAAACTGCTTTGTGATGTATGAATTCATCTCCCAGAATTGCACTGGTCTTTTCATTGAGCAGTTCACTAACATTGTTTCCTTGGCATCTGCAATGTGATATTATGGATCACATTGAAGCATATACTGACAAAGGAGCTATCCTCAGATACAAACTAGAAAGAAGGTTTCTGACAAACCACTTTGAGATGTGTTAATTCATCTCAGAGCATTGCACAATTTTTTTTGTATGTGAATCAGTCTGTTAGCACTGTTTGTTGGGAATTTGTGAAAGGATATTTTTTATAGCTTTGAAGCCTATTATGTCAAAGGAAATATCCTGATAAAAACGAGAAAGATCTTTGTGATGTGTGAATTAATCTCACAGTGTTACACCTTTCTTTTCATGGAGCAGTTTTCTAACACTGTTTTCATGGAATGTGCAAAGGAATATTTCAGAGCACATTGAATCTTATTTTGACAAAGGAAATACCTCAGCGAAAACTGGAAAGAAGCTTTCTGAGAAACTGTTTTGTTATTTGGGAATTCATCTCACAAAGTTACATGATCCTTTTCAAAGCACAGTTTGGTAGCACTGTTTTTGGAGAACCTGAGAAGGGATATTTTGGATCTCATTGAAGCCTGTAGTTACAAGGGAAGTATACTCTGATAAAAATTGTAAATAAGTTTTCTGAGAAGCTACTTTGAAATGTTGGAATTCATCTCATAGTGTTGCACCTTTGTTTCCATGGAGCAGTTTACTAACACTGTTTTTGTGGAATCTGCAAAGGGATATTTGGGAACGAGTGGAGGTCTAGGGTGAATAAGAAAGTATACTTAGATATATACTGGGAAGAACCTTCCTAAGAAACTGCTTTGTAATATGTGAATTCATCTCACAGAGTTACAATGTTGTTTTCATTTAGCAGTTTGCTAACACTGTTTTCTTGGAATCTGCAATGGAATATTTCACAGTGCATTGAAGCTTACGGTGACTAAGGAAATATCTTCACATAAAAACTAGAAACAAGCTTTCTGAGAAACCGCTTTGTGGTGTGTTAATTCATCTCACAGAATTACATGATACTTTTAATGTATCAGTTTGGTAGCACTGTGCTAGGGGAAACTGAGAAGGTATATTTTGGATCACATTGGAGCCTATGATGAGAAAGGAAATATACTCAGATAGAAACTAGAAAGAGGCTTTCTGAGATAGTTTTTTGTGATGAGTGAATTCATTTCACAGAGTTACACCGTTCTTTTCATTGAGCAGTTTGCTAACACTGTTTTCGCGGAATCTGCAATAAGATATTTGGGAGTGCATTGAAGCCAATAGTGACAAAGAATGCATAATCAGTTAAAAACAAAAAGGAAGCTTTCTGATAAGCTGCTTTGTAATGTGTGAACTCATCTGACAGACTTACACTGATCTTCTCATTGAACAGTTTGCTCACACTGTTTACTTGGAATTTGCAACTGGATGTTTCAGAGCACTTTGAAGCTTATGATGACAAAGGAAATATCCTCACAAAGAAGCTTGAAAGAAGCTTTTTGAAAAACTGCTTTGTGATGTGTGAATCCATCTCACAGAGTTACACGATACTTTGCATGCAGCAGTTTGGTTGCACTGTTTTTGGGGAATGTGAGAAGGGATATTTTGAATTGCCTTAAAGCCTATGGTGACAAAGAAAATATCCTCAGATAAAAACTAGAAAGAAGCTTTCTGAGAAACTTCTTGGTGATGTGTGAATTCATCTTACAGAGATGCACCTTTCGTTTCATGGAGCAGTTTGCTAACACTGTTTTCCTGGAGTCTGCAAAGGGATATTTATGAGTACTTTGAGTCCTATGGTGAAAAAGGAATTATCCTCAGATAAAAACTAGAAAGAAGCTCTGTGAGAAACTGCTTTGAGATGTATGGATTCATCTCACAGGGTTACACTGTTCTTTTTAGTGAGCAGTTTCCTAACACTGTTTACTTGGAATGGGATATTTCAGAGTGCATTGAAGCTTAGGGTGACAAATGACATATCATCATATTAAAACTAGAAAGACGCTTTCTGAGAAACTGCTTTGTGATGTGTTAATTCATCTCCCAGATTTACACGATTCTTTTCATGGATCAGTTTCGTAGCGCTGTTTTTGGGGATTCTTAGAAGGGATATTTTGGGTCACATTGAAGCCTATGGTGACCAAGGAAATATCCTCAGATAAAAACTAGAAATAAACTTTCTGATAAAGTCTTTGTAATGTGTGAATTCATCTCACAGAGTTACACCTTTCTTTTCATGGAACAGTTTACTAATACTGTTTTCATGGAATCTGCAAAGGGATAGTTGGGAGCACATTGAGACCTATAGAGAAAAAGGAAATATCCTCAGATAAAAACTAGTAAGAAGCTTTCTGAGAAACTGTTTTGTGGTTTATGAATTCATCTCACAGTGTTACACTGTTCACGAGGAATCTGAGAAGGGATGCTTTGGATCACATTGAAGCCTATGGTGACAGAGGAAATATCCTCAGATAAGTACTAGAAAGAAGCTTTCAGAGAAACTGCTTTCTGATGTGTGAATTCATCTCACATAGCTACACCATTCTTTTCATTGAGCAGTTTGATAACACTGTTTTCTCAGAATGTGTAATAGGATACTATGGAACACATTGAAGCCTATGTTAACAAAGGGAATATCCTCAGATTAAAACTAGAAAGAAGCTTTCTGAGAATGTTCCTTGTGATGTGTGAATTCATCTCAAAGAGTTACACCTTACTTTTCATGGATCATTTTGCTAACACTGTTTGTGAGGAATCTGCAAAGGGATATTTGGGAGTGTATTGAGCCCTATAGTGATAAAAGAAATATCCTCATAGAAAAACTAGAAAGAAGATTTCTAAGAATCTGCTCCTTGATGTTTGAATTCAAGGCACAGAATTTCACTGTTATTCTCATGGAGCAGTTTGCTAACACTGTTTTCTTGGAATCTACAATGGAATATTTTGGAGCATACTGAAGCTTATGGTGACAAAAGAAATATCCTCATATATAAACTACAAAGAAACCCTCTGAGAAACTGCTTTATGATGTGTTAATTCATCTCACAGAGTTACATGATTCTTTCAATGGATCAGTTTGGTAGCACTGTTTTTGGGGAATCTGAGAAGGGATATTTTGGATCACCGTGAAGTCTATGGTGACTAAGGAAATATCCTCAGACAAAAACTAGAAAGAAACTATCTGTGAAAGTTCTTTGGGATGTGTGAATTCATCTCACAGAGATACAACTTTGTTTTCTTTGGAGCAGTTTGCAAACACTGTTTTTGTGGAATCTGCAAGGGGATATTTGGGAGTGCATTGTGTTATATGGTGAAAAAGAAAATATCTTCAGATAAAAACTAGAAAGAAGCTTTCTGAGAAACTGCTTTGTGATTGGTGAATTCATCTCACAGGGCTAAGCCGTGCTTGCCTTTGAGCCTTTTGATAACACTGTTTTTGTGGAGTCTTCAATAGTATATTTGGGAGTGCAATGAAGAAGATGGTGACAAAGGAAATATCCTCATAGAAAAACCAAAAAGAATCTTTCTGAGAAACTGCTTTGTGATGCAATAATTTATCTCACAGAGTTACACGATTCTTTTCATGGATCAGTTTGGTAGCACTGTTTTTGGGGAACCTGAGAATGGATATTTTGGATCCTATTGAAACCTATGGTGACTCAGGAAATATCCTCAGATAAAAACTAGAAAGGAGCTTTCTGAGAAAACTCTTTGTGATATGTGAATTCATCTCACAGAGTTAAACCTTTCTTTTCAAGGAGTAGTTCACCAACACTGTTTTCTTGAAATATGCAAAAGGATATTTGGGAGCAAATTGAGGCCTTAGGTGAAAAGGGGAATATCCTCAGATAAAAACTAGAAAGAGGCCTTCTGAGAAACTGCTTTGTGATGGGTGAATTCATCTCACAGAGCTACATCGTGCTTTTTTTGGAGACTTTTGATGACACTGTTTTCGTGGAGTCTGCGATAGGATATTTGGGAGTGTATTGAAGACTATGGTGCCAAAAGAAATATCCTCAGAAAAAAATAAGAAAAAAGCATTCTGAGAAACTGATTTTTGATGTGTGAATTCATCTCATGGAATTACACTGTTCTATTCATTGATCAGTTTACTACCACTGTTTTCTTGGAATCTGCAATGGGATATTTCCGAGTGCATTGAAGTTTATGGTGACAAAGGAAATATCCTGAGACAAAAATAGAAGGAAGCTTTCTGAGGAACTGCTTTGTGATTTCTGAAATCATCTCACAGAGTTACACCTTTCTTTTCATGGAGCAGTTTGGTAGCCCTGTTTTTGGGGAGTCTGAGAAGGGATATTTTGGATCACATTGAAGCCTATGGGGTTAAAGGAAATATCCTCAGATAAAAACTAGAAAGAAGCTTTCAGAGAAATTTCTTTCTGATGCGTGAATTCAACTCACAGAGTTACAACTTTCTTTTCATGGAAAGTTTGCTACCACTTTTTTCATGGATCTGCAAAGGGACATTTAGGAGCACACTGAGTCCTAAGGTGAAAAAGAAAATATCCTCAGATTAAAACTAGAAAGAAGCTTTCTGAGACACTTCTTTATGATGTGTCTATTCATCTCCCAGAGTTACACTGTTGTTTTCATTGAGCAGTTTGCTAACACTGTTTTCCTGGAATGTGCAATAGAATATTTTGGAGTGCATTGAAACCTATTTGACAAAGGAAGTATCCTAAGACAAAACTAGAAAGGAGCTTTTTGAGAAATTGCTTTGTGATTGGTTAATTCAGATCTCAGTGTTACATGATACTTTTCATGGAGCACTTTGGTAACACTTTTTTTGGGGAATCTGAGAAGGGATATTATGGATTGCATTGAAGCCTATTGTTACAACGGAAATGTCTGCAAACAATAACTAGAAAGAAACCTTCTGAATAAGTGCTTTTTGATGTGTGAATTCATCTCACAGAATTACACTGTTCTTTTCATGGAGCAGTTTAATAACACTGATTTGGTGGAAGCTGCAAAGGGATATTTGGAAGCGCATTGAGGCCTACAGTGGAAAATGAAATGTCCTCAGATAAAAACTAGAAAGACGATTGCTGAGAAACTCCTTTGTGATGTGTGAATTCATCTCACACAGTTAAACCTTTCTTTTCTTTGTGCTGTTTGATAACACTGGTTTCGTGGAATCTTCAAGGGGATATTTGGGAGTGCATTGAATCCTATGGTAACACAGGATATATACTCAGATAAACACAAAAAGAAGCTTTCTGAGAAACTCCTTTGCAATGTGTGCCTTCATATAACAGTGTTACCCGGTTCTATTCATGGAGCAGTTTGCTAAATCTGATTTCGTGGAATCTGGAATAGGATATTTGGGAGACATTGAAGCCTATGGTGACAAAGGAAATATCCTCAGATGAAAACAAGAAAGAAGCTTTCTGAGGAAATTCTTTGTGATGAGTGAATTCATCTCACAGAGATAAACCTTATTTTTCCTGGAGAAATTTGCTAACATTGCCTTCCTGGTATCTGCAAAGTGATAATTTGGAGCACATTGAAGTCTATGGTTAAAAAGGAAATATCCTGAGATAAAAACTAGAAAGAAGTTTTCTGATAAACTGCTTTGTGATGAGGGAATTCACCTCACAGTTACACCACTCTTTTCATTGAGCAATTTGATAACAGTGTTTTCTTCGAATCTTCATTGGCATATTTCGGAGTGGAAGCTTATGATGACAAAGGAAATATCCTCATATACAAACTAGAAAGAAGATTTCTGAGAAACCACTTTGTGATATGTTAATTCATCTCATATGTTAATTCATGTGGTAAACGATTCTTTTGATGGGTCAGTCTGGTAGCACTGTTTTTGGGGAAAATGAGAAGTGATATTTTGGATCGCATTGAGGCTACGTTGATATAGTAAATATCGTCAGATAAAAAGTAGAAAGAAGCTTTTTGAGAAACTCCTTTGTGATATGTGAACTCATCTAACAGAGGTACACAATTATTTTATTGGAACAGCTTACTAATACTGTTTTCGTGGAATCTGCAATAGGATATTCGTGAGCACATTGAGGTTTGTGGTGAAAAACTATATATCCTCAGAAAAAAACTAGAAAGAAGGTTTATGAGAAACTGCTTTGTGGTGTGTGAATTCATCTTTCAAAGTTACACTGTTCTTTTCATTGAGCAGTTTGCTACCACTGTTTTCTTGGAATCTGCATTGGAATATTTCAGAGTGCATTGAAGCTTATTTTGACAAAGGAAATATCCTCAGATAAAAACTAGAAAGGAAGTTTCTGAGAAACACCTTTGTGATGTGTGAATTCATCTCCCAGAGGTACACCACTGTTTTCATGGAGTGGTTTGGTAGCAGGTTTTTTGGGGAATCTGAGAAGGGATATTTTGAATCACCTTGAAGTCTATGGTGACAAAGGAAATATCTTCAGATAAAAACTGGAAAGAAGCTTTCTAAGAAACTTCTTTGTGTTGTGTGAATTCACCTCACAGAGGTACACATTTCTTTTCATGTAGCAGTTTGCTAAAACTGTTTTTGTGGAATCTGCAAGGGGATATTTGGGAGTGCATTGAGGACTCTAGTGAAAAAGAAAATACCTTCAGATAAAAACTAGATAGAAATTGTCTGAGAAACTGCTTTGTGATGTGTGAATTCATCTCACAGAGTTACACAGTTCTGTTCATTTAGCAGTCTGATAACACTGGTTTCGTGGAATCTGTAATAGGATACTTGGGATCACATTGAAACCTATGGTGACAAGGGAAATATCCTCAGATAAAAATATAAATAAGCTTTCTGAGAAACTGCTTTGTGATGTGTGAATTCATCTAACAGAGCTACACCTTTATTTCATGGAGCAGTTTGCTAACACTATTTTCATGGTATCTGCAAAGGGATATTTTGGAGTGCATTGAGGTCTATGTTGAAATAAGAAAGTTCTTCAGGTAAAAACTGGAGAGAAGCTTTCTGAGAAAGTCTTTGTGATGTTGGATTCATCTCATAGAGCTAAACGTTTCTGTTGAGGGAGCACTTTGGCATCATTGTTTTTGTGTTGTCTGAGAAGGGATATTTCGGAGCGCATTGAAGCCTATGGTGGAAAAGAAAATATCCTCAGATAAAAACTAGAAATAAGATTCCTAAGAAACTGCTTTGTGATGGGTGAATTTATGTCACAGAGTTTAACCTTTCTTTTCATTACACAGATTGGGAGCACTGTTTTTGTGGAATCTGCCGAGGGATATTTGGGAGCACCTAGAGGCCTAAGGTGAAAAAAGAAAATTCTTCAGGTAACAACTGGAGAGAGGCTTTTTGATAAACTCCTTTGTGATGTATGCATTCATCTCATAGAGCTAAATGTTTCTGTTGAGAGAGCACTTAGGCATCACTGTTTTTGTGGTGTCCGAGAAGGGATATTTGGGAGTGCATTGAAGCCTATGGTGGAAAAGGAAATATCCTCAGATAAAAAATAGAAAGAAGCTATCTCAGAGGCTGCTTTGTGAGGTGTGAATTCTTCTCATGGAGTTACACGATTCTCTTCATGGAGCAGTTTGGTAACACTGTTTTTGGGGAATCTGAGAAGGGATATTCTTGATCGCGTTGAATCCTACAGTGAAAAAGGAAGTATACTCATGTAAAAACTAGAAAGAAGCTTTCTGAGAAAGTGCTTTGTGATGTGTGAATTCATCACACAGTTACATCTTTCTTTTCAAGGAGAAGTTTGCTAACACTGTTTTCGTAGAATCTGCAAAGAGATAACTGGGAGCACATTGAAGGATATAGAGAAAAAGGAAATGTCCTCAGAAAAAAAACTAGAAAGAAGCTTTCTGAGAAACTGCTTTTTGATGTGTGAATTCATCTCACAGATTTACACCATTCTTTTCATTGAGCATTATTCTCGCAATGTTTTCACGGAATCTTCGGTAGGATATTTATTAGTGCTTTGAAGCCTATGGTGACTAAGGAATTATTCTCAAATAAAAACCAAAACCACAATTTCTGAGACACTGCTTTGGGATATGTGAATTCATCTCACAGAGTTACAGTGTTCTTTTCATTGATCAGATTGCTAACACTGTTTTCTTGGAATCTACAGTGTGATATTTTGGAGAGCATTGAAGCTTAGGGTGACAAAGGAAATATCCTCAGACAAAAACTAGAAAGAAGCTTTCTGAGACACTGCTTCGTGAATTGTAAATTCATCTCACAGAGTTACACCTTTCTTTTCATGGAGCAGTTTGGTAGCATGGTTTTGGTGAATCTGAGAAGGGATATTTTTGATCACATTGAAGCCTACGGTGACAAGGAAAAACTCAGTTTAAAAACTAGAAAGAAGATTTCTGAGAAGCTGTTTTGTGATATGTGGATTCATCTCACAGATTTACAACTTTCTTTTCTTGGAGCAGTTTGCTAAAGCTGTTTTCATGGAATCTGCAAAGGGATATTCCAGAGCACCTTGAGGCCTATATTGAAAAAGGAAATATCCTCAGAAAAAAAACTAGAAAGAAGCTTTCTGAGAAACAGCTTGGTGATGTGTGAATTTATCTTACCGTGATACACTGCTCTTTTCATTGAACAGTTTGATAACACTATTTTGAGGAAGCTGCAACAGGATATTTTGGAGTACACTGAAGCCTATAGTGACAAAGGAAATATCCTCATATGAAAACCAAAAAGAAGCTTACTGTGAAACTGGTTTGCAATGTGTGAATTCATCTCACAGGTTTACACCTTTCTTTTGATGGAGCAGTTTGCTAACACTATTATGTATAAAGGGATATTTATGAGAACATTGAGGCCAAAGGTGAAAAAGGAAATATCCTTAGAAAAAAACTAGAAAGAATTCCTCTGAGAAACAGCTTCGTGATGTGTGAATTCATCCCACAGAGTTACACCACTCTGTTCATGGAGCATTTGGTAGCCCTGTTTTTGGGGAATCTGAGAAGGGGTATTTTGGATCACATTGAAGCATGTGGTGGCAAAGGAAGTATCTCCAGATAAAAGATTGAAAGAAACTTTCTGAGAAACATCTTTGTGATGTGTGAATTTATCTCAAATAGTTACACGATTCTTTTCTTGAAACTGTTTGCTAACACTGTTTTAGTAATATCTGCGATAGGATATTTGGGCGAGCATTGAAGCCTGTGGTGACAACGGAAATATCCTCAGATAAAAACCAAAAGAAGCTTTCTGGTAAACTGCTTTTTGATATGTGAATTCATCTCACAGACTTACACTGTTCTTTTCATTGAGCAGTTTACTAACACTGTTTTCTTGGAATCTGCGATGGGATATTTCTTAGTGCATTGAAGCTTATGGTGACAAAGGAAATATCCACAGACAAAAACTAGAGAGAAGATTTCAGAGAAACTGCTTTGTGATTTTTGAATTCATCTCACAGCATTACAAGATTCTTTTCATGCAGCAGTTTGGTAGCCCTGTTTTGGGGGAATCTGTGAAGGGATACTTTGGATCACATTGAAGCCTATGATGAACAAAGGAAATATCCTCAGATAAAAACCAAAAGAAGCTTTCTGAGAAACTGGTTTGTGATGTGTGAATTCATCTCAGAGTTACACCATCCTTTTCATTGAGAAGTTTACTAACACTTTTTTCATTTAATCATCAATGGGATATTTGGGAGTGCATAGAGGAATATGGTGAAAAAGGAAATATCCTCAGATAAAAATGAGAATGAAGTTTTCTGATAAACTTCTTTGTGATGTGTTAATTCATCTCTCAGAGTTACACGATTCTTTTCGTGGAACAGTTTGTTAGCACTGTTTTTGGGCTATCTGAGAAGGGATATTTTGGATTGCATTGAAGCCTATGGAGAAAAAAGAAATATTGTCAGATAAAAACTAGAAAGAAGCTTTCTGAGAAAGTTCTTTGTGATATGTGAATTCATTTCTCAGAGTTACACCATTGTTTTCATTGAGCAGTTTTATAACACTGCTTTCGTGGAATCTGCAAAAGGATGATTGGGAGTGCTTTGAGGCCTATGGTGAAAAATTTCATATCCTCAGATAAAAACTGGAAAGAAGCCTTCTGAGAAACTACTTTTTGATGTGTGAATTCATCTCACAGAGTTACACTGTTCTTTTTATTCAGCAGTCTCATAACCCTGGTTTCATAAAATCTGTAATAGGGTACTTGGGAGCACATTGAAGCCTAGCATGTCAAAGGAAATATCCTCTGATAAAAACTAGAGAGAAGCTTTCTGAGAAACAGCTTTGTTATGTGTGAATTCCTCTCACAGAGATACACCACTGTTTTCCTGGAGCTATTTGGTAGCACTGTTTTTGGATAATCTGAGAAGGGATATTTTCAATTGCATTGAAGAGTATGGTGATAAAGGAAATATCCTCAGACAAAACTAGAAAGAAATTTTCTAAGAAAGCTCTTTGTGATATGTGAATTCATCTCACAGAGTTAAACCTTTCTTTTCATGGAGCAGTTTTCTAACACTGTTTCTTGAAATGTGCAAAGGGATACTTTGGAGTGCATTGAGGCCTATAGTGAAAAAGGAAATATCCTCCGATGAAAAAGAGAAAGAAGCATTCTGAGAAAACACTTTGTGATGTCATAATTCATCTCACAGAGTTACACAAGTCTTTTCATGGATCATTTGGTAGCACCGTTTTGGGGGAATCTGATAACAGATAGTTTGGATCACATTGAAGCCTATGTTGATAAAGGAAATGTCCTCAGAAAAAAAACTAGAAAGAAGGTTTCTGAGAAAGTTGTTTGTGATGTGAGAATTCATCTCACAGAGGTACACCTTTCTTTTCATGGAGCAGTTTGATAAAACTGTTTTTGTGGAATCTGCAAAGGGATAAACGGGAGTGCATTGAGGCCTATGGTGAAATAGGAAATATCCTCAGATAAAAACTAGAAAAAAGCTTCCTGATGAACTGCTTTGTGATGTGTGAATTCATCTTACAGAGTTACACCATTCTTTTCATTGAGCAGTTTGATAACACTGTTTTCGTGGAATCTGCAATAGGTTATTTTGGAGTGCATTGAAGCCTCTGGTGACAAAGGAAATATCCTCAGATAAAAACCAGAAAGAAGTTTTATGTGAAATTGCTTTGCAAAGTGTGAATTCATCTCACAAAGTTACACCGTTCTTTTCATTGAGAAGTTTCCTCACACTTTTTTCGTGGTATCTACAAAGGAATATTCAGTAGTGCCTAGAAGAACATGATGAAAAAGGAAATATCCTCAGATAAAAACTAGTAAGAAGCTTACTGAGAAATAGCTTTGTAATGTGTTAATTCATCTCACACAGTTACATGATACTGTTCCTGGAACAGTTTGGTAACACTGTTTTTAGGGAATCTGAGGAAGGATATTTTGGATCGCATTAGCGCCAATGGTGACAAAAGAAACATCCTTAGATAAAAGCTATAAAGAAGCTTTCTGAGAAAGTTCTTTGTGATGTGTGAATTTATATCACAGAGTTACACCTTTCTTTGCATGGAGCAAACTACTAACCCTGTTTTCGTGGAAACTGGAAAGGGACATTTTAGAGCACAATGATTCCTAGAAGGGAAAAGGAAATATCTTCAGATAAAAACTAAAAAGAAGTTTTCTGAGAAATTTCTTTGGATGTTTGAATTCATCTCACAGAGTTACACCTTTCTTTTCATTGAGCAGCGTGCTAAAGCTGTTTTCAATGGATCTGTAAAGAGATATTTGGGAGCCCATTGAGGAATGTGGTGAAAAAGGCAATAGCTTCAGAAAAAAACTAGAAAGAAGCTTTCTAACAAACTGCTTTGTGATGTGTGAGTTTATCTCACGGATTTACACTCTTCTTTTCATTGATCAGTTTGCTAATACTGTTTTCTTGGTATCCTCAATGGGATATTTCAGAGCATATTGAAGCTTATGGTGACAATGGAAACATCTTCATATAAAAACTAAAAGAAGCTTTCTGAGAAATCGCTTTGTGATTTTAAAGATCATCTCACAGAGTTATACCATTCTTTTCATGGATCTGTTTGGTATCACTGTTTTTGGGGAATCTGAGAAGGGATATTTTGGATTGCATTGAAGTCTATGGTGACAAAGGAAATATCCTCAGATAAAGACAAGGAAGAGGCTTTCTGAGAAACTGCTTTGTGATGTGCTAATTCATCTCACAGAGTTACACCTTGCTTATCATGGAGCAGTTTGCTAACACTGTTTTCTAGGTATCTGCAAAGGGATATTTTGGAGTGCATTGAGGCTTCTGATGTAAAAAGAAATATCCTCAGATGAAAACAACAAAGAAGGTTTCTGAGAAACTGCTTTGTGATGTGTGAAATCATCTCACAAAGATATACCATTCTTTTTATTGAGCAGTTTGCTAACACTGTTTTTGTGGAATCTGCAAAGGGATATTTGGGAGCGCATTGAGGCCTAGAGTGAAAAAGGAAATACCCTCAGATAAAAACCAAAAAGAAGCTTTCTGGGAAACTGCTTTGTGATGTGTGAAATCATCTCACAGAGGTACTCTGCTCATTTCTCTGAGCAGTTTGATAACACTATTTTCTTGGAATGTGCAATGTGATATTTCAGAGCGCTTTGAAGCTTATGGTGACAAAGGAAATATCGTCAGAAAACAACCAGAAACAAGATTTCTGAGAAACTTCTTTGTGATTTGTGAGTTCATCTCACAGAGTTACATGATTCTTTTCATGGAGCACTTTTGGTAGCACTCTTTTTGGGGAATCAGAGAAGGATATTTTGAAATGCATTGAATTCTATGGTGACAAAGGAAATACAATCAGATAAAAACTAGAAAGAAGCTTTCTAAGAAACCACTTTGTGATGTGTGAATTCATCTCACAGAGTTCCACAATTCTTCTCTTGGAGCAGTTTGCCAACACTGTTTTCGAGGAACCTGCAATGGGATATTTAAGAGCACATTGAAACTTAGGGTGGCAATGGAAACATCATTAGACAAAAACTAGAAAAAAGCTTTCTGAGAAACTGCCTGGTGATTTGTGAATTCATCTAACAGCGTTACACCGTTCTTTTCATTGAGCAGTTTGCTAACAATGTTTTCGTGGAATCTGCAAAGTAATATTTCAGAGCACATTGATACTTACGGTGACAAAGGAAATCCCCTCATACAAAAACTAGAAAGAATCTTTCTGAGGAAATGATTTCTGATGTGTTAATTCATCTCACCGAGTTACAAGTTTCTTTTAATGGAGCAGTTTTGTAGCACTGCTTTTGGGATATCTGAGAAGGAATATTTTTGATCACATTGAAGCCAATGGTGACAAAGTAAATATCCTCAGATAAAAAGTAGAAGGAATCTATCTGAGAAAGTTCTTTGTGATGTGTGAATTCATCTCACAGAATTACACCATTCTTTTCACTGAACAGTTCAATAACACTGTTTTCATGTAATCTGCAACAGGATATTTGGGAGCACATTGAAGCCTATGTTGACAGAGGAAATATCCTCAGATAAAAACTGAAAAGAAGCTTTCTTTGAAACACTTTGTGATGTGTGACTTCATCTCACAGAATTACAGTGTTCTTTTCATTCAGCAGTTTGCTAACACTGCTTTCTTGGAATCTGCAATGGAATATTTCGGAGCACTTTCTAGCTTATGGTGACAAAGGAAATATGCTCATATATAAAATAGAAAGAAGAATTCTGAGAAACAGCTTTGTCAAGTGTTAATTCGTCTCACAGAGTTACATCACTCATTTCATGTAGCAGTGTGGTAGCAATGTTTTTGGGGAATCTGAGAAGGGATATTTTGGATCTCATTGAAGCTTATAGTAACAAAGGGAATATCTTAAGATAAAAACCAAAAAGAAGTTTTCTGATAATCTACTTTGTGATTTGTGAATTCATCTCACAAGGTTTCACCTTTCTTTTCATGGAGAAGTTTGCTAACACTGCTTTCCTGGAATTTGCAAAGGAATATTTGGGAGTGCCTTGAGGCCTATGGTGAAAAAAGAAACACCCTCAGATAAAAATTAGAAAGAAGCTTTATGAGAAACTACATTGTGATGGGTGAATTCATCTCACAGAGTTACACCTTTCTTTTCATTGGTCAGTTTGGTAGCACTGTTTTTGGGGAATCTCTAAAGGGATATACGGGAGCTCATAGAGGCTGATGGTGAAAAAGGAAATATCTTCAGATAAAAACTGGAGAGAAGGTTTTTGAGAAATTCTTTTGTGATGTGTGTATTCATCTCAGAGAGATAGACCATTTTATTGATTGAGCAGTTGGGAATCACTGTTTTTGTGGTGTCTGAGAAGGAATATTTGGGAATGCAATGAGGTTGATGGTAGAAAAGTAAATATGCTGCAGAGGTGATATCTAGCAAGGAGCTTTCTGAGAAGTTTCTTTGTGGTGGGTGAATTCATCTCCCAGATGTAAACCACTCTTTTCATTTATCAGTTTGTTAACCCTGTTTTTGTGGAATCTACAGAGGGATATTCCAAGCATAGAGAAGCCTATGATGAAAAAGAAAATACCCTCAGATTAATCTAGAAAGAACCTTTCTGAGAGACTGTTTTGTGATGAGTTAATTCATCTCACAGAGTTAAATCTTTCTTTTCATTGAGCAGTTTGGTAACACTGTTTTTGTGGAATCTATAATGGGATATTTGAGGGCACATAGAGGCCTAAGGTGAAAAAAAAACATTCTCCAGGTAAAAACTGGAGAGAAGCTTTCAGAGACATTCCTTTGTGATTCGTGCATTCATCTCATAGAGCTAAACATTTCTTTTGAGGGAGCACTTTGGCATCACTGTTTTTGTGGTGTCTGAGAAATGATATTTGGGAGCACATTGAAGCCTATGTTTTAAAAGGAAATATCCGCATACAGAAACTGGAAAGAAGCTTTCTGACAAATTGCTTTGTGATATGTGAATTCGTCTCACAAAGTCACACGGTTCTTTTCATTGAGCAGTTTGATAACACTGTTTTCTTGGCATCTGCAATGGCATATTTCAGAGCGTATTAATGCTTACCTTGAGAAATTAAATAATATCATATAAAAACTAGAAAGAAGCTTTCTGAGATACCGCTCTGTGATGTTTGAATTCATCCACAGAGTTACACAATTCTTTTCATGGATCAATTTGCTAGCAGTGTTTTTGGGGAAACTGAGAAAGGATATTTTGGATCACATCGAAGCCTATGGTGACAAAGGAAATATTCTCATATTAAAAACTGGAAAGAAGCTTTCTAAAAAACTGTTTGGTGATGTGTTAACTCACATCACAGAGTTACAACTTTCTTTTCTTGGAGCGCTTTGCTATCACTGTTTTTGTGGATTCTGTAAAGGGACATTTGGGAGTGCTTTGAGGCCTGTAGTGAAAAAGTAAATATCCTCAGATAAAAACTAGAAAGAAACTTTCTGAGAAACTGCTTTGCAATGTGTTAACTCAGCTCACAGTGTTACACAATTCTTTTCATGGAGCAGTTTTGTAGGACTGTTTTTCAGGAATCTGAGAAGGAATATTTTCAATCGCATTGAAGCCTATGATGACAAAGTAAATATCCTCAGAAAAAAAATAGAAAAAACTTCCTGAGAAAGTTCCTTGTGATTTGTGAATTCATCTCTCAGAGGTACACCTTTCTTTCCATGGAGCAGTGTGCTAACCATGTTTTCGTGGATTCTGAAAAGGGATATTTTGGAGTGCTTTGGGGCCAATGGTGATAAAGGAAATATCCTCAGATAAAAACTAGAAGGAAGCTTTCTAAGAAACAGCTTTGTATTGTGTGAATTCATCTCACAAAGTTACACCATTCTTTTCTTTGAGAAGTTTGATAACACTGTTTTCTTGGAATCTGCAATGTGATATTTCAGAGATCATTGAAGTTTAGGGTGAGAAAGGAAATATTCTCATATAAAATTTAGAAAAAAGCTTTCTGAGAAACCATTCTGTGATGGGTTAAATCATCCCACAGAAGTACACGATTGTGTTCTTGGAGCAGTTTGGTAGCACTGTTTTTGGGGAATCTGAGAAGGGATATTTTGGATCGCATTGAAGCCTATGGTGACAAAGGATATATCCTCAGATAAAACCAAAAATAAGTTTCTGAGAAACTGCTTTGTGGTGTGTTAATTCATCTCCCAGACTTACACAATTCTTTTCATGAAGCAGTTTGGTATCACTGTTTTTGAGGAATCTGAGAAGGCATAATATGGATCGCATTGAAGCCTATGGTGACTATGGAAATATCCTCAGATAAAAATTAGGAAGAAACATTCTGAGAAAGTTCTCTGTGATGTGTGAATTCAATTCACAGAATTACACGTTTTTTTTTTTTTTTTAAATGGAGCAGTTTGTTAACACTGTTTTCATGGAATCTGCAAAGGGATATTTGGGAGTGCATTGATGCTTACCTTGACAAATTAAATAATATCATATGAAAACTAGAAAGAAGCTTTCTGTGATACCACTCTGTGACGTTTTAATTCATCCTACAGAGTTATACGAACCTTTTCATGGATCAGTCTGCTAGCAGTGTTTTTGGGGAAACTGACAAGGGATATTTTGGAACTCATTGAAGCCTATGGTGACAAAGGAAATATCCTCATGTAAAAACTAGAAAGAAGTTTTCTGAGAAACATTTTTGTGATCTGTGAATTCATCTCTCAGTGGTACACCTTTCTTTTCATGGACATTTCAGAGCACTTTGAGGCCTATGGTGGCAAAGGAAATATCCTCAGATAAAAAATCAAAAATAAGCTTTCTGTGAAACTGCTTTGTGATGTGTGAATTCATTTGAAAGAGTTACACTGTTCTTTTCATTGAAGAGTTTGTTGGCACTGTTTTCTTGGAATCTGCAAAGGGATATTTTGGAGCTCTTTGAAGCTTAGGGTGACACAGGAAATATCCTCAGACAAAAACTAGAAAGAAGCTTTCTGAGAAACTGCTTTGTGATTTGTGAATTCATCTCACAGAATTACATGATTCCTTTCATGGTGCAGTTTGGTAGCACTGTTTTTCTAGAAACTCAGAAGTGATATTTTACATCACATTGAAGTCTATGTTGACAAAGTAAATATCCTCAGAAAAAAACTAGAAGTAAGCTTCCTGAGAAACTGTTTCATGATTTGTGAATTCACCTCTCAGAGTTATACCTTACTTTTCATTGAGCAGTTTGGTGGTACTGTTTTTGGTTAATCTGAGAAGGGAAAATTTGGATCGCATTAAAGCCTGTGGTGACAAAGGAAATACCTTCAGATAAAAACTAGAAAGAAATTTTCTGAGAAACTTCTTTGTGATGTTTGAATTCAACCCACGCAGTTATACATTTCTATTCATGTAGTAGTCTGTTAACACTGTTTGTGGAATCTGTAAAGGCATATATGGGAGCACCTTGAGGCCTATGGTTAAATAGGAAATATCCTCAGATAAAAAGTAGAAAGAAGCTATCTGAGAAACTGTTTTGTGATGTGTGAATTCATCTCACAGTGTTACACTGTTATTTTCCTTGAGTAGTTTGCTAACACTGTCTTCTTGGAATTTGCAATGGAATATTTTGGAGCACATTAATGCTTATGGTGACATATTAAATATCCTCATAGAAAAAGTAGAAAGATGCTTTCTGAGAAACCGCTTTGTGATGTGTAAAGTCATCCAACAGAGTTATCTGATTTTTTTCATGGATCAGTTTGGTAGCACTGTTTTTGGGGAATCTGAGAGGGGATATTTTGGATCGCATTGAAGCCTACAATGACATAGGAAATATCCTCAGATAAAAACTAGAAGGAAACTTTCTGAAAAAGTTCTTTGTGATGTGTGATTCCATCTCACAGAGTTGCACCTTTCTTTTCATGGAGCCACTTGCTAACACTATTTTCATGTTATCTGCAAAGGGATATTTGGGAGCGCCTTGAGGCCTGTGGTGAAAAACAAAATATCCTCTGATTAAAATTAGATAGAAGCTTTCTGAAAAAGTTCTTTGTGATATGTGAATTCATGTCACAGATTTACATTGTTCTTTTCATTGAGCAGTTTGCTATCACTGTTTTCATGGAGTCTGCAAAGGGATATTTCGGAGCACATTGAGGCCTGTAGTGTAAAGGCAATACCCTCAGATAAAAACTAGAAAGAAGTTTTTGGATAAACTGCTTTTTGATGTGTGAATTCATCTCACAGAGTTACACCATTCTTTTTCATTGACCTGTTTGGTAATACTGTTTTGGTGGAATCACTAATAGGATATTTGGGAGGGCATTGGAGCCAATAGTGTTATTGTTAATTGTTAATATTGTTATTGTTAATAGTGTTATTTGTTAACGTGTTGTAATAGTGTTATTTGTTAATAGTGTTATTTGTTAACACTTTGTTAACATGTTGTAATAGTGTTAATATAGTTATTGTTAATAGTTTTGCTTGTTAACGTGTTGTAATAGAGTTATTTGTTAATAGTGTTATTTGTTAATTAATAGTGTTATTTGTTAGTGTTAATTGTTAATATTGTTATTGTTAATAGTGTTATTGTTATTGCATAATATTGGAGCCAATAGTGAAAAAGGAAACATCCTCACATAAAAACCAAAAAGAAACTTTCTACAAAATTTCTTTGTGATGTTTGCATTCATCTTTGTGATGCTTGAATTCATCTCACAGATTTACATTGTTCTTTTCATTTAGTAATTTGGTAACACTGTTTTCTTGAAATCTGCAATGGGATATTTTAGAGTGCACAGAAGCTTAGGGTGACAAAGGAAATATCTTCAGATCAAAAGTAGAAAGAAGCTTTCTGAGAATCCGCTTTGTGAAGTATTAATTCATCCCACAGAATTTCACATTATTTTCATGTAGCCGTTTGGTTGCACTGCTTTTCAGGAGTCTGAGAAGGGATATTTGGGATCCCATTGAAGCGTATGGTGATAAAGTAAATATCCTCAGATAAAAACTGGAAGGAAGCTTTCTGAGAAAGTTCTTTGTGATGTATGAATTCACCTAACAGACTTACACCGTTTACTACATTGAACAGTTTAATAACCCTGTTTTCATGGAATCTGCAACAGGATATTGGGAGTGCATTGTATCCTATGGTGACAAAGGAAATATCCTCAGATAATATAGAGAAAAGAAGCTTTCTGAGAGATTGCTTTTGGATGTGTGAATTGATCTCACAGAGATACACTGTTCTTTTTGTTGAACAGTTTACTAACACTATTTTCTTGGAATCTGCAGTGGGATATTTTGGAGCGCATTGAAACTTATGGTGACAAAGTAAATATCCTCAGATAAAAACTAGAAAGAAGCTTCCTGGGAAACTGCTTTGTGATGAGTCAATTTATGTCACAGAGTTACATGATTCTGTTCATGGAGTAGTTTGTTAGCACTGTTGTTGTGGAACCTGAAGAGGGATATTTGGGAGTGCATAGAGGCTTACCTTGATAAAAGAAATTTCTTCAGGTAAAAACTGGAGAGAAGCTTTCAGATAAACGCCTTTGTCATATATGTATTCATCTCATAGAGCTAAACATTTCTTTTGAGGGAGCACTTTGGCATCACTGATTTGTGGTGTCTTAGAAGGGATATTTGGGAGCACATTGAAGCCTATGGTGGAAAAGTAAATATCCTCATAAAAACTATGAAGAAGCTTTCTGAGAAACTGCTTAGTGATTTTTTAATTCATCTCACCAAGTTACATTACACTTTTCATGTAACCGTTTGGTAGCACTGTTTTTGGGGAATCCGAGAAGGGATACTTTGAATCACATTGAAGCCTGTGATTACAAAGGAAATATCCTCAGATAAAAATTAGAAAGAAGCTTTCTGAGAAAGTTCTTTGTGACCTGTGAATTCATCTCACAGAGTTACACATTTCTTTTCATGGAGCAGTTTGCTAACACCATTTTTGTCGAATCTGCAAAGGGATATTTGGGATTAAATTGAAGCCTATAGTGAAAAAGCAAATATCCTCAGATAAAAACTAGTAAGAAGCTCTCTGAGAAACTGCTTTGTGATTTGTGAATTCACATCACAGAGTTACATGATTCATTTCATGGAGCAGATTGGTAGCACTTATTTTATGAAATCTGCAAAGAGATATTCGCTTGCTCCTAGAGAACTTCAGTGAAAAAGGAAATAACTTCAGATAAAAACTGGAGTGAAACTTTTTGAGAAACAGTTTTGCAATGTGTCTATTCATCTCATAGAGGTTAAACTTTATGTTGATTGAGCAGTTTGGCATAACTGCTTTTTGGTATCTGAGAGGAGATATTTGGGAACACGTAGAAGCTTATGGTGAAAAAGGAAATATCCTCAGATTTAAACTAGAAAGAAGCTTTGTGAGAGACTGCTTTGTGATGCGTGAATTCATCTCACAGAGTTACACCTTTCTTTTCAAAGAATAGTTTGGTAACACTCTTTTTGTGGAATCTTCAAAGGGATTTTCAGGAGGGCACAGAGTCCAGAGGCGAGAAACGAAATATTTTCAGGTTTTAAACTGGAGAGAAGCTTTCTGAGAATCTCCTTTGTGATGTGTGCATTCATCTCATAGAAATAAACGTTTCTGTAGAGGGAGCACTTTGGTATCATTGTTTTTGTGCTGTCTGAGTCGGGATATTTGGGAGTGCACTGAAACCTATGGTGGAAAAGGAAATATCCTTAGATAAAAATCAAAAAGAAGTTTTCTAAGAAAGTGCTTTGTGATGAGTGAATTCATCTCACACTGTTCTTTTCATTGAGGAGTTTGTTACACTGTTCTTTTCATTGAGGAGTTTGTTAACATTGTGTTCTTGGAATCTGCAATGGGATATTCTTGAGCACCTTGAAGCTTAGGGTGACAAAGGAAATATCCTCAGACAAAACTAGAAAAACTCTGGAAAGAAGTTTTCTGACAAAGTTCCTTGTAATGTGTGAATTCACCTCATAGAGTTACAACTTTCTTTTCATGGAGCCGTTTTCTCACATTGTTTTGTGGAATCTGCCAAGAAACATTTGGGAATGCATTGAGACCTATGGTGAAAGGGGAAATATACTCATATAAAAATCAAAAAGAATCTTTCTGTGAAACTGCTTTGTGATTTGTGAATTCATCTCACATAGTTACGCCGTTCTTTTCATTGAGATGTTTTCTAACACTTTTTTCATGAAATCTGCAATGGGATATTCTGGAGAGCATTGAGGAATACGGAGAAAAAGGCAATATCTGCAGATAAAATCTCTAAAGAAGTGGTCTGAGAAACAGCTTTGTGATGTGTGAATTCATCTCACAGAGTTACACCATTCTTTTAATGAAACAGTTTGGTAGCACTGTTTTCAGGGAATCTAAGAGGGGATATTTTGGATCACATTGAAGCCTAGTGTGAAAATGGAAATATAATCAGATAAAAACTAGCAGGAAACTTTCTGAGAAACAGGTTTGTGAGGTGAGTATTAATCTCACAGAGTTCCATGACTATTTTCTGGGAGCAGTTTGCTAACAATGTATTCATGGAATCAGCAATATATTTTGTATTGCATTGAAGTCTATTGTGACAAAGGAAATATCTTCAGACAGAAACTAGAAAGAAGCTTTCTGAGAAAGTTCTTTGTGATGTGTGAATTCATCTCACAGAGTTACAGCTGTCTTTTCACGGAGCAGACTTGTAATACTGTTATCGTGGGATATTTGGGAGTGCATTGAGGCCTACAGTGAAAAAAGAAACATCCTCAGATAAAAAATACAAATAAGCTTTCTGAGAAACTGCTTGGTGATGCGTGAATTCATCTTACAGTGTTACACCATTCTTTTCAATGAGCAGTGTGACAACGCTGTTTTGGTGGAAACTGCAATAGGATATTTGGGAGTGCATTCAAGCCTGTGGTGACAAAGGAAATAAATATCCTCAGAAAAAAGCCAAAAAGAAACTTTCTGAGAAACTGTTTTTTGATCTGTGAATTCAACACACAGAACTACATGTTTCTTTTCATGGAGCAGTTTCCTAACACGATGTTCAAAGAACATGCAAATAGATATTTGCTAGTGCATTGAAGCTTATAGTGAAAAAAGAAATATCCTCATACAAAAACTAGAAAGATGCTTTCTGTGAAACTGCTTTGAAATTTGTTAATTCATCTCACAGAGTTACATGATACTTTTCATGGATCAGTTTGGTAGCACTGTTTTTGGGGAATCTGAGAAGGGATATTTTGGATCACATTGAAGCTTACGGTGACAAAGGAAATATCCTCAGACAAAAAACAAAAGAAATACTCTGAGAAACTGCTTTGTGATGTGTGAATTCATTTCACAGAGTTACACCATTCTTTTCATTGAAAAGTTTGCTAACACTTTTTCATGGAATCTGCAATGGGATATTCTGGAGCACATTGAGGAATACGGTGACAAAGGTAATATCCTCAAATAAAAACTAGAGAGAAGCTTTCTGAGAAACAGCTTTGTGAGGATTGAATTCATCCCACATTGATACACCACTCTTTTCATGGAGCACTATGGTACCACTGTTTTTGGGGAATCTGAGAAGGGATACTTTGGATTGGATTGAAGCCTACAATGACATAGGAAATATCCTCAGATAAAAACTAGAAAGAAACGTTCTGAGAAACTGCTTTGTGATGTGTGTATTCATCTCACAGAGTTACATGATGCTTTTCTTGGAGCAGTTTGCTACCACTGCTTTCGTAGAATCTGCAATGAGGTATTTGGGAGTGCATTGAAGCCTATGGTGACAAAGGAAATATCCTCAGACAAAAACAAAAGACAGCTTTCTGAGAAACTGCTTTGTGATGTGTGAATTCATCTCACAGATTTATACGTTTCCTTTCATGGAGCAGTTTGATAACAATCTTTTTGTGTAATCTCAAAAGGGATATTGGCTTGCACATTGAGGCCTACAGTGAAAATGGAAATATCCTAATGCAAAAACTAGAAAGAAGCTTTCTGAAAAACTGTTTTGTGATTTGTGAATTCATTTTACAGTGTTACATGATTCTTTTCATGGAGCAGTTTGGTAGCATGTTTTTGGGGAAACTGAAAAGCGATATTTTGGATTGCATTGAAGCCTATGGTGACAAAGGAAATATAATCAGATAAAAACTAGAAAGAAGCTTTCTGAAAAAAATTATATGTGAAGTGTGTATTCATCTCACAGACTAACACCTTTCTTTTCATGGAGAAGTTTGTTATTTTGTATTTATGGAATCTACAATGTGATCTTTGGGAGTGAGTTGAGACCTATGGTGAAAAAGGAAATATTCTCAGATAGAAACCAGAAAGAAGGTTACAGAGAAACTTCTCTGTGATGTTTGTATTCATCTCACACAGTTACACCACTCTTTTCATGGAGCAATTTGCTAACACTGTTTTAGTGGAATCTGCAGTAGTATATTTTGGAGTGCATTGAAGCCTATGGTGACAAACGAAATATCCTCAGACAAAAACCAACAAGAAGCTTTCTGTGAAACTCTTTTGTGAAGTGTGAGTTCATCTCACAGAGTTACACTTAACTTATCATGGCATAGTTTGGTAGCACTGTTTTTGGGGAAACTGAGAAGGGATATTTTGAATCACATTGAAACCCATGGTGACAAAAGAAATATTCTCAGATAAAAACTAGAAAGAAGCTTTCTCTGAATCCTCTTTGTGATGTGTGCATTCATCTCACCGAGTAACACCTTTCTTTTCATGGAGCAGTTTGCTAACACTGTTTTTGTAGAATCTACAACAGGATATGCAGTAGGGCATTGATGTTCATGGTGACACAGGAAATATCCTCAGATAAAAGCCAAAAAGAAGCTTTCTGAGAAACTGCTTTGTGATTGGTCAATTCCTCTCACAGAGTATCAGTGTTCTTTTCATTGAGCACTTTGGTAACACTGTTTTCTTGGAATCTGCAATGGAATATTTCGTAGTGCATTGAAGTTTATGGTGACAAAGGAATATCCTCAGATAAAAACTAGAAAGAAACTTTCTGAGAAAGTTCTTTGTGATGTGTGAATTCACCTCACAGAAGTACACCTTTCTTTTAATGGAACAGTTTGATAACAGTGTTTTCGTGGAATCTGCAAAGTGATATTTGGGAGCACATTGAGGCGTACGGTGAAATAGGAAATATCCTCAGATAAAAACTAGAAAGAAGCTTTCTGAGAATCTTTGTTGTGCTGTGTGAATTCATCTTACAGTGTTACACTGTTCTTTTCATTGAGCAGATTGATAACACTGATTTTGTGGAATCTGCAATAGGATATTTTGGAGCGCATTGAAGTCTCAGGTGACAAATAAAATATCCTCAGATAAAAACCAAAAGGAAGACTTCTGTGCAACTTCTTTGTGATGTGTGAATTCATCTCTCAAAGTTACACCATTCTTTCAATTGAAAAGTTAACTAACACTTTTATTGTGGAATCTGCAATGTGATATTTGGGAGCGCATAGAGGGATATGGTAAAAAAAGAAATATCCTCAGATAAGAACCAGTAAGAAGCTTACTGAGAAACAGCTTTGTGGTGTGTGAATTCATTTCACAGAGGTATACCATTCTTTTCACGGAGCTGTATGGTAGCACTGTTGCTGGGGAATCAGGGAAGGGATATTGGGCAGCGCATTGAAGCTTATGGTGACAAAGGAAATATCCTCAGGTAAAAACTCCAAAGAAGTCTTCTGAGAAATTATTTGTCATGTGTGAATTCGTCTCAAAGGGTTACACTTTTCTTTTCATGGAGCTGTTTGCTAACACTGTTTTGATGTAATCTGCCCAGGGATATTTGGGAGTGCATTGAGGCCTATAGTGAAAAAGAAAATATCCGCAGACAAAAACTAGAAAGAAGCTTTCTGAAAAACTACATTGTGATTTTTGAATTCATCTCACAGAGTTATACTACTCTTGTCATGGAGAAGTTTGGTAGCACTGTGTTCGGGGAATCTGAGAAGGTTTATTTTGGATCGCATTGAAGACTCTTGTGACAAAGGAAATATTCTCAGGTAAAAGCTAGAAACAAGCTCTCTGAGAGACTTCTTTGTGATGTGTGAATTCATCTCACGGAGTTTCACATTTCTTTTCAGGGAGCAGTTTGTTATAACTGTTTTTGTGGAATCTGTAATAGGTTACTTGGAAGTGCATTGAAGTCTATGGTAACAAAGGAAATAACCTCAGATAAAAACCAAAAAGAAGCTTTCTGAGAAACTGCTTTGTGATGTTTGAATTCATCTCACAGAGTTACACCGTTCTTTTCAATGAACAGTTTGCTAACACTGTTTTCGTGGAATCTGACCTAGGATATTTGGGAGCACTTTGAAGCCTCTAGTGTTAAAGAAACTATACTCAAATAATAACTAGAAAGAAGCTTTCTGAGAAACTGCTTAGTGATGTGTCAATTCATCTCACAGAGATACAGTTTCTTTTTCATTGAACACTTCGATAACAGCTGTGTTCTTGGAATCTGTAATGGGATATCTCGGAGCACATTGAAGCTTGTGGTGACATAGGAAATATACTCATATAAAAACTAGAAAGAAGCTTTGTAAGAAATCACTTTGTGATGCATTAATTCACCTAACAGAGTTACACGATTTTTTTCATGGATCAGTTTGGTAGCACTGTTTTTGGGGAATCTGAAAAGGGATATATTGGATGGCTTTGAAGCCTAGGGTGACAAAGGAAACATTCTCAGATAAAAACTGGAAACAACCTCTCTGAGAGACTCCTTTGTCATGTGTGAATTCATTTCACAGAGTTACATGTTTATTTTCATGGAGCAATTTGGTATCACTGTTTCGTGGAATCTGTAATAGGATACTTGGCAGTGCATTGAAGCCTATGGTAACAAAGGATATATCCTCAGATGAAAACCGAAAAGAAGATTTCTGAGAAACTGCTTTGTGATGTGAGAATTCATGTCACAGAATTACACCATTCTTTTCAATGAGTAGTTTGCTAACACTGTTTTTCTGGAATCTGCACTAGGATATTTGGGAGCGCATTGAAGCCTCTAGTGAAAAAGGTTCTATACTCAAATAATAACTAGAAAGATATTTTCTGAGAAACTGCTTAGTGATGTGTGAATTCATCTCACAGAGTTACACTTTTCTTTTCTTTGAACAGTTTGATAACACTGTTTTCTTGGAATCTGCAGTGGGATATCTCAGAGCGCTTTGAAGCTTATGGTGACATAGAAAATATCCTCATCTATAAACTAGAAAGATGCTTTCTGAGAAGTCACTTTGTGGTGTGTTAATTCACCTAACGGAGCTACACGATTCTTTTCATGGATCAGTTTGTTATCACTGTTTTCAGTGGAATCTGAGAAGGGATATTTTGGATCACTTTGAAGCCTATGGTGACAAAGGAAATATCTTCAGATAAAAACCGTAAAGAACTCTTCTGAGAACCTTCTTTGTGATGTGTGAATTCATCTCACAGAAATGCACCTTTTTTGTCATGGAGCAGTGTGTTAACACTGTTTTCGTGGAATCTGCTAAGGGATATTTGGGAGCACAATGAGGGCTGTAGTGATAAAGGAGATATCCTCATATAAAAACTAGACAGAAGCTTTCTGAGAAATCGCTTTGTTATGGGTGAATTCTTCTCACAGAGTTACACTGTTCTTTTCATTGAGCAGTTTGATAACACTGTTTTTGAGGAATCTGCAATAAGACCTTTTGCATCGAATCGAAACTTATGGTGACAAAGGAAATATTCTCAGTTAAAAATAAAAATATGATTTCTGAGTAACTGTTTTGTGATGTGTGAATTCAACTCACAGAGTTACACTGTTCTTTTCATTGAGCAGTTTGCTAACCCTGTTTTCTTGGAATTTGCAATGGGACATTTCAGAGCACATTGAAGCTTATGGGGACAAAGGAAATTTCCTCAGACAGAAACTAAAAAGAAACCTCTGAGAAACTGCTTTGTGATTTGTCAATTCATCTCACAGAGTTACATGATCCTTTTAATAGAAAAGTTTGTTAGCACTGTTTTTGGGGAATCTGAGATGGGATATTTTGGATCCCATTCAAGTCTATGATGACAAAGGAAGTATCCTCAGATAAAAACTAGAAAGATTATTTCTGAGAAACTTCTTTGTGATTTGTGAATTAATCTCACAGAGTTAAACGTTTCTTTTCAGGGAGCAGTTTCCAAACAGTCTTTTTGTGAAGTCTGCAAAGGGATATTTGGGAGGGCATTGAGTCCTATGGTGAAAAAGGACATATCCTCAGATAAAAACTAGAAAGAAGCTTTCTGAGAAACTGCTTTGTGGTGTGTGAATTCATCTCACAGGGTTACACTGTTCTCTTCATGGATCAGTTTTTTAACACTGTTTTCTTGGAATCTGAAAAGGAATATTTCAGAGCGCATTGAATCTTATCATGGCATGGAAAATATCCTCAGATAACTACTAGGAAGATGCTTTATAAGAAACTGCTTTGTGTATGTTACTTCATCTCACAGAATTACATGATTCTTTTCATGGATCAGTTTGGTAGCACTGTTTCTCGGGAATCTGAGAAGGGATATTTTAAATCCCGTTGTAGCCTATGGTGACAAAGGAAATATCCTTAGATAAAAACTAGAAAAAACTATCTGAGAACGTTCTTTGTGATGTGTGAATTCGACTCACAGTGTTACACCTTTCTTTTAATGGAGCAGTTTTCTAACACTGTTTTCACACAATCTGGAAAGGGATATTTGGGAGCGCTTTGAGGGGTACAGTGAAAAGGGAAATATCCTCATATAAAAATGAGAAAGAAGTTGTCTGAGAAACTGCGTTGTGATGTGTGAATTCATCTCATAGAGTTACATTGTTCTTTTCATTGAGCAGTTGGATCACACTGTTTTCATTGAATCTGACATATTATACTTGGGAGCACATTGAAGCCTATGTTGACAAAGGAAATATCCTCAGATAAAAACCAAATAGAAGTTTTCTGAGAAAGATCCTTGTAGTGTGGGAATTCATCTCACAGAGTTACACCATTCTTTTCATTGATCAATTTGCTAACACATTTTTCGTTTAATCTGCAATGGAATATTTGGGAGTACATTGAGGAATACAGTGAAAAAGGAAATATCCTCAGTTAAAAACTAGAAGGAAGCTTTCTGAGAAACAACTTTCTTATGTGTGAATTCATCTCACAGAGTTACATGACTATTTTAATGGAGCAGTTTGGTAGTACTGCTTTTGGGGAATCTGAGAAGTGATATTTTGAATGCCATTGAAGCCTATGGTGACAAAGAAAATAACCTCAGATAAAAACCAAAAAGAGGTTTTCTGAGAAAGTTCATTGTGATGTGTGAATTCATCTCACAAAGTTACACATTTCTTTTCATGTAGCAGTTTCCTAACACTCTTTCCGTGGGATCTGCAAAGGGATATTTGGGGGCACGTTGAGGACTATAGTGAAAAAGGAAATATCCTTAGAAAAAATGAGAAGGAAGCATTCTGAGGAACCAATTTTTGATGTGTGAATTCGTCTCACAGAGTTACACGAAGATTTTCATGGATCATTTGGTAGCTCTGTTTCTGAGGAATCTGAGAAGGGATATTTTAAATGGCATTGAAGCCTATGGTAACAAAGGTAATATCCTCATATAAAAACTAGAAAGAAACGTTCTGAGAAAGTTGTGATGTGAGATTTTATCTCAGAAAGTTACATCTTTCTTTTCAAGAAGCAGTTAGCTAACACTGTTTTCATGTATTATGCAAAGGGATATTTGGGAGCAATTTGAGACCTATAGTGAAAAAGAAAATATCATCAAAGAAAAAACTATAAAGGGCTTTCTGTGAAACTGCTTTGTGATGTGTGAATTCATCTCACAGAGTTTCACCATTCTTTTCAATGAGCAGTTTGATAACACTCTTTTCGTGGAATCTGCAACAGGATATTTGGGACCATATTGAAGCCTATGGTGACAAAGTAAATATCCTCAGACAAAAACCAAAAAGAAGCTTTTTGAGAAACTTCTTTCTTATGTGTGATTTCAACTCACAGACTTACACCTTTCTTTTCATGGAGCAGTTTGCTTGCACTGTTTTCATGCAATCTGCAAAGGGATATATGGGAGTGCATTGAGACCTATGGTGAAAAAGGAAGTACCCTCAGATAAAAACTAGAAAGAAGTTTTCTGAGAAACTACTTTGGGATGTGTGAATTCACCTCAGTGTTACACGGTTTTTTTTCAATGAGCAGTTTCTTAACACTGTTTTCATCGAATCTGCAAAGGGATATTTTGAAGTGCATTGAAATTTAAATTGACAAAGGAAATACTCTCATGTAAAAACTAGAAAAATGGTTTCTGAGAAAATGCTTTGTGATGTGTGAATTAATCTCACAGAGTTACATGCTTCTTTTCAATGAGCAGTTTGCTAACTCTGTTTTCTTGGAATCTACAAAGGGATATTTTGGAGTGCATTGAAACTTAAGGTGACAAAGGAAATACCCTCATGCAATACTAGAAAGGTTTCTGAGAGAATGCTTTGTGTTGTGTTAATTGATCTCACAGAGTTACATGATTCTTTTCATGGAGCAGTTTGGTAGCATTGTTTTTGGGGATTCTGAGAAGGGATATTATGGATCGCATTGAAGCCTATAGTAACAAAGGAAATATTGTCAGATAAAAACTAGAAAGAAACTTTCTGAGAAACTGCTTTGTGATTTTTGAATTCATCTCACAGTGTTGCACGATTCTTTTCATGGATCAGTTTGGTAGCACTTTTTTTGAGGAATCTGAGAAGGGATAGTTTTGATCGCCTTGAAGTTTACGGTGAAAAAAGAAATATCCTCCAATAAAAACTAGAAAGCTTTCTGAGAAAGTTTTTTGTGTTGTATGAATTTGTCTCACACAGTTACAGTTTTCTTTTCATGGAGGAGTTTGCTAATATTGTTTTCATGGAATCTGTAAAGGGATATTTGGGAGCACATTGAGGCCTAGGAAATATCCTCAGATAAAAACAAGAAAGAAGCATTCTGAGAAATAATCTTTCTGTGAATTCATCCAACAGAGTTACACTGTTGTTTTCAATGAGCAGTGTGATTAAATTATTCCTCGAAACTGCAGTAGGATATTTGGGAGTGCTTTGAAGCCTATGTTGACAAATTAAATATCCTCAGACTAAAAACAAAAAGAAGATTTCTGCAAAACTTCTTTGTGATGTGTGAATTCATCTCACAGATTTACACATTTCTTTTAATGGAGCAGTTTGCTAACAATATTTTCATGGAATCAGCCAAGGGCTGTTCAAGAGTGCATTGTGGCAAATGGTGAAAAAGGAAGTAACCTCAGAGAAAAACTAGAAAGAAGCTTTTTGAGAAGTTTATTTGTGATTCATGAATTCATTTCACAGAGTCACACGACTCCTTTCATGGAGTAGTTTGGTAGACCTGTTTTTAGGGAATCTGAGGAGGGATATTTTGGATCACATTGAAGCCTGTGGTGACAAAGGAAATATCCTCAGATGAAATCTAGAAAGAAGTTGTCTGAGAAATGTCTTTGTGATGTGTGAATTCACCTGCCAGAATTACACCGTTCTTTTCATTGAGCTGTTTGATAACACTGTTTTCATGGAATCTGCAAAAGGATATTTGGGAGCACATTGAAGGCTATGCTGACAAAGATATACCCTCACATAAAAACCAAAAAGAACTTTCTGAGAAACTGCTTTGTGATGTGTGAATTCATCTCACAGATTTACACCGTTCTTTATGTTGAGCTGTTTGCTAACACTGTTTTTTTGGAATCAGCAATGGGATATTTCAGAGTGCATTTAAACTTATGGTGACAAAGAAAATATACTCTGACGAAAACCAGAAAGAAGCTTTCTCAGAAACTGCTTTGAGATTTTTGAATTCATCTCAGAGAGTTCCACTTTTCTTTTTATGGAGTAGTTTGGTAACACTGTTTCTGGGGAACATATGAAGGAATATTTTATATTGCATTGAAGTCTATGGTGACAAAGGTTATATAATGAGATAAAAACTAGAAAGAAGCTTTCTCAGAAACTTCTTTCTGATGTGAATTCATCTCACAGAGGTACAACTTTCTTTTCATGGAGCAGCTTGCTAACACTGTTTTCATGGAATTTGCAAAGGGATATTTGGGAGCGTATTGAGGTCTACAGCTGAAAAGGGTATATACTCAGATAAAATAAGAAAGAAGCTTTCTGAGAAACTGCTTTGTGATTTGTGAATTCATCTCACAGAGTCACACGATTCTTTCCATGTACCAGTTTGGTAGCATTGTTTTTGGGGAATCTGAGAAGGGATATTATGGATTGCATTGTAGCCCTTGCTGACAAAGGAAATAATCTCATACAAAAAGTAGAAGGAAGCTTTCTGAGAAAGTTATTTGTGATGTGTGAATTCATCTCACAGTGTTATACCTTTATTTTCATGGAGCAGTTTGCTAACACTGTTTTTGTTCAATCTGCAAAGGGATATTTGCGAGCGCATTGAGGCCTACAGTGAAAAAGGAAATATACTTAGATAAAAACTAGAAAGAAGCTTTCTGAGAAACTGCTTTGTGATTTGCGAATTCATCTCACAGAGTTACATGATTCTTTTCATGAAGGAGTTTGGTAGCATTGTTTTTGGGAAATATGAGAAGGGATATTACGAATCACTGAAGCCCATGGTGACAAAGGAAATAATCTCATTTAAAAAGTAGAAAGAAGAATTCTGAGAAAGTCTTTTTTGATGTGTGAATTCATTTGACAGAGTTACACCTTTCTTTTCATGTAGCAGTTTGCTAACAATGTTTTTGTGGAATCTGCAAAGGGATATTTGGGAGAGCATTGAGGACTCTAGTGAAAAAGGAAATATCCTCAGATGAACACTAGAAAGAAGCTTTCGGAGAAACTTCTTTGTGATGTGTAAATTCATCCCACAGAGTTATACCATTCATTTCATTGAGCAGTTTGATAACAATCTTTTGGTGGAATCTTCAAGAGTGTATTTGGGAGTGTATTGAAGCCTATGGTGACAAAGGAAATATCTTCCGATGAAACCAAAAAGAAGCTTTCTGAGAAACTGCTTTGTGACATGTGAATCCACCATACAGAGTTACACCTTTTTTTTCATGGAGTAGTTTGCTAACACTGTTTTTGAGGAATCTCCAAAGGGATACTTGGGAACACATTGAGGCCTATGGTGAAAAAGGAAGTTACCTCAGATAAAAACTGAAAAGCAGCTTTGTGAGAAACTGCTTTGTCGTCTGTGAGTTCACCATACAGAGTTACTCTGTTCTTTTCATTGAATGGTTTGCTAACACTGTTTTCCTGGAATCTGCAATGGGATATCTTGGAGGGCATTTTAAGCTTACATTGGCAAAGGAAATACCCTCATATAAAAAGTAGAAAGAAGCTTTCTGATAAACCATTTTGTCATGTGTTAATTCATCATACTGAGTTACATGATTCTTTTCACGGATCAGTTTTGTAGCACTCTTTTTGGGGAATCTGAGAAAGGATATTTTGGTTCACATTGAAGCCTATGGTGACAAAGGATATATCCTGAGATAAAAACTGTAAAGAAGCTTTCTGAGAAACTTCCTTGTGATGTGTGAATTCATCTCACAGGGTAACACTGTTCTTTTCATGGAACAGTTTGCAAACACTGTTTTCTTAGAATATGCAATGGGATATTTCAGAGTACATTGAAGCTTTTGGTGACAGCTGAAATATCCTCACACAAAAACTATAAAAAAGCTTTCTGAGAAACTTCTTGGTGATTTGTGAACTCATCTCACGGAGTTACACCTTTCATTTCCAGGAGCAGTTTGGTAGCACTGTCCCTGGGGAATTTGAAAAGGGATATTTTGGATCACATTGAAACCTATGGTGACAAGGGAAATATCCACAGATAAAAACTAGAAAGAAACTTTCTGAGAAAGTTATTGTGATGTGTGAATTCATCTCACAGAGTTACATCTCTCTTTTCATGGAGCAGTTTGATAACACTGTTGTCATGGAATCTGAAATAGGATATTTCGAAGTGCATTGAAGGTAATAGTGAAAAGGGACATGTCCTCAGATTAAAAAAAAAAAAAGAAGCTTTCTGAGAATCTCTTTGTGATGTGTGAATTCATCTCACAGAGTTACATTGTTCTTTTCATGGAGCAGTTTACTAACAGTGTTTTCTTGAAATCTGCTATGAGATATTTCAGAGTCCATTGAAGTTTATGGTAATAAGGAAATATCCTCAGACAAAACTAGAAACAAGCTTTCTGAGAAACTGCTTTGTAATTTGTGAATTCATCTCATGGAGTTGCACCTTTATTTTCTTGGAGCACTTTACTAACACTGATTTCATGGAATCTGCATAGGGATATTTGGGAGGACCTTGAGGTCCATGGTGAAATAGAAAATATCCTCAGATAAAAAGTAGAATGAAGCTTTCTGAGAAATGCCTTTGTGATTTATGAGTTCATCTCACAGAGTTACACTGTTCTTTTCATTGAGCAGTTTGCTAACACTGTTTTCGAGGTATCTGCAAAGGGATGTTTGGGACCATATTGAGGCCTATGGTGAAAAATGAAATATTCTCAGATAAAAACTAGAAGGAAGCTGTCTGAGAAACCACTTTGTGATGTGTTAATTCGTCTCACAGAGTTACATGATTATTTTCATGGAGCAGTTTGGTACCCCTGTTTTTGGGTAATCTGAGAGGGGATATTTTAAGTCACATTGAAACCTATGGTGGCAAAGGAAATATACTCAGACAAAAGGTAGAAAGAAGCTTTCTGAGAAGGGACTTTGTTTTGTATGAAATCATCTCAAAGAGTTACACCTCAATTTTCATGGAACAGTTTGCGTACACTGTTTTAGTAGAATCCCTTTGCAGAAAGGGATATTTGAGAGTGCATTGAGGCTTACAGTGAGAAAGGAAATATCCTCAGCCAAAACTAGAAGGAAGCCTTCTGAGAAACTGCTTTGTGATGTGTGAATTCATCTCACAGAGTCACCCTGTTCTTTTCATGGAGCAGTTTGCTAACACTGATTTCTTGGAATCTCCAATGGGATATTTCTGAGCACATTGAAGATTATGTTGACAAAGGAAATATTCTCAGACAAAAAATAGAAAGAAGCTTTCTGAGAAACAGCTTTTTGATTTGTGAATTCATCTCATGGAGTTACGCAGTCCTTTTCATGGAGCAGTTTTGTAGCACTGTTTTTGGGGAATCTGAGAAGGGATATTTTGGATCACATTGAAGCCTAGGGTGAAAAAGGAAATATCCTCAGATAAAAACTAGAAAGAAGCTTTTGGGGAAAGGATTTTGTGATGTGTGAATCCATCTCACAGCGTTACACCTTTCTTTTCATGGAGCAGTTTGAGAAAACTGTTTTCATGGAATCTGCAATGGAATATTTGGGAGCGAATTGAGGCCTATAGTGAAAAAGGAAATACCCTCAGATAAAAACTAGAAGGAAGTTTTCTGAGAAACTGCTTTGTGATGTGTGAATTCATCTCAGAGAATTACACGGTGCTTTTCATTGAGCAGTTTCATAACACTGTTTTCGATTAACCTACAATAGGATATTTGGGAGTGCATTGAAGCTTATGGTGACAAAGGAAATGTCTTCAGAAAAAAACTAGAAAGAAGTTTTCTGAGAAAATTCTTTGTTATGTGTGAATTCATCTCAGAGAGGTAGACCTTACCATTCATGAAGCATTTTTCTAGCACTGTTTTCGTGAAATCTGCAAAGGTATATTTGGGAGCGCATTGAGGCCTATGGTGAAAAAGATATATCCTGAGTTAAAAACTAGAAACAAGCTTTCTGAGAAAATCCTTTTTGAGGCGAGAATTCGTCTCACAGAGTTACACAGTTCTGTTCATTGAACAGTTTGCTGACACTGTTTTCTTAGAATCTGCAATCTGATATTTTGGAGTACATTGAAGCTTATATTGACATAGGAATTATCCTCATATAAAAACTAGAAAGACGCTTTCTGAGAAACCACTTTGTGATGTGATAATTCATCTCACAGAGTTACATGATTCTTTTCATGGATCAGTTTGGTTTCACTGTTTTTTTGGCAATCTGAGAAGGGATATTTTGGATCTCATTGATGCCTATAGTGACAAAGGAAATATCTTCAGATAAAAACTAGAAAGATGCTTTCTGAGAAAGTTCTTTGTGTTATGTGAATTCATCTCACAGAGTTACATGATTCCTTTCATGGAGCAGTTTGGTACACCTGTTCTTGGGGAATCAGAGGAGGGATATTTTGGATTGCATTGAAGCCTGTGGTGACAAAGGAAATATCCTGAGAAAAAATCTAGAAATAAAGTTTCTGAGAAACTTATTTGTGTTGTGTGAATTTATCTCACAGAGTTATACAATTCTTTTCATTGAGAAGAGTGCTAACACTTTTTTCATGGAATCTTGGATGCGATATTCTGGAGTGCATTGAGGAATATGGTGAACAAGGTAATATCCTCAGATAAAAACTAGAAAGAAGCTTTCTGAGAAACTACTTTGTGGTTTATGAATTCATCTCCCAGAGTTACACCATTGTTTCCATAGAGCAGTTTGGTAGCACTGTTTTTGGGCAATCTGAGAAGGGATATTTTGGACCACATTGAAGCCTAAGATGACAAAGGAACTATCCTCAGGTAAAAACTCGAAAGAAGCTTTTTGAGAAACTGTTTTGTGATGTGTGAAATTATCTCAAACAGTTACACCTTTCTTTTCATGGAGCAGTTTGATAACACTGTTTTCATGGAATCTACAATAGGATGTTTGGGAGTGCCTTGAAGCCTTTGGTGAAAGGGAATATCTTCAGATAAAAACCAAAAGAAATCTTTCTGTGAAACTGCTTTGTGATGTGTGAATTCACCTCACTGAGTAACACTTTTCTTTTCATTGAGAAGTTTGCTAACACTTTTTTCGTTTAGTCTGCAATGGGATATTAGGGAGCACATTGAGGAGTACAGTGAAAAAGGAAATAACCTCAGTAAAAACTAGAAAGAGGCTTTCACAGAAACTCCTTTGTGTTGTGTGCATTCATCTCATAGAGCTGAAGGTTTCTGTTGAGTGAACACTTTGGCCTCACAGTATTTGTGGTATCTGAGAAGGGATATCTGAGAGTGCAATGAAGCCTATGGTGGCAAATGAAATATCCTCAGACAACAACCAATGAGAAGTTTTCTAAGAAACAGCTTTCCAATGTTTGAATTCACCTCATAGATTTACAGCTTGCTTTCCATGGAGCAGTTTGCTAACACTATTTTCATGGAATCTGCAAAGGAATATTCACAAGTGTATTGAGGCAAATGGTGAAAAACGAAATATCCTTAGACAAAAACTAGAAAGATGTGTTCTGACAAACTGATTTGTGATGTGTGAATTCATCTCACATAGTTACATGATTCTTTTCATGGATCAGTTTGGTTGCTCTGTTTTTGTGGACTCTGAGAAAGGGAAATTTTAATCGTATTGAAGCCTACGGTGACAAAGGAAATATAATCAGATAAAATCTAGAAAGCAACTTTCTGAAAAACTTACTTGTGATGTGGGAATTCATCTCACAGAGTTATACCATTCTTTTCATTGAGAAGTTTGCTAAGACTTTTTTCGTGGAATCTGCGATGAGATGTTATGGAGCACAGAGAGGCCAATGCTGAAAAAGGATATATCCTCAGATGAAAACTAGAAGGAAGCTTTCTGAGAAACTGCTTTGTGACATGTTAATTCCCCTGACGGAGATACATAATTCTTTTCATGGGGCAGTTTGGTAGCACTGTTTTTGGGGAAACTGAGAAGAGATATTCTGGATCACATTGAAAATTATGGTGACAAAGGAAATATCTTCAGAAAAGAAGTAGAAAGAAGCTTTCAGAGAAAGGATATTGTGATGTCTGAATTCATCTCACAGCGTTACACCTTTCTTTTCATGGAGCAGTTTGCTAAAATTGTTTTCATTGAGTCTGCATTTGGATATTTGAGAGTGCATTGAGGCCTATAGTGTAAAAGGATATAACCTCAGATAAAAACTAGAAATAATCTTTCTGAAAAACTGCTTTGGGATGTGTGAATTCATCTCATAGAATTACATGGTTCTTTTCATTGAGCAGTTTGATGACACTGTTTTCGTTTAATCTGCAATAGGATATTTGGGAGTGCACTGAATCCTATGGTGAAAAAGGAAATAGTTAAAAACTAGAAGCAAGGTTTCTGAGAAACTCCTTTTGATGTGTGAATTCATCTCACAGAATTATTCTGTTCTTTTGATTGTTCAGTGTGCTAACACTATTTTCTTATAATCAGCTATTAAATATTTCAGAGGGCATTAAGGCGTTTGGAGACAAAGGAAATATCCTCAAATAAAAACTGGAAAGAAGCTTTCTGAGAAACTGCGTTCTGATGTGTCAATTCAACTCACAGAGTTTCACTCTACTTTGCTTTGTGCAGTTTGCTTACATGGTTTTCTTGGAATTTGCACTGTGATATTTCTTAGAGCATTGAAGTTTATGGTGTCAAAGGAAATATACTCGTAGATAAACCAAACACAGGCTTTCTGAGAAACTGTTTTGTGATGTGTGAGTTCATCTCACAGAGTTACACTGTTCTTTTCATTGAGCAGTTTGCTAACACTGTTTTCTTGGAATCATAAATGGGATATTTCAGAGTGCATTGAAACTTATGGTGACATAGGAAATGTCCTCATAGAAAAAGTAGAAAGAAGCTTTCTGAGAAACCACTTTGTGATGTGTTTATTCATTTCACAAAGTTACACGATACTTTTCATGGTTCAGTTTGGCAGCACTCTTTTTGGGGAATCTGAGACAGGATAATTTGGATCGCATTAAAGAATATGGTGACAAAGGAAATATCCTCAGAAAAAGCTAGAAAGAAGCTTTATGAGAAACTGCTTTGTGATGTGTACATTCATCTCACAGAGTTACACCTTTCTTTTCATGGAGACATTGCTAACACTGTTTTCATGGAATCTGTAAAGTATATCTGGGAGTGCTTTGAGGCCTATGGTGAAAAACGAAATATCCTCAGATTAAAATGAGAAAGAAACTTTCTGAGAAACGTCTTTGAAATGGGTGAATTCATTTCACAGAGATACACAAACATTTTCATGGATCATTATGGTGGCACTGTTTTCTGGGAATCTGAGGAGGGACATTTTGGTTCTCAGTGAAACCTATGGTGACAAAATAAATATCCACAGGTAAAAAACCAGAAAGAAAGTTTCTGAGAAACTGCTTTGTGACGTGTGAATTCATCTCACAGAGTTACACCTTTGTTTTCATAGAGCAGCTTGCTAACGCTGTTTTCTTGGAAACTGCAAAGGGATATTTATGAGCGCAATGAAGCTTATGGTGACAAAGGATATACCCCCATATAAAAACTAGAAAGAAGCTTTCTGAGATACTGCTTTGTGATGTGTGAATTCATCTCACAGAGTTACACTGTACTTTGCATTGAGTAGTTGGCTAACACTGTTTTCTTGGAATCCGCAATGGGATATTTGGGAGTGCATTGAACCTTATGTTGACAAAGAAAATATCATCAGACAAAAACTAGAAAGAAGTTATCTGAGAAACTGCTTTGTGATTATTGAATTCATCTCACAGAGTTACACCGTTCTTTTCAATGAGCAGTTTGCTAACACTGTTTTCGTGGAATCTGCAAAGGGATACTTCAGAGCACATTGAAGCTTATGGTGACAAATGCAATATCCTTCGACAAAAATTAGAAAGAAGCTTTCTGAGGAACTGATCTGTGATTTGTGAATTCATTTCAGAGAGTTACACGTTTCTTTTTCATGGATCAGTTTGTTAATACAGCTTTTGGGGAGTATGAGAAGGGAACATTTGGATCGCATTGAATCCTATGGTGGCAGAGGAAATATCCTCAGATATAAACTAGAAAGAAGCCTTCTGAGTAACTGCTTTGTGATGTGTGAGTTCATATCTCAGAGTTACATCATTCTTTTCATTGGGAACTTTGCTAACACTTTTTTCATTGAATCTGCAATGGGATATTCGGGAGTTCCTTGAGGAATATTTTGAAAAAGGAAATATCCTCAGATGAAAACTACAAGGAAGCTTGTTGAGAAACAGCTTTGTGATGTGTGAATTCATCTCACAGAGTTACACCATTCTTTTTCATTAGGCCATTTGGTAGCACTCTTTTTGTGGATCTGTGAATGGATATTTTGGATTGAATTGAAGCCTGTGGTGACAAAGGAAATAACCTCAGATGAAAACTACAAAGAAGTTTTCTGATAAACTTTTTGGTGATGTGTGTATTCATCTCACAGAGTGTCACTTTTCTATTCATGGAGCAGTTTGCTAACACTGTTTTTGTGGAATCTGCAAAGGTATGTTTGGGAGCATATTGAAGCCTACAGTAAAAAAGGAAATATCCTCAGAAAAAAATCTAGAAAGAAGCTTTGTGAGAAACTGCTTTGTGATTTGTTAGTTCATCTCACAGAGTAACACAGTTCCTTTCATGGAACAGTTTGGTAGCACTGTTTTTGGGGAAACTGAGAAGGGATATTTTGGATTGCAGTGAGGTCAATACTGACAAAGGAAATATTCTCAGATGAAAACTAGAGAGAATCTTTCTGAGAAAATTATTTTTGACGTGTGAATTCATCTCAAAGAGGTACACCATTCTTTTTTTCAGAAGTTTAATAACTTTTTTTTGTGGAATCTGCAATGGGATATTTGGGAGCACATTGAGAAATACGGTGAAAAAGGAAATATCCTCAGACAAAAGTTAGAAAGAAGCTTCCTGAAAAACAGTTTTGTGATGTTTGAATTCATCTCACAGAGTTACACCATTCTTTTCATGGAGCAGTTTGGTAGCCTTGTTTTTCGGGAACCTGAGAAGGGATATTATGGATCGCACTAAAACCTATGGTGAAAAAGGACATATTCTCAGACAGAAACTAGAAAGTAGCTTTCTGAGAAACTGCTTTGTGACTTGTCAATTCATCTCACAGAGTTACACAATTCTTTTCATGAATCAGTTTGGTAGCAGTGTTTTTGGGGAATCTGAGATAGGATATTTTGGATTGCATTGTAGCCTATGGTGACAAAAGAAATATCCTCAGATAAACCCAGAAAGATGCTTTCTGAGAAAGTTCTTTGTGATGTGTGAGTTTATCTCACAGAGCTATACCTTTCTTTTCATGGAACAGTTGTCTAACACTGATTTCTTGGAAACTGCAGAGGAATATTAGGGAGTGTATTGAGGCCTATAATGAAAAAGGAATTATCCTCAGATAAAAACTAGAAGGAAAATTTCTGTGAAATTGCTTTGTGATGTGTGAATTCATTTTACAGATTTACACCGTTCTTTTCAATGAACAGGTTGATAACGCTTTTTTCGTGGAATTTGCAATAGGATATTTTGGAGAGCATTGAAGATCATGATGACAAAGGAAATGTCCTCAGACAAAAACCAAAAGAAGCCTTCTGAGAAACTGCTTTGTGATGTGTGAATTCATCTACGGATTTACACTTTTCTTTTCATGAAGCAGTTTGTTAACACTAATTTCGTGGAATCTGCAAAGGAATGTTTGGGAGTGAGCTGAGGCTGATGGTGAAAAAGGAAATATATTCAGAAAAAAACTAGAAAGGAGCTTTCTGGGAAACTGCTTTTTGATGTGTGAATTCATCTTACAGAGCCACACCGTTCTCTTCTTTGAGCAGTTTGAAAACACTGCTTACATGGAATCTGCAACATTATATTTGGGAGTGCATTGAAGCCTATTTTGACAAAGGAAAAATCCTCAGAAAAAAAACGAACAGGAATCTTTCTGTGAAACTGCTTTGTGACATGTCAATTCATCTAACAGACTTACACCATTCTTTTCATTGAGAAGTGTGTTAACATTTTTTTGTGCATTCTGCAAATTGATATTCAGGAGCACTTTGAGGACCATGGTGAACAAGGAAATATCCTTAGATAAAAACTAGAGAGAAGTTTTCTAAGAAACAGCTTTGTGATGTGTGCTTTCATCTCACAGAGTTTCAGCATACTTTTCCTGGAGCCGTTTGGTAGCCCTCTTGTTGGGGAATATCATAAGATATATTTTGGATTGCATTGAAGCCTATGGTGAAAAAGGAAATATCCTCAGATAAAAACTAGAGAGAGACTTTCTGAAAAACTGCTTTGGGATGTTTGTATTCATCTCACAGAATTCCATGATTCTTTTCTTGGAGGAATTTGCTAACTCAGTTTTTGTGTAATCAACAATCGGATACTTGGGATCACATTGAAGCCTATGGTGACAAAGGACATAGCCTCAGACAGAAACCAAAAAGAAGCCTTCTGAGAACCTGATTTGTGATGTTGAATTCATCTCAAGATTTACACTTTTCTTTTCATAGAGCAGTTTGCTAACACTATTTTCGTGGAATCTGTAAAGAGATATTCGTGAGCGCTTTGAGGTCTACGGTGAAAAAGGAAATACCCCGAGACAAAACTAGAAAGTAGCTTTCTGAGAAACTGTCTTGTGATTTGTGAATTCATCTCACAAAGTTGCATGATTCTTTTCATGGAGCAGTTTGATAGCGCTGTTTTTGGGGAATCTGAGGAGGGTTATTTTGGATTACATTGAAGCCTATGGTGACATAAGAAATACCCTCAGATAAAAACTAGAAAGAAGCTTTCTGAGAAAGTTCTTTGTGACATTTGAATTCATCTCACATTGTTACACATATGTATTCATGGAGCAGTTTGCTAACACTGTTTTCGTGGAATCTGCAAAGGGATATTTCAGAGTGCATTGGGGCCTAGGGTGAAAAGGAATTATCCTCAGTTAAAAACTAGAAAGAAGGTTTCTGAGAAGCTTCTTTGTGATGTGAGAATTGATCTCACAGTGTTACAGTGTTCTTTTCATTGAGAAGTTTGCTAACACTGTTTTCTTGGCATCTACAATGGAATATTTAGGAGTGCCTTGAAGCTTATGGTGACATAGGAAATATCCTCACAGAAAAACTAGAAAGAAGCTTTCTGAGAAACCGCTTTGTGATGTGTTAATTCATCTCAGAGTTACATGATTCTTTTCATGGAGCAGCTTGGTAGCACTGTTTTTTGGGAATCTGAGAAGGGATATTTTTAATGGCATTGAAGCCTATTGTGACAAAGGAAACATTCTCAGATAAAAACTAGAAAGAAGGTTTCTGAGAAACTTCTTTGTGTTGTGAGAGTTCATCTCACAGTGTTACAGTGTTCTTTTCATTGAGCAGTTTGCTAACACTGTTTTCTTGGCATCTGCAATGGGATATTTGGGAGTGCCTTGAAGCTTATGGTGACATAGGAAATATCCTCACAGAAAAACTAGAAAGAAGCTTTCTGAGAAACCGCTTTGTGATGTGTTATTTCATCTCAGAGTTACACGATTCTTTTCATGGAGCAGCTTGGTAGCACTGTTTTTTGGGAATCTGAGAAGGGATATTTTTAATGACATTGAAGGCTATTGTGACAAACGAAACATTCTCAGCTAAAAACTAGAAAGGTTTCTGAGAAAGTTCTTTGTGGTGGGTGAATTCATATCACAGCATTACACCTTTCTATTCATGGAGCATTTTGCAAACACCATTTTCGTGAAATCTGCAAAAGGATATTAGGGAATGCATTGGGGGTCTAGGGTGAAAAAGGAATTATCCTCAGATAAAAACTAGAAAAAAGGTTTCTGAGAAACTTCTTTGTGGTGTGAGAATTCATCTCACAGGGTTACAGTGTTCTTTTCATTGAGCAGTTTGCTAACACCGGTTTCTTGGAATCTGCAATGGGATATTTTGGAGTGCATTGAGGCCTATAGTGAAAAAGGAAATGTATCACAGATTTACCCCATTCTTCAGTTAGCTGTTAGATAGCACTGTTTTCGTGAAATCTGCAATAAGATATTTTTGAGCACATTGAAGCCTATGGTGACAAAGGAAATATCCTCAGATAAAAACCAAAAAGAACCTTTCTGAGTAGCTGCTTTGTGATGTGTGAATTCTACTCACAGAGTTACAACGTTCTTTTTGTTGATCAGTTTGCTAACACTGTTTTCGTGGAAATTTCAAAGGGATATATGGGAGCACATTGAGGCCTATGGTGAAAAATGAAATATCCTGAGATGAAAACAAGAAAGAAGCTTTGAGAAACTGCTTTGTGATGTGTGAATTCATCTCACAGTTTTGCACTACCCTTTTCATTGAGCAGTTTGCAAAAACTGTTTTCTTGGACTCTGCAATGGCATATTTCATAGCGCATTGAATCTTATGTTGACATAGGAAATATCCACAGATGAAAACGAGAAAGAGGCTTTCTGAGAAAGTGTTTTGTGATGTGTGAGTTTATCTCACAGAGTTACACCTTCTTTCCATGGAGCAGTTTGCTAATACTCCTTTCGTGTAATCTTCGAAGGGGTATTTGGGAGCGCATTGAGGCCTATGGTGGAAAAGCAAATATACTCACATAAAAACTATAAAGAAGCTTTCTGAGAAACTGCTTTGTGATGTGTGAATTCATCTCACAGATTTACACCGTTCTTTTTGTTAAGCAATTTGCTAACACTGTTTTTGTGGAAACTGGAAAGGGTTATTTCAGAGCACATTGAAGCTTAAGGCGACAAAGGAAATACCCTCCTATAAAAACTAGAAAGAAGCTTTCTGCGAAAATGCTTTCTGATGTGTTAATTCATCTCACAGAGTTACCCAATCTCTTTTATATAGCAGATGGTAGCACTATTTTTGGGGAATCTGAAAAGGGAAATTTTTGATCGCGTTGTAGTCCATGGTTACAAAGGAAATATCCTCAGATGAAAACTAGAAAGTAACTTTTTAAGAAAGTTCTTTGGAATGTGTGGATTCATCTCACAGTGTTACACCTTTCTTGTCAAGGAGCAGTTTTCTAACACTGTTTTCATGTAATCTGCAAAAGAATATGTGGTACCAAAAAGAGGCTTAAAGTGAAAAAGTGAATATACTCAGATAATAACCAGAAAGAAGCTTTCTGAGAAACTGCTTTGTGGTGTGTGAATTCACCTCACAGAGTTACACCTTTCTTTTCATGGAGCAGTTTGCTGACACCGTTTTCTTGGAGTCTGCAATGGGATATTTCAGAGCACATTGAAGCTTATGGTGACAAAGGAAATATACTCAGAAAAAAAAACTAGAAAGAAGTTTTCTGAGAAACTGCTTTGTGATTTGTGAATTCATCTCACAGTGTTACACCATTCTTTTTATGGATCAATTTGGTAGCAGTGCTTTTGGGAAATCTAAGAAGGGATCTTTTGGATTGCATTGAAACCTATGGTGACAAAGGAAATATCCTCAGATAAAAACTAGAAAGAGGCTTTCTAACAAACTTATTTTTTATGTGTGAATTGATCTCACTGACTTAGACCTTTCTTTTCATGTAGAAGTTTGCTAAACCTATTTTTGTGGAGTCTGCAAAGGGATATTTGGGAGGACATTAAGGCCTGTGGTGTAAAAGCAAATATCCTCAGATAATAACCAGAGAGAAGCTCTCTGACAAACTGCTTTGTGATGTGTGAATTCATCTTACGGAGTTAAATCGTTCTTTTCATTGAGCAGTTTGCTAGCACTGTTTTCTTGGAATCTGCAATGGGTTATGTCAGAGTGGATTGAAGCTTAGGGTGACAAAGGAAATATCCTCATATAAAAACTAGAAAGAAGGATTCTAAGAAACTTTCTTGCTATGTGTGAGTTCATCTCAGAGAGTTACACTGTTCTACTCATTGAGCAGTTTGCTAGCACTGTTTTCATGGAATCTACAATGGGATATTTTGGAGTGCATTGAAGCTTATGGTGACAAATAAATATCCTCAGACAAATACAAGAAAGTAGCTTTCTGAGAAACTGTTTTGTGATTTGTGAATTCCCATAGAGTTACAAGATTCTATTCGTGGGTCAGTTTGATAGCACGGTTTTAGGGGTATTTGGAAGGAATATTTTGGATTGCATTGAAGCCTATGGTGACAAAGGAAATATCCTCAGATAAAAACTGGAAAGTAGCTTTCTGAGAAATTTCTTTGTCATGTGTGAATTCATTTCACAGTGTTACACCTTTCTTTTCATGGAGCAGTTTAATAACACTGTTTTCATGAAATCTCCAAAGGGATATTTCAGAGCACATTGAGGTCTATGGTGAAAAAGGAAATATCCTCAGACAAAAACTAGAAAGGAGGTCTCTGAGAAAGTTGTCTGTGACATGTGATGCCATCTCACAGAGTTACAGCTTTCTTTCAGTAGAGCAGTTTGCTAACATTATTTTCGTGATATCTGCAAAGCGATACTTGGGAGCACATTGTGTCCAATGGTGAAATAAGAAGTATCCTCAGATAAAAACTAGAAGGAAGCTTTCTGAGAAACTGCTTTGTGATGCGTGAATTCATCTCACAGAGTTATGCTATTCTTTTCTTTGAGCTGTTTGATAACACTGTTTTTAGGAGAATCTGCAAGTGATACATGGAGCGCATTGAAGCATATGGTGAAAAAGGAAATATCCTCAGATAAAAAATATAGAGAAGCTTTTTGAGAAACTGCTTTGTGATGTGTGAGTTCATCTCACAGAATTAAACTGTTTTATTCATTGAGCAGTTTGCTAAAACTGTTTTTGTGCAATCTGCAATGGGATATTTCGGAGTGCATTGAAGCTTATGGTGACAAGGAAATATCCTCAGAAAAAAACTAGAAAGATGTTTTCTGAGAAACTGCTTTGTGAATAGTGAATTCATCTCAGACTTACATGATTCTTTTCATGGAGCAGTTTGGTAGCACTGTTTTTGGGGAATCTGAGAAGGGATATTTTGGATTGCATTGAAGCCTATGGTGACAAACGAATTATCCTCAGATAAAAGCTATAAAGAGGCTTTCTGATAAACTTACATTTGATGTGTGAATTCACCTCACAGAGATACACCTTTCTTTTCATGTAGCAGTTTGCTAAAACTCTTTTTGTGGAGTCTGAAAAGGGATATTTGGGAGGACATTAAGGCCTGAGGTGAAAAAAGGAAATATCCTCAGATAAAAACCAAGAAGAAGCTTTCTGTGAAACTGCTTTGTAATGTGTGAATTCATCTCACAGAGTTGCATGATTCTTTTTGTGGATCAGTTTGGTAGCAGTGTTTTTGGGGAATCTGAGAAAGGATAATTTGTGCAGCATTGAAGACTATGGTGACAAAGGATATATCCTCAGAGAAAAACTAGAAAGAAGCTTTCTGAGAAAGTTCTTTGTGGTGAGTGAAGTCACTTCACAGAATTACACCTTTCTTTTCATGGAGCAGTTTGTTAACAGTGTTTTTGTGGACTCTGCAGTGGGATACTCCTGAGCGCATTGAGGACTATAGTGAAAAAGGAAATATCCTCTGAGAAAAACCAAAAAGAAGTTTTCTGAGAAACTGCCTTGTGATGTGTGAATTCACCTCACAGTGTTACACTGTTCTTTTCATTGAGCACATTGCTAACACTGTTTTCTTGGAATCTGAAATTTGATGTTTTGGATCAAATTGAAACTTATGGATACATAGGAAATATCCTCAGATTTAAAATAAAAGGAAGCTTTCTGAGAAGCTGCCTTGTGATACGTGAATTCATCTTTCAGAGTTAAATCATCTTTTCATTGAGCAGTTTGCTAACATTGTTTTCTTGGAATCTACAATGGGTTATTTCAGAGCAGATTGAAGCATACGGTGACAAAGGAAATATCCTCATATACAAACTAGAAAGAAGCTTTCTGTGAAAACGCTTTCTAATGTGTTACTTCATTTCACAGAGTTACCCTATCCTTTTTATGTAGCAGATGATAGCACTGTTTCCAGGGAAGCTTGAGAAGGGAAATTTTGGATCGCATTGTAGCCCATGGTGACAAATGAAATATCCTCAGATAAAAACTAGAAAGTAGCTTTCTCAGAAAGTTCTTTGGAATTTGTGAATTCATCTCACAGATTGACACCTTTCTTGTCATGGAGCAGTTTTCTAACACTGTTTTCGTGGAATCTGCAAAAAAATATGTAGTATCACAAGGAGGCTTAGAGTGAAAAAGGGAATATATTCAGAAAATAACTAGAAAGAAGCTTTCTGAGAAACTGCTTCGTGATATGTGTATTCATCTCATAGAGTTACACCTTACTTTTCGTGGAGCAGTTTGCTAACACTGTTTTCTTGGAGTCTGCAATGGGATATTTCAGAGCGCATTGAAGCTTATGGTGACAAGGAAATATCCTCAGCAAAAAAATTAGAAAGAAGTTTTCTGAAAAACTACTTTGTGATTTATGAATTCATCTCACAGAGTTACACCATTCATTTCATGGATCAATTTGGTAGCAGTGTTTTTGGGAAATCTGAGAAGGGATCTTTTGGATTGCATTGAAAACTATGGTGACAAAGGAAATATCCTCAGATAAAAACTAGAAAGAGGCTTTCTGATAAACTTATTTTTGATGTGTGAATTCATTTCACAGACATAGACCTTTCCTTTCATGTAGCAGTTTGCTATAACTCTTTTAGTGGAGTCTGAAAAGCGATATTTGGGAGGAAATTAAGGCCTGTGTTGAAAAAGGAAATATTCTCAAATAATAACTGGAAAGAAGCTTTCTGACAAACTGCTTTGTTATGTGTGAATTCGTCTTACAGAGTTACACCGTTCTTTTCATGGAGCAGTTTGCTGACACTGTTTTCAGGGAATCTGCAATGTTATATTTTGGAGCACATTGAGGCCTTTTGTGAAAAAGGAATTATCCTCATATAGAAACTAGAAAGAAGCTTTCTGAGAAACCACTTTGTGATATTTTAATTCATCTCACAGAATTACACTATTCTCTTCATGGATAAGTTCGTTACCACTGTTTTTGTGGTGTCTGAGAAGGGATATTTGGTAGTGCATGGACGCCGATGGTGGAAAAATAAATATCCTGAGAGAAAAACTAGAAAGAAGTATTCTGGGAAATTTCTTTTTGATGGGTGAATTCATCACACAGAGTTACACCTTTATTTTATTTGAGCAGTTTGGTAGCACTGTTTTTGCGGAATCTGAAAAGGGATATTCGAGGCCTACAGTGAAAAAGGAAACAACTTCAGATAAAACTTGAGAGATACTCTTTGTGAAATGATTTTGTGATCTGTATTCATCTCATAGAGTTTGAACTTATTGTTGATTGAGCAATTCGTCATTACTGTTTTTGTGGTATCTGAGAGGAGATACGTGAGAGCACATCAAACCCTGTGGTGAAAAAGGAAATATCCTCAATTTTAAACTAGAAAGACCTTTTCTGAGAAACTGCTTTATGATGGGTGAATTCATCTCACAGATTTACACCTTTCTTTTCATTGAGCAGTTTGGTAAACCTGTTTTTGAGGAATCTACAAAGGGATATTCAGGAGCCCATAGAGTCAAATGGCAAAAAAGGAAATATATTCAGGTAAAAACTGGAGAGAAGCTTTCTGAGAAATTCCTTTGAGATGTGTGCATTCATCTCATAGAGATAAACATTTCTGTTGAGGGAGCACTTTGGCATCACTGTTTTTGTGGTGTCCTAGAAGGGATACTTGGGAGCGCATTGAAGCCTGTGGTGGAAAAGGAAATATACTCAGATAAAAGATAGAAAGAAGCTTCCTGAGAAACTGTTTTGTGATGTGTGAATTTATCTCACTGAGTAAAACCTTTCTATTCATTGCACAGTGTGGTGGCAATGTTTTTTTGGAATCTGCAGAGGGATATTTGAGAGTGCATAGAGACATAAAGAGAAAAAATTTCTTCAGGTAAAAACTGGAGAGAAGCTTTCTGAGAAACTCTTTTTGATGTGTGCATTCATCCAATAGAGCTAAACATTTCTGTTGAGAGAGCACTTTGACGTCACTGTTTTTGTGGAGTCTGAGAAGGAATACTTGAGAGCACATTGAAGCCTATGTTGGAAAAGGAAATAACCTCATATAGACACCAGAGAGAAGCAATCTGAGAAAATGCTGATTTGTTAATTCATCTCACAGAGTTACAAAGTTCTTTTCAGGGAGCAGTTTGGTAGCACTCTTTTTGGGGTATGTGAGAAGGTATATTTTGAATAACCTTGAAGCCTGTGGTGACAAAGGAAATATCCTCAGATAAAAACTAGAAAGAAGCTTTCTGAGAAATTTCTTTTTAATGTGTGAATTCATCTCACAGATTTAGACCTTTCTTTTCATGGAGCAGTTTGCTGACACTGTTTTCTTGGAATCTGCAATGGGATACTTCAGAACACATTAAAACTTATGGTGACAAAGGAAATATACTAAGAAAAAAACTATAAGGAAGCTTTCTGAGAAACTGCTTTGTGAATTGTGAATTCATCTCGCAGAATTACACCATTCTTTTCATGGATCAATTTGGTAGCAGTGTTTTTGGGGAATCTGAGAAGGGATATTTCGGATTGCATTGAAACCTGTGGTGAAAAAGCAAATATCCTCAGACCAAAATTAGAAAGAAGCAGTCTGACAAACTGCTTTGTGATGTGTGAATTCATCTTACAAAGTTAAACTGTCTTTCATTAAGCAGTTTGTTAACACTGTTTTCTTGGAATCTGCAATGGGTTATTTCAGAGCAGATTGAAGCATAGGGTGATAAAGGAAATATCCTCATATAAAAACTGTGATGTGTGAATTAATCTCACAGAGTTAGACCATCCTTTTCATGGATCAGTATGGTAGCAGTGTTTTTGGGGATTCTGAGAAGGAATAATTTGAGTCACATTGAAGACTATGGTGACAAAGGAAATATACTCAGATAAAAACGAGAAGGAAGCTTTCTGAGAAAGTTCTTTATAATGAGTGAATTTGTCTCACAGAGTTACAACTTTCTTTTCATGGAGAAGTTTGCTAACACTGATTTCATCTAATCTGCAATGGGATATTCTGGAGCACTTTGAGGCCTATAGTGAAAAAGGAAATATTCTCTGATAAAAACTAGAAAAAAGATTTCTGAGAAACTGCTTTGTGATGAGTGAATTCATCTCAGAGGGTTACATTGTTCTTTTCCTTGACCAGTTTGCTTACATTGTTTTCTTGGAATCTGCAGTGGTATATTTTGGAGCATATTGAAGCTTAGGGTGACAAAGGATATGTCTCAGACAAAAATTAGAAGGAAGTTTTCTGAGTGTGATTTGTGAATTCATCTCACAGAGTTACATGATTCTATTCATGGAGCAGTTTGTTAGCACTGTTTTGGAGAATCTGAGAAGGGATATTTTGGATCACAATGAAGCCTAAGGTGACAAAGGAAATATCTTCAGATAAAAGCTATAAAGAAGATTTCTGAGAAACTCCTTTGTGATTTCTGAATTGATGTCACAGAGTTACACCTTTTTTTTTTATGCAGCAGTTTGGTAGCACTGTTTTTGGGGAGTCTGGAAAGGGATATTTTGGATTGCATTGAAGCCTCTGGTGACAAAGGAAATACACTCAGTTAAAAACTAGAAAGAAGCTATCTGAGAAACTTCTCCATGATGTGTGAATTCATCTCACAGAGCTACACCTTTCTTTTCATGGACAAGTTTTCTAACACTGTTTTCGTGGAATATGCAAGGGATATTTAGGAATTTCTTGAGGCCTAAATAGAAAATGGAAATATCCTCAGATAAAAATTAGAAAGAAGCTTTCTGATAAACTGCTTTGTGATAGGTGAATTCATCTCACAGAGTTACACAGTTCTTTGCATTGAGCAGTTTTCTTACACTGTTTTCTTGGAATGTGAAATCTGATATTTCAGAGTGCATTGAAGCCTGTGGTGACAAAGGAAATATCATCAGATAAAATCTAGAAATAAGCTCTCTGAGAAACTTCTTCATGATGTGTGAATTCATCTCACCGAGTTATCCCTTTCTTTTCATGGAGCAGTTTGCTAACATTGTTTTTGTGGAATCTACAAACGGATATTTGGGAGAGCATAGAGTCCAATGGCATAAATGCAAATATCTTCAGGTAAAAACTGGAGAGAAGCTTTCTGAGAATCTCCCTTGTGATGTGTGCATTCATCTCATAGATCTAAACGTTTCTGCTGAGGGAGCACTTTGGCATCACTGTTTTAGTGGTGTCTGAGAAGGGATATTTGGGAGCGCATGAAGCCTATGGTGGAAAAGGAAATATCCTCAGACATAAGTTAGAAAGAAGCTTTCTGAGGAATTTGCTTGTGATGTGTGAATTCATGGCACAGTGTTAGACCTTTCTTCTTCTTCTTCTTATTCTTATTCTTTAAGTTCTAGGGTACATGTGCATAATGTGCAGGTGTGTTATATATGTATACTTGTGCCATATTGGTGTGCTGCACCCATCAACTCGTCAGTGCCCATGAACTCGTCATTTACATCAGGTATAACTCCCAATGAAATCCCACCCCCTCCACCTCCCCATGATAGGCTCCGGTGTGTGATGCTCCCCTCCGCAAATCCAAGTGATCTCATTGTTCAGTACCCACCTACAAGTTAGAACATGTGGTGTTTGGTTTTCTGTTCTTGCAATAGTTTGCTGAGAATGATGGTTTCCAGCTGCATCCATGTCCCTACAAAGGACACAAACTCATCGTTTTTATGGCTGCATAGTATTCCATGGTGTATATGTGCCATATTTTCTTAATCCAGTCTGTTGCTGATGGACATTTGGGTTGATTCCAAGTCTTTGCTATTGTGAATAGTGCCACAATAAACATACGTGTGCATGTGTCTTTATAGCAACATGATTTATAATCCTTTGGGTATATATCCAATAATGAGATGGTTAAGTCATATGGTACTTCTAGTTCTAGATCCTTGAGGAATCGCCATACTGTTTTGGTAGCTTGATGGGGATGGCATTGTATCTATAAATAACCTTGGGCAGTATGGCCATTTTCAGGATATTGATTCTTTCTATCCATGAGCATGGCATGTTCTTCCATTTGTTTGTGTCCTCTTTTAAAGCATTGTGTAGAGAGAAATTTATAGCACTAAATGCCCACAAGAGAAAACTGGAAAGATCAAAAATTGACACTCTAACATCACAATTAAAACAACTAGAGAAGGGGCGGAGCAAGATGGCCGAATAGGAACAGCTCCAGTCTCCAACTCCCAGCGCGAGCGACACAGAAGACCAGTGATTTCTGCATTTTCAATTGAGGTACTGGGTTCATCTCACTGGGGAGTGCCAGACGATCAGTGCTGGTCAGCTGCTGCAGCCCGACCAGCGAGAGCTGAAGCAGGGCAAGGCATCACCTCACCTGGGAAGCGCAAGGGGGAAGGGAATCCCTTTTCCTAGCCAGGGGAACTGAGACACACAACACCTGGAAAATTGGGTAACTCCAACCCCAATACTGCGCTTTAAGCAAACAGGCACACCAGGAGATCATATCCCACACCTGGCTGGGAGGGTCCCACACCCACAGAGCCTCCCTCAGTGCTAGCACAGCAGTCTGCGATATCCCGGCAAGGCAGCAATGAGGCTGGGGGAGGGGCGACCGCCATTGTTGAGGCTTAAGTAGGTAAACAAAGCTGCTGGGAAGCTCGAACTGGGTGGAGCTCACAGCAGCTTAAGGAAACCTGCCCGTCTCTGTAGACTCCACCTCTGGGGACAGGGCACAGTAAAAATAACAAAAACAGCCGAAACCTCTGCAGACGCAAACGACTCTGACTGACAGCTTTGAAGAGAGCAGTGGATCTCCCAACAAGGAGGTTGAGATCTGAGAAGGGACAGACTCCCTGCTCAAGTGGGTCCCTGACCCCTGAGTAGCCTAACTGGGAGACATCCCCCACTAGGGGCAGTCTGACACCCCACACCTCACAGGGTGGGGTACACCCCTGAGAGGAAGCTTCCAAAGCAAGAATCAGACAGGTACACTCGCTGTTCAGAAATATTCTATCTTCTGCAGCCTCTGTTTCTGATACCAAGGCAAACAGGGTCTGGAGTGGACCTCAAGCAATCTCCAACAGAACTACAGCTGAGGGTCCTGACTGTTAGAAGGAAAACTATCAAACAGGAAGGACACCTACACCAAAACCCCATCAGTACATCACCATCATCAAAGACCAGAGGCAGATAAAACCACAAAGATGGGGAAAAAGCAGGGCAGAAAAGCTGGAAATTCAAAAAATAAGAACGCATCTCCCCCAGCAAAGGAGCGCAGCTCATCGCCAGCAACGGATCAAAGCTTGACGCAGAATGACTTTGACGAGATGAGAGAAGAAGGCTTCAGCCCATCAAACTTCTCAGAGCTAAAGGAGGAATTACGTACCCAGCACAAAGAAACTAAAAATCTTGAAAAAAAAGTGGAAGAATTGATGGCTGGAGTAATTAATGCAGAGAAGGTCCTAAACGAAATGAAAGAGATGAAAACCATGACACGAGAAATACGTGACAAATGCACAAGCTTCAGTAACCGACTCGATCAACTGGAAGAAAGAGTATCAGCGATTGAGGATCAAATGAATGAAATGAAGCGAGAAGAGAAACCAAAAGAAAAAAGAAGAAAAAGAAATGAACAAAGCCTGCAAGAAGTATGGGATTATGTAAAAAGACCAAATCTACGTCTGATTGGGGTGCCTGAAAGTGAGGGGGAAGATAGAACCAAGTTGGAAAACACTCTTCAGGATATCATCCAGGAGAACTTCCCCAACCTAGTAGGGCAGGCCAACATTCAAATCCAGGAAATACAGAGAACGCCACAAAGATACTCCTCGAGAAGAGCAACTCCAAGACACATAATTGCCAGATTCACCAAAGTTGAAATGAAGGAAAAAAATCTTAAGGGCAGCCAGAGAGAAAGGTCGGGTTACCCACAAAGGGAAGCCCATCAGACTAACAGCAGATCTCTCGGCAGAAACTCTACAAGCCAGAAGAGAGTGGGGGCCAATATTCAACATTCTTAAAGAAAAGAATTTTAAACCCAGAATTTCATATCCAGCCAAACTAAGTTTCGTAAGTAAAGGAGAAATAAAATCCTTTACAGATAAGCAAATGCTTAGAGATTTTGTCACCACTAGGCCTGCCTTACAAGAGACCCTGAAGGAAGCACTAAACATGGAAAGGAACAACCGGTACCAGCCATTGCAAAAACATGCCAAAATGTAAAGACCATCAAGGCTAGGAAGAAACTGCATCAACTAACGAGCAAAATAACCAGTTAATATCATAATGGCAGGATCAAGTTCACACATAATTATATTAACCTTAAATGTAAATGGACTAAATGCTCCAATTAAAAGACATAGACTGGCAAACTGGATAAAGAGTCAAGACCCATCAGTCTGCTGTATTCAGGAGACACATCTTACACACAGAGACATACATAGGCTCAAAATAAAGGGATGGAGGAAGATATACCAAGCAAATGGAGAATAAAAAAAAGCAGGGGTTGCAATTCTAGTCTCTGATAAAACAGACTTTAAACCGTCAAAGATCAAAAGAGACAAAGAAGGCCATTACATAATGGTAAAGGGATCAATTCAACAGGAAAAGCTAACTATCCTAAATATATATGCACCCAATACAGGAGCACCCAGATTCATAAAGCAAGTCCTTAGAGACTTACAAAGAGACTTAGACTCCCATACAATAATAATGGGAGACTTCAACACTCCACTGTCAATATTAGACAGATCAACGAGACAGAAAGTTAACAAGGATATCCAGGAATTGAACTCATCTCTGCAGCAAGTAGACCTAATAGACATCTATAGAACTCTCCACCCCAAATCAACAGAATATACATTCTTCTCAGCACCACATCGTACTTACTCCAAAATTGACCACATAATTGGAAGTAAATCACTCCTCAGCAAATGTACAAGAACAGAAATTACAACAAACTGCCTCTCAGACCCCAATGCAATCAAATTAGAACTCAGGACTAAAAAACTCAATCAAAACCGCTCAACTACATGGAAACTGAACAACCTGCTCCTGAATGACTACTGGGTACATAACGAAATGAAGGCAAAAATAAAGATGTTCTTTGAAACCAATGAGAACAAAGATACAACATACCAGAATCCCTGGGACACATTTAAAGCAATGTGTAGAGGGAAATTTATAGCACTAAATGCCCACAAGAGAAAGCAGGAAAGATCTAAAATTGACACTCTAACATCGCAATTAAAAGAACTAGAGAAGCAAGAGCAAACACATTCGAAACCTAGCAGAAGGCAAGAAATAACTAAGATTAGAGCAGAACTGAAGGAGATAGAGACACAAAAAACCCTCCAAAAAATCAATGAATCCAGGAGTTGGTTTTTTGAAAAGATCAACAAAATTGACAGACCACCAGCAAGACTAATAAAGAAGAAAAGAGAGAAGAATCAAATCGATGCAATTAAAAATGATGAAGGGGATATCACCACCGACTCCACAGAAATACAAACTACCGTCAGAGAATACTATAAACACCTCTACGCAAATAAACTGGAAAATCTAGAAGAAATGGATAATTTCCTGGACACTTACACTCTTCCAAGACTACACCAGGAAGAAGTTGAATCCCTGAATAGACCAATAGCAGGTTCTGAAATTGAGGCAATAATTAATAGCCTACCAACCAAAAAAAGTCCAGGACCAGATGGACTCACAGCTGAATTCTACCAGAGGTACAAGGAGGAGTTGGTACCATTCCTTCTGAAACTATTCCAATCAATAGAAAAAGAGGGAATCCTCCCTAACTCATTTTATGAGGCCAACATCATCTTGATACCAAAGCCTGGCAGAGACACAACAAAAAAAGAGAATTTTAGACCAATATCCCTGATGAACATCGATGCAAAAATCCTCAATAAAATACTGGCAAACCGGATTCAGCAACACATCAAAAAGCTTATCCACCATGATCAAGTGGGCTTCATCCCTGGGATGCAAGGCTGGTTCAACATTCACAAATCAATAAACATAATCCAGCATAGAAACAGAACCAAAGACAAGAACCACATGATTATCTCAATAGATGCAGAAAAGGCTTTTGACAAAATTCAACAGCCCTTCATGCTAAAAACGCCCAATAAATTCGGTATTGATGGAACGTACCTCAAAATAATAAGAGCTATTTATGACAAAGCCACAGCCAATATCATACTGAATGGGCAAAAACTGGAAAAATTCCCTTTGAAAACTGGCACAAGACAGGGATGCCCTCTCTCACCACTCCTATTCAACATAGTGTTGGAAGTTCTGGCTAGGGCAATTAGGCAAGATAAAGAAATCAAGGGTATTCAGTTAGGAAAAGAAGAAGTCAAATTGTCCCTGTTTGCAGATGACATGATTGAATATTTAGAAAACCCCATTGTCTCAGCCCAAAATCTCCTTAAGCTGATAAACAACTTCAGCAAAGTCTCAGGATACAAAATTAATGTGCAAAAATCACAAGCATTCTTATACACCAGTAACAGACAAACAGAGAGCCAAATCAGGAATGAACTTCCATTCACAATTGCTTCAAAGAGAATCAAATACCTAGGAATCCATCTTACAAGGGATGTAAAGGACCTCTTCAAGGAGAACTACAAACCACTGCTTAGTGAAATAAAAGAGGACACAAACAAATGGAAGAACATACCATGCTCATGGATAGGAAGAATCAATATCGTGAAAATGGCCATACTGCCCAAGGTAATTTATAGATTCAATGCCATCCCCATCAAGCTACCAACGAGTTTCTTCACAGAATTGGAAAAAACTGCTTTAAAGTTCATATGGAACCAAAAAAGAGCCCGCATCTCCAAGACAATCCTAAGTCAAAAGAACAAAGCTGGAGGCATCATGCTCCCTGACTTCAAACTATACTACAAGGCTATAGTAACCAAAACAGCATGGTACTGGTACCAAAACAGAGATACAGACCAATGGAACAGAACAGAGTCCTTCAGAAATATTACCACACATCTACAGCCATCTGATCTTTGAGAAACCTGAGAGAAACAAGAAATGGGGAAAGGATTCCCTATTTAATAAATGGTGCTGGGAAAATTGGCTAGCCATAAGTAGAAAGCTGAAACTGGATCCTTTCCTTACTCCTTATACGAAAATTAATTCAAGATGGATTAGAGACTTAAATGTTAGACCTAATACCATAAAAACCCTAGAGGAAAACCTAGGTAGTACCATTCAGGACACAGGCATGGGCAAAGACTTCATGTCTAAAATACCAAAAGCAACGGCAGCAAAAGCCAAAATTGACAAATGGGATCTCATTAAACTAAAGAGCTTCTGCATATCAAAAGAAACTACCATAAGAGTGAACAGGCAACCTACAGAATGGGAGAAAATTTTTGCAATCTACTCATCTGACAAAGGGCTAATATCCAGAACCTACAAAGAACTCAAACAAATTTACATGGAAAAAACAAACAACCCCATCAAAAAGTGGGCAAAGGATATGAACAGACATTTCTCAAAAGAAGACATTCATACAGCCAACAGACACATGAAAAAATGCTCATCATCACTGGCCATCAGAGAAATGCAAATCAAAACCACAATGAGATACCATCTCACACCAGTTAGAATGGCGATCATTAAAAAGTCAGGAAACAACAGGTGCTGGAGAGGATGTGGAGAAATAGGAACACTTTTACACTGTTGGTGGGATTGTTAACTAGCTCAACCATTATGGAAAACAGTATGGCGATTCCTCAAGGATCTAGAACTAGATGTACCATATGACCCAGCCATCCCATTACTGGGTATATACCCAAAGGATTATAAATTATGCTGCTATAAAGACACATGCACACGTATGTTTATTGTGGCACTATTCACAATAGCAAAGACCTGGAATCAACCCAAATGTCCATCAGTGACAGATTGGATTAAGAAAATGTGGCACATATACACCATGGAATACTATGCAGCCATAAAAAAGGATGAGTTTGAGTCCTTTGTAGGGACATGGATGTAGCTGGAAACCATCATTCTTAGCAAACTATCACAAGAACAGAAAGCCAAACACCACATGTTCTCACTCATAGGTGGGAACTGAACAATGAGATCACTTGGACTTGGGAAGGGGGACATCACACACCAGGGCCTATCATGGGGAGGGGGGAGGGGGGAGCGATTGCCTTGGAAGTTATACCTGATGTAAATGACGAGTTGATGGGTGCTGACGAGTTGATGGGTGTAGCACACCAACATGGCACAAGTATACATATGTAACAAACCTGCACGTTATGCACATGTACCCTAGAACTTAAAGTATAATAATAATAAATAAATTAAAAAAAAAAAAGAACTAGAGAAGCAAGAGCAAACACATTCAAAACCTAGCAGAAGGCAAGAAATAACTAAGATCAGAGCAGAACTGAAGGAGATATAGAGACCAAAGACCCTCCAAAATATCAATGAATCCAGAAGTTGGTTTTTTGGAAAGATCAACAAAATTGATAGTCCACTAGCAAGACTAATAAAGAAGAAAAGAGAGAAGAATCAAATAGACGCAATAAAAAATGATAAAGAGGATATCACCACTGACCCCAGAGAAATACAAACTACCATCAAAGAATACTATAAACACTTCTATGCAAATAAACTAGAAAATCTAGAAGAAACGGATAATTTCCTGGACACTTACACTCTCCCAAGACTAAACCAGGAAGAAGCTGCTTCCCTGAATAGACCAATGGCAGGCTCTGAAATTGAGGCAATAATTAATAGCCTACCAACCAAAAAAAGTCCAGGACCAGATGGATTCACAGCTGAATTATATCAGAGGTACAAGGAGGAGCTGGTACCATTCCTTCTGAAACTCTTCCAATCAATAGAAAAAGAGGGAATCCTCCCTAACTCATTTTATGAGGCCAACATCATCCTGATACCAAAGCCTGTCAGAGACACAACAAAAAAAGAGAATTTTAGACCAATATCCCCGATGAACATCGATGCAAAAATCCTCAATAAAATACTGGCAAACTGGATCCAGCAGCATATCAATAAACTTATCACCATGATCAAGTAGGCTTCATCCCTGGGATGCAAGGATGGTTCAACATATGCAAATCAATAAACGTAATCCAGCGTATAAACAGAACCAAAGACAAAAACCACATGATTATCTCAATAGATGCAGAAAAGGCCTTTGACAAAATTCAACAGCCCTTCATGCTAAAAACACTCAATAAATTCGGTATTAATGGAACTTATCTCAAAATAATAAGAGATAATTATTTGAGAACTTATCTCAAAATAATAATATTTATGACAAACCCACAGCCAATATCTTACTGAATGGACAAAAACTGTAAGGACTCCCTTTGAAAACTGGCACAAGACAGGAATGCCCTCTCTCACCTCTCCTTTTTAACATAGTGTTGGAAGTTCTGGCTAGACCAATCAGGCAAGAGAAAGAAATAAAGGGTATTCAGTTAGGAAAAGAAGAAGTCGAATTGTCCCTGTTTGCAGATGACATGATTGTATATTTAGAAAACCCCATTGTCTCAGCCCAAAATCTCCTTAAGCTGATAAGAAACTTCAGCAAAGTCTCCAGATACAAAATTCATGTGCAAAAAATCACAAGCATTCTTATACACCAGTAACAGATGGACAGAGAGCCAAATCATGAATGAACTTCCATTTACAATTGCTTCAAAGAGAATAAAATACCTAGGAATCCAACTTACCAGAGATGTAAAGGACCTCTTCAAGGAGAACTACAAACCACCATTCAGTGAAATAAAAGAGGACACAAATACACCTTTCTTTTCATTAAGCAGTTTGCTAATACTGTTTTCATGGAATTTGCACAGGAATATTTGGGAGCACAATAAGGCCTATAGTGAATAAGAAAATATCCTCTGATTAAAACTAGAAAGAAGATTTCTGAGAAACTGCTTTCTAATGTGTGAATTCATCTCACAGTGTTACATCGTTCTTTTCATTCAGCAGTTTGCTAACACTGTTTTCGTGGAATCTGCAATAGGATATTTTGGAGTACATTGAAGTCTCTGTTGACAAAGTAAATATCTTCAGGTAAAAACCAAAAAGAAGCTTACTGTGAAACTGCTTTGTGATGTGTGAATTCATCTCACACAGTTACAAAGTTCTTTTCATTGAGAAATTTGCTAAAACATTTTCTGTTTGATCTGCAATTGGATATTCAGGAGTGCATTGAGGAATATGGTAAAAATGGAAATACCCTCAGATGAAAACTAGAAAGAAGCTTTCTGAGAAACTGCTTTGTGATGTGTTAATTTTTCTCGCAGATTTACACTATTGTTTTCATGGAGCCATTTGATGACACTGTTTTTGTGGAATCTACAATGATATATTCGTGACCTCATTGAGGCCTATGGAGAAAAAGGAAATATCCTCAGACAAAAGCTAGAAAGAAGTTTTCTCAGATTCTGATTTTTGACTTGTGAATTCATCTCACAGAGTTACACGATTCTTTTCAAGGAACAGTTTCGTAGCACTGTTTTTGGGGAATCTAAGAAGGGATATTTTGGATTGCATTGAGGCCTATGGTGACAAAGGAAATATATTCAGAAAAAAACTAGAAAGAAGCTATCTGAGAAAGTTCTTTGTGAGGTGTGAATTCATCTCAGAGAGTTACACTTTTCTTTTTATGGAACAGTTTGCTAACACTGTTTTCCTGGAATATGCAAAGGGATATTTGGGAGTCCCTTGAGGCCTATTTTGAAAAAGGAAGTATCCTCAGATAAAAATTTGAAAGAAGTGTTCTGAGAAACTGCTTTGTGATGCGTGAATTCATCTCTAAGAGTTACATGCCCTTTGCATTGAGCAGTTTGCTTACACTGTTTTTTTTTTTTTTTTGGAATCTGCAATCTGATATTTTGGAGTGCATTGAAGCTTATCGTGACAAAGGAAATATCCTCATAGAAAGCCCAAAAAGAAGCTCTCGGAGAAACTGCTTTGTGTTGTGTGAATTGCACTCACAGAATTACAGCATTCTTTTTATTGAGCAGTTTGCTAACATTGTTTTCTTGGAATCTGCAATGGGATTTTTCGGAGAGCATTGAACCTTAGGGTGACAAAGGAAATATCCTGAGACAAAAACTAAAAAGAAGCTTTCTGAGAAACTGCTTTGTGATTTGTGAATTCATCTCACAGAGTTACATGATTCTTTTCATGGAACAGTTTGGTTGCCCTGTTTTTGGGGAATCTGAGAAGGGATATTTTGGATTACCTTGAAGCCTACAGTGAAAAAGGAAATGTCCTCAGATAAAAACCAGAAAGAAGCTTTCTGAGAAAGTTATTTGTGATGTGCAAGTTCATCTCACAGAGTTACACCTTTTTTTCATGAAGCAGTTTGATAACACTGTTTTCATGGAATATGCAATAGGATATTTTTGGAGCATGTAGAATCCCATGGTGACAAAGTAACTATCCTCAGATAAAAACCAAAAAGAAACTTTCTGTGAAACTGCTTTGTGATGTGTGAATTCATCTCACAGGGTGCTACCATTCTTTTCGTTGAGAAGTTTGCTAACATTTTTTTCATTTATTCTCGAATGGGATATTCGAGGGCGTATTGAGGAATACGGTGAAAAAGGAAATATTCTGAGATAAAAATTAGAAAGAAGTTTTGTGAGAAAGAACATTGTGATATGTGAATTTATCTCACAGAGTTACAACATTCTTTTCATGGAGCAGTTTGCTAACACTGTTTTCATGGAATCTGCAAAGGGATATTTGTGAGCACACTGAGGACTATGGTGCATAAGTAAATATCCTCAGATAAAAACTTTGAAGAAGCTTTCTGAGAAAATTCTTTCTTATGTTACTATTCACCTCACAGAGATAAATCATCCTTTTCATTGAGCAGTTTGATAACACTGTTTTTCTGGAATATGTAAAGGGATATTCGGGAGTGCATAGAGGTCAATGTTGAAAAAGGAAATATCTTCAGGTTAAACCTGGAGAGAAAGTTTCTGATAACTCCTTTGTGATGTGTGCATTCATCTCATAGAGGTAAAGATTTCTGCTGAGAGAGCAGTTTGGCATCACTTTTTTTGTGGTGTGTGAGAAGGGATATTTGGGAGCGCATGGAAAACTATGGTGGAAAAGGATATATCCTGAGATAAACACCAGAAAGAAGCTTTCTGAGAATTTTTTTTTGTGATGGGTGAATTCATGATATAGAGTTACACCTTTGTTTTCTTTGAGCAGTTTGGTAGCACAGTTTTTATGGAATCTGCAAAGGGATATATGGGAGCTCCTAGAGGCCTACGGTAAAAATGGAAATAACTTCGAATAAAAACCAGAGAGAAGCATTTTGAGAAACGGTTTTGTGATGTGTGTATTCATCTCAAAGTGTTTTACGTTTTTGTTGATTGAGGAGTTAGGCATCACTGTTTGTGTGGTATCTGAGAGGAGTTATTTTTGAGCACATTGAAGCTTATGATGAAAAAGAAAATATCTTTAGATTAAAACTAGAAAGAAGCTTTGTGAGAAACTGCTTTGTGATAGTTGAATTCATCTCACAGTGTTACACCTTTCTTTTCATTGAGCAGTTTGTAACTGTTTTTTGTGGAATCTGCAAAGGGATATTCGGGAGCACATAGAGTCCAATGGTGAAAAAGGAAACATCTTCAGGCAAAAACTGGAGAGAAGCTTTCTGAGAGACTCCTTTGTGATGTGGGCATTCATCTCATAGAGCTAAACATTTCTGTTTAGGGAGCACTTTGGCATCACTGTTTTTGTGGTGTCTGAGAAGGGATATTTGGGAGTGCATGAAGTCTATGGTCGAAAAGGAAATATCCTCAAATAAAAACAAGACAGAAGGTTCCTGAGGAAGTTGTTTGTGATGTGTGAATTCATCTCATGGAGTTACACCTTACATTTCATGGAGCAGTTTGCTAACACTGTTTTCGTGAAATCTGCAAAGGAATATTTGGGAGTGCATTGAAGCCTATGGTGAATAAGGAAATATCCTCAGATAAAAACTAGAAAGAAGCTTTCTGAGAAACTGCTTGGTGATGTGTGATTTCATCTCACAGAGTTACATTGTTATATTAATTCAGCAGTTTGCTAATACTGTTTTTGTGGAATCTGCAATAGCATATTTGGAAGGACATTGAAGCGTATGGTTTCAAATGAAATATCCTCAGATAAAAACTAGAAAGAAGCTTTCTGGCAAACAGCTATGTGATGTTTTAATTCATCTCACACAGTTGCACGATTTTTCATGGAGAAGTTTGGTAGCACTGTTTTTCGGAAATCTGAGAAGGGATAGTTTGAATCACATGGAAAAATATAGTGAAAAAGGAAATGTCACCAGATAGAAACAAGAAAGAAACTTTCTGAGAAAGTTATTTGTGATGTGTGAAATCAACTCACAGAGTTACACCTTTCTTTTCATGGAGCAGTTTGCAAACACTGTTTTCATGGAATCTGCAAAGGGACATTTCAAGCGCTTTTAGGCCTATGGTGAAAAACTAAATATCCTCAGATAAAAACTATAAAGAAGCTTTCTGAGAAACTGCTTTATGATGTGTGAATTCATCACAGAGAGTTACACCTTTCTTTTCATTGAGCCATTAGCTAACACTGTTTTCTTCGGATCTGCAATGGGCTATTTCGGAGTGCTTTGAAGCATATGTTGACAAAGGAAATATCCTCATATAAAAACTAGAAAGAATCTTTCTGAGAAACTGCTTTGTGATGTGGTAATTTACTCACAGAGTTACATGATTCTTTTCATGGACTAGTTTGGTAGCACTGTTTTTGGTGAATCTGAGAAGGAATATTTTGGATCTCATTGAAACCTATGGTGACAAAGGAAATATCCTCAAATGAAAAGTAGACAGAAGCTTTCTGAGAATGTTCTTTGTGATGTGTGAATTCATCTCACAGATTTATACATTTCTTTTCATGGATCAGTTTGCTAACACTGCTTTCCTGGTATCTGCAAATGGATATTTGGGAGCGCCTTGAGGCCTATGGTGAAAAAGGAAATATTCTCAGATAAAAACTATAAAGAAGCTTTCTGAGAAACTGCTTTTCAATGGATGAATTCATCTCACAGAGTTATGTCTTTATTTTCATTGTGAATTTGGTAACAATATTTTTGAGGAATCTGCAAAGAGATTTTCAGGAGCTCCTAGAGGCCTCTGGTGAAAAAGGAAATATCTTCAGATAAAAACTGGAGAGAAGGTTTTTGAGAAACTCTTTTGTGATGTGTGCATTCATCTCATAGGAGTTAACCATTTTGTTGATTGAGCAGTTTGGCATCACTCTTTTTGTGGTGTCTGAGAAAGGATATTTGGGAGCACATTGAGGCTGATGGTGGATTAGTAAATATGCACAGATAAAAACTAGAAGGAAGCTTTCTGAGAGACTGTTTTGTGATGGATGAATTCATCTCATAGAGTTAAGTCTTTCTTTTCATTGAGCAGTTTGTTAATACTGTTCTTGTGGAATATGCAAAGGGATATTTGGGAGTGGATAGAGGTCAATGTTGAAAAAGGAAATATCTTCAGGTAAAACCTGAAAAGAAAGTCTCTGATAACTCCTTTTTGATGTGTGCATTCATCTCATAGAGGTAAAGCTTTCTGTTGAGAGAGTAGTTTGGCATCGCTGTTTTGGGGTGTCTGAGAAGGGATATTTGGGAGCACATGCAAGACAATGGTGGAAAAGAAAATATCCCGAGATAAAAACTAGAAAGGTTACTGAGTAATTTCTTTGTGATGGCTGAATTCATCACACAGTGTTACAACTTTATTTTCTTTGAGCAGTTTGGTAACACTGTTTTTATGCAATCTGCAAAGGGTATCCACTCCTAGAGGTGTACGGTGGAAAAGGAAATAACTTCAGATAAAAACTAGAGATACACTTTTCGAGAAACAGTTTTGGGATGTGTGTATTCATCTCAAAGATTTCAATCTTTTTGTTGATTGAGCAGTTCGGTATCATTGTTTTTGTGGCATCTGAGAAGAGTTATTTTTGTGCACATTGAAGCCTATGGTGAAAAAGGAAATATCCTCATATTTAAATTAGAGAGAAGCTTTTTGAGAAACTGCCATGTGATGGATGAATTCATCTCACAGAGTTACAACTTTATTTTCATTGATCAGTTTAGTAACACCGTTTTTCTGGAATCTGCAAAGGGGTATTTGGGAGCGCATAGAGTCTAATGGTGAAACAGGAAATATCTTCAGGTAAAAACTGGAGAGAAGGTTTCTGAGAAACTTCTTCATGATGTGTGAATTCATCTCATAGAGCTAAACGTTTCTGTGGAGGGAGCACTTTAGCATCACTATGTTTGTGGTGTCTGAGAAGGGATATTTTGGAACACATTGAGACCTATGGTTTAAAAGGAAATACCCTCAGATATTAACATTAAAGAAGCTTTCTGTGAAACATCTTTGTGATATGTGTATTCATCTCACAGAATTACACCATTCTTTTCATAGAACAGTTTGATAGCAGCATTTTTGGGGAATCTGAGAAGGAATATTGTGGGTCGCATTGAAACCTAGGCTGAGAAAGGAAATATCATCAGATAAAACTAGATACAAGCTCGCTGAGAAACTACTTTATGATGTGTGAATTCGTCTCACAGAGTTACACCGTCGTTACCATTGTGCAGTTAGATAACACAGTTTTCATGGAATCTGCAGTAGGATATTTGGGAGCTCACTGGAGCCTATAGTGACAATGGCAATATCCTCAGACAAAAACCAAAAAGAAACTATCTGAGAAACTGCTTTGCGATGTGTGAAATCAACTCACCGGTTAACATCCTTGTGGAATCTACAAAGTGATGTTTGGGAGTGCTTTGAAGCCAAGGGTGAAAAATTAAATATCCTCAGATAAAAAGTAGAAAAAAGAATTCTGAGAAACTGCTTTGTGATGCGTGCATTCATCATACAGAGGTACATCTTTCTTTTCATTGAGCAGTTTGCTAACATTGTTTTCTTGGATTCTGCAATGGGATATTTCAAAGTGCATTGAAGCTTATGGTGAAAAAGGAAATATCCCTTTTTCATATAAAAACCAGAAAGAAGCTTTATGAGGAACTGCTTTGTGATGTGTTAATTCATCTCACAGTGCTACATGATCCTTTTCATGGATCAGTTTGGTAGCACTGTTTTTAGGGCATTTGAGAAGGGATATTTTGGATCACAATGAAGGTTATAGTGACAAAGGAAATATTGTCAGAAGAAAACTAGAAAGAAGCTTTCTGATAAAGTTTTTTGTGATGTGTGAATAAAAACTAGAGAGAAGCTTTCTGAGAAACTGAATTGTGATTTGTGAATTCATCTCAGAGACCTACACCATCCTTTTTATTGAGCAGTTTTATAAAACTTTTTTCATGGAATGTGCAGTAGGATATTTGGGAGCGCATTGAAGTCTATGGAGACACAGGAAATATCCTCAGATAAAAATCAAATAGACGCTTTCTGTGAAACTCCTTTGTGTTGTTTGAATACACCTAACAGAGTTACAATGTTATTTTAATTGAGCAGTCTGCTAACACTGTTTCCTTGGAATCCGTAAAGGGATATTTTGCAGTGCATTGAAGTTTATGATGACAAAGGAAATATACTCAGACAAAAACTAGAAAGAAATTTTCTGAGAAACTGCTTTGTGATTTGTGAATTCATCTCACAGTTACACCTTTATTTTCATTTAGCAGCTTGGTAGCACTCTTTTTGGGGAATCTGAGAGGGAATATCTTGGAATGCATTGAAGCCTATGGTGACAAAGGAAATATCCTCAGATAAAAACTAGAAAGAAGCTTTCTGAGAAAGTTCTTTATGATGTGTGAATTCATCTCACAACAAATGAAATATCCTCATATAAAAACAAACAGAAACTTTCTGAGAAACCATTTTGAAATATGTTCATTCATCTCACAGCAAAACACGAAACTTTTCACAGATCAGTGTGTTAGCACTGTTTTCATGGAATCTGAGAAAGGATATTTTGGATCACATTGACGTTCATGGTGAAAAGGAAAATATCCTCAGATAAAAACTAGAAAGAAGTTTTCTGAGGAAGTTCTCTGTGCTGTGTGAATTCATCTCACAGAGTTACAATTTTCCTTTCATAGAACAGTTTGCTAACAGAGTTTTCATGGAATCTGCAAAGGGATATTTGGGAGCACATTGAGGCCTACAGTGAAAAAAGAAATATTCTCAGATAAAAACAAGAAGAAAGCTTTCTGAGAAACTGTTTCATGATTTGTGAATTCATCTCACAGAGTTACACCATTCTTTTCATTAACCAGTTTGATAACACTGTTATCGTAGAATCGGCAAAAGGATATTGGGGAGTGCATTGAAGCCTATGGTGATAAAGGAAATATCCTCAGATAAAAACCAAAAAGAAGTTTTTTGAGAAACTACTTTGAGATATGTGAATTCAGCTCACTGAGTTACACTGTCTTTTTCATGAGCAGTTTGCTAACACAGTCTTTTTGGAATCTACAATGGCATATTTTGGAGCACATTGAAGCTTATTGTGAAAAAGGAAATATTCTCAGACAAAAACTAGAAAGAAGATTTCTGAGAAACTGCTTTGTGATGTGTGAATTCATACCAGAGACTTACACTATTCTTGTTACTGAGCAGTTTGCTAACACTGTTTTTTTGGAATCTGCAATGGGATAATTCGGAGCGCATTGAAGCTTATGGTGACAAAGGAAATATCCTCAGACAAATACTAAAAACAAGCTTTCTGAGAAACCACTTTGTGATGTGTAAATTCTTTTCAGGGAGTTACATGATTCTTTTCATGGATCAGTTTGGTAGCACTGTTTTTGGACAATCTGAGAGGGGATACTTCTGATCACATTGAAGCCTACAGTGACTAAGGCAATATTCTCAGATAAAAACTAGAAAGAATCTTTCTGAGACAGTTCTTTGTGATGTGTGAAATTATCTCACAGAGTTAAACCTTTCTTTTCATGGGGCAGATTGCCAACAGATTTTTCATGGAATCTGCAAAGGGATGTTTGGGAGCACTTTGAGGCCTCTTGTGAAAAAGGAAATATCCTCAGATAAAAGCTATAAAGACAATTTCTGAGAAACTGCTTTTTGGTGTGTGAATTCATCTCACAGAGTTTCACCATTCTTTTCATTGTGCAGGTTGATAACACTGTTTTCATGGAATCTGCAACAGGATGTTTGGGGTGCATTGAAGCCTATGGTGACAAAGGAAATATCCTCATAGAAAAACCAAAAAGAAGCTTTCTGAGAAACGGCTTTGTGTTGTGTGAATTCAAGTCACAGAGTTACACTGTTCATTTCATTGAGCAGTTTGCTAACACTGTGTTATTGGAATCTGAAATGGCATATTTCGGAGAACATTGATGCTTATTGTAAAAAAGGAAATATCCCCAGACAAATCTTGAAAGAAGCTTTATGAGTCATCTTTGTGAAGTGTAATATCATGTCAGAGAGATACACTGGCTCTTTTCATTGAGCAGCTTGCTAACACTGCTTTCTTGGAATCTGCAATGTGATATTTTGGAGCATATTGAAGCTTATGATGACAAAGGAAATATCCTCATATAAAAACTAGAAGCAAACTTTCTGAGAAACTGCTTTGTGATGTATTAATTATTCTCACAGAGTTACATGATTCTTTTCATGGAACAGTTTGGTAGCACGGTTTTTGGAGGATCTGAGAAGGGATATTTTGGATTGCATTGAAAAGTATGGTGACCAAGGAAATATCCTCCGATAAAAACTAGAAAGAAGCTTTCTGAGAAAGCTCTTTGTGATGTGTGAATTCACCTAACTGACTCACACCATTCTTTTCATGGAGCAGTTTGGTAACCATGTTTTCGTGGAATATGCAAAGGGATATTTGGGAGCACATTGAGACTTATGGTGAAAAAGGAAATATCCTCAGGTAAAAACTAGAAAGAAGCTTTCTGAGAAACTGATTTGTGATGTGTGAATTCATCTCACAGTGTTACACTGTTCTTTTCATTGAGAAGTTTGCTAACACTGTTTTCTTGTAATCTGCAATGGGATATTTCAGAGCGCATTGAATCTGATGGTGACAAAGGAAATATCTTCATATAAAAACTAGAAAGATTCTTTCCGTGAAACCACTTTGAGATTTGTGAATTCTTCTCAAAGAGTTACCCGATTCTTTTCATGGAGCAGTTTGGTAGCACAGTTTTGGGGAAATCTGAGAAGGGATATTTTGGATCGTATTGAAGCTGATGGTGCCAAAGGAAATATCTTCATATAAAAACTAGAAAGATGCTTTCTGAGAAACCACTTTGAGATGTATTAATTCATCTCACAGTGTTACACAATTATTTTCATGGATCAGTTTGAGAGCACTATTTTTGGGGAATCTGAGAAGGAATATTTTGGATCAGATTGATGTCTATGGTGACTAAGGAAATATCCTCATATAAAAACTAGAAAAAATTAGGCCGGGCGCGGTGGCTCAAGCCTGTAATCCCAGCACTTTGGGAGGCCGAGGCGGGCGGATCACAAGGTCAGGAGATCGAGACCACAGTGAAACCCCGTCTCTACTAAAAATACAAAAAATTAGCCGGGCGCGGTGGCGGGCGCCTGTAGTCCCAGCTACTCAGGAGGCTGAGGCAGGAGAATGGCGGGAACCCGGGAGGCGGAGCTTGCAGTGAGCCGAGATCGCGACACTGCACTCCAGCCTGGGCAACAGCGTGAGACTCCGTCTCAAAAAAAAAAAAAAAAAAAAAAAAAAACCTAGAAAAAATTTTCTGAGGTAGTTCTTTGTGATGTGTGAATTTATCTCACAGAGTTACAGCTTTCTTTTCATGGAGCAGATTGATAACACTGTTTTTGTCTAATCTTCAAAGGGATATTTGGGAGTGCATTGAGGCCTAGGGTGACAAAGGAAATATCCCCACGAAAAAAAAAACAAAAAAGAAGCTTTCTGAGAAACTGCTTTGTGATATTTGGATTCAACACACAGAATTACACTGTTCTTTTCACTGTGATGTTTGCTTACACTGTTTTATCGGAATCTGCAATGGGATATTTCAGAGTGCATTGAAGCTCATGGTGACAAAGGAAATATCCTCAGACATAAACTAGAAAGAAGCTTTCTGAGAAACTGCTTAGCGATGTGTTAATTCATCTCACAGTGTTACACTATTTTGTTCATGGATTACTCTGTTAGCATGTTTTTGTGGAATCTGAGATAGGATATTTTGGATCGCTTTGAAGCCTATGGTGACAAATGAAATATCCTAAGAGAAAAACTAGAAAGACAGTTTCTGCAAAAGTTTTCTGAAATGTGTGAATTCATCTCACAGTTACACATTCCTTTTCATGGAGCAGTTTGCTAACGCTGCTTTCGTGGAATCTGCAAAGGGATATTTGGGAGTACATTGAGGCCTATGGTGAAAAAAGAAATATCCTCAGTTAAACACCAGAAAGAAACATCCTGAGAAAATGCTTTGTGACAGGCGAATTTGTCTGACAGAGTTACACTGTTCTTTACATTAAGCAGTTTGTTAACACTGTTTTCTTGGAATCTGCAATCAGATATTTTGGAGTGCATAGAAGCTGATGTTGACAAAGGAAATATCCACATATTAAAAACTAGAAAGCATGAAACTGAGAAACCGATTCATGATGTGTTAATTCATCTTCCAGAGTTACACAATTCTTTTCATGGATCAGTTTTTAGCACTCGTTTTGGGGAATCTGAAAAGGCACATTTTGGATCGCATTGAAGCCTATGGTGTCCAAGGAAATATCATCAGATAAATACTAGAAAGAAGCTGTCTGAGAAAGTTCTTTGTGATGTGTGAATTCCTCTCAGAGAGTTACACCTGTGTTTTCGTGGAACACTTTGCTAACACAATTTTTGTGGAATCTGCAAAGGGATATTTGAGAGTGCATTGAAGCCTATAGTGAAAAAGGAAATATCCTCATAAAAAACCTAAGAAGAAGCTTTCTGAGAAGCCACTTTTTGTTGCATGAATTCAACTCAGAGTGTCACACTGTTCTTTTCATTGAGCATATTTCTAACACTGTTTTCCTGGAATCTGCAATGGGATATTTCGGAGCACCTTGAAGCTTATTGTGAAAAAAAAAATACCCTCAGACTAAAACTAGAAACTTTCTGAGAAACTGCTTTGTTATTTGTAAATTCATCTTACAATGTTTTATGATTCTTTTCACGGATTAGATTGATATTGCTGTTTTTGGGAAATCTGAGAAAGGGTATTTTGGATGCCATTGAAGGTAAAGGTGAAAAAGTAAATATCCTCAGTTACAAACTAGAAAGAAGATTTCTGAGAATGTTCTTTGTGATGTGTGAAAACATTACACACAGTTACATCTTTCTCTTCATGGCGCTGTTTATAACACTGTTTTCGTGGAATCTGCAAAGGGATATTTGGGAGCGCATTGAGGCCTATCGTGAAAAAGAAAATATCCTCATAGAAATACTAGAAAGAAGCTTTCTGAGAAACTGCTTTGTGGTGTGTGAAATCAAGTCATAGAGTAACACTGTTCTTTTCATTGAGCAGTTTGTTAACACAGTTTTCTTGGAATCTGTAATGACATATTTAGGAGTACATTGAAGCTTATGGTGACAAAGCATATATCCTCATGTAAAAACTAGAAAGAAACTTCCTGAGAAACCACTTTGTGATGTGTTAATTCTTCTCACATAGTTACATGATCGCTTTCCTGGATCAGTTTGGTAACACGGTTTTTGGAGAATCTGAGAAGGGATACTTTGGATGACATTGAAGACTGTGGTGACTTAGGAAATATCCTCAGATAAAAATTAGAAAGAATGTTTCTGAGAAAGTTGTTTGTGATGTGTGAATTCATATCACAGAGTTACACTACTCTTTTCATGGAGAAGTTTGCTAATGCTGTTTTTGTGGAATCTGAAAAGGGTTATTTGGGAGCTCATAGAGGCCTATGGTGAAATAGGAAATATCCTCTGATAAAAACTAGAAAGAAGCGTTCTGAGAAACTGCTTTGGGATGTGAATTAATCTCACAGAGGTACACTGTTCTTTTTCATTTAGGAGTCTACTAACATCATTTTCTTGGAAGCTGAAATGGGATATTTCAGGGCACATTGAAATTTATGGTGACAAAAAAAGTATCTTCATATAAAAACTAGTAAGAAACGTTCTGAGAAACCACTATGTGATGTGTTAATCCATGTAAGAGTTACAGCATTGTTTTCATGGATCAGCTTGGTAGCACTGTTTTTGGGTAAACTGAGAAGGGATTTTTTTTTTATCACATTGAAGAATATGGTGACTAAGGGAATATCCTAAGATTAAAAGTACCAAGAAGTTTTCTGAGAAAGTTCTTCATAATGTGAGAAGTCATCTCACAGAGTTACAACTTTCTTTTCATGGAGGAGTTTGCTAATGCTCTTTTTGTGGAATCTGCAAAGGGATATTTGGGAGTGCATCGAGGCTTATGTTGAAATAGGGCATATTCTCAGTTAAAAACTACAAAGAATCTTTCTGAGAAACTGCTTTGTGACGTGTGAATTCATCTCACAGAGTTATACTGTTGTTTTCATTGAGCAGTTTGTTCACACTCTTTTCTTGGAATCTGCAATGGGATATTTTGGAGCACATTGAAGCTTATGGTGACATAGTAAATATAATCAAATGAAAATCAAAAAGAAGTCTTCTGAAAAACTGCTTTGTGCTGTGTCAATTCATCTCATGGAGTTACACTGTTCTTTTCATTGAGCAGTTTGCTAACAGTTTTCCTGGAATCTTCAATCTGATATTTCAGAGTGCATTGAAGCTTAGGGTGAGAAAGGAAATATCCTCAAATAAAAATTAGATAGAAGATTTCTGAGAAACCACTTTGTGATGTGTTAACTCATCTCACAGAGTTATACAATCCTTTTCATGGATCTGTTTGGTAGCATTGTTTTTGGGGAATCTGAAAAGGATATTTTGGATCGCATTGAAGCCTGTGGTGAAAAAGGAAATATCCTCAGATAAAAACTGGAAAGAAGCTTTCTGAGAAATTGCTTTGCAATTTGTGAATTCATCTCACAGAGTTAAACGATTCTTTCTTGGAGCCATTTACTAACACTGTTGTCGAGGAATCTACAAAGGATATTTGGGAGTGCACTGAAACCTATGTTGACAAAGGAAATATCCTCAAATAAAAATCAAAAAAAAGTTTTCTGAGAAACTGCCTTGTGATGTGTGAATTCATCTCACAGATTTACACATTTCTTTTCATGGAGCAGTTTGCTAACACTATTTTCGTGAAATATGCCAGGGGATATTCACAAGTGCATTGAGGCCTATAGTGAAAATGGTAATATCCTCATACAAAAACTAGAAAGAAGCTTTCTGAGAAACTGCATTTTGATTTGTTAATTCATCTCTCAGAGTTACACGATTCTTTTCATGGAGCAGTTTGGTTGCACTGCTTTTTGGGGAATCTGAGAAGGGATGTATTGGATCACATTGAAGCCTATAGTGATGAAGGAAATACACCTTTCTTTTAATGGAACAACTTGCTAACACTGTTTTCATGGAATCTGCAAAGGGTTATTTTGGAGAGCCTTGAGGCCTATGGTGAAAAAGGAAATATCCCCAGATAAAAACCATAAAACAACTTTCTGAGAAACTTCTTTGTGACGTGTGAATTCATCTCACAAAGGCACACCTCTCTTTTTATTGAGAGCATTGCTAACACTTTTTTTCATGGACTCTGCAATGGGATTTTTGGGAGCACATTGAGGAATATGATGAAAAAGGAAATATCCTCAGTTAAAAACTAGAAAGAAGATTTCTGATAAACAGTTTTGTGGTATGTGAATTAATCTCACAGATTTACACCATTGTATTTATGGAGCAGATTGGTAGCACTTTTTTTGGGAATCTGAGAAGGGATGTTGTGGATCGCATTGAGGCCTATGGTGAAAAAGCAAATATTCTCAGATAAAAACTAGAAATAAGCTTTCTGTGAAACTGCTTTGTGATGTGTAAATTCACCTCACAAAGTTAAACTGTTCTTTTCATTGAGCAGTTTGCTAACACTGTTTTCTTTCAATATGCAATATGATATTTTGGAGCCCTTTGAAGCTTGTGGTGACAAAGGAAATATCCTCATACAAAAACCAGAAGATACTATCCGAGAAACAGCTTTGTGATGTGTTAATTCATCTCACAGAATTACACCATGCTTTTCATGGAGCAGTTTGGTGGCACTGTTTTTGGTTAATCTGATAGGGGATATTTTGGATCTCATTAAAGCCTATGGTGACAAAGTAAATATCTTCAGATAAAAACCACAAAGAAGATTTCTGAGAAAGTTCTTTGTGATGTTTGAATTCGTCTCACAGAGTGACACCTTTCCTTTTCATGGAGCACTTTGCTAACACTGTTGTTGTGGAATCTGCAGAGGGATATTTGGGAGTGCATCGAGGCCTATGGTGAAAAAGTAAATATCCTTAGATAAATACTAGAAAGAAACTTTTAGCGACTTCTTTGTGATGTGTGAATTCATCCGACAGAGTTTCACTGTTCTGTTCATTGAGCAGTTAGCTAACACTGTTTTCTTGGAATCTGCAATGGGATATTTCAGAGTGCATTAAAGTTTATGGTGACAAAGGATATAGCCTCAGACAAAAACTAGAAATAAGCTGTCTGAGAAAGTACTTTGTGATTCCTGAATTCATCTCATTGATTTACACAAAACTTTTCATGGAGCAGTTTGATTGCACTGTTTTTGGGGAGTTTGAGTAGGGATATTTCGGATCGCATTGAAGCCTACAGTGACAAAGGATATATCCTCAGATAAAAACTAGAAGGAAACATTCTGAGAAACTTCCTTGTGATGTGTGAATTAACTTCACAGAGTAACACCATTCTTTTCATTGAGAAGTGTGCTTATCCTTTTTTTGTGGAATCTGTGATGGTTCATTACATTTCTCATTGAAGCCTATGGTCAAAAGTCAATATCCTCAGATAAAATCTGGAAAGGAGCTTTCTAAGAAACAACTTTTGGATGTGTGAATTCATCTCACAGAGATACACTGTTTTTTTCATTGAGCAGTATGATAATACTGTTTTTGTGGAATCTGCAATAGGATATTTGGGAGTGTATTGAAGCCTATGGTGACAAAGGAAATGTCCTAAGAAAAAAAACAAAAATAAGTTTTCTGATAAACTTCTTTGTCATGTGGGAATTCAACTCAGAGACTTACATCTTTCTTTTCATGGAGCAGTTTGCAAGCACTGTTTTCATGGAATCTGCAAAGGGATATTTGCAAGTGCATGAGGCAAATGATGAAAAAGGAAATATATTCAGACAAAAACTAGAAAGATTTCTGAGAAAGAGCTGTGTGATGTTTGAATTCATCTCACAGAGTTACACTGTACTTTTCATGGAGAAGATTGGTAGTACTGTTTTTGGGAATCTGAGAAGGGATATTTTGGATCACATGGATGCCTGTGGTGACAAAGGAAATATCCTCAGATACAAACTAGACAGAAGCTTTCTGAGGAAGCTATTTGTGATGTGTGAATTCATCTCCCAGAGTTACACATTTATTTTCATTAGCAGATTGCAAATCCTATTTTTTTAGAATCTGCAAAGTGATATATGGGAGTGCATAGAGGCCTATTGTGAAAAAGGAAATATCCTCAGAAAAAAACTAGAAAGAAGATTTCTGAGAAACTACTTTTGGATGTGTGAATTCAACTCACAGAGATACACAGTTGTTTTCATTGAGGAGTTTGATAACATTTTTTTTTGTGGAATCTGCAAAAGCATATTTAGGAGTGCATTGAAGAATATAGTGACAAGGGAAATATCCCCAGAGAAAAACCAGAAAGAAGCTTTGTAAGAAACTGTTTAGTGATATGTGAATTCATCTCACAGAGATACACCTTTTCTTTTCATGGAGCAGTTTGCTAACACTGTCTTCATGGAATCTGCAGAGGGATATTCGTGAGCTCTTTGAGGCCTATAGTGAAATAGGAACTATCCCCCCAAAAAAACTAGAAAGAAGATTTCTGAGAAACTGCTTTGTGATTTGTGAATTCATCTAAAGTTTTACACAATTCTTTTCATGGAGCAGTATGGTAGCCCTGTATTTGGGGAATCTGAGAAGGAATATTTTCAGTCATATTGAAGCCTATGGTGACAAAGGAAATATCATTAGATAAAAACTAGAAAAAACATTCTGAGTACTTCTTTCTGAAGTGTTAACTCATCTCACAGAGTTACATGATTCTTTTCATGGATCAGTTTGGTAGCACTGTTTTTGGGCAGTCTGAGAGGGGAAAATTTGGATCTCTTTGAAGCCTATGGTGACAAACGAAATATCCTCAGATAAAAACTAGAAAGAAGCTTTATGAGAAAGCTCTTTGTGATGTGTGAATTCATCTCGCAGTGTTACATCTTTCTTTTCATGGAGCAGTTTGCTACCACTGTTTTCATGAAATCTGCAAAGGGATATTTGGGAGCGAGTTGAGGCCGATTGTAAAATAGGAAATATCCTCAGACAAAAACCAAAGAGAAGCTTACTGAGAAACCTCTTTGAGATGTGTGAATTCATCTCACAGATTTACACTGTAATTTTCATTAAGCAGTTTGCTACCACTGTTTTCTTGGGATCTGCAATCTGATATTTTAGAGCTCATTGAAGCTTAGGGTGACAAAGGGAATATCCTCATATAAAAACTAGAAAGAAGATTTCTGAGAAACTGTTTTGTGATGTGTTAATTCATCTCACAGAGTTACAGGATTCTTTTCATGGATCAGTTTAGTAGCACTGTTTTGGGGTATCTGAGAAGGAAGAAGTGATTTTTTTTTTTCCACATGGAGCCTCGCTCTGTCGCCCAGGGAGGAGTGCAGTGGCCAGATCTCAGCTAACTGCAAGCTCTGCCTCCTGGGTTTATGTCATTCTCCTGCCTCAGCCTCCCGAGTAACTGGGACTACAGGTGCCTGCCACCTTGCCTGGCTAGTTTTTTGTATTTTTTAGTAGAAACAGGGTTTCACCGTGTTAGTCAGGATCATCTCGATCTCCTGACCTTGTGATCCACCTGACTCAGCCTCCCAGGAGCTGCGATTACAGGCTTGAGCCACCGTGCCTGGCTGAGAAGGGATATTTTTGATTGCTTTGATGAATATGGCGACAAATGAAATATTCTCAGATAAGAACTAGAAGGAAACTTTCTGACAAAGTCCTTTGTGATGTATGAATTAATCCCACAGAGCTACCACTTTCTTTTCATGGAACAGTTTGCTAACACTCTTTTCTTGGAATCTGCAGAGGGATATTTGGGAGTACATTGAGGCCTATAGTGGAAAAAATATATACTCATGTGAAAATTAGAAAGTAGCTTTCTGAGAAACTGCTTTATGATATGTGAATTCATCTCACAGGGTTACACTTTTCTTTTCATGGAGCAGTTTGCAAATCCTGCTTTTGTGGAATCTGCAAAGTGATATATGAGAGCACATTGAGGCCTATGGTGAAAAAAGAAATATCCTCAGATAAAAACTAGAAAGACGATTTCTGAGAAACTACTTTTGGGTGTTTGAATTCAACTCACAGAAAAACATGTTGTTTTCATTAATGAGATTGATAACACTGTTTTCATGGAATCTACAATAGGATATTTGGGAGTGCTTTGAAGAATATGGTGACAAAGGAAATATCCCCAGACAACAACCAGAAAGAAGCCTTCTGAGAAACTGTTTTCTGAAACGTGAATTCTCTTCAGAGTTACACCTTTCTTTTCATGGAGCAGTTTGTTAACACTGTTTTTGTGGAATCTGCAAAGGGATATTCATGAGCCCATTGAGGCCTATTGTGAAAAAGGAACTATCCTCAGACAAAAACTAGAAAGAAGCTTTTTGAGGAACCAGTTTGTGATGTGTTAATTCATCTCACAGAGCTACACGATTCTTTACATGGATTAGTTTGGTAGCACAATTTTTGGGAAATCGGAGAATGAATATTTGGATTGCATTGAAGCCTAATATGACAAACGATGTATCCTTAGATAAGAACGAGAAAGAGGTTTCTGGAAAGTTCTTTCTGAGGTGGGAATTCATCTCACAGAGTTACACCATTTTTTTTCATGGAGTGGTTTGCTAACACTGTTTTTGTGGAATCTGCAAAGGGATATTTGGGAGCACATTGAGGACTACAGTGAAAAAAATATATCCTCAGATAAAAACTAAAAGGAAGCTTTCTGAGAAACTGATTTGTGATGTGTGAATTCATCTCACAGAGCTACGTCATTCTTTTCATTGAGCAGTTTGCTAACACTGTTTTTGCAGAATCTCCAATAGGATATTTGGCAACACATTGAAGCCAATGGTGACAAAGGAAATATCCAGAGATAAAAACCAAAAAGAAGCTTTCTGAAAAACTTCTTTCTGATGTGTGAATTCATCTCACAGAGTTACACTGTTATTTTCATTGGCAAGTTTGCTAACAGTATTTTCTTGGAATCTACAATGGTACATTTCGGAGCGCATTGAAGCTTATTGTGAAAAAGGAAATATCTTCATATAAAAACAAGAAAGAAGCTTTCTGAGAAATGGTTTTGTTATGTCTTAATTCATCTCACATAGCTACATGATTCTTTTCGTGGATCAGTCTGTTAGCAATGTTTTTGGGGAATCTGGGAAAGAATATTTTAGATTACATTGAACCCTATGTTGACAAAGGAAATATAATCATATAAAAACTGGATAGAAGCTTTGAGAGAAACTGCTTTGTATTGTGTTAATTTATCTCACTGAGTTGCACCTGTGTTTTCACAGAGTAGATTGCTAACACTGTTTTTGTGGAATCTGCACAGGGATATTTGGGAGCACATTGAGGCATATAGTAAAATGGAAATATCCTGAGATAAAAACTAGAAAGAAGCATTCTGAGAAACTGTGATGTGTGGTTTCATCTGACAGATATACAACATGATTTTCATTGAGCAGTTTGATAACACTGTTTTCGTGGAATCTGCAGTAGGGTATTTGGGAGTGCTTTGAAGCCTATGGTGATAAAGGAAATATCTGCAGATAAAAGCCATAAGAAAGCTTTCTGAGAAACTTCTTTATGTTGTGTGAATTCATTTCACAGATATACACTGTACTTTTCATGGAACAGTTTGGTAGCACTGTTTTTAGGAAATATGAGAAAGGATATTTAAGATCGCAATGCAGCCCATTTTGGCAAAGGAAATATCCTGAGATTAAAAGTAGAAGGAAACTTTCTGAGAAACTGCTTTGTGACGTATGAATTTATCTCACAGTGTTATACCTTTCTTTTCATGGAGCAGTTTGCTAACACTGTTTTTGTGGAATCTGCAAAGGGATATTTGGGAGTGCACTAAGTCCTCTGGTGAAAATGGAAATATCCCCAGATAAAAACAAGAAGGAAGCTTTTGGACAAAGTTATTTGTGACGTGTGAATTCATCTCACAGGGTTACACCCTACTTTTCATGGGGGATTCTGCTAACACTGTTTTCATGGAATCTGCAAAGGGATATTTCAGAGTGCATTGAGGTCTATGTTGATAAAGGAAATATCCTAAGATGAAAACTAAAAATAAGTTTTCTGAGAAACTGCTTTGTGATGTGTGAATTCATCTCACAGAGATACAATGTTCTTTTCATTGAGCAGTTTGTTAACACTGTTTTCTTGGAGTCTGCAATGGGATATTTTGGAGTGCATTGTAGCTTGTGGTGACAAAGGAAATATCCTCATATGAAAACTAGAAAGAAGCTTTCTGAGAAACCACTTTTGGATGTGTTAAGTCATCTCACAGAGTTAAACGATCCCTTTCATGGATCAGTTTGCTAGCACTGTTTTGGGGGAATCTGAGAAGGGATATTTTGGATGACATTGAAGCCTATGGTTGCTTAGGAAACATCCTTAGATAAAAAGTAACAAGAAGCATTCTGAGAAAGTTTTTTATATTGTGTGAATTCATCTCACAGAGTTACAACTAGGTTTTCAAACAGTAGTTTGCTAACACAGTTTTCGTGGAATCTACAAAGGGATATTTCGGAGCGCATTGAGGCCTAGAGTGAAAAAGGAAACATCCTCATAGAAAAACCAAAAAGAAGCTTTCTGATAAACTGATTTGTGTTGTGTGAATTCATCTCACAGAGTTACACCGTACTTTTCATTGAGCAGTTTGATAACACTGTTTTCATGGTATCTGCAACAGGATATTTGGGAGCTCTTTGAAGACTATGATGACAGAGAAAATATGCTCAGAGAAATATCAACAAGAAGCTTTCTGGGAAACTGCTTTGTGGTGTGTGAATTCAACTCACATACTTACCCTGTTCTTTTCATGGAGTACTTTGTTAACACTGTTTTCTTGGAATCTGTAATGATATATATCGGAGAGCATTAAAACTTATTGTGAAAAGGGAAATATCCTCAGACAAAAACTAGAAAGATACTTTCTGAGAAACTGTTTCGTGATTTGTGAATTCATCTCACAGAGTTATACAATTCTTTTCATGGACCAGATTAGTAGCACTGTTTTTAGGGAATCTGATAAGGGATATTTCGGATCACATTGAAACCTTTGGTGAGAAAGGAAATATCCTCAGATAAAAACTATAATGAAGCTTTCTGAGAAAGTTCTTTTTGATGTTTGAATTCATGTCACAGAGTTACACCTTTCATTTCATGGAGCAGTTTGGTAACACTGTTTGTGTGGAATCTGCAAAGGGATATTTAGGAGCACATTAAGGCCTATGGTGAAAAAAGAAATATCCTCAGATAAAAACTAGAAAGAAACTTTCTGAGAAACTGCTTTGTGATGTGTGAATTCATCTCAAAGAGATACACCATTCTTTTCATTGAGCAGTTTGATAACCAGTTTTCATGGATTCTGCAATAGGATATTTGGGAGAGCAGTGAAGCCTATGATGACAAAAGAAATATGCTCAGATAAAAACCATAAGGAAGCTTTCTGAGAAACTGCGTTGTGACGTGTGAATTCATCTCACAGGGTTACACTGTCCTTTGCACTGAGCAGTTTGCTAACACTGTTTTTTTGCAATCTGCAGTAGGATATTTTGGAGGGCATTGAAGCTTTTGGTGACAAAGGACCTATTCTCAGATAAAAACCAAAAAGAACCTGTCTGAGAAACTGCTTGGTGATGTGTGAATTCATCTCACAGATTTACACCTTTCTTTTCATGGAGCAGTATGCTAACAATATTTTCTTGGAATCTGCAATGAGATATTTTGGAGTGCATTGAAGCTTATGGTGGGGAAGCAATTATCCTCAGATTAAAACTAGAAAGATGCTTTCTGGAAGAGTTCTTTGTGATGTGTGAATCATCTCACAGAATTACACCTTTCTTTTCATGAAGTGGTTTGCTAACACTGTTTTTGTGGAATCTGAAAAGGGGTATTTGGGAGCTCATTGAGGCCTATTGTGAAAAAGGAAATATGCTCAGATAAAAACTAGAAAGAAGCTTTCTGAGAAACTGCTTTTTGATGTGTTAATTCATCTGGAGAGTCACATTGTTCTTTTCATTGAGCAGTTTACTAATACTCTTTTCTTGAATCTGCAATGGGAAATTTTCCATCACATTGAGGCCTATAGTGAATACGTAAATATCCTCAGATAAAACTAGAATGAAGCTTTCTGAGGAACTGATTTATGATGTGTGAATTCATCTCACAGTTACACTGTTTATTTCATTGTGCAGTTTGCTAACACTCTTTTCTAGGAATCTGTAAAGGGATATTTCGGTTTGCATTGAAGCTTATGGTGACAAAGGAAATATCCTCATATAAAAGCTAGAAAGAACATTTCTGAGAAATCGCTTTATGATGCTTAATGCCTCTCATGGAGTTACATGATTCTTTTCATGGATAAGTTTGGTAGCACGGTTTTTGCGGTACCTGACTAGGAATATTTTGGATAGCATTGAAGCCTAGGGTGAGAAAGAAATTATCCTCAGATAATAAATAGAAAGAAGCTTTCTGAGAAAGGCTTTTGTGATGTGTAAATTCATGTCACAGAGTTACACATTTGTTTGCATGGAGCAGTGTGCTAGCACTGTTTTCGTGTAATCTGCAAAGGGATATCTGGGAGCGCATTGAGGAATATGGTGAAAAGGAAATCTCATATAAAAACTAGAGAGAAGTTTTCTGAGAAACTGCTGTGTGATGCAGTAATTCATTTCACTGAGTTATATGATTCAATTCATGGAGGAGTTTGGTGGCACTGTTTTTGGGGAATCTGAGAAGGGATATTTTGTATCGCATTGAAGCCTATGGTGACAAAGGAAATACCCTCAGATAAAAACTAGAAAGAAGCTTTCTGAGAAACTCCTTTGTGAGGTGGTAATTCATTTCACTGAGTTATATGATTCATTTCATGGAGGAGTTTGGTAGCACTGTCTTTGGGGTATCTAAGAAGGGATATTTTGGAACGCATTGAAGCCTATGGTGACAAAGGAAATACCCACAGATAAAAACTAGAAAGAAGCTTTCTGAGAAACTGCTTTGTGAATTTTGAATTAATCTCAAAGAGTTTCACAATTCTTCTCATCGAGCAGTTTGATCACACTGTTTTTGGGGAATCTGAGAAGGGATAGTTTGGATCACATTGAAGCCTATGGTGACAAAGGAATTATCCTCAGAAAAAAACTAGAAAGAAGTTTCTGAGAAACTGCTTTGTGATGTGTGAATTCAACTCACTGCGTTACAGCTGTATTTCATGGAGCTGTTTGCTAGTCCAGTTTTTGTTGAATCTGAGAGCAGATATTTCGGATCCCTTGCAGGAGTATACAGCCAAAGGAAATATCCTCAGATAAAAACGAGAAAGAAGATTTCTGAGAAATGTCTTTCTGATCTCTCAGTTCATCTCACAGAGTTCCACCTTTCGGTTCATGTAGCTGTTTGCTAACACTCTTCTCATGGAATCTGCAAAGTGATATTTGGGAGCACATTGAGGGATATAGTGGAAAAGGAAATATCTTCAGATAAAAACTGAAAGGAAGCGTTCTGAGAAACTGCTATGTGACTTTTGAATTCATCTCACATAGTTCCACCTTTCTGTTCATGTAGCTGCTTGCTAACACTCTTCTCATGGAATCTACTAAGTGATATTTGGGAGAGCATTGATGGTTACAGTGAAAAAGGAAAAATCCTCAGATAAAAACTGAAAAGATGCGCTCTGAGAAACTGCATTGTGAAGTGTGAATGCAACTCACAGAGTTACACTTTTCTGTTCATTGATCAGTTTGCTAACACAGTTTTCTCCAAATCTGCAGTGCGATATTTCTTGGCCCAATGAAGCTTACCGTGAAAGGAAATATCTTCACATAAAAAGTAGAAAGTATCTTTCTGAGAAAATGCTTTGTGATGTGTGAATTCAACTCACTGAGTACAGCAGTATTTCATGGAGCTGTTTGCTAGTCCACTTTTTGTTGAATCTGAGAACCAATATTTCGGATTGCTTGGAGCAGTATACAACCAAAGGAAATATCCCCAGATGAAAACGAGAAAGAAGATTTCTGAGAAATGTCTTTCTGATCTCTGAGCTCATCTCACAGAGTTCCACCTTTGTCTTCATGTAGCTGTTTGCTGACACTCCTCTCGTGGAATCTGCAAATGGATATTTGGGAGTACATTGAGGGATACCGTGAAAAAGGAAATATCTTTTTTTATTATTATTATTATACTTTAGTTCTAGGGTACATGTGGATAACGTGTAGGTTTGTTACATATGTATACTTGTGCCATATTGGCCTGCTGCACCCATCAACTCGTCATTTACATCAGGTATAACTCCCAATGCAATCCCTTCCCCCTACCCTCTCCCCATGGTAGGCCCCAGTGTATGATGTTCCCCTTCCCGCGTCCAACTGCTCTCATTGTTCATTTCCCACCTATGAGTGAGAACAGGCGGTGATTGGTTTTCTCTTCTTGCGATAGTTTGCTGAGAATGATGGTTTCCAGCTGCATCCATGTCCCTACAAAGGACTCAAACTCATCCTTTTTTATGGCTGCATAGCATTCCATGGTGTATATGTGCCACATTTTCTTAATCCAGTCTGTCACTGATGGACATTTGGGTTGATTCCAAGTCTTTGCTATTGTGAATAGTGCCGCAATATACATACATGTGCATGTGTTTTTATAGCAGCATGATTTATAATCCTTTGGGTATATACCCAGTAATGGGATGGCTGGTTCATATGGTACTTCTAGTTCTAGATCCTTGAGGAATCACCATACTGTTTTCCATAATGGTTGAACTAGTTTACAATGCCATCAACAGTGTAAAAGTGTTCCTATTTCTCCACATCCTCTCCAGCACCTGTTGTTTCCTGACATTTTAATGATTGCCATTCTAACTGGTGTGTGATGGTATCTCATTGTGGTTTTGATTTGCATTTCTCTGATGGCTAGTGATGATGAGCATTTTTTCATGTGTCTGTTGGCTGTATGAATGTCTTCTTTTGAGAACTGTCTGTTCATATCCTTTGCCCACTTTTTGATGGGGTTGTTTGTTTTTTTATTATAAATTTGTTTGAGTTCTTTGTAGTTTCTGGATATTAGCCCTTTGTCAGATGAGTAGATTGCAAAATTTTTCTCCCATTCTGTAGGTTGCCTGTTCACTCTTATGGTAGTTTCTTTTGCTGTGGAGAAGCTCTTTAGTTTAATGAGATCCCATTTGTCAATTTTGGCTTTTGTTGTCATTGCTTGTGGTGTTTTAGACATGAAGTCTTTGCCCATGCCTATGTCCAGAATGGTATTACCTAGGTTTTCTTCTAGGGTTTTTATGGTATTAGGTCTAACATTTAAGTTTCTAATCCATCTTGAATTAATTTTTGTGTAAGGAGTAAGGAAAGGATCCCGTTTCAGCTTTCTACTTTTGGCTAGCCAATTTTCCCAGCACCATTTATTAAATAGGGAATCCTTTCCCCATTTCTTGTTTTTCTGAGGTCTGTCAAAGATCAGATGGCTGAAGATGTGTGGTATTATTTCTGAGGACTCTGTTCTGTTCCATTGGTCTATATCTCTGTTTTGGTACCAGTACCAAGCTGTTTTGGTTACTGTAGCCTTGTAGTATATTTTGAAGTCAGGTAGCGTGTTTCCTCCAGCTTTGTTCTTTTGACTTAGGATTGTCTTGGCAATGCTGGCTCTTTTTTGGTTCCATATGAACTTTAAAGCAGTTTTTTCCAATTCTGTGAAGAAAGTCATTGGTAGCTTGATGGGGATGGCATTGTATCTATAAATTACCTTGGGCAGTATGGCCATTTTCACAATATTGATTCTTCGTCTCCATGAACATGGTATGTTCTTCCATTTGTTTGTGTCCTCTTTTATTTCACTGAGCAGTGGTTTGTAGTTCTCCTTGAAGAGGTCCTTTATATCCCTAGTAAGTTGGATTCCTAGTTATTTTATTCTCTTTGAAGCAATTGTGAATGGAAGTTCATTCATGATTTGGCTGTCTGTTTGTCTGTTACTGGTGTATAAGAATGCTTGTGATTTTTGCACATTAATTTTGTATCCTGAGACTTCGCTGAAATTTCTTATCAGCTTAAGGAGATATTGGGCTGAGACAATGGGGTTTTCTAAATATATAATCATGTCATCTGCAAACAGGGACAATTTGACTTCTTCTTTTCCTAACTGAATACCCTTGATTTCTTTCTCTTGCCTGATTGCCCTAGCCAGAACTTCCAACACTATGTTGAATAGGAGTGGTGAGAGAGGGCATCCCTGTCTTGTGCCAGTTTTCAAAGGGAATTTTTCCAGTTTTTGTCCATTCAGTATGATATTGGCTGTGGCTTTGTCATAAATAGCTCTTATTATTTTGAGATACATTCTATCAATACCGAATTTATTGAGAGATTTTAGCATGAAGGGCTGTTGAATTTTGTCAAAAGCCTTTTCTGCATCTATTGAGATAATCATGCGGTTTTTGTCTTTGGTTCTGTTTCTATGATGGATTATGTTTATTGATTTGCATATGTTGAACCAGCCTTGCATCCCAGGGATGGATCCCACTTGATCACGGTGGATAAACTTTTTGATGTGCTGCTGGATCCGGTTTGCCAGTATTTGATTGAGGATTTTTGCATCGATGTTCATCAGGGATATTGGTCTAAAATTCTCTTTTTTTGTTGTGTCTCTGCCAGGCTTTGGTATCGGGATGAGGTTGTCCTCATAAAATGAGTTAGGGAGGATTCCTTCTTTTTCTATTGATTGGAACAGTTTCAGAAGGAATGGTACCAGCTCCTCCTTGTACCTCTGGTAGAATTCAGCTGTGAATCCATCTGGTCCTGGACTTTTTTTGGTTGGTAGGCTATTAATTATTGCCTCAATTTCAGAGCCTGCTATTGGGCTATTCAGGAATTCAGCTTCTTCCTGGTTTAGTCTTGGGAGAGTGTAAGTGTCCAGGAAATTATCCATTTCTTCTAGATTTTCTAGTTTATTTGCATAGAGGTGTTTGTAGTATTCTCTGATGGTAGTTTGTATTTCTGTGGGGTCGGTGGTGATTTCCCCTTTATCATTTTTATTGCGTCTATTTGATTCTTCTCTCTTTTCTTCTTTATTAGTCTTGCTAGCAGTCTATCAATTTTGTTCATCTTTTCAAAAAACCAACTCCTAGATTCATTGATTTTTTGGAGGAATTTTTGTGTCTCTATCTCCTTCAGTTCTGCTCTGATCTTAGTTATTTCTTGCCTTCTGCTAGCTTTTGAATATGTTTGCTCTTGCTTCTCTAGTTCTTTTAATTGTGATGTTAGAGTGTCAATTTTAGATCTTTCCAGCTTTCTCTTGTGGGCATTTAGTGCTATAAATTTCCCTCTACACACTGCTTTAAATGTGTCCCAGAGATTCTGGTATGTTGTATCTTTGTTCTCATTGGTTTCAAAGAACATCTTTATTTCTGCCTTCATTTCATTATATAGCCAGTAGTCATTCAGGAGCAGGTTGTTCAGTTTCCATGTAGTTGAAGGGTTTTGATTGATTTTCTTAGTCCTGAGTTCTAGTTTGATTGCACTGTGGTCTGAGAGACAGTTTGTTATAATTTCTGTTCTTGTACATTTGCTGAGGAGTGCTTTACTTCCAATTATGTGGTCAATTTTGGAATAAGTCTGATGTGGTGCTGAGTATAATGTATATTCTGTTGATTTGGGGTGGAGAGTTCTGTAGATGTCTGTTAAGTCTGCTTGCTGCAGAGAAGAGTTCAATTCCTGGATATCCTTGTTAACTTTCTGTCTCATTGATCTGTCAATATTGACAGTGGGGTGTTGAAGTCTCCCATTATTATTGTATGGGAGTCTAAGTCTCTCTTTAAGTCTTTAAGGACTTTATGAATCTGAGTGCTCCTGTATTGGGTGCATATATATTTAGGATAGTTAGGCCTTCCTGTTGAATTGATCCCTTTACCATTATGTAATGGCCTTCTTTGTCTCTTTTGATCTTTGATGGTTTAATGTCTGTTTTATCAGAGACTAGGATTGCAACCCCTGCTTTTTTTTGTTCTCCATTTGCTTGGTAAATCTTCCTCCATCCCTTTATTTTGAGCCTATGTATGTCTCTGCATGTGAGATGGGTCTCCTGAATACAGCAGACTGATGGGTCTTGACTCTTTATCCAGTTTGCCAGTCTGTGTCTTTTAATTGGAGCATTTAGTCCATTTACATTTAAGGTTAATAATGTTATGTGTGAACTTGATCCTGCCATTATGATATTAACTGGTTATTTTGCTCATTCGTTGATGCAGTTTCTTCCTAGCCTAAATGGTCTTTACATTTTGGCATGTTTTTGCAATGGCTGGTGCCAGTTGTTCCTTTTCATGTTTAGTGCTTTCTTCAGTGTCTCTTGTAAGGCAGGCCTGGTGGTGACAAAATCTCTAAGCATTTGCTTATCTGTAAAGGATTTTATTTCTCCTTCACTTATGAAACTTAGTTTGGCTGGATATGAAATTCTGGGTTTAAAATTCTTTTCTTTAAGAATGTTGAATATTGGCACCCACTCTCTTCTGGCTTGTAGAGTTTCTGCTGAGAGATCTGCTGTTAGTCTGATGGGCTTCCCTTTGTGGGTAACCCGACCTTTCTCTCTGGCTGCCCTTAAGATTTTTTCGTTCATGTCAACTTTGGTCAATCTGGCAATTATGTGTCTTGGAGTTGCTCTTCTCAAGGAGTATCTTTGTGGCGTTCACTGTATTTCCTGAATTTGAATGTTGGCCTGCCCTACTAGGTTGGGGAATTTCTCCTGGATGATATCCTGCAGAGTGTTTTCCAACTTGGTTCCATTTTCCCCCTCACTTTCAGACACCCCAATCAGACGTAGATTTGGTCTTTTTACATAATCTCATACTTCTTGCAGGCTTTGTTCATTTCTTTTTCTTCTTTTTTCTTTAGGTTTCTCTTCTCGCCTCATTTCATTCATTTGATCCTCAATCACTGATACTCTTTCTTCCAGTTGATCGAGTCGGTTACTGAAGCTTGTGCATTTGTCACGTATTTCTCGTGTCATGGTTTTCATCTCTGTCCATTCGTTTATGACCTTCTCTGCATTAATCATTCTAGTTATCAATTCTTCCACTCTTTTTTCAAGATTTTTAGTTCCTTTGTGCTGGGTACGTAATTCCTCCTTTAGCTCTGAGAAGTTTGATGGACTGGAGCCTTCTTTTCTCATCTCACCAAAGTCATTCTCCATCCAGCTTTGATCCGTTGTTAGTGATGAGCTGTGTTCCTTTGCAGGGGGCGATGTGCTCTTATTTTTTGAATTTCCATCTTTTCTGCCGTGCTTTTTCCCCATCTTTGTGGTTTTATCTGCCTTTTGTCTTTGATGATGGTGACGTACTGATGGGTTTTGTTGTGGGTGTCCTTCCTGTTTGTTAGTTTTCCTTCTAACATTCAGGACCATCAGCTGTAGGTCTGTTGGAGATTGCTTGAGGTCCACTCCAGACTCTGTTTGCCTGGGTGTCAGCAGCAGAGGCTGCAGAATATAGAATACTGCTGAACAGCGAGGGTACCTGTCTGATACTTGCTTTGGAAGCTTCCTCTCAGGGGTGTACTCCACCGTGTGAGATGTGGGGTGTTGGTCTGCCCCTAGTGGGGGATGTCTCCCAGTTAGGCTACTCAGGGGACGGGGATCCACTTGAGCAGGCAGTCTGTCCCTTCTCAGATCTCAACCTCTGTGTTGGGAGATCCACTGCTCTCTTCAAAGCTGTCAGACAGAGTCCTTTTCATCCGCATATGTTTCAGCTTCTTTTTGTTGTTGTTGCTGTTGTTGTTTAACTGTGCCCTGTCCCCAGAGGTGGAGTCTACAGAGACAGGCAGGACTCCTTGAGCTGCTGTGAACTCCACCCAGTTTGAGCTTCCCAGCTTCTTTGTTTATTTACTTAAGCCTCAAAAATGGCGGGCACACCTCCCCAAGCCTCGCTGCTGCCTTGCCACGAGATGGCAGACTGCTGTGCTAGCAATGAGGGAGGCTCTGTGGGTGTGGGACACTCTCGGCCAGGTGTGGGATATAGTCTCCTGGTAGGCCTGTTTGCTAAGATCCTTGGTAGAGTGCAGTATTGGGGTGGGAGTTACCTGATTTTCCAGGTGTTGTGTGTCTCAGTTCCCCTGGCTAAGAAAAGAGATTCCCTTCCCCCTTGTGCTTCCCAGGGGAGGGGATGCCTCGCCCTGCTTCAGCCCTCCCTGGCCCGGCTGCAGCAGCTGACCAGCACTGATTGTCGGGCACTCCCTAGTGAGATAAACCCAGTACCTCAGTTGAAAATGCAGAAATCACCTGTCTTCTGTGTTGCTCACGCTGGGAGTTGGAGACTGGACCTATTCCTATTTGGCCATCTTGCTTGGCCCCCCATAAAAGGAAATATCTTCAGATAAAAACTGAAAGAAAGCGTTCTGAGAAACTTCTATGTGACCTTTGCATTCATCTCACAGAGTTCCACCTCTCTGTTCAAGTAACTGTTTGCTAACACTCTTCTCATGGATCTGCTAAGTGATATTTGGGAGTGCATAGACGGTTACAGTGAAAAAGGAAATATCTTCAGATAAAAACTGAAAAGAAGCGTTCTGAGAAATTGCATTGTGAAGTGTGAATGCAACTCACAGAGTTACACTTTTCTGTTCATTGATCAGTTTGCTAACACAGTTTTCTTGAAATCAGCAGTGGGATATTTCTTTGCCCAATGAAACTTACGGTGACAAAGAAAATATCTTCAGATAAAAAGTAGAAATAAGCTTTCAGAGAAACTGTTTTGTGATGTGTGAATTCAACTCACTGAGTTACAGCTGTATTTCATGGAGCTGTTTGCTGGTCCAGTTTCTGTTGAATCTGAGAACCGATACTTCAGATCGCTTGGAGAAGTATATAGCCAATGGAAATATCCCCAGATAAAGATGAGAAAAAAGATTTCTGAGAAATGTCTTTCTGATCTCTGAGTTCACCTCAGAAAGTTCCACCTTTCTGTTCATGTAGCTGTTTGCTAACACTCTTCTCGTGGAATCTGCTAAGTGATATTTGGGAGTGCATTGAGGGCTTCAGTAAAAAAGGAAATATCCTCAGATAAAAACTGAAAAGAAGCGTTCTGAGAAACTTCATTGTGACGTGAGAATGCAACACACAGAATTACACTTTTCTGTTCATTGATCAGTTTGCTAACACAGTTTTCTTGAAATCTGCAGTGGGATATTTTTTGCCCAATTTAGCTTATGGTGACAAAGGAAATATCTTCAGATAAAAAGTAGAAAGAAGCTTTCTGAGAAACTGCTTTGTGATGTGTGAATTCAACTCACTGAGTTACAGTAGTATTTCATGGAGCTGTTTTTTCTAGTCCAGTTTTTGTTGAATCTGAGAACCGATATTTTGGATTGCTTGGAGGAGTATACAGCAAAAGGAAATATCCCCAGATAAAAACGAGAAAGAAGATTTCTGAGAAATGTCTTTCTGATCTCTGAGTTCATCTCACAGAGTTCCACATTTCTGTTCAATGAGCTGTTTCCTAACACTTTTCTCGTGGAACCTGCTAAGTGATATTTGGGAGCGCAATGTTGACTACAGTGAAAAAGGAAATATCTTCAGATAAAAACTGAAAAGAAGCGTTCTGAGAAATTGCATTGTGACGTGTGAATGCAACTCACAGAGTTACACTTTTCTGTTCATCGATCAGCTTGCTAACACAGTTTTCTTCAAATCTGCAGTGGGACATTTCTTTGCCCAGTGAAGCTGATGGTGACAAAGGAAATGTCCTGAGATAAAAAGTAGAAAGAAGCTTACTGAGAAACTGCTTTGTGACATGTGAATTCAACTCACTGAGTTAGAGCTGTGTTTCATGGAGCTGTTTGCTAGTCCAGTTTTTGTTGAATCTGAGAATCGATAATTCCGATTGCTTGGAGGAGTGTACAGCCAAAGGAAATATCACCAGATAAGAACGAGAAAGATTTCTGAGAATTGTCTTTCTGATCTCTGAGTTCACCCAAAGAGCTCCACCTTTCTGTCCATGTATCTTTGCTAACACTGTTCTCGTGGAATCTGTAAAGTGATATTTGGGAGCGCATGGAGGGAAACAGTGAAAAAGGAAATATCTTCAGATAAAAACTGAAAGGAAGTGTTCTGAGAAACTTCTATGTGACCTGTGCATTCATCTCACAGAGTTCCACCTTTCCGTTCATGTAGCTGTTTGCTAACACCCTTCTCGTGGAATCTGCTAAGTGATATTTGGGAGAGTATTGACGGTCACAGTGAAAAAGGAAATATCTTTAGATAAAAACTGAAAAGAAGCGTTCTCAGAAACTGCATTGTGACATGTAATGCAACTCAAGAGTCACACTTTTCTGTTCATTGGTCAGTTGGCTAACATAGTTTTCTTGAAATCTGCAGTGGGATATTTCTTTGTCCAGTGAAGCTTACGGTGACAAGGGAAATATATTCCGATAAATAGTAGAAAGAAGCTTTCTGAGAAACTGCTTTGTGATGTGTGAATTCAACTCACTGAGTTACAGCTGTATTTCATGGAGCTATTGGCTAGTCCAGTTTTTGTTGAATATGAGAATCAATATTTTGGATCGCTTGGAGGAGTATACAGCTAAAGGAAATATCCCCTGATAAAAACGAAAAAGAAGAATTCTGAGAAATATCTTTCCAATCTCTGAGTCCATCTCACAGAGTTCCACCTTTCTTTTCAGGTAGCTGTTTGCTAACACTCTTCTCGTGGAATCTGCAAAGTGATATTTGGGAGCGCATGGAGGGATAACAGTGAAAAAGGATGTATCTTCAGATATAAACTGAAAGGAAGGGTTCTGAGAAACTTCTACGTGACCTGTGCATTCATCTCAAAGAGTTCCACCTTTTTGTTCAAGTAGTGGTGTGCCAACACTCTTCTTGTGGATTCTGCTAAGTGATATTTGGGAGCACCTTGACGACTATGGTGAAAAAGGAAATATCTGCAGAAAGAAAGTGAAAGGAAGCGTTCTGAGAAAATTCTATGTGACCTGTGCATTCATCTCACAAAGTTCCACATTTCTGTTCATGTAACTGTTTGCTAACACTCTTCTCGTGGAATCTGCTAAGTGATATTTGGGAGTGCATTGACGGTTACAGTGAAAAAGGAAATATCTTCAGATAAAAACTGAAAAGAAGCATTCTGAGAAACTGCAATGTGACGTGTGAATACAACTCACAGAGTTACACTTTTCTGTTCATTGATCAGTTGTCTAACACAGTTTTCTTCAAATCTGCAGTGGGATAGTTCTTTGCCCAATTAAGCTTATGGTGACAAGGGAAATATCTTCAGATAAAAAGTAGAAAGAAGCTTTCTGAGAAACTGCTTTGTGATGTGTGAATTCAACTCACTGAGTTACAGCTGTATTTCATGGACCTGTTTGCTAGTCCAGTTTTTGTTGAATCTGAGAAACGATATTTCAGATCGCTTGGAGGAATATAGAGGCAAAGGAAATATCCCCAGATAAAAACGAGAAAGAAGATTTGTAAGAAATGCCTTTCTGACCTCTAGGATCATCTCACAGAGTTCCACCTTTCTGTTCATGTAGCTGTTTGCTAACACTGTTCTCGTAGAATCTGCTAAGTGATATTTGGGTGCGCATAGAGGGATACAGTGAAAAAGGAAATATCTTCAGATAAAAACTGAAAAGAAGCGTTCTGAGAAACTGCATTGTGACGTGTGAATGCAACTCACAGAGTTACACTTTTGTGTTCAGTGATCAGTTTGGTAACACAGTTTTCTTGAATTCTGCATTGGGATATTTCTTTGCTAAATGAAGCTTAAGGTGACAAAGGAAATATCTTCAGATAAAAAGTAGAAAGAAGCTTTCTGAGAAACTGCTTTCTGATGTGTGAATTCAACTCACTGAATTACAGTTGTATTTCATGGAGCTGTTTGCTAGTCCAGTTTTTGTTGAATCTGAGAATCGATATTTCGGATCACTTGGAGGAGTATAGATAGAACCAAAGAATATATCTTCAGATTAAAACGAGAAAGAAGATTTCTGAGAAATGTCTTTCGGATTGCTGAGTTTATCTCACAGAGTTCCACCCTTCTGTTCATGTAGCTTTTTGCTAAGATTCTTCTCGCGGAATCTGCAAAGTGATATTTGGAGTGCATTGACGGCTACAGTGAAAAAGGAAATATCTTCAGATAAAAACTGAAAAGAAGCATTCTGAGAAACTGCCTTGTGACATGTGAATCCAACTCACTGAGTTACACTTTTCTGTTCTTTGATCAGTTTGATAAAACAGTTTTCTTGAAATCTGCAGTGGGATATTTCCTTGCAAAATAAAACTTATGGTGATAAAGGAAATATCTTCAGATAAAAAGTAGAAAGATGCTTTCTGTGAAACCGGTTTCTGATGTGTGAATTCAACTCACTGAGTTACAGCTGTATTTCATGGAGCTGTTTGCTAGTCCAGTTTTTGTTGAATCTGAGAACTGATATTTCAGATTGTTGGAGAAGTATACAGCCAAAGGAAATATTCCCAGATAAAAACGAGAAAGAAGATTTCTGAGAAATGTCTTTCTGATCTCTGAGTTCATCTCACAGAGTTCCACCTTTCTGTTAATGTAACTGTTTGCTAACACTCTTCTCGTGGAGTCTGCAAAGTGATATTTGGGAGCGCATTGAAGAATACAGTGAAAAAGAAAATATCTTCAGAGAGAAACTGAAAGGAAGCGTTCTGAGAAACTTCTATGTAACCAGTGCCTTCATCTCATAGAGTTCCACCTTTTTGTTCATGTAGTTGCTTGCTAACACTCTTCTCGTGGAATCTGCAAAGTGATATTTGGGAGCGCATTGAGGGATACAGTGAAAAGGAAATATCTGCATATAAAAAGTGAAGACAAGCGTTCTGAGAAACTGCATTTTGTCGTGTGAATGCAACCCACGGAGTACACTTTTCTGTTCGTTGATCAGTTTGCTAACACAGTTTTTTTCAAATCTGCAGTGGCATATTTCTTTGCCCAATGAAACTTATGGTGAGAAAGGAAATATCTTCAAATAAAAGTAGAAAGAAGCTTTCTGAGAAACTGCTTTGTGATGTGTGAATTCAACTCACTGAGTTACAGCAGTATTTCATGGAGCTCTTCGCTAGATCACTTTTTGTTGAACATGAGAAATGATATTTCGGATCGCTTGGAGGATTATACAGCTAAAGGAAATATCCCCAGATAAAAACGAGAAAGAAGATTTCTGAGAAATGACTTTCTGATCTCTGAGTGCATCTCACAGAGTTCCACCTTTCTGTTCATGTAGCTGTTTGATAACAATCTTCTCGTAGAATCTGCTAAGTGCTATTTGGGAGCGCATTGACGGCTACAGTGAACAAGGAAATATCTTCAGATAAAAATTGAAAAGAAGCATTCTGAGAAACTGCATTGTGACGTGTGAATACAACTCACAGAGTTACACTTTTCTGTTCGTTGATCAGTTTGCTAACACAGTTTTCTTCAAATCTGCAGTGCGATATTTGTTTACCCAATGAACCTTACCTTGACAAAGGAAATATCTTCAGATAAAAAGTAGAAAAAAGCTTTCAGAGAAACTGCTTTGTGATGTGTGAATTCAACTCACAGAGTTACAGCTGCATTTCATGAAGCTGTTTGCTAGTCCAGGTTTTGTTGAATCTGAGAACCGATATTTCAGATCGCTTGGAGGAGTATACAGCCAAAGGAAATATCCCCAGATAAAAATGAGAAAGAAGATTTCTGAGAAGTGTCTTTATGATCTCTGAGTTCAAGTCACAGAGTTCCACATTTCTGTTCATGTAGCTGTTTGCTAACACTCTTCTCGTGGAATCTGCAAAGTGATATTTGGAAGCGCATTGAGGAATACAGTGAAAAAGAAATTATCTTCAGATAAAAACTGAAAGGAAGCGTTCTGAGAAACCTCTATGTGACCTGTGCATTCATCTCACAGAGTGCCACGTTTCTGTTCATGTAGCTGTTTGCTAACACTCTTCTCGTGGAATGTGCTAAGTGATATTTGGGAGCACATTGACGGCTACTGTCAAAAAGGAAATATCTTCAGATAAAAACTGAAAAGAAGCGTTCTCAGATAATGCATTGTGACGTGTGAATGCAACTCACAGAGTTTCACTTTTCTGTTCATTGATCAGTTTGCTAACACAGTTTTCTTGGAATCAGCAGTGGGATATTTTTTTGCCCAATGATATGGTGATAAAGAAAATATCTATCGTGACAAAGACAGTATCTTCAGATAAAAAGCAGAAAGAAGCTTTCTGAAAAACTGCTTTGTGATGTGTGAATTCAACTCATTGAGTTACTTCCAAATGTCATGGTGCTGTTTGCTAGTGCAGTTTTTGCTGAATCTGAGAAGCGATATTTCGGATCATTTGGAGGAGTATATAGCCAAAGGAAATATCCCCAGATAAAAATGAGAAAGAAGATTTCTGAGAAATGTCTTTCTGATCTCTGAGTTCATCTCACAGGGTTCCACCTTTCTGTTCATGTAGCTGTTTGTTAACACTCTTCTCGTGAAATCTGCTAGGTGATATTTGGGAGCACATTGAGGGCTACAGTGAAAAGGGAAAGATCTTCAGATAGTAACTGAAAAGAAATGTTCTGAGAAACTGCATTGTGACGTGTGAATACAACTCACAGAGTTACACTTTTCTGTTAATTGATCAGTTTGCTAACACAGTTTTCTTGAAATCTGCAGTGGGATGTTTCTTTGCCCAATGAAGCTTACCTTGACAAAGGAAATATCTTTAGATAAAAAGTAGAAAAAAGCTTTCGGAGAAACTGCTTTGTGATGTGTGAATTCAACTCACTGACTTACACCTTTATTTCGTGGAGCCATTTGCCAGATCTGTTTCTGTGGAATCTGAGCACTGATATTTGGGATGGTTTTGAAGACGATACGGAAAAAGGAAATATCCTCAGATAAAAACGAGAAAGAAGTTTTCTGAGAAATTTCTTTGTGTTCTGTGAATTCATCTCAGAGAGTACCACCTTACGGTTCATGAAGCTCTTTGCTAACACTGTTCTATGAAATCTGAAAAGTGATATTTGGGAGCACATTGAGGTCTATGGAGGAAAATAAATATCCTCACACAAAAACGGGAAATTAGCTTTCTGAGAAACTTCTTTGTGATCTGTGAATTCATCTCACAGAGTTCCACCTTTCTCTTCTTGAAGCCGTTTTTTGACAGTCTTCTCGTGAAAACTACACAGTGATATTTGGGAGCACATTGAGAGCTATGGTGAAAACGGAAATATCCTCATATAAAAACTGGAAAGAAGCATTCTGAGACACTGCTTTGTGACTTGTGAATGCAACTCAGAGAGTAACACTTTTCTTTCATTGATCAGTTTATTAACTCTGTTTTCTTGAAATCCGCAGTGGCATATTTCTGAGGGCAATGAAGCTTACAGTGACAAAGGAAATATCCTCAGATAAAAAGTAGAAAGAAGGTTTCTCAGAAATTGTTTTGTGATGTGTAGTTTCACATCACTGAGTTACAAGTGTATTTCCTGGAGTCTTTTGCAAACCTGTTTTTGTGCAATCTGAGATCTGATATTTCAGATCGCTTTGAAGACGATACGGAAAAAGGAAATATCCTCAGATAAAAACGAGAAGAAGTTTTCTGAGAAGTTTCTTTGTGTTCTCTGAATTCATCTCACAAATTTCCACCTTTCTGTTTATGAAGCTCTTTGCTACCACTGTCCTAGTGGAAACTGCAAAGTGATATTTGGGAGCACATTGAGGGCTACGGAGGAAAACGAAATGTAAAAAGACAAAAACGAGAAAGAAGCTGCCTGAGAAACTTCTTTTGATCTGTGAATTCATCTCACAGAGTTCCACCTTTCTGTTCTTGGAGCCATTTGCTAACACTGTTCTAGTGGAAACCGCAAAGTGATATTTGGGAGCACTTTGAGGGGTATGGTGAAAAAGGAAATATCCTCAGAGAAAAACTGGAAAGAAGATTCTGAGAAACTGCCTCATGACGTGTGAATGCAAATCAGAGAGTTACACTTTTCTTTTCATTGATCAGTTTGCTAAATCTGTTTTCTTGAAATCTGCAATTTCATATTTCTTAGCGCAGTGAAGATAATGGTGACAAAGAAAATATCCTCAGATAAAAAGAAGAAAGAAGCTTTCTGAGAAAGTGATTTGTGATGTGTGACTTCAACTCACTGAGTTACAACTGTATTTCATGGAGTCATTTGCTAGTCCTGTTTTTGTGGAATCTGAGAACTGATGTTTTGGATCGCTTTGAATACTATACGGAAAAAGTAAATATGCACAGGTAAATATTAGAAAGAAGTTTTCTGAGAAATTTCTTTGTGTTCTGTGAATTCATCTCACAGAGTTTCACCTTTTGATTCATGAAGCTGTTTGCTAACACTGTTCTCGTGGAATCTGCATAGAGATACTTGGAGCGCATCGAGGGCTACGGTGGAACAGGAAATACAATCAGATAAAAACGAGAAAGAATCTTTCTGAGAAACTTCTTTGTGATCTGTGAATTTGTCTCACAGAGTTCCACCTTTCTGTTCATGAAGCCGTTTCTTAACAAAGTTCTCGTGGAATCTGGAAAGTGATACTTGAGAGCGCACTGAGGGCTATGGTGAAAAAGGAAATATCCTCAGATAAAAACTGGAAAGAAGCGTTCTGAGAAACTGCTTCGTTACATATGAATGCAACTCACAGAGTTACAGTTTTCTTTTCATTGATCAGTTTGCTAACTCTGTTTTCTTGAAATCTGCAATGGAATATTTCTTAGCGCAATGAAGCTTACAGTGACAAAGGAAATATTCTCAGATAAAAAGTAGAAAGAAGCTTTCTGAGACACTGCTTTGTGATGTGTGATTTCAACTCACTGAATTACATCTTCATTTCATGGAGCCGTTTGCTAGCCTGTTATTGTGGATTCTGAGAACTGATGTTTCGGATCGCTTAGAGGACGATACAAAAAAATGAAATATCCTCAGATAAAAACGAGAAAGAAGTTTTCTGAGAAATTTCTTTGTGTTCTGTGAATTCACCTCAGAGAGTACCACCGTTCGGTTCATGAAGCTCTTTGCTAAGACTGTTCTAGTGGAATCTGCAAAGTGATATTTGGGAGCACATTGAGGGCTATGGAGGAAAACGTAATATAATAAGAAAAAAGCGAAAAAGAAGCGGTCTGACAAGCTTCTTTGTTATCTGTGAATTCATCTCACAGAATTCCACCTTTCTCTTCTTGAAGCCGTTTGCTAACAAAGTTCTCGTGAAAACTGCAAAGTGATATTTGGGAGCACATTGAGGCCTATGGTGTAAAAGGAAATATCCTCAGAGAAAAACTGGAAAGAAGCGTTCTGAGAAACTGCTTCATGACCTTTGAATGCAACTCAAAGAGTTGCACTTTTCTTTCATTGATCAGTTTGCTAACTCTGTTTTCTTGAAATCCGCAGTGGCATATTTCTTAGGGCAGTGAAGCTTACAGTGACAAAGGAAATATCCTCAGATAAAAAGTAGAAAGAAGCTTTCTGAGAAACTGCTTTGTGATGTGTGATTTCAACTCACTGAGTTACAAGTGTATTTCCTGGAGCTGTTTGCTAGCCTGGTTTTGTGGAATCTGAGAACTGATATTTGGGATGGCTTTGAAGATGATACAGAAAAAGGAAATATCCCCAGATAAAAATGAGAAAGAAGTTTTCTGAGAAGTTTCTTTGTGTTCTCTGAAATCATCTCACAGAGTTCCACCTTTCGGTTCCTGTAGCTCTTTGCTACCACTGTCCTAGTGGAAACTGCAAAGTGATATTTGGGAGTGCATTGAGGGCTATGGAGGAAAACGAAATATAATAAGATAAAAACGAGAAAGAAACTGCCTGAGAAACTTCTTTTTGATCTGTGAATTCATCTCACAGAGTTCCACCTTTCTGTTCTTGGAGCCATTTGCTAACACTGTTCTAGTGAAAATTGCAAAGTGATATTTGGGAGCACATTGAGGGGTATGGTGAGAAAGGAAATATCCTCAGAGGAAAACTGGAAAGAAGCATTCTGAAAAACTGCTTCATGACGTGTGAATGCAAATCAGAGAGTTACACTTTTCTTTTCATTGATCAGTTTGCTAAATCTGTTTTTTTGAAATCTGCAATGTCATATTTCTCAGCGCAATGAAGCTAATGATGACAAAGGGAATATCCTCATATAAAAAGAAGAAAGAAGCTTTCTGAGAAACCGCTTTGTGATGTGTGAATTCAACTGACTGAGTTACAACTGTATTTCGTGGAGCTGTTTGCTAGTCCTGTTTTGGGGGAATCTGAGAAGTGATATTTTGGAACACTTTGAATACTATACAGAAAAAGTGAATATCCTCAGATAAATACTAGAAAGTAGTTTTCTGAGAATTTTTTTCTGTTCTGTGAAATCATCTCACAGATTTCCACCTTTCGGTATATGAAGCTGTTTGCTAATACTGTTCTCGTGGAATCTGCATAGAGATACTTGGAGCGCATTGAGGGCAACGTTGGAAAAGGAAATACAATCAGATAAAAACGAGAAAGAATCTTTCTGAGAAACTTCTTTGTGATCTGTGAAATTATCTCACAGAGTTCCACCTTTCTGTTCATGAAGCTGTTTCTTAACAAAGTTCTCGTGGAATCTTGAAAGTGATATTTGGGAGCGCTTTGAGGGCTATGGTGAAAAAGGAAATATCCTCAGAGAAAAACTGGAAAGAAGCGTTCTGAAAAACTGCTTCATGACGTGTGAATGCAACACACAAAATTACACTTTTCATTTCATTGATCAGCATGCTAACTCTGTTTTCTTGAAATCTGCAAAGGAATATTTCCTAGTGCAATGAAGCTTACAGTGACAAAGGAAAGAGCCTCAGATAAAAAGTAGAAAGGATCTTTCTGAGAAACTGCTTTGAGATGTGTGATTTCAACTCACTGAATTACAACTTCATTTCGTGGAGCCATTTGCTAGCCTGTTATTGTGGATTCTGAGAACTGATATTTCAGATCGCTTAGACGACGATACAAAAAAATGGAATATCCTCAGATAAAAACTAGAAAGAAGTTTTCTGAGAAATTTCTTTGTGTTCTGTGAAATCAACTCCCAGAGTTCCACCTTTTGGTTCATGAAACTCTTTGCTAAAACTGTTCTAGTGGAATCTGCAAAGTGATATTTGGGAGCGCATTGAGGGCTATGGAGGAAAACGAAATATAATAAGAGAAAAGTGAGAAAGAAGCGGTCTGAGAAACTTCTTTGTGATGTGTTAATTTATCTCACAGAGTTCCACCTTTCTTCTCATGAAACCGTTTGCTAACAAAGTTCTCGTGGAATCTGCAAAGTGATATTTGGGAGTGCATTGAGGGCTAGGGTGAAAAAGGAAATATCCTCAGATAAAAACTGGAAGGAAGCGTTCTCAGAAACTGCTTTGTGATGTGTTAATGCAACTTACAGAGTTACACTTTCCTTTTCATTGATCAGTTTAACACAGTTTTCTGGAAATCTGCAAAGGGATATTTCTTAGCGCATAGAAGCTTACGGTGACAAAGGAAATATCCTCAGATAAAAAGTAGGAAGAAGCTTTCAGAGAAACTGCATTGTGATGTGTGAATTCAACTCACTGGGTTACACCTGTATTTCATGGAGCCTTTTGCCAGAACTGTTTTTGTGGAATCTGAGCACTGATATTTCAGATCGCTGTGAAGATGATACAGAAAAATAGAATATCCTCAGATAAAAACGAGAAAGAAGTTTTCTGACAAATTTCTTTGTGTTCTGTGAATTCACCTCAGAGAGTACCACCGTTCGGTTCATGAAGCTCTTTGCAAACACGGTCCTAGTGAAATCTGAAAAGTGATATTAGGGAGCACATTGAGGGCTATGGAGGAAAAGAAATTATCCTCACATAAAAAGGAGAAATTAGCTTTCTGAGAAACTTCTTTGTGATCTGTGAATTCATCTCACAGAGTTCCACCTTTCTCTTCTTAAAGCCGTTTGTTGACACTCTTCTCATGAAAACTGCAAAGTGATATTTGGGAGCGATTGAGGCCTATGGTGAAAAAGAAAATTTCCTCAGATAAAAACTGGAAAGAAGCGTTCTGAGATACCGCTTCATGACCTGTGAATGCAACTCACATAGTTACACATCTCTTTCATTGATCAGTTTGCTAACTCTATTTTCTTGAAATCCACAGTGGCATATTTCTTAGGGCAATGAAGCTTACAGTGACAAAGGAAATATTCTCAGATAAAAAGTAGAAAGAAGCTTTCTGAGAAACTGCTTTGTGATGTGTGATTTCAACTCACTGAGTTACAAGTGTATTTCCTGGAGCTGTTTGCTAGCCTGGTTTTGTGGAATCTGAAAACTGATATTTCGGATTGCTTTGAAGACTATGCGGAAAAAGGAAATATCCTCAGATAAAAATGAGAAAGAAGTTTTCTGAGAAGTTTCTTTGTGTTCTCTGAAATCATCTCACAGAGTTCCACCTTTTGGTCCCTGTAGCTCTTTGCTACCACTGTCCTAGTGGAAACTGCAAAGTGATATTTGGGAGTGCATTGAGGGCTATGGAGGAAAATGAAATATAATAAGATAAAAAAGAGAAAGAAGCTGTCAGAGTAACTTTTTTTGGTCTGTGAATTCATCTCACAGAGTTCCACCTTTCTGTTCTTGGAGTCTTTTTCTAACACTGCTCTAGTTGAATCCACAAAGTGATATTTCGGAGCACATTGAGGGGTATGGTGAAAAAGGAAATATCCTCAGATAAAAACTAGAAAGAAGCGTTCTAAGAAACTGCTTCATGACGTGTGAATGTAAATCAGAGAGTTACACATTTCTTTTCATTGATCAGTTTGCTAAATCTCTTTTCTTGTAATCTGCAATTTCATATTTCTTAGCACAGCGAAGCTAATGGTGACGGAGGAAATATCCTCATATAAAAAGTAGAAGAAGCTTTCTGAGAAACTGCTTTGTGATGTGTGAATTCAACTCACTGAGTTACACCTGTATTTCGTGGAGACGTTTGCCAGTCCTGTTTTTGTGGAATCTGAGCACTGATATTTTGGATCGCTTTGAATACTATACGGAAAAAGGAAATATCCTCAGATAAACACTAGAAAGTAGTTTTCTGAGAAATTTCTTTCTATTCTGTGAATTCATCTCACAGAGTTCCACCTTTTGGTTCATGAAGCTCTTTGCTAACACTGTTCCAGTGAAATCTGAAAAGTGGTATTTGGAAGCGCATTGAGGGCTATGGAGGAAAAGAAAATATCCTCACATAAAAAGGAGAAATTAGCTTTCTGAGAAACTTTTTTGTGATCTGTGAATTGATTATATAGAGTTCAACCTTTCTCTTCTTGAAGCCATTTTCTGACACTCTTCTCGTGAAAACTGCAAAGTGATAGTTTGGCGCGTATTGAGGGCTATGGTGAAAAAGAAAATATCCTGAGGTAAAAACTGGAAGGAAGCGTTCTGAGAAACGGCTTCGTGATGTGTGAATGCAAATCAGAGAGTTACACTTTTCTTTTCATTGATCAGTTTGCTAAATCTGTTTTTTTGAAATCTGCAATGTCATATTTCTTAGCGTAGTGAAGCTAATGATGACAAAGGAAATATCCTCAGATAAAAAGAAAGAAACTTTCTGAGAACCTGATTTGTGATGTGTGAATTCAGCTCACTGAGTTACAACTGTATTTCGTGAAGCCGTTTGCTAGTCCTGTTTGGTGGAATCTGAGAACTGATATTTCTGATCACTTTGATTACTATACGGAAAAAGTAAATATCCTCAGGTAAACACTAGAAAGAAGTTTTCTGAGAAATTTCTTTGTGTTCTGTGAAATCATCTCACAGATTTCCACCTTTCGGTACATGAAGCTGTTTGCTAATACTGTTCTCGTGGAATCTGCATAGAGATACTTGGAGCGCATTGAGGGCAACGTTGGAAAAGGAAATACAATCAGATAAAAACGAGAAAGAATCTTTCTGAGAAACTTCTTTGTGATCTGTGAATTTATCTCACAGAGTTCCACCTTTCTGTTCATGAAGCCGTTTCTTAACAAAGTTCTCATGGAATCTGGAAAGTATATTTGGGAGCGCACTGAGGGCTAGGGTGAAAAAGGAAATATCTTCAGATAAAAACTGGAAAGAATCATTGTGAGAAACTGCTTCATGATGTGTGAATGCAACTCACAGAGTTACACTTTTCTTTTCATTGATCAGCTTCCTAACTATTTTCTTGAAATCTGCAATGGAATATTTCTTAGCGCAATGAAGCTTACAGTGACAAAGGAAATATCCTCAGATAAAAAGTAGAAAGAATCTTTCTGAGAAACTGCTTTGTGATGTGTGATTTCAACTCACTGAATTACAACTTTATTTCATGGAGCCGTTTGCTAGCCTGTTATTGTGAATTTTGAGAACTGATATTTTGGATCGCTTAGACGACGATATGAAAAAATGAAATATCCTCAGATAAAAGCTAGAAAGAAGTTTTCTGAGAAATTTCTTTGTGTTCTGTGAATTCATCTCCCAGAGTTCCACCTTTTGGTTCATGAAGCTCTTTGCTAAAACTGTTCAAGGGAATCTGAAAAGTGATATTTGGGAGTGCATTGAGGGCTATGGAGGAAAATGAAATATAATAAGGTAAAAACGAGAAAGAAGCGGTCTGAGAAACTTCTTTGCGATCTGTGAATTTATCTCACAGAGTTCCACCTTCCTCTTCTTGAAGCCATTTGCTAACAAATTTCTCGTGGAATCTGCAAAGTGATATTTGGGATCGCATTGAGGGCTAGGGTGAAAAAGGAAATATCCTCAGATAAAAGCTGGAAGGAAATGTTCTCAGAAACTGCTTCGTGATGTGTAAATGCAACTGACAGAGTTACACTTTCCTTTTCATTGATCAGCTTGCTAACACAGTTTTCTGGAAATCTGCAAAGGGATATTTCTTAGCCCATGGAAGCTTATGGTGACAAAGGAAATATCCTCAGATAAAAAGTAGGAAGAAGCTTTCAGAGCAACTGCTTTGTGATGTGTGAATTCAACTCACAGAGTTACACCTGTATTTCATGGAGCCATTTGCCAGACCTGTTTCTGTGGAATCTGAGCACTGATATTTGGGATGGCTTTGAAGACGATACGGAAAAAGGAAATATCCTCAGATAAAAACGAGAAAGAAGTTTTCTGAGAAATTTCTTTGTGTTCTGTGAATTCATCTCAGCGAGTACCACCTTACAGTTCATGAAGCTCTTAACTAACACCGTTCTAGTGAAATTGAAAAGTGACATTTGGGAGCGCATTGAGGGCTATGGAGGAAAAAAAAATATTCTCACATAAAAACGAGAAGTTAGCTTTCTGAGAAACTTCTCTGTGATCTGTGAATTCATCTCACAGACTGCAACCTTTCTCTTCTTGAAGCCGTTTGCTAAGACTCTTGTCATGAAAACTGCAAAGTGATATTTGGGAGTGCATTGAGGGCTATGGAGAAAAAGGAAATATCCTCAGATAAAAACTGGAAAGAAGCATTCTGAAAAACTGCTTCATGACCGGTGAATGCAACTCACAGAGTTACATTTTTCTTTCATTGATCAGTTGGCTAACTCTGTTTTCTTGAAATCCACAGTGGCATATTTCTTAGGGCAATGAAGCTTACAGTGACAAAGGAAATATCCTCAGATAAAAAGTAGAAAGAAGCTTTCTGAGAAACTGCTTTGTGATGTGTGATTTCAACTCACTGAGTTACAAGTGTATTTCCTGGAGCCGTTTGCTAGCCTGTTTTTGTGGAATCTGAAAACTGATATTTCGGATCGCTTTGAAGACAATACGGAAAAAGGAAATATCCTCAGATAAACACTAGAAAGAAGTTTTCTGATAAATTTCTTTCTGTTCTGTGAATTCATCTCACACAGTTCCACCTTTCTCTTCATGAAGCTGTTTGGTAATACTGTTCTCATGGAATCTGCATAGAGGTACTTAGAGAGCATTGACAGCTACGGTGGAAGAGGAAATACAATCAGATAAAAACGAGAAAGAATCTTTCTGAGAAACTTCTTTGTGATCTGTGAATTTATCTCATAGAGTTCCACCTTTCTGTTCATGAAGCCGTTTCTTAACAAAGTTCTTGTGGAATCTGCAAAGTGATACTTGGGAGCTCATTGAGGGCTATGGTGAAAAAGGAAATATCCTCAGATAAAAACTGGAAAGAAGCGTTCTGAGAAACTGCTTCATGACGTGTGAATGCAACTCACAGAGTTACACTTTTCTTTTCATTGATCAGCTTCCTAACTCTGTTTTCTTGAAACCTACAATGGAATATTTCTTAGCGCAATGAAGTTTACAGTGACAAAGGAAATAGCCTCAGATAAAAAGTAGAAAGAATCTTTCTGGGAAACTGCTTTGTGATGTGTGATTTCAACTCACTGAATTCCAACTTTATTTCGTGGAGCCGTTTGCTAGCCTGTTATTATGGATTCTGAGAACTGATATTTCGGATTGCTTAGAGGACGATATGAAAAAATGAAATATCCTCAGATAAAAACGAGAAAGAAGTTTTCTGAGAAATTTCTTTGTGTTCTGTGAATTCATCTCACATAGTTCCACCTTTCGATTCATGAAGCTCCTTGCTAAAACTGTTTAGAAGAATCTGAAAAGTGATATCTGGGAGCTCATTGAGGGCTATGAAGGAAAACGAAATATAATAAGATAAAAACGAGAAAGAAGCGGTCTGAGAAACTTCTTTGTGATCTGTGAATTTATCTCACAGATTTCCACTTTTCTGTTCATGAAGCCGTTTGCTAACAAAGTTCTCGTGGAATCTGCAAAGTGATATTTGGGAGCTCATTGTGGGCTATGTTGAAAAAGGAAATTTTCTCAGATGAAAACTGGAAAGAAGCGTTTTCAGAAACTACTTCATGACGTGTGAATGCAACTTACAGAGTTACACTTTCCTTTTCATTGATCTGTTGGCTAACACAGTTTTCTGGAAATCTGCAAAGGGATATTTCTTAGTGCATGGAGACTTACGGTGACAAAGGAAATATCCTCAGATAAAAAGTAGGAAGAAGCTTACAGAGAAACTGCTTTGTGATGTGTGAATTGAACTCACTTAGTTTCCCCTGTATTTCATGGAGCTGTTTGCCAGATCTGTTTCTGTGGAATCTGAGCACTGATATTTGGGGTGGCTTTGAAGATGATACGGAAAAAGGAAATATCCTCAGATAAAAACGAGAAAGAAGTTTTCTGAGACGTTTCTTTGTGTTCTGTGAAATTATCTCACAGAATTGCTCCTTTGGGATCATGAAGCTCTTTGCTACCACTGTCCTAGTGGAAACTGCAAAGTGATATTTGGGAGCACATTGAGGGCTATGGAAGAAAACGAAATATAATAAGATAAAAATGAGAAAGAAGTAGTCTGAGTAACTTCTCTGTGATCTGTGAATTCATTTCACAGAGTTCCACCTTTCTGTTCTTGGTGCCCTTTGCAAACACTGTTCAGGTGGAAACCGCAAAGTGATATTTGGGAGTACATTGAGGGATAAGGTGAAAAAGGAAATATCCTCAGATAAAAAGGAGAAAGAAGTTTTCTGATAAGTTTCTTTGTGTTCTCTGAAACAATCTCACAGAGTTCCACCTTTCAGTTCATGAAGCTCTTTACGAAATTTAACTGAGGATATTTCCTTTGTCCTTATACTCTTCAAAGCGATCCAAACTATCAGTTCTCAGACACCACAAATAGAAGGCTAGCAAACGGCTCCACGAAATACAGGTGTAACTCAGTGAGTTGAATTCACACATCATGATGTAGTTTCTCAGAACACTTCTTTCCAGTTTTTATCTGTGGATATGTCGTTTTTCACCAGAGACCTCAAGGCGCTCCCATATATCACTTCATAGATTCAAATATCACAAAGAAGTTTCCCAGAAGGCTTGTTTCACGTTTTTGTCTGAGGATATTTCCTTTGTCCTTATACTCCTCAAAGCGATCCGAACTATCAGTTCTCAGACACCACAAATACAAGGCTAGGAAACAGCTCCCCAATATACAGTTGTAAATCAGTGAGTTGAATTCACACATCACAATGTAGTTTCTCAGAACGCTTCTTTCCAGTTTTTATCTGTGGATATTTCCTTTTTCACCAGAAGCCTCAATGCGCTCCCATATATCACTTTACAGATTCCACGAAAACAGTGTTAGCACACTGCTACAAGAAGGGAAAGGTGAATCTCTGTGTGATGAATTCACACATCAGAAAGCAAGTTCTCAGAAAGGTTCTTTGTAGTCATTATCTGAGGATACTTCCTTTTTAACCATAGGCCTCAACCCGTTCCCAAATATCACTTTGCAGATTCCATGAGAACAGTGTGAGCAAACTGCTTTATGAAGAATAAGTTGTAACTCTGTGAGATGAATTCATATATCACAAAGAAGGTTCTCAGAAAGCTTCTTTCACGTTTTTATCTGAGAATATTTCCTTTGTCCTTATACTCTTCAAAGTGATCCGAACTATCAGTTCTCAGACATCACAAATACAAAGCTAGCAAACGGCTCCACGAAATACAGGTGTAACTCAGTGAGTTGAATTCACACATTACAAAGCCATTTCTCAGAAACCTTCTTTCTACTTTTTTTCTGAGGATATTTCCTTTGTCACCCTAAGCTTCATTGCGCTAAGAAGTATCCGATGGCAGATTTCAAGAAAACTGTGTTAGCAAACTAATCAATGAAGAGGAAAGTGTATCTCTGTGAGTTGCATTCACACATCACAGTGCAGTTTCTCAGAACGCTTCTTTCCAGTTTTTACCTGTGTATATTTCCTTTTTCGCCATAGGCCTCAATGTGCTCCCAAATATCACTTTACAGATTCCACGAGAACAGTGTTAGCAAAAGGCTTCATGAACAGAAAGGTGTAACTGTGTGAGATGAATTCACACATCACAAAGAAGTTTCTTAGAAAGCTTCTTTCTCATTTTTCTCTGAGGATATTTCCTATGGCCATGTACTCCTCAAAGCAATCCGAATTATCAGTTCTGAGATTCCACAAAAACATTGCTGGCAAATGGCTCTACGAAATACAGGTGTAATTCAGTGAACTGAATTCACACATCACATAGCAGTTTCTCAGAGAGTTTCTTTCTTGTTTTCATCTGAGGATCTTTCCTTTGTCACCATAGGCTTCATTGCACTAAGAAGTATCCGATGTCAGATTTCAAGAAAACTATATTAGCAAACTGATCAATGAAGAGGAAAGTGTATCTCTGTTAGTTGCCTTCACACATCACAACGCAGTTTCCCAGAACACATCTTTTAAGTTTTTATCTGTGGATATTTCCTTTTTCACCAGAGGCCTCAATGAGCTCCCAAATATCACTTACAGATTCCACGAAAAGAGTGTTGGCAAACTGCTAAAAGAAGTCAAAGGAGAATCTCTGTGTGATAAATTCACACATCCAAAAATCAGTTCTCAGAAAGCTTTTTTCTAGTTCTAATCTGAGAATACTTCTTTTTTCACCGTAGGTCTCAATGCGCTCCCAAATATCACTTTACAGATTCCACGAGAATAGTGTTAGCAAAAGTCTTCATGAAGAGAAAGGTGTAACTACGTGAGATGAATTCACACAACACAAAGAAGTTTCATAGTAAGCTTCTTTCTCGTTTTTATCTGAGGATATTTCCTATGGTTGTTTACTCCTCAAGGCGATCTGAAATATCAGTTCTCAGATTCCACAAAAACATTGCTAGCAAATGGCTCCACGAAATGCACGTGTAATTCAGTGAGCTGAAGTCACACATCACAAAGCAGTTTCTCAGAGAGCTTCTTTCTTTTTTTTATCTGAGGATCTTTCCTTTGTAACCGTAGGCTTCATTGCACTAAGATGTATCTGATGGCAGATTTCAAGAAAAGTCTATCAGCAAACTGATCAATGAAGAGGAAAGTGTATCTCTGTTAGTTGCCTTCACACATCACAATGCAGTTTCCCAAAATGCATCTTTTCAGTTTTTATCTGTGGATATTTCCTCAATGAGCTCCCAAATATCACTTACAGATTCCACAAAAAGAGTGTTGGCAAACTGCTAAGAGAAGGGAAAGGAGAATCTCTGTGTGATGAATTCACACATCTGAAAACAAGTTCTCAGAAAGCTTCTTTCTACTTGTAATCTGAGGATACTTCTTTTTTTTACCATAGGCCTCAATGCGCTCCCAAATATCACTTTGCAGATTCCACGAAAACAGGTAGCAAACTACTTCATGAAGACTAAGTTGGAACTCTGTGAGATGAATTCACTAATCACAAAGAAGTTTCTCAGAAAGCTTCTTTCACGTTTTTATCTGGATATTTCCTTTGTCCTTATATTCTTGAAAGCGATCTGAAAAATCAGTTCTCAGATACTACAGAAAAACGGCTAGCAAACGGCTCCATGAAATACAGGTGTAACTCAGTGAATTGAAATCACACATCACAAAGCATTTTCTCAGAAAGCTTCTTTCTAATTTTTATCTGAGGATATTTCTTTTGTCACCTTAAGCTTCATTGCACTAAGAAGGGTCTGATTACAGATTTCAAAAAAACTGTGTTAGCCAACTAATCAATGAAGAGGAAAATATATCTCTGTGAGTTGCATTCACACATCACAATGCAGTTTCTCAGAACACTTCTTTCATTTTTTTATCTGTGTATATTTCCTTTTTCACCATAGGCCTCAATGCACTCCTAAATATCACTTTACAGATTCCACGAGAACAGTGTTAGCAAAAGGGTTCATGAAGAGGAAAATGTAACTGTGTGAGATGAATTCACACATCACAAAGAAGTTTCTTAGAAAGCTTCTTTCTCACTTTTATCTGAGGATATTTCCTATGGCCGTATACTCTTCAAAGCGTTCCGAAATGTCAGTTATCAGATTCCACAAAAACATTGCTAGAAAACGGCTCTACAAAATACTGGTATAATTCAGTGAGCTGAATTCACACATCACAAAGCAGTTTATCAGACAGCTTCTTTCTTGTTTTCATCTGGGGATCTTTCATTTGTCACCATAGGCTTCATTGCGCTAACAAGTATCCAATGGCAGATTTCAAGAAATGTTAGCAAACTGATCAATGAAGAGAAAAGTGCATCTCTGTGAGTTGCATTCACACATCACAATGTACTTTCTCAGAATGCTTCTTTCCAGTTTTTATCTGTGGATATTTCCTTTTTCACCAGAGGCCTCAATGCGCTCCTATATATCACTTTACAGACTCAACGGAAACAGTGCTAGCACACTGCTACAAGAAGGGAAAGGTGAATCTCTGTGTGATGAATTCACACATCAGAAAGCAAGTTCTCAGAAAGCTTCTTTGTAGCCATTATCTGAGGATACTTCCATTTTCACCATAGGCCTCAACGCGCTCCCAAATATTACTTTGCAGATTTCATGAGAACAATGAGAGCATAATGTTTAATGAAGAATAAGTTGTAACTCAGTGAGATGAATTCATATATCACAAAGAAGTTTCTCAGAAAGCTTCTTTCACGTTTTTATCTGAGGATATTTCCTTTGTCCTTACACTCTTCAATGATATCCGAACTATCAGTTCTCAGACACCACAAATACAAGACTAGCAGACGGCTCCACCAAATACAGGTGTAAGTCACTGAGTTGAATTCACACATCACAAAGCAGTTTCTCAGAAACTTTCTTTCTACTTTTTCTCTGAGGATACTTCCTTTGCCCCTCAAAGCTTCATTGCACTAAGAAGTATCCGATGGCAGATTTCAAGAAAACTGTGTTAGCAAACTGATCAATGAAGAGGAAAATGTATCTCTGTGAGTTGCATTCACACATCACAATGCAGTTTCTCAGAAGCCTTCTTTCCAGTTTTTATCTGTGGATATTTCCTTTTTCACTGTAGGCCTCAATACGCTCCCAAATATCACTTTACAGATTCCATGAGAACAGTGTTAGCAAAAGGCTTCATGAAGAGGAAGGTGTAACTGTGTGAGATGTATTCACACATCACAAAGAAGTTTCTTAGAAAGCTTCCTTCTCTATTTTATCTGAGGATATTTCCTATGGCTGTATACTCTTCAGAGTTATCCGAAATATCAGTTCTCAGATTTCACAAAAAGATTGTTAGCAAACGGCTCTACAAAATACTGGTGTAATTCAGTGAGCTGAATTCACACATCACAAAGCAGTTTATCACACAGCTTCTTTCTTCTTTTTATCTGAGGATCTTTCCTTTGTCACCATAGGCTTCGTTGCACTAAGAAGTATCCGATGGCAGATTTCAAGAAAACATTGATAGCAAAGTGATCAAGGAAGAGGAAAGTGTACCTCTGTGAGTTGCATTCACACATCAAATGTAGTTTCTCAGAACGCTTTTTTCCAGTTTATATCTGTGGATATTTGTTTTTTAACCAGAGGCCTCAATGCGCTCCTATATACCACTTTACAGATTTCACGAAAACAGTGCTAGCACACTTCTACAAGAAGAGAAAGGTGAATCTCTGTGTGATGAATTCACACATCAGAAAGCAAGTTCTCAGAAAGCTCCTTAGCAGTTATTATCTGAAGACACTTCCTATTTCATCATAGGCCTCAATGTGCTCCCAAATATCACCTTGCAGATCCCATGAGAACAGTGTGAGCAAACTACTTCATGAAGAATAAGTTGTAACTCTGTGAGATGAATTAATATATCACAAAGAAGTTTCTCAGAAAGCTTCTTTCACCTTTTTATCTGAAGATATTTCCTTTGTCCCTTATATTCTTCAAAGCGTATCGAAAAATCAGTTCTCAGACACACACAAAAACAGCTAGCAAATGGTTCCATGAAATACAGGTGTATCTCAGTGAATTGAAATCACACATCACAAAGCAGTTTCTCAGAAAGCTTCTTTCTAGTTTTTCTCTGAGGATATTACCTTTGCACCCTAAGCTTCATTGCATTAAGAAGTATCCGACGGCAGATTTCAAGAAAACTGTGTTAACAAACTGATTAATGAAGCCTACGGAGACAAACGAAATATCTTCAGATAAAAAGTAGAAAGAAGCTTTCTGAGAAACTGCTTTGTGATGTGTGAATTCAACTCACTGAGTTACAGCTGTATTTCATGGAGCTGTTTAATAGTCCAGTTTTTGTTGAATCTGAGAACCGATATTTCGGATTGTTTGGAGGAGTATACAGCCAAAGGAAATATCCCCAGATAAAAACAAGAAAGAAGATTTCTGAGAAATGTCTTTCTGATCTCTGAGTTCATCTCACAGAGTTCCATTTTTCTGTTCATGTAGCTGTTTGCTGACGCTCTTCTCATGGAATCTGCAAAGTGATATATGGGAGCGCATTGAGGGATACAGTGAAAAAGGAAATATCTTCAGATAAAAACTGAAAGGAAGGGTTCAGAGAAACTTCTCTGTGACCTGTGCATTCATCTCACAGAGTTCCACGTTTCTGTAAATGTAGCTGTTTGCTCTGTTTGCTGATACTCTTCTCGTAGAATCTGCTAAGTGATATTTGGGAGCGCATTGACGGCTACAGTGAAAAAGGAAATATCTTCAGATAAACATTGAAAAGAAGCATTCTGAGAAGCTGCATTGTGACGTGTGAATGCAACTTCCAGAGTTACACTTTTCTGTTCACTGATCAGTTTGCTAACACAGTTTACTTGAAATCTGCAGTGGGATATTTCTTTGCCCCGTGAAACTTATGGTGACAATGGATATATCTTCAGATAAAAAGTAGAAAGAAGCTTTCTGAGAAACTGCTTTTTGATGTGTGAATTCAATTCACTGAGTTATAGCTGTATTTCATAGAGATGTTTGCTAGTCCAGTTTTTTTTTTTTAATCTGAGAGCTGATATTTTGAATCGCTTGGAGGAGTATACAGCAAAAGGAAATATCCTCAGAAAAAAACGAGAAAGAAGATTTCTGAGAAATGTCTTTCTGATCTCTGAGTTCAACTCACAGAGTTCCACCTTTCTGTTCATGTAGCTATTTGCTAACACTCTTCTCGAGGAATCCACTAAGTGATATTTGGGAGTGCATTGACGGTTACAGTGAAAAAGGAAATATATTCAGATAACAACTGAAAGGAAGCTTTCTGAGAAACTGCATTGTGACGTGTGATTGCAACACACAGAGTTACACTTTTCTGTTCATTGATCATTTTGCTAACACAGTTTTCTTGAAATCTGCAGTGGGATATTTCTTAGAGCAATGAAGCTTACGGTGACAAAGGAAATATCTTCAGATAAAAAGTAGAAAAAAACCTTTCTGAGAAACTGCTTTGTGATGTGTGAATTTAACTCACTGAGTTACAGCTGTATTTCAGGAGCTGTTTGCTAGTCCAGTTTTTCTTGAATCTGAGAGTCGATATTTCAGATCGCTTGGAGGACTATACAGCCGAAGAAGTTATCCCCAGAAAAAAACGAGAAAGAAGATTTCTGAGAAATGTCTTTCTGATCTCTGAGTTCATCGCACAGAGTTTCACTTTTCTGTTCATGTAGCGGTTTGCTAAAACTCTTCCCGTGGAATTTGCAAAGTGATATTTGGGAGCGCATTGAGGGATACAATGAAAAAGGAAATAATCTTCAGATAAAAACTGAAAGGAAGTGTTCTGAGAAACTTCTAAATGACCTGTGCATTCGTCTCACAGTGTTCCACCTTTCTGTTCATGTAGCTGTTTGCTAACACTCTTCTCATGGAATCTGCTAAGTGATATTCGGGAGCGCATCGACAACTACAGTGAAAAAGGAATTATCTCACATAAAAACTGAAAAGGAGCGTTCTGAGAAAATGCATTGTGACGTGTGAATGCAAATCACAGAGTTACACCTTTTGGTTCATTGATCAATTTGCTAACACAGTTTTCTTGAAATCTGCAGTGGGATATTTCTTTGCCCAATGAAGCTTACGGTGACAAAGGAAATATCTTCAGATAAAAAGTAGAAAGAAGCTTTCTGAGAAACTGCTTTGTGATGTGTGAATTCAACTCACTGAGTTACAGCTGTATTTCATGGAGCTGATTGCTAGTCCACTGTTTGTTGAATCTGAGAACTGATATTTCAGATGACTTAGAGGAGAATACAGCCAAAGGACATATCCCCAGAAAAAAATGAGAAAGAAGATTTCTGAGAAATTACTTTCTGATCTCTGAGTTCATCTCACAGAGTTCCACATTTCGGTTCATGTACTTGTTTGCTAACAGTCTTCTTGTGGAATCGACAAAGTGATATTTGGGAGCACGTTGAGGGTGACAGTGAAAAAGGAAATATCTTCAGATAAAAACTGATAGGAAGCATTCTGAAAAAATTCTATGTGACCTCTGCATTCATCTCACAGAGTTCCAACTTTCGATTCATGTAGCTGTTCACTAAAAGTTTTCTCGTGGTATCTGCTAAGTGATATTTTTGAGCACATTGAGGGCTACAGTGAAAAAGGAAATATCTTCAGTTAAAAACTGAAAGGAAGGGTTGAGAGAAACTTCTCTGTGACCTGTGCATTCATCTCACAGAGATCCACCTTTCTGTTCGTGTAGGTGTTTGTTAACATTCTTCTCAGCCGGGCACGGTGGCTCAAGCCTGTAATCCCAGCACTTTGGGAGGCCGAGGTGGGCGGATCACGAGGTCAGGAGATCGAGACCATACTAGGTAATGCAGTGAAACCCCGTCTCTACTAAAAATACAAAAAATTAGCCGGGCGAGGTGGGGGGAGCCTATAGTCCCAGCTACTCGGGAGACTGAGGAAGGAGAATGGCAGGAACACGGGAAGTGGAGCTTGCAGTGAGCTGATTCGTGCCACTGCACTCCAGCCTGGGTGACAGAACAACACTCCATCTCACAAAGAAACAAAAAAACAAACAAAAAAAACCCACTCTTCTCGTGGAATCTGCAAAGTGATATTTGGGAGCGCATTGAGGGATGCAGTGAAAAAGAAAATATCTTTAGATAAAAAATGAAAGGAAGCGTTCTGAGAAACTTCTATGTGACCTGTGCATTCATCTCACAGAGTTCCACCTTTCTGTTCATGTAGCTGTTTGATAACACTCTTCACGTGGAATCTGCTAAGTGATATTTGGGAGCGCATTGATGGCTATAGTGAAAAATTAAATATATTCAGATAAAAACTGGAAAGAAGCATTCTGAGAAACTGCATTGTGACAAGTGAATGTAACACACAAAGTTGCACTTTTCTCTTCATTGATCAGTTTGTTACACAGTTTTCTTGAAATCTGCTTTGGGATATTTCTTTGCCCAATGAAGCTTATGGTGACAAAGGAAATATCCTCAGATAAAAAGTAGAAAGAAGCTCTCTGAGAAACTGCTTTGTGATGTGTGAATTCAACTCACTGAGTTACAGCTGTATTTCCTGGAGCTGTTTGCTAGTCCAGTTTTTGTTGAATCTGAGAACCGATATTTCAGATCGCTTGGAGGAGTATACAGCCAGAGGAAATATCCCCAGATAAAAACGAGAAAGAAAATTTCTGAGAAATGTCTTTCTGATCTCTGAGTTCATCTCACAGAGTTCCATCTTTCTGTTCATATAGCTGTTTGTTAACACTCTTCTCGTGGAATCTGCAAAGTGATATTTGGGAGCGCATTGAGGGATACAGTGAAAAAGGAAATATCTTCAGAAAAAAACTGAAAGGAAGCATTCTCAGAAACTTCTATGTGACCTGATCATTCATCTCACAGAGTTCCACCTGTCTGTTCATGTGGCTGTTTCATAAAACTCTTATCGTGGAATCTGCTAAGTGATATTTGGGAGCGCATTGACGGCTGCAGTGAAAAAGGAAATATCTGCAGATAAAAACTGGAAACAAGCGTTCTGAGAAACTGCATTGTGACATGTGAATACAACACACAGAGTTGCAATTTTCTGTTCATTGATCAGTTTACTAACACAGTTTTCTTGATCTGCTTTGGGATATTTCTTTGCCCAATGAAGCTAACGGTGTCAAAGGAATTATCTTCAGATAAAAAGTAGAAAGAAGCTTTCTGAGAAACTGCTTTGTGATGTGTGAATTCAACTCACTGAGTTACAGTAGTATTTCATGGAGCTGTTTTTTCTAGTCCAGTTTTTGTTGAATCTGAGAACCGATATTTCGGATAGCCTGGAGGAGTATAGAGGCAAAGGAAATATCCCCAGATAAAAACGAGAAAGAAAATTTCTGAGAAAATGTCTTTTTGATCTCTGAGTTCATCTCACAGATTTCCACCTTTTTTTTTCATGTAGCTATTTGCTAACACTTTTCTAGTGGAATCTGCAAAGTGATATTTGGGAGCACTTTGAAGGATACAGTGAAAATGGAAATATCTTTAGATAAAAACTGAAAGGAAGTGTTCTGAGAAACGTCTATATGACCTGTACATTCATTTCACAGAGTTCCACCTTTCTGTTCATGTAGCTGTTTGCTAAACTCTTCTCGTGGAATCTGCTAAGTGATATTTGGGAGCGCATTGACGGCTACAGTGAAAACGGAAATATCTTCAGATAAAAAGTGAAAAGAAGCATTCTGAGAAACTGCATTGTGACGTGTGAATGCAACTCAGAGAGTTGTGCTTTTCTGTTCATTGATTAGTTTGCTAACACAGTTCTTTTGAAATCTTCAGTGGGATATTACTTTGCCCAATGAAGCTAATGGTGACAAAGGAAATATCTTCAGATAAAAAGTAGAAAGAAGCTTTCTGAGAAACTGCTTTGTGATGTGTGAATTCAACTCACTGAGTACAGCAGTATTTCATGGAGCTGTTTGCTAGTCCACTTTTTGTTGAATCTGAGAACCAATATTTCAGATCGCTTGGAGGAGTATACAGCCAAAGGAAATATCCCCAGATAAAAACGAGAAAGTAGATTTGTGACAAATATCTTTCTGATCTCTGAATTCATCTCACAGAGTTCCACCTTTCTGTTCACGTAGCTGTTTGCGAACACTCTTCTCGTGGAATCTGCAAAGTGATATTTGGGACCACATGGAGGGTTACAGAGAAAAAGGAAATATCTTCAGATAAAATGTGAAAGGAAGCATTCTGAGAAACTTCTGTGTGACCTGTGCATTCATGTTACAGACTTCCACCTTTCTGCTCATGTAGCTGTTTGGTAACACTCTTCTCGTGGAATCTACTAAGTGATATTTGGGAGCGTACTGAGGGATACAGTGAAAAAGGAAATATCTTCAGATAAAAACAGAAAAGAAGCGTTCTGAAAAACTGATTTGTGACATGTGAATGCACCTCACAGAGTTGCCCTTTTCTGTTCATTGATCAGTTTGCTAACACAGTTTTTTTGAAATCTGCAGTGCGATATTTCTTTGCCCAATGAAGCTTACAGTGACAAAGGAAATATCTTCATATAAAAAGTAGAAAGAGGATTTCTGAGAAACTGCTTTGTGATGTGTGAATTCAACTCACTGAGTTATAGCTGTATTTCATGGAGCTGTTTGCTATTCCAGTTTTTGTTGAATCTGAAAACCGATATTTCGGATCACTTGGAGGAGTATACAGCCAAAGGAAATATCGCCAGATAAAAACGAGAAAGAAGATTTCTGAGAAATGTCTTTCTGATCTCTGAGTTTATCTCACAGAGTTCCACCTATCTGTCATGTAGCTGTTTGCTAACACTCTTCTCGTGGAATCTGCAAAGTGATATTTGGGAATGCATTGAGGGCTACAGTGAAAAAGGAAATATCTTCAGAAAAGAACTGTAAGGAAGCATTCTGACAAACTTCTATGTGACACGTGCATTCATCTCACAGAGTTCCACCTTTCTGTTCATGTAACTATGTGCTAACACTTTTCTCGTGGTATTTGCTCACTGATATTTGGTAGCACATAGAGGGCTACAGTGAAAAAGGAAATAACTTCAGATAAAAAGTGAAAAGAAGCATTCTGAGAAACTGCATTATGACGTGTGAATGCCACTTCCAGAGTCACACTTTTCTGTTCATTGATCAGTTTGCTAACACAGTTTTCTTGAAATCTGCAGTGGGATATTTCTTTGCCCAGTGAAGCTTATGGTGACAAAGGAAATATCTTTAGATAGAAAGTAGAAAGAAACTTTCTGAGAAACTGCTTTGTGAAGTGAGAATTCAACTCACTGAGTTACAGCTGTATATCTTGGAGCTGTTTGCTAGTCCAATTTTTGTTGAATCTGAGAACCGATATTTCAGATCAGTTGGAGGAGTATACAGCCAAAGGAAATATCCCCAGATAAAAACGAGAAAGGAGATTTCTGAGTAATCACTTTCTGATCTCTGAATTCATCTCACAGAGTTCCACCTTTCTGTTCATGTAGCTGTTTGCTAACACTCTTCTCGTGGAATCTGCAAAGTGATATTTCGACGGTTTGAGGGTTACAGAGAAAAAGGAAATATCTTCAGATAAAAAGTGAAAGGAAGCATTCTGAGAAACTTCTATGTGACCTGTGCATTCATCTCACAGAGTTCCACCTTTCTGTACATATAGCTGATTGCTAACACTTTTCTCGTGGTATCTGCTAAGTGATATTTGGGAGCACATAGAGGGCTACAGTGAAAAAGGAAATATCTTCAGATAAAAAGTGAAAAGGGGCATTCTGAGAAACTGCAATGTGACATGTGAATGCCACACTCATGTGTTACACTTTTCGGTTCATTGATCAGTTTGCGAACTAGGTTTTCTTGAAATCTGCAGTGGGATATTTCTTTGCCCAATGAAGCTTACAGTGACAAAGGAAATATCTTCAGATAAAAAGTAGAAAGAATCTTTCTGAGAAACTGCTTTGTGATGTGTGAATTAATCTCACTGAGTTACAGCTGTATTTCATGGAGCTGTTTGCTAGTTCACTGTTTGTTGAATCTGAGAACCGATATATCGGATCGCTTGGAGGAGTACACAGACAAAGGAAATATCCCCAGATAACAATGAGAAAGAAGACCTCTGATAAATGACTTTCTGATCTTTGAGTTCATCCCACAGAACTCCACCTTTGGGTTCATGTAGCTGTTTGCTAACAGTCTTCTCGTAGAATATGCAAAGTGATATTTTGGAGAGCATTTAGGGTTATAGTGAAAAAGGAAATATCTTCAGATAAAAACTGAAAGGAAGCATTTTGAGAAACTTCTATGGGACCTGCGCATTTATCTCACAAAGTTCCACATTTCTGTTCATGTAGCTGTTTGCTAACATTCTTCTCATGGAATCTGCTAAGTGATATTTGGGTGCTCATTGATGGCTACAGTGAAAATGGAAATATCTTCAGATAAAAAGTGAAAAGAAGCTTTCTGAGAAACACCATTGTGAAGTGTGAATGCATCTTCCACAGTTACACTTTTCTGTTCATTGATCGTTTGCTAACACAGTTTTCTTGAAATCTGCAGTGGGATATTACTTTGCCCAATGAAACTTACAGTGACAAAGGAAATATCTTCAGATAAAAAGTAGAAAGAAGCTTTCTGAGAAACTGCTTTGTGATGTGTGAATTCAACTATGTGAGTTACAGATATATTTCATTGAGCTGTTTGCTAGTCCAGTTTTTGTTGAATCTGAGAAACGATATTTCGGATCGCTTGGAGGAGTATACAGCCAAAGGAAATATCCCAGATAAAAACGAGAAAGAAGGTTTCTGAGAAATGACTTTCTGATCTCTGACTTCATCTCACAGAGTTCCACCTTTCTGTTCATGTAGCTGTTTGCTAACACTCTTCTCGTGGAATCTGCAAAGTGATATTTTGGGACGCAATGAGGTTTACAGTGAAAAAGGAAATATCTTCAGATAAAAACTGAAAGGAGGCATCCTGAGAAACTTCTATGTGACCTGTGCATTCATCTCACAGAGTTCCACCTTTCTGTTCATGTAGCTGTTTGCTAACACTCTTCTCGTGTTATCTGCTAAGTGATATTGGGGAGTGCATTGAGGGCTTCAGTAAAAAAGGAAATATCCTCAGATAAAAACTGAAAAGAAGCGTTCTGAGAAACTTCGTTGTTACGTGTGAATGCAACATCCAGTGTTACACTTTTCTGTTCATTGATCAGTTTACTAATACAGTTTTCTTGAAATCTGCTTTGGGATATTTCTTTGCCCAATGAAGCTTACAGTGACAAAGGAAATATCTTCAGATGAAAAGTAGAAAGAAGCTTTCTGAGAAACTGCTTTGTGATGTGTGAATTCAACTCACTGAGTTACAGCTGTATTTCATGGAGATGTTTGCTAGTCCAGTTTTTGTTGAATCTGAGAACTGATATTTCGGATCGCTAGGAGGAGTATACAGCCAAAGGAAATATCCCCAGATAAAAACGAGAAAGAAGATTTCTGAGAAATGTCTTTCTGATCTCTGAGTTCATCTCACAGATTTTCACCTTTCTGTTCACGTAGCTGTTTAATAACACTCTTCTCGTGGAATCTGCTAAGTAATATTTGGGAGCACATTGATGGCTACAGTGAAAAAGGAAATATCTTCAGATAAAAAGTGAAAAGAAGCGTTCTGAGAAACTGCATTATGACGTGTGAATGCAACTCACAGAGTTACAGTTTTCTGTTCATTGATCACTTTGCTAACACAGTTTTCTTGAAGATTATGGTGACAAGGGAAATATCTTCAGATAAAAAGTAGAAAGAAGCTTTCTAAGAAACTGCTTTGTGATGTGTGAATTCAACTCACTGAGTTACAGCTGTATTTTATCTGGTCCTGCCTAGTCCAGTCTTTGTTGAATCTGAGAACTGATATTTCGGATCGCTAGGAGGAGTATACAGCCAAAGGAAAAATCCCCAGATAAAAACGAGAAAGAAGATTTCTGAGAAATGACTTTCTGATCTCTGAGTTCATCTCACAGAGTTCCAGTTTTCAGTTCTTGTAGCTGTTTGCTAACACTCTTCTCGTGGAATCTGCAAAGTGATATTTGGGACCGCACTGAGGGTTACAGAGAAAAAGGAAATATCTTAAGATAAAAACTGAAAAGAAGCATTCTGAGAAACTTATGTGTGACTTGTGAATTCATCTCACAGAGTTCCACCTTTCTGTCTGTGTAGCTGTTTACTAACACTTTTCACGTTGTATCTGCTAAGTGATATTTGGGAGCGCATTGAGGGCTACAGTGAAAAAGGAAATATCTTCAGATAAAAACTGAAAAGAAGCATTCTGAGAAACTGCAATGTGACATGTGAATGCAACTTCCAGAGTTACACATTTCTTTTCATTCATCAGTTTGCTAACACAGTTTTCTTGAAATCTGCTTTGGGATATTTCTTTGCCCAATGAAGAAGGGAATATCTTACAGTGAAGAAGGAAATATCTTACAGTGAAGAAGGAAATATCTTCAGATAAAATTTACATAGAGGCTTTTTGAGAAACTGCTTTCTGATGTGTGAATTCAACTCACTGGGTTAAAGCTGTATTTCCTGGAGGTGTTTGCTAGTCCGGTTTTTGTTGAATCCAAAAACCAATATTTCGGATCACTTGGAGGAGTATACAGCCAAAGGAAATATCACCAGATAAAAACGAAAAAGAAGATTTCTGAGAAATTACTTTCTGATCTCTCAGTTCATCTCACAGAGTTCCACCTTTCTGTTCATGTAGCTCTTTGCTCGCAGTCTTCTCTTGGAATCTGCTAAGTTATATTTGGGAGTGCATTGACCCCTACAGTGAAAAAGGTAATATCTTCAGATAAAAACTGAAAAGAAGCGTTCGGAGAAACTGCATTGTGACATGTGAATGCAACACACAGAGTTGCAATTTTCCGTTCATTGATCAGTTTGCTAACACAGTTTCCTTGAAATCTGCAGCAGGATATTTCTTTGCCCAATGAAGCTAACGGTGACAAAGGAAATATCTTCAGATAAAAAGTACAAAGAAGCTTTCTGAGAAACTGCTTTTTGATGTGTGAATTCAACTCACTCTGTTACAGCTGTATTACGTGGAGCTGTCTCGTAGTCCAGGTTTTGATGAATCTGAGAATCGATATTTCGGATTGCTTGGAGGAGTATACAGCCAAAGGAAATGTCACCAGATCAAAACAAGAAAGAAGATATCTGAGAAATGACTCTCTGAACTCTGAGTTCACCTCACGGAGTTCAACATTTCTGTTCACATAGCTGTTTGCTAACACTCTCCTCGTGGAATCTGCTAAGTGAAATTTGGGAGTGTATTGAGGGCTACAGTGAAAAAGGAAATATCTTCAGATAAAAACTGAAAAGAAGCATTCTGAGAAACTACATTGTGACGTGTGAAGGCAACTCATAGAGTTACACTATTCTGTTAATTGATCAGTTTGCTAACACAGTTTTCTTGAAATCTGCAGTAGGATATTTCCTTGCCCTATGAAGCTTATGGTGACAAAGGAAATATCTTCAGGTACACACTAGAAAGAGGCTTTCTGAGAAACTGCTTTATGAAGTGTGAATTCAACTCACTAAGTTACAGCTGTATTTCATGGAGCTGATTGCTAGAACAGTTTTTGTTGAATCTGAAAACCGATATTTCGGATCGCTTGGAGGAGTATACAGCCAAAAGAAATATCCCCAGATAAAAACGAGAATGAAAATTTCTGAGAAATGCCTTTCTGATCTCTGAGTTCATTTCACAAAAGTCCATGTTTCTGTTCATGTAGCTGTTTGCTAACACTCTTCTGGTAGAGTCTGCTAAGTGATATTTTGAACACATTGACGGCTGCAGTGAAAAAAGATATATCTTCAGAAAAAACTGAAAAGAAGCGTTCTGAGAAACAGAATTGATACCTGTGAATGTAACTCACAGAGGTACCATTTTCTGTTCATTGATCAGTTTGCTAACACAGTTTTCTTGAAATATGCAGTGGGATATATCTTCGCCCAATGAAGCTTACAGTGATAAAGAAAATATCTTCAGATAAAAAGTAGAAAGAAGCTTTCTGAGAAACTGCTTTGTGATGTGTGAATTCAACGCACTGAGTTACAGCTGTATTTCATGGAGCTGTTTGTTAGACTAGTTTTTGTTGAATCTGAGAACCGATATTTCTGATCGCTTGGCGGAGTATACAGCCAAAGGAAATATCGCCAGATAAAAACGAGAAAGAAGATTTCTGAGAAATGTCTTTCTCATCTCTGAGTTCATCTCACAGAGTTCCACCTTTATGTTCATATAGCTCTTTGCTCACACACTTCTCGTGGAATCAGCTATTGGATGTCCTTTGATGGCTACAGTGAAAAAGGAAATATCTTCAGATAAAAACTGAAAAGAGGCATTCTGAGAAACTACATTGTAAGGGGTGAATGCAACCCACAGAGTTACACTTTTCTGTTCATTCATCAGTTTGCTAACACAGTTATCTTCAAATCTGTACTGTGATATTTCCTTGCCCAAAAAAGCTTTCGGTGACAAGGAAAATATCTTCAGGTAAAAAGTAGAAAAAAGCTTTCTGAGAAACTGCTTTGCGATGTGTGAATTCAACTCCCTGAGTTACAGCTGTATTTCGTGGAGTTGTTTGCTAGTCCTGTTTCTGGGGAATCTGAGAACTGATATTTCAGATCTCTTTGAAGACTATAGGGCCAAAGGAAATATCCTCTGATAAATATGAGAAAGAAGTTTTCTGAGAAACTTCTTTGTGATCTGTGAATTCATCTCAGAGAGTTACATATTTCCCCTCAAGAAGCCTTTCGCTAAGATTGTTCTTGTAGACTTTGCAAAGCGATATTTGGGAGCCAATAAAGGGCTATTCTGAAAAAGAAATTATCCTCAGATAAAAACTGGAAATAGGCTTTCTGAGAAACTGCTTCGTGATGTGTGACTTCTACTCACTGAGTTACAGCTGTATTTCCTGGAGCTGTTTGCTAGCCCTGTTTCTGTGGAATCTGAAAACTGATAGTTCAGATCCCTTTGAAGTCTATAAGGCCAAAGGAAATATCCTCCAATATAAATGAGAAAGAAGCTTTCTGAGAAACATCTTTGTGATCTGTGAACTCATCTCACAGAGATACAGCTTTCCCCTCAAGAAGCCATGCGCTACGACTGTTTTTATGGAATTTGCAAAGTGATATTTGGAAGCCCATGGAGGGCTATGATGAAAAAGAAAATATCCTCACATAAAAACTGGAAGGAAGATTTCTGAGAAACTGCTTTGAGATGTGTGACTTCCACTCACAGATTTACAACTGTATTTCATGGAGTCGTTTGCTAGCCCTGTTTCTGTGGAATCTGAGAACTGATATTTCAGATCCCTTTGAAGACCATAGGGTGAAAGGAAATATCCTCTGAATAAAAATGAGAAAAAATCTTTCTGAGAAACTTCTTTGTGATCTGTGAATTCATCTCACTGAGATACATCTTTCCCTTCAGGAAGCCAATTGCTAATACTGTTTTTGTGGAATTTGCAAAGTGATATGTGGAAGCCCAACGAGGCCTATGGTGAAAAAGAAAATATACTCAGATAAAAACGGGAAAGAAGCTTTCGAAGAAACTGCTTTGTGACGTGTGACTTCCACTCACAGATTTACAGATGTTTTTCTGGAGCCTTTTGCTAGCCCTGTTTCTGTGGAATCTGAGAACTGATATTTAGGATCCCTTTGAAAACTATAGGGTCCAAGGAAATATCCTCCAATCAATATGAGAAAGAAGCTTTCTTAGAAACTTCTTTGTGATCTGTGAATTCATCTTGCAGAGTTACAGCTTTCCACTCAAGAAGCCGTTCGCTAAGACTGTTTTTGTGGAATTTGCAAAGTGATATTTGGAAGCCCATGGAGGGCTATGGTGAAAAGGAAAATATCCTCAGATAAAAACTTGAAAGAAGCGTTCTGAGAAACTATATTGTGACCTGTGATTGCAACTCATAGAGTTACACTTTCCTTTTCATTGATCCGTTAGCTAACACTGTGTTCATGAAATCTGCATTCGGATATTTCATAGCGCAATGAAGCTTACGGTGACAAAGGAAATATCCTCAAATAAAAACAAGAAAGAGCTTTGTGAGAAACATCTTTGTGATATGTGAATTCATCTCACCGAGTTACAACTTTGTCTTCTTGAAGCAGTTTGCTAACAGTGATTTGGGGATTATGAAAAGTGATATTTGGGAGCTCATTGAGGGCTATAGTGAAAAACTAAATATACTCAGATAAAAACGGTGAAGAAGATTTGTGAGAACCTGCTTTGGGATGTGTGACTTCCACTCACTGAGTTACAGCTGTATTTCATGGAGCCGTTTCCTAGACATGTTTCTGTGGAATCTCAGAACTGATATTTCGGATCCCTTTGAAGACTACAGGGCCATAGGAAATATCCTCTGATAAAAATGTAAAGAAGCCTTCTGAGATACTTCTTTGTGATCTATGAATTCATCTCACAGAGTTACATCTTTCCCCTAAAGAAGTCTTTTGGTAAGACTGTTCTTGTGGAATTCAGCATTCTGCTCAAGGAGCAGTTTGCTAAGACTGTTCTTGTGGAATTTTCAAAGTGATATTTGGAAGACAATGGAGGGCATTGGTGAATAAGAAAATAAATCGATAAAAACTGGAAAGAAGCTTTCGGAGAAACAGTTTTGTGAATATGACTTCCACTCACTGCGTTACACTGTATTTCATGGAGCCATTTGCTAGCCCTGCTGCTGTGGAATCTGAGAACTGATATTTTGGTTTCCTTTGAAGTCTATAGGGTCAAAGAAATATCCTCTGATAAAAATGAGAAAGAAGCTTTCTGAGAAACATCTCTGTAAAATGTGAATTCATCTCACAGAGATACAGCTTTCCTCTCAAGCAGCCGTGCACTAAGACTGTTCCTGTGGAATTTCCAAAGTGATGTTTGGAAGCCCATGGAGGGATATCGTGAAAAAGAAAAAATCGTCAGATAAAAACTGGAATGAAGCTTTCTGAGAAACTGCTTTGTGATGTGTGACTTCCACTCACTGAGTTACAGCGATATTTCATAGAGCTGTTTGCTAGCCCTGTTTCTGTGGAATATGAGAACTGATATTCCGGATCCCTTTGAAGACTATAGGGCCAAAAGAAATATCCTCCGAAAAAAAGAGAAGGAAGTTTTCTGAGAAACTTCTTTGTGATCTGTGAATTCATCACACAGAGTTACAGCTTTCCCCTCAAGAAGCTGTTCCCTAAGTCAGTTCATGTGGAATTTGCAAAGTGGTATTTTTAAGCCCATGGAAGGCTATGGTGAAAAAGAAAATATCCTCAGATAAAAAATGGAAATTGCTTTGCGATATTTGACTTCCACTCACTGAGTTCCAGCTGTATTTCGTGGAGCTGTTTGCTAGCCTTATTTCTCTGGAATCTGAGAACTGATATTTCAGATCCCTTGGAAGACTATAGGGCCAAAGGAAATATTCTCCGATAAAAAAGAGAAAGAAGCCTTCTGAGAATCTTCTTTGTGGTCTGTGAATTCATCTCACAGAGTTACAGCTTTCTCTTCAAGAAGAGTCCTGTTTCTATGAAAGCTCAGAACTGATATTTCGGATTCCATTGAAGAGCATAGGAGCAATGGAAATATCCTCCGATAAAAAAGTGAAGGAAGCTTTCTGAGAAACTTCTTTGAGAACTGTGAATTCATCACACAGAGTTACCGCTTTCCTCTCAAGAAGGCGTTCGCTAAGACTTTTCCTGTGGAATTTGCAAAGTGATATTTAGAAGTCCATGGAGGCCTAGGGTGAAAAAGAAAATATCCTCAGATAAAAATTGGAAAGAAGTTTTCTGAGAAACTGCTTTGTGATGTGTGATTTCCACTCACCTAGTTACAGCTGAATATCGTGGAGATGTTTGCTAGCGCTGTTTCTGTAGAATCTGAGAACTGATATTTCGGATCCCTTGAAGAGCATAGGGACAAAGGAAATATCCTCCAATGAAAACGAGAAAAAACGTTTCTGAGAAACTTCTTTGTGATCCATGAATTCATCACACAGAGTTACAGCTTTCCCCTCAAGAAGCCGTTTGCTAAGAGTGTTCTTCTGGAATTTTCAAACTGCTTTGTGATGTGTGACTTCCACTCACTGAGTTACAGCTGTATTTCATGGAAACTGTTGCTAGCCCTGTTTCTGTGGAATCTGAGAACTGATATTTCGGATCCCTTGGAAGACTATAGGGCCATAGCACATATCTTCCGATAGAAATGAGAAACAAGTTTTCTAAGAAACTTCTTTGTGATATGTGAATTCATCACACAGAGTTACAGCTTTCCCCTAAAGAACCGATTGCTAAGACTGTTCTTGTGGAATTTGCAAAGTGATATTTAGAAGCCCATGTAGGGCTTTGGTGAAAAAGAAAATATCCTCAGATAAAAACTGGAAGGAAGCTGTCTGAGAAACCATTCTCCAGTGTATGACTTCCACTCACTGAGTTACAGCTGTATTTCGTGGACCCGTTTGCTAGCCCTGTTTCTGTGGAATCTCAGAACTAAAATTTCGGATTCCTTTGTATAGTACAGGACCAAAGGAAATATCTTCCAATAAAAAGTGAAGGAACCTTTCTGAGAAATATGTTTGTGATATGAGAATTCATCTCACAGAGTTGCAGCTTTCCCCTCAAGAAGCTTTTCGCTAAGCCTGTTCTTGTTCAATTTGCAATATGATATTTGGAAGCCCATGGAGGGTTATGGTGAAAAAGAAAATATCCTCGGAGAAAAACTGGAAAAAAGCTTTCTGAGAAACTGCTTTGTGATGTGTGACTTCCACTCACTGAGTTACTGCTGTATTTCCTAGAGCCGTTTGCTAGCCCTGTTTCTGTAGATTCTGAGAACTGATATTTTGGATCCCTTGAAGAGTATAGGTACAAAGAAAATATCCTCCGATGAAATGAGAAAGAAACTTTATGAGAAACTTCTTTGTGATCTATGAATTCATCACACAGAGTTACAGCTTTCCCCTCAAGAAGCCGTTTTATAAGAATGTTCTTATGGAATTCGCAAAGTGATATTTGCAAGCCTTAGAGGGCTATGGTGAAAAAGGAAATATCCCTAGAGAAAAACTGAAAAGAAGCTTTCTGAAACACTGCTTTGTGATGTGTCACTTCCACTCACAGAGTTACATCTGTATTTCGTGGATCTCTTTGCTAGCCTTATCTCTGTGGAAACTGAGAACAGATATTTTGGAACCCTTTGAAGGCTACAGCGCCAAAGGAAATATCCTCCGATAACAAAGAGAAAGAAGCTTTCTGAGAAAGTTCTTTGTATTCTGTGAAAACATCTCACAGAGTTATAGCTTTCCCCTCAAGAAGCCTTTGGCTAAGACTGTTCTTGTGGAATTTGCAAAGTGATATTTGGAAGCCCATGGATGGCTATGGTGAAAAAGAAAATATCTTCAGATAAAAACTGGAAAGAAGCTTTCTGAGAAACTGCTTTGTGATGTGTGGCTTCCACTCACTGAGTTACACGTGTATTTCGTGGATATGTTTGCTAGCTCTGTTTCTGAGGTGTCTAAAAACTGATATTTCGCATTCTTGAATACTATAAGGCCAAAGGAAATATCCTCCGATAAAAATGAGAAAGAAGCTTTCTGAGAAACTTCTTTGTGATTGGTGAATTCATAACGCAGAGTTACAGTTTTCCCCTCAGGAAGCCGTTCGCTAAGATTGTTCTTGTTGAATTTTCATAATGATATTTGGAAGCCCATGGACGGCTATGGTGAAAAAGAAAATATCCTCAGAGAAAAACTGGAAAGAACTTTCTTGAGAAACTGCTTTGTCATGTGTGACGTCCACACACTGAGTTACAGATATATTTCGTGGAGCTGTTTGCTAGCCTTATTACCTTGGAATATGGGAACTGATATTAAGAATTCCTTAGAAGACTATAGGGCCAAAGGAAATATCCTTCGATAAAAATGAGAAAGAAGGTTACTGAGAAACTTCTTTGTGATCTGTGAATTCATCTCACAGAGATACAGCTTTCACCCTAGAAGCCGATCTTTAAGACTGTTCTAGTAGAATGTGCAAAGTGATATTTCGAAGCCCATGGAGGGTTATGGTGAAAAAAAATATATCCTCAGATGAAAACTGGAAGGAAGCTTTCTGAGAAACTGCTATCTGATGTGTTACTGCTTCTCACTGAATTACAGATGTATTTCTTGCATCTGTTTGCTAGCCTTACATCTGTGAAATCTGAGAGCTAATATTTCAGATCCCTTGAAGACTACAGGGCCAAGGGAAATATCTTCGAAAAAAAATGAGAAAGAAGCTTTCAGAGAAACTTCTTTGTGATCTGTGAATTCATCTCAGAGTTACAGCTTCCCCTTAAGAAGCCGTTCGCTAAGACTGCTCTTGAGGAATTTGCAAAGTGATACATGGAAGCCCATTGAGGGCGATGGTGGAAAAGAAAATATTCTCAGAGAAAAACTAGAAAGAAGCTTTCTGAGAAACTGCTTTGTGATGTGTGACTTCCACTCACTGAGTAACAGCTGTATTTCATAGACCTGTTTGCTAGCCTTATTTCTGTGGAATCTGAGAACTGATATTTCGGTTCCATTTGAAGACTATAGTGCCAAAGGAAATACCCTCTGATAAAAATGAGAAAGAAGCCTTTTGAGAAACTTCCTTGTGATCTGTGAATACATCACAGAGAGTTACAGCTTTCCCCTCAAGAAGCCTTTCGATGAGACTGTTCTTGTGGAATTTGGAAAGTGGTATTTGGAAGCCCATGGAGCGCTATGGTGAAAAAGATAATATCCTCAGATAAAAACTGGAAAGAAGCTATCTGAGAAACTGCTTTGTGTTCTGTTAATTCATCTCACAGAGTTGCATCTTTCCCCTCAAGAAGTCGTTCGCTAAGACTGTTCTTGTGGAATTTGCAATATGATATTTGGAAGCCCAAAGAGGGCTATGGCGAAAAAGAAAATATCCTCAGATAAAAAGTTGAAAGAAGCTTTCTAAGGAACTGCTTTGTATTCTGTTAATTCATCTCACAGAGTTACAGCTTTCCCCTCAAGAAGTCGTTGGCTAAGACTGTTCTTGTGCAATTTGCAAAGTGATATTTGGAAGCCCATAGAGGGCTATGGTGAAAAAGAAAATATCCTCGGATAAAAACTGGAAAGAAGCTTTCTGAAAAACTACTTACTGATGTGTGACTTCCACTCACTGAGTTACAGCTGTATTTCGTGGAGCTGTTTGCTAGCCTTATTTCTGTGGAATCTGAGAACAGATATTTCGGATCCCTTTGAAGACTATAGGGCCAAAGGAAATAACCTCCAATAAAAAAGAGAAAGGCGCTTTCTGAGAAACTTCTTTGTGATCTGTGAATTCATCTCACAGAGTTACAGCTTTCCCTTCAAGAAGCCGTTCACTAAGACTGTTCTTGTGGAATTTGCTAAGTGATATTTAGAAGCCCATGTTGGGCTATGGAGAAAAAGAAAATATGCTCAGATAAAAACTGGAAAGAAGCTTTCTGAGAAACTGCTTTGTGTTCTGTTAATTCACCTCACGGAGTTCCAGCTTTCCCCTCAAGAAATCGTTCGCTAAGACTGTTCTTGTGGAATTTGCAAAGTGATACTTGGATGCCCATAGAGGGCTATGGTGAAAAAGAAAATATCATCAGATTAAAACTTTAAAGAAGCTTTCTGAGAAAATACTTTGTTATTTGTAACTTCCACTCACTGAGTTACAGCTGTATTTCATGGAGCTGTTTGCTAGCCTTATTTCTGCGGAATCTGAGAACTGATATTTCGGATCCTTTTGAACACTATATGGCCAAAGGAAATATCCTTCGATAAAAATGAGAAAGTAGTTACCTGAGAAACTTCTTTGTGATCTGAGAATTCATCACACAGAGTTACAGCTTTCCCCTCAAGAAGCCTTTCACTAAGACTGTTCTTGTGGAATTTGCAAAGTGATATTTGGAAGCCCATAGAAGGCTATGGAGAAAAAGAATGTATCCTCAGATAAAAACTGGAAAGAGGATTCTTGAGAAACTGCTTTGTGATGTGTGAGTTCCACTCACTGAGTTACAGCTGTATTTCATGGAGCTGTTTGCCAACATTATTTCTGTGGAATCAGAGAACTGATATTTCGGATCCCTTTGAAATTTTTAGGACCAAAGGGATTAGCCTCAGAGAAAAAAGAGAAAGAAGCTTTCTGAGAAACTTCTTTGTGTTGTGTTAATTCATCTCAAAGAGTTACAGTTTTCCCCTCAAGAAGCCTTTCACTGATTCCACTTTATGGAAATTGCAAATGATATTTGGAAATCCATGGTGGGCTACGTTGAAAAAGAAAATATCCTTGGATAAAAACTGGAAAGAAGCTTTCTAATAAACTGTTTTGTTTTCTGTTAATTCATCTCACAGAGTTACAGCTTTCCATTCAGGAAGCCTTTCACTAAGACTGTTCTTGTGGCATTTGCAAAGTGAGACTTCGAAGCTCATGGAGAGCTAGGGTGAAAAAGAAAAAATCCTCAGATTAAAATTGGAAAGAAGCTTTCTGAGAAACTGCTTTGTGTTCCATAAATTGATCTCATGGAGTTACAGTTTTCCCCTCAAGAAGCCGTTCGGTAAGACTGTTCTTGTAGAATTTTCCTAGTGATACTTGGAAGGCCAAGGTGGGCAATTTTGAAAAAGAAAATATCATCAGATAAAAACTGGAAACAAGTTTTCTGAGAAACTACTTTGAGATCTATTAATTCGTCTCACAGATTTACAGCTTTCCTCCCAAGAAGCCGTTCGCTAAGAATGTTCTTGTGGAATTTGCAAAGTGATATTTGGAAGCCCATGGAGGGCTATGGTGAAACAGAAAATATCATCAGATAAAAACTGGAAACAAGTTTTCTGAGAAACTACTTTGTGCTCTATTAATTCGTCTCACAGAGTTACAGCTTTCCACTCAAGAAGCCGTTCGCTAAGAATGTTCTTGTGGAATTTACAAAGTGATATTTAGAAGCCAATAGAGGACTACTGTGAAAAAGAAATTATCCTCAGATATAAAATGGAAAGAAGATTTCTGAGAAACTGCTTTGTGATATGTGGCTTCCACTCACTGATTTACAGCTGTATTTCGTGGAGCTGTTTGCTAGCATTGTTTCTGTGCAATCTAAGAACTGATATTTCGGATACCTTTGAAGACTATAGGGCCAAAGGAAACATCCTCTGCTAAAAATGAGAAAGAAATTTACTGAGAAACATCTTTGTGTCTGTTAATTCATCTCACAGAGTTACAGATTTCCCCTCATGAAGTGTTGCGCTAAGACTGTTCTTGAGGAATTTGCAAAGTGATATTTGGAAGCCCATAGAAGGCTATGGTGAAAAAAAATATATACTCTGATAAAAACTGGAAAGACGCTTTTTGAGAAACTGCTTTGTGATGTGTGAATTCCACTCACTGAGTTACAGCTGTATTTCGTGGTGCTGTTTGCTATATTATTTCTGTGGAATCTGGGAACTGATATTTCCGATCTCTTTGAAATTTTTAGGGACAAAGGAGATATCCTCCGATAAAAAAGAGAAAGAAGCTCTCTGAGAAACTTCTTTGTGATGTGTGAATTCATCTCAAATAGTGACAGTTTCCCCCTCAAGAAGGCTTTCGCTAATTTCACTTTGTGGAATTTGCAAAGTGATATTTGGAAGCCCATCGAGGGCTGTGGTAAAAAAGAAAATATCCTCAGATAATAACTGGAAATAAGCATTCTGAGAAACTTGTCTGTGATCTGTGAATTCATCTCCCAGAATTACAGCTTACCCCTCAAAAAGCCTTTTGCTAAGACTGTTCTTCTGGAATTTGCAAAGAGATATTTGGAAGCCCATGGTGGGCTATGTTGAAAAAGAAAATATCCTCTGGTAAAAACTGGAAAGAAGTTTTCCCAAAAACTGCTTTGTGATGTATGACTTCCACTCACTGATTACAAGAGTATTTCGTGCAGCTGTTGGCTAGCCTTATTTTGTGGAATCTAAGAACTGATATTTCGGATCCCATTGAAGAGTATAGGGCCAAAGGAAATATGCTCCAATAAAAATGAGAAAGAAGCTTTTCACAGAGTTACAGCTTTCACCTCAAGAAGCCTTTCGCTAAAACTCTTCCTGTGGAATTTGCAAAGTGATATTTAGAAGCCCATGGAGGGCTATGGTGAAAAACAAAATATCCTCAGATAAAAACTGGAAAGAAGTTTTCTGAGAAACTAGTTTGTGTTATGTTAATTCATCTCACAGTGTTACTGCTTTCCCCTCAAGAAGCCGTTCACTAAGGCGGTTCTTGTGGAATTTGAAAAGTGAAATTTGGAAGCTAACAGAGGGCTATCGTGAAAAAGAAAATGTACTCAGATAAAAACTGGAAAGAAGCTTTCTGAGAAACTGCTTTGTAATGTGTGACTTCCACTCACTGAGTTACAGTTTAATTTCGTGGGGCTGTTTGCTAGCCTTATTTCTGTGGAATCTGAGAACTGATATTTCGGATCCCTTTGAAGACTACAGGGGCATAGGAAACATCCTCCGCTAAAAATGAGAAAGAAGCTTCCTGAGAAACTTCCATGTGATCTGTGAATTCATCACACAGAGTGACAGCTTTCCCCTCAAGAAGTCTTTCACTAAGACTGTTCTTGTGGAATTTCACAGTGATACTAGGAAGCCCATAGAGGGCTTTGGTGAAAAAGAAAATATCCTCAGAAAAAAACTGGAAAGAAGATTTATGAGAAACTGCTTTGTGATGTATGACTTCCACACATTGAGTTACAGCTTTATTTCGTGGAACTGTTTGCTAGCCTTATTTCTGTGCAATCTGAGAACTGATATTTCGGTTCCATTTAAAGACTATAGGGCCAAAGGAAATACCTTCCGATAAAAATGAGAAAGAAGCCTTTTGAGACACTTCCTTGTGATCTGTGAATTCATCTCACAGAGTTCCAGCTTTCCCCTCAAGAAGCCTTTCGCTGAGATTGTTCTTGTGGAATTCGGAAAGTGGCATTTGGAAGCCCATGGAGCGCTATGGTGAAAAAGATAATATCCTCAGATAAAAACTGGAAAGAAGATTTCTGAGAAACTACTTTGTGTTCTGTTAATTAGTCTCACAGAGTTTCATCTTTCCCCTCAAGAAATCGTTCGCTAAGACTGTTGTTGTGCAATTTTCAATGTGATATTTGGAAGCCCAAAGAGGGCTATGGCGAAAAAGAAAATATCCTCAGATAAAAAGTTGAAAGAAGCTTTCTAAGGAACTGCTTTGTATTCCGTTAATTCATCTCACAGAGTTACAGCTTTCCCCTCAAGAAGTCGTTGGCTAAGACTGTTCTTGTGCAATTTGCAAAGTGATATTTGGAAGCCATAGAGGGCTATGGTGAAAAAGAAAATATCCCCAGAGAAAAACTGGAAAGAAGCTTTCTGAAAAACTACTTCGTGATGTGTGACTTCCACTCACTGAGTTACAGCTGAATTTCGTGGAGCTGTTTGCTAGCCTTATTCCTGTGGAATCTGAGAACAGATAATTCGGATACCAATGAAGACTATATTGAATAAGGAAATATCCTCTGATAAAAAAGAGAAAGGCGTTTTCTGAGAAACTTCTTTGTGATCTGTGAATTCATCTCACAGAGTTACAGCTTTCCCTTCAAGAAGCCGTTTGCTAAGACTGTTCTTGTGGAATTTGCAAAGTGATATTTAGAAGCCCATGTTGGGCTATGGAGAAAAAGAAAATATACTCAGATAAAAACTGGAAAGAAACTTTCTGAGAAACTGCTTTGTGTTCTCTTAATTCACCTCATGGATTTCCAGTTTTCCCCTCAAGAAGCCGTTCGCTAAGACTGTTCTTGTGGAATTTGCAAAGTGATACTTGGATGCCCATAGAGGGCTATGGTGAAAAAGAAAATATCCTCAGATTAAAATTTTAAAGAAGCTTTCTGAGAAAATACTTTGTTATTTGTGACTTCCACTCACTGAGTTACAGCTGTATTTCATGGATCTGTTTGCTAGCCTTGTTTCTGCGGAATCTGAGAACTGATATTTCGGATCCCTTTGAATACCATAGGGCCAAAGGAAACATACTTCGATAAAAATGAGAAAGAAGCTATCTGAGAAACTTCTTTGTGATCTGAGAATTCTTCGCACAGTGTTACAGCTTTCCCTTCAAGAAGCCTTTCACTAAGACTGTTCTTGTGGAATTTGCAAAGTGATATTTGGAAGCCCATGGAAGGCTATGTTGAAAAAGAATATATCCTCAGATAAAAACTGGAAAGAGGCTTTTTGAGAAACTGCTTTGTGATGTGTGAGTTCCACTCACTGAGTTACAGCTGTATTTCATGAAGCTGTTTGCTAACATTATTTCTGTGGAATCAGACAACTGATATTTCGGATCCCTTTGAAATTTTTAGGGCCAAAGGGAATAGCCTCAGAGAAAAAAGAGAAAGAAGCTTTCTGAGAAACTTCTTTGTGATGTGTTAATTCATCTCAAAGAGTTACAGTTTTCCCCTCAAGAAGTCTTTCACTGATTCCACTTTATGGAAATTGCAAATGATATTTGGAAGTCCATGGTGGGCTATGGTGAAAAAGAAAATATCCTCAGATAAAAAGTGGAAGGAACATTTCTGACAAACAGCTTTGTGTTCTGTTAATTCATCTTCCAGAGTTACAGCTTTCCCCTCAAGATGCCGTTCGCTAAGACTGTTCTTGTGTCATTTGCAAAGTGATATTTGGAAGCCCATAGAGGGCTATGGTGAAAAAGAAAATATCCTCAGATAAAAACTGGAAAGAAGCTTCCTGAGAAACTGCTGTGTGATGTGGGACTTCCACTCACTTAATTACAGCATTATTTCTTGGAGCTGTTTTCTAGCCTTATTTCTGTGGAATCTGAGAACAGATATTTCGGATCCCTTTGAAGACTATAGGGCCAAAGGAAATATCCTCGGATACCAAAGAGAAAGAAGCTTTCTGAGAAACTTCTTTGTGATCTGTGAATTCATCTCACAGAGTTACAGCTTTCCTCTCAAGGATCCTTTCGCTAAGTCTGTTCTTGTGGAATTTGGAAAGTGATATTTGGAATTCCATGGAGGGCTATGGTGAAAAAGAAAATATCCTCAGATAAATACTGGAAGGAAGCTTTCTGAGAAGCTGCTTTGTGTTCTGTTAATTCATGTCACAGAATTACAACTTTCCCCTCAAGAAGTCGTTCGCTAAGGCATTTCTTGTGGAATTTGCAAAGTGATATTTGGACACCCATAGAGGGCAATGGTGAAAAAGAAAATATCCTCAGATAAAACCTGGAAAGAAGTTTTCTGAGAAACTGCTTTGTGATGTGTGACTACCACTCACTGAGTTACAGCTGTATTTCGAGGAGCTGTTTGCTAGCCTTCTTTCTGTGGAATCTGAGAACTGATAATTCGGATCCCTTTGAAGACTATAGGGCAAATGGAAATATTCCCCGAGAAAAATGAGAAAGAAGCTTTCTGAGAAACTTCTTTGTGATGTGTGAATTCATCCCACAGAGTTACAGCTTTCCCCTCAAGAAGCCTTTCGCTAAGACTGTTCTTGTGGAATTTTCAAAGTGATATTTAGAAGCCCAAGGAGGGCTATGGTGAAAAAAAAAATATCCTCAGATTATAACTGGAAACAAACTTTTGGAGAACTGCTTTGTCTTCTGTTAATTCATCTCACTGAGTTATAGCTTTCCCCTCTAGAAGCCGTTCGCTAAGACTGTTCTTATGGAATATACAAAGTGATATTTTTTAGCCCATAGAAGGCTATGGTGAAAAAGAAGATATCCTCACATAAAAACTGGAAGGAAGCTTTCTGAGAAACTGCTTAGTGTTCTGTGAATTAATCTCACAGAGTTACAGCTTTCCCCTAAAGAAGCTATTTGCTAAGACTGTTCTTGTGGAATTTACAAGGTGATATTAGGAAGCCCATAGAGGGCTATGGTGAAAAAGAAAATATTCTCACATAAAAAATGGAAAGAAGCTTTCTGAGAAACTGCTTTGTGATGTGTGACTTCCACTCACAGACTTACAGCTACATTTTCCTGGATCTGTTTGCCAGCCTTATTTCTGTGGAATCTGAGAACTGATAACTCGGATCCCTTTGAAGACTATAGGGCCAATGGAAATATCCTCTGATTAAAATGAGAAAGAAACATTCTGAGAAACTTCTTTGTGATCTGTGAATTCATCTCACAGAGTTACAGTTTTCCTCTCAAGAAGCCTTTCACTAAGACTGTTTTTGTGGAATTTGCAAAGTGATATTTGGAATCCCACGGAGGGCTATGCTGAATAAGAAGGTATTCTCAGATAAAAACTGGAAAGCAGGTTTCTGAGAAACTGCTTTCTGTTCTGTTAATTCATCTGACACGAGTTACAGCTTTCTCCTTAAGAAATCATTCGCTAATACTGTTCTTGTGGAATTTGCAAAGTGATATTTGGAAGCCCATAGAGGGCTATGGTGAAAAAGAAAGTATCCTCAGATAAAAACTGGAAAGAAGCATTCTGAGAAACTGCTTTGTGATGTGTGACTTCCACTCACTGAGTTACTGCTGTATTTCATAAAGCTCTTTGCTGGCTTTATTTCTGTGCAATCTGAGAACTGTTATTTCTGATGCCTTTGAAGACTATAGGGCCAAAGGAAGTATCCTCTGAGAAAAATGAGTATGAAGCTTTCTGAGAAACTTCTTTGTGATCTGTGAATTCATCTCACAGAGTTACAGCTTTCCCCTCAAGAAGCCTTTCGCTAAGACTGTTCTTGTGGAATGTGCAAATTGATATTTGGAAGCCCATGGAGGGCTAAGGTGAAAAAGAAAATATCCTCAGTAAATACAGGAAAGAAGCTTTCTGAGAAACTACTTTGTGTTCCTTTAATTCATCTCACAGAGTTTCAGCTTTCCCCTTAAGAAGTAGTTCACTGAGACTGTTCTTGTGGAATTTACAAAGTGATATATGGAAGCCCCTAGAGGACTATGGTGAAAAGGAAAATATCCTCAGATAAAAACTGGAAAGAAGCTTTCTGAGAAACTGCTTTGTGATAGGCGACTTCCACTCACAGAGATACAGCTGTATTTTGTCGAGCTGTTTGCTAGCCTTATTTCTCTAGAATCTGAGAACTAATATTTCGGATCCCTTTGAAGACTATAAGGCGAAAGGAAACATCCTCCGAAAAAATTGAGAAAGAAGCCTTCTGAGAATCTTCTTTGTGATCTGTGAATTTATCTCACAGAGTTATAGCTTTCTCTTCAAGAAGCCTTTCACTATGACTGTTCTTGTGCAATTTGCAAAGTGATATTTGGAAGTCCATGGAGGGCTATGGTGAAAAAGGAAATATCCTCAGGTAAAAACCGGAAAGAAGCTTTCTGAGAAACTGCTTAGTGTTCTGTTAATTCATCTCACCCAGTTACAGCTTTCCCTTCAAGAAGCCGTTCGCTAAGCCTGTTCTTGTGGTATTAGCAAAGTGATATTTGGAAGCCCATAGAGGGCTATGGTGAAAAAGAAAATATTGCTATAAATTTCCCTTACACACTGCTTTAAATGTGTCCCAGAGATTCTGGTATGTTGTATCTTTGTTCTCATTGGTTTCAAAGAACATCTTTATTTCTGCCTTCATTTCATTATGTACCCAGTAGTCATTCAGGAGCAGGATGTTCAGTTTCCATGTAGTTGAGCGGTTTTGATTGAGTTTCTTAGGCCTGAGTTCTAGTTTGATTGCACTGTGGTCTGAGAGACAGTTTGTTACAATTTCTGTTCTTGTACATTTGCTGAGGAGTGCTTTACTTCCAATTATGTGGTCAATTTTTGAATAAGTGCGATGTGGTGCAGAGACTACTCATCTGACAAAGGGCTAATATCCAGAACCTACAAAGAACTCAAACAAATTTACAAGAAAAAAACAAACAACCCCATCAAAAAGTGGGCAAAGGATATGAACAGACAGTTCTCAAAAGAAGACATTCATTCAGCCAACTGACACATGAAAAAATGCCCATCATCACTGGCCATCAGAGAAATGAAAATCAAAACCACAATGAGATACCATCTCACAACAGTTAGAATGGCGATCATCAAAAAGTCAGGAAACAGCAGGTGCTGGAGAGGATGTGGAGAAATAGGAACACTTTTACACTGTTGTTGGGATTGTAAACTAGTTCAACCATTATGGAAAACAGTATGGCGATTCCTCAAGGATCTAGAACTAGACGCACCATATGACCCAGCCATCCCATTACTGGGTATATACCCAAAGGATTATAAATCATGCTGCTATAAAGATACATGCACATGTATGTATATTGCGGCACTATTCACAATAGCAAAGACTTGGAACCAACCCAAATGTCCATCAGTGACAGACTGGATTAAGAAAATGTGGCACGTATACACCATGGAATACTATGCAACCATAAAAAAGGATGGGTCTGTGTCCATTGTAGGGACGTGGATGCAGCGGGAAACCATCATTTTTAGCAAACTATCACAAGAAGAGAAAAACAAAAACACTGCATATTTTCACTCACAGGTGGGCACTGAAAAACGAGATCACTTGGACTCAGGAAGGGGGTCATCACACACCGGGGCCTATCGTGGGGAGGGGGGAGGGGGGAGGGATTGCATTGGGAGTTATACCTGATGTAAATGATGAGTGGATGGGTGCTGACGAGTTGATGGGTGCAGCACAGCAACATGGCACAAGTATACATATGTAACAAACCTGCATGTTATGCACGTGTACCTTAGAACTTAAAGTATAATAATAATAAAAAATAAATTAAAAAAAAGAAATTATCCTCAGATAAAAACTGTAAAGAAGCTTTCTGAGAAACTGTTTTGTGGTGTGCGATTTCCACTCACTGAGTTACAGCTGTATTTCTTGGAGCTGTTTGCTAGCTTTATTTCTGTGGAATCAGAGAACTGATGTTTCGGATCCCTTTGAAGATTACAGGGTCAAAGGAAATATCCCCCGATAAAAATGAGAAAGAAGCTTTCTGAGAAACTTCTTTGTGATCTGTGAATTCATCTCAAAGATTTAAGCTTTCCCCTCAAGAAGTCTTTCGCTAAGACTGTTCTTGTGGAATTTGCAAAGTGATATTTGGAAGCCCTTGGAAGGCTATGGTGAAAAACAAAATATCCTCAGACAAAAACTGGAAAGAAGCTTTCCAAGAAACTGCTTTGTATTCTGTTAATTCGTCTCACAGAGTTACAGCTTTCCATTCAAGAAGCCGTTCGCTAAGCCTGTTCTGGTGGAATTAGTAAGGTGATATTTGGAAGCCCATAGAGGGCTATTGTGAAAAAGAAAATATACTCAGATAAAAACTGGAAAGAAGCTTCCTGAGAAAATGTTTTGTGATCTGTGACGTCCACTCAGTGAGTTACAGCTGAATTTTGTGGAGCTGTTTGCTAGCCTTATTTCTGTGGAATTCGAGAAATGATATTTTGGATCCCTTTGAAGGGTATAGGGCCAATGGAAATACCCTCCGATCAAAATGAGAAAGAAGCTTTCTGAGAAACTTCTTTGTGATCTGTGAATTCATCTCACAGAGTTACAGCTTTCCCCTCAGAAAGCCGCTGGCTAAGCCTGTTCTTGTGGAATTCGCATAGTGATATTTGGAAGCCCATAGAGGGCTATGGTGAAAAAGAAAATATCCTCAGAGAAAAACTGGAAAGAAGCTTTCTGAGAAACTGCTTTGTGATGTGTGACTTCCACTCACAGAGTTACATCTGTATTTCGTGGATCTCTTTGCTAGCCTTATTTCTGTGGAATCTGAGAACTGATATTTCGTATCCCTTTGAAGACTATAGGTCCAAAGGATATATCCTCCGAGAAAAATGACATAGAAGCTTTCTGAGAAACTCCTTTGTGATCTGTGAATTTATCTCACAGAGTTACAGCTTTCTCCTCCAGAAGCCTTTCACTAATACCGTTCTTGTGGAATTTGCAAAGTGATATTTGGGAGGCCAAGGAGGGCTATGCTGAAAAAGAAATTACCCTCAGATAAAAACTGGAAACAAGCTTTCAGAAAAACTTCTTTCTGTTCTGTGAATACATCACACAGAGTTACACCTTTCCCTTCAAGAAGCCGTTCGCTAAGACTGTTCTTGTGGAATTTGCAAAGTGATATTTGGAATCACATGGAGGTCTATGGTGAAAAAGAAAATATCCTCAGAGAAAAAAGAAGCTTTCTGAGAAACTTCTTTGTGATTTATGAATTCATTTCCCAGATTTACAGCTTTCCCCTCCAGAAGCCGATCGCTAAGACGGTTCTTGTGGAATTTAAAAAGTGATATTTGGAAGCCCATGGATGGCTATGGTGAAAAAGAAAATAACCTCAGATAAAAACTGGAAAGAAGCATTCTGAGAAAATGCTTTGTGATGGGTGACTTACACTCACTGAGTTACAGCAGTGTTTCGTGGAGCTGTTTACTAGCCTTATTTCTGTGGAATCTGAGAACTAATATTTCAGATCCCTTTGAAGACTATACGGCCAAAGGAAATATCCTAAGAGAAAAATGAGAAAGAAGATTTTGGAGAAACTTCTTTGTGATCTGTGAATTCATATCATAGAGTTACAGGTCTCCCCTCAAAAAGCCTTTCATCAAACTTTTCTTGTGGAATTTGCAAAGTGATATTTGAAAGCCTATGGAGGGCTACGGTGAAAAAGAAAATATCCTCCGAGAAAAACTGGAAAGAAACTTTCTGAGAAACTGCATTGTGTACTGTGAATTCATCTCACAAAAACTGCTTTGTGTTCTGTGAATTCAATTCACAGTGTTCCAGCTTTCCTTTCAAGAAGCCATTCGATAAGACTGTTCTTGTGGAATTTGCAAGGTGATATTAGGAAACCCATGGAGGGCTATGGTGAAAAAGAAAATATCCTCAGATAAAAACAGAAAAGAAGCTTTCTGAGAAACTTTTTTGTGATCTGTGACTCCCACTCACTGAGTTACAGCTGTATTTCGTGGAGTTGTTTGCTAGACTTAATTCTGTGGAATCTGAGAACTAATATTTCAGATCACTTTGAAGACTATAGTGAAAAAGGAAATATCCTAAGAGAAAAATGAGAATGAAGCTTTTGGAGAAACTTCTTTGTGATCTGTGAATTCATATCATAGAGTTACAGCTTTCCCCACAAGAAGCTCTTCGCTAAGACTGTTCTTGTAGAATTTGCAAAGAGATATTTGGAAGCCCATGGATGGCTATGGTGAAAAAGAAAATAACCTCAGATAAAAACTGGAAAGAAGCATTCTGAGAAAATGCTTTGTGATGGGTGACTTACACTCACTGAGTTACAGCAGTGTTTCGTGGAGCTGTTTACTAGCCTTATTTCTGTGGAATCTGAGAACTAATATTTCAGATCCCTTTGAAGACTATACGGCCAAAGGAAATATCCTAAGAGAAAAATGAGAAAGAAGATTTTGGAGAAACTTCTTTGTGATCTGTGAATTCATATCATAGAGTTACAGGTCTCCCCTCAAAAAGCCTTTCATCAAACTTTTCTTGTGGAATTTGCAAAGTGATATTTGAAAGCCTATGGAGGGCTACGGTGAAAAAGAAAATATCCTCCGAGAAAAACTGGAAAGAAACTTTCTGAGAAACTGCATTGTGTACTGTGAATTCATCTCACAAAAACTGCTTTGTGTTCTGTGAATTCAATTCACAGTGTTCCAGCTTTCCTTTCAAGAAGCCATTCGATAAGACTGTTCTTGTGGAATTTGCAAGGTGATATTAGGAAACCCATGGAGGGCTATGGTGAAAAAGAAAATATCCTCAGATAAAAACAGAAAAGAAGCTTTCTGAGAAACTTTTTTGTGATCTGTGACTCCCACTCACTGAGTTACAGCTGTATTTCGTGGAGTTGTTTGCTAGACTTAATTCTGTGGAATCTGAGAACTAATATTTCAGATCACTTTGAAGACTATAGTGAAAAAGGAAATATCCTAAGAGAAAAATGAGAATGAAGCTTTTGGAGAAACTTCTTTGTGATCTGTGAATTCATATCATAGAGTTACAGCTTTCCCCACAAGAAGCTCTTCGCTAAGACTGTTCTTGTAGAATTTGCAAAGAGATATTTGGAAGCCCATAGAGGGCTATGGTGAAAAAGAAAATATCCTCAAATAAAAACTGGAAAGAAGCATTCTGAGAAAATGCTTTGTGATGGGTGACTTACACTCACTGAGTTACAGCAGTGTTTCGTGGAGCTGTTTACTAGCCTTATTTCTGTGGAATCTGAGAACTAATATTTCAGATCCCTTTGAAGACTATACGGCCAAAGGAAATATCCTAAGAGAAAAATGAGAAAGAAGATTTTGGAGAAACTTCTTTGTGATCTGTGAATTCATATCATAGAGTTACAGGTCTCCCCTCAAAAAGCCTTTCATCAAACTTTTCTTGTGGAATTTGCAAAGTGATATTTGAAAGCCTATGGAGGGCTACGGTGAAAAAGAAAATATCCTCCGAGAAAAACTGGAAAGAAACTTTCTGAGAAACTGCATTGTGTACTGTGAATTCATCTCACAAAAACTGCTTTGTGTTCTGTGAATTCAATTCACAGTGTTCCAGCTTTCCTTTCAAGAAGCCATTCGATAAGACTGTTCTTGTGGAATTTGCAAGGTGATATTAGGAAACCCATGGAGGGCTATGGTGAAAAAGAAAATATCCTCAGATAAAAACAGAAAAGAAGCTTTCTGAGAAACTTTTTTGTGATCTGTGACTCCCACTCACTGAGTTACAGCTGTATTTCGTGGAGTTGTTTGCTAGACTTAATTCTGTGGAATCTGAGAACTAATATTTCAGATCACTTTGAAGACTATAGTGAAAAAGGAAATATCCTAAGAGAAAAATGAGAATGAAGCTTTTGGAGAAACTTCTTTGTGATCTGTGAATTCATATCATAGAGTTACAGCTTTCCCCACAAGAAGCTCTTCGCTAAGACTGTTCTTGTAGAATTTGCAAAGAGATATTTGGAAGCCCATAGAGGGCTATGGTGAAAAAGAAAATATCCTCAAATAAAAACTGGAAAGAAGATTTCTGAGAACCTTCTATGTGATCTGTCAATTCATCTCACAGAGTTACAGCTTTCGCCTCAAGAAGCCTTTCGATAAGATTGTTTTTGTGGAATTTGCAATGTGATATTTGAAATCCCTTGAAGGGCTACGGTGAAAAAGAAAATATCCTCAGATAAAAACTGGAAAGAACCTTTCTGGGAAACTGCTTTGTTTTCTGTAAATTCATCACAGAGTGTTACATCTTTCCCCTCAAGAAGCCGATCGCTAAGACTCCTCTTGTGGAATTTAAAAACTGATATTTGGTAGCCCATAGAGGGCTATGGTGTAAAAGAAAATATCCTCAGATAAAAACTGGAAAGAAATTTTCTGAGAAATTGCTTTTTGATGTGTGACTTTCACTCACGGAGTTATAGCAGTGTTTCTTGGAGCTGTTTGCTAGTCTTATTTCTATGGAAACTGAGAACTGATATTTCGGATCCTTTTGAAGACTCTAGGGCCAAAGGAAATATCCTCTGAAAAATGAGAAAGAAGCTTTCTGAGAAACTTCTTTGCGATCTGTGAATTGATCTCACAGAGTTACAGCTTTCCCTCAAGAAGACATTCCCTAAGACTGTTCTTGTGGAATTTACAATGTGATATTTAGAAGCCCATGAAGGGCTATGGTGAAAAAGAAAATATCCTCAGATGAAAACTGGAAAGAAGCTTTCTGAGAAACTACTTTGTGATGTGTGACATGCACTCACTAAGTTACAGCAGTATTTCGTGGAGCTGTTGGCTAGTCTTATTTCTGTGGAATCTGAGAACTGATATTCTGGATCCCATTGAAGACTCTAGTGCCAAAGGAAATATCCTTAGGGAAAAATGAGAAAGATATTTTCTGAAAAACTTCTTTGTGATCTGTAAATTCATCTCACAGAGTTACAGCTTTAACCCTCAAGAAGCCTTTCGATAAGACTGTTCTTGTGGAATTTGCAAAGTGATATTTGGAAGCCCATGCAGTTCTATAGAGAAAAAGAAAATATCCTCAGATAAAAACTGGAAAGAAGCTTTCTGAGAAACTGATTTGTGTTCTGTGGATTCATCTCACAGAGTTATAGCTTTCCCCTCAAGACAACATTCGCTAAGACTGTTCTTGTGGAATTTGCAAAGTGATATTTGGAAGCTCATAGAAGACTATGGTGAAAAAGAAAATATCCTCAGATAAAAACTGGAAAGAAGCTTTCTGAGAAACTGCCTTGTGATGTGTGACTTCCACTCACTGAGTTACAGCTGTGTTTCGTGGAGCTGTTTGCTAGCCTTATTTCTGTGGAATCTGAGAACTGATATTTCGGATCCCTTTGAAGACTACAGGGCCAAAGGAAATGTTCTCCAAGAAAAATGAGAAAGAAGCTTTCTGAGAAACTTATTTATGATCTGTGAATCCATCTCACAGAGTTACACCTTTTCCCTCAACAAGGCGATCGCTAAGACTGATATTGTGGAATTTAAAAAGTGATATTTGGAAACCCTTAGGGGGCTCTGGTGAAAAAGAAAATATGCTCAGATAAAAACTGGAAAGAAGTTTTCTGAGAAACTGCTTTGTGTTCTGTGAATTCATCTCAGAGAGTTACAGCTTTCCCCTCAAGAAGCCATTCACTAAGACTATTCTTGTGGAATATGCAAAGAGATATAAGGAAGCCGATAGAGGGCTATGGTCAAAAAGAAAATATCCTCAGATAAAAAAAGGAAAGAAGTTTTCTGAGAACCTTTTTTGTGTTCTGTGAATTCATCTAATAAAGTTACAACTTTCCCCTCAAGAAGTCGTTCGCTAAGACCGTTCTTGTGTAATTTGCAAAGTGATATTTGGAAGCCCGTAGAGGGCTATGAGGATAAAGAAAATACCTCAGATAAAAACAGAAAAGAAGCTTTCTGAGAAACTGCTTTGTGATGTGTGATTTCCACTCACTGAGTTACAGCTATATTTCGTGGAGCTGATTGATAGCCTCATTTCTGTGGAATCTGAGAACTGATATCTCGAATGCCTTTGAAGACTATAGGGCCAAAGGAAATATCCTCTGAGAAAAAGGAGAAAGAAACACTCTGAGAAACTTCTTTGTGATCTGTGAATTCCTCTCACAGAGTAACAGCTTTCCCCTCAAGAAGCCGTTCACTAAGACTGTTGTTGTGGAATATGGAAAGATATATTTGGATGCCACTAGAGGGATATGGTGAAAAAGAAAATATCCTCAGATAAAACTGGAAAGAAGTTTTCTGAGAAAATGCTTTGTGATGGGTGATTTCCACTCACTGAGTTACAGCAGTGTTTCGTGGAGCGGTTTGCTAGCCTTATGTCTTTGGAATCTCAGAAACTAATATTTCGGATCCCTTTGAAGAATCTAGGGCCAAAGAAAGAATCCTCCTAGAAAAATGAGACAGAAGCTTTCTGAGAAACTTCACTGTGATCTGTGAATTCATTTCAGAGAGTTGCAGGTTACCCCTCAAGGAGCCTTTGGCTAAGACTGTTCTTGTGGAATTTGCAAAGTTATATTTGGAAGCCAAAGGAGGGCTAAGCAGAAAAAGAAAATGTCTTAAGATAAAAATTGAAAAGAAGCTTTCTGAGAAACTTCTTTGTGTTCTGTTAATTCATCTCACAGAGTTACAGCTTTCCCCTCAAGAAACCATTCGCTAGGACTGTTCTTCTGGAATTTACAAAGTGATATTTGGAAAACCATAGAGGGCTATGGTGAAAAAGAAAATATCTTCAGATTAAAACTAGAAAGAAGCTTTCTGAGAAACTGCTTTGCGATGTGTGACTTCCACTCACTGAGTTACAGCAGTATTTCGGGGAGCTGTTTGCTAGTCTTAATTCTGTGGATCTGAGAACTGATATTTCGGATCCCTTTGAAGGCTACAGGGCCAAAGGAAATATCCCCCGAGAAAAATGAGAAAGAAGCTTTCTGAGAAACTTCTTTGTGATCTCTGAATTCATCCCACAGAGTTACTGCTTTCCCCTCAAGAAGTCGTTCCCGATGACTGTTCTTGTGGAATTTAAAAAGTGAAATTTGGAAGCCCATGAAGCTCTACGGTGAAAAAGAAAATATCCTCAGAGAAAAACTTGCAAGAAGCTTTCTGAGAAAGTACTTTGTGTTCTGTACAGCTTTCCCCTCAAGAAGCCATTCGCTAAAACTGTTCTTGTGGAGTTTAAAAATTGATATTGGGAAGCTCATAAGGGGCTATGTTGAAAAAGAAAACACCTCAGATAAAAACAGGAAAGAAGCTTTCTCAGAAACTGCTTTGTGATGTGTTACTTCCACTCACTGAGTTTCGTGGAGCTCTTCGCTAGCCTTATTTCTGTGGAATCTGAGAACTGATATTTCGGATCCCTTTGAAGACTATAGGGCCAAAGGAAATATCCTCCGATAAAAAGGAGAAAGAAGCTTTCTAGGCCGGGCGCGGCGGCTCAAGCCTGTAATCCCAGCACTTTGGGAGGCCGAGGTGGGCGGATCACAAGGTCAGGTGATCGAGACCACAGTGAAACCCCGTCTCTACTAAAAATACAAAAAATTAGCCGGGCGCAGTGGCGGGCACCTGTAGTCCCAGCTACTCAGGAGGCTGAGGCAGGAGAATGGCGGGAACCCGGGAGGCGGAGCTTGCAGTGAGCCGAGATCGCGACACTGCACTCCAGCCTGGGCAACAGCGTGACACTCCGACTCAAAAAAAAAAAAAAAAAAAAAGAAGCTTTCTGAGAAACTTCTTTGTGTTCTGTGAAATCATCTCACAGATTCACAGCTTTTCCCTCAAGAAGCCGTTCGCTAAGCCTGTTCTTGTGGAATTGGCAAAGTGATATTTGGAAGCCCATGGAGGGTTATCGTGAAAAAGGAAATATCCTCAGATGAACACTGGAAAGAAACTTTCTGAGAAACTGCTTAGTGTTCTGTTAATTCATCTCACAGCATTACAGCTTTCCCCTCAAGAAGCCGTTCGCTAAGACTGTTCCTGTGGAATCTGCAAAGTGATATTTGAAACCCATAGAGGGCTATGGTGAAGAAGAAAATATCCTCAGAGAAAAACTGGAAAGAAGCTTTCTGAGAAACTGCTTTGTGATGTGTGACTTCCACTCAGAGAGTTACAGCCGTATTTCATGGAGCTCTATGCTAGCCTTATTTCTGTGGTATCTGAGAACTGATATTTCAGATCCCTTGAAGACTATAGTGCCAAAGGAAATATCCTCCGATAACAAAGAGAAAGAAGCTTTCTGAGAAACTTCTTTGTGTTCTGTGAAATCATCTCACAGAGTTACAGCTATTCCCTGCGGAAGCCTTTCAGTAAGCCTGTTCTTGTGGAATTTGCAAAGTGATATTTGGAAGGCCATGGAGGGCTATATTGAAAAAGAAAATATCCTCAGATAAAAACTGGAAAGAAGCTTTCTGAGAAACTGCTTAGTGTTCTGTTAATTCATCTCACTGAGTTACAGCTTTCGCCTCAAGAAGCCCTTCGCTAAGAGTGTTCTTTTGGAATTGGCCAAGTGATATTTGAAAGCCCATAGTGGGGTTTGGTGAACAAGAAAATATCCTCAGAGCAAAACTGGAAAGAAGCTCTCTGAGAAACTGCTTTGTGATGTGTGACTTACCCTCACAGAGTTACAGCTGTATTTCGTGGAACTGTTTGCTAGCCTTATTTCTGTGGAATCTGTGGACTGATATTTCAGATCCCTTTGAAGACTATAGGGTCAAAGGAAATATCCTCCGATAAAAAAAAGAAAGAAACTTTCTGAGAAATTTCTTTGTGTTCTGTGAAATCGTGTCACTGAGTTACAGCTTTCCCCTCAAGAAGCCATTCGAAAGACAGATCTTGGGGAATTTGCAAAGTGATATTTGTAAGCCCCCAGAGGTCTATGATGAAAAAGAAAATATTCTAAGAGAACCACTGGAAAGAAGTTTTCTGAGCAACTGCTTTGTGATGTGTGACTTCCACTCACAGAGTTACAACTGTATTTCGCGGCGCTGTTTGCCAGCCTTATTTATGTGGAATCTGAGAACTGATATTTCGGATCCCTTTGAGGACTCTAGGTTCAAAGCAATTATCCTCTGATAGAAAAGAGAAAGAAGCTTTCTGAGAAACTTCTTCGTGTTCTGTGAAATCATCTCACAGGGTTACAGCTTTCCCCTCAAGAAGCCGTTTGCTAAGACTGTTCTTGTGGAATTTGAAAAGTGATATTTTGAAGCCATTAGAGGGCTATGGTGAAAAAGAGAATATGCTCCGAGAAATACTGTAAAGAAGCTTTCTCAGAAACTTCTTTGTGTTCTGTGAAATCATCTCACAGATTTACAGATTTCCAATCAAGAAGCCTTTCGCTAAGACTGTTCTTGTGGAATTGGCAAAGTGATATTTGGAGGCCCATGGAGGGCTACGGTGAAAAAGAAATTATCCTCAGATAAAAACTGGAAAGAAGCTTCTGAGAAACTGCTCAGTGTTCTGTTGATTCATCTCACAGAGTTACAGCTTTTCCCTCAAGAAGCCGTTTGCTAAGACTGTTCTTGTGGAATTGGCAAAGTGATATTTGGAAGCCCATAGAGACCTATGGTGAAAAAGAAAATATCCTCAGAGAAAAAGTGTAAAGAAGCTTTCTGAGAAACTGTTTTATGATGTTTGACTTCCACTAACTGAGTTACAGCTGTATTTCGTGGAGCTGTTTGCTAGCCTTATTTCTGTGGAAGATGAGAACCGATATTTTGGATAACTTTGAAGAATATAGGGTCAAAGGAAATATCCTCCGATAGAAAAGAGAAAGAAGCATTTTTAGAAACTTCTTTGTGTTCCGTGAAATCATCTCACTGAGTTACAGGTTTCCCCTCAAGAAGCCGTTCCCAAAGACTGTTCTTGTGAAGCTTTCAAAGTGATATTTGGAAGCCCCTAGAGGGCTATGGTGAAAAAGAAAGTATCCTCAGATAAAAACTGGAAAGAAGCTTTCTGAGAAACTGCTTAGTATTCTGTTAATGCATCTCACGGAGTTACAGCTTTCCCCTCAAGAAGCCGTTCTCTAAGACTGTTCCTGTGGAATCTGCAAAGTGATATTTGAAACCCATAGAGGGCTATGGTGAAGAAGAAAATATCCTCAGAGAAAAACTGGAAAGAAGCTTTCTGAGAAACTGCTTTGTGATGTGTGACTTCCACTCAGAGAGTTACAGCCGTATTTCATGGAGCTCTATGCTAGCCTTATTTCTGTGGAAGCTTAGAAGTGATATTTCGGATCCCTTTGAAGACTGTAGGGCCAAAGGAAATATCCTCCGACAAAAAAGAGAAAGAAGCTTTATGAGAAACTTCTTTGTGTTCTGTGAAATAATCACGCAGAGTTACAGCTTTCCCATCAAGAAGGCTTTTGCTAAGACTGTTCTTGTGGCATTTGCAAAGTGATATTTGGAAGGCCATGGAGGGCTTAGATGAAAAACAAGCTATCCTCAGATAAAAACTGGAAAGAAGCTTTCTGAGAAACTGCTTAGTGTTATTTTAATTCATCTCATAGAGTTACAGCTTTCCGCTCCAGAAATGGTTCGCTAAGACAGTTCTTGTGGAATTGGCAAAGTGATATTTGGAAGCCCTTAGAGAGCTATGGTGAAAGGGAAAATATCCTCTGAGAAAAACTGGAAAGAAGCTTTCTGAGAAACTGCTTTTTGATGTGTGACTTCCACTCACAGAGTTACAGCTGTATTACGTGGAGCTGTTTGTTAGCCTTATTTCTGTGAAATCTGAGAACTGATAATTCGGTTCCCTTTGAAGGCTGTAGAGCCTAAGGAAATATCCTCAATGGAAAAGAGAAAAAAGCCTTCTGAGAAACTTCCTTGTGTTCTCTGAAATGATCTCACAGAGTTACAGCTATTCTCTGCGGAAGCCTTTCGCTAAGACTATTCTTGTGGAATTTGCAATGTGATATTTGGAAGCCCACAGAGGGCTATATTGAAAAAGAAAATATCCTCAGAGAAAACCTGGAAAGAAGCTTTCTGAGAAACTGCTTAGTGTTCTGTTAATTCATCTCACTGAGTTACAGCTTTCCCGTTAAGAAGCCATTCGATAAGACTGTTCTTGTGGAATCTGCAAAGTGATATTTGAAAGCCCATAGAGGGGTTTGGTGAAAAAGAAAATATCTTCAGAGAAAAACTGGAAAGAAGTTTCTGAGAAACTGCTCAGTGTTCCCTTAATTCATCTCACAGAGTTACAGCTTTTCCCTCAAGGAGCCGTTCGGTAAAACTATTCTCGTGGAATTGGCAAAGTGATATTTGGAAACACATAGATGGCTATGGTGAAAAACAAAATATCCTCAGAGAAAAACTGGAAAGAAGCTTTCTCAGAAACTGCTTTGTGATGTGTGACTTCCACTCAAAGAGTTAAAGCTGTATTTCGTGGAGCTCTTTGCTAGCCTTATTTCTGTGGAATCTTAGAAGTGATATTTCGGATCCCTTTGAAGTCTATAGGGCCAAAGGAAATAACTTCCGATAGAAAAGAGAAAGAAGATTTCTGAGAAACATCTCTGTGTTCTGTGAAATCATCTCACAGAGTTACGGCTTTCCCCTCAAGAAGACTTTAGCTAAGACTGTTTTTGTGGAATTTGCAAAGTGATATTGGGAAGCCCACGGAGGGCTTTGATGAAAAACAAGCTATCCTCAGATAAAAACTGGAAAGAAGCTTCTGAGAAACTGCTTAGTGTTCTGTTAATTCAACTCACAGAGTTACAGCTTCCCAATCAAGAAGCCGTTTCCTGAGACTGATCTTGTGGAATTTGCAAAGTAATATTTGGACGCCCATAGAGGTCTATGGTGAAAAAGAAAATATCCTCAGAGAAAAACTGGAAAGAAGCTTTCTGAGAAAACGAAATGCTTTGTTATGTGTGACTTCCACTCACAGAATTACAGCTGTATTTCGTGGCGCTGTTTGCTAGTCTTGTTTCCGTGGAATCTGAGAACTGATATTTCTGATCCCTTTGAAAACTATAAGGCCAAGGAAATATCATCCGATAAAAAAGAGGAAGAAGCTTTCTGAGAAACTGCTTAGTGTTCTGCTAATTCATCTCACAGGGTTACAGCTTTCCGCTCAAGAACCCGTTCGCTAAGACTTTTCTTGTGCAATTTGCAAAGTGATATTTGGAAGCCCTTAGAGGGCTACGGTGAAAAAGAAATTATCCTCAGATAAAAATTGGAAAGAACATTCTGAGAAACTGGTTAGTCTTCTGTTAATTCATCTCACAGATTTACGCTTTCCCCTCAAGAAGCCATTTGCTAAGACTGTTCTTGTCGAATTTTCAAAGTGATATTTGGAAGCCCATGGTGCTCTATGGTGAAAAAGAAAATATCCTCAGGTAAAAACTGGAAAGAAGCTTTCTGAGAAACTGCTTAGCGTTCTGTTAATTCTTCTCACAGAGTTACAGGTTTCCCCTCAAGAAGCCGTTCGCTAAGACTGTTCTTGTGAAATTTGCAAAGTGATATTTGGAAGCCCATAGAGGGCTATGATGAATAAGAAAATATCCTCAGAGCAAAACTGGAAAGAAGCTTTCTGAGAAACTGTTTTGTAATGTGTGACTTAAACTCACAGAGTTACAGCTGTATTTCGTGGAGTTGTTTGCTAGCCTTATTTCTTTGGAATCTGAGAACTGATATTTCGGATACCTTTGAAGACCATAAGACCAAAGGAAATATCCTCCCGTAGAAGAGAGAAAGAAGCATTCTGAGAACTTCTTTGTGTTCTGTGAAATCGTCTCACAGAGTTACAGCTTTTCTCCAGGAAGCCATTCGCTAAGACTCTTCTTGTGGAATTTGCAAAGTGATTTGGAATCCCATAGAGAGCTATGGTGAAAAAGACAATATACTCAGACATAAAGTGGAAAGAAGCTTTCTGAGAAACTGCTTAGTGTTCTGTTAATTCATATCACAGAGTTACAGCTTTCCCCTCAAGAAGCCGTTCTCTAAGACGGTTCCTGTGGAATTTGCAAAGTGATATTTGGAAACCCACAGAGGGCTATCGTGAAGAAGAAAATACCCTCTGAGAAAAACTGGAAAGAAGCTTTCTGAGAAACTGCTTTGTGATGATTGACCTCCACTCACAGAGTTATAACTGTATTTCGTGTAGCTACTTGGTAGCCTTACTTGTGTGGAATATGAGAACTGATATTTCGGAACCCTTTCAAGACTATGGAGCCAAAGGAAATATATCCTCCGACAGAAAAGAGAAAGAAGCTTTCTGAGAAACTTCTTTGTGTTCGGTGAAATCATCTCACAGAGTTAGACCTTTCCCCTCTAGAAGCCTTTCGCTAAGTCCGTTCTTGTGGAATTTCAAAAGTGATACTTGGAAACCCATGGAGGGCTATGGTGAAAAAGGAAATATCCTCAGTTAAAAACTGGAAAGAAGCTTTCTGAGAAACTGCTTAGTGTCTGTTAATTCATTTCACAGAGTTACTGCTTTCCCCTCAAGAAACCGTTTGCTAAGACTGCTCTTGTGGAATTTGCAAAGTGATATTTGGAAGCCCATAGAGGGCTATGGTGAAAAAGAAAATAACCGCAGAGAAAAACTGGAAAGAATCTTTCTGAGAAACTGCTTTGTGATGTGTGATTTCCACTAACAGAAATACAGCTGTATTGCGTGGATCTGTTTGCTAGCCTTATTTTTGTGGAATCTGAGAACTGATATTTCGGATCCCTTTGAAGACTATAGGGTCAAAGGAAATATCCTCAGTTAAAAATTGGAAAGAAGCTTTCTGAGAAACTGCTTTGTGTCCTTTGAAATCATCTCACAGAGTTATAGCTTTCCCCTCAAGAAGCCATTCTCTAAGACTGTTCCTGTGGAATTTGCAAAGTGATATTTGAAACCCACAGAGGGCTATGGTGAAGAAGAAAATATCCTCTGAGAAAAAATGGAAAGAAGCTTTCTGATAAATCGCTTTGTGATGTGTGACCTCCACTCACAGAGTTATAGCTGTATTTCATGGAGCTGTTTGCTAGCCTTACTTGTGTGGAATACGAGAACTGATATTTCGGAACTCTTTCAAGACTATGGGGCCAAAGGAAATATATCCTCCGACAGAAAAGAGAAAGAAGCCTTTTGAGAAACTTCTTTGTGTTTGGTGAAATCATCTCACAGAGTTAGAGTTTTCCCCTCAAGAAACCTTTTGCAAAATCCGTTCTTGTGGAATTTGGAAAGTGATAATTGGAAGCCCATGGAGGGCTACAGGAAAAATAAAATATCCTCAGTTAAAAACTGGCAAGAAGCTTTCTGAGAATCTGATTAGTGTTCTGTTAATTCATTTCACAGAGTTACTGACTTCCCCTCAAGAAACGGTTCGCTAAGACTGTTCTCGTGGAATTTGCAAAGTGATATTTGGAAGCCCATAGAGGGCTACGGCGAAAAAGAAAATATCCTCAGAGAAAATCTGTAAAGAAGCTTTCCGAGAAACTGCTTTGTGATGTGTGACTTCCACTCACAGAGTTACAGCTGTATCTCATGGAGCTGTTTGTTACCCTTATTTCTGTGGAATCTGAGAACCGATATTTCGGATCCCTTTGAAGACTATAGGGCCAAAGGAAATATCCTCCGAAAAAAAAGAGAAAGAATCTTTCTGAGAAACATCTTTGAGTCCTTTGAAATCATCTCACAGAGTTACAGCTTTCCCCTCAATAAGACTTTCTCTAAGGCTGTTCTTGTGAAATTTGCAAGGTGATATTTGGAACCCCATGGACGGCTATGGAGAAAAAGAAATTATCCTCAGATAAAAACTGGAAAGGAGCTTTCTGAGAAACTGCTTAGTGTTCTGTTAATTCATCTCACAGACCTACAGCTCTCCCCTCAAGAAGCCGTTTGCTAAGACTGTTCTTGTGGAATTGGCAAAGTGATATTTGAAAGCCCATAGAGGATTTCGGTGAAAAAGAAAATATCAGGTTTCTGAGAAACTGCTTTGTGATGTATGTCTTCCACTCACAGAGTTACAGCTGTATTTTGTGGAGCTGTTTGCTAGCCTTATTTCTATGGAATATGAGAACTGATATTTCGGATCCCTTTGAAGACTATAGGGCCAAAGGAAATATCCTCCAACAGAAAAGAGAAGGAAGCTTTTGGAGAAACTTCTTTGTGTTCTCTTGAAATCATCTCACAGCGTTACAGCTTTTCCCTCAAGAAGCCTTTCGCTAAGACTGTTCTTGTGTAGTTTGCAAAGTGTTGTTTGGAAGCCTAAAGAGTGCTACGGGGAAAGAGAAAATATCCTCAGGGAAAAGCTGGAAAGAAGCTTTCTCAGAAACTGCTTACTGTTCTGTTAATTCATCTCACTGAGTTACAACTTTCTCCTCAAGAAGCCGTTCGCTAAGACTGTTCTTGTGGAACTTGCAAAGTGATATTTACAAGCCCATAGAGGGCTATGGTGAAAAAGAATATAACCTCAGACAAAAACTGGAAAGAAGCTTTCTGTGAAACTACTTTGTGATGTGTGACTTCAACTAACAGATTTACAGCTGTATTTCATGGAGCTGTTTGCTAGCCTTATTTCTGTGGAATTTGAGAACTGATATTTCGTTTCCCTTTGAAGACAAAAGGCTAAGGGAAATATCCTCGGACAAAAAAAAGAAAGAAGCTTTCTGAGAAACTTGTTTGTGTTCTGTGAAATCATCTCACAGTGTTACAGCTTTCCCGTCAAGAAGCCTTTCGCTAAGACAGTTCTTATGGAATTTGCAATGTGATATTTGGAAGCCCATAGAGGGCTACGGTGAAAAAGAAAATATCCTGAAAGAAAAACTCTAAACAAGCTTTCTGAGAAACTCCTTTATAATATGGGACTCCCACTCACAGAGTTACAGCTGTATTTCGTGGAGCTGTTTGCTAGCCTTATTTCTGTGGATACTGAGAACTGATATTTTGGATTCTTTTGAAGACTATAGGGCCAAAGGGAATATCCTCCGATAGAAGAGAGAAAGAAGCTTTCTGAGAAACTTCTTTGCGTTCCTTGAAGTCATCTCATAGACTTACAGCTTTCCTTTCAAGATGCCTTTCACTAAGACTGTTATTGTGGAATTTGCAAGTGATATTTGGAAGCCCAAGGAGTGCTACCGTGAAAAAGAAAACATCCTCAGATATAAACTGGAAAGAAGATTCTGAGAAACTGCTTAGTGTTCGGTTAATTCATCTCTAAGAGTACAGCTTTCCCCTCAAGAAGCCATTCACTAAGCCTGTTCTTGTGGAATTTGCAAAGTGATATTTGGAAGCCCATAGAGGGCTACGGTGAAAAACAAAATATCCTCAGAGAAAACCTGGAAAGAAGCTTTCTAAGAATCTGCATTGTGATGTGTGACTTCCAATCAAAGAATTACAGCTGTATTTCGTGGAGCTGTTTGCTAGCTTTATTTCTGTGGAATCTGAGAACTGATATTTCGGATTCCTTTGAAGACTATAGGGCCAAAGGAAATATCCTCCAATAGAAAAGAGAAAGAGGCTTTCTGAGAAACTTCTTTGTGTTCTGTGAAATCATCTCACAGAGTTACAGCTTTCCCCTGAAGAAGCCGTTCGCAAAGACTGTTCTTGTGGAATGTGCAAAGTGATATTTGGAAGCCCCTAGAGGGCTATGATGAAAAAGACAATATCCTCAAAGAAAAACTGGAAAGAAGCTTTCTGAGAAACTGCTTAGTGTTCTGTTAATTCATCTCACTGAGTTACAGCTTTCCCCTCAAGAAGCCGTTCTCTAAGACTGTTCTTGTGGAATTTGCAAAGTGATATTTGGACATCTCACAGAGTTACAGCTTTCCCATGAAGAAGCCTTTCGCTAATAGTGTTATTATGGAATTTGCAAAGTGATATATGGAAACGCTTGGTAGGCTATGGAGAAAAAGAAAATATCATCAGAGAAAAACTGAAAGAAGATTTCTGAGAAACTACTTTGTGTTCTTTTAATTCAACTCACAGAGATACAGCTTTCCCCTCAGAAGCCGTTCGCTAAGTCTGTTCTTGTGTAATTTGCAAAGTGATATTTGGAAACCCATAGAGGGCTTGGTAAAAAAGAAAATATCTTCATACAAATACAGGAAAGAAGCTTTCTGAGAAACTGCTTTGTGATGTGTGACTTCCAATCACAGAGTTACAGCTGTATTTCATGGAGCTGTTTGCTAGCCTTATTTCTGTGGAATCTGAGAACTGATATTTCAGATCCCTTTAAAGAATAAAGGGCAAAGGGAAATATCCTCGGACAAAAAACAGAAAGAAGCTTTCTGAGAAACTGGTTTGTGTTCTGTGAAATCATCTCACATAGTTACAGCTTTCCCATCAAGAAGGCATTCGCTAAGACTGTTCTTGTGGAAATTGCAAAGTGATATTTGAAAGCCCATGGAGGGCTACGATATAAAAGAAAATATCCTCAGATAAAAACTGGAAAGAAGCTTTCTGAGAAACTGCTTAGTGTTCTGTTAATTCATTTCACAGAGTTATAGCTTTCCCCTCAAGAAGCCGTTCGCTAAGACTGTTCTTGTGGAATATGTAAAGTGATATTTGGAAGCCCATAGAAGGCTATGGTGAAAATGAAAATATCCTCAGAGAAATACTCTAAACAAGCTTTCTGAGAAACTGCTTTATGATATGTGACTTCCACTCACAGAGTTACAGCTGTATTTCTTGGAGCTGTTTGCTAGCCTTATTTCTGTGGAATCTGAGAGCTGATATTTCGGAACCCTTTGAACACTATAGGGACAAAGGTAATATCCTCCTATAGAAAAGAGAAAGAAGCTTTCTGAGAAACTTCTTCGTGTTTTGTGAAATCATCTCACAGTGTTACACCTTTCCCCTCAAGAAGCCTTTCGCTAAGACTTTTCTTGTGGAATTTCCAAAGTGATATTTGGAAGCCCATGGATGGCTACGGTGAAAACGAAAATATCCTCAGATAAAAACTGGAAAGAAGCTTTCTGAGAAACTGTTTAGTGTTCTGTTAATTCATTTACAGTGTTAGAGCTTTATCCTCAAGAAGCCGTTCGTTAAGACTGTTCCTGTGGAATTTGCAAAGAGATATTTCGAAGGTCATAGACGGCTATGGTGAAAAAGACAATATCCTCAGAGAAAAACTTGAAAGAAGCTTTCTGAGAAACTGCTTTGTGATGTGTGACTTCCACGCACAGAGTTATAGCTGTATTTCGTGGAGCTGTTTGCTAGTCTTATTTCTGTCGATTCTGAGAACTGATATTTTGGATCCCTTTGAAATCTATAGAGCCAAAGGGAATATCCTCCGATAGAAGAGAAAAAGAAGCTTTTTGAGAAACTTCTTTGTGTTATGTGAAATCATCTCACAGAGTTACAGCTTTCCTTTCAAGATGCCTTTCGCTAAGACTGTTCTTGTGGAATTTTCACAGTGATATTTGGAAGCCCATGGAGGGCTATGGTGAAAAAGAAATTATCCTCTGATATAAACTGGAAAGAAGATTCTGAGAAACTGCTAAGTGTTCGGTTAATTCATCTCTAAGAGTTACAGCTTTCCCCTCAAGAAGCCATTCACTCAGACTGTTCTTGTGGAATTCCCATAGTGATATTTGGAAGCCCATACAGGGCGATGTTGAAAAAGAAAATATCCTCAGAGAAAAAATGGTAAGAAGTTTTCTGAGAAATCACTTTGTAATGTGTGACATCCACTCACAGAGTTACAGCTGTATTTCGTGGAGCTGTTTGTTACCCTTATTTCTGTGGAATCTGAGAACCAATATTTCGGATCCCTTTGAAGACTATAGGGCGAAAGGAAATATACTTCGATAGAAAAGAGAAAGAGGCCTTCTGAGAAACTTCTTTGTGTTCTTTGAAATCATCTCACAGAGTTCCAGCTTTCCCCTCAAGAAGCCTTCGCTAAGACTTTTCTTGTGGAATTTGCAAAGTGATATTTGGAATCCGATAGAGGGCTATGGTGAAAAACAAAATAACATCAGATAAAAACTGGAAAGAATCTTTCCGAGAAACTGCTTAGTGTTTTGTTAATTGATCTCACTGAGTTAAAGCTTTCCCCTCAAGAAGCCGTTTGCTTAGACTGTTCTTGTGGAATTGGCAAAGTGATATTTGAAGCCCATAGTGGGCTATAGTGAAAAAGAAAATATCCTCAGAGAAAAACTGGAAAGAAGCTTACTGAGAATCCGCTTTGTGATGTGTGACTTCCACTCACAGAGTTAGAGCTGTATTTCGTGCAGCTGCTTGCTAGACTGACTTGTGTGGAATATGAGAACTGATATTTCGGAACCCCTTCAAATGTATAAGGCCAAAGGAAATATCCTCCAACAGAAAAGGGAAAGAAGCTTTCTGAGAAATTTCTTTGTGTTCTGTGAAACCATCTCACAGAGTTACAGCTTTCCCCTCAGGAAGCCTTTTGCTAAGACTGTTATTGTGGAATTTGCCAAGTGATATCTGGAAGCCCATGGAGGGCTATGAAGAAAAAGAAAATATCATCAGAGAAAAAATGAAAAGAAGCTTTCTGAGAATCTTCTTAGTGTTGTGTTAATTCATCTCACAGAGTTACAGCTTGTCCCTCAAGAAGTCGTTAGCTAGGACTGTTCTTGTCTAATTTTCAATCGATATTTGGAAGCCCATAGACGGCTATGGTGAAAAAGAAAATATCCTCAGAGAAAAACTGGAAAGAAGCTTTCTGAGAAACTACTTTGTGATGTGTGACTTCCACTCACAGAGATACAGCTGTATTTCGTGGAGCTGTTTGCTACCCTTATTTCTGTGGAATTTGAGAACTGATATTTCGTATCCCTTTGAAGACTATAGGGCCAAAGGAAATATTATCCGATAGAAAAGTGAAAGAAGCTTTCTGAGAAACTTCTCTGTGTTCTGTGAAATCATCTCACAGAGTTACCACTTTCCGCTCAAGAAGCCTTTCACTATGACTCTTCTTGTGGAATTTGCAAAGTGATATTTGGAAGCCCTTGGAGGGCTATGGTGAAAAAGAATTTATCCTCAGATAAAAAATGGAAAGAAGCTTTCTGAGAAACTGCTTTGTGATGTGGGACTTCCACTCATGGAGTTACAGCTGTATTTCGTGGAGCTGTTTGCTAGACTTTTATCTGTGGAATCTGAGAACTGAGATTTCGAATCCCTTGGAAGACTATGGGGCCAAAGGAAATATTCTCCGATAAAAAAGAGAAAGAAGCTTTCTGAAAAACTTCTTTGTGTTCTGTGAAATCATTTCACAGAGTTACAGCTTTCCCCTCAAGAGGCCTTTCGCGAAGACTGTTCTTGTGGAATTTGCAGTGTGATATTTGGACGCCCATGGAGGGCTATGGAGAAAAAGAAAATATCCTCAGAGAAATACGGGAAAGAAGCTTTCTGAGAGGCTTCTTTGTGTTCTGTTAATTCATCTCACAGAGTTACAGCTTTCCCATGAAGAAGCCTTTCGCTAAGACTTTATTGTTGTATTTGCAAAGTGATATCTGGAAACCCATGGAGGGCTATGGAGAAAAAGAAAATATCATCAGAGAAAAACTGAAAGAAGCTTTCTGAGAATCTTCTTAGTGTTGTGTTAATTCGTCTCACAGAGTTACAGCTTGTCCCTCAAGAAGACGTTAGCTAGGACAGTTCTTGTTTAATTGGCAATCTGATATTTGGAAACCCATAGAAGGCTATGGTGAAAAAGAAAATATCCTCAGAGAAAAACTGGAAAGAAGCTTTCTGAGAAACTGCTTAGTGTTCTGTTAATTCATCTCACAGAATTACAGCTTTCCCCTCAAGAAGCTGTTCTCTAAGACTGTTCCCGTGGAATTTGCAAAGTGATATTTGAAAGCCCATATAGGGTTATAGTGAAGTGGAAAATATCCTCAGAGAAAAACTGGAAAGAAGCTTTCTGAGAAACCGCTTTGTGATGTGTGACTTCCACTCACAGAGTTACAGCTGTATTTCGTGGAGCTGCTTGGTAGACTTTCTTGTGTGGAATATGAGAAGTGATATTTTGGAACCCTTTCAAGAGAATAGGGCCAAAGGAAATATCCTCCGGCTGAAAAGGGAAAGAAGATCTCTGAGAGACTTCTTTGTGTTCGGTGAAAGCATCTCACATAGTTACAGCTTTCCCATCAAGAAGGAATTCGCTAAGTCTGTTCTTGTGGAAATTGCAAAGTGATATTTGAAAGCCCATGGAAGGCTACGATGAAAAAGAAAATATCCTCAGATGAAATCTGGAAAGAAGCTTTCTGAGAAACTGCTTAGTGTTCTGTTAATTCATTTCACAGAGTTATAGCTTTCCCCTCAAGAAGCCGTTCGCTAAGACTGTTCTTGTGGAATTTGTAAAGTGATATTTGGAAGCCCATAGAAGGCTATGGTGAAAATGAAAATATCCCCAGAGAAATACTCTAAACAAGCTTTCTGAGAAACTGCTTTATGATATGTGACTTCCACTCACAGAGTTACAGCTGTATTTCGTGGAGCTGTTTGCTAGTCTAATTTCTGTGGAATCTGAGAACTGATATTTTGGATCCTTTTGAAGGCTATAGGGCCAAAGGAAATATCCTCCGATAGAAAAGAGAAAGAAGCTTTCTGAGAAACTTCTTTGTGTTTTGTGAAATCATCTCACAGAGTTACACCTTTCCCCTCAAGAAGCCTTTCGCTAAGACTTTTCTTGTGGAATTTCCAAAGTGATATTTGGAAGCCCATGGATGGCTACGGTGAAAACGAAAATATCCTCAGATAAAAACTGGAAAGAAGCTTTCTGAGAAACTGTTTAGTGTTCTGTTAATTCATTTACAGATTTAAAGCTTTATCCTCAAGAAGCCGTTCGTTAAGACTGTTCCTGTGGAATTTGCAAAGTGATATTTCGAAGCTCATAGAGGGCTATGGTGAAAAAGACAATATCCTCAGAGAAAAACTTGAAAGAAGTTTTCTGATAAACTTCTTTGTGATGTGTGACTTCCACTCACAGAGTTACAGCTGTATATCGTGGAGCTGTTTGCTAGTCTTATTACTGTGGATTCTGAGAACTGATATTTTGGATCCCTTTGAAGACTATACGGCCAAAGGGAATATCCTCCGATAGAAGAGAAAAAGAAGCTTTCTGAGAAACTTCTTTGTGTTCCGTGAAATCATCTCACAGAGTTACAGCTTTCCTTTCAAGATGCCTTTCGCTAAGACTGTTCCTCTGGAATTTTCACAGTGATATTTGCAAGCCCATGGAGGGCAATGGTGAAAAAGAAAATATCCTCTGATATAAACTGGAAAGAAGATTCTGAGAAACTACTTAGTGTTCGGTTAATTCATCTCTAAGAGTTACAGCTTTCCCCTCAAGAAGCTATTCTCTCAGACTGTTCTTGTGGAATTCCCATAGTGATATTTGGAAGCCCATACAGGGCGATGTTGAAAAAGAAAATATCCTCAGAGAAAAACTCGTAAGAAGTTTTCTGAAAAACCGCTTTGTGATGTGTGACATCCACTCACAGAGTTACAGCTGTATTTCATGGAGCTGTTTGTTACCCTTATTTCTGTGGAATCTGAGAACGGATATTTCGGATCCCTTTGAAGACTATAGGGCCAAAGGAAATATCCTCCCATAACATAAAAAAAGAAATTTTCGGAGAAACTTCTTTGTGATCTGTGATATCATCTCACAGAGTTCCAGCTTTCCCCTCAAGAAGCCTTTCGCTAAGACTGTTCTTGTGAAATTTGCAAAGTGATATTTGGAAGCCCATAGAGGGCTATGGTGAAAAACAAAATAACATCAGATAAAACTGGAAAGAAGCTTTCCGAGAAACTACTTAGTGTTTTGTTAATTCATCTCACTGAGTTACAGCTTTCCCCTCAAGAAGCTGTTCGCTAAAACTGTTCTTGTGGAATTGGCAAAGTGATATTTGGAAGCCCATAGAGGGCTATGGTGAAAAAGAAAATATCCTGGCAGAAAAACTGGAAAGAAGCTTTCTGAGAAACCCCTTTGTGATGTGTGACTTCCACTCACAGAATTATAGCTGCATTTTGCGGAGCTGCTGGCTAGCCTTACTTGTGTGGAATATGAGAACTGATATTTCAGAACCCCTTCAAATGAATAGGGCCAAAGGAAATATCCTCTGACAGAAAAGGGAAAGAAGCTTTCTGAGAAATTTCTTTGTGTTCTGTGAAATCATCTCACAGAGTTACAGCTTTCCCATGAAGAAGCCTTTCACTAAGACTGTTATTGTGGAATTTGCCAAGTGATATCTGGAAGCCCATGGAGGGCTATGAAGAAAAAGAAAATATCATCAGAGAAAAAATGAAAAGAAGCTTTCTGAGAATCTTCTTAGTGTTGTGTTAATTCATCTCACAGAGTTACAGCTTGTCCCTCAAGAAGTCGTTAGCTAGGACTGTTCTTGTTTAATTGGCAATCTGATATTTGGAAGCCCATAGACGGCTATGGTGAAAAAGAAAATATCCTCAGAGAAAAACTGGTAAGAAGGTTTCTGAGAAACTGCTTAGTGTTCTGTTAATTCATCTCACAGACTTACTGCTTTCCCCTCAAGAAATCGTTTGCTAAGACTGTTCCTGTGGAATTGGAAAGTGATATTTGGAAGCCCATAGAGGGCTATGGTGAAAAAGAAAATATCCTCAGAGAAAAACTGGAAAGAATCTTTCTGAGAAACTGTTTTGTGATGTGTGACTTCCACTCACAGATTTACAGCTGTATTTCGAGGAGCTGTTTGCTAGCCTTATTTAGTGGAATCTGAGAACTGATATTTCGGATCCCTTTGAAGACTATAGGGCCAAAGGAAATATCCTTCGATAAATACGAGAAAGAAGCTTTCTGAGAAACTTCTTCATGTTCTGTGATATCATGTCACAGAGTTACAGCTTTCCCATGAAGAACCCTTTCGTTAAGACTCTTATTGTGGAATTTGCAAAGTGATATCTGGAAGCCCAAGGAGGGCTATGGAGAAAAAGAAAATATCGTCAGATAAAAACTGGAAAGAAGCTTTCAGAGAATCTTCTTAGTGTTGTGTTAATTCATCTCACAGAGTTACAGCTTTTCCCTGAAGAAGCCGTTCGCTAAGACTGTTCTTGTGGAATTGGCAATGTGATATTTGTAAGCCCTTAGACGGCTAGGGTGAAAAAGAAAATATCCTCAGAGAAAAACCGGAAAGAAGTTTTCTGAGAAAGTCCTTTGTGTGTGTTACTTACACTCACAGAGTTACAGCTGTATTTCGTGGAGCTGCTTGCTCGCCTTACTTCTGTGGAATGTGAGAACTGACCTTTCAGATCCCTTTGAAGACTATAGAGCCAAAGGAAATATATTCCGATAAAAAAGAAAGAAAGTTTCTGAGAAACTTCGTTGTGTTGTGTGAAATCATCTCACAGAGTTACAGCTTGCCCCTCAAGAAGACGTCCGCTAAGACTGTTCTTGTGGATATTGCAAAGTGATATTTGGAAGACCTTGGAGGACTATGGTGAAAAAGAAATTATACTCAGACAAAAACTGTAAAGAAGCTTCGTGAGAAACTGATTAGTGTTCTGTTAATTCATCTCAAAGAGTTACAGCTTTACTTTCAAGAAGTCGTTCGTTAAGACTCTTTTTGTGGAACTGGCAAAGCGATATTCGGAAGCCCGTAGAGGACTATGGTGAAAAGGAAAATATCCTCAGAGAAAAACTGGAAAGAAGCTTTCTGAGAAGCTTCTTTGTGATGTGTGACTTACACTCACAGAGTTACAGCTGTATTTCGTGGAGCTGTCTTCTGTCCTTATTTCTGTGGATTCTGAAAACTGATTTTTTGGATCCCTTTTGAAACTATAGGGCCAAAGGAAATATCCTCCAATAGAAAAGAGAAAGAAGCTTTCTGAGAAACTTCTTTGTGTTCTGTGAAATCATCTCACAGAGTTACAGCTTTCTTTGCAAGAAGCCTTTCGCTAAGACTGTTCTTGTGGAAATTGAAAAGTGATATTTGGAAACCCATGGAGGGCTAGGGTGAAAAAGAAAATGTTGTGACATAAAACCTGGAAAGAAGCTTCTGAGAAACTGCTTAGTGTTCTGTTAATTCATCTCACAGAGTTACAGCTTTCCCCTCAAGAAGCCGTTCTTTAAGACTGTTCTTGTGGAATTGGCAAAGTGATATTTGGAAGTGCATAGACGGCTATGGTGAAAAAGAAAATATACTCAGAGAAAAATTGGAAAGAAGTTTCTGTGAAATTGCTTTTTAATGTGTGACTTCCACTCACAGAGTTAAAGCTGTATTTCATGGAGATGTTTCTTAGCCTTATTTCTATGGAATCTGAGAACTGGTATTTCGGATCCCTTTGAAGACTATAGGGCCAAAGGAAATATCCTCCAATAACAAACAGTAAGAAGCTTTCTGAGAAACTTCTTTGTGTTCTGTGAAATCATCTCACAGAGTTACAACTTTTCCCTCAAGAAGCCTTTCACTTAGACTGTTCTTGGGGAATTCGGAAAGTGATATTTGGACGCCCATCTGGGGCTACGATGAAGAAGAAAATATCTTCAGATAAAAACTGGAAAGAAGTTTTCTGAGAAACTGTTTGGTGTTTTGTTCATTCATCTCACAGAGTTACAGCTTTCCCCACAAGAAGCTCTTCGCTAAGACTGTTCTTGTGTAATTTGCAAAGTGATATTTGGAAGCCCTTAGAGGGGTATGGTGAAAAAGAAAATATCATCAGAGAAAAACTGGAAAGAAGCTTTCTGAGAAACAGCTTTGTGATATGTGACTTCCACTCACAGACTTACAGCTGTATTTCATGGAGCTGTTTGCTATCCTTATTTCTGTGGAATCTGAGAACTGATATTTCGGATCCCATTGAACACTCTAAGGCCAAAGGAAATATCCTCCAATAGAAAAGAAAAGGAAGCTTTATGAGAAACTTTTTGTGTTCTGTGAAATCATCTCACAGAGTTACAGCTTTCCCATCAAGAAGCCTATCACTGAGACTGTTTTTGTGGAATTTGCAAGGTGATATTTGGAAGCCCATGGAGGGTTATGGTGAAAAAGGAATTATCCTCAGATAAAAACTGGAAAGGAGCTGTCTGAGAAACTGCTTAGTGTTCTGTTAATTCATCTAACAGACATACAGCTTTCCCCTGAAGAAGCCGTTCACTAAGACTGTTCTTGTGGAATTGGCAGTCATATTTGGAAGCCCACAGACGGCTATGGTGAAAAAGAAAATATCCTCAGAGAAAAACTGGAAAGAAGCTTTCTGAGAAACTGATTTATGATGAGTGACTCCCACTCACAGAGTTACAGCTGTATTTCGTGAAGCTGTTTGCTAGCCTTATTTCTGTGGAATCTGAGAACTGATATTTCGGATCCCTTTGAAGACTCTAGGGCCAAAGAAATATCCTGTGGTAGAAAAGAGAAAGAAGCTTTCTGATTAACTTCTTTGGGTTCTGTGAAATCATCTCACAGAGTTACAGCTTTCCCCTGAAGAAGCCTTTCGCTAAGACTGTTCTTGTGGAATTTGCAAAGTGATACTTGGAAGCCCATGGAGGGCCATGGTGAAAAAGGGATTATCCTCAGATAAAAACTGGAAAGAATCTTCTGAGAAACTCCTTAGTGTTCTGTTACTTCATCTCACTGAGTTACAGCTTTCCCCTCAAGATTCTGTTCGCTAAGAGTGTTCCTGTGGAATTGGCAAAGTGATATTTGGAAGCCCTTAGACGGCAAAGGTGAAAAAGAAAATATCCTCAGAGAAAAATTGGAAAAAAAGCTTCCTGAGAAACTGCATTATGATGTGTGACTTCCACTCACAGAGTTACAGCTGTATTTCATGGAGCTGTTTTCTAGCCTTATATCTATGGAATCTGAGAACTGATATTTTGGATCCCTTTGAAGTCTATAGGGCCAAAGGAAATATCCTCCTATAGAAAAGAGAAAGAAGCTTACTGAAAAACTTTATGTTCTGGGAAATCATTTTCCAGAGTTACAGCTTTCCCCTCAAGAAGCCTTTCGCTAAGACTGTTCTTGTGGAATTTGCAAAGTGATACTTGGAAGCTCATGGAGGGCCATGGTGAAAAAGGGATTATCTTCAGATAAAAACTGGAAAGAATCTTCTGAGAAACTCCTTAGTGTTCTGTTACTTCATCTCACTGAGTTCCAGCTTTCCCCTCAAGATTCCGTTCATTAAGAGTGTTCTTGTGGAATTGGCAAAGTGATATTTGGAAGTCCATAGACGGCAATGGTGAAAAAGAAAATATCCTCAGAGAAAAATTGGAAAAAAAGCTTCCTGAGAAACTGCATTATGATGTGTGACTTCCACTCACAGAGTTACAGCTGTATTTCATAGAGCTGTTTGCTACCCTTATATCTATGGAATCTGAGAACTGATATTTCGGATCCCTTTGAAGTCTATAGGGCCACAGGAAATATCCTCCGATAGAAAAGAGAAAGAAGCTTACTGAAAAACTTCTTTATGTTCTGGGAAATCATTTTCCAGAGTTACAGCTTTCCCCTCAAGAAGCCTTTCGCTAAGACTGTTCTTGTAGAATTTGCAAAGAGATATTTGGAAACCCATGGAAGGCTATGGTGAAAAAGATAATATCCTCAGAGAAAAACTGGAAGGAAGATTTCTGAGAAACTTCTTTGTGATGTGTAACTTCCACTCACAGAGTTACAGCTGTAATTCATGGAGCTGTTTGTTAGCCTTATTTCTGTGGAATCTGATAACTGATGTATCGGATCCCTTTGAAGACTATAAGGCCAAAGGAATTATCCTCCGATAAAAAGAGTAAGAAGCTTTCTGAGAAACTTCTTTGAGTCCTGTGAAGTCGTCTCACCGAGTTACAGCTTTCCCCTCAAGAAGCCTTTTCTAAGACTGTTTTGTGGAATTTGAAAGGTGATATTTGGAAGCCCATGAGGGCTATGCTGAAAAAGGAATTATCCTCAGATAAAAACAGGAAAGGAGCTGTCTGATAAACTGCTTAGTGTTCTGTAAATTCATCTCTCAGAGCTACAACTTTCCCCTAAAGAAGTCGTTCGCTAAGCCTGTTCTTGTGGAATTTGCAAAGTGATATTTGGAAGCCCCGAGAGTGCTATGATGAAAAACAAAATATTCTCAGAGAAAAACTGGTAAGAAGCTTACTGAGAAACCGCTTGGTGATGTGTGACTTTCACTCAAAGAGTTACAGCTGTATTTCATGGAGCTGATTGTCAGCCTTATCTCTGTGAAATCTGAGAACTGATAATTCGGATCCCTTTGAAGACTGTAGAGCCTAGGGAAATATCCTCCAATGGAAACGAGAAAAAAGCATTCTGAGAAACTTCTTTGTGTTCTGTGAAATCATCTCACAGAGTTACAGCTCTTCCCTGCGGTAGCCTTTCACTAAGACTGTTCTTGTGGAATTTGCAATGTGATATTTGGAAGCCAATGGAGGGCTACTGTGAAAAAGAAAATATGCTCTGAGAAATACTGGAAAGAAGCTTTCTTAGAAACTTCTTTGTGATCTGTGAAATCATCTCACAGAGCTACAGCTTTCCTATCAAGAAGCCTTTCGCTAAGACTGTTGTTGTGAAATTTGCAAAGTGATATTTGGAGGCCCATGGAGGGCTACAGTGAAAAAGAAAATATCCTCAGATAAAAACTGGAAACAAGCTTCTGAGAAACTGCTCAGTGTTCTGTTAATTCATCTCTAAGAGTTACAGCTTTTTCCTCAAAAAGCCGTTCGCTAAGACTGTTCTTGTGGAATTGGCAAAGTGATTTTTTGGAAGCCCATTGAGGGCTATGGTGAAAAAGAAATTATCCTCAGAGAAAAAGTCTAAACAAGCTTTCTGAGAAACTACTTTATGATAGGTGATTTCCACTCACAGAGTTACAGCTGTATTTCGTGGAGCTGTTGCTAGCCTTATTTCTGTGGATTCTGAGAACGGATATTTTGGATCCCTTTGAAGACTCTAGGGCCAAAGGGAATATCCTCCGATAGAAGAGAGAAAGAAGCTTTCTGAGAAACTTCTTTGTGTTCTGTGAAATCATCTCACAGAATTACAGCTTTCCTTTCAAGATACCTTTCGCTAACACTGTTCTTGTGGAATTTGCATGGTGATATTTGGAAGCCCATGGAGGGCTATGATGAAAAAGAAAATATACTCAGATATAAACTGGAAAGATTCTGAGAAACTGCTTAGTGTTCGGTTAATTCATCTCTAAGAGTTTCAGCTTTGCCCTCAGGAAGGCTTTTGCTCGGACTGTTCTTGTGGAATTCCCAAAGTGATATTTGGAAGCCCATACAGGGCTATGGTGAAAAAGAAAATATTCTCAGAGAAAAACTGCAAAGAAACTTTATGAGAAACCGCTTTGTGATGTGTGACTTCCACTCACAGAGTTACAGCTGTAATTCGTGGAGTTGTTTGTCACCCTTATTTCTGTGGAATGCGAGAACTGATATTTCGGAACCCTTTGAAGATATAGGGCCAAAGGAAATATCCTTCGATAGGAAAGAGAAAGAAGCTTTCTGAGAAACTTCTTTGTGTTCCTTGAAATCATCTCACAGAGTTCCATAATTCCCATCAAGAAGCCTTTCGCTAAGCCTGTTCCTGTGGAATTTGCAAAGTGATATTTGGAAGCATATAGAGGGCTATGGTGAAAAAGAAAATATCCTCAGAGAAAAATTGGAACGAAGCTTTCTGAGAAACTACTTAGTGTTCTGTTAATTCATCTCACTGAGTTAGAGCTTTCCCCTTAAGTAGCCGTTCGCTAAGTCTGTTCTTGTGGAATTTGCAAAGTGATATTTGGAAGCCCATGGAGGGCTGTGGTGAAACAGAAAATATCTTCAGAGAAAAATTGGAAAGAAGCTTTCTGAGAAACTGCTTTATAATGTGTGACTTCCACTCACTGAGTTACAGGTGTATTTCGTGGAGCTGTTTGCTAGCCTTATTTCTGAGGAATCTGAGAACTGATATTTCGGATCCCTTTGAAGACTACAGTGCCAAAGGAAATATCCTCCAATAAAAAAGAGAAAGAAGCTTTCTGAGAAACTTCTTTGTGTTCTGTGAAATCATCTCACAGAGTTCCAGCTTTCCCCTGAAGATGCCATTCGCTAAGACTGTTCTTGTGGAATTTGCAAGTGATATTTGGAAACCCATGGAGGACTGTGGTGAAAAAGAAACTATCCTCAGATAAAAACTGGAAAGAAGCTTCTGAGAAACTGCTGAGTGTTCGGTTAATTCATCTCACTGAGTTACAGCTTTCCCCTCAAGAAGCCGTTCGCTAAGACTGTTCTTGTGGAATTTGCAGTGTGATATTTGGAAACCCATGGAGGGCTATGGAGAAAAAGAAAATATGTTCAGAGAAATACGGAAAGAAGCTTTCTGAGAGACTTCTTTGTGTTCTGTGAAATCATCTCACAGAGTTACAGCTTTCCCATGAAAGAGCCGTTCGCTAAGACTGTTATTGTGGAATATGCAAAGTGATATCTGGAAGCCCATGTAGGGCTATGGAGAAAAAGAAAATATCATCAGAGAAAAACTGAAAAGAAGCTTTCTGAGAATCTTCTTAGTGTTGTGTGAATTCATCTCACAGAATTACAGTTTGTCCCTCAAGAAGTCGTAGGCTAGCACTGTTCTTGTTTAATTGGCAATGATATTTGGAAGCCCATAGACGGCTATGGTGAAAAAGAAAATATACTCAGAGAAAAACTGGAAAGAAGCTTTCTGAGAAACTACATTGTGATGTGTGACTTCCACTCACAGAGTTACAGCTGTATTTCGTGGAGCTGTTTGGTACCCTTATTTCTGTGGAATTTGAGAACTGTAATTTCGTATGCCTTTAAAGACTATAGGGCCAAAGGAAATATTCTCCGATAGAAAAGAGAAAGAAGCTTTCTGAGAAACTTCTCTGTGTTCTCTGAAATCATCTCAGAGAGTTACAGATTTCCGCTCAAGAAGCCTTTCGCTAAGACTGTTTTTGTGGAATTTGCAAAGTGATATTTGGAAGCCCATGGAGGGCTATGGTGAAAAAGAAATTATCCTTAGATAAAAAATGGAAAGAAGCTTTCTGAGAAATTGCTTTGTGATGTGGGACTTCCACTCATGGAGTTACAGCTGTATTTCGTGGAGCTGTTTGTTGGCCTTATTTCTCTGGAATCTGAGAACTGATATTTCGGATCCCTTGGAAGACTATAAGGCCAAAGGAAATATCCTCCATTAAAAAAGAGAAAGAAGCTTTCTGAGAAACTTCTTTGTGTTCTGTGAAATCATCTCACAGAGTTACAGCTTTCCCATGAAGAAGCCTTTCGCTAAGACTGTTCTTGTGGAATTTGCAGTGTGATATTTGGAAGCCCATGGAGGGCTATGGTGAAAAAGGAAATATCCTCAGATAAAAACTGGAAAGAAACTTTGTGAGAAAGTTCTCTGTGTTCTGTGAAATCATCTCACACAGTTACAGCTTTCCCCTCAAGCAGCCGTTCGCAAAGACTGTTCTTGTGGAATATGCAAAGTGATATTTGGAAGCCCCTAGAGGGCTGTGATGAAAAAGAAAATATTCGCAGAGGAAAAACTGGAAAGAAACTTTGTGAGAAACTGCTTAGTGTTCTGTTAATTCATCTGACAGACTTACAGCTTTCCCCTCAAGAAGCCGTTCTCTAAGAATGTTCCTGTGGAATTAGCAAACTGATATTTGGAAACCCATTGAGGGCTATGGTGAAGAGGAAAATATCCTCAGAGAAAAACTGGAAAGAAGCTTTCTGAGAAATCGCTTCACGATGTGTGACTTCCACTCACAGAGTTTCAGCTGTATTTCGTGGAACCGCTTGCTAGCCTTAATTGTGTGGAATATGAGAACTGATATTTCGGAACCCTTTCAAGACTATAGGGCCAAGGGAAATATCCTCCGACAGAAAAGGGAAAGAAGTTTTCTCAGAAATTTCTTTGTGTTCTGTGAAATCATCTCACAGACATACACTTTCCCCTCAGGAAGCCTTTCAATAAGACTGTTCTTGTGAAATTTGGAAAGTGATATTTGGACGCCCATGGAGGGCTACGGTGAAAAAGAAAATATCCTCAGTTAAAAACTGGAAGGAAGGTTTCTGAGAAACTGGTTTGTGATGTGTGACTTCCAATCAAAGAGTTACTGCTGAATTTCGTGGAGCTGTTTGCTTGCCTTATTTCTGTGGAATCTGAGAACTGATATTTCCAATCCCTTTGAAGACTATAGGGCCAAAGAAAATATCCTCTGGTAAATAATAAGAAGAAGCTTTCTGAGAAACTTCTTCGTGTTCTGTGAAATCATTTCACAGAATAACAGCTTTCCACTGAAGAAGCTTTCGCTAAGATTGTTGTTCTGGAACTTGCAATGTGATATTTGGAAGCCCATGGAGGGCTGTGGAGAAAAAGAAAATATCCTCAGAGAAAAACTGGAAAGAAGCTTTCTGAAAAACTGCTTCGTGTTCTTTTAATTCATTACACAGAGTTACAGCTTTCCCGTCAAGAAGCCGTTGGCTAAGCCTGTTCTTGTGGAATTTGCAAAGTGATGTCTGGAAACCCTTAGAGGGCTATGGTGAAGAGGAAAATATCCTCAGAGAAAAACTGAAAAGAAGCTTTCTGAGTAACTGCTTTATGATATGTGACTTCCACTTACAGAGTTACAGCTGTATTTCGTGGAGCTTTTGATAGCCTTATATCTGTGGAAACTGAGAACTCATGTTTCGTTTCCCTCTGAAGACTACAGGGCCAAAGGAAATATCCTCAGATAGAAAAGAGAAAGAAGCTTTCTGAGAAACTTCTTTGTGTTTTGTTAAATCATCTCACAGAGTTACACCTTTCCCCTAAAGAAGCCTTTAGCTAAAACTTTTCTTGTGGAATTTCCAAAGTGATATTTGGAAGACCATGGATGGCTATGGTGAAAACGAAAATTTCCTCAGAAAAAAAACTGGAAAGAAGCTTTCTGAGAAACTGTTTAGTGATCTGTTAATTCATTTACAGTGTTAGAGCTTTATCCTCAGGAAGCCGTTCATTAAGACTGTTCCTGTGGAATTTGCAAAGTGATATTTGGAAGCCCATAGAGGGCTATGGTCAAAAAGAAAATATCCTCAGAGAAAAACTGGAAAGAAGTTTTCTTAGAAAGTGCTTGGTAATGTGTGACTTCCACTCACTGAGTTACAGCTGTATTTCAAGGAACTGTTTGCTAGCCTTATTTCTGTGGAATCTGAGAACTGATATTTCGGATTCATTTAAGATTATAGGGCCAAAGGAAATATCCTGCGATAGAAAATAGAAAGAAGATTTCTGAGAAACTTCTTTGTGTTCTGTGAACTCATCTCACAGAGTTACAGCTTTCCCCTCAAGCAGCCGTTCGCAAAGACTGTTCTTGTGAAATTTGCAAAGTGATATTTGGAAGCCCCTAGAGGGCTATGATGAAAATTAAAATATTCTCAGAGAAAAACTCAAAGAAGCTTTGTGAAAAACTGCCTAGTGTTCTCTTAATTGATCTCGCAGAGTTACAGCTTTCCCCTAAAGAAGCCGTTATCTAAGATTGTTCCTGTGGAATTTGCAAAGTGATATTTGGAAACCCATAGAAAGCTATGGTGAAGAGGAAAATATCCTCAGAGAAAAACTGGAAAGAAGCTTTCTGAGAAACCACTTTGTGATGTGTGACTTCCACTCACAGAGTTACAGCTGTATTTCGTTTAGCTGCTTGCTAGCCTTACTTGTTTGGAATATGAAAACTGATATTTCGGAATCCCTTCAAAAGTATAGGGCCAAAGGAAATATCCTCCGACAGTAAAGGGAAAGAAGATTTCTGAGTAATTTATTTGTGTTCTGTGATATCATCTCACAGAATTACAGCTTTCCCCTCAGGAAGCCTTTCGCTAAGACTGTTCTTGTGGAATTTGGAAAGTGATATTTGGACGCCCATTGTTGGCTGCGGTAAAAAAGAAAATATCCTCAGTTAAAAACTGGAAAGAAGCTTTCTGAGAAAGTGCTTAGTGTTCTGTTAATTCATCTCACAGAGTTACTGCTTTCCCCTCAAGAAACCGTTCACTAAGACTGTTCTTGTGGATTTGGCGAAGTGATATTTGGAAGCCCATAGAGGGCTATGGTTAAAAAGAAAATATCCTCAGAGAAAAACTGGAAAAAATCTTTCTGAGAAACTGTTTTGTGATATGTGACTTCCACTCACAGATTTACAGCTGTATTTCGAGGAGCTCTTTGCTAGCCTTATTTCTGTGGAATCTGAGAATTGATATTTCGGATCCCTTAGAAGACTACAGGGTCAAGAAAAATATCTTACGATAGAAAAGAGAGAAGCTTTCTGAGAAACTGCTTTGTGTTTCGTGAAATCATCTCAAAGTGTTGCAGCTTTCCCCTCAAGAAGCCTTTCGCTAAGACTGTTCTTGTGGAATTTGCAAAGTTATATTTGGAAGCCCATGGACGTCTATGGTGAAAAAGAAAATATCCTCCGATAAAAAGGGAAAGAAGCTTTCTGAGAAACTTGTTTGTTTTGTGTGAAATCATATCACAGAGTTACACCTTTACCCTCAAGAAGTCTTTCGCTAAGACTGTTCTTGTGGTATTTGCAAAGTGATATTTGGAAGCCCATGGAGGGCTACAGTGAAAAAGAAAATGTCCTCGGATTAAAACTGGAAAGAAGCTTTCTGAGAAACTGCTTTGTTTTCTGTTAATTCATATAACAGAGTTACAGCTTTCTGATCCAGAAGCCTTTCACTAAGACTGTTCTTGTGGAATTTGCAAAGTGATATTTGGAAACCCATAGTTGGCTATGGTGAGAAAGAAAATATCCTCAGAGAAAAACTGGAAAGAAGATTGCTGAAAAACTGCTTTGTCATGTGAGACTTCCACTCACAGAGTTACAGCTGTATTTCGTGGAACACTTTGCTAGCCTTATTTCTGTGGAATCTGAGAACTGATATTTCGGAACCCTTTAAAGACTATAGGGCCAAAGGAAATATCCTCCGATAGAAAAGAGAAAGAAGCTTTCTGAGAAACTTCTTTGTGTTCTGTGAAATCATCTCACAGAGTTACAGCTTTTCCCTCCAGAAGCCCATTGCTACGACGGTTCTTTTGGAATTGGCAATGTGATATTTGGATGCCCATAGATGACTATGGAGAAAAAGGAAATAACCACAGATAGAAACTGGAAAGAAACTTTCTGAGAAACTGCTTTGTGTTCTGTGAATTCATCTCACAGTGTCACAGCTTTACCCTCAAGAAGCCGTTCGCTAAGACCGTTCTTGTTTAATTTGCGAAGAGTTATAGGGCAGCCCTAGAGGGCTACAGTGTAAAAGAAATTATCCTCAGATAAAATTTTAAAGAAGCTTTCTGAGAAACTGTTTTGTGTTCTGTCTATTCGTCTCACAGAGTTACAGCTTTCGCCTCAAAAAGTCTTTCGCTAAGACTATTCAGGTGGAATTTGCAAAGTGATATTTGGAAGCCCATGGATTGCTATGGTGAAAAAGAAAATATCATCAGATAAAAATTGGAAAGAAGCTATATGAGAAACTGCTGTGTTTCCTGTTAATTCATCTCACACAGTTACAGCTTTCTCCTCAAGAAGCCGATTGCTAAGACTGTTCTTGTGGACTTTAAAAAGTGACATTTGGAAGCCCATGGAGGGCTATGGAGAAAAAGAAAATATCCTCAGATAAAAACTGGAAAGAAGTTTTCTGAGAAACTGCTTTTTGATGTGTGACTTCCACTCACTGAGTTACAGCAGGGTTTCTTGGAGCTGTTTTCCCGTGTTATTTCTGTTGGATCTGAGAACTGATATTTGGATCCCTTTAAAGACTATAGGGACAATGGAAATAACCTCTGAGAAAAATGAGAGAGAAGCTTTCTGATATACTTTTCTCTGATCTGTGAATTCATCTCACAGAGTTACAACTTTCCCCTCAAGAAGCCTCTCGCTTAGACCCTTCTTGTGGAATTTCGAAAGTTATTTTAGAAAGCCCATGGAGGGTGTTTAGAAAAAGAAAATATCCTCAGAGAAAAACTGGAAAGAAGCTTTCTGAGAAACTGCTTTCTGTTCTTTGAGATCGTCTCACAGAGTTACAGGTTTCCCCTCAAGAGGACGTTCACTAAGACAGTTTTTGTGTAATTTAAAAAGTGATATTTTCAAGCCCATAGAGGGCTATGGTGAAAAAGAAAATATCCTCAGAGAAAAACTGGAAAGAAGCTTTATGAGAAACTGCTTTGTGATGTGGGACTTCCACTCATGGAGTTACAGCTGTATTTCGTGGAGCTGTTATCTAGCCTTATTTCTGTAGAATCTCAGAACGGATATTTCGGATCCCTTTGAAGACTGTAGGGCCAAACGAAATATCCTCCGAGAAAAATGAGAAAGACGCTTTCTGAGAAACCTCTTTGTGATCTCTGAATTCATCTCACAGAGTTACAGCTTTCGCCTCCAGAAGCTTTTGTTAAGACTGTTCTTGTGGAATTTGCAAAGTGATATTTCGAAGCCCATGGAGGACTATGGTGAAAAAGAAAATATCCTCAGATAAAAACTGGAAAGAAGCTTTCTGAAAAACTGCTTTGTGATGTGTGACTTCCACTCACAGAGTTACAGCTCTATTTCGTGGAGTTATTTGCTAGCCTTATTTCTGTGGAATCTGAGAGCTGATATTTCGGATCCCTTTGAAGACTGTAGGGCCAAAGGAAATATCCTCTGATAAAAAAGAGAAAGAAGGTTTTTGAGAAACTTATTTCTGTTCTGTGAAATCATCTCACAGAGTTACAGCTTTCAACTCAAGAAGCCTTTCCCTGAGATTGTTCTTCTGAAATTTGCAAAGTAATATTTGGAAGCCAAAGGAGGGCTATGGTGAAAAAGAAGTTATCCTCAGTTAAAAAATGGAAAGAAGCTTTCTGAGAAACTCTTCAGTGTTCTGATAATTCATTTCACAGAGTTACAGCTTTGCCTTCAAGAAGCTGTTCGCTACTACTGTTCTTGTGGAATTTGCAAAGCGATATTTGGAGGCCCATAGAGAGCCATGTTGAAAAAGAAAATATCTTTAGAGAAAAACTGTAAAGAAGGTTTCTGAGAAACTGCTTTGTGATGTGTGACTTCTACTCTCAGAATTACAGCTGTATTTCCTGCACCTGTTTGCTAGCCTTATTTCTGTGGAATCTGAGAACTGATATTTCGGATCCCATTGAAGAATATAGGGAAATATGAAGTATCCTCCGATAAAAAAGAGAAAGAAGCTTTCTGAGAAACTTCTTTGTGTTCTGTGAAATCATCTCACAGAGTTACAGCTTTCCGCTTAAGAAGCCTTTCGCTAAGACTGTTCTTGTGGAATATGCAAAGTGATATTTCGAAGTCCCTGTTGGTCTATGGTGAAAAAGAAAATATCCTCAGAGAAAAATTGGAAAGAAGCTTTCTGAGAAACTGCTTAGTGTTCTGTTAATTCATCTCACAGAGTTACAGCTTTCCTCTCAGGAAGCCATTCGCTAAGACTGTTCTTGTGGAATTGGCAAAGTGATATTTGGAAGCCCATAGAGAGCTATGCTGAAAAAGAAAATATCCTCAGAGAAAAACTGGAAAGAAGATTTCTGAGAAACTGCTTTGTGATGTGTGACTTCCACTCACAGAGTTACAGCTGTATTTTGTGGAGTTGTTTGCTAGAACTATTTCTGTGTAAGCTGAGAACTGATATTTCGGATCCCTTTGAAGACTATAGGGCCAAAGGAAATATCCTTCGATAGAAAAGAGAAAGAAACTTTCTGAGAAACTTCTTTGTGTTCTGTGAAATCATCTCACAGAGTTACAGCTTTCCCCTCAAGAAGCCTTTCCCTAAGATTGTTCTTGTGGAATTTGCAAAGTGATATTTGGAAGCCCATGGAGGGCTATGGTGAAAAAGAAAATATCCTCAGATAAAAACAGGAAAGAAGCTTCTGAGAAACTGCTTAGTGTTCTGTTAATTCATCCCACAGAGTTACAGCTTTCTCCTCAAGACGCCGTTCGCTAAGACTGTTCTTGTGTGAATTGGCAAAGTGATATATGGAAGCCCATAGAGGGCTATGGTGAAAAAGAAAATATATTCAGAGAAAAACTGGAAAGAAGCTTTCTGAGCAACTGCTGTCATGTGTGGCTTATACTCACAGAGTTACAGCTGTATTTCGTGGATCTGTGCTACCTGCTTTCTGTGGAATCTGAGAACTGATATTTCGGATCCCTTTGAAGACTATTGGCCCAAAGGAAATATCCACCGATATAAAAGAGAAAGAAGATTTCTGAGAAACTTCTTTGTATTCTGTGAAATCATCACACAAAGTAACGGGTTTCCTCTCCAGAAGCCTTTCACTAAGAATGTTCTTGTGGAATTTGCAAAGTGATATTTGGAAGCCCATGGAAGGCTATGGTGAAAAGAAAATATCCTCTGAAAAAAACTGGAAAGACTTTCTGAGAAACTGCTTAATGATCTACTGATTCATCTCACAGAGCTACAGCTTTAACCTCAGGAAGCCATTTGCTAAGAGTGTTCTTTTGGAATTTCGAAATTGATATTTGGAAGCCCATGGAGACCTACGGTGAAAAAGAAAATATCCTCAGATAGAAACTGGAAAGAAGCTTTCAGAGAAACTGCCTAGTGTTCTGTTAATTCATCTCACAGAGATACAGCTTTCCTCTCAAGAAGCCGTTCGCTAAGAATGTTCTTGTGGAATTTGCAAAGTGATATTTGGAAGCCCATAGAGGGCTATGCTGATATGGAAAGTGTCCCCAGAAAAAAAACTGGAAAGAAGATTTCTGGGAAACTGCTCTGTGATGTGTGACTTCCACTCACAGAATTATAGCTGTATTTCATGCAGCTGTTTGCTAGCCTTATTTCTGTGGAATGTGAGAACTGAGATTTCGGATCCCTTTGAAGACTACAGGGCCGAAGGAAATATCCTACGATAAAAAAGAGAAAGAAGCTTTCTGAGAAACTTCTTTTTGTTCTGTGAAATCATCTCACAGAGTTACAGGTTTCCCCTGAAGAAGCCTTTGGCTAAGACTGTCTTGTGGAATTTGCAAAGTGATATTTGGAAGCCCATGGAGGGCTATGGTGAAAAAGGAATATATCCTCAGATGGAAACTGGAAATAAGCTTTTTGAGAAACTGCTAAGTGTTCTGTTAATTCATCTCACATAGTTACAGCTTTCCCCTCAAGAAGCCGTTCGCTAAGACTGTTCTTGTGGAATTTGCAATGTGATATTTGGAACCCCGTACGGGACTATGGTGAAAAAGAAATTATCCTCAGACAATAACTGGAATGTAGCTTTCTGAGAAACTGCTTTGTGATGGGTCACTTCTACTCAGAGAGTTACAGCTGTATTTCATGGAGCTGTTTGCTAGCCTTATTTCTGTGGAATCTGAGAACTGAGATTTCGGATCCCTTTGAAGACTACAGGGTCAAAGGAAATATCCTACGATAAAAAAGAGAAAGAAGATTTCTGAGAAACTTCTTTTTGTTCTGTGAAATCATCTCACAGAGTTATAGGTTTCCCCTGAAGAAGCCTTTTGCTAAGACTGTTCTTGTGGAATTTGAAAAGTGATATTTGGAAGCCCATGGAGGGCTATGGTGAAAAAGGAATATATCCTCAGATGGAAACTGGAAATAAGCTTTCTGAGAAACTGCTAAGTGTTCTGTTAATTCATCTCACATAGTTACAGCTTTCCCCTCAAGAAGCCGTTCGCTAAGACTGTTCTTGTGGAATTTGCAATGTGATATTTGGAACCCCGTACGGGTCTATGGTGAAAAAGAAATTATCCTCAGACAATAACTGGAATGTAGCTTTCTGAGTAACTGCTTTGTGATGTGTCACTTCTACTCACAGAGTTACAGCTGTATTTCGTGGAGCTGTTTGCCAGCCTTCTTTTTGTTGAATCTGAGAACTGATATTTCGGATCCCTTTGAAGACTACAGGGCCAAAGGACATATCCTCTGATAAAAAAGAGAAAGAAGCTTTCTGAGAAACTTCTTTGTTTTTAGTGAAATCATCTCACAGATATAGAGCTTTCACCTCAAGAAGCCTTTCGATAAGACTGTTCTGGTGGAATTTGCAAAGTGATATTTGGAAGCCCATGGAGGGCTACGGTGAAAAAGAAAAATACCTCAGATAAAAACTGGAAAGAAGCTTTCTGAGAAACTGCGTAGTGTTCTGTTAATTCATCTCACAGAGTTACAGCTTTCCCTTCAAGAATCTGTTCGCTAAGAATGCTCTTATGTAATTTACAAAGTGATATTTGGAAACCCATGGAGGGCTATGGTGAAAAAGAAAATATTCTGAGATAAAAAGTGGAAGGAAGCTTTCTGAGAAACTGCTTAGTGTTCTGTTAATACATCTCACAGAGCTACAGCTTTATCCTCAAGAAGCTGTATGCTAAGAGAGTTATTGTAGAATTTGCAAAGTAATATTTGGATGCCCATGGGGGGCTAGGGTGAAAAAGGAAATATTCTCAGAGAAAAACTGGAAAGAAGCTTTCTGACAAACTTCTTAGTGTTCTGTTAATTCATTTCACCGAGTTACAGATTTCCCCTCAAGAAGCCGTTCGCTAAGACTGTTCTTGTGGAATTGGCAAAGTGATATTTGGAAGGCCCTAGAGGGCTATGGTGAAAAAGAAAATATCTTCAGAAAACAAATGGCAGGAAGCTTTCTGAGAAAGTCCTCTGTGATGTGTGACTTCTATTCACAGTATTACAGCTGTATATCATGGAGCTGTTTGCTCGCCTTATTTCTGTGAAATCTGAGTATGGATATTTCGGATCGCTTTGAACACTATACGGCAAAAGGAAATATCCTCCGATAGAAAAGAGAAAGAAACTTTCCTAGAAACTTCTTTGTGTTCTGTGAAATCATCTCACAGAGTTACAGCTTTCCCCTCAAGAAGCCTTTCGCTAAGTCTGTTCTTGTGGAATTTGCGAAGTGATAGTTGGAAGTCCATGAAGGGCTATGGTGAAAAAGAAAAATACCACACATAAAAACTGGAAAGAAGCTTTCTGAGAAATTGCTTAGTGTTCTGTTCATTTATCTCACAGAGTTACAGATTTCCCTTAAAGAATCTGTTGGCTAAGACTGTTCTTGTGGAATTTGCAAATTGATATTTGGAAGCACATGGAGAGCTATGGTGAAATAGGAAATATCCTCATATAAAAACTGGAAGGAAGGTTTCTGAGAAACTGCTTAGTGTTCTGTTAATTCATCTCACAGAGTTACAGCTTTCCCTTCAAAAATCTGTTCGTTAAGACTGTTCTTGTGTAATTTTCAAAGTTTTTTTTGGAAGCCCATGGAGGACTACGGTGAAAAAGAAAATATCCTCAGATAAAAACTGGAAAGAAGCTTTCTGAGAAACTGCTGAGTGTTCTATTAATTCATCTCACAGAGTTACAGCTTTAACCTCAAGAAGCCTTTCGCTAAGACTGTGTGTGTGATTTGCAAACTGATATTTGGAATCCCACGGAGGGCTATGGTGAAAATGAAAGTATCCTCAGATTGAAACTGGAAAGAAGCTTTCTGAGAAACTGCTTAGTGTTCTGTTAATTCATCTCACAGAGTTACAGCTTTCCAATAAAGAAGCCGTTCGCTACGACTGTTTTTGTGGAATTTGCAAAGCGTTATTTGGAAGTCCTTCGAGGGCTACGGTGAAAAAGAAAATATCCTCAGAGTAAAACTGGTAATAAATTTTCTGAGAAATTGCTTTGTGATGTTTGACTTCTACTCACAGAGTTACAGCTGTATTTCGGGGAGCTGTTTGCTAGCCTTATTTCTGTGTAAACTGAGAACTGATATTTCGGATCCCCTTGAAGACTATATGACCAAAGGAAATATCCTCTGATAAAAAAAGAGAAAGAAGCTTTCTGAGAAACTTCTTTGTGTTCTGTGAAATCATCTCACAGAGTTACAGCTTTCCCCTCAAGAAACCTTTCACTAAGTCTCTTCTTCTGGAATTTACAAAGTGATATTTGGAAGCCCATGGAGAGCTATGGTGAAAAAGAAAATATCCTCGGATAAAAACAGGAAAAAAGGTTTCTGAGAAACTGTTTAGTGTTCTGTTAATTCATCCCACAGAGTTACAGCTTTAACCTCAAGAAGCTGTACGCTAAGACTGTGCTTGTGGAAATGGCAAAGTGATATTTGGAAGCCCATTGAGGGCTGTGGTGAAAAAGAAAATATCCTCAGAGAGAAACTGGAAAGAAACTTTCTGAGAAACTGCTTTGTAATGTGTAACTTCCACTCTCAGAGATACAGCTGTATTTCGTGGAGCTGCTTGCTAGCCTTCTTTCTGTGGAATATGAGAAATGATATTTCGTTTCCCTTTGAAGACTATAAGGCCAAAGGAAATATCGTCCAATAAAAAAGAGAAAGAAGCTTTCTGTGAAACTTCTTTGTTTTCTGTGAAATCATCTCACAGAGTTACAGCTTTCCACTCAAGAAGCCCTTCGCTAAGACTGTTCTTGTAGAATTTGCAAAGTGATATTTGGAAGCCCATGCATGGCTATGGAGAAAAAGAAAAATACCTCAGATAGAAACTGGAAAGAAGCTTTCTGAGAAACTTGTTTGTGTTCTGTTAATTAATCTCACAGAGTTACAGCTTTCCCTTCAAGTATCTGTTCCTTATGACTGTTCTTGTGTAATTTGCAAAGTGATATTTGGAAGCCTATGGAGGGCTATGCTGAAAAAGTAAATATCCTCAGAGAAAAATTGGAAAGAAGCTTTCTGAGAAACTGTTTTGTGATGTGTGACTTCCATTCAAAGAGTTACAGCTGTATTTCGTGGAGCTGTTTGTTATCCTTACTTCTGTTTAAACTGAGAACTGATATTTCACATCCCTTTGAAGACTATGTGGCCAAAGGAAATATCCTCCGATAGAAAAGAGAAAGAAGCTTTCTGAGAAACTGCTTATGTTCTGTTAATTCGTCTCACGGAGATACAGCTTTCCCCTCAAGTAGTCTTTCTCTAAGACTGTTCTTGTGGAATTGGCAAAGTGATATCTGGAAGCCCACAGAGGGCTATGGTGAAAAAGAAAGTATCCTCCGAGAGAAACTGGAAAGAAGCTTTCTGAGAAACTGCTTTGTGATGTGTCACTTCCACTCACAGATTTACAGCTGTATCTTGTGGAATTGTTTGCTAGCATTATTTCTGTGGTATCTGAGAACTATATTTCGGATCCCTTTGAAGACTATAGGGCCAAGGGAAATATACTCCGATAAAAAAGTGAAAGAAGCTTTCTGAGAAACTTCTTTGTTTTCTGTGAAATCATCTCACAGAGTTAAAACATTGCTGTCAAGAACCCTTTCTCTAAGACAGTACTTGTGGAATTTGCAAAGTGATATTTGGAAGCCCATGGAGGGCTAAGGTGAAAAAGAAAATATCCTCAGATAAAAGCTGAAAAGAAGCTTTCTGAGAAACTGCTAAGTGTTCTGTTTATTCATCTCACAGAGTTACAGCTTTCCCCTGAAGAAGCCGTTGGCTGATCTTGTGGAATTTGCAAAGTGATATTTGGAAGCCACTAGAGGTCTATGGTGAAAAAGAAAATATCCTCAGAGAAAAACTGGAAAGAAGCTTTCTGAGGAACTGCTTTGTGGCCTGTAAATTCATCTTACAGATTTACACCTTTCTCCTGAAGAAGCCATTCGCTAAGACTGTTCTTGTGGAATTTGCAAAGTGATATTTGGAAGCCCATAATGGGCTATGGTGAAAAAGAACATATCCTCAGATAAATCTGAAAAGAACGTTTCTGAGAAACTGCTTTGTGATATGTAACTTTCACTCACTGAGTTACAGCAGTATTTCATGCAGCTGTTTCCTGGCCTTATTTCTGTGGAATCTGAGAACTGATATTTCTGATCCCTTTGAAGACTATAGGGCCAAAGGAAATATACTCTGTGAAAAATGAGAATGAAGCTTTCAGAGAAACTTCTTTGTGTTCTGTGAATTCATCTAACAGAGTTACATCTTTCCCCTAAAAAGGTGCCATTCGCTAAGACTGTTCTTGCGGAATTTGCAATGTGATATTTGGAAGCCAATGGAGGGCTATTTAGAAAAAGAAAATATCCTCAGATAAAAATTGGAGGGAAGCTTTCTCTGAAACTGCTTTGTGTTCTCTTAATTCATCTCACAGAGTTACAGCTTTCCCCTCAAGAAGCTTTTCGCAAAGACTGTTCTTGAGGAATTTGCAAAGTGATATTTCGAAGTCCATAGAGGGCTATAATGAAAAAGAAAATATCCTCAGAGAAAAACTGGAAAGAAGCTTTCTGAGAAAATGCTTTGTGTTCTGTGAATTCATCTCACAGATTTACAGCTATCCCCTCAAGAAGCCTTTTGCTAGGACTGTTCTTGTGGAATTTGCAATGTGATATTTGGAAGCCCCTGGAGGGTTATGGTGAAAAAGAAATATCCTCAGATAAAAACTGGAAAGAAGCTTTCTGAGAAACGTCTTTGTGGTCTGTGAATTCATCTTACTGAGTTACACCTTTCCCCTTAAGAAGCCATTCGCTAAGACATTTCATGTGGAATTTGGAAAGTGGTATTTGGAAGCCCATAATGGGCTATGGTGAAAAAGAAAATATCCTCAGATAAATCTGAAAAGAACCTTTCTGATAAACTGCTTTGTGACGTGTGACCTCCACTCACTGAGTTACAGCAGTATTTCGTGGAGCTGTTTGCTGGCCTTATTTTTGTGGATTCTGAGAACTGATACTCCGGATCCCTTTGAAGACTATGGGGCCAAAGGAAATATCCACCGAGAAAAATGAGAAAGAAGCTTTCTGGGAAACTTCTTTGTAATCTGTGAATTCATCTCACAGAGTTACAGCTTGCACCTCAATAAGCCTTTCGCTAAGACTGATTTGTGGAATTTGCAATGTGATATTTGGAAGCCCATGGAGGGCTATTTAGAAAAAGAAAATATCCTCAGATAAAAACTGCAAGGAAGCTTTCTGTGAAACTGCTTTGTGTTCTCTGAATTCATCTTACAGAGTTACAGCTTTCCCCTGAAGAAGCCGATCGCTAAGACTGTTCTTGTGGAATTTGTAAAGAGATATTTGGAAGCCAATAGAGGGCTATGTTGAAAAAGAAAATATCCTCAGATAAAAACTGGAGAGAACTTTTCAGAGAAAATGCTTTGTGTTCTGTGAAATCATCTCGCAGAGTTACAGCTTTCCCCTCAAGAAGCCATTCGCTAAGACTGTTCTTGGGGAATTTGCAAAATGATATATGGAAGCCCCTAGAGGGCTATGTTGAAAAAGAAAATATCCACAGTTAAAAACTGAAAAGAAGCATTCTGAGAAAATGCTTTGTGATATGTGACTTCCACTCACTGAGTTACAGCAGTATTTCGTGGAGCTATTTGCTAGCCTTATTTCTGTGGAATCTGAGAACTGTTATTCCGGATCCCCCTGAACACTATAGGGCCATAGCCCTCCATTGGGCTTCCAAATATCACTTTGCAAATTCTACAAGAACAGTCTTAGCGAAAGGCTTCTTGAGGGGAAAGCGGTAACTCTGTGAGATGATTTCACAGAACAAAAAGAACTTTCTCAGAAAGCTTCTTCCTTTTTGTTATGGGAGGATATTTACTTTGGCCCTATAGTCTTCAAAGGGATCCGAAATATCTGTTCTCAGATTCCACAGAAATCAGGCTAGCAAACTGATCCACGAAATACAGTTGTAACTCTGTGAGTGGAATTCACACATCACAAAGCAGTTTCTCAAAAAGCTTCTTTCCAGTTTTTCTCTGAGGATATTTTCTTTTTCACCATAGCCCTCTAGGGGCCTCCAATTATCTCTTTGCAAATTCCACAAGAACAGGCTTAACGAACAGCTTCTTCAGGGGAAAGCTGCAACTCTGTGAGATGATTTCACAGAATAAAAAGAAGTTTCTCAGAAAGCGTCTTTACAGTTTTCATCTGCGGATATTTCCTTTTTCACCATAGCCCTCCCTGGGCTTCCACATATCACTGAGCAAATTCCACAAGAACAGGCGTAGAGAACGGCTCCTTGAGGGGAAAGCTGCAACTCTATTAAATGAATTAACAGAACACTAAGCAGCTTCTCAGAAAGCTTCTTTCCACTTTTCATCTGAGGATATTTCCCTTTTCACCATAACCCTCCATGGGCTTCCAAATATCAATTTGCAAATTCCACAAGAACAGGCTTAGCGAAAGGCTTGTTGAGATTAAAGCTGTAACTCTGTGACATGATTTCACAGAACACAAAGAAGTTCCTCAGAAAGCTTCTTTCTCTTTGTTATCGGAGGATATTTCCTTTGGCCCTATAGTCTTCAAAGGGATCCGAAATATCAGTTCTAAGATTCCACAGAAATAAGGCTAGCAAAGGGTTCCACAAAATACAGCTGAAACTCTGTGAGTGGAAGTTACACATCACAAAGCAGTTTCTCAGAAAGCTTCTTTCCAGATTTACTCTGAGGATATTTCCTTTTTCTACCTAGCCCTCTAAGGGCTTCCAAATATCGGTTTGCCAATTCCACAAGAACAGGCTTAGCGAACGGCGTCCTTAGGAGAAAGCTATAAGTCTGTGAGATGAGTTAACAGAACAGTAAGCAGTTTCTCACAAAGCTTCTTTCCAGTTTTCATCTGAGGATATTGCCTTTTGCACCACAGCCCTCTATTGGCTTCCAAATATCACTTTGCAAATTCCAAAAAAACATTCTTAGCGAAATGCTTCTTCAGGGAACGCTGTAACGCTGTGAGATGATTTCACAGAACACAAAGAACTTTCTGAGAAAGTTTCTTTCCAGATTTCATTTGAGGATATTTCCTTTTTCACCATAGCCCCCCAAGGGCTTCAAAATATCACTTTGCAAATTCCACAAGAACAGGCTTAGTGAAAGGCTTCTTGAGGGGAAAGCTGTAACTCTAGGAGATGAATTAGGAGAACACTAAGGAGTTTCTCAGAAAGCTTCTTTCCAGTTTTCGTCTGAGGGTATTTCCCTTTTCACCATAGCCTCCCATGGGCTTCAAAATATCACTTTGCAAATTCCACAAGAAGAGTCTTAACGAAAGGCTTCTTGCGGGAAAACCTGCAACTCTGTGAGATGATTTCTCATAAGACGAAGAAGTTTCTCAGAAAGCTTCTTTCCAGTTTTTCTCTCAGGATATTTTCTTTTTCACCATAGCCCTCTATAGGCTTCCAAATATAAATTTGCAAATTACACAAGAACAGGCTTAACGAACGGCTTATTGATGGGAAAGCTGTAACTCTGTGAGATGAATTAACAGAACACTACGCAGTTTCTCAGAAAGCTTCTTTCCAGTTTTCATCTGAGGATATTTCCGTTTTCACCATAGCCCTCCATGGGCTTCCAAATATCTCGTTGCAAATTCCACAAGAACAGTCTTAGCGAAAGGCTTCTTGCGGGGAAACCTGTAACTCTGAGAGATGATTTCAGAGAACACAAAGAAGTTTCTCTGAAAACTTCTTTCCAGTTTTCTTCAGAAGATATTTCCTTTTCACCATAGCCCTCCATGGGGTTCCAAATATCACTTTGCAATTTCTACAAGAGCAGTCTTAGCGAAAGGCTTCTTGAGGGGAAAGCTGTAACTCTGTGAGATGATTTCACAGAACACAAAGCAGTTTCGCAGAAAGCTTCTTTCTTTTTGTTATTGGAGGATATTTTCTTTGGCCCTATAGTCTTCAAAGGGATCCAAAATATCCGTTCTCGGATTCCACAGAAATCAGGCAAGCAAACAGATCCACGAAATATAGCTGTAACTCTGTGAGTGGAATTCACACTTCACAAAGCCTTTTCTCAGCAAGCTTATTTCCAGTTTCTCTCTGAGGATATTTTCTTTTTCACCATAGTCCTCTACGGGCTTCCAAATATCACGTTGCAAATTAAGCAAGAACAGGCTTAGCGTACGGCTTCTTGAGGGGAAAGGTCTAACACTGTGAGATGAATTAAGAGAACACTAAGCAGTTTCTCAGGAAGCTTCTTTCCAGTTTTCATCTGAGGATATGTCCTTTTTCACCATAGCCCTCCATGGGCTTCCAAATATCACTATGAAAATTCCACAATAACAGTATTGGCAAAAGGCTTCTTGAGGGGAAAGATGTAACTCTGTGAGAGGATTTCACAGAACACCAAGAACTTTCTCCGAAAGCTTCTTTCTCTTTGTTATGGAAGGATGTTTCCTTTGGCCCTATAGTCTTCAAAGGGGTCCGAAATATCAGTTCTCAGATTCCTCAGAAATAAGGCCAGCAAACAGCTCCACGAAATACAGCTGTAACGCTGTGAGTGGAAGTCAAACATCACAAAGCAGTTTCTCAGAGAGCTTATTTCCAGTTTTTCTCTGAGGATATTTTCTTTTTCACCATATCCCTCTATGGGCTTCGAAATATCATTTTGCAAATTCTACAAGAATAGGCTTAGCGAATGGCATCTTGAGGGGAAAGCTGTAACTCTGTGAGATGAATTAACAGAACACTAAACAGTTTCTCAGAAAGCTTCTTTCCATTTTTCATCTGCGAATATTTTTTTTTCACCATATCCCTCCATGGGGTTCCAAATATCACTTTGCAAATTCTACAAGAACCGTCTTAGCGAAAGGCTTCTTGAGGGGAACGCTGTAACTGTGTGAGATGATTTCACAGAACACAAAGAAGTTTCTCAGAAATTATTCTTTCTCTTTGTTATTGGAGGATATTTCCTTCTGCCCTACAGTCTTCAAAGGAATCCGAAATATCAGTTCTCAGATTCCAGAGAAATAAGGATAGCTAACAGATCCATGAAATACAGCTGTAACTATGTGATTGGAAGTCAAACATCACAAAGCAGTTTCTCAGAAAGCTGCTTCCCAGTTTTTCCCTGAGTATATTTTCTTTTTCACCATAGAATTCTATGTGCTTCCAAATATCACTTGGCAAATTCCACATGAAGAGGCTTTGCGAACGGCTTCTTAGGGTGAAAGTTGTAACAGTCTGGGATGAATTAGGAGAACACTAAGTAGTTTCTCATAAAGCTTCTTTCCAGGGTTCATCTGAGAATATTTCCTTTTTCACCATAGCCCTACATGGGCTTAAAAATACCAGTTTGCAAATTCCACAAGAACAGTCTTAGCTAAAGGCTTCTTGGGGGGAAAGCTGTAACAGTCTGGGATGAATTAGGAGAACACTAAGTAGTTGCTCATAAAGCTTCTTTCCAGGGTTCATCTGAGAATATTTCCTTATTCACCATAGCCCTCCAAGGGCTTCCAAATATCGCAATGCAAATTCCACAAGAACAGTCTTAACCAAAGGCTTCTTGAGGAGAAAGCTGTGACTCCGTGAGATGATTTCACAGAATACAAAGAAGTTTCTCAGAAAGCTTCTTGCTATTTGTTATCAGAGGACATTTCTTCTGGCCCTATAGTCTTCAAAGGGTTCCGAAATATCAGTTCTCAGATACCACAGAAAATAAGTCTAGCAAAGAGATTCACGAAATACAGCTGTAACTCTGTGAGTGGAAATCAGACATCAAACACAGTATCTCACAAAGCTTCTTTCCAGTTTTTCTCTGAGGTTATTTTATTTTCACCGTCGCCCTCTAGGGGTTCCAATTATCACTATGCAAGTTCCACAAGAACAGGCTTGGGGAATGGCTTCTTCAGGGGAAAGCTGTAACTCTGTGAAATGAATTAGGAGAACACTAAGCAGTTTCTCAGAAAGTTTCTTTCCAGTTTTCATCTGAGGATATTTCCTTTTTCACCGTAGCCCTCCATGGGGTTCCAAATCTCACTTTGCAAATTCTCCAAGAACATTCTTAGCAAAAGGCTTCTTGAGGGGAAAGCTGTAACTCTGTGAGATGATTTCACAGAACAAAAAGAACTTTCTCAGAAAGATTATTTCTCTTTGTTATCGGAGGATAGTTCCTTTGGCCCTATAGACTGGAAAGGGATCCGAAATATCGGTTCTCAGATTCCAGAGAAATCAGGCTAGCAAACAGATCCACGAAATACAGCTGTAACTCTGCGATTGGAAGTCACACATAAAAAAAGCAGTTTCTCATAAAGCTTCTTTCCAGTTTTTCTCTGAATATATTTTCTTTTTCACCATAGCCCTCTATGGGCTTCCAATTATCACTTTGCAAATTCCACAAGAACAGGCTTAGCGAAAGGCTTCTTGAGACGAAAGCTGTGACTCTGTGAGATGAATTAGGAGAACACAAAGAAGTTTCTCAAAAAGCGTCTTTCCAGTTTTCCTCTGAGGAAACTTTCTTTTTCACCATAGCCCTCTATCGGCTTCCAAATATCACTTTGCAAATTCCACAAGAACAAGCTTAGCGAATGGATTCTTGAGGGGAATGCTGTAACTCTGTGAGATGAATTAACAGAACACAAAGCAGTTTCTCAGAAAGCTTTTTCCAGATTTCATCTGCGGATATTTCCTTTTTCACCATAGCCTTCCATGGGCTTCCAAACATCACTATGCAAATTCCTCAAGAACAGTCTTAGCGAAAGGCTTATTGAGGGGAAAGCTGTAACTCTGAGAGATGATTTCACAGACACGAAGAAATTTCTCCGAAAACTTCTTTCTCTTTTTTATTGGAGGATATTTCCTTTCACCCTATAGTCTTCAAAGGGATTCGAAATATCAGTTCTCAGATTCCACAGAAATAACGCTAGTAAACAGATCCACGAAATACAGCTGTAACTCTGTGAGTGGCGGTCACACATCACAAAGCATCTTCTCAGAAAGCTGCTTTGCAGTTTTTCTCTGAGGATATTTTCTTTTCCACCATAGACGTCTAAGGGTTTCCAAATATCACTTTTCAAATTCCACAAGAACAGGCTTAGCAAATGGCTTCTAAAGGGGAAAGCTGTAACACTGTGAGATGAATTAGGAGAATACTAAACAATTTCTCAGAAAGCTTCTTTCCAGTTTTCATCAGAGGATATTTCCTTTTTCACCATAGCCTTCCATGGGCTTCCAAATATCAGCTTGCAAATTACACAAGAACAGTCTCAGCCAAAGGCTTCTTGAAGGCAAAGCAGTAACTCTCTGAGATGATTTCACAGAACACAAAGAAGTTTCTCAGAAAGTTTCTTTCTCTTTCTTATCGGAGGAGATTTCCTTTGGCACTACAGTCTTCAAAGGGATCCGAATTATCAGTTCTCAGATTCCACAGGAATAAGGCTAGCAAACAGTTACACGAAATACAGATGTAACTCTGTGAGTGGAAGTCACACATCACAAAGCAGTTTCTCAGAAAGCTTTTTCCAGATTTCATCTGCGGATATTTCCTTTTTCACCATAGCCCTCCTTGGGCTTCCAAATATCACTTTGCAAATTACTCAAGAACAGTCTTAGTGAAAGACCCCTTGAGGGGAAAGCTGTAATTCTGTGAGATGATTTCACAGACACGAGGAAATTTCTCCAAAAGCTTTTTCTTTTTGTTAACGGAGGATATTTCCTTTGGCCCTATAGTCTTCATAGGGAATCGAAATATCAGTTCTCAGATTCCACAGAAATAACGCTAGCAAACAGATCCACGAAATACAGCTGTAACTCTGTGAGTGGAAGTCACACATCACAAAACATCTTCTCCGAAAGCTGCTTTGCAGTTTTCTCTGAGGATATTTTCTTTTTCACCATAGCCCTCTATGGGCTTCCAAATATCACCTTGGAAATTCCACAAGAACAGGCTTAGCGAACGGCTTCTTGAGTGGAAAGCTGTAACTCTGTGAGATGAATTAGGAGAACTCTAAGCAGTTTCTCAGAAAGCTTCTTTCCAGTTTTTATCTGAGGGTATTTCCTTTTTCCCCATAGCCCCCCATGGGCTTCCAAATATCACTTTGCAAATTCCACAAGAACAGTCTTAGCGAAAGGCTTCTTGAGGGGAAAGCTGAAACTCTGTGAAATGATTTCACAGAACACAAAGAAATTTCTCAGAAACCTTCTTCCTCTTTGTTATTGGAGGACAAGTCCTTTGGCCCTATAGTCTTCAAAGGGATCCGAAATATCCGTTCTCAGATTCCACAGTAATAAGTCTAGCAAAGAGATCCACGAAATACAGCTGTGACTCTGTGAGTGGAAGTCACACATCACAAACAGTTTCTCGCAAACCTTCTATCTAGTTTTTCTCTGAGGTTAGTTTCTTTTTCACCATAGCTCTCTATGGGCTTCAAAATATCACTATGCAAATTCCACAAGAACAGGCTTAGCGAAAGTTTTCCTGAGGGGAAAGCTGTAACTCTGTGAGATGAATTAGGAGAACACTAAGCAGTTTCTCAGAAAGCTTCTTTCCAGTTTTCATCTGAGGGTATTTCCCTTATCACCATAGCCCCCCATAAGCTTCAAAATATCACCTTGCAAATTCCACAAGAACAGTCTTAGCGAAACGCTTCTTTAGGGGAAAGCTGTAACTCTGTGAGATGTTTTCACAGAATACAAAGAACTTTCTCAGAAAGCTTCTTTCTCTTTCTTATTGGAGTATATTTCCTTTGGCCCTATAGTCCTCAAAGGGAATCGAAATATCAGTTCTCAGATTCCACAGAAATAAGGGTAGCAAACAGAACCACGAAATACAGCTGTAACTCTGTGAGTGGAAGTCACACATCACAAAGCAGTTTCTCTGAAAGCTTCTTTCCAGGTTTTCTCTGAGTATGTTTTCTTTTTCACCAAAGCCCTCTAGGGGCTTCCAAATATCACTTTGCAAATTCCACAAGAACAGGCTTAGCGAACGGCTTCTTGAGGGGAAAGTTTTAACTCTGTGAGATGATTTCACACAACACAAAGAACTTTCCCTGAAAGCTTCTTTCCAGTTTTCATCTGAGGGTATTTCCTTTTTCACCGTATCCCTTCATGGGCTTCCAAATATAACTTTGGAAATTCCACAAGAACAGTCTTAGTGAAAGGCTTCTTGAGCGGAAAGCTGTAACTCTGTGACATGATTTCACAGAACACAAAGAAGTTAATCAGAAAGCTTCTTTCTCTTTGTTATAGGATATTTCCTTTGGCCCTATAGTCTTCAAAGGGATCCGAAATAGCAGTTCTCAGGTTCCACGGAAAAAAGGCTAGCAAATAGATCCACGAAATACAGCTATAACTCTGTGAGTGGAAGTCACACATCACAAAGCAGTTTCTCAGAAAGCTTCTTTCCAGATTTACTCTGAGGATATTTTCTTCTTCTCCCTAGCCCTCTAAGGGCTTCCAAATATCACTTTGCCAATTCCACAAGAACAGGCTTAGCGAACGGCTTCTTGAAGGGGAAAGCTGTAACTCTGTGAGATGAATTAACAGAACACTAAGCAGTTTCTCAGAAAGCTTCTTTCCAATTTTCATCTGAGGATATTTCCTTTTTCACCGTAGCCCTCCATTGGCTTCCAAATATCAATTTGCAAATTCCACAAGAACAGTCTTAGCGAAAGGCTTCTTGAGGGGAAAGCTTTAACTCTGTGACATGATTTCATAGAACACAAAGAAGTTTCTCAGAAAGCTTCTTTCTCTTTGTTATCGGAGGATATTTCCTTCGGCCCTATAGATTTCAAAGGGATCCGAAATATCAGTTCTCTGATTCCACAGAAATAAGTCTAGCAAAGTCATCCACGGATTACAGCGTAACTCTGTGAGTGGAAGTCACACATCACAAACAGTTTCTCACAAAGCTTCTTTCCAGTTTTTCTCTGAGGTTATTTTCTTTTTCACCATAGCCCTCTATGGGCTTCCAATTATCACTTTGCAAATTCCACAAGAACAGGCTTAGCTAACGGCTTCTTCAGGGGAAAGCTGTAACTCTGTGAGATGAATTAGGAGAACACTAAGCAGTTTCTCAGAAAGCTTCTTTCCAGTTTTCATCTGAGGATATTTCCTTTTTCATGATAGCCCTCTATTGGCTTCTAAATATCACTTTGCAAATTCCAAAAGAACAGCCTTAGCGAAATGCTTCTTCAGGGAAAGCTGTAACTCTGTGAGATGATTTCACAGAACCCAAAGAACTTTCTCAGAAAGCTTCTTTCCAGATTTCATTTGAGGATATTTCCTTTTTCACCATAGCACCCCATGGATTTTCAAATATCACTTTGCAAATTCTACAAAAGCAGTCTAAGCAAAAGGCTCCTTGAGGGGAAAGCTGTAACTCTGTGAGATGATTTCACAAAACACGAAGAAGTTTCTCAGAAAGATTTTTTCTCTTTTTTTTCGGAGGATATTTCCTTTGGCCCTCTAGATTTCAAAGGGATCCGATATACCATTTCTCAGTTTCCACAGAAATCAGGCTAGCAAACACATCCACGAAATACAGATGTAACTGTGTGAGTGGAAGTCACACATCACAAAGCAGTTTTTCAGAAGGCTTCTTTCCTGGTTTTCTCTGAGGATATGTTCTTTTTCACCATAGCCCTCTATGGGCTTCCAAATATCACTTTGCAAATTCCACAAGAACAGGCTTAGCGAACGGCTTCTTGAGGGGAAAGCTGTACCTCTGTGAGATGAATTAGGAGAACACTAAGCAGTTTCTCAGAAAGCTTCTTTCCAGTTTTCATCTGAGGGTATTTCCTTTTTCACCATAGCCCCCCATGGGCTACAAAGTATCACTTTGCAATTTCCACAAGAACAGTCTTAGCGAAAGGCTTCTTGAGGGGAATGCTGAAACTCTGTGAAATGATTTCACAGAACACAAAGAAATTTCTCAGAAAGCTTCTTTCTCTTTGTTATTGGAGGACATGTCCTTTGGCCCTATAGTCTTCAAAGGGATCCGAAATATCAGTTCTCAGATTCAGGAGAAATAAGTCTAGCAAAGAGATCCACAAAATACAGCTGTGACTCTGTGAGTGGATATCACACATAACAAACAGTTTCTCACAAACCTTCTTTCTAGTTCTTCTCTGAGGTTATTTAATTTTTCACCATAGCTCTCTATGGGCTTCCACATCTCACTATGCAAATTCCACAAGAACAGGCTTAGCGAACGGCTTCTTGAGGGGAAAGCTGTAACTCTGTGAGATGAATTAGGAGAACACTAAGCAGTTTCTCAGAAAGCTTCTTTCCAGTTTTCATCTGAGGGTATTTCTTTTTTCACAATAGCCCCCCATTGGCTTCAAAATATCACTTTGCAAATTCCACAAGAACAGTCTTAGCGAAAGGTTTCTTGAGGCGAAAAATGTAACACTCTGAGATGATTTCACAGAACACAAAGAACTTTCACAGAACGCTTCTTTCCAGTTTTCATCTGAGGATATTTCCTTTTTCACCATATCCCTCCATGGGCTTCCAAATATCACTTTGCAAATTCCACAAGGACAGTCTTAGCAAAAGGCTTCTTGAGGGGAAAGCTGTAACTCTGTGAGATGTTTTCACAGAATACAAAGATGATTCTCAGAAAGCTTCTTTCTCTTTGTTATCGGAGGATATTTCCTTTGGCCCTATACTCCGCAGGGGAATCGAAATATCAGTTCTCAGATTCCACAGAAATCAGGCTAGCAAACAGCTCTACGAAATACATCTGTAACTCTGTGAGTGGAAGTCACACATCACAAAGCAGTTTCTCCCAAAGCTTCTTTCCAGATTTTCTCTGAAGATGTTTTCTTTTTCACCATAGCCCTCTATGGTCTTCCAAATATCACTTTGCAAATTCCACAAGAACAGGCTTAGCGAACGGCTTCTTGAGGGGAAAGTTTAACTCTGTGAGATAAATTAACAGAACAATAAGCAGTTTCTCAGAAAGCTTCTTTCCAGTTTTCATCTGAGGATATTTCCTTTTTCACCATAGCCCTCCATGGGCTTCCGAATATCAATTTGCCAATTCCACAAGAACAGTCTTAGCAAAAGGCTTCTTGAGGGGAAAGCTGAAACTCAGTTAGATGATTTCACAGAAGATAAAGAAGTTTTTCAGAAATCTTCTTTCTCTTTGTGATTGGAGGACATTTCCTTTGGCCCTATAGTCTTCAGAGGGATCCGAAATATCAGTTCTCAGATTCCACAGAAATAAGTCTAGCAAAGAGATCCACAAAATACAGCTGTAACTCTGTGACTGGAAGTCACACATCACAAACAGTTTCTCACAAAGCTTCTTTCTAGTTTTTCTGTGAGGTTATTTTCTTTTTCACTATAGCTCTCTATAGGCTTCCAAATATAACTATGCAAATTCCACAAGAACAGGCTTAGTGAACGGCTTCTTGAGGGGAAAGCTGTAACTCTGTGAGATGAATTAGGAGAATACTAAGCAGTTTCTCAGAAAGCTTCTTTCCCGATTTACTCTGAGGATATTTTTTTTTTCTCCCTAGCCCTCTAAGGGCTTCCAAATATCACTTTGCAAATTCCACAAGAACAGGCTTAGCGAACGGCTTCTTTAGGGGAAAGCTATAAGTCTGTGAGATGAGTTAACAGAACACTAAGGAGTTTCTCAGAAAGCTTCTTTCCAGTTTTCATCTGAGGATATTTCCTTTTGCACCACAGCCCTCTATTGGCTTCCAAATATCATTTTGCAAATTCCAAAAGAACATCCTTAGAGAAAGGCTTCTTCAGGGAAACCTGTAACTGTCTGAGATGATTTCACACAACACAAAGTAGTTTCTCAGAAAGTTTCTTTCAGTTTGTTTTCGGAGGATTTTTCCTTTTGCCCTATACTCTTCAAAGGGGACAGAAATATCAGTTCTCAGATTCCACAGAAATAAGGCTAGCAAACAGCTCCACGAAATACAGCTGTAACTCTGTGAGTGGAAGTCATACATGACAAAGCAGTTTCTCAAAAAGCTTCTTCCAGTTTTTCTCTGAGGATATTTTCTTTATCACCATAGCCCTCTATGGGTTTCCAAATATCACTTTTCAAATTCCACAAGAACAGGCTTAGCGAACGGCTTCTTGAGGGGAAAGCTGTAACTCTGTGAGATGAATTAAAAGAACAATAAGCAGTTTCACACAAAGCTTCTTTCCAGGTTTTATCTGAGGATATTACCTTTTTCACCGTAGCCCTCCATGGACCTCCAAATATCCCTTTGCAAATTCCACAAGAACAGTCTTAGCGAAAGGCTTCTTAGGGGAATGTTTTAACTCTATAAGATGATTTCAGAGAACGCAAAGAAGTTTCTCAGAAAGCTTCTTTCTCTTTCTTATCGGAGGAGAGTTCCATTGGCCCTAGAGTCTTCTAAGGGATCCGAAATATCAGTTCTCAGATTCCACAGAAATAAGGCTAGCAATCAACTCCATGAAATACAGCTGTAACTCTGTGAGTGGAAGCCACACATTACAAAGCCGTTTCTCAGAAATCTTCTTTCCCTGTTTTCTCTGAGGATATTTTCTTTTTCACCATAGCCCTCCATGGGCTTCCAAATATCACTTTGCAAATTCCACAAGAACAGGCTTAGCAAACATCTTCTTGAGGGGAAAGCTGTAACTCTGTGAGATGAATTAACAGAACACTAAGCAGTTTCTCAGAAAGCTTCTTTACAGTTTTCATCTGAGGATATTTCCTTTTTCACTATAGCCCCCAGGGGGCTTGAAAATATCACTTTGCAAATTCCAGAAGAACAGTCTTATGAAAGGCTTCTGAGGGGAAACCTGAAACTCTGTGAGATCATTTCACAGAACACAAAGAAATTTCTCAGAAAACTTCTTTCTCTTTGCTATTGGAAGACATATCCTTGGCCCTTAGTCTTCAAAGTGATTCGAAATATCAGTTCTCAGATTCCACAGAAATAAGGCTAGCAAAGTGATCCACGAAATACAGCTTTAACTCTGTGAGTGGCAGTCACACATCACAAACTGTTTGTCACAAAACTTCTTTCTAGTTTTTCTCTGAGGTTATTTTCTTTTTCACCATAGCTCTCTAAGGGCTCCCAAACATCACTATGCAAATTCCACAAGAACAGGCTAAGCGAACGGCTTCTTGAGGGAAAAGCTGTAACTCTGTGAGACGAATTAGGAGAACACTAAGCAGTTTCTCAGAAAGCTTCTTTCTAGTTTTCATCTGAGGGTATTTCCTTTTTCACCATAGCCCCCCATGGGCTTCAAAATATCACTTTGCAAATTCCACAAGAACAGTCTTCGTGAAAGGCTTCTTGAGGGGAAAGCTGTAACTTTGTGAGATAATTACACAGAACACAAAGAACTTTCACAGAAAGTTTCTTTCCAGTTTTCATCTGAGAGTATTTCCTTTTTCACCATATCCCTCCATGGGCTTCCCAATATCACTTTGCAAATTACACAAGAACAGTCTTAGCGAAAGGCTTCTTGAGGGGAAACTGTAACTCTGTGAGATGTTTTCACAGAATACAAAGAACTTTCTCAGAAAGCTTCTTTCTCTTTGTTATCGGAGGATATTTCCTTTGGCCCTATAGTCTTCAAAGGGAACCGAAATATCACTTCTCAGATTCCTCAGAAATAAGGCCAGCAAACAGCTCCATGAAATACAGCTGTAACTCAGTGAGTGGAAGTCACACATCACAGAGCAGTTTCTCAGAAAGCTTCTTTCCAGGTTTTCTCTGAGGATGTTTTCTTTTTCACCGTAGCCCTCCATGGGCTTCCACATATCACTTTGTAAATTCCACAAGAACAGGCTTAGCGAACGGCTTCTTGAGGGGAAAGCTGTAACTATGTGAGATGAATTAAGAGAAGTCGAAGCAATTTCTCAGAAAGCTTCTTTGCAGTTTTCATCTGCGGATAATTCCTTTTTCACCATATCCCACAATGGGCTTCCAAATATCAATTTGCAAATTCCACAAGAACAGTCTTAGCGAAAGGCTTCTTGAGGGGAGAGTTGTAACTCTATGACCTGATTTCACAGAACACAAAGAAGTTTCTCAGAAAGCTTCTTTCTCTTTGGTATCCGAGGATATTTCCTTTGGCCCTATAGTCTTCAAAGGGATCCGAAATATCAGTTCTAAGATTCCACAGAAATAAGGCTAGCAAAGTGATCCACCAAATACAGCCGTAACTCTGTGAATGGAAGTAACACATCACAAAGCAGTTTCTCAGAAATCCTCTTTCCAGATTTACTCTGAGGATATTTTCTTTATCTCCCTAGGCCTGTAAGGGCTTCCAAATATCACTTTACAAATTCCACAAGAACAGCCTTAGCGAACGGCTTTTTGAAGGAAAGCTGTAACGGTGGGAGATGATTTCACAGAACACAAAGAAGTTTCTCAGAAAGCTTCTTTCCCTTTGTTATCAGAGGATATTTCCTTTGGCCCTATCATCTTCAAAGGGATCCGAAATATCAGTTCTCAGATTCCAAAGAAATAAGGCTAGCAAACCGTTCCACTAAATGAAGCTGTAACTCTGTGAGTGGAAGTCACACATCACAAAGCAGTTTTTCACAAAGCTTCTTTCCAGGTTTTCTCTGAGGATATTTTCTTTTTCACCATAGCCCTCTATGCGCTTCCAAATATCACTTGGCAAATTCCACAAAAACAGGCTTAGTGAACGGGGGAAAGCTGTAAATCTGTGAGATGAATTAACAGAACACTAAGCAGTTTCTCAGAAAGCTTCTTTCCAGTTCTCATCTTAGGATATTTCCTTTTTCACCATAGCCCTCCATGGGATTCCAGATATCAATTTGCAAATTCCACAGGACCAGTCTTAGCGAAAGGCTTTTTGAGGGGAAAGCTGTAACTCTGTTAGATGAATTAACAAAACACTAAACAGTTTCTCAGAAAGCTTCTTTCTCTTTGTTATCAGAGGATATTTCCTTTGGCCCTATAGTCTTCAAAGGGATCCGAAATATCCATTCTCAGATTCCACAGAAATAAGGCTAGCAAACAGCTCTACGAAATACAGCTGTAACTCTGTGAGTGAAGTCACACATCACAAAGTAGTTAATCAGAAAAGTGCTTTCCAGTTTTCCTTGAGGATATTTTCTTTTCACCATAGCCCTCTATGGGATTTCTGAATATCACTATGCAATTTCCACAAGTACAGGCTTAGCGAACGGCTTCTTTAGGGGAAAGCTATAAGTCTGTGAGATGAGTTAACAGAACACTAAGGAGTTTCTCAGAAAGCTTCTTTCTCTTTGTTATCGGAGGATATTTCCTTTGGAACTCTGCTCTTCTAAGGGATCCGAAATCTCCGTTCTCAGATTCCACAGAAATAAGGCTAGAAAACAACTTCACGAAATACAGCTGTAACTCTGTGAGTGGAAGTCACACATTACAAAGCAGTTTCTGAGAAAGCTTCTTTCCAGTGTTTCTCTGAGGATAATTTCTTTTTCCCCATAGACCTCTAAGGGCTTCCAAATATCACTTTGCAAATTCCACAAGAAGAGGCTTAGCAATCGGCTTCTTGAGGGGAAAGCTGTAACTCTGTGAGATGATATCACAGATCTCAAAGAAGTTTCTCAGAAAGCTTCTTTCCGGTTTTCATCTGAGGATATTTCATTTTTGACCTTAGCCCTCCATGGGCTTCCAAATATCAATTTGCAAAATCCACAAGAACAGTCTTAGCGAAAGGCTTCTTGAGCGGAAAGCTGTAACTCTGTGAGTTGATATCACAGATCACAAAGAAGTTTCTCCGTAAGCTTCTTTTTCTTTCTTATGGAAGGATATTTCCTTTGGCCCTATAATCTTCAAAGGGATCCGAAATATCAGTTCTCAGATTCCACAAAAATAAGTCTAGCAAATAGATCTACGAAATACTGCTGTAACTCTGTGAGTGGAAGTTCCACATAACAAAGCAGATACTCAGAAAGCTTCTTTTCAGTTTTTCTCTGATGATATTTTCTGTTTCACCATAGCCCTCTATGGGCTTCCAAATGTCACTTTGCACATTCCACGAAAACAGGCTTAGCGAAAGGCTTCTTTTGGGAAATGTGTAATTCTGTGAGGTGATTTCAAAGAACACAAAGGAGTTTCTCAGAAAGCTTCTTTCTCTTTGTTATCGGAGGATATTTCCTTTGGCCCTGTAGTCTTCAAATGGATAAGAAATATCAGTTTTCAGATTCCACAGAAATAAGGCTAGCAAACAGCTCCACGAAATACAGCTGTAACTTTGTGAGTGGAAGTCACATATCACAAAGCAGTTTTTCAGAAATCTTCTTTCCAGTTTTCATCTGCGGATATTTCCTTTCTCACCATAGCCCTGCATGGGCTTTCAAATATCACTTTGCAAATTCCCTAAGAACAGTCTTAGCGAAAGGCTTCTTGAGGGTAAATCTGTAACTCTGTGAGATGATTTCAAAGGACACAAAGAAGTTTCTCAGAGAGCTTATTTTCAGTTTTCATCTGAGGATATTTCCTTTTTTACCGTAGCCCTCCCAGGGGTTCCAAATATCACTTTGCAAATTCTCGAAGAACATTCTTAGCTAACGGCTTCTTGAAGGGAAAGCTGTAACTCTTTGAGATGATTTCACAGAACACAAAGAAGATTCTCAGAAAGCTTCTTTCTCTTTGTTATAGGAGGATATTTCTTTTGGAACTGTTGTCTTCGAAGGTATCCGAAATTTCAGTCCTCAGATCCACAGAAAAAAGGCTAGCAAACAGCTCCTCGCAATTCAGCTGTAACTCTATGAGTGGAATTCACACAAAACAAAGCAGTTTCTGAGAAAGCTTCTTTCCAGTTTTTCTCTGAGGATATTTTCTTTTTCACCGTAACCCCCTATGGGCTTCCAAATATCACTTTATAAATTCCACAACAACAGGCTTAGCGAACGGCTTCTTGAGGGGAAAGCTGTAACTCTGTGAGAGGAATTAACAGAACACTAAGCAGTTTCTCAGAAAGCTTCTTTCCGGTTTTCATTTGAGGGTATTTCTTTTTCACCATAGCCCTCCATGGGCTTCCAAATATCACTTTTCAAATTCCACAAGAACAGTCTTAGCGAAAGGCTTCTTGAGGGTATAGCTGTAACTCTGTGAGATGATTTCACAGAATACAAAGAAGTTTCCCAGAGAGCTTCTTTCTCTTTGTTATCGGAGGATATTTCCTTTGGCACTATAGTCCTCAAAAGGATCTGAAATATCAGTTCTCAGATTCCACAGAAAAAAAACGAGAAAAAAGCTCCATGAAATACAGCTGTAACTCTGTGAATGAAAGTCAAACATCTCAAAGCAGTTTTTCAGAAAACTTCTTTCCAGTTTTTCTCTGATGATATTTTCTTTTGCTCTGTAGACTCTAAGGGCTTCCAAATATCACTTTGCAACTTTCCCAAGAAGAGGCTTAGCGAACGGCTTCTTGATGGGGAAGCTGTAACTCTGTGAGATGAATTAACAGAACACTAAGCAGTTTCTCAGAAAGCTTCTTTCCAGTTTTCATCTGAGGATATTTCCTTTTTCACCATAGCTCTCTAAGGGCTTCCAAATATGACTTTGCAATTTCCACAACCACAGTCTTAACGAAAGTCTTTTTGAGGGGAAAGATGTAACTCTGTGAGATGCTTTCACAGAACACTAAGAATTTTTTCAGAGAGCTTCTTTCCAGTATTCATCTGAGGATGTTTCCTTTTTCACCATAGCCCTCCATGGGGTTCCAAATATCACTTTGCAAATTCCACAAGAACAGTCTTAGCGAAAGGCTTCTTGAGGGGAAAGCTATAACTCTGTGAGATGTTTTCAGAGAATACAAAGAACTTTCTCAGAAAGCTTCTTTCTCTTTGTTATCGGAGGATATTTCCTTTGGCCCTATAGTCTTCAAAGGGATCCGAAATATCAGTTCTCATATTCCACAGAAATAAGGCTAGCAAACAGAACCATGAAATACAGCTGTAACTTTGTGAGTGGAAGTCACACATCACAAAGCTGTTTCTCAGAAAGTTTCTTTCCAGTTTTTCTCTGAGGATATTTTCTTTTTCACCATTGCCCTCTATGGGCTTCCAAATATCAGTTTGCAAATTCCACAAGAACAGGCTTAGCGAACGGCTTCTTGAAGGGAAAGCTGTATCTCTTTGGGATGAATTAACAGAACACTAAGCAGTTTCTCAGAAAGCTTCTTTCCGGTTTTCATCTGCGGATATTTCCTTTTTCATCATAGCCCTCCATGGACTTCCAAATATCAATTTGCAAATTCCACAGGAACAGTCTTAGCGAAAGTATTTTTAGGGGAAAGCTGTAACTCTGTGAGATGATTTCACAGAACACAAAGAAGTTTCTCAGAAAGCTTCTTTCTCTTAGTAATTGGAGGATATTTCCTTTGGACCTATAGTCTTCACAGGGACCCGAAATATCAGTTCGCAAATTCCACAGAAATAAGGCGCGAAAACAGATACACGAAAAAATGCTGTCACTCTGGGAGTGGAAGTCACACATGGCAAAGCAGTTTCTCAGAAAGCTTCTTTTCAGTTTTTCTCTGAGGATATTTTCTTTTTCACAAGCCCTCTATGACTTCCAAATATCACTTTGCAAATTCCACAAGAACCGGCTTAGGGAACGACTTCTTAAGGTGAAAGCTGTAACACTGAGAGATGAATTACAAGAACACTAAGCAGTTTCTCAGAAAACTTCTTTCCAGTTTTCATCTGAGGATATTTCTTTTTTCAACGTAGCCCTCCATGGGCTTCCAAATATCAGTTTGGAAATTCCAAAAGAACAGTCTTAGTGAAAGGCTTTTTGAAGGAAAAGCTGTAACTCTGTGAGATGATTTCACAGAACACAAAGAAGTTTCTTAGAAAGCTTCTTTCTCTTTGTTATCGGAGGGTATATTCTTTGGCCCTATAGTCTTCAAAGGGATCCGAAGTATCCGTTCTCAGATTCCACAGAAATAAGGCTAGCAAACAGATCCACGAAATACACCTGTAACTCTGTGAGTGTAATTCACACATCACAAAGCATTTTCTCAGAACCTTCCTTCCAGTTTTTCTCTGAGGATATTTTCTTTTTCACCATAGCCCTCTATGGGCTTCCAAATATCACTTTGCAAACTCCACAAGAACAGTCTTAGAGAAAGGCTTCTTGAGAGGAAAGCTGTAATTCTGTGAGATGATTTCACAGAACACAAAGGAGTTTCTCAGAAAGCTTATTTCTCTTTGTTATCCGAGGATATTTCCTTTGGCCTTATATTCTTCTAAGGGATCCGAAATATCAGTTCTCAGATTCCACAGAAATAAGGCTAGCAAACAGATCCACGAAATACAGCTGTAAATCTATGAGTGCAAGTCTCATATCACAAAGCAGTTTCTCACAGAGCTTCTGTCCATTTTTTCTCTGAAAATATTTTCCTTTACACCATAGCCCTCTATGGGCTTCCAAATATCACTTTGCGAATTCCACAAGAACAGGTCTAGTGAACGGCTTCTTGAGGGGAAAGCTGTAGTTATGTGAGATGAATTAACAGAACGCTAAGCAGTTTCTCAGAAAGCTTCTTTCCAGATTTCATCGAAGGATATTTCCTTTTTCACCGTAGTCCTCCATGGGCTTCCAAATATCACTTTGCTAATTCCACAACAACTGTCTTAGCGAAAGGCTTCATGAGGTGAAAGCAGTAACTTTTTGAGATGATTTCACAGAACACAAAGAAGTTTCTCAGAAAGCTTCTTTCTCCTTGTTAAAGGGAGGATATTTCCTTTGGCTCTATAGTCCTCAAAGGGATTCGAGGTATCCATTCTCAGATTCCACAGAAATAAGGCTAGCAAACATCTCCACAAAGTAAAGCTCTATCTCTGTGAGTGGAAGTCACACATCACAAAGCATTATCTCAGAAAGCTACTTTCCAGTTTTTTGTGAGGATATTTTCTTTTTCACCATAGCCCTCTATGGGCTTCCAAATTTCACTTTGCTAATTCCACAAGAATAGGCTTAGCGAACGCGTTCTTGAGGGGAAAGCTGTAACATTGTGAGATGAATTATCAGAACACTAAGCAGTTTTTCAGAAAGCTTCTTTCCAGTTTTCATCTGAGGGTATTTCCTTTTTCAACATAGCCCCCCATGGGCTTCTAAATATCACTTTCAAATTCCACAAGAACAGTCTTAGCGAAAGGCTTCTTGAGGGGAAAACTGTAATTCTGTGAGATCATTTCACAGAACACAAAGAAGATTCTCAGAAAGCTTCTTTCTCTTTGTTATGGGAGGATATTTCCTTTGGCCCTATATTCTTCAAACAGATCAGAAATATCTGTTCTCAGATTCCACAGAAATAAGGCTAGCAGAAAGATCCACGAAACACTGCTGTAACTCTGTGAGTGGAAGTCACACATCACAAAGCAGTTTCTCAGAAAGCTTCTTTCTCTTTGTTATTGGAGGATATTTCCGTTGGCCCTATAGGCTTCAAAGGGATCAGAATTATCCGTTCTCAGATTCCACAGAAATAAGACTAGCAAACAACTCCAGGAAACACAGCTGTAACCCTTTGAGTGGAAGGCACACATCACAAAGCAGTTTCTCAGAAAGCTTCTTTCAGGTTATTCTCTGAGGATATTTTCTTTTTCACCATAGCCCACTATGGGCTTCCAAATATCACTTTAAAAAATTCCACAAGAACAGGTTTAGCGAACGGCTTCTTGAGGAGAAAGCTGTAACTGAGTGAGATGATTTCACAGAACACAAAGAAGTTTCTGAGAAAGCTTCTTTCCAGTTTTATTCTGAGGATATTTTCTTTTTCACCATAGCGCTCTATGGGCTTCCAAATATGACTTTGGAAATTCCACAAGAACAGGCTTAGCGAACGGCTTCTTGAGGGGATAGCTGTAACTCTGTGAGATGAATTATCAGAACACTAAGCAGTTTCTCAGAAAGCTTCATTTCAGTTTTCATCTGAGGATATTTTCTTTTTCACCATAGCCCTCCATGGGCTTCTAACTATCACTTTGCAAATTACACAAGAACAGTCTTAGCGAAAGGATTCTTGAGGGGAAAGCTCTAACTCTGTGAGATGATTTCACAGAACACAAACAAGTTTCTCAGAAAGCTTCTTTCTCTTTGTTATCGGAGGATATTTCCTTTGGCCCTATAGTCTTAAAAAGGGATCCGAACTATGCATTCTAAGATTTCATAGAAATAAGGCTAGCAAACATTTCCACGAAATACAGCTGTAACTCTGTATGTGGAAGTCACACATCACATAGCAGTTTCTCAGAAGGCTTCTTTCTCTTTGTTATCGGAAGATATTTCCTTTGACGCTATAGTCTTCAAAGGGATCCGACATATCAGTTCTCAGGTTCCACAGAAAAAAGCTACCAAAGAGTTCCACGAAATACAGCTGTAACTCTATGAGTGGAAGTCACACATCACAAAGCAGTTTCTTAGAAAGCTTCTTTCCAGATTTACTCTGAGGATATTTTCTTTTTCTCCCTAGCCCTCTAAGGGCTTCCAAATATCACTTTGCAAATTCCACAAGAACAGGCTTAGTGAACGGCTTCTTGAAAGGAAAGCTGTAATGGTGGGAGATGATTTCACAGAACACAAAGAAGTTTCTCAGAAAGCTTCTTTCCCTTTGTTATCAGAGGATATTTCCTTTGGCCCTATAATTTTCAAAGGGATCCGAAATATCAGTTCTCAGATTCCACAGAAATAAGGCTAGCAAACAGCTCCACGAAATGCATTTGTAACTCTGTGAGTGGAAGTCACACATCACAAAGCAGTTTTTCACAAAGCTTCTTTCCAGGTTTTCTCTGAGGATATTTTCTTTTTCACCATAGCCCTCTATGGTCTTCCAAATATCACTTTGCAAATTCCACAAGAACAGGCTTAGTGAACGGCTTCTTGAGGGGAAAGCTGTAAATCTGTGAGATGAATCAACAGAACACTAAGCAATTTCTCAGAAAGCTTCTTTCCAGTTCTCATCTTAGGATATTTCCTTTTTCCCTATAGGCCTCCATGGGATTCCAAATATCAACTTGCAGATTCCACAGGAACAGTCTTAGCGAAAGGCTTTTTGAGGGGAAAGCTGTAAGTCTGTGAGATGATTTCACAGAACACAAAGAAGTTTCTCAGAAAGCTTCTTTCTCTTTGTTATCAGAGGATATTTCCTTTGGCCCTATAGTCTTCAAAGGGATCCGAAATATCCATTCTCAGATTCCACAGAAATAAGGCTAGCAAACAGCTCCACGAAATACAGCTGTAACTCTGTGAGTGGAAGTCACACATCACAAAGCAGTTTCTCAAATAGCTTCTTTCCAGTGTTTCTCTGAGGATATTTTCTTTTTCACCATAGACCACTAAGGGCTTCCAAATATCACTTTGCCAATTCCACAAGAAGAGGCTTAGCAATCGGCTTCTTCAGGGGAAAGCTGTAACTCTGTGAGATGATATCACAGATCTCAAAGAAGCTTCTCAGAAAGCTTCTTTCCGATTTTCATCTGAGGATATTTCCATTTTCACCATACCCTCCATGGGCTTCCATATATCACTTTGCAAAATCCACAAGAACAGTCTTAGCTAAAGGCTTCTTGAGAGGAAAGCTGTAACTCTGTGAGATGATTTCACAGAACACAAAGAAGTTACTCAGAAACCTTCTTTCTCTTTGTTATCGGAGTATATTTCCTTTCGCCCTATAGTCTTAAAAAGGGATCCGAAGTATCCGTTCTAAGATTTCACAGAAATAAGGCTTCCAAACAGCTCTACGAAATACAGCTGTAACTCTGTATGTGGAAGTCACAAATCACATAGCAGTTTCTCAGAAAGCTTCTTTCCAGTTTTTCTCTGAGGATATTTTCTTATTCCCCAAAGCCCTCTATGGGCTTCCAAATATCACTTTGAAAATTCCACAAGAACAGGTTTAGCGAACGGCTTCTTGAGAGGAAAGCTGTAATTGTGTGAGATGAATTAACAGAACAGTAAACGGTTTCTCAGAAAGCTTCTTTCCAGTTTTCATCCGAGGATATTTCCTTTTTCACCATAGCCCTCCATAGTCTTCCAAATATCACTTTGGAAACTCCACAAGAATAGGCTGAGCGAAAGGCATCTTGAGGAGAAAGCTGTAACTCTGTGAGATGATTTCACAGAACACAAAGAAGTCTCTCAGAAGGCTTCTTTCTCTTTGTTATCGGAGGTTATTTCCTTTGGCCCTATAGTCTTCAATGGAAATCGAAATATGCGTTCTCAGATTCCACAGAAATAAGGCTAACAAACATATCCACGAAATATATCTGTAACGTTGTCAGTGGAACTCACACATCACAAAGCAGTTTCTCAGAAAGCTTCTTTCCAGTTTTTCTCTGAGTTTATTTTCTTCTTCACCATAGCCCTCTATGGGTTTCCAAATATCACTTTGAAAATTAAACAAGAACAGGCTTAGCGAAAGGTTTCTTGAGGGGAAATCTGAAATTCTGAGAGATGGTTTCACAGAACCCAAGGAAGTTTCTCTGAAAGCTTCTTTCTCTTTGTTATCGGAGGATATTTCCTTTGGCCCTATAGGCTTCAAAGAGATCCGAATTATCCGTTCTCAGATTCCACAGAAATAAGACTAGCAAACAACTCCATGAAACACAGCTGTCACCCTTTGAGTGGAAGTCACGCATCCCAAAGCAGTTTCTCAGAAAGCTTCTTTCAGGTTATTCTCTGAGGATATTTTCTTTTTCACCATAGCCCTCTATGGGCTTCCAAATATCACTTTCCAAATTCCACAAGAACAGGCTTAGCTTACGGCTTCTTGAGGAGAAAGTTGTAACTGTGTGAGATGATTTCACAGAACACAAAGAAGTTTCTGAGAAAGCTTCTTTCCAGTGTTTCTCTGAGGATATTTTCTTTTTCACAATAGCGCTCTATGGGCTTCCAAATATCACTTTGCAAATTCCACAAGAATAGGCTTAGCGAACGGCTTCTTGAGGAGAAAGCTCTAACTCTGTGAGATGAATTAAGAGAATATTAAGAATTTTCTCAGAAAGCTTCTATCCAGTTTTTCTCTGAGGATATTTTCTTTTTCACCATAACCCAATATGGGCTTCCAAACATCACTTTGCAAATTCCACAAGAACAGGCTTAGAGAACGGCTTATTGAGATGAAAGCTGTAACACTGTGTGATGAATTAACAGAACTCTAACAGTTTCTCTGAAAGCTTATTCCAGATTTCATCTGAGGATATTTCCTTTTTCACCACAGACCTCCATGGGCTTCCAAATATCACTTTGCAATTACACAAGAACAGTCTTAGTGAAAGGCTTCTTGAGGGGAAAGCTGTAACTCTGTTGGCTGATTTCACAGAACACAAAGAAGTTTCTCAGAAAGATTCTTTCTCTTTGTTATCGGAGGATATTTCCTTTGGCCCTATAGTCTTAAAAAGGAATCCGAACTATGCGTTCTAACATTTCATAGAAATAAGGCAAGAACTCAGCTCCACGAAATACAGCTGTAACTCTGTATGAGGAAGTCACACATCACATAGCAGTTTCTCAGAAAGCTTGTTTCCAGTTTTTCTCTGAGGATATTTTCTTATTCTCCATAGCCCTCTATGGGCTTCCAAATATCACTTTGCAAATTCCACAAGAACAGTCTTAGCAAAAGACTTCTTGAGGGGAAAGCTGTAACTCTGTGAGATGATTTCACAGAACACAAAGAAGTTTCTCAGAAACCTTCTTTCCAGTTTTTGTCTGAGGATATTTTCTTTTTCACCATAGCCCTCTATGGGCTTCCAAATATCACTTTGCGAATTCCACAAGAACAGGCTTTGCGAGTCGCTTCTTGAAGGGAAAGCTGTATCTCTGTGAGATGAATTAACAAAACACTAAGCAGTTTCTCAGAAAGCTTCTTTCCAGATTTCATCTGAGGATATTTCCCTTTTCACCATAGCCCTCCATGGGCTCCCAAATATCACTTTGCCAATTCCACAAGAACAATCTTAGCGAAAGGCTTCTTGAGGGGAAAGCTGTAACCTTGTAAGATGATTTCACAGATCACAAAGAAGTTTCTCAGAAAGCTTCTTTCTCATTTTGATCGGAGGATGTTTTCTTTGGCCATATAGTCTTCAAAGGGATCCAAAATATCAGTTATTATATTCCTCAGAAAAAAGGCTAGCAAACAGCTACATGAAATACAGCTATAACTGAGTAAGTGGAAGTCGCACATCACAAAGCAGTTGCTCTGAAAGCTTCTTTCCAGTTTTCATCTGAAGATATTCCCTTTTTAACTATAGGCCTCTATGGGCTTCCGTATATCCCTTGGCAAATTTCACAAGAACAGTCTTTTCGAATGGCTTCTGTAGGGGAAAGCTGTAACTCTGTGAGATGAATTCACAGAACACAGAGCAGTTTCTCAGAAAGCTTCTTTCCAGTTTTTATCTGAGGATATTTCCCTTTTAACCATAGCCCTCGATGGGCTTCCAAACATCACTTTGCCAATTCCACAAGAACAGTCTTAGTGAAAGGTTTCTTGAGGGGAAAGCTGTAACTCTGTGAGATGACTTCACAGATCACAAAAAGTTTCTCAGAATGCTTCTTTCTCATTTTGATTGGAGGATATTTCCTTCGTCCGTATAGTCTACAAAGGGATCATAAATATCAGTTCTCAGACTCCACAGAAATAAGGCTAGCAAACAGTTCCACGAAATACAGCTGTAACTCAGTGAGTGGAAGTCACGCATCACAAAGCAGTTGCTCAGAAAGCTTCTCTCCAGTTTTCATCTGAGGATATTTTCTTTTTCACCATAGGCCTCTATGGGCTTCCAAATATCCCTTTGCAAATTCCACAAGAAGAGTCTTAGCGAACGGCTTCTACAGGAGAATGCTGTAACTCTGTGAGATGAATTCACAGAACGCAGATCAGTTTCTCAGAATGTTCTTTCCAGTTTTTATCTGAGGATATTTCCCTTTTCACCAAAGCCCTCCATGAGATTCCAAATATCACTCTGAAAATTCCACAAGAACTGTCTTAGCGAACGGTTTCTGGAGGGGAAAGCTGTAACTCTGTGAGATGAATTCACAGATCACAAAGAAGTTTCTTAAAAAGTTTCTTCTCGTTTTGATCAGAGGATATTTCCTCTGGCCCTACAGTCTTCAAAGGGATCCGAAATATCAGTTCTCAGATTCCACAGAAATAAGGCTAGCAAACAGCTCCACGAAATACAGCTGTAACTCACGCAGTGGAAGTCACACATCACAAAGCAGTGTCTCAAAAATCTTATTTCCAGTTTTCATCTGACGATATTTTCTTTTTCACCTTAGGCCTCTATGGGCTTCCAAATATCCCTTTGCAAATTCCACAAGAGCAGTCTTAGCGAAAGGCTTATTGAGGGGAAAGCTGTAACTCTGTGAGATGAATTCACAGATCACAAAGAAGTTTTTCAGAAACCTGCTTTCTCATTTTGATTGGAGGATATTTCCTTTCGCCCTATAGTCTTCAAAGGGATCCGAAATATCAGTTCTCAGATCCACAGAAATAAGGCTAGCAAACAGCTCCACGAAATACAGCTGTAACTCAGTGAATGGAAGTCACACATCACAAAGCAGTTGCTCGGAAAGCTTCTTTCCACTTTTCATCTGAGGATATTCTCTTTTTCAACATAGACTTTTATGGGCTTCCAAATATCCCTTTGCAAATTCCACAAGAACAGTCTTAGCGAACGGCTTCTAGAGGGAATGCTGTAACTCAGTGAGTGGAAGTCACACGTCACAAAGGAGTTGCTAAGAAAGTTCTTTTCAGTTTTCATCTTACGATGTTTTCTTTATCACCATAGGCCTGTATGGGCTTCGAAATATCCCGTTGCAAATTCCACAAGAACAGTCTTAGCGAACGGCTTCTAGAGGGGAAACCTGTTATTCTGTGAGATCAATTCACAGAACAAAGAGCAGTTTCTCAGAAAGCTTCTTTCCAGTTTTTATCTGAGGATATTTCCCTTTTCACCATAGCCCTCCATGGGCTTCCAAATATCACTTTTCAAATTCCACAAGAATAGTCTTAGCAAAAACATTCTTGAGAGAAAGCTGTGACTTTGTGAGATGAATTCACAGATCACAAAGAAGTTTCTCAGAAAGCTTCTTTCCAGTTTTCATCTCACGATATTTTCTTTTTCACCATAGGCCTCTATGGGCTTCCAAATATCCCTTTGCAAATTCCACAAGAACAGTCTTAGCGAATGGCTTCTGGAGGGGAAAGCTGTAACTCTGAGAGATGAATTCAGAGAACACAGAGCACGTTCTCAAAAAGCTTGTTTAGAGTTTTTATCTGAGGATATTTCCCTTGTCACCATAGCCCTCCATGGGCTTCCAAATATCACTTTGCAATTTCACAAGAACAGTCTTAGCAAAAGTCTTCTTGAGCTGTAACTCTGTGGGATGAATTCACAGTTCACAAAGAAGTTTCCCAGAATGCGTCTTTCTCACTTTGATCAGAGCATATTTCCTTTGGCCCTATTGTCTTCAAAGGGATCCGAAATATCTGTTCTAAAACTCCACAGAAATAAGGCTAGCAAACAGCTCCACGAAATACAGCTGTGCCTCATAGACTGAAAGTCACACATCTCAAAGCATGTGGTCAGAAAGCTTCTTTTCAGTTTTCTTCTGAGGACATTTTCTTTTTCAACATGGACCTCTATGGGCTTCCAAATATCCCTTTGCAAATTCCACAAGAACAGTCTTAGTGAACGGCTTCTGGCGGGGAAAGCTGTAACTCTGTGAGATGAATTCACAGAACACAGAGCAGTTTCTCAGAATGCTTATTTACAGTTTTTGTCTGATTATATTTCCCGTTTCACCATAGCCCTTCATGTGCTTCCAAATATCCCTTAGCAAATTCCGCAAGAAAAGTCTTAGCGAAAGACTTCTTGAGGGGAAAGCTGCAACTCTGTGAGATGAATTCACAGATCACAAAGAAGTTTCTCAGAAAGCTTCTTTCTCATTTTGATCGGAGGATATTTCATTTGGCCCTGGAGTCTTCAAAGGGATCCGAAATATCAGTTCTCAGATTCCACAGAAATAAGGCTAGCAAAGAGATCCAGGAAATACAGATGTAACTCTGTGAGTGGAAGTCACACATCACAGAGCAGTTTCTCAGAAAGCTTCTTTCCAGATTTCATCTGAGGATATTTCCTTTTTCACCATAGCCCTCTATGGGCTTCCAAATATCACTTTGCCAATTCCACAAGAACTGTCTTATCGAAAGGCTTCTTGAATGGAAAGCTGTAAGTGTGTGAGATGATTTCACAGAACACAAAGAAGTTTCTCAGAAAGCTTCTTTCTCTTTGTTATCGGAGGATATTTCCTTTGGCCCTATTGTCTACAAAGGGATCCGAAATATCTGTTCTAAAATTCCACAGAAATAAGGCTAGCAAACAGCTCCACGAAATACAGCTGTGCCTCATAGACTGAAAGTCACACATCTCAAAGCATGTGCTCAGAAAGCTTCTTTTCAGTTTTCATCTGAGGACATTTTCTTTTTCAACATGGGCCTCTATGGGCTTCCAAATATCCCTTTGCAAATTCCACAAGAACAGTCTTAGTGAATGGCTTCTGGAGGGGAAAGCTGCAACTCTGTGAGATGAATTCACAGATCACAAAAAAGTTTCTCAGAATGCTTATTTACAGTTTTTGTCTGATTATATTTCCCGTTTCACCATAGCCCTTCATGTGCTTCCAAATATCCCTTTGCAAATTCCGCAAGAACAGTCTTAGCGAAAGACTTCTTGAGGGGAAAGCTGCAACTCTGTGAGATGAATTCACAGATCACAAAGAAGTTTCTCAGAAAGCTTCTTTCTCATTTTGATCGGAGGATATTTCATTTGGCCCTAGAGTCTTCAAAGGGATCCGAAATATCAGTTCTCAGATTCCACAAAAATAAGACTAGGAAACAGCTCCATGAAATACAGCTGTAATTCAGTGAGTGGAAGTCACACATCACAAAGCAGTTGCTCAGAAAGCTTCTTTCCAGTTTTCATCTAACGATATTTTCTTTTCACCATAGTCCTCGATGGGCTTCCAAATTTCCCTTTGCAAATTCAACAAGAACACTCTTAGCGAACGGCTTCTGGAGAGGAAAGCTGTATCTCAAAGAGATGAATTCACAGAACACAGAGCACTTTCTCAGAAAGCTGGTTTCCAGTTTTAATCTGAGGATATTTCCCTTTTCACCATAGACCTCCATGGGCTTCCAAATATCGCTTTGCAAATTTCAAAAGAACAGTCTTATCGAAAGGCTTCTTGAGGGGAAAGCTGTAACTCTGTGAGATGAATTCAGAGATCACAAAGAAGTTTCTCAAAAATCTTCTTTCTCATTTTGATCGGAGGATATTTCTTTTGGCCCTATAGTCTTCAAAGGGATCTGAAATATCAGTTCTCAGATTCCACAGAAATAAGACTAGCAAACAGCTCCATGAAATACAGGTGTAATTCAGTGAGTGTAAGTCACACATCACAAAGCAGTTCCTTAGAAAGCTTCTTTCCAATTTTCATTTGAGGATATTTCCTTTTTCACCTTAGGCCTCTAAGGGCTTCCAAATATCCCTTTGCAAATTCCACTAGAACAGTCTTAGCGAACGGCTTCTTGAGTGGAAAGCTGTAACACTGTGAGATGAATTCACAGAACACAGAGCACTTTCTCAGAAAGCTTCTTTCTCCTTTTTATCTGTGGATATTTCCCTTTTCATAATAGCCCTCCATGGGCTTCCAATTATCCCTTTGTAAATTCCACAAGAACAGTCTCAGCCAACGGGTTCGGGAGGGGAGAGCTGTAACTTTGGAAGATGAATTCACAGAACACACAGCAGTTTCTCAGAAAGCTTCTTTGCAGTTTTCATCTAAGGATATTTCCCTTTTCAACATAGCCCTCCATGGGCTTCCAAATATCACTTTGCAAATTACAGAAGAACAGTCTTAGCGAACGGCTTCTGGTGGGGAAAGCTGTAACTCTGTGAGATGAATTCACAGATGACAAAGAAGTTTCTCAGAGAGCTTCTTTCTCATTTTCATCGGAGGATATTTCCTTTGGCCCTATAGTCTTCAAAGGGATCCGAAATATCAGTTCTCAGATTCCACAGAAATAAGGCTAGCAAACAGCTCCAGGAAATACAGCTGTAACTCAGTGAGTGGAAGTCACACATCACAAAGCAGTTGCTCAGAAAGCTTCTTTCCCGTTTTTAGCAGAGGATATTTTCTTTTTCACCGTAGGCCTCTATGGGCTTCCAAATGTCCCTTTGCAAATTCCAGAAGAACAGTCTTAGCGAACGGCCTCTGGAGGGGAAAGCTGTAACTCTGTGAGATGAATTCACAGAACAAAGAGCAGTTTCTCAGAAAGCGTCTTTCCAGTTTTCATCTGAGGATATTTCCCTTTTCACCATAGCCCTCCATGGGCTTCCAAATATCACTTTGCAAATTCCACAAGAACAGTCTTAGCGAACGGCTTGTGGAGGGGAAAGCTGTAACTCTGTGAGACGAATTTATAAATCACAAAGAAGTTTCTCAAAACGTTTCTGTCTCATTTTGATGGGAGGATATTTCCTCTGGTCCAGCAGACTTCAAAGGGATCCGAAATATCACTTCTCAGATTCCACAGAAATAAGGCTAGCAAACAGCTCCACGAAATACAGCTGTAACTCAGTGAGTGGAAGTCACACATCACAAAGCAGTTGCTCAAAAGCTTCTTTGCAGTTTTCATCTCACGATATTTTCTTTTTCACCATAGGCCTCTATGGGCTTCCAAATATCCTTTTGCAAATTCCAGAAGAACAGTCTTAGCGAACGGCTTCTGGAGGGGAAAGCTGTAACTCTGAGAGATGCATTCACAGAACACAGAGCACGTTCTCAGAAAGCTTGTTTAGAGTTTTTATCTGAGGATATTTCCCTTGTCACCATAGCCCTCCATGGGCTTCCAAATATCACTTTGCAATTTCACAAGAACAGTCTTAGCAAAAGGCTTCTTGAGCTGTAACTCTGTGGGATGAATTCACAGATCACAAAGAAGTTTCCCAGAATGCGTCTTTCTCACTTTGATCAGAGCATATTTCCTTTGGCCCTATTGTCTTCAAAGGGATCCGAAATATCTGTTCTAAAACTCCACAGAAATAAGGCTAGCAAACAGCTCCACGAAATACAGCTGTGCCTCATAGACTGAAAGTCACACATCTCAAAGCATGTGGTCAGAAAGCTTCTTTTCAGTTTTCTTCTGAGGACATTTTCTTTTTCAACATGGACCTCTATGGGTTTCCAAATATCCCTTTGCAAATTCCACAAGAACAGTCTTAGTGAACGGCTTCTGGCGGGGAAAGCTGTAACTCTGTGAGATGAATTCACAGAACACAGAGCAGTTTCTCAGAAAGCTTATTTACAGTTTTTGTCTGATTATATTTCCCGTTTCACCATAGCCCTTCATGTGCTTCCAAATATCCCTTAGCAAATTCCGCAAGAAAAGTCTTAGCGAAGACGTCTTGAGGGGAAAGCTGAAACTCTGTGAGATGAATTCACAGATCACAAAGAAGTTTCTCAGAAAGCTTCTTTCTCATTTTGATCGGAGGATATTTCATTTGGCCCTGGAGTCTTCAAAGGGATCCGAAATATCAGTTCTCAGATTCCACAGAAATAAGGCTAGCAAAGAGATCCAGGAAATACAGATGTAACTCTGTGAGTGGAAGTCACACATCACAGAGCAGTTTCTCAGAAAGCTTCTTTCCAGATTTCATCTGAGGATATTTCCTTTTTCACCATAGCCCTCTATGGGCTTCCAAATATCACTTTGCCAATTCCACAAGAACTGTCTTAGCGAAAGGCTTCTTGAGGGGAAAGCTGTAAGTCTGTGAGATGATTTCACAGAACACAAAGAAGTTTCTCAGAAAGCTTCTTTCTCTTTGTTATCGGAGGATATTTCCTTTGGCCCTATTGTCTTCAAAGGGATCCAAAATATCTGTTCTAAAATTCCACAGAAATAAGGCTAGCAAACAGCTCCACGAAATACAGCTGTGCCTCATAGACTGAAAGTCACACATCTCAAAGCATGTGCTCAGAAAGCTTCTTTTCAGTTTTCATCTGAGGACATTTTCTTTTTCAACATGGGCCTCTATGGGCTTCCAAATATCCCTTTGCAAATTCCACAAGAACAGTCTTAGTGAATGGCTTCTGGAGGGGAAAGCTGTAACTCTGTGAGATGAATTCACAGAACACAGAGCAGTTTCTCAGAAAGCTTAGTTACAGTTTTTGTCTGATTATATTTCCCGTTTCACCATAGCCCTTCATGTGCTTCCAAATATCCCTTTGCAAATTCCGCAAGAACAGTCTTAGCGAAAGACTTCTTGAGGGGAAAGCTGCAACTCTGTGAGATGAATTCACAGATCACAAAGAAGTTTCTCAGAAAGCTTCTTTCTCATTTTGATCGGAGGATATTTCATTTGGCCCTAGAGTCTTCAAAGGGATCCCAAATATCAGTTCTCAGATTCCACAGAAATAAGGCTAGGAAACAGCTCCACGAAATACAGCTGTAATTCAGTGAGTGGAAGTCACACATCACAAAGCAGTTGCTCAGAAAGCTTCTTTCCAGTTTTCATCTAACGATATTTTCTTTTCACCATAGTCCTCGATGGGCTTCCAAATTTCCCTTTGCAAATTCAACAAGAACACTCTTAGCGAACGGCTTCTGGAGAGGAAAGCTGTATCTCAAAGAGATGAATTCACAGAACACAGAGCACTTTCTCAGAAAGCTGGTTTCCAGTTTTAATCTGAGGATATTTCCCTTTTCACCATAGACCTCCATGGGCTTCCAAATATCGCTTTGCAAATTTCAAAAGAACAGTCTTATCGAAAGGCTTCTTGAGGGGAAAGCTGTAACTCTGTGAGATGAATTCACAGATCACAAAGAAGTTTCTCAGAAATCTTCTTTCTCATTTTGATCGGAGGATATTTCATTTGGCCCTAGAGTCTTCAAAGGGATCTGAAATATCAGTTCTCAGATTCCACAGAAATAAGACTAGCAAACAGCTCCATGAAATACAGGTGTAATTCAGTGAGTGTAGGTCACACATCACAAAGCAGTTTCTTAGAAAGCTTCTTTCCAATTTTCATTTGAGGATATTTCCTTTTTCACCTTAGGCCTCTAAGGGCTTCCAAATATCCCTTTGCAAATTCCACTAGAACAGTCTTAGCGAAAGGCTTCTTGAGTGGAAAGCTGTAACACTGTGAGATGAATTCACAGAACACAGAGCACTTTCTCAGAAAGCTTCTTTCTCCTTTTTATCTGTGGATATTTCCCTTTTCATAATAGCCCTCCATGGGCTTCCAATTATCCCTTTGTAAATTCCACAAGAACAGTCTCAGCCAACGGGTTCGGGAGGGGAGAGCTGTAACTTTGGAAGATGAATTCACAGAACACACAGCAGTTTCTCAGAAAGCTTCTTTGCAGTTTTCATCTAAGGATATTTCCCTTTTCAACATAGCCCTCCATGGGCTTCCAAATATCACTTTGCAAATTACAGAAGAACAGTCTTAGCGAACGGCTTCTGGAGGGGAAAGCTGTAACTCTGTGAGATGAATTCACAGATGACAAAGAAGTTTCTCAGAAAGCTTCTTTCTCATTATCATCGGAGGATATTTCCTTTGGCCCTATAGTCTTCAAAGGGATCCGAAATATCAGTTCTCAGATTCCACAGAAATAAGGCTAGCAAACAGCTCCAGGAAATACAGCTGTAACTCAGTGAGTGGAAGTCACACATCACAAAGCCGTTGCTCAGAAAGCTTCTTTCCCGTTTTTAGCAGAGGATATTTTCTTTTTCACCGTAGGCCTCTATGGGCTTCCAAATGTCCCTTTGCAAATTCCAGAAGAACAGTCTTAGCGAACGGCCTCTGGAGGGGAAAGCTGTAACTCTGTGAGATGAATTCACAGAACAAAGAGCAGTTTCTCAGAAAGCGTCTTTCCAGTTTTCATCTGAGGATATTTCCCTTTTCACCATAGCCCTCCATGGGCTTCCAAATATCACTTTGCAAATTCCACAAGAACAGTCTTAGCGAACGGCTTGTGGAGGGGAAAGCTGTAACTCTGTGAGACGAATTTACAAATCACAAAGAAGTTTCTCAAAACGTTTTGTCTCATTTTGATGGGAGGATATTTCCTCTGGCCCAGCAGTCTTCAAAGGGATCCGAAATATCACTTCTCAGATTCCACAGAAATAAGGCTAGCAAACAGCTCCACGAAATACAGCTGTAACTCAGTGAGTGGAAGTCACACATCACAAAGCAGTTGCTCAAAAAGCTTCTTTGCAGTTTTCATCTGACGATATTTTCTTTTTCACCATAGGCCTCTATGGGCTTCCAAATATCCTTTTGCAAATTCCAGAACAACAGTCTTAGCGAACGGCTTCTGGAGGGGAAAGCTGTAACAATATGAGATGAATTCACAGAACACAGAGCAGTTTCTCAGAAAGCTTCTTTCCAGTATTTATCTGAGGATATTTCCCTTTTCAACAAATCCCTCCATGGGCTTCCTAATATCACTTTGGCAATTAAACAAGAACAGTCTTAGCGAAAGGCTTCTTTAGGGGAAAGCTGTAACTGTGTGAGATGAATTCACAGATCCAAAGAACTTTCTCAGAAAGCTTCTTTCTCATTTTGATCAGAGGAAATTTCCCTTGGCCCTATAGTCTTTAAAGGGTTCCGAAATATCAGTTCTCAGATTCCACAGAAATGAGGCTAGCAAACATCTCCACGAAATAAGCTGTAACTCACTGACTGGCAGTCACACAAACACAAAGCAGTTGCTCAGAAACCTTCTTTCCAGTTTACATCTGACGATATTCTCTTTTTCACCATAGGCCTCTATGGGCTTCCAAATATCCCTTTGGATATTCCTCAAGAACAGTCTTAGTAAACGGCTTCTGGAGGGGAAAGCTCTAACTCTTTGAGATGAATTCACAGAACACAGAGCAGTTTCTCAGAAAGCTTCTTTCATGTTTTTATCTGAGGATATTTCCCTTTTTACCATAGCCGTGCATGGGCTTCCAAATATCACTTTGCCAATTCCACAAGAACAGTCTTACTGAAACGCTTCTTGAGGGGAAAGATGTAACTCCGTATGATGAATTCAAAAATCAGAAAGTAGTTTCTCAGAAAGCTTCTGTCTCTTTGTTATCGGAGGATATTTTCTTTGGCCCTATAGTCTTCAAAGGGATCCGAAATATCAGTTCTCAGATTCCACAGAAATAAGGCTAGCAAACAGCTCCACGAAATTCTGCTGTAACTCAGTGAGTGGAAGTCACACATCACAAAGCAGTTGCTCGGAAAGCTTCTTTCCAGTTTTCATCTAATGTTATTTTCTTTTTCACCATAGCCCTCTATGGGCTTCCAAATATCCCTTTACAAATTCAGCAAGAACAGTCTTAGCGAACAGCTTCTGGATGGGAAAGCTGTAACTCTCAGAGATGAATTCACAGAACAGAACACTTTCTCAGAAAGCTTGTTTCCAGTGTTTATATGGGGATATTTCCCGTTTCACCGTAGGCCTCCATGGGCTTCCAAATATCACTTTGCAAATTCCACAAGAACAGTCTTAGCAAAAGGCTTCTTTAGGGGAATGCTGTAACTCTGTGAGATGAATTCACAGATCACAAAGAAGTTTCACAGAATGCTTCTTTCTCATTTTGATCAGAGCATATTTCCTTTGGCCCTATTGTCTTCAAAGGGATCCGAAATATCTGTTCTCAAATTCCACAGAAATAAGGCTAGCAAACAGCTTCACGAAATACAGCTGTGCCTCAGAGACTGGAAGTCACACATCACAAGGCAGTTGCTCAGAAAGCTTCTTTCCAGTTTTCATCTGACGATATTTTCTTTTTCACCTTAGGCCTCTATGGACTTCCAAATATCCCTTTGCAAATTCCACAAGAACAGTCTTATCGAACGGCTTCTGTAGCGGAAAGCTGTAACTCTGTGAGACGAATTCACAGAACACAGAGCAGTTTCTCATAAAGCTTCTTTCCAGCTTTCTCTGAGGATATTTCCCTTTTCAACATAGCCCTCCATGGGCTTCCAAATATCACTTTGCAAATTCCACAACAACAGTCTTAGCGAAAGGCTTCTTGAGGGGAAAGCTGTAAATCTGTGAGATGATTTCATAGATCACAAAAAAGTTTCTCAGAAAGCTTCATTCTCATTTTGATCGGAGGATATTTCCTTTGGCCCTATAGTCTTCAAAGGGATCTGAAATATCCGTTCTCAGATTCCACAGAAATAACAAGCAAACAGCTCCACGAAATACAGCTGTAATTCAGTGAGTGGAAGTCACACATCACAAAGCAGTTTCTCAGAAAACTTCTTTCCAATATTCATCTGACGATATTTCCCTTTTCACCATAGCCCTCCATGGGCTTCCAAATATCACTTTGCAAATTCCAGAGGAACAGTCTTAGCGAAAGGCTTCTTGAGGGGAAAGCTATAACTCTGGGAGATGAATTCACAGATCACAAAGAAGTTTCTCAGAAAGCTACTTTCTCATTTTGATCGGAGGATAAATCCTTTGGCCCTATAGTCTTCAAAGTGATCCGAAATATCAGTTCTCACATTCCACAGAAATTAGGCTAGCAAAGAGCTCCACGAAATACAGCTGTAATTATGTGAGTGGAAGTCACACATCACAAAGCAGTTGCTCAGAAAGCTTCTTTCCATTTTTCATCAGAGGATATTTTCTTTTTCACCATAGGCCTCTATGGGCTTCCAAATATCACTTTGCAAATTCCACTAGAACAGTCTTAGCGAACGGCTTCTGGAGGGGAAAGCTGTAACTCTGTGAGATGAATTCACAGAACACAGAGCAGTTTCTCAGAAAGCTTCTTTCCCGTTATTCTCTGAGGATATTTCCCTTTTCATCATAGCCCTCCATGGGCTTCAAAATATCCCTTTGCAAATTCAACAAGAACAGTCTTGGCGATCGGCTTCTGGAGGGGAAAGCTGTAACTCTCAGAGATGAATTCACAGAACACACAGCACTTTCTCAGAAAGCTTGTTTCCAGTTTTTGTCTGAGGATATTTCCCTTTTCACCATAGCCCTCCATGGGCTTCCAAATATCACTTTGCAAATTCCAGAAGAACAGTCCTAGCGAACGGCTTCTGGAGGGGAAAGCTGTAACTCTGAGAGATGAATTCAGATTTCACAAAGAATTTTCTTAGAAAGCTTCTTTCTCATTTTGATCGGAGGATATTTCCTTTGGCCCTAGAGTCTTCAAAGTGAACCGAAATATCAGTTCTCAGATTACACAGAAATAAGGCTAGCAAAAAGGTCCATGAAATACATCTGTGCCTCAGAGACTGGAAGTCACACATCACAAAGCAGTTGCTCAGAAAGCTTCTTTCCAGTTTTTATCTGACGATATTTTCTTTTTCACCTTAGGCCTCTATGGGCTTCCAAATATCCCTTGGCAAATTCCACAAGAACCGTCTTAGCGAACGGCTTCTGGAGGGGAAAGCTGTAACTCTGTGAGACAAATTCACAGAACACAGAGCAGTTTCTCAGAAAGCTTCTTTCCATTTTTTCTCTGAGGATATTTCCCTTTTCACCATAGAACTCCATGGGCTTCCAAATATCCCTTTGCAAATTCCACAAGAACAGTCTTAGCGAACGGCTTCTTGAGGGGAAAGCTGTAATACGCTGTGATGAATTCACAGAACACAGAACAGTTTCTCAGAAAGCTTCTTTGCAGTTTTTATCTGAGGATATTTCCCTTTTCATCATAGCCCTCCATGGGCTTCCAATTATCGCTTTGCAAATTCCACAAGAACAGTCTTAGCCAACGGCTTTTTGGGGAAAAGCTGTAACTCTGTGAGATGAATTCACAGAACACAGAGCAGTTTCTCAGAAAGCTTCTTTCTAGTTTTTTTCTGAGGATATTTCCCCTTTCACCAAAGCCCTCCATGGGCTTCCAAATAACACTTGGCAAATTCCATAAGAACAGTCTTAGCGAAAGGCTTCTTGAGGGGAAAGCTGTAACTCTCTGAGATGAATTCACAGGTCACAAAGATCTTTCTCAGAAAGCTTCTTTGGTATTTTGATCAGAGGATATTTCCTTTGGCCCTATAGTCTTCAAAGGGATCCGTAATATCAGTTCTCAGATTGCACACTAATAAGGCTACCAAACAGCTCCACGAAATACAGCTGTAACTCATTGAGTGGAAGTCAAACATCACAAAGCAGTTGCTCCGAAAGTTTCTTTCCAGTTTCCATCTGAGGATATTCTCGTTTTCACCGTAGGCCTCTATGGGCTTCTAAATATCCCTTTGCAATATCCACAAGAACAGTCTTAGCGAACGGTTTCTGGAGGGGAAAGCTGTAACTCTGTGAGATGAATTCACAGAACAAAAACAGTTTCTCAGAAAGCTTACTTCCAGTTTTTATCTGATTATATTTCCCTTTTCACCATAGCCCTCCATGGGCTTCCAAACATCAATTTGCAAATTCCACAAGAACAGTCTTAGCGAAAGGCTTCTTGAGGGGAAAGCTGTAACTCTGTGAGATGAATTCACAGATCACCAGGAAGTTTCTCAGAAATCTTGTTTCTCATTTTGATCGGAGGATATTTCCTTTGGCCCTATAGTCTTCAATGGGATCCAAAATATAAGTTATCAGATTCCACGGAAATAAGGCTAGCAAACAGCTCCACGAAATACAGCTGTAACTCACTGAGTGGCAGTCACACATCACAAAGCAGTTGCTCAGAAAGCTTCTTTGCTATTCTTAACTGAGGATATTTTCTTTTTCACCAAGTGCCTCCATGGGCTTCCAAATATCCCTTTGCAAATTCCCCAAGAACAGTCTTAGTGAACGGCTTCCACAGGGGAAAGCTGTAACTCTGTCAGATGAATTCACAGAACACTAAGCAGTTTCTCAGGAAGCTTCTTTCTAATTTTTACCTGAGGTTATTCCCCTTTTCACCATTGCCCTCCAAGGGCTTCCAAATACCACTTAGCCAAATCCACAAGAACAGTCTTAGCGAAAGGATTCTTGAGGAGAAAGCTGTAACTCTGGGAGATGAATTCACAGATCACAAAGAAGTTTCTCAGAAAGCTACTTTCTCATTTTGGTCGGAGGATATTTCCTTTGACCCAATAGTCTTCAAAGGGATCCGAAATATCAGTTCTCAGATTCCACAGAAATAAGGCTAGCAAACAGCTCCACGAAATACAGCTATAACTCAGTGAGTGGAAGTCACACAACACAAAGCAGTTGCTCAGACAACTTCTTTCCAGTTTTCATCAGAGGATATTTTCTTTTTCACCAAAGGCATCTATGGGCTTCCAAATATCCCTTTGCAAATTCCACAAGAACTGTCTTAGCGAAAGGCTCCTTGAGGGGAAAGCTGTAACTCTCTGAGATGAATTCACAGAACACAGAGCACTTTCTCAGAAAGCTTCTTTCCAGTTATCATCTGACGATAATTTCTTTTTCACCCTAGGCCTCTATGGGCTTCCAAATATCACTTTGGAGATTCTACAAGAATAGTCTTAGTGAACGGACTATGCAGGGGAAAGCTGTAACTCTGTGAGACGAATTCACAGAACACAGAGCAGTTTCTCAGAAAGCTTCTTTCCAGTTTTTCTATGAGGATATTTCCCTTTTCACCGTAGCCCTCCATGGGCTTCCAAATATCACTTTGCAAATTCCACAAGAACCGTCTTTGTGAAAGGCTTCTTGAGGAGAAAGCTGTAAATCTGTGAGATGAATATATAGATCACAAAGAAGTTTCTCAGAAAGCTTCTTTCTCATTTGGATCGGAGGATATTTCCTTTGGCCCTATAGTCTTCAAAGGGATCCGAAATATCAGTTCTCAGATTCCACAGAAATAAGACTAGCAAACAGCTCCACGAAATACAGCTGTAATTATGTGAGTGGAAGTCACACATCACAAAGCAGTTTCAAAGAAAGCTTCTTTCCAGTTTTCATCTGAGAATATTTTCTTTAACACCTTAGGCCTCTAAGGGCTTCCAAATATCACTTTGCAAATTCCACAAGAACAGTCTTAGCGAACGGCTTCTTGAGGGGAAAGCTGTATGCCTGTGGGATGAATTCACAGAACACAGAGCAGTTTCTCAGAAATCTTCTTTCCAGTTTTTATCTGAGGATATTTCCCTTTTCACCTTAGCCCTTCATGGGCTTCCAAATATCACTTTGCCAATTCCACAAGAACAGGCTTAGCGAACGGCTTCTTGAGGGGAAAGCTGTAATTCTGTGAGTTGAATTCACAGAAAACATAACAGTTTCTCAGAAAGCTTCTTTACAGTTTTTATCTGAGGATATTTCCCTTTTACCCATAGCCCTCATGGGCTTCCAAATATTACTTTGCCAATTCCAAAAGAAAAGTCTTAGCGAAAGGTTTCTTGAGGGAAAAGTTGTTACTCTGTGCGATGAATTCACAGATCACAAAGAAGTTTCCCAGAAGGCTTCTTTCTCATTTTGCTCGGAGGATATTTCCATTGGCCCTATAGTCTTCAAAGGGATCCGAAATATCAGTTTTCAGATTCCACAGAAATAAGGCTAGCAAACAGGTCCTGGAAATACAGCTGAAACTCAGTGACAGGAAGTCACACATCACAAAGCAGTTCCTCAGAAAGCTTCTTTCCAGTTTTCATCTGAGGATATTCTCTTTTTCACCATAGGCCTCTATGGGCTTCAATATATATCTCTTTGCAAATTCCACAAGAATAGTCTTAGCGAATGGATTCTGATGGGGAAAGCTGTAACTCTGTGAGTTGAATTCACAGAATACAGAGCAGTTTCTCAGAAAGCATCTTTCCAGTTTTTATATCAGGATATTTCCCTTTTCAACATCGCCATCCATTGGTTTCCAAATATCACCTTGCAAATTCAACAAGAACAGTCTTAGCGAAAGTCTTCTTGAGGGGAAAGCTGTAACTCTGTGAGATGAATTCACAGATCACAAAGAAGTTTCCCAGAAAGCTTCTTTCTCGTTTTGATTAGAGGATATTTCCATTGGCCCTATAGTCTTCAAAGGGATCCGAAATATCAGTTCTCAGATTTCACAGAAATAAGGCTAGCAAACAGCTCCCCGAAATACAGCTGTAACTCAGTGACTGGAAGTCACACATCACAAAGCAGTTGCTCAGAAAGCTCCTTTCCAGTTTTCATCTGAGCATATTCTCTTTTTCACCATAGGCCTCTATGGGCTTCCAAATATCACATTGCAAATTCCACAAGAACAGTCTTAGCGAACGACTTCTGGAGGGGAAAACGGTAAGTCTGTCAGATGAATTCACAGAACACAGAGCAGTTTGTCTGAGAGCTTATTTCCAGTTTTTATCTGAGGATATTTCCCTTTTCACCATAGCCCTCCATGGGCTTCCAAATATCATTTTGCCAATTCCACAAGAACAGTCTTAGCCAAAGGCTTCTTGAAGTGAAAGCTGAAACTCTGTGAGATGAATTCACAGATCACAAAGAAATTTCTCAGAAAGCTTCTTCCTCATTTTGATTGGAGGATATTTCCTTTGGCCATATAGTCTTCAAAGGAATCTGAAATATCAGTTCTCAGATTCCACAGAAGTAAGGCTAGCAAACAGCTCCACGAAATACAGAGGTAACTCAGTGAGTCGAAGTCGCACATCACAAAGCAGTTGCTCAGAAAGCTTCCTCCCAGTTTTCATCTGAGGATATTCTCTTCTTCACCATAGGCCTCTTTGGGCTTCCAAATATCCCTTTGCAAATTCCACAAGAACAGTCTTAGCGAACGACTTCTGGAGGGGAAAACGGTAAGTCTGTCAGATGAATTCACAGAACACAGAGCAGTTTGTCTGAAATCTTATTTCCAGTTTTTATCTGAGGATATTTCCCTTTTCACCATAGCCCTCCATGGGATTCCAAATATCACTTTGCCAATTCCACAAGAACAGTCTTAGCCAAAGGCTTCTTGAAGTGAAAGCTGAAACTCTGTGAGATGAATTCACAGATCACAAAGAAATTTTCAGAAAGCTTCTTCCTCATTTTGATTGGAGGATATTTCCTTTGGCCCTATAGTCTTCAAAGGGATCCGAATTATCAGTTCTCAGATTCCTCAGAAAAAATGCTAGCAAACAGCTGCACAAAATACATCTGTAACACAGTGAGTGGATGTCGCACATCACAAAGCACTTCCTCAGAAAGCTTCTTTCCAATTTTAATCTGAAGATATTCCCTTTTTAACCATACTCCTCCATGGGCTGATATCTATCCTTTTGCAAATTCCACAAGAACAGTCTTAGCAAACGGCTTCTGGAGGGGAAAACTGTAACTCTGTGGGATGAATCCACAAAACACAGAGCAGTTTCTCAGAAAGCTTCTTTCCAGTTTTTATCTGAGGATATTTCCTTTTCAACATAGCCCTCCAGGGGCTTCCAAATATCACCTTGCCAATTCCACAAGAACATTCTTAGCGAAAGGCTTCTTGAGAGGAAAGCTGTAACTCTATTACATGAATTCACAGATCACAAAGAAGTTTCTCAGAAAGCTTCTTTCTCATTTTGATCGGAGGATATTTCGTTTGGCCCTATTGTCTACAAAGGGATCCGAAATCTCAGTTCTCAGATTCCACAGAAATAAGGCGAGCAAGCAGCTCCATGAAATACAGCTGTAACTCAGTGAGTGGAAGTCACACATCACAAAGCAGTTGCTCAGATATCTTCTCTCCAGTTTTCATCTGACGATATTTTCTTTTTCACCATAGGCCTCTATGGGCTTCCAAATATCCCTTTGCAAATTCCACAAGAACGGACTTAGCGAACGGCTTCTGGAGGAAAGCTGTAACTCTGTGAGATGAATTCAGAGAATACAGAGTAGTTTCTCAGAAAGCTTCTTTCCAGTTTTTATCTGAGGATATTTCCCATTTCACGGTAGCCCTCCAATGGTTTCCAAATATCACTTTGCAAATTCCACAAGAACAGTCTTAGCGAAAGGTTTCCTGAGGGGAAAACTGTAACTCTGTGAGATAAATTCACAGATCACAAAGAAGTTTCTCAGAAAGCTTCTTTCTCATTTTTATCGGAGGATATTTCCTTTGGCCCTGTAGTCTTCAAAGGGATCCGAAATATCACTTCTCAGATTCCACAGAAATAAAGCTAGCAAACAGCTCCAGGAAATACAGCTGTAACTCAGTGGGTGGAAGTCGCACATCAAAAAGCAGTTGATCAGAAAGCTTACTTCCAGTTTTCATCTGAGGATATTCTCTTTTTCACCATAGGCCTCTATGGGCTTCCAAATATCCCTTTGCAAATTCCACAAGAACAGTCTTAGCGTACGAAATCTGCAGGGGAAAGCTGTAACTCTGTGAGATGAATTCGCAGAACACAGAGCAGTTTCTCAGAAAGCTTCTTTCATGTTTTTATCTGAGGATATTTCCCTTTTCACCATAGCCCTCCATGGGCTCCCAAATATCACTTTGCCAATTCCACAAGAACCATCTTAGCGAAAGGCTTCTTGAGGGGAAAGCTGTAACTCTGTGAGATGAAGTCACAGATCACAAAGAAGTTTCTCAGAAAGCTTTTTTCTTATTTTGATTGGAGGATATTTCCTTTGGCCCTGTAGTCTTCAAAGGGATCCGAAATATCAGTTCTCAGATTCCACAGAAATAAGGCTAGCGAACAGCTCCATGAAATACAGCTGTAAATCAGTGAGTGGAAGTCGCACATCACAAAGCAGTTGCTCAGAAAGCTTCTTTAAAAGTTTTCTTCTGAGGATATTTTCTTTTTCACCATAGGCCTCTATGGGCTACCAAATATCCCTTTTCAAATTCCACAAGAGCAGTCTTAGTGAACGGCTTCTGGAGGGGAAAGCTGTAACCCTTTGAGATGAATTCACAGAACACAGAACAGTTTCTCAAAAAGCTTCTTTCCTGTATTTATCTGAGGATATTTCACTTTTCACCATAGACCTCCATGGGCTTCCAAATATCACTTTGCCAATTCCACAAGAACAGTCTCAGCGAAAGGCTTCTTGTGGGGAAAGCTGTACCTCCGTGAGATGAATTCACAGATCACAAAGAAATTTCTCAGAAAGCTTCTTCCTCATTTTGATTGGAGGATATTTCCTTTGGCCCAATAGTCCTCAAAGGGATCCTAATTATCAGTTCTCAGATTCCTCAGAAAAAAGGCTAGCAAACAACTGCACGAAATACAGCTGTAACTCAGTGAGTGGATGTCACACATCACAAAGTACTTGCTTGGAAAGTTTCTTTCCAATTTTAATCTGAAGATATTCCCTTTTTAAACATACGCCTCCATGGGCTTATATATATCCTTTTGCAAATTCCACAAGAACAGTCTTAGCAAACGGCTTCTGGAGGGGAAAACTGTAACTCTGTGACATGAATTCACAGATCACAAAGAAGTTTCTCAGAAAGCTTCTTTCTCATTTTGATCGGAGGATATTTCGTTTGGCCCTATTGTCTACAAAGGGATCCGAAATCTCAGTTCTCAGATTAAACAGAAATAAGGCGAGCAAACAGCTCCACGAAATACAGCTGTAACTCAGTGAGTGGAAGTCACACATTACAAAGCAGTTGCTCAGATATCTTCTCTCTAGTTTTCAACTGACGATATTTTCTTTTTCACCATAGACCTCTATGGGCTTCAAAATATCCCTTTGCAAATTCCACAAGAACAGACTTAGCGAACGACTTCTGGAGGGGAAAGCTGTAAGTCTGTGAGATGAATTCACAGAACAGAGAGTAGTTTCTCAGAAAGCGTCTTTCCAGTTTTTATCTGAGGATATTTCCCATTTCACCATAGCCAACCAATGCTTTCCAAATATCACTTTGCAAATTCCACAAGAAAACTCTTAGCGAAAAGCTTCTTGAGGGGAAAGCTGTAACTTTGTGAGATGAATTCACAGAGAACAAAGAAATTTCTCTGAAAGCTTCTATCTCATTTTGATCGGAGGATATTTCCTTTGGCCCTATAGACTTCAAAGGGATCCGAAATATCAGCTCTTAGATTCCACATAAATAAGGCTACCAAACAGCTCCATGATATACAGCTGTAACTCAGTGAGTGGAAGTCACACATCACAAAGCAGTTGCTCAGAAATCTTCTTTCCAGTTTACATCTGAGGATAATTTCTTTTTCACCATAGGCCTCTCTGGGTTTCCAAATATGTCTTTGCAAATTCCACAAGAACAGTCTTAGCGAACGGCTTCTTGAGTGGAAAGCTGTCATTCTGTGAGATGAATGAACAGAACACTAAGCAGTTTCTCAGAAAGCTTCTTTACAGATTTCAGCTCAGGATATTTCCTTTTTCACCGTAGCCCGCTATGGGCATCGAAATATCACTTTGCAAATTCCACAAGAACAGAACTAGCGAAAGGCTTCTTGAAGGGAAAGCTGTAACTCTGTGAGATGATTTCACAGAACACAAAGAAGTTTCTCAGAAAGCTTCTTTCTCTTTGTTATCGGAGGATATTTCCTTTGGCCCTATAGTCTTCAAAGGGATCCCAAATATCAGTTCTCAGATTCCACAGAAATAACGCTAGCAAACAGACCCACGAAATACAGATGTAACTCTGATAGTGCAAGTCACACATCACAATGCAGTTTCTCAGAAGGTTTCTTTCCAGTTTTTCTCTGAGGATATTTTCTTTTTCACCATAGCCCTCTATGGGCTTCTAAATATCACTTTGCAAATTCCACAAGAACGGGCTTAGCAAACGGCTTCTTGAGGGGAAAGCTGTACACTGTGAGATGAGTGAACAGAACACTAAGCCGTTTCTCAAAAAGCTTCTTTCCAGATTTCATTTGAGGATATTTCCTTTTTCACCATAGCCCTCTATGGGCATCGAAAAATCACTTTGCAATTTCCACAAGAACTGGCTTAGCGAAAGGCTTCTTGAAGGGAAAGCTGTAACTCTGTGACCAGATTTCACAGAACACAAAGAAGTTTCTCAGAAAGCTTCTTTCTCTTTGTTATCAGAGGATATTTTCTTTGGCCCTTTAGTCTTCAAAGGGAACCGAAATATCAGTTCTCAGATTCCCCAGAAATAAGGCGAGCAAAGAGATCTACGAAATACGGCTGTAACTCTGTGAGTGGAAGTCACACTTCACAAAGCAGTTTCTCAGAAAGCTTCTTTCCAGCTTTTCTCTGAGGATATTTTCTTTTTCACCATAGCCCTCTTTGGGCTTCCAAATATCTCTTTGCAAATTCCATAAGAATAGGCTTCGCGAACGGCTTCTTTAGGGGAAAGCTGTAACTCTGTGAGATGATTTCACAGAAAACAAAGAAGTTTCTCAGAAAGCTTCTTTCTCTTTGTTATTGGAGGATATTTCCTTTGGCCCTATAGTCTTCAAAGGGATCTGAAATATCAGTTCTCAGATTCCACAGAAATAAGGCTAGCAAACAGATCCATGAAACACAGACGTAACTCTGTAAGTGAAAGACACACAACAAAAAGCAGTTTCTCAGAAAGCTTCTTTCCAGTTGTTCTCTGAGCATACTTTATTTTTCACCATGGCCCTCTAAGGGCTTCCAAATATCACTTTGCAAATTCCAAAAGAACAGGCTTAGCAAACGGCTTCTTGAGGGGAAAGCTGTAACTCTGTGAGATGAATGAACAGAACACTACGCAGTTTCTCAAAAAGCTTCTTTCCAGATTTCATCTGAGGATATTTCCTTTTTCACCGTAGCCCTCTATGGGCATCGAAATATCACTTTGCAAATTCGACAAGAACAGGCTTAGCGAAAGGCTTCTTGAGGAGGAAGCTGTAACTCTGTGACATGATTTCACAGACCCCAAAGAAGTTTCTCAGAAAGCTTCTTTCTCTTTGTTATCGGAGGATATTTCCTTTGGCCTTTTGGTCTTCAAAGGGATCCGAAATATGAGTTCTCAGATTCCACAGAAAGAAGGCTAGCAAACAGATCGAGGAAATACAGATGTAACCCTGTGAGTGGAAGTCACACATCGCAAAGCAGTTTCTCAGAAAGCTTCTTTCCAGTTTTTCTCTGAGGATATTTCTTTTTCACCGTAGTCCTCTATGGGCTTCCAAATATCACTTTGCAAATTCCCCAAGAACAGGATTAGCGAGCGGCTTCTTGAGGGGAAAGCTGTAACTCTGTGAGATGAATGAAAAGTACACTAAGCAGTTTCTCAGAAAGCTTCTTTCAAGATTTCATCTGAAGATATTTCCTTTTTCACCGTAGCCTCTATGGGCATCGAAATATACCTTTGCAAATTGCACAAGAACAGGCTTAGCGAAAGGCTTCTTGAGGGGAAAGCTGTAACTCTGTGGGATGATTTCACAGAACACAAAGTAACTTCTCAGACAGCTTCCGTCTCTTTGTTATCGGAGGATATTTCCTTTGGCTCTGTAGTCTTCAAAGGGATCTGAAATATCAGTTCTCAGAATCCACAGAATTAACGCCAGCAAACAGATCGACGAAATACACATGAAACTCTGTGTGTGGAAGTCACACATCACAATGCAGTTTCTCAGAAAGCTTCTTTCCAGTTATTCTCTGAGGTTACTTTCATTTTCACCTTAGCCCTCTATGGGCTTCCAAATATCACTTTGCAAATACCACACGAACAGGCTTAGCGAATGGCTTCTTGAGGGGAAATCTGTAACACTGTGAGATGATTTCACAGAACACTAAGAAGTTTCTCAGAAAGCTTCTTTACAAATTTCATCTGAAGATATTTCCTTTTTCACCATAGCCTCTATGGGCTTCCTAATATCACTTTGTAAATTCCACAAGAACAGGCTTAGTGAATGGCTTCTTGAGGGGGAAGCTGTAACTCGGTAAGATCATTTCACAGAACACAAAGAAGTTTCTCAGAAAGCTTCTTTCTCTTTGTTATCGGAGGATATTTTCTTTCGCCCTATACTCTTCAAGGGGATCCGAAATATCAGTTTTCAGAATCCACAGAATTAGTCTAGCAAGGAGATCCATGAAATACAGATGTAACTCTGTGAGACGAATTAACAGAAAACTAACTAGTTTCTCAGAAAGCTTCTTTCCAGATTTCATCTGAGGATATTGCCTTTTTCACCATAGCCCTCTAAGGGCTTCCAAATATCACTTTGCCAATTCCACAAGAACTGTCTGAGTGAAAGGCTTCTTGAGGGGAAAGCTGTAACTCTGTGAGATGATTTCACAGAACACAAAGAAGTTTCTCAGAAAGGTTCTTTCCAGATTTCATATGAGGATATTTCCTTATTCACCGTAGCCCGCTACGGGCATCGAAATATCACTTTGCAAATTCCACAAGAACAGGCTTAGCGAACGGCTTCTTGAGGGGAAAGCTGTAACTCTGCGAGATGATTTCACAGAACACTAACTAGTTTCTCAGAAAGCTTCTTTCCAGATTTCATCTGAGGATATTTCCTTTTTCACCGTAGACCTCCATGGGCATCGAAATATCACTTTGCAAATTCCACAAGAACAGGCTTACCGAACGGCTTCTTGAGGGGAAAGCTGTAACTCTCTGAGATGATTTCACAGAAACCTAAGCAGTTTCTTAGAAAGCTTCCTTCCAGTTTTCATCTGAGGATATTTCCTTTTTCACCGTAGCCCTCTAGGGGAATCGAAATATCACTTTGAAATTCCAAATGAACAGGCTTATCAAAAGGCTCCTTGAGGGGAAAGCTGTAACTCTGTGAGATGATTTCACAGAACACAAAGAAGTTTCTCAGAAAGCTTCTTTCTCTTTGTTATCGGAGGATATTTCCTTTGACCCTATAGTCTTCAAAGGGATCCGAAATGTCAGTTCTCAGATCCAACAGAAATAACGCTAGAAAACAGATCCATGAAATACACATGTTACTCTGTGAGTGGAAGTCACACATCACAAAGCAGTTTCTCAGAAAGCTTCTTTCCAGTTATTCTCTGAGAATACTTTCTTTTTCACCATAGTCCTCTGCGGCCTTCCAAATATCACTTAGCATATTCCACAAGAACAGGCTGAGCGAACGGCTTCTTGAGGGGAAAGCTGTAAGTCTGTGAGATAAATTAACAGAACACTAAGCAGTTTCTCACAGAGCTTCTTTACAGATTTCATCTGAGGAAATTTCCTTTTTCACCGTAGCCCTCTATGGGCATCGAAATATGACTTTGATAATTCCACAAGAACAGGCTTAGCGAACGGCTTCTTGAGGGGAAAGCTGTAACTCTGTGAAATGATTTCACAGAACACAATGAAGTTTCTCGGGGAGCTTCTTTCTCTTTGTTATCGGAGGATATTTCCTTTGCCCCTATACTCTTCAAAGGGATCCGAAATAACAGTTCTCAGATTCCACAGAAATAAGGCGAGCAAACAGATCCACGAAATACAGATGTAACTCGGTGAGTGGAAGTCACACATCACAAAGCAGTTTCTCAGAAGGCTTCTTTCCAGTTTTTCTCTGAGCATAATTTCGTTTCACCATAGCCCTCTATGGGCTTCCAAATATCACTTTGCAAATTCCACAAGAACAGGCTTAGCGAACGGCTTCATGAGGGGAAAGCTGTAACTCTATGAGATGAATGCACAGAACACGAAGCAGTTTCTCAGAAAGCATCTTTACAGATTTCATGTGAGGATATTTCCTTTTTTACCATAGACCTCTGGGGCATCGAAATATCACTTTGCAAATTCCACAATAACAGGCTTAGCGAAAGGCTTCTTGAGGTGAAAGCTGTAACTCTGTGAGAGGATTTCACAGAACACTAAGCAGTTTCTCAGAAAGCTTCTTTCCAGATTTCATCTGAGGATATTACCTTTTTCATCGTTGCCCTCTATGGGCATCGAAATATCAGTTTGCAAATTCCACAAGAAGAGGCTTAACTAAAGTCTTCTTGAGGGGAAAGCAGTAACTCTGTTAGATGATTTCACAGAACACAAAGAAGATTCTAAGAAAGCTTCTTTCTCTGTGTTATCGAAGGATATTTCCTTTGGCCCTATAGTCTTCAAAGAGATCCCAAATCTCAGTTCTCAGATTTCACAGAAATAAGTCTAGCAAACAGATAGAGGAAATACAGATGTAACTCTGTGAGTGGAAGTCACACATCACAAAGCAGTTCCTCAGAAAGCTTCTTTCCAGTTTCTCCCCGAAGATATTTTCTTTTTCAACATAGCCCTCTATGGGCTTCCAAATATCACTTTGCAAATTCCACAAGAACAGGCTTAGCGAACGGCTTCTTGAGGGGAAACTGTAACTCTGTGAGATGAATGCACAGACCACTAAGAAATTTCTCAGAAAGATTCTTTCCAGATTTCATCTGAGGATATTTCCTTTTTCATCGTAGCTCTCTATGGGCATCGAAATATCACTTTGCAAATTCCACAAGAACAGGCTGAGCGAAAGGCTTCTTGAGGGGAAAGCTGTAACTCTGTGAGATTATTTCACAGAACCCAAAGTAGTTTCTCAGAAAGCTTCTTTATCTTTGTTATCGGAGGATATTACCTTTGGCCCTATTGTCTTCAAAGGGATCTGAAATATCAGTTCTCATATTGTGCAGAAATAACGATAGCAAACAGATCAACGAAATACAGATGTAACTCTGATAGTACAAGTCACACATCACAAAGCACTTTCTCACAAACCTTGTTTCCCGTTATTCTCTGAGGATACTTTCTTTTTCACCATAGCCCTCTATGGGCTTCCAAATATCACTTTGCAAATTCCACAAGAACAGGCTTAGCGAACGGCTTTTTGAGGGGAAAGCAGTAACTCTGTGAGAAGAATGAACAGAACACTAACCAGTTTCTCGGAAAGCTTCTTTCCAGATTTCATCTGAGGAAATTTCCTTTTTCACCATAGCCCTCTATAATCACTGACATATCACTTTCCAGATTCCACAAGAACAGGCATAGTGAAAGGCTTCTTGAGGGGAAAGCTGTAACTCTGTGAGATGATTTCACAGAACACAAAGAAGTTTCTCAGAAAGCTTCTTTCTCTTTGTTATCAGAGGAAATTTCCTTTGGCCCTATAGTCCTCAAAGGGATGTGAAATATTAGTTCTCATATTCCACAGAAATAAAGCTAGCAAACAGATCCACGAAATACAGATGTAACTCTGTGAGTGGAAGTCACACATCACAAAGCATATTCTCAGAAATCTTCTTTCCAGTTTTCTTCTGAGGATATTTTCTTTTTCACCGTAGCCCTCTATGGGCTTCCAAATATCACTTTGCAAATTCCACAAGAACAGGCTTAGCGAACGGCTTCTTGAGGGGAACGCTGTAACTCTGTGTGATGAATTAACAGACCACTAAGCACTTTCTCAGAAAGCTTCTTTCCAGATATCTTCTCAAGATATTTCCTTTTTCACTGTAGCCTCTATGGGCATCGAAATATCACTTTGCAAATTCCACAAGAAGAGGCTTAGCGAAAGGCTCCTTGAAGGGAAGCTGTAACTCTGTGATATGATTTCAAGGAACACAAACTAGTTTCTCAGAAAGCTTCTTTCTCTTGGTTATCAGAGCATATTTCCTTTGGTCCTATAGTCTTCCAAGGGATCCGAAATATCAGTTCTCAGATTCCACAGAAATAAGGTTAGCAAACAGATACAGGAAATACAGCTGTAAATCTGTGAGTGGAATTCAAGCATCACAAAGCAGTTTCTCAGAAAGCTTCTTTCCAGTTTTACTCTGAGGATATTTTCTTTTTCACCATAGCCCTCTAAGGGTTTCCAAGCATCTCTTTGCAAATTCCACAAGAACAGGCTTCGCGAACGGCTTCTTGAGGGGAAAGCTGTAACTCTGTGAGATGATTTCACAGAACACAAAGAAGTTTCTCAGAAAGGTTCTTTCTCTTTGTTATCGGAGGATATTTCCTTTGGCCCTATAGTCTTCAAAGGGATCCAAAATATCAGTCTCAGATTCCAGAGAAATAAGGCTAGCAAACAGATCCACGAAACACAGATGTAACTCTGTGAGTGCAAGTCACACATCACAAAGCAGTTTCTCAGAAAGCTTCATTCCAGTTATTCTCTGAGGATACTTTCTTTTTCACCAAAGCCCTCTATGGGCTTCCAAATATCACTTTACAAATTCCACAGGAACAGGCTTCTCGAACGGCTTCTTGAGGGGAAAGCTGTAACTCTGTGAGATGAATGAACAGAACACTAAGCAGTTTCTCAGAAAGCTTCTTTCCAGATTTCATCTGAGGATATTTCCTTTTTCACAGTAGCCTTCTATGGGCATCGAAATATCACTTTGCAAATTCCACAAGAACAGACTTAGGGAACGGCTTCTTGAGGGGAAAGCTCTAAATCTGTGAGATGAATGACAGAACACTAAGCAGTTTCTCGGAAAGCTTCTTTCCAGATTTCATCTGAGGATATTTCCTTTTTCACCATAGCCCTCTAAGGGCTTCCAAATATCACTTTGCCAATTCCACAAGAACTGTCTTAGCGAAAGGCTTCTTGAGGGGAAAGCTGTAACTCTGTGAGATGATTTCACAGAACACAAAGAAGTTTCTCAGAAAGCTTCTTTCTCTTTGTTATCGGAGGATATTTCCTTTGGCCCTATAGTCTTCAAAGGGATCCGAAATATCTGTTCTCAGATTCCACAGAAATAAGTCTAGCAAAGAGATCCATGAAATACAGATGTAACACTGTGAGATGAATTAACAGAAAACTAAGCAGTTACTCACAATGCTTCTTTCCAGATTTCATCGGAGGATATTTCCTTTTTCACCATAGCCCTCTATGGGCTTCCAAATATCACTTTGCCAATTCCACAAGAACTGTCTTAACGAAAGGCTTCTTGAGGGGAAAGCTGTAACTGTGTGAGATGATTTCGCCGAACACAAAGAAGTTTCTCAGAAAGCTTATTTCTCTTTGTTATCGGAGGATATTTCCTTTGGCCCTATAGTCTTCAAAGGGATCCAAAATATCAGTCTCAGCTTCCAGAGAAATAATGCTAGCAAACAGATCCACGAAATACAGATGTAACTCTGTGAGTGCAAGCCACACATTACAAAGCAGTTTCTCAGAAAGCTTTTTTCCAGTTATTCTCTGAGGATACTTTCTTTTTCTCCAAAGCCCACTATGGGCTTCCAAATTTCAATTTGCAAATTCCACAAGAACAGGCTTGGTGAACGGCTTCTTGAGGGGAAAGCTGAAACTCTGTGAGATGAATGAACAGAACATTAAGCAGTTTCTCAGAAAACTTCTTTCCAGTTTTTCTCTGAGGATATTTTCTTTTTCACCATAGCCCTGTATGGGCTTCCAAATATCTCTTTGCAAATTCCACAAGAACAGGCTTCGCGAACGGCTTCTTGAGGGGAAACCTGTAATTCTGTGAGATGATTTCACAGAACACAAAGAAGTTTCTCGGTAAGCTTCTTTCTCTGTTTTATCAGAGGATATTTCCTTTGGCCCTATAGTCTTCAAAGGGATCCAAAATATCAGTTCTCAGATTCCCCAGAACTAAGGCTGGCAAACAGATCCATGAAACACAGATGTATCTCTATGAGTGGAAGTGACACATCACAAAGCAGTTTCTCAAAAGGCTTCTTTCCAGTTTTTCTCTGAGGATATTGTCTTTTCACCATAGCCCTCTAAGGGCTTCCACATATCACTTTGCAAATTCCACAAGAACAGGCTTAGCAAACGGCTTCTTGAGGGGAAAGCTGTAACACTGTGAGATGAGTGAAGAGAACACTAAGCAGTTTCTCAGAAAGCTTCTTTCCAGATTTCATCTGAGGATATTTCCTTTTTCACCATAGCCCTCTAAGGGGATCGAAATATCACTTTGCAAATTCCACAACAAAAGGCTAAGCAAAAGGCTTCTTGAGGGGAAAGCTGTAACTCTGTGAGATGATTTCACAGAACAAAAAGAAATTTCTCAGAAAGCTTATTTCTCTTTCTTATCAGGGGATATTTCCTTTGGCCCTATAGTCTTCAAAGGGATCCGAAATATCAGTTCTCAGATTGCACAGAAATAAGGCTAGCAAAGAGATCCAGGAAATATAGACGTAACTCTGTGAGTGGAAGTCACACATCACAAAGCAGTTTCACAGAAAGCTTCTTTCCAGTTTTTCTCTGAGAATATTTTCTTTTTCACCATAGCCCTCTATGGGCTTCCAAATATCTCTTTGCAAATTCCACAAGAACAGGCTTCGCGAACGGCTTCTTGAGGGGAAACTTGTAACTCTGTGAGATGATTTCACAGAACACAAAGAAGTTTCTCAGAAAGCTTCTTTCTCTTGGTTATCAGAGGATATTTCCTTTGGCCCCATAGTCTCCAAGTTGATCAGAAATATCAGTTCTCAGAATCCACAGAAATAAGGCTAGCAAACAAATCCATGAAATACAGCTGTAACTCTGTGGGTGGAGGTCACACATCACAAAGCAGTTTCTCAGAAATCTTGTTTCCAGTTTTTCTCTGAGGATATTTTCTTTTTCACCATAGCCTTCTATGGGCTTCCCAATATCTCTTTGCAAATTCCACAAGAACAGGCTTCGAGAACGGCTTCTTGAGGGGAAAGCTGTAACTCTGTGGGAAGAATGAACAGAACACTAAGCAGTTTCTCAGAAAGCTTCTTTCTTTTTGTTATAGGAGGATGTTTCTTTTGGCCCTATAGCCTTCAAAGGGATCTGAAATATCAGTTCTCAGATTTCACAGAAAAAAGGCTAGCAAACAGATCCACGAAATACAGATGTAACTCTGTGAGTGCAAGTCACACATCATAAAGCAGTTTCTCAAAAAGCTTCTTTCCAGTTATTCTCTGAGGATACTTTCTTTTTCACCATAGCCCTCTATGGGCTTCCAAATATCACTTTGCAAATTCCACAAGAACAGGCTTAGCGAACGGCTTTTTGAGGGGAAAGCAGTAACTCTGTGAGAAGAGTGAACAGAACACTAACCAGTTTCTCGGAAAGCTTCTTTCCAGATTTCATCTGAGGATATTTCCTTTTTCACCGTAGCCCTCTAGGGGAATCGAAATATCACTTTGCAAATTCCACAAGAAAAGGCTTAGCGAAAGGCTCCTTGAGGGGAAAGCTGTATCTCTGTGAGATGATTTCACAGAACACAAAGAAGTTTCTCAGAAAGCTTCTTTCTCTTTGTTATCAGAGGATATTTCCTTTGGCCCTATAGTCTTCAAAAGGATGCGAAATATCAGTTCTCAGATTCCATAGAAATAAGGCTGGAAATCAGATCCACTAAATACCGATGTTACTCTGTGAGTGGAAGTCACACATCACAAAGCATTTTCTCAGAAGGCTTCTTTTCAGTTTTTCTCTGAGGATATTTTCTTTTTCACCATAGCCCTCTATGGGCTTCCAAATATCATTTTGCAAATTCCACAAGAACAGGCTTAGCGAACGGCTTCTTGAGGGGAAAGCTGTAACTCTGTGAGATGAATTAACAGAACACTAAGCAGTTACTCAGAAAGCTACTTTCCAGATTACATCTAAGGATATTTCCTTTTTCACTGAAAACCTCTATGGGCATCGAAATATCACTTTGCAAACTCCACAAGAACAGGCTTAGCGAAAGGGTCCTTGAGGGGAAAGCTGTAACTCTGTGAGATGATTTCACAGAACACAAAGAGGTTTCTGAGAAAGCTTCTTTCTCTTTGTTATCAGAGGATATTTCTTTTCGCCCTATTTTCCTGAAAGAGATCTGAAATCTCAGTTCTCAGATTCAACAGAAATAACGCTAGCAAACCAATCCACAAAATACAGATGTAACTCAGTGAGTGTAACTCACACATCACAAAGCAGTTTCTAAGAAATCTTGTTTCCAGTTTTTCTCTGAAGATATTTTCTTTTTCACCATAGTCCTCTACGGGCTTCCAAATATCACTTTGCAAATTCCACAAGAACAGGCTTAGCAAACGGCTTCTTGAGTGAAAAGCTGTAACTCTGTGTGATGAATTAATAGAACACTAAGGAGTTTCTCAGAAATCTTCTTTCCAGATTTCATCTGAGGATATTTTCTTTTTCACTGAAGCCATCTATGGGCACCGAAATATCTATTTGCAAATTCCACAAGAACAGGCTTAGCGAAAGGCTTCTTGAGGGGAAAGCTGTAACTCTGTGAGATGATTTCACAGAACACAAAGAAGTTTCTCAGAAAGCTTCTTTGTCTTTGTTATGGGAGGATGTTTCCTTTGGCCCTATAGTCTTCAAAGGGATCCGAAATCTCAGTTCTCACATTTCACAGAAATAACGCTAGCAAACAGATCCACGAAATACAGATGTAACTCTGTGAGTGGAAGTCACACATCATAACGTAGGATCTCAGAAGGTTTCTTTCCAGTTTTTCTCTGAAGATATTTTCTTTTTCACCATAGTCCTCTGTGGGCTTCTAAATATCATTTTGCAAATTCCACAAGAACAGCCTTAGCAAACGGCTTCTTGAGGGGAAAGCTGTAACTCTGTGTGATGAATTAATAGAACACTAAGCAGTTTCTCAGAAAGCTTCTTTCAAGATTTCATCTGAGGATATTTCCTTTTTCACCGTAGCCCTCTATGGGCATCGAAATATCACTTTGCAAATTCCACAAGAACAGGCTGAGCGAAAGGTTTCTTGAGGGGAAAGCGGTAACTCTGTGAGATGATTGCACAGAACACAAAGAAGTTTCTCAGAAAGATTTTTCTCTTTGTTATCAGAGGATATTTCCTTTGGCCCTATAATCTTCAAAGGGATCCAAAATATGAGTTCTCAGATTCCACAGAAATAAGGCTAGCAATCAGATCCGTGAAACACTGATGTAACACTGTGAGTGGAAGTCACATATCACAAATCAGTTTTTCAGAAAGCTTCTTTCCAGTTTTTCTCTGAGGATATTTTCTTTTTCCTCATAGCCCTCTATGGGCTTCCAAATACCACTTTTCAAATTCCACAAGAACAGGCTTAGCGAACGGCTTCTTGAGGGGAAAACTGTAACTCTGTGAGATGAATGAACAGAACACTTAACAGTTTCTCAGAAAGCTTCTTTCCAGATTTCCTCTGAGGATATTTCCTTTTTCACCGTAGCCCTCTATGGGCATCGAAATATCACTTTGCAAATTCCACAAGAACAGGCTGAGCGAAAAGATTCTTGAGGGGAAAGCTGTAACTCTGTGAGATGATTTCACAGAACACAAAGAAGATTCTCAGAATGTTTCTTTCTCTTTGTTATCGGAAGATATTTCCTTAGGACCTATAGTCTTCAAAGGGATCCGAAATATCAGTTCTCAGATTCCACAGAAATAACGCTAGCAGTCAGAGCCATGAAACAGACATGTAACTCTCTGAGTGGAAGTCACACATCACAAAGCATTTTCTCAGAATTCTTCTTTCCAGTTTTTCTCTGAGGATATTTTCTTTTTCACCACAGCCTTCTATGGGCTTCCAAATATCACTTTGCAAATTCTACAAGAACAGGCTTAGTGAACGGCTTCTTGAGGGGGAAGCTGTAACTCTGTGAGATGAAAGAACAGAACAATAAGCAGTTTCTCAGAAAGCTTCTTTCTAGATTTCATTTGAGGATATTTCCTTTTTCACCGTATAACTCTATGTGCATCAAAATATCACTTTGCATATACCACCAGAACAGGTTGAGCGAAAGGCTTCTTGAGGGGAAAGCTGTAACTCTGATATGATTTCATAGAATACAAAGAAGTTTCTCAGAAAGCTTCTTTCACTTTGTTATCGGAGGATATTTCCTTTGGCCCTATAGTCTTCAAAGGGATCCGTAATATCAGTTCTCAGATTCCATAGAAATAAGGCTAGCAAACAGATCCACGAAATACCGATGTAACTCTGTGAGTGGAAGTCACACATCACAAAGCATTTTCTCAGAATTCTTCTTTCCAGTTTTTCTCTGAGGATATTTTCTTTTTCACCATAGCCTTCTATGGGCTTTCAAATATCATTTTGTAAATTGCACAAGAACAGGCTTAGCGAACGGCTTCTTGAGGGGAAAGCTGTAACTCTGTGAGATGAATTCACAGAACACTAAGCAGTTACTCAGAAAGCTTCTTTCAAGATTTCATCTGAGGATATTTCCTTTTTCACCGTAGCCCTCTATGGGCATCGAAATATCACTTTGCAAATTCCACAAGAACAGGCTGAGCGAAAGGTTTCTTGAGGGGAAAGCAGTAACTCTGTGAGATTATTGCACAGAACACAAAGAAGTTTCTCAAAAAGCTTTTTCTCTTTGTTATCGGAGGATATTTCCTTTGGCCCTATAATCTTCAAAGGGATCCAAAATATGAGTTCTCAGATTCCACAGAAATAAGGCTAGCAATCAGATCCGTGAAACACTGATGTAACACTGTGAGTGGAAGTCACATATCACAAATCAGTTTTTCAGAAAGCTTCTTTCCAGTTTTTCTCTGAGGATATTTTCTTTTTCCTCATAGCCCTCTATGGGCTTCCAAATACCACTTTTCAAATTCCACAAGAACAGGCTTAGCGAACGGCTTCTTGAGGGGAAAACTGTAACTCTGTGAGATGAATGAACAGAACACTTAACAGTTTCTCAGAAAGCTTCTTTCCAGATTTCCTCTGAGGATATTTCCTTTTTCACCGTAGCCCTCTATGGGCATCGAAATATCACTTTGCAAATTCCACAAGAACAGGCTGAGCGAAAAGATTCTTGAGGGGAAAGCTGTAACTCTGTGAGATGATTTCACAGAACACAAAGAAGATTCTCAGAATGTTTCTTTCTCTTTGTTATCGGAAGATATTTCCTTAGGACCTATAGTCTTCAAAGGGATCCGAAATATCAGTTCTCAGATTCCACAGAAATAACGCTAGCAGTCAGAGCCATGAAACAGACATGTAACTCTCTGAGTGGAAGTCACACATCACAAAGCATTTTCTCAGAATTCTTCTTTCCAGTTTTTCTCTGAGGATATTTTCTTTTTCACCACAGCCTTCTATGGGCTTCCAAATATCACTTTGCAAATTCTACAAGAACAGGCTTAGTGAACGGCTTCTTGAGGGGGAAGCTGTAACTCTGTGAGATGAAAGAACAGAACAATAAGCAGTTTCTCAGAAAGCTTCTTTCTAGATTTCATTTGAGGATATTTCCTTTTTCACCGTATAACTCTATGTGCATCAAAATATCACTTTGCATATACCACCAGAACAGGTTGAGCGAAAGGCTTCTTGAGGGGAAAGCTGTAACTCTGATATGATTTCATAGAATACAAAGAAGTTTCTCAGAAAGCTTCTTTCACTTTGTTATCGGAGGATATTTCCTTTGGCCCTATAGTCTTCAAAGGGATCCGTAATATCAGTTCTCAGATTCCATAGAAATAAGGCTAGCAAACAGATCCACGAAATACCGATGTAACTCTGTGAGTGGAAGTCACACATCACAAAGCATTTTCTCAGAATTCTTCTTTCCAGTTTTTCTCTGAGGATATTTTCTTTTTCACCATAGCCTTCTATGGGCTTTCAAATATCATTTTGTAAATTGCACAAGAACAGGCTTAGCGAATGGTTTCTTGAGGGGAAAGCTGTAACTCTGTGAGATGAATTCACAGAACACTAAGCAGTTACTCAGAAAGCTTCTTTCAAGATTTCATCTGAGGATATTTCCTTTTTCACCGTAGCCCTCTATGGGCATCGAAATATCACTTTGCAAATTCCACAAGAACAGGCTGAGCGAAAGGTTTCTTGAGGGGAAAGCAGTAACTCTGTGAGATTATTGCACAGAACACAAAGAAGTTTCTCAAAAAGCTTTTTCTCTTTGTTATCGGAGGATATTTCCTTTGGCCCTATAATCTTCAAAGGGATCCAAAATATGAGTTCTCAGATTCCACAGAAATAAGGCTAGCAATCAGATCCGTGAAACACTGATGTAACACTGTGAGTGGAAGTCACATATCACAAATCAGTTTTTCAGAAAGCTTCTTTCCAGTTTTTCTCTGAGGATATTTTCTTTTTCCTCATAGCCCTCTATGGGCTTCCAAATACCACTTTTCAAATTCCACAAGAACAGGCTTAGCGAACGGCTTCTTGAGGGGAAAACTGTAACTCTGTGAGATGAATGAACAGAACACTTAACAGTTTCTCAGAAAGCTTCTTTCCAGATTTCCTCTGAGGATATTTCCTTTTTCACCGTAGCCCTCTATGGGCATCGAAATATCACTTTGCAAATTCCACAAGAACAGGCTGAGCGAAAAGATTCTTGAGGGGAAAGCTGTAACTCTGTGAGATGATTTCACAGAACACAAAGAAGATTCTCAGAATGTTTCTTTCTCTTTGTTATCGGAAGATATTTCCTTAGGACCTATAGTCTTCAAAGGGATCCGAAATATCAGTTCTCAGATTCCACAGAAATAACGCTAGCAGTCAGAGCCATGAAACAGACATGTAACTCTCTGGGTGGAAGTCACACATCACAAAGCATTTTCTCAGAATTCTTCTTTCCAGTTTTTCTCTGAGGATATTTTCTTTTTCACCACAGCCTTCTATGGGCTTCCAAATATCACTTTGCAAATTCTACAAGAACAGGCTTAGTGAACGGCTTCTTGAGGGGGAAGCTGTAACTCTGTGAGATGAAAGAACAGAACAATAAGCAGTTTCTCAGAAAGCTTCTTTCTAGATTTCATTTGAGGATATTTCCTTTTTCACCGTATAACTCTATGTGCATCGAAATATCACTTTGCATATACCACCAGAACAGGTTGAGCGAAAGGCTTCTTGAGGGGAAAGCTGTAACTCTGATATGATTTCATAGAATACAAAGAAGTTTCTCAGAAAGCTTCTTTCACTTTGTTATCGGAGGATATTTCCTTTGGCCCTATAGTCTTCAAAGGGATCCGTAATATCAGTTCTCAGATTCCATAGAAATAAGGCTAGCAAACAGATCCACGAAATACCGATGTAACTCTGTGAGTGGAAGTCACACATCACAAAGCATTTTCTCAGAATTCTTCTTTCCAGTTTTTCTCTGAGGATATTTTCTTTTTCACCATAGCCTTCTATGGGCTTTCAAATATCATTTTGTAAATTGCACAAGAACAGGCTTAGCGAATGGTTTCTTGAGGGGAAAGCTGTAACTCTGTGAGATGAATTCACAGAACACTAAGCAGTTTCGCAGAAAGCTTCTTTCCAGATTTCATCTGAGGATATTTCCTTTTTCACTGAAGCCCTCTATGGGCATCGAAATATCACTTTGCAAATTCCACAAGAAAAGGCTCACCGAAAGGCTTCTTGAGGGGAAAGCTGTAACTCTGTGAGATGATTTCACAGAACACAAAGAAGTTTCTCAGAAAGCTTCTTTCTCTATGATATCAGAGGATATTTCCTTTGGCTCTATAGTCTCCAAGGGATCCGAAATATCAGTTCTCAGATTCCACAGAAATAAGGCTTGCAAACAGACCCACGAAAGACAGACGTAACTCTGTGAGTGGAAGTCACACATCACAGCGCAGTTTCTCAGAAGGCCTCTTTCCAGTTTTTCTCTAAGGATATTTTTTTTTTCATGATAGCCCTCTAGGGGCTTCCGAATATCACTTTGTAAATTCCGCAAGAACAAGCTTAGCGAACGGATTTTTGAGGGGAAAGCTGTAACTCTGTGAGACGAATTAATAGAACACTAAGCATTTTCTCTGAAAGCTTCTATCCAGATTTCATCTAAGAATATTTGCTTTTTCACCGTACCCCACTATGGGCATCGAAATATCACTTTGCAAATTCCACAAGAACAGGCTGAGCAAAAGGCCTCTTGAGGTGAAAGCTGTAACTCTGTGACATGATTTCAGAGAACACAAAAGAAGTTTCTCAGAAAGCTTCTTTCTCTTTGTTATCGGAGCATATTTCTTTTGGCCCTATAGTCTTCAAAGGGATCCGAAATCTCAGTTCTCAGATTCCACAGAAATAACGCTAGCAATCAGATACATGAAACAAAGATGTAACTCTGTGAGTGAAAGTCACACTTCACAAAGCAGTTTCTCAGAAAGCTTCTTTCCAGATTTCATCTGAGGATATTTCCTTTTTCACCATAGCCCTCTATGGGCTTCAAAATATCACATTGCAAATTCCACAAGAACAGGCTTAGCGAACGGCTTCTGAAGGGGAAAGCTGTAACTTTGTGAGATGAATTAACAAAACACTATGCAGTTTCTCACAAAGCTTCTTTCCATATTTCATCTGAGGATATTTTTTTTTTCACCGTTGACCTTTAAGGGCATCGAAATAACACTTTGCAAATTCCACAAGAGCAGGCTTAGCGAAAGGCTTCTTGAGGGGAAAGATGTAACTCTGTGAGATGATTTCACAGAACACACAGAAGTTTCTCAGAATGCTTCTTTCTCTTTGTTATCGGAGGATATTTCCGTGGCCCCATAGTCTTCCAAGGGATCCGAAATATCAGTTCTCCGATTCCACAGAAATAACGCTAGCAAACAGATCCACGAAATACCGATGTAATGCTGTGAGTGGAAGTCACTCATCACAAAGCATTTTCTCAGAAGGCTTCTTTCCAGTTTTTCTCTGTGGATATATACTTTTTCACCATAGCCCTCTAGGGGCTTCCAAATATCATTTTGCAAATTCCACAACAACAGGCTTAGCGAACGGCATCTTGAGGGGAAAGCTGTAGGTCTGTGACATGAATTAACAGAACACTAACCAGTTTCTCAGAAAGCTTCTTTCCAGATTTCATCTGAGGATATTTCCTTTTTCACTGAAGACCTCTATGGGCATCGAAATATGACCTTGCAAATTCCACAAGAACAGGCTGAGCGAAAGGCTTGTTGAGGGGAAAGCTGTAACTCTGTGAGATGATTTCACAGAACACAAAGAACTTTTTCAGAAAGCTTCTTTCTCTTTCTTATCGGAGGATATTTCCTTTGGCCCTATATTCTTCAAAGGGATCCGAAATCTCAGTTCTCAGATTCCACAGAAATAAGGCTATCAAACCGATACAGGAAATACAGAAATAAATCTGTGAGTGGAAGTCACACATCACAAATCAGTTTCTCAGAAGGTTTTTTTCAGTTATTCTCTGAGGATAATTTCTTTTTCACCATATCCCTTTATGGGCTTCCAAATATCACCTTGCAAATTCCACAAGAACAGGCTGAGCGAAAGGCTTCTTGAGGGGAAAGCTGTGACTCTGTGAGATGATTTCACAGAACACAAAGAAGTGTCTCAGAAAGGTTCTTTCTCTTTGTTATCGGAGGGTATTTCCTTTGGCCCCATAGTCTTCAAAGGGATGCGAAATCTCAGTTCTCAGATTCCACAGAAATAAGTTTAGTAAACAGATCCACGAATTACAGATGTAACTCTGTGAGTGGAAGTCACATATCACAGCGCTTTTTCTCAGAAGGCTTCTTTCCAGTTTTTCTCTGAGGATATTTTCTTTCTCAACGCAGCCCTCAATGTGCTTCCAAATATCTGTTTGCAAATTCCGCAAGAACAGGCTTAGCGAACGAATTCTTGAGGGGAAAGCTGTAACACTGTGAGATGAATTAATAGAACACTAAACAGTTTCTCAAAAAGCTTCTTTCCAGATTTCATCTGAGGATATTTCTTTTTTCACCGTAGCCTTCTATGCGCATCGAAATATCACTTTGCAAATTCCACAAGAACAGGCCTCACGAAAGGCTTCTTGAGGGGAAAGCTGTAACTCTGTGAGATGAATTAACAGAACACTAAGCAGTTTCTCACAAAGTTTCTTTCTAGATTTCATCTGAGGATATTTCCTTTTTCACTGTAGCCCTCTGTGGGCATCGAAATATCACTTTGCAAATTCAAGAAGAACAGGCTGAGCGAAAGGCTTCTTGAGGGGAATGCTGTTACTCTGTAAGATGATTTCACAGAACAAGAAGAAGTTTCTCAGAAAGCTTCTTTCTCTTTGTTATCGGAGGATATTTCCTTTGGCCCTATAGTCTTCAAAGGGATCCGTAATATCAGTTCTCAGATTCCATAGAAATAAGGCTAGCAAACAGATCCACGAAATACCGATGTAACTCTGTGAGTGGAAGTCACACATCGCAAAGCATTTTCTCAGAATTCTTCTTTCCAATTTTTCTCTGAGGATATTTTCTTTTTCACCATAGCCTTCTATGGGCTTTCAAATATCATTTTGTAAATTCCACAAGAACAGGCTTAGCGAATGGCTTCTTGAGGGGAAAGCTGTAACTCTGTGAGATGAATTCACAGAACACTAAGCAGGTTCGAAGAAAGCTTCTTTCCAGATTTCATCTGAGGATATTTCCTTTTTCACTGAAGCCCTCTATGGGCATCGAAATATCACTTTGCAAATTCCACAAGAAAAGGCTGACCGAAAGGCTTCTTGAGGGGAAAGCTGTAACTCTGTGAGATGATTTCACAGAACACAAAGAAGTTTCTCAGAAAGCTTCTTTCTCTTTGATATCAGAGGATATTTCCTTTGGCCCTATAGTCTTCCAAGGGATCCGAAATATCAGTTCTGAGATTCCACAGAAAAAAGGCTAGAAACTGATCCACGAAATACAGATGTAACTCTGTGAGTGGAAGTCACACATCACAAAGCAGTTTCTCAGAAAGCTTCTTTCAAGTTTTTTCTGATTATATTTTCTTTTTCACCATATCCCTGTATGTGCTTCCAAATATCCCTTTGCAAATTCCACAACAACAGGCTTGGCGAACGGATTCTTGAGGGGAAATCTGTAAGTCTGTGAGAAGAATTAACAGAACACTAAGCAGTGTCGCAGAAAGCTTCTTTCCAGATTTCCTCTGAGGATATTTCCTTTTTCACCGTAGCCCTCTATGGGCATCGAAATATCACTTTGCAAATTCCACAAGACAAGGCTGAGGGAAAGGCTTCTTGAGGGGAAACCTGTAACTCTGTGAGATGATTTCACAGAACAGAAAGAAGTTTCTCAGAAAGCTTCTTTCTCTTTGTTATCGGAGGATATTTCCTTTTTCCCTATAGTCTTCAAAGGGATCTGAAATATCTGTTCTCAGATTAAACAGAAATGAGGCTAGTAAAGAGATCCACGAAATACAGATGTAACTCTGTGAGAGGAAGTCACACATCAGAAAGCAGTTTCTAAGAAATCTTCTTTCCAGTTTTTCTCTGAGGATATTTTCTTTTCACCATATCCCACTATGGGCTTGCATATATCACTTTTCAAATTCCACAAGGACAGGCTTAGCGAAGGGCTTCTTGAGGGGAAATCTGTAACCCTGTGAGATGAATTAACAGAACACTAAGCGGTTTTTCAGAAAGCTTCTTCCCAGATTTCATCTGAGGATATTTCCTTTTTCAACGTAGTCCTCTATGGGCATCGAAATATCACTTTACAAATTCCACAAAACAGGCTGAGCGAACGGCTTCTTGAGAGGAAAGCTGAAACTCTGTGAGACGATTTCACAGAACACAAAGAGGTTTCTCACAAATCTTCTTTCTCTTTGTTATCAGAGGATATTTCCTTTGGCCCTATAGTCTTCAAAAGGATGCGAAATATCAGTTCTCAGATTCCATAGAAATAAGGCTGGAAATCAGATCCACTAAATACCGATGTTACTCTGTGAGTGGAAGTCACACATCACAAAGCATTTTCTCAGAAGGCTTCTTTTCAGTTTTTCTCTGAGGATATTTTCTTTTTCACCATAGCCCTCTATGGGCTTCCAAATATCATTTTGCAAATTCCACAAGAACAGGCTTAGCGAACGGCTTCTTGAGGGGAAAGCTGTAACTCTGTGAGATGAATTAACAGAACACTAAGCAGTTACTCAGAAAGCTACTTTCCAGATTACATCTAAGGATATTTCCTTTTTCACTGAAAACCTCTATGGGCATCGAAATATCACTTTGCAAACTCCACAAGAACAGGCTTAGCGAAAGGGTCCTTGAGGGGAAAGCTGTAACTCTGTGAGATGATTTCACAGAACACAAAGAGTTTTCTGAGAAAGCTTCTTTCTCTTTGTTATCGGAGGATATTTCTTTTCGCCCTATTTTCCTGAAAGAGATCTGAAATCTCAGTTCTCAGATTCAACAGAAATAACGCTAGCAAACCAATCCACGAAATACAGATGTAACTCAGTGAGTGGAACTCACACATCACAAAGCAGTTTCTAAGAAATCTTGTTTCCTGTTTTTCTCTGAAGATATTTTCTTTTTCACCATAGTCCTCTATGGGCTTCCAGATATCACTTTGCAAATTCCACAAGAACAGGCTTAGCAAACGGCTTCTTGAGGGAAAAGCTGTAACTCTGTGTGATGAATTAATAGAACACTAAGGAGTTTCTCAGAAATCTTCTTTCCAGATTTCATCTGAGGATATTTTCTTTTTCACTGAAGCCATCTATGGGCACCGAAATATCTATTTGCAAATTCCACAAGAACAGGCTTAGCGAAAGGCTTCTTGAGGGGAAAGCTGTAACTCTGTGAGATGATTTCACAGAACACAAAGAAGTTTCTCAGAAAGCTTCTTTGTCTTTGTTATCGGAGGATGTTTCCTTTGGCCCTATAGTCTTCAAAGGGATCCGAAATCTCAGTTCTCACATTTCACAGAAATAACGCTAGCAAACAGATCCACGAAATACAGACGTAACTCTGTGAGTGGAAGTCACACATCATAACGTAGGATCTCAGAAGGATTCTTTCCAGTTTTTCTCTGAAGATATTTTCTTTTTCACCATAGTCCTCTGTGGGCTTCCAAATATCATTTTGCAAATTCCACAAGAACAGCCTTAGCAAACGGCTTCTTGAGGGGAAAGCTGTAACTCTGTGTGATGAATTAACAGAACACTAAGCAGTTACTCAGAAAGCTTCTTTCAAGATTTCATCTGAGGATATTTCCTTTTTCACCGTAGCCCTCTATGGGCATCGAAATATCACTTTGCAAATTCCACAAGAACAGGCTGAGCGAAAGGTTTCTTGAGGGGAAAGCAGTAACTCTGTGAGATTATTGCACAGAACACAAAGAAGTTTCTCAAAAAGCTTTTTCTCTTTGTTATCGGAGGATATTTCCTTTGGCCCTATAATCTTCAAAGGGATCCAAAATATGAGTTCTCAGATTCCACAGAAATAAGGCTAGCAATCAGATCCATGAAACACTGATGTAACTCTGTGAGTGGAAGTCACATATCACAAAGCAGTTTCTCAGAAATCTTCTTTCCAGTTTTTCTCTGAGGATATTTTCTTTTTCCTCATAGCCCTCTATGGGCTTCCAAATACCACTTTTCAAATTCCACAAGAACAGGCTTAGCGAACGGCTTCTTGAGAGGAAAGCTGTAACTCTGTGAGATGAATGAACAGAACACTAAGCAGTTTCTCAGAAAGCTTCTCTCCAGATTTCCTCTGAGGATATTTCCTTTTTCACCGTAGCCCTCTATGGGCATCGAAATATCACTTTGCAAATTCCACAAGAACAGGCTGAGCGAAAGGCTTCTTGAGGGAAAGCTCTAACTCTGTGAGATGATTTCACAGAACACAAAGAATATTCTCAGAATGTTTCTTTCTCTTTGTTATGGGAGGATATTTCCTTAGGACCTATAGTCTTCAAAGGGATCCGAAATATCAGTTCTCAGATTCCACAGAAATAACGCTAGCAATCAGATCCATGAAACAGACATGTAACTCTCTGAGTGGAATTCACACATCACAAAGCAGTTTCTCACAAATTTTGTTTTCAATTTTTCTCTGAGGATATATTCTTTTTCACCATAGCCTACTATGGGCTTCCAAATATCACTTTGCAAATTCTACAAGAACAGGCTTAGCGAACGGCTTCTTAAGGGGAAAGCTGTAACTCTGTGTGATGAAAGAACAAAACAATAAGCAGTTTCTCAGAAAGCTTCTTTCTAGATTTCATCTGAGGATATTTCCTTTTTCACTGTATCCCTCTATGCGCATCAAAATATCACTTTGCATGTACCACCAGAACAGGTTGAGCGAAAGGCTTCTTGAGGGGAAAGCTGTAACTCTGATATGATTTCATAGAATACTAAGAAGTTTCTCAGAAAGCTTCTTTCTCTTTGTTATCGGAGGATATTTCCTTTGGCCCTATATTCCTCAAAGGGATCCGAAATCTCAGTTCTCAGATTCCACAGAAATAAGGCTAGCAAACCGATCCACGAAATACAGATGTAAATCTGTGAGTGGCAGTCGCACATCACAAAGCAGTTTCTCAGAAAGCTTCTTCCAGTTATAATCTGAGGATAATATATTTTTCACCGTAGCCCTCTAGGGGTTCCAAATATCACTTTGCAAATTCCGCAAGAACAGGCTTAGCGAACGGCTTCTTGAGGGGAAAGCTGTAACTTTGTGAGATAAATTTACAAAACACAAAGCAGTTTCTCAGAAAGCTTCTTTCCAGATTTATTCTGATGCTATTTACTTTTTCACCGTAGCCCTCTGTGGGCATCAATATATCACTTTGTAAATTCCACAAAAACAGGCTTAGAGAAAGGCTTCTTGAGGGGAAAGCTGTAACTCTGTAAGATGATTTCAGAGAACACAATGAAGTTTCTAAGAAAGCTTCTTTCTCTTTGATATTGGAGGATATTTCCTTTGGCCCTAAGTCTTCAAAGGGATCCGAAATATCAGTTCTCAGATTCCACAGAAATAAGGCTAGCAATCAGATCCATGAAACACAGACGTAACTCTGTGAGTGGAAGTCACACATCACAAAGCAGTTTATCAGAAAGCTTCTTTCCAGTTTTCCTCTGAGGATACTTTCTTTTTCATCATAGACTTCTATGGGCTTAAATGTATCACATTGCAAATTCCACAAGAACAGTCTTAGCCAACGGCTTCTTGTGGGGAAAGCTGTAACTCTGTGAGATGAATGAACAGAACACTAAGCACTTTCTCAGAAAGCTTCTTTCCAGATTTCATCTGAGGATATTTCCTTTTTCACTGTAGCCCTCTAAGGGCATCGAAATATCATTTTGCAAATTCCACAAGAACAGGCTGAGCGAAAGGCTTCTTGTGGGGAAAGCTGTAACTCTTTGAGATGATTTCACAAAACACAAAGAAGTTGTCTCAGAAAGCTTCTTTCTCTTTGTTATCAGAGGGTATTTCCTTTGGCCCTATAGTCTGCAAAGGGATCCGAAGTATCAGATCTCAGATTCCACAGAAATAAGGCTAGCAAAGAGATCCCCGAAATACAGATGTAACTCTGTGAGTGGAAGTCACACATCTCAAAGCAGTTTGTCAGAAATCTTCTTTCCAGTTTTTCTCTGAGGATATTTTCGTTTTCACCATAGCCCTCCTTGGGCTTCCAAATATCACTTTGCAAATTCCACAAGGACAGGCTTAGCTAACGGCTTCTTGAGGGGAAATCTGTAACTCTATGAGATGAATTACCAGAATACGAAGCAGTTTCTCAGAAAGCTTCTTTCCAGATTTCATCTGAGGATATTTCCTTTTTCACCGTAGCCTTCTATGGGCATCGAAATATCACTTTGCAAACTCCACAAAACAGCCTGAGCGAAAGGTTTCTTGAGAGGAAAGCTGTAACTCTGTGAGATGATTTCACAGAACACAAAGTAGTTTCGCAGAAAGCTTCTTTCTCTTTGCTATCGGAGGATATTTCCTTTGGCCCTATAGTTTTCAAGGGATCCGAAATCTCAGTTCTCATATTCCACAGAAATAAGACTAGCAAACCGATCCACGAAATACAGATTTAACTCTTTGAGTGGAAGTCACACGTCACAAAGCAGTTTCTCAGAAATCTTCTTTCCTGTTATTCTCTGAGGATACTTTCTTTTTACCATAGCCCTCTAAGGGCTTCGAAATATCAATTTGCAAATTCCACAAGAACAGGCTTAGCGAACGGCTTATCAAAGGGAAAGCTGTAACTTTGTGAGATGAATTTACAAAACAATGAGAAGTTTCTCAGAAACCTTCTTTCCAGATTTCATCTGAGGATGTTTCCTTTTTAACCGTAGCCCTCTATGGGCATCGATATATCACATTGCAAATTCCACAAGAACAGGCTTAGTGAAAGGCTTCTTGAGGGGAAAGCTGTAACTGTGTGAGATAATTTCACAGAACACAAAGAAGTTTCTCAGAAAGCTTCTTTCTCATTGTTATCGGAGGTTACTTCCTTTGGCTCTATAGTCTTCAAAGGGATCCGAAATATCAGTTCTCAGATTCTACAGGAATAAGGCTAGCAATCTGATCCATGAAACACACATTTAACTCTGTGAGTGGAAGTCACACATCACAAAGCAGTGTCTCAAAAAACTTCTGTCTCTTCGTTATCAGAGGATATTTCCTTTGGCCTTATAGTCTTCAAAGGGATCCGAAACATCAGTTCTCAGATTCCATAGAAATAAGGCTAGCAAAGAGATCCACGAAATATCGATGTAACTCTGTGAGTGGAAGTCACACATCACAAAGCATTTTCTCAGAAGGCTTCTTTCCAGATTTTCTCTGAGGATATTTCCTTTTTCACCATAGCCCTCTATGGGCTTCCAAATATCTCTTTGCGAATTCCACAAGAACAGGCTCAGCGAACGGATTCTTGAGGGGAAAGCTGTAACATTGTGAGATGAATTAACAGAACACTAAGTAGTTTCTCAGAAAGCTTCTTTCCAGATTTCATCTGAGGATATTTCCTTTTTCACCGTAGCCCTCTAAGGGCATCGAAATATCACTTTGCAAATTCCACAAGAACAGACTGAACGAAAGGCTTCTTGAGACGAAAGCTGTAACTCTGTGACATGATTTCACAGAACACAAAGAAGTTTCTCACAAAGCTTCCTTCTCTTTGTTATCGGAGGATATTACCTTTGGCCCTATCGTCTTCAAAGGGATCCGAAATCTCAGTTCTCAGATTCCACAGAAATAAGGCTATCAAACAGATCCAGGAAATACAGATGTAACTCTCTGACTGAAAGTCACACATCACAACGCAGTTTCTCAGTAGGCTTCCTTACAGTTTTTCTCTGAGGATATTTTCATTTTCACCATAGCCCTCTATGGGCTTCCAAATATCACTTTGCAAATTCCACAGGAACAGGCTGAGCGAACAGATTCTTGAGGGGAAAGCTGTAACTCTGTGAGATGAATTAACAGAACACTAAGCAGTTTCTCAGAAATCTTCTTTCCATATTACATCTGAGGATATTTCCTTTTTCAACGTAGCCCTCTATGGGCCTCGAAATATCACTTTGCAAATTCCACAAGAATAGGCTGAGCGATAGGCTTCTTAAGGGGAAAGCTGAAACTCTGTGAGATGATTTCACAGAACACAAAGAAGTTTCTCAGAAATCTTCTATCTCTTTGTTAATGGAGGATATTTCCTTTGGCCCTATATTGTTCAAAGGGATCCGAAATCTCAGTTCTCAGATTCCACAGAAATAAGGCTTGCAAACCGATCAACGAAATACAGATGTAACTCTGTAAGTGGAAGTCACACATCACACAGCAGTTTCTCAGAAGGCTTCTTTCCAGTTTTTCTCTGAGGATATTTTCTTTTTCACCATAGCCCCCTAAGGGCTTAAAAAATATCTCTTTGCAAATTCCACAAGAACAGGCTTAGCGAACGGCTTCTTGAGGGGAAAGCTGTAACTCTGTGAGATGAATTAACAGAACACTAAGCCGTTTCTCAGAAAGCTTCTTTCCAGATTTCATCTGAGGATATTTCCTTTTTCACCGTAGCCCTCTATGGGCATCGAAATATCACTTTGCAAATTCCACAAGAACAGGCTGAGCGAAAGGCCTCTTGAGGTGAAAGCTGTAACTCTGTGACATGATTTCAGATAACACAAAGAAGTTTCTCAGAAAGCTTCTTTCTCTTAGTTATCGGAGGATATTTCCTTTGGCCCTATAGTCTTCTAAGGGATCCAAAATCTCAGTTCTCAGATTCCACAGAAATAACGCTAGCAATCAGATACATGAAACAAAGATGTAACTCTGTGAGTGGAAGTCACACTTCACAAAGCAGTTTCTCAGAAAGCTTCTTTCCAGATTTCATCTGAGGATATTTCCTTTTTCACTGTAGCCATCTATGGGCATCGAAATATCACTTTGCAAAGCTACATGAACAGGCTGAGTGAAAGGCTTCTTGAGGGGAATGCTGTAACTCTGTGAAACGATTTCACAGAACACAGGAAGTTTCTCAGGAGCTTCTTTCTCTTTGTGATCGGAGGATATTTCCTTTGGATCTATTGTCTTCAGATGGATCTGAAATATGAGTTCTCAGATTCCACAGAAATAAGGCTAGCAAACAGATCCACGAAATACAGATGTAACTCTGTGGTGGAAGTCAGATATCACAAAGAAGTTTCTCAAAGGTTTTTTTCCAGTTTTTCTCTGAGCATATTTTCTTTTTCACCATAGCACTCTATGGACTTCCAAATATCACTTTGTAAATTCCACAAGAACAGGCGTAGCGAACGGCTTCTTGAGGGGAAAGCTGTAACTCTGTGAGATGAATGAACAAAACACTAAGCAGTTTCTCAGAAAGCTTCTTTCCAGATTTCATCTGAGGATATTTCCTTTTTCACCGTAGACCTATATGGGCATCGAAATATCACTTTGCAAATTCCACAAGAACATTCTGAGTGAAAGGCTTCTTGAGTGGAAAGCTGTAACTCTGTGAGATGATTTCACAGAACACAAAGAAGTTTCTCAAAAGCTTCTTTCTCTTTGTTATCGGAGGATATTTCCTTTGGCCCTATAGTCTTCAAAGGGATCGGAAATTTTCGTTCTCAGATCCCACAGAAATAAGGCCAGCAAACAGATACACGAAATACAGATATAACTCTGTGGTGGAAGTCACTTATCACAAAGAAGTTTCTCAGAAGGCTTCTTTCAAGTTTTTATCTGAGGATATTTTCTTTTTCAACATAGCCTCTAAGGGCTTCCAAATGTCACTTTGCGAATTCCACAAGAACAGGCTTAGTGAACGTCTTCTTGAGGGGAATTCTGTAATTCTGTGCGAAGAATGAACAGAGCACTAAGCAGGTTCACAGAAAGCTTCTTTCCAGATTTCACCTGAGGATATTTCCTTTTTCACCTTAGCCCTCTATGGGCTTAGAAATATCACTTAGCAAATTCGACAAAACAGGCTGAGCGAACGGCTTCTTGAGAGGAAAGCTGTAACTCGGTGAGATGATTTCACAGAACACAAAGAAGTTTCTCTGAAAGCTTCTTTTTCTTTGTTATCGGAGGATATTTCCTTTGGCCCTATAGTCTTCAAAGGGATCCGAAATCTCATTTCTTAGATTCCACAGAAATAAGGCTAGCAAACCGATCCACGAAATACAGATGTAACTCTGTGAGTGGAAGTCACACATCACAAAGCTGTTTCTCAGAAAGCTGCCTCCAGTTTTTCTCTGAGGATATTTTCTTTTTCACCATAGCCCCCTATGGGCTTCTAAATATCACTTTGCAAATTCCACAAGAACAGTCTGAGCGAAAGGCTTCTTGAGGGGAAAGCTTTAACTCTGTGAGATGATTTCACAGAACACAAAGAAGTTTCACAGAAAGCTTCTTTGTCTTTGTTTTCGGAGGATATTTCCTTTGTCACTATAGTCTTCAGTGGGATCCGAAATATTAGTTCACAGATTCCACAGAAATAAGGCTTGTAAACAGATCCATGAAATACAGATGTAACTCTCTGAGTGGAAGTCACACATAAAAAGCCGTTTCTCAGAAATCTTCTTTCCAGTTTTTGTCTGAGGATATTTTCTTTTTCACCATAGCCCTCTATGGGCTTGCAAATATCACCTTTCAAATTCCACAAGGACAGGCTTAGCAACGGCTTCTTGAGGGGAAATCTATAACTCTGTGAGATGAATTAATAGAACACTGAGCTGTTTATCAGAAAGCTTCTTTCCAGATTTCATCTGAGGATATTTCCTTTTTCACCGTAGCCCTCTATGGGCATCGAAATATCACTTTGCAAATTCCACAAAACAGGCTGAGCAAATGGCTTCTTGAGAGGAAAGCTGTAACTATGTGAGTTGATTTCACAGAACACAAAGAAGTTTCTCACAAATCTTCTTTCTCTTTGTTATCGGAGGATATTTCCTTTGGCCCTACAGTCTTCAAAAGAATCCGAAATGTCAGTTCTCAGATTCCATTTTAATAAGCCTAGCAAACAGATCCACGAAAAAGCGATGTTACTCTGTTAGTGGAAGTCACACATCACAAAGCAGTTTCTCAGAAATCTTCTTTCCAGTTTTTCTCTCAGGATATTTTCGTTTTCACCATAGCCCTCTATGGGCTTCCAAATATCACTTTGCAAATTCCACAAGAACAGGCTTAGCGAACGGATTCTTGAGGGGAAAGCTGTAAATCTGTGAGATGAATTATCAGAACACTAAGCAGTTTCTCAGAAAGCTTCTTTCCAGATTACATCTGAGGATATTTCCTTTTTCACCGTAGTCCTCTATGGGCATCGAAATATCACTTTGCAAATTCCACAAGAATAGGCTGAGCGAAAGGCTTCTTAAGGGGAAAGTTGTAACTCTGTAAGATGATTTCACAGAACACAAAGAAGTTTCTCAGAAATCTTCTATCTCTTTGTTAACGGAGGATATTTCTTTTGGCGATATATTCTTCAAAGGTATCCGAAATCTCAGTTCTCAGATTCCACAGAAATAAGGCTAGCAATCAGATCCATGAAACACAGATGTAACTGTGAGTCGAAGTCACATATCACAAAGCAGTTTCTCAGAAAGCTTCGTTCTCTTTGTTATCGGATATTTCCTTTGGCCCTGTAGTCTTCAAAGGTATCCGAAACATCAGTTCTCAGATTCCACAGAAATAAGGCTAGCAAACAGATCCACGAAATACAGATGTAACTCTGTGAGTGGAGGTCACACATCACAAAGCAGTTTCTCTGAAGGCTTCTTTCCTGTTTTTCTCTGAGGATATTTTCTTTTTCACCATTGCCCTCTATGAGTTTCCAAATATCACTTTGTAAATTCTACAAGAACCAGCTTAGCAAACGGCATCTTGAGGGGAAAGCTGTAACTCTGTGAGATGAATGAACAGAACACTAAGTAGTTTCTCAGAAATCTTCTTACCAGATTTCATCTGAGGATATTTCCTTTTGCACCGTAGACCTCTATTGGCATCGAAATATCACTTTGCAAATTCCACAAGAACAGTCTTAGCGAAAGGCTTCTTCAGGGGAAACCTGTAACTCTGTGAGATGATTTCACTGAACACAAACAAGTTTCTCAGAAAGCTTCTTTCTCTTTGTTATCGGAGGATATTTACTTTGGCCCTATAGTCTTCAAAGGGATCCGAAATATCAGTTCTCAATTTCCACAGAAATAAGGCAAGCAAACAGATCCACCAAATAGAGATGTAACTCTGTGAGTGGAAGTGACACATCACAAAGCAGTTTCTCAGAAAGATTCTTTCCAATTTTTCTCTGAGGATATTTTCTTTTTCATCATTGCCCTCTATTGGCTTCCAAATATCACTTTGGAAATTCCACAAGAACAGGCTTAGCGAACGGCTTCTTGAGTGGAAAGCTGTAAGTCTGTGAGATGATTTCAGAGAACACTAAGCAGTTTCTCAGAAAGCTTCTTTCCAAATTTCATCTGAGGATATTTCCTTTTTCACTGTAGACCTCTATGGGCATCGAAATATCACTTTGCAAATTCCACAAGAACAGGCTTAGCGAAAGGCTTCTTGAGGGGAAAGCTGTAACTCTGTGAGATGATTTCACAGAACACAAAGAAGTTTCTCAGAAAGCTTCTTTCTCTTTGTTGTCGGCGGATATTTCCTTTGGCCCTATGGTCTTCAAAGGGATTCGAAATTTCAGTTCTCAGATTCCACAGAAATAAAGCCAGCAAACTGATCCACGAAATATAGATATAACTCCGTGTGTGGAAGTCACACACCACATAGCAGTTTCTCAGAAAGCTTCTTTCCTGTTTTTCTCTGAGGATTTTTTCTTTTTCACCTTAACCCTCTATGGGCTTCCAAATATCCCTTTGCAAATTCCACAAGAACAGGCTTATTGAACGGCTTCTTGAGGGGAAAGCTGTAACTCTGTGAGATGATTTCTCAGAACACTAAGCAATTTCTCACAAAGCTTCTTTCGAGATTTCATCTGAGGATATTTCCTTTTTCACCGTAGCCCTCTATGGGCATCGAAATATCACTTGGCAAATTCCACAAGAACAGGCTGAGCCAAAGGCTTCTTTAGGGGAAAGCTATAACTCTGTGAGAATATTTCACAAAATACATAGAAGTTTGTCAGAAAGCTTCTTTCTCTTTGTTATCGGAGGATATTTCCTTTTGCCCTATAGTCTTCAAAGGGATCCGAAATATCAGTTCTCAGATTCCACAGAAATTAGACTAGCAAACAGATCCACGAAATACAGATGTAACTCTGTGAGTGGAAGTCACACATCACAAAGCAGTTTCTCAGAAGGCTTCTTTCCAGTTTATCTCTGAGGATGTTTTCCTTTTCACCACAGCCCTCTATGGGCTTCCAAATATCACTTTGCCAATTCCACAAGAACAGGCTTAGCGAACGACTTCTTGAGTGGAAAGCTGTAACTCTGGGAGATGAATTAGGAGAACACTAAGCAGTTTCTCAGAAAGCTTCTTTCCAGATTTCATATGAGGATATTTCCTTTTTCACTGTAGCCCTCTATGAGCATCGAAATATCACTTTGCAAATTCCACAAGAACAGGCTGATCGAAAGGCTTCTTGAGGCGAAAGCTGAAACTCTGTGAGATGATTTCACAGAACACAAAGAAGTTTCTCAGAAAGCTTCTTTCTCTTTGTTATCGGAGGATATTTCCTTTGGCCCTGTAGTCTTCAAAGGAATCCGAAATATCAGTTCTCAGATCCAACAGAAATAAGGCTAGCAAACAGATCCACGAAATAGAGGTGTAACCCCGTGAGTGGAAGTCACATCACAAAACAGTTTCTCAGAAAGCTTCTTTCCAGTTTTTCTCTGAAAATTATTTCTTTTTCACCATAGCCCTCTATGGGCTTCCAAATATCACTTTGCCCATACCACCAGAATAGGCTAGGCGAACGGCTTCTTGAGGGAAAAGCTGTAACTTTGTAAGATGAATTAACAGAACACTAAGCAGTTTCTCAGAAAGCTTCTTTCCAGATTTCACCTGAGGATATTTCCTTTTTCACCGTAGCCCTCTATGGGCATTGAAATATCACATTGCAAATTCTAGAAGAACAGCCTGAGCGAAAGGCTTCTTGAGGTGAATGCTGTAACTCTGAGATGATTTCACAGAACACAAAGAAGCTTCTCAGAAAGATTCTTTCTCTTTGTTATCGGAGGTTGTTTCCTTTGGCCCTATAGTCTACAAAGGGATCCGAAATATCAGTTCTCAGATTCCACAGAAATTAGGCTAGCAAACAGATCTACGAAATACAGATGTAACTCTGTGAGTGGAAGTCACACATCACAAAGCAGTTTCTCAGAAGGCTTCTTTCCAGTTTTTCTCTGAGGATATTTTCTTTTTCACCATAACCCTCTATGGGCTTTCAAATATCACTTTGCAAATTCCACAAGAACAGGCTTAGCGAGCGGCTTCTTGAGGGGAAAGCTGTAACTCTGTGAGATGAATTAACAGAACACTAAGCAGTTTCTCAGAAAGCTTCTTTCCAGATTTCATCTGAGGATATTTCCTTTTCACCGTAGGCCTCTATGGGCATCGAAATATCACTTTGCAAATTCCACAAGAACAGGCTGAGCGAAAGGCTTCTTGAGGGAAAAGCTGTAACTCTGTGAGATGGTTTCACAGAACCAAAGAAATTTTTCAGAAAGCTTCTTTCTCTTTGTTATCAGAGGATATTTCCTTTGGTCCTATTGTCATCGAAGGGATCCGAAATATCAGTTCTCAGATTCCACGTGAATCAGGCTAGCAAACAGATCCACGAAATACAGCTGTAACTCTGTGAGTGGAAGTCACGCACCACAAAGCAGTGTCTCAGAAAGCTTCTTTCCAGTTTTTCTCTGAGGATATTTTCTCTTTCACCATATCCCTCTAAGGTCTTCCAAATATCACTATGCAAATTCCACAAGAACAGACTTAGTCAACGTCTTCTTGAGGGGAAACTCCCATAACAAAAAGACAGCAGCTTTCTGAGTAACTTCTTTGTGTTCTGTGAAATCATCTCACAGAGTTACAGCTTTCCCCTCAAGACGCCTTTCGCTCAGACTTTTCTTTGTGGAATTTGCAAAGTGATTTATGGAAGCCCATGGAGGTCTATGCTGGAAAAGGAAATATCCTCAGATGAAATCTGGAAAGAAGCTTTCTGAGAAACGGCTTAGTGTTCTGTTAATTCATCTCACAGTATTACAGCTTTCCCTTCAAGAACCCGTTCGCTAAGCCTGTTCTTGTGGAATTTGCAAAGTGATATTTAGAAGCCCATAGAGGCATAGGGTGAAAAAGAAAATATCCTCAGAGAAAAACTGGAAGGAAGCTTTCTGAGAAACTGCTTTGTGATGTGTGACTTCCACTCACAGAGTTACATCTGTATTTCGTGGATCTGTTTGCTAGCCTTATTTCTCTGGAATCTGAGAACTGATATTTCGGACCCCTTTGAAGACTATAGGGCCAAAGGAAATATCCTCCGATAACAAAGAGTCAGAAGCTTTCTGAGAAACTTCTTTTTGTTCTGTGGAATCATCAAACAGTAGTACATAATATGACTCCTCCAAATCCAACTCATCCTCCCCACGGATATCAACTAGACCAATCCATGTAAATCGTCCATAGTACGTTAAGTCGTTCATCGGACATAGTACATACCTATTAAATAAACCTCTTCACCACGGATGCCCCCCCTCACTTAGGAATCCCTTGTTCACCATCCTCCGTGAAAACAATATCCCGCACAAGAGTACTACTCTCCTCCCTCCGGGCCCATAGCTCGTGGGGGTGGCTATACTTGAGCTGTAGCAGGCATCTGGTTCTTACCTCAGGGCCCTAGCAATCAAGATCGCCCACACGTTCCCCTTAAATAAGACATCTCAATGGATCACGGGTCTATCACCCTATTAACCAGTCACGGGAGCTCTCCATGCATTTGGTATCTTTTATCTCTGGTCCGCACGCAACCTCATCGCAGAATGCTGACTCCCACCACATCCCGTCCTGTATGCGCCTGTCTTTGATTCCTAGTACATGCAGTTGTTGATCGCACCTACGTTCAATATTCTAGCTCCACACAAAACCCTATCATGGTGTTATTTAATTCATGCTTGTAGGACATACCAATAACCAGTTCGGCAACACCACTCCCACCACACCACAAACCACAATAAAATTTCACCAAACCCCCCCACCCCCATCTCCGACCTTCATCCAAAACCCACTCTTGCCAAACCCCAAAAACAAAAGTCTTAATATGTCCGATCAGAGCTTGTATTTTCATCTTTTAGGTGTGCACGACTCCAACTGCCATTCCCTCAATTAATAAGTATTTACTTCACTAAACACTCTTAACACCAACCCATAACAGGCTCCTCCCCCACAACCTGAAAGAAACTACCCCACAATTATACTCACATCTCCGTTTATGTCGGTTAAACCCGCCCAAAGCACGACACTGAAAATGCCTAGATGGGTTTGCACACCCCATAAACAAATAGGCTTTGTCCTGGCCTTTCTATTGGCTCTTAGCAAGATTACACATGCAAGCATCCCCTTCCCGGTGAAGATGCCCTATAAATCATCATGACCAAGAGGAGCAAGCATCAAGCACGCACACGCAGCTCAAAACGCTTTGCCTGGCCACACCCCCACGGGAGACTGCAGTGACAAATATTTAGCAATAAACGAAAGTTTAACTAAGCTATGCTATATTTAGGGTTGGTTAATTTCGTGCCAGCCACCGCGGTCACACGATTAACCCTAGCTAATAGAGATTGGCGTAGAGGGTGTTTAAGATCTGACATAATAAAGCTAAACTCCATCTAAACTGTAAAACTCTAGCTGATGTAAAATAAACTACGAAAGTGGCTTTAGAGCTTCTGAACACACAATACCCAGGACCCAGACTGGGATTAGACACCCCACTATGCTTGGCCCTAAACCTCAATAGTTAAATAACAAAACTACTCGCCAGAATACTACAAGCAACAGCTTGAAACTCAAAGGACTTGACGGTGCTTTACATCCCCCTAGAGGAGCCTGTTCCATAATCGATAAACCGCGATCCACCCCACCCTCTCTTGCTTAGCCTATATACCGCCATCTTCAGCAAACCCTGATAAAGGTTACAAAGTGAGCGCAAATGCCCCCACCGCAAAAACATTAGGTCAAGGTGTAGCCCATGAGACGGTAAAAAAATGGGCTACATTTTCTATCTTAGAAAATACCACGAAAACTCTTATGAAACCTAAGAGTCCAAGGAGGATTTAGCAGTAAATTAAGAATAGAGTGCTTAATTGAACCAGGCCATAAAGTGTGCACACACCGCCCGTCACTCCCCTCAAATATATTTAAGGAACATCTTAACTAAACGCCCTAATATTTATATAGAGGGGATAAGTCGTAACACGCTAAGTGTACTGGAAGGTGCACTTGGATAAATCAAGGCATAGCTTAATATAAAGCATCTGGCTTACACCCAGAAAATCTCAATACCACTTGATTGCCTTGAGCCAATACTAGCCCTAAGCATAGCCAACACTAATACCAAGCCATCACACATTAAACCATTCACCTACACAAAGTATAGGTGATAGAAATTTTAATCTGGCGCTATAGATATAGTACCGTAAGGGAAAGATAGAAAACCACCCAAGCACAAAATAGCAAGGACTAACTCCTGTACCTTTCGCATAATGGATTAGCTAGAAACAATTTCACAAAGAGAACTACAAGCCAAATTCCCCGAAACCAGACGAGCTACCCAAAAACAGCTAAAAGAGTGCACCCATCTGTGTGGCAAAATAGTGGGAAGATTTCTGGGTAGAGGTGACAAGCCTACCGAGCCTGGTGATAGCTGGTTATCCAAGACAGAATCTTAGTTCGACCTTAAGCTTACCTGCAGAACTACCTAATCCCCCTGTAAGCTTAATTGCTAGTCTAAAGAGGGACAGCTCTTCAGACACTAGGAAAAAGCCTTACGGAGAGAGTAAAACCCCCAATTACCATAGTTGGCCTAAAAGCAGCCATCAATTAAGAAAGCGTTCAAGCTCAACATCAACCACTTCAAAAATACCAAACACATAACTGAACTCCTCACACCACATTGGATTAATCTATCACCCTATAGAAGCAATAATGCTAGTATAAGTAACATGAATATTTTCTCCACTGCATAAGCCTAAATCGGACCGAAAGCCTCACCGATACTTAACAGCCAGGCATAGCAAGCACAAACAAGCCCATGCCACCTTCACTGTTAATCCAACACAGGCATGCCCTAAGGAAAGGTTAAAAAAAGTAAAAGGAACTCGGCAAACTCAAACCCCGCCTGTTTACCAAAAACATCACCTCTAGCATTACTAGTATTAGAGGCACTGCCTGCCCAGTGACACACGTTTAACGGCCGCGGTACCCTGACCGTGCAAAGGTAGCATAATCACTTGTTCTTTAAATAGGGACTCGCATGAATGGCACCACGAGGGTTTAACTGTCTCTTACTTTTAACCAGTGAAATTGACCTGTCCGTGAAGAGACGGACATAAGATAATAAGACGAGAAGACCCTATGGAGCTTTAATTTATTAATGCAATCAAAAACCATACAAACCCACGGACCTTTAAACTACTACACCTGCATTAAAAATTTTGGTTGGGGTGACCTCGGAGCACAACGAAACCTCCGAACAACACATGCTAAGACCACACAAGTCAAAGCGAGCTAACATTCATAATTGATCCAATAATTTGATCAACGGAACAAGTTACCCTAGGGATAACAGCGCAATTCTATTCTAGAGTCCATATCGACAATAGAGCTTACGACCTCGATGTTGGATCAGGACATCCTAATGGTGCAGCAGCTATCAAGGGTTCGTTTGTTCAATGATTAAAGTCCTACGTGATCTGAGTTCAGACTGGAGCAATCCAGGTCGGTTTCTATCTATTGTACATTTCTCCCTGTACGAAAGGACAAGAGAAATAAGGCCCACTTCATAAAGCGCCTTCATTACATAAATGACCTAGTCTCAATTTAGCAAAGTATCACACATCTCACCCAAAAACAGGGTTTGTTAAGATGGCAGAGCCCGGTAATTGCATAAAACTTAAAACTTTATAACCAGAGGTTCAACTCCTCTTCTTAACATCATGACCACAATAAACCTTTTACTTCTAGTTATACCTACATTAGCTGCCATGGCATTCCTCACACTCGTTGAACGAAAGTTACTAGGCTATATACAACTACGAAAGGGACCCAATGTTGTAGGTCCATATGGACTATTACAACCCTTTGCCGATGCAATAAAACTTTTCACTAAAGAACCTCTAAAACCCTCAACATCTACCACTACCCTCTATATTATCGCACCCGCTCTAGCCTTCTTCATTGCCCTTCTCCTATGAACTCCCCTCCCCATACCCAATGCTCTAATCAACTTCAATCTAGGACTCCTGTTCATCCTAGCCATGTCTAGCCTAATCGTCTACTCCATCCTATGATCAGGATGAGCATCAAACTCAAACTATGCCCTAATCGGAGCCCTACGAGCCGTCGCTCAAACAATTTCATACGAAGTCACCCTCGCTATTATCCTACTATCAGTCCTACTAATAAGTGGTTCATTTAACCTCAATACACTCATTACAACGCAAGAACACCTATGACTTCTCCTACCATCATGACCCTTAGCCATAATATGATTTACCTCTACGTTAGCAGAAACAAATCGAACCCCCTTTGATCTCATAGAGGGCGAATCAGAATTAGTATCAGGCTTTAACATTGAATACGCTGCAGGTCCATTCGCCCTGTTCTTCATAGCCGAATACATAAACATCATCATAATGAACGCCCTAACAACCACAATTTTCCTAGGCACATTCTACCCCATCCATTCACCAGAGCTATTCACAACATGCTTCACCACCAAAACACTCTTCCTAACTTCCCTATTCCTATGAATCCGAGCAGCATACCCCCGATTCCGTTATGACCAACTCATACACCTACTATGAAAAAGCTTCCTCCCACTCACACTGGCACTACTCATATGATGCACCTCAATACCCATCGCAATCTCCAGCATTCCCCCCAAACCTAGAAATATGTCTGACAAAAGAGTTACTTTGATAGAGTAAACAATAGAGGCCTCAACCCTCTTATTTCTAGGATTGTAGGTATTGAACCTACCCCTGAGAATCCAAACTTCTCCGTGCTACCTCATACACCTTATCCTAAAGTAAGGTCAGCTAAACAAGCTATCGGGCCCATACCCCGAAAATGTTGGTCATATCCTTCCCGTACTAATTAACCCACTAGCCCAACTCATTATCTACACCACAATAATTACAGGCACACTTATCACAACACTAAGCTCACACTGATTTCTCGCCTGAGCGGGCCTAGAAATAAACATACTAGCCTTCGTCCCAATTCTAATAAAAAAAACAAACCCCTGCTCTATGGAAGCTGCTACCAAATACTTCCTAATACAGTCCACCACATCTATAATTCTCACAATAGCAATTATCTCTAACAACCTATCATCAGGATGCTGAACAACAACAAGTCACATTAACCAACCCCCATCCCTAATAATAACAACCGCCCTTGCCATAAAACTGGGAATATCCCCCTTTCACTTCTGAGTCCCAGAAGTCACCCAAGGAACATCCCTAACTTCCGGCCTACTCCTCCTTACATGGCAAAAACTAGCCCCCATCTCAATCATATACCAAATTAACCCATCAATCAATACCCACATCCTCCTAACCCTCTCTACCCTGTCCATTGTAGTGGGCAGTTGAGGGGGTCTTAACCAAACACAATTATGCAAAATCCTAGGATACACTTCAATCACACACATGGGTTGAATAATAATAACACTGGTATACAACCCAACTATTACAACTCTTTATTTAACTATATATATTATCCTAACAACTACCATATTCCTGACCCTTAACCTAAGCTCAAGCACCACAACTCTCATACTATCCCGCACCTGAAACAAATCAACCCACCTAGCACCACTAACAGCACCCATTCTCATATCCCTAGGAGGCTTACCCCCTCTAACTGGCTTCCTACCCAAATGAATTATTATTCAAGAACTCACAATGAAAAACAACTTCCTTATCCCCTCTATCATAATTACCATAACTCTACTTAACCTATACTTCTACATACGCCTAATCTACACCACCTCCCTAACACTATTCCCCACATCCAACAACACAAAAATAACGTGACAAGTCGAAAATACAAAACCCACACCCCTTATCCCCCCGCTCATCATCACCTCTACTCTTTTACTACCGATCTCTCCCCTAATCTTAACTACCCACTAGAAATTTAGGTTAAACAAGACCAAGAGCCTTCAAAGCCCTTAGTAAGTAAAAATACTTAATTTCTGAAACACATAAGGACTGCAAACACCTACTCTGCATCAATTGAACGCAAATCAACTACTTTAATTAAGCTAAGCCCTTACTAGATCAATGGGATTCAAACCCACAAAAACTTAGTTAACAGCTAAACACCCTAATCGACTGGCTTTGATCCACTTCTCCCGCCGCAGGAAAAAAAGGCGGGAGAAGCCCCGGCAGAAACTCTGAAGCTGCTCCTTTGAATTTGCAATTCAACAAGAAAATCACCTCGGGGCTGGTAAAAGGAGGACTAGACCCCCATCTTTAGGTTTACAGCCTAATACTTACTCAGCCATTTTACCACTTTTTCCATCCCACTTATGCTCATCAACCGTTGACTATTTTCAACAAACCATAAAGACATTGGAACCCTATATTTACTATTTGGTGCATGAGCTGGGGTCATAGGTACAGCCCTAAGCCTTCTCATTCGAGCTGAACTAGGTCAACCTGGCAATCTACTAGGTAACGACCACATCTACAACGTTATTGTAACGGCCCATGCATTCATTATAATTTTCTTTATAGTCATACCTATTATAACTGGAGGCTTCGGGAACTGACTAGTGCCCTTAATAATCGGCGCACCCGACATAGCATTTCCCCGTCTAAATAATATAAGCTTCTGACTCCTCCCTCCTTCTTTCCTGCTACTAATGGCGTCAGCCATAGTAGAAGCTGGCGCCGGAACAGGTTGAACAGTGTATCCCCCTTTGGCAGGAAACTTCTCCCACCCAGGAGCTTCCGTAGATTTAATCATCTTCTCCCTCCACCTAGCATGTATTTCCTCTATCTTAGGGTCCATCAACTTTATTACTACCATCATCAACATAAAACCCCCCGCAATATCCCAATACCAAACCCCCTTATTTGTCTGATCAATCTTAATCACAGCAGTCCTTCTACTCCTCTCTCTACCAGTCTTAGCCTCTGGCATTACCATACTGCTAACAGATCGCAACCTCAACACTACTTTCTTTGATCCTGTTGGAGGAGGAGACCCTATCCTGTATCAACACCTATTTTGATTCTTTGGTCATCCCGAAGTCTACATCCTCATTCTTCCCGGTTTTGGAATAGTCTCCCACATTGTAACTTACTACTCTGGAAAAAAAGAACTGTTTGGGTATATGGGTATAGTTTAAGCCATAATATCAATTGGGTTTTTAGGTTTCATTGCATGGGCCCATCACATATTTACAGTTGGCATAGAGGTAGATACACGAGCCTATTTCACTTCCGCCACTATAATCATTGCAATCCCCACCGGTGTGAAAGTTTTTAGCTGAATTGCTACACTTCATGGAGGCAACATTAAATGATCTCCAGCAATACTTTGAGCCCTGGGCTTTATCTTCCTATTTACTGTAGGGGGTCTAACCGGCATTATCTTGGCAAACTCTTCCCTAGATATCGTACTACATGACACATACTACGTTGTCGCCCACTTCCACTATGTTTTATCAATAGGGGCTGTATTCGCCATTATAGGAGGCTTCCAAATATCGCTTTGCAAATTCTACAATAACAGGCTTAGCGAACGGCTTATTGAGGGGAAAGCTGTAACTCTGTGAGATGAATTAACAGAACACTAAGCAGTTTCTCAGAAATCTTCTTTCCAGATTTTATCTGAGGATATATCCTTTTTCACCGTAGCCCTCTATGAGCATCGAAATATCACTTTGCAAATTCCAGAAGAACAGGCTGAGCGAAAGGCTTCTTGAGGGGAAAGCTGTAACTCTGTGAGATGATTTCGCAGAACACAAAGAAGCTTCTCAGAAAGCTTCTTTCTCTTTGTTATCGGAGGATATTTCCTTTGGCCCTAGAGTCTACAATGGGATCCGAAATATCAGTTCTGATTCCACAGAAATAAGGCTAGCAAACAGATCCACGAAATACAGATGTAACTCTGTGAGTGCAAGTCACACATCACAAAGCAGTTTCTCAGAAATCTTCTTTCCAGTTTTTCTCTGAGGATATTTTCTTTTTCACCATAGCCCTCTATGTGCTTCCGAATATCACTTTGCAAATCCCACAAGAACAGGATTAGCGAACGGCTTCTTGAGGGGAAAGCTGTAACTCTGTGAGATGAATTAACAGAACACTAAGCAGTTTCTCAGAAAGCTTCTTTCCAGATTTCATCTGAGGATATTTCCTTTTTCATGGTAGCCCTCTATGGGCATCGAAATATCACTTTGCAAATTCCACAAGAACAGGCTGAGCGAAAGGCTGCTTGAGGCGAAAGCTGTAACTCTGTGAGATGATTTCACAGAACACAAAGAAGTTTCTCAGAAAGCTTCTTTCTCTTTGTTATCGGTGGATATTTCCTTTGGCCCTGTAGTCTACAAAGGGATCCGAAATATCTGTTCTCAGATTCCACAGAAATAAGAATAGCAAACAGATCCACGAAATACAGATGTCTCTGTGAGTGGAAGTCACACATCACAAAGAAGTTTCTCAGAAAGCTTCTTTCCAGTTTTTCTCTGAGGATACTTTCTTTTTCACCATAGCCCTCTATGGGCTTCCAAATATCACTTTGCCAATTCCACAAGAACAGGCTTAGTGAACAGCTTCTTGAGGGGAAAGCTCCCATAACAAAAAGACAGCAGCTTTGTGAGTAACTTCTTTGTGTTCTGTGAAATAATCTCACAGAGTTACAGGTTTCCCCTCAGGAAGCCTTTCGCTAAGACTGTTGCTGTGGAATTTGCAAAGTGCTATAAGGAAGCCCATGGAGGTCTATGCTGGAAAAGAAAATATCCTCAGAAGAAAACAGGAAAGAAGCTTTCTGAGAAACTGCTTAGTGTTCTGTTAATTCATCTTACAGAGTTACAGCTTTCCCCTCAAGAAGCCGTTCCCTGAGCCTGTTCTTCTGCAATTTGCAAAGCGATATTTGGAAGCCCATAATGGGCTATGGTGAAAAAGAAAATATCCTCAGAGAAAAACTGGAAAGAAGCTTTCTGAGAAACTGCTTTATGATATGTTCTTCCACTCAGGGTTAAAGCTGTATTTCGTGGATCTGTTTGCTAGCTTTATTTCTGTGAAATCTGAGAACTGATATTTCGGATCCCTTTGAAGTTTATAGGGCCAAATGAAATATCCTCCGATAAGATAGAGAAAGAAGCTTTCCGAGAAACTTATTTGTGTTCTGTGAAACTATCTCACTGAGTTAAAGATTTCCCTTAAAGTAGCCATTCGCTAAGAATGTTCTTGTGGAATTTGCAAATTGAAATTTGGAAGCCCATAGAGGGCTATGGTGAAAAAGAAAATTTCCTCAGGGAAAAACTGGAAAGAAGCTTTCTGAGAAAATGGTTTGTGATGTGTGAATTTCACACACAGATTATGGCTGTATTTCATGGATCTGTTTGCTAGCCTTATTTCTGTGGAATCTGAGAACTGATATTTCGGATCCCCTTGAAGACTATAGGGACAAAGGAAATATCCTCCGATAACAAAGAGAAAGAAGCTTTCTGAGAAACTTCTTTGTACTCTGTGAAATCAACTTACAGAGTTACAGCTTTCCCTTCCAGCAGCCTTTCGCTAAGACTATTCTTGAGGAATTTGCAAAGTGATATTTGGAAGGCCATGGAGGGCTATGGTGAAAAAGGATATATCCTCAGATGAAAACTGGAAAGAAGATTTCTGAGAAACTGCTTGGTGTTCTCCTAATTCATCTCACAGAGTTACAGCTTTCCCATGAAGAATCCATTCGCTAAGCCTGTTCTTGTTGAATTTGCAAACTGATATTTGGAAGCCCATAGAGGGCTGTAGTGAAAAAGAAAATATCCTCTGATAAAAACTGGAAAGAAGCTTTCTGAGAAACTGCTTTATGATATGTTCTTCCACTCAGGGTTAAAGCTGTATTTCGTGGATCTGTTTGCTAGCCTTATTTCTGTGGAATCTGAGAACTGATATTTCGGATCCCTTTGAAGACTATAGGGCCAAAGGAAATATCCTCCGAAAACAAAGTGAAAGAATCTTTCTGAGAAAATTCTTTGTGTTCTATGAAATTACCTCACAGAGTTACAGCCTTCCTCTCAAGAGGCCTTTCGCTAAGACTGTTGTTGTGGAATTTGCAAAGTGATATTTGGAAGCCCATGGAGGGCTACGGTGAAAAAGGAAACATCCTCAGATGAAAATTGGGATGCAGCTTTCTGAGAAACTTCTTTTTGTTCTGTGTAATCATCTCACAGAGTTACAGCTTACCCCTCAAGAAGCCTTTCGCTTAGACTGTTCTTGTGGAATTTGCAAAGTGATACTTGGAAGCCCATGGATTGCTCTGATGAAAAATTAAATATCCTCAGATGAAAACTGGAAAGTAGCTTCCTGAGTAACTGCCTAGTGTTCTTTTAATTCATCTCACAGAGTTACAGCTGTATTTCGTGGACTGTTCGCTACCCTTGTTTCTGTGGAATCTGAGAACTTACATGTCAGATCCCTTAGAAGACTATAGGTCCAAAGGAAATATCCTCCCATATCAAAGACAAAGAAGCTTGCTGAGAACCTTCTTTGTGTTCTGAGAAATCATCTCACAGAGTTACAGTTACCCCTCAAGAAGCCTTTTGCTAAGACTGTTCTTGTGGAATTTGCAAAGTGATATTAGGCAGTCCCTGGAGGGCTACGGTGAAGAGTAAATATTCTCAGAAGAAAACTGGAAAGAAGCTTTCTGAGAAACTGTTTACTGTTCTGTTAATTCATCTCATAGAGTTACAGATTTCCCCTCAATAAGCCGTTCGCTAAGCCTGCTCTTGTGGAATTTGCAAAGTGATATTTGGAAGCCCATGGAGGGCTATTTGAAAAAGGAAATATCCTCAGATGAAAACTGGAAAGAAGTTTTATGAGAAACTGCTTAGTGTTCTCCTAATTCATTTCACAGAGCTACAGCTTTCCCCTCAGGAAGCCGTTCACTAAGCCTGTTCTTGTGAAATTTGCAAAGTGATATTTGGAAACCCATAGCGGGCTAGGGTGAAAAAGAAAATACCCTCAAAAAAAAAATCGAAAGAAGCTTTGTGAGAAACTGCTTTGTGATGTGTGTCTTCCACTCACAGTGTTACATCTCTATGTCGAGGATCTGTTTGCTAGCCTTATTTCTGTGGAATCTAAGAACTCATCTTTCGGATCCCTATGAAATCTACAGGGCCAAAGTAAATATCCTCCGATAACAAAGAGAAAGAAGCTTTCTGAGAAACTTCTTTGTGTTCTGTGAAACCAGCTCACAGAGTTACAGGTTTCCAGTCAAGAAGCCTTTAGCTGAGACTGTTCTTGTGGAATTTGCAAAGTGATATTTCGAAGCCCAAAGGGGGCTATGATGAAAGAGAAAATATCCTCAGAGAAAAACTGGAAAGAAGGTTTCTGAGAAACTGCTTTGTAATGTGTGACTTCCACTCACAGAGGTACAGCAGTGTTTCGTGGAGCTGTTTGCTAGCCTGATTTCTGTGGAATCTGAGAACTAATATTTCAGATCCCTTTGAAGTCTATAAGGCCAAAGGAAATATCCTTTGAAAACAAAGTGAAAGAAGCTTTCTGAGAAACTCTTTGTGTTCGGTGAAATCGTTTCACAGAGTTACAGCTTTCCCTTCAAGAAGCCTTTCGCTAAGACTGTCCTTGTGGAATTTGCCAGGTGATATTTGGAAGCCCAATGAGGGCTATGGTGAAAAAGAAAATATCCTCAGATTTAAACGGGAAAGAAACTTTCTGAGAAATTGTTTAGTGTTCTGTTAATTCATCTCCCAGAGTTACAGCTTTCCCCTCAATAAGCCGTTCGCTAAGCCTGCTCTTGTGGAATTTGCAAAGTGATATTTGGAAGCCCATGGAGGGCTATTTGAAAAAGGAAATATCCTCAGATGAAAACTGGAAAGAAGTTTTATGAGAAACTGCTTAGTGTTCTCCTAATTCATTTCACAGAGCTACAGCTTTCCCCTCAAGAAGCCTTTAGCTGAGACTGTTCTTGTGGAATTTGCACAGTGATATTTGGAAGCCCATAGAGAGCTATGATTTAAGAGAAAAGATCCTCAGAGAAAAACTGGAAAGAAGGTTTCTGAGAAACTCCTTTGTAATATGTGACTTCCACTCACAGAGGTACAGCTGTGTTTCGTGGAGCTCTTTGCTAGCCTGATTTCTGTGGAATCTGAGAACTAATATTTCAGATCCCTTTGAAGACTATAGGGCCAAAGGAAATATCCTTTGAAAACAAAGTGAAAGAAGCTTTCTGAGAAACTTCTTTGTGTTCGGTGAAATCATCTCACAGAGTTACAGCTTTCCCTTCAAGAAGCCTTTCGTTAAGACTGTTCTTGTGGAATTTGCAAAGTGATATTTGGAAGCCCAATGAGGGCTATGGTGAAAAAGAAAATATCCTAAGATGAAAACAGGAAAGAAACTTTCTGAGAAACTGTTTAGTGTTCTGTTAATTCATCTCGCAGAGTTACAGCTTTCCCCTCAGGATGCCATTCGCTGATCCTGTTCTGAGGAATTTACAAAGTGAGATTTAGAAGTCCATAGAGGGCTATGGTGAAAAAGAAAATATCCTCAGATAAAAACTTGAAAGAAGCTTTCTGAGAAACTGCTTTTTGATTTGTGACTTGCACTCACAGAGGTACAGCTGTATTTCATGGAACTGTTTGCTAGCCTTATTTCTGTGGAATCTGAGAACGGATATAGTGGATCCCTTTCAAGACTATAGGGCCGAAGGAAATTTCCATGGAAAACAAAATGAAAAAAAAGCCTTTTGAGAAACTTCTTTCTGTTCGGTGAAATCATCCCACAGAGTTACAGCATTCCCTTCAAGAAGCCTTTCGCTAAGACTGTTCTTATGGAAATTGCAAAGTGATATTTGGAAGCCCAATAAGGGCTATGGTGAAAAAGAAAATGTCCTCAGATGAAAACTGGAAAGAAACTTTCTGAGAAACTGCTTAGAGTTCTGTTAATTCATCTCACAGAGTTACAGCTTTCCCCTCAAGAAGCCTTTCGTTAAGCCAGTTCTTGTGGAATTCGCAAAGTGATATTTGGAAGCCCATAGAGGGCTACGGTGGAAAAGAAAATATCCTCAGAGAGAAACTGGAAAGAAGCTTTCTGAGAAACTGCTTTGTGATGTGTGACTTCCACACACTGAGTTAGAAGGGTATTTCATGGAGTTATTTGCTAGTTTTATTTCTGTGGAATCTGAGAACGGATACTTCGGTTCCTTTGAGGACTATAGGGCCAAAGGAAATATCCTCCGATAAAAATGAGAAAGAAGCTTTCTGAGAAACTTCTTTGTGTTCTGTGAATTCATCTCACAGAGTTACAGCTTACCCCTCAAGAAGCCTTTCGCTAAGACTGTTCTTGTGGAATTTGCAAAGTGATATTTGGAAGCCCATGGAGGGTTATGTTTAAAAAGGAAATATATTCTGATGAAAAATGGAAAGAAGATTTCTGAGAAACCGCTTAGTGTTCTGTTAATTCAGCGCAGAGAGTTACAGCTTTCCCCTCAAAAAGCCGTTCGTTAAGGTTGTTCTTGTGGAATTTACAATGTGATATTTGGAAGCCCATAGAGGGCTATGATGGAAAAAAATTATCCTCAGAGAAAAACTGTAAAGAACCTTTCTGAGAAACTGCTTTGTGATGTAGGACTTCCACCCACAGAGCTACAGCTGTATTTCGTGGAGCTGTTTGCTAGCCTTATTCCTCTGGAGTCTTAGAACGGATATTTCAGATCCCTTTGAAGACTATAGGGCCAAAGGAAATATTCTCCGATAACAAAAAGAAAGAAGCTTTCTGAGAAACTTCTTTGTGTTCTGTGAAATCATCTCACAGAGTTACAGCTTTCCCCTCAAGAAGCCTTTCGCTAAGACAGTTCTTGTGGAATTTGCAAAATGATATTTGGAAGCCCTTGGAGGGCTACGGTGAAAAACGAAATATCCTCACATGAAATCTGGAAAGAAGCTTTCTGAGAAACTGCTGAGTGTTCTTTTAATTCGTCTCACAGAGTTAGAGCTATCCCCTCAAGCAGCCGTTCGATAAACCTGTTGTTGTGGAATACACAAAGTGATATTTTAAGCCCATAGAGTGCTATGGTGAAAAAGAAAACAACCTCGGAGAAAAGCGGCAAAGAAGCTTTTTGAGAAACTGCTTTGTGATGTGTGACTTCCACTCACAGAGTTAAAGCTGTGTTTCGTGGATCTGTTTGCTAGCATTTTTTCTGTGGAATCTGAGAAGTGATATTTCGTATCCCTTTGAAGACTATAGGGCCAAAGGCAATATCCTCCGATAACAAAGAAGAAGAAACTTTCTGAGAAACTTCTTTGTGTTCTGTAAAATCATCTCACAGAGTTACAGCTTTCCCCTCAAGAAGCCTTTCGCTAAGACAGTTCTTATGGAATTTGCATGGAGATATTTGGAAGCCCATGGAGGGCTATGGTGAAAAAGGAAATATCCTCAGATGAAAACTGGAAAGTAGCTTTCTGAGAAACTGCTTAGTGTTTTGTTAATTCATATCACAGATGTACAGCTTTCACGTAAAGAAGCCGTTCGCTAAGCCTGTTGTTGTGGAATAAACAAAGTGGTATTTGGAAGCCCCTAGAGGGCTATGGTGAAAAAGAAAATATCCTTAGAGAAAAACTGCAAAGTAGCTTTCTGAGAAACTGCTTTGTGATGTGTGATTTCCACTCACAGAGTTACAGCTGTATTTCGTGGATCTGTTTGCTAGGCTTATTTCTGTGGAATTTGAGAACTGATATTTCGGATCCCTTTGAATACGCTAGGGCCAAAGGTAATATCCTTCGATAACACAGAGAAAGAAGCTTTCAGAGAAACTTCTTTGTGTTCTGTGAAATCATCTCACAGAGTTACAACTTTCCCCTCACGAAGCCTTTCGCTAAGACAGTTACTGTGGTATTTGCAAAGTGATATTTGGAGGCCCATGGAGGACTACGGTGAAAAAAGAAATATCCTCAGATGAAATCTGGAAAGAAGCTTTCTGAGAAACTGCTTAGTGTTCTGTTAATTCATTTCACAGAGTTACAGCTTTCTCCTCAAGTAGCCGTTCGATAAGCCTGTTGTTTTGGAATACACAAAGTGATATTTCGCAGCCCATAGAGGGCTATGGTGAAAAAAAAATATCCTCAGAGAAAAACTGGAAAGAAGCTTTCTGAGAAACTGCTTTGTGATGTGTAAGTTCCACTCACAGAGTTACAGCTGTATTTCGTGGATCTCTTTGCTAGCCTTATTTCTCTGGAATTTGAGAACTGATATTTCAGATCCCTTTGAAGACTATAGAGCCAAAGGAAATATACTTCGATAACACAGAGAAAGAAGCTTTCTGAGAAACTTCTTTGTGTTCTACGAAATCATCTAACAGAGTTACAGCTTCCCCCTCAAGAAGCCTTTCGCTAAGACAGTTCTTGTGAAATTTGCAAAGTGTTATTTGGAAGCCCATGGAGGGCTACGGTGAAAAAGGAAATATGCTCAGATGAAAACTGGAAAGAAGCTTTCTGAGAAACTGCTCAGTGTTCTCTTAATTCATCTCACAGAGTTAGAGCTTTCCCCTCAAGTAGCCGTTAGATAAACCTGTTGTTGTGGAATACACAAAGTGATACTTTAAGCCCATAGAGGGCTATGTTGAAAAAGAAATCATCATCAGAGAAAACCGGCAAAGAAGCTTTTTGAGAAACTGCTTTGTGATGTGTGACTTCCACTCACAGAGTTAAAGCTGTGTTTTGTGGATCTGTTTCCTAGCCTTATTTCTGTGGAATCTGAGAACTGATATTTCGGATCCCTTTGAAGACTATAGGGCCAAAGGAAATATCCTCCGATAACAAAGAGAAAGAAGCTTTCTGAGAACCTACTCTGTGTTCTGTGAAATCATGTCACAGAGTTACATCTTTCTCCTCAAGAAGCCTTTCGCTAAGACTGTTCTTGTGAACTTTTCAAAGTGATATTTCGAAGCCCATGGAGGACTATGGTGAAAAAGGAAATATCCTCAGATGAAAACTAGAAAGAAGCTTTCTGAGAAACTGCGAAGTGATCTATTAACTCATCTCACAGAGTTACAGCTTTCCCTTCAAGAAGCCTTTCGCTAAGAGAGTTCTTGTGGAATTCGCAAAGTGGTATTTGAAAGCCCATAAAGGGCTATGGTGAAAAAGAAAATATCCTCAGAGAAAAACTGGAAAGAAGCTTTCAGAGAAACTGCTTTGTGATGTGTAACTTCCACTCACAGAGTTACAGCTGTGTTTCGTGGATGTGTTTGATAGCCTTATTTGTGTGGTATCTGAGAAATGATATTTCGGATACCTTTGAAGACTATAATGCCAAAGGAAATATCCTCCGATAACAAAGAGAAAGAAGCTTTCTGAGAAACTTCTTTGTGTTCTGTGAAATCATCTCACAGAGTTACAGCTTTCCCTTCAAGAAGCCTTTCGCTAAGACAGTCTTGTGGAATTTGCAAAGAGATATTTCGACGCCCATGAAGGGCTATGGTGAAAAAGGAAATATCCTCAGATGAAAACTTTAAAGAAGATTTTTGAGAAACTGCTTAGTGTTCTGTCAATTCATCTCACAGAGTTACAGCTTCTCCTCAAGTAGCCGTTCGCTAAGCCTGTTCTTGTGGAATACACCAAGTGGTATTTGGAAGCCCATACAGGGCAATGGTGAAAAAGAAAATATCCTTAGAGAAAAACTGGAAAGAAGCTTTCTGAGAAACTGCTTTGTGATGTGTGACTTCCACTCACAGAGTTACAGCTGTTTTTCTGTTTCTGTTTGCTAGGCTTATTTCTATGGAATTTGAGAACTGATATTTCAGATCCCTTTGAAGGCTATAGGGCCAAAGGAAATATCCTTCGATAACACAGAGAAAGAAGCTTTCTGAGAAACTTCTTTGTGTTCTGTGAAATCATCTCACAGAGTTACAGCTTTCCTCTCAAGAAGCCTTTCCCTAAGACAGTTCTTGTGGAATTTGCAAAGTCATATTTGGAAGAACATGGAGAGCTACGGTGAAAAAGGAAATATCCTCACAGAAATCTGGAAGGAAGCTTTGTGAGAAACTGCTTAGTGTTGTCTTAATTCACCTCACAGAGGTACAACTTGCCCGTTAAGTAGCCGTTCGATAAACCTGTTGTTGTGGAATACACAAAATGATATTTGGAAGCCCTTAGAGGGCTATGGTGAAAAAGAAAATATCCTCAGAGCATTCCAGCAAAGAAGCTTTTTGAGAAACTGCTTTGTGATGTGTGACTTCCACTCACATAGTTAAAGCTGTGTTTCGTGGATCTGCTTGCTAGCCTTATTTCTGTGGAATATGAAAACTGATATTTCGGATCCCTTGGACACTATAGGGCCTAAGGAAATATCCTCTGATAACAAATAGAAAGAAGTTTTCTGAGAACCTTCTTTGTGTTCTGTGAAATCATCTCACAGAGTTACAGCTTTCGCCTCAAGAAGCCTTTCGCTAAGACTGTTCTTGTGAAATTTTCAAAGTGATATTTGGAAGTCAATGGAGGGCTATGGTGAAAAAGGAAATATCCTCAGCAGAAAACTAGAAAGAACCTTTCTGAGAAACTGCTTAGTATTCTGTTAATTCATCTCACAGAGTTACAGTTTTCCCCTCAAGAAGCCGTTCGCTAAACCTGTTGTTGTGGAATTTGCAAAGTGATATTTGGAAGCCCATAGAGGGCTATGGTGATAAAGAAAATATCCTCAGAGAAAAACTGCAAAGAAGCTTTCTGAGAAACTGCTTTGTGATGTGTTACTTCTACTCACAGAGATACCTCTGTATTTCCTGGATCTGTTTGCTAGCCTTATTTCTGTGGATTCTGGGAACGGATATTTAGGATCCCTTTGAAGACTATGGGGCCAAAGGAAATATCCTCCGATAACAAAGAGAAAGAAGCTTTCTGAGAAACTTCTTTGTGTTCCGTGAAATCGTCTCACAGAGTTACAGCTTTCTCCTCAAGAAGAATTTCGCTAAGACTGTTCTTGTGGAATTTGCAAAGTGATATTTGGAAGCCCATGGAGGGCGATGGTGAAAAATGAAATATCCACAGATGAAATATGGAAAGAAGCTTTCTGAGAAACTGCTAAGTGTTCTCTTAATTGATCTCACAGAGTTACTGCTTTCCCTTAAGGAAGCCGTTCGCTAAGCCTGATCTTTTGGAATTCACAAAGTGGTATTTGGAATCCCATAGAGGGCTATGGTGAAAAAGAAAATATCCTCAGAAAAAAACTGCAAAGAAGCTTTCTGAGAAACTGCTTTGTGATGTGTGACTTCCACTCACAGAGTTACATCTGTATTTCGTTGATTTGTTTGCTGGCCTTATGTCTGTTTAATCTGAGAACTGAAAATTCGGATCCCTTTGAAGACTATAGGGCCAATGGAAATATCCTCCGATAACAAAGGGAAAGAAGCTTTCTGAGAAACTTCTTTGTGTTCTTTGAAATCATCTCACAGAGGTACACCTTTCCCCTCAAGAAGACATTCACTAAGACGGTTATTGTGGAATTTACAAAGGGATACTAGGAAGCCCATGGACGGCGTTGGTGAAAAAGGAAATATCCTCAGATGAAATCTGGAAAGAAGCTTTCTGAGAAACTGCTAAGTGTTCTCTTAATTCATCTCGCAGAGTTAGAGCTTTCCCTTCAGGAAACCGTTCGCTAAGCCTGTTCTTGTGGAATTCGCAAAGTGGTATTTGGAAGCCCATAAAGGGCTATGGTGAAAAAGAATATATCCTCAGAGAAAAACTGCAAAGAAGCTTTCTGAGAAACTGCTTTGTGATTTGTGACTTCCACTCTCAGAGTTACATCTGTATTTCGTGGATCTGTTTCCAAGCCTTATTTCTGAGAATGTGAGAACTGACATTTCGATCCCTTTGAAGACTATAGGGCCAAAGGAAATATCCTCCGATAACAAAGAGAAAGAAGATTTCTGTGAAACTTCTTTGTATTCTGTGAAATCATCTCACAGACGTACAGCTTTCCCCACATGAAGCCACTCGCTAATCCTGTTCTTGTGGAATTGGCAGGGTGATATTTGGAAGCTCATAGAGGGATACGGTGAAAAACAAAATATCCTCAGAGAATAACTGAAAAGAAGCTTTCTTAGAATCTGCTTTGTGATGTGAGACTTGCACTCACATTGTTACATCTGTATTTCCAGGTTCTGTATTCTAGCGTTATTTTTGTATAATGTGTGAACCGATATTTTGAACCCTTTTGAAGATTGGAGGGCGAAAGGAAATATCCTCCGATAACAAAGAGAAAGAAGCTTTTTGAGAAACTTCTTTGTGTTCTGTGAAATCTTCTCACAGAGTTACAGCTTTCCACTCAAGAATCCTTTCGCTAAGCTTGTTCTTGTGGAATTCGCAAAGTGATATTTCGATGCCCTTAAAGGACTATGGTAAAAAAGGAAATATCCTCAGAGGAAATCTGGAAAGAAGCTTACTGAGAAACTGCTTAGTGTACTGTTAATTCATCTCACAGAATTACAGCTTTCCCCTCAAGAAGCCGTTAGCTAAACCTGTTCTTGTGGAATTTGCAAACTGATATTTGGAAGCCCCTAGAGGGTTATGGTGAAAAAGAAAATATCCTCAGAGAATAACAGGAAAGAAGCTTTCTGTGAATCTGCTTTTGATGTCTGACTTCCTCTCACAGAGTTACATGTGTATTTCGTGGATCTGTTTGCTAGCCTTATTTCTGTGGAATCTGAGAACTGATATTTCGGACCCCTTGGAAGACTATAGGGCCAAAGGAAATATCCTCCGATAACAAAGAGAAAGAAGCTTTCTGAGAAACTTCTTTGTGTTCTGTGAAATCATCTCACAAGTTACAGCTTTTCCCCCAAAAAGCCGTTCGATAAGCCTGTTCTTGGGGAATTTGCAAAGTGATATTTGGAAGCCCATAGAGGGTTATGGTGAAAAAAAAAAAATGTCCTCAGAGAATAACTGGAAAGAAGCTTTCTGAGAATCTGCTTTGTCATGTGTGACTTCCTCTCACAGTGTTACATCTGTATTTCGTGGATCTGTTTACCAGCCTTATTTCTGTGGAATCTGAGAACAGATATTTCGGATCCCTTTTAAGACTATAGGGGCAAAGGAAATATTATATGATAACAAAGAGAAAGAAGCTTTCTGAGAAACTTCTTTGTGTTCTGTGAAATTATCTCACAGAGTTACAGCTTTCCCATCAAGAAGCCTTTTCTTAATCCGGTTCTTGTGGAATTTGCAAGTGATATTTCGATGCCCATAGAGGGCTACGGTGAAAAAGGAAATATCTGCAGATGAAATCTGGAAGGAAGCATTCTGAGAAACTGCTTAGTGTTCTGTGAAATCATCTCACAGAGTTACAGCTTTCCCCTCAAGAAGCCTTTCGCTAACCCTTTTCTTGTGCAATTTGCAAAGTGATATTTCGATGCCCATAGAGGGCTATGGTGAAAAAGGAAATATCCTCAGACGAAAGCTGGAAAAAAGCTTTCTAACAACCTGCTTCGTGTTCTGTTAATTCATCTCACAGAGTTACAGCTTTCCCCTCAATAAGCCCTTCGCTAAGCCTGTTATTGGGAATTTGCAAAGTGATATTTTGAAGCCCATAGAGGGTTATGGTGAAAAAGAAAATATCCTCAGAGAATAACTGGAGAGAAGCCTTCTGAGAATCTGCTTTGGGAAGTGTGACCTCCACTCACAGATTTATATGTGTACTTCCTGGATCTGTTTGCTGGCCTTATTTCTGTGGAATCTGAGAACTGATAATTCGTATCCCTTGGAGGACTATAGGTCCAAAGGAAATATCCTCCGCTAACAAAGAGAAGGAAGCTTTCTGAGAAACTTTTTGTGTTCTGTGAAATCATCTCACAGAGTTTCAGCTTTCCCCTCAAGAATCCTTTCGCTAAGCCTGTTCTTGTAGAATTTGCAAAGTGATATTTCGATGCACATAGAGGGCTACGGTAAAAATGGAAATATCCGAAGATGAAATCGGGAAAGAAGCTTTCTGAGAAACTGCTTAGTGTTCTGTTAATTCATCTCACAGAGTTACAGCTTTTCCCTCAAGAAGCTGTTCGCTAAGCCTGTTATTGTGGAATTTGCAAAGTGATATATGGAGGCCCTTAGAGGGCTATGGTGAAAAAGAAAATATTCTCAGAGAAAAAATTTAAAGAAGTCTTCTGAGAATCTGTTTTGTGATGTGTGACTTCCATTCACAGAATTTCATGTGTACTTCGTGGATCTGTTTGCTAGCCTTATTTCTGTGGAATATGAGAACTGATATTTCGGATCCCTTGGAAGATTCTAGGGCCAAAGGAAATATCCTCCGATAACAGAGAGAAAGAAGTTTTCTGAGAAACTTCTTTGTGTTCTGTAAAATCATCTCACAGAGTTACAGCTTTCCCATCAAGAAGCCGTTCGCTAAGCCTTTACTTGTGGAATTGTAAAGGGATATTTTGAAGCCCATGGAGGACTATGGTGAAAAAGAAAGTTTCCTCAGAGAACATAGGGAAACAGCTTCCTGAGAAACTGCTTTGTGATGTGTGACTTGCACTCACAGAATTACATCTGTATTTTGTGGTTCTCTTTGCTAGCGTTATTTCTGTGGAATATGTGAACTAATATTTCAGTTCCTTTTGAAGACTAGAGAGCCAAACGAAATATCCTCCGATAACAAAGAGAAAGAAGCTTTTTGAGAAACTTTTTGTGTTCTGTGAAATCATCTCACAGAGTTTCAGCTTTCCCCTCAAGAATCCTTTCGCTAAGCCTGTTCTTGTGGAATTTACAAAGTGATATTTGGAAGCCCCTACAGGGTTATGGTGATAAAGAAAATATCCTCAGAGAATAACTGGAGGGAAGCTTTCTGAGAAACTGCTTTTTGATGTGTGACTTCCTCTCACAGAGTTACATCTCTATTTCGTGGATCTGTTTGCTAGCCTTATTTCTGTGGAATCTGAGAACTGATATTTCGGATCCCTTGGAAGACTATAGGGCCAAAGGAAATATCCTCCGATAACAAAGAGAAAGAAGCTTTCTGAGAAACTGCTTAGTGTTCTGTGAAATCATCTCACAGAGTTACAGCTTTCCCCACAAGAAGCCTTTCGCTAAGCCAGTTCTTGTGGAATTTGCAAAGTGATATTTCGATGACCATAGTGGGCTACGATGAAAAAGGAAATATCCTCAGATGAAATCTGGAAAGAAGATTGCTGAGACACTGCTTTGTGTTCTGTTAATTCATCTGGCAGAGTTACAGCTTTCCCCTCAAGTAGACGTTCGCCAAGCCTCTTCTTGTGGAATTTGCAAAGTGATATTTGAAATCCCATAGAGGATTTTGTAGAAAAAGAAAATATCCTCAGAGAAAAACTGGAAAGAAGCTTTCGGAGAAATTGCTTTGTGACGCGTGACTTCCATTCACAGAATTCCATCTGTATTTTGTGAATCTGTTTGCTAGCCTTATTTCTGTGGAATCTGAGAACTGATATTTCGTATCCCTTTGAAGGCTATAGGGCCAAAGGCAATATAATCCGATAACAAAGAGAAAGAAGCTTTCAGAGAAACTTCTTTGTTTTCTTGAAATCATCTCACAGAGTTACAGCTTTACCCTCAAGAAGCCGTTCGCTAAGCCTGTTCTTGTGGAATTTGCAAAGTGATATTTCGATGAGCATAGAGGGCTATGATGAAAAAGAAAGTATCCTCAGAGAAAAACTGGAAAGTGGCTTTCTGAGAAACTGCTTTGTGATGTTTCACTTCCACTCACAGAGTTACATCTGTATTTCCTGGGTCTGTTTGCTAGGCATATTTCTGTGGAATCTGAGAACTGATATTTCGGATCCCTTTGAAGACTATAGGGCCAAAGTAAATATTCTCGGATAACAAAGAGAAAGAAGCTTTCTGAGAAACTTCTTTGTGTTCTGTGAAATCACCTCACAGAGTTACAGCTTTCCCCTCATGAAGCCGTTCGCTAATCCTGTTCATGTGGAATTTGAAAAGTGATATTTCGATGCCCATAGAGGGCTACCGTGAAAAAGGAAATATCCCCAGATGAAATCTGGAAAGAAGCTTTCTGGGAAACTGCTTAGTGTTCTGTGAAATCATCTCACAGAGTTACAGCTTTCCTCTCAAGAAGCCGTTAGCTAAGCCTGTTCTTGTCAAATTTAGAAAGTGATATTTGGAAGCCCATAGAGGGCTATGGAGAAAAAGAAAATATCCTCAGAGAAACACTGGAAAAAAGCCTTCTGAGAAACTGTTTTGTAATGTGTGAATTCCACTCAGATATTTAAATCTGCATTTCGTGGATATGTTTGCTAGCCTTATTTCTGTGAAATCTGAAAAATGATATTTCGTATCCCTTGGAAAACTCTATGGCCAAAGGAAATATCCTCCGATAACAAAGAGAAAGAAGCTTTCTGAGAAACTTCTTTGTGTTCTGTGAAATCATCTCACAGAGTTACAGCTTTCCCCTCAAGAAGGCTTTCGCTAAGCCTGTTCTTGTGGAATTTGCAAAGTGATATTTCGAAGCCCATGGAGGGCTAGGGTGAAAAAGGAAATATCCTCAGATGAAATCTGGAAAGAAGCTTTCTAAGAAACTGCTTACTGTTCTGTGAAATCATCTCACAGGGTTACAGCTTTCCCATCAAGAAGCCGTTAACTAAGCCTGTTCTTATGTAATTTGCAAAGTAATATTTGGAAGCCCATAGAGGGCTACGGTGAAAAAGAAAATCTCCTCAGAGAAAAACTGGAAAGAAGCTTTCTGAGAAACTACTTTGTGATTAGTGACTTCCACTCACAGAGTTACATCTGTATTTCGTGTATCTGTTTGCTACCCTTATTCCTGTGGAATCTGAGAACTGATATTTCGGATATCTTTGAAAACTAGAGGGACAAAGGAAATATCCTCCGATAACAAAGATAAAGAAGCTTTCTGAGAAACTGCTTAGTGTTCTATGAAATCATCTCAAAGAGTTACAGCTTTCACCTCAAGAGGCCTTTCGCTAAGCCTGTTCTTGTGGAATTTGCCAAGTGATATTTGGAAGCCCATAGAGGGCTAAGGTGAAAAAGGAAATGTCCTCAGAAGAAATCTGGAAAGAAGTTTTCTGAGAAAGTGATTAATGGTCTGTGAAATCATTTAACAGAGTTACAGCTTTCCTCTCAAGAAGCCGTTTGCTTAGCCTGTTCTTTTGGAATTTGCCAAGTGATATTTGGAAGATCTTACAGGGCTAAGGTGAAAAAGAAAATATCCTCTGAAAAAAAGTGGAAAGAAACTTTCTGAGAAAATGCTTTGTGATGTGTGACTTCCACTCACAGAGTTATATCTGTATTTAGTGGAACTGTTTGCTAGCCTTATTTCTGTGGAATATGAGAACTGAGATTTCGGGTCCCTCTGATGTCTATAGGGCCAAAGGAAATATCCTCTGATAACAAAGAGAAAGAAGCTTCTTGAGAAACTTATTTGTGTTCTGTGAAATCTTCTCACAGAGTTACCGCTTTCCCCTCAAGAATCCTTTCGCTAAGGCTGTTTTTGTGGAATTTGCAAAGTGATATTTCGATGCCCGTAGAGGGCTATGGTGAAAAAGGAAATATCCTCAGAGGAAATATGGAAGGAAGCTCTCTAAGAAACTTCTTAGTGTTCTGTGCATTCATCTCCCAGAGTTACAGCTTTCCGCTCAAGAAACCGTTCGCTAGGCCTGTCCTTGGGGAATTGTAAAGTGATATTTGGAAGCCCATAGTGGGCTATGGTGAAAAAGAAAATATCCTCAGAGAAAAACAGGAAAGAAGCTTTCTGAGAAACTGCTTTCTGATGTGTCACATCCACTCACAGAGTTACATCGGTATTTCATGGATCTGTTTGCTAGCCTTATTTCTGTGGAATCTGAGAACTGAGATTTCTGATCACTTTGAAGACTATAGGGCCAAGGGAAATATTCTCTGATAACAGGGCAAAAGGAAATATCCTCCGATAACAAAGAGAAAGAAGCTTTCTGAGAAACTTCTTTGAGTTCTGTGATATCATAACAGAGTTACAGCTTTCCTCTCAAGAAGCCTTTCGCTAAGCCTGTTCTTGTGGAATTTGCAAACTGATATTTCGATTCCCATAGAGGGCTATGGTGAAAAAGGGAATATCCTCAGATGAAATCTGGAAAGAAGCTTTCTGAGAAACTGCTTAGTGTTCTGTGAAATCATCTCACAGAGTTAGAGCTTTGCCCTCAAGAAGTCGTTCGCTTACCTGTTCTTGTGTAATTTACAAATTGATATTTGGAAGCACATCGAGGGCTATGGTGAAAAAAAAATATCCTCAGAGAAAAACTGGAAAGAAGCTTTCTGAGAATCTGCTTTGTGATGTGTGACTTCCACTCACAGAGTTACATCTGTATTTCGTGGATCTGTTTGCTAGCCTTATTTCTGTGAAATCTGAGAACTGAGATTTCAGATCCCTTGGAAGACTATCGGGCCAAAGGAAATGTACTCCGATAACAAAGAGAAAGAAGCTTTCTGAGAAACTTCTTTGTGTTCTGTGAAATCATCTCACAGAGTTACAGTTTTCCCCTCAAGAAGCCTGTCGCTAAGCCTGTTCTTGTGAAATTTGCAAAGTGATATTTCGATGCCCTTAGAGGGCTACGGTGAAAAAGGAAATATCCTCAGAGGAAACCTTGAAAGAAGCTTTCTGAGAAACTGCCTAGTGTTCTGTTAATTCATCTCACAGAGTTACAGCTTTCCCCTCAAGAGGCCGCTTGCTAAGCCTGTGTTTGTAGAATTTGCAAAGTGATATTTGGAAGCCCCTAGAGGGTTATGGTGATAAAGAAAATATCCTCAGAGAAAAACTGGAAAGATGCTTTCTGAGAATCTGCTTTGTGATGTCTGACTTCCACTCACCGAGTTACATCTGTATTTCGTGGATCTGTTTGCTAGTCTTATTTCTGTAGAATGTGAGAACTGATATTTCGGATCCCTTGGAACACTCTAGGGCCAAAGGAAATATCCTCCGATAACAAAGAGAAAGAACCTTTTTGAGAAACTTCTTTGTGTTCTGTGAAATCATCTCACAGAGTTACAGCTTTCCCCTCAAGAAGCCGTTCGCTAAGCCAGTTCTTCTGGAATTTACAAAGTGATATTTGGAAGCCCTTAGAGGGCTATGGTGAAAAAGAAAATATCTTCAGAGAAAAACTGGAAAGAAACTTTCTGAGAAACTGCTTTTTGATGTGTGACTTGCACTCAAAGAGTTACATCTGTATTTCGTGGATCTTTTTGCTAGCCTTATTTCTGCGGAATCTGAGAAATGAGATTTCGGATCCCTTTCAAGACTATAGGGCCAAAGGAAATATCCTCAGATAACAAAGAGAAAGAAGCTTTCTGAGAAACTTCTTTGTGTTCTGTGAAATCATCTCACAGATATACAGCTTTCTGCTCAAGAAGCCGTTCACTAAGCCTCTAATTGTGGAACTTGCAAAGTGGTATTTGGAAGCCCTTAGAGGACTATGGTGAAAAAGAAAATATCCTCAGAGAAAAAGTGGAAAGAAGCTTTCTGAGAAACTGCTTTGTAATGTGTGACTTCCACTCACAGAGTTTCATCTGTATTTCGTGGATCTGTTTGCTAGCGTTATTTCTGTGGAATATGAGAACTGATATTTCGCATCCCTTTCAAGCCTAAGGGGCCAAAGGAAATATCCTCCGATAACAAAGAGAAAGAAGCTTTCTGAGAAACTTCTTTGTGTTCTGTGAAATCATCTCACAGAGTTACAGCATTCCCCTCAAGAAGCCTTTCGCTAAGCCTGTTCTTGTGGAATTTGCGAAGTGATATTTGGAAGCCCATAGAGGGCTACTGTGAAAAAGAAAATATCCTCAGAGAAAAACTGGAAAGAAACTTTCTGAGAAACTGCTTTGTGATGTTTCACTTCCACACACAGAGTTACATCTGTATTTCTTGGATCTGTTTCCTAGCCTTATTTCAGTGGATTCTGAGAACTCAGATTTCGGATCGCTTTGGAGACTATAGGTCCAAAGTAAATAGACTCCGATAACAGGGCCAAAGTAAATATCCTCCGATAACAAAGATAAAGAAGCTTTCTGAGAAACTTCTTTGTGTTCTGTGACATCATCTCACAGAATTAAAGCTTTCCCTCTCAAGAAGACTTTCGCTAAGCCTGTTCTTGTGGAATTTACAAAGTGATATTTCGATGTCCACAGATGTCTATCTTAAAAAAGAAATATCCTCAGATGAAATCTGGAAAGTACCTTTCTGAGAAACTGCTTAGTGTTCTTGTCTTTCATCTCACAGAGTTACAGGTTTCCCCTCAAGAAGCTGTTCACTAAGCCTGTTCTTGTGGAATTTGCAAAGTCATATTTCGAAGCCCTTAGAGGGCTATGGTGAAAAAGAAAATATCCTCAGAGATAAACTGGAAAGAAGCCTTCTGAGAAACTGCATTGTGATGTGTGACTTCCACTCACAACGTTACATCTGTATTTCGTGGATCTGTTTGCTAGCCTTATTTCTTTGGAATCTGAGAACTGATATTTCGGATCCCTTGGAAGACTATAGGGCCAAAGGAAATATCCTCCAGTAACAAAGAGAAAGAACCTTTCTGAGAAACTTCTTTGTGTTCTGTGAAATCATCTCACAGAGTTACAGCTTTCCCCTTAAGAAGCCTTTCGCTAAGCCTGTTCTTGTGGAATTTTCAAAGTGATATTTCGATGCCCATAGAGGGCTACGGTGAAAAAGGAAATATCCTCAGAGAAAAACTGGGAAGAAGCCCTCTGAGAAACTGCATTGTGATGTGTGACTTCCACTCACAGAGTTACATCTGTATTTCGTGGATCTGTTTGCTAGCCTTATTTCTGTGCAATCTGAGAACTAATATTTCGGATCCCTTGGAAGATTATAGGGTTAAAGGAAGTATCCTCCAAAAACAAAGAGAAAGAAGCTTTCTGAGAAATTTCTTTGTCTTCTGTGAAATCATCTCACAGAGTTACAGCTTTCCCTTTAAGAAGCCTTTCGCTAAGCCTGTTCTTGTGGAATTTGCAAAGTGATATTTCGCTGCCCATTAAGGGCTATGGTGAAAAAGGAAATATCCTCAGATGAAAACTGGAAAGAAGCTTTCTGAGAAACTTCTTAGTGTTCTGGGCATTCACCTCAGAGAGTTACAGCTTTCCGCTCAAGAAGCCTTTCGTTAAGTCTTTTCTTGTGGAATTTGCAAAGTGATGTTTCGATGCCCATAAAGGGCGATGGTGAAAAAGGAAATATCCTCACATGTAATCTGGAAAGAAGATTTCTGAGATACTTCTTAGTGTTGTGTTCATTCATCTCACAGAGTTACAGGTTTCCCCTCAATAAGCAGTTCGCTAAGCCTGTTCTTGTGGAATTTGCAAAGTGATATTTGGAAGCCAATAGAGGGTTATGGTGAAAAAGAAAATTTCCTCAGAGAGTAACTGGAAAGATGCTTTCTGAGAATCTGCTTTGTGATGTGTGACTTCCACTCACAGAGTTACATCTGTACTTCGTGGATCTGTTTGCTAGCCTTATTTCTGTGGAATCTGAGAAATGACATTTCGGATCCCTTGGAAGACTATAGGGCCAAAGGAAATATCCACCGATAACAAAGAGAAAGAAGCTTTTTGAGAAACTTCCTGGTGTTCTGTGAAATCATCTGACAGAGTTACAGCTTTCCCTTCAAGAGGCCTTTCGCTAAGCCTGTTTTCTGCAATTTGCAAAGTGATATTTCGATGCCCATAGAGGGCTACGGTGAAAAAGGAAATATCCTCAGAGGAAATCTGTAAAGAAGCTTTCTGAGAAACTGCTCAGTGTTCTGTTCATTCATCTCACAGAGTTACAGCTTTCCCCTCAAGAAGGCGTTGGCTAAGCCTGTTCTTGTGGAATTGCAAAGTGATATTTCGAAGCTCATAGAGGGCTAGAGTGAAAAAGAAAATATATTCAGAGAATAACTGGAAAGAAGCTTTCTTAGAGTCTGCTTTGTGATGTGTGACTTCCATTCACAGAGTTACATCTGTATTTCGTGGATCTGTTTGCTAGCCTTATTTCTGTTGAATGTGAGAACTGATATATTGGATACCTTTGAAGACTATAAGGCCAAAGGAAAAATCTTCTGATAACAAAGAGAAAGAAGTTTTCTGAGAAACTTCTTTGTGTTCTGTGAAATCATCTCACAGAGTTACAGCATTCCCCTCAAGAAGGCGTTCGCTAATCCTGATCTTGTGGAATTTGCAAAGTGATATTTGGAAGCCCATGCAATGCTATGGTGAAAAAGAAAGTATCCTCAGAGACTAACGGGAAAGAAGCTTTCTGAGAAACTGCTTTGTCATGTGTGACTTGCAATTACAGAGTTACATCTCTATTTTGTGGATCTATTTGCTAGCGTTATTTCTTGGAATCTGTGAAATGATATTTCGGATCCCTTTGAAGACTATAGGGCCAAAGGAAATATCCTACACTAACAAAGAGAAAGAAGCTTTCTGAGAAACTTCTTTGTGTTCTGTGAAATCATCTCACAGAGTTACAGCTTTCTACTCAAGAAGTCTTTCTCTAAGCCTGTTCTTGTGGAAATTGCAAAGTGATATTTCGATGCCCATAGAGGTCTACGGTGAAAAAGAAATATCCTCAGATGAAATCTGGAAAGAAGCTTTCTGAGAAACTGCTTAGTGTTCTGATAATTCATCTCATAGAATTACAGCTTCCTCCTCAAGAAGCCGTTCGCTAAAACTGTTCTTGTGGAAATTGCAAAGTGATATTTGGAAGCCCATAGAGGGCTATGGTGAAAAAGTAAATATCCTCAGAGAAAACTGGAAAGAAGCTCTCTGAGAAACTGCTTTGTGATGTGTGACTTCCACTCACAGAGTTACATCTGTATTTCGTGGATCTATTTGCTTCCCTTATTTCTGTGGAATATGAGAACTGACGTTTCGGATCCCTTGGAAGGGTATAGGGCCAAAGGAAATAGCCTCCAATAACAAAGAGAAAGAAGCTTTTTGAGAAACTTACTGGTGTTCTGTGAAATCATCTCACAGAGTTACAGCTTTCCCCTCAAAAAGCCGTTGGGTAAGCCTGTTCTTGTGGAATTTGCAAAGTGATATTTGGAAGCCCATAGAAGGCTATGGTGAAAAAGAAAAGGTCCTCAGAGAAAAACTAGAAAGAAGCTTTCTGAGAAACTGCTTTGTGATGTGTGACTTCCACTCACAGAGTTACATCTGTATTTCGTGGATCTGTTTGCTAGCCTTATATCTGTGGAATCTGAGAACTGAGATTTCGGATCCCTTTGAAGAGTATAGGGACAAAGTAAATATCCTCCGATAACAAAGAGAAAGAAGCTTTCTGAGAAACTTCTTTGTGTTCTGTGAAATCAACTCACTGAGTTACAGCATTCCCCTCAAGAAGGCGTTCACTAATCCTGTTCTTGTGGAATTTGCAAAGTGATATTTGGAATCCCATGCAGTGCTATGGTGAAAATGAAAGTATCCTCAGAGAATAACGGGAAAGAAGCTTTCTAAGAAACTGCTTTGTCATGTGTGACTTGCACTTACAGAGTTACATCTCTATTTCGTGGATCTATTTGCTAGCGTTATTTCTTGGAATCTGTGAAATGATATTTCGGATCCCTTTGAAGACTATAGGGCCAAAGGAAATATCCTACACTAACAAAGAGAAAGAGGCTTTCTGAGACACTTCTTTGTTTTCTGTGAAATCATCTCACAGAGTTACAGCTTTCTACTCAAGAAGCCTTTCGCTAAGCCTGTTCTTGTGGAATTTGCAAAGTCATATTTCGATGCCCATAGGGGGCTACGGTGAAAAAGGAAATATCCTCAGATGAAATCTGGAAAGAAGCTTTCTGAGAAACTGCTTAGTGTTCTGTTAATTCATCTCACAGAATTACAGCTTTCCCCTCAAGAAGCCGTTCGCTAAGCCTGTTCTTGTGGAATTTGCAAAGTGATATTTGGAAGCCCATAGAGGGCTATGGTGAAAAAGTAAATATCCTCAGAGAAAAACTGGAAAGAAGCTCTCTGAGAAACTGCTTTGTGGTGTGTGACTTCCACTCACAGAGTTACATCTGCATTTCGTGGATCTATTTGCTAACCTTATTTCTGTGGAATCTGAGAACTGACGTTTCGGATCCCTTGGAACAGTATAGGGCCAAAGGAAATAGCCTCCAATAACAAAGAGAATGAAGCTTTTTGAGAAACTTCCTGGGGTTCTGTGAAATCATCTCACAGAGTTACAGCTTTCCCCTGAAGAAGCCGTTCGCTAAGTCTGTTCTTGTGGAATTTGCAAAGTGATATTTGGAAGCCCATAGAGGGTTATGGTGATAAAGAAAATATCCTTAGAGAAAAACTGGAAAGATGCTTTCTGAGAATCCGCTTTGTGATGTGTGACTTCCACTCACAGAGTTACATCTGTATTTCGTGGAACTGTTTGCTAGTCTTATTTCTGTAGAATCTGAGAACTGATATTTCGGTTCCATTGGAAGACTCTAGGGCCAAAGGAAATATCCTCCGATAACAAAACACAAAGAAGCTTTTCGAGAAACTTCTTAGTGTTCTGTGAAACCGTCTCAGAGAGTTACAGCTTTCCCCTCAGGAAGCCGTTCACTGAGCCCGTTCTTGTGGAATTTGCAAAGTGACATTTCGATGCCCATAGAGGGTTGCGTTGAAAAAGGAATTATCCTCAGATGAAATCTGGAAAGAAGCTTTTTGAGAAACTGCTTAGTCTTCTGTGAATTCATCTCACAGAGTTACAGCTTGCCCCTCAAGAAGCCTTTCGCTAAGCCTGTTCTTGTGGAATTTGCAAAGTCATATTTCGATGCCCATAGGGGGCTACGGTGAAAAAGGAATAACCTCAGATGAAATCTGGAAAGAAGCTTTCTGAGAAACTTCTTAGTGTTCTGTTAATTCTTCTCACAGAGTTACAGCTTTCCCCTCAAGAAGACGCTCCCTAAGCCTGTTCTTGTGAAATTTGCAAAGTGATATTTGGAAACACTTAGAGGACTATGGTGAAAAAGAAAATATCCTCAGAGAAAAACTGGAAAGAAGCCTTCTGAGAAACTGCTTTGTGATATGTGACTTCCACTAATACAGTTATATCTGTATTTCGTGGATCTGTTTGCTAGCCTTATTTCTGTGGAATCTGAGAACTGATATTTCGCATCCTTTTGAAGACTATAGGGCCAAAGGAAATATCCTCCGATAACAAAGAGAAAGAAGCTTTCTGAGAAACTCCTTTGTGTTCTCTGAAATCATCTGACAGAGTTATAGCGTTCCCCTTAAGAAGCTTTTGGCTAAGCCTGTTCATGTGGAATTTGCAAAGTGATATTTCGATTCCCATAAAGGGCGACGGTGAAAAAGGAAATATCCTCAGATGAAATCTGGAAAGAAGCTTTCTGAGAAATTTCTTAGTGTTCTGTGCATTTACCTCACAGATTACAGCTTTCTCCTCAAGAAGCCATTTGCTAAGCCTGTTCTTGTGGAATTTGCAAAGTCATATTTGGAATCCCATAGGGGGCTATGGTGAAAAAGAAAATATCCTCAGAGCAAAACTGGAACGAAGCTTTCTGAGAAACTGCTTTGTGATGGGTGACTTCCACTCACAGAGATACATCTGTAATTCGTGGAACTGATGGGTAGCCTTATTTCTGTGGAATCTGAGAACTGATATTTCGGATCCCTTTGAAGACTATAGGGCCAAAGGAAATATCCTCCGATAACAAAGAGAACGAGGCTTTCTGAGAAACTTCTTTTTGTTCTGTGAAATCTTCTCACAGAGTTACAGCTTTCACCTCAAGAGGCCATTCGCTAAGCCTGTTCCTGTAGAATTTTCAAAGTGATATTTCGATGCCCATAGAGGGCTACGGTGAAAAAGGAAATGTCCTCAGATGAAATATGGAAAGAAGCTTTCCGAGAAACTGCTTACTGTTCTCTTCATTCATCTCACAGAGTTACAGCTTTCCCCTGAAGAAGCCGTTCGCTAAGCCTGTTCTTGTGGAATTTGCAAAGTGATATTTGGAAGCCCATAGAGAGTTATGACGAAAAAGAAAATAATCTCAGAGAATAACTGGAAAGAAGCTTTCTGAAAATCTGCTTTATGATGTGTGACTTCCACTCACAGAGTTACATCTGTATGTCGTGGATCTGTTTGCTAGCCTTATTTCTGTGGAATCTGAGAACTGATATTTCGTATCCCTTTGAAGGCTATAGGGCCAAAGGAAATATCCTCCGATAACAAAGAGAAAGAAGCTTTCTGAGAAACTTCTTTGTGTTCTGTGAAATCATCTCACAGAGTTACAACTTTCCTCTCAAGAAGCCTTTCGGTAAGCCTATTCTTGTGGAATTTTCAAAGTGATATTTCGATGCCCATAAACCGCGACGGTGAAAAAGGAAATATCCTCAGATGAAATCTGCAAAGAAGCTTTCTGAGAAACTTCTTAGTGTTCTGTGCATTCATCTCACAGACTTACAGCTTTCTCCTCCAGAAGCCGTTTGCTAAGCCTGTTCTTGTGGAATTTGCAAAGTGCTATTTGGAAGCCCATAGAGGGCTATTTTGATAAAGAAAATATCCTCAGAGAAAAACTGGAATGAAACTTCCTGAGAAACTGCTTTGTGATGTGTGACTTGCATTCACAGAGTTACATCTATATTTCGTGGATCTGTTTAGTAGCGTTATTTTTGTGGACATGAGAACTGAGTTTTCAGATCCCTTTGAAGACTATAGGGCCAAAGGAAATATTCTCCGATAACTAAGAGAAAGAAGCTTTCTCAGAAACTTTTTTGGGTTCTGTGGAATCATCTCAAAGCGTTACAGCTTTCCCCTCAGGAAGCCTTTTGCTAAGCCTCTTCTTGTGGAATTTGCAAAGTGATATTTCGATGCCCGTAGAGGGTTACTGTGAAAAAGGAAATATCCTCAGATGAAATCTGGAAAGAAGCTTTCTGAGAAACTGCTTAGTGTTCTGTTATTTCATCTCACAGAGTTACAGCTTTCCCCTCAAGAAGTCCCTCCCTAAGCCTGTTCTTGTGGAATTTGCAAAGTGATATTTCGATGCCCATAGAGGGCTACGGTGAAAAAGGAAATGTCCTCAGATGAAATCTGGAAAGAAGCTTTCCGAGAAACTGCTTAGTGTTCTCTTCATTCATCTCACAGTGTTACAGCATTCCCCTCAAGAAGGCGTTCGCTAATCCTGTTCTTGTGGAATTTGCAAAGTGATATTTGGAAGCCCATGCAGTGCTATGGTGAAAAAGAAAGTATCCTCAGAGACTAACGGGAAAGAAGCTTTCTGAGAAACTGCATTGTCATGTGTGACGTGCAATTACAGAGTTACATCTCTATTTTGTGGATCTATTTGCTAGCGTTATTTCTTGGAATCTGTGAAATGATATTTCGGATCCCTTTGAAGACTATAGGGCCAAAGGAAATATCCTACACTAACAAAGAGAAAGAAGCTTTCTGAGAAACTTCTTTGTGTTCTGTGAAATCATCTCACAGAGTTACAGCTTTCTACTCAAGAAGCCTTTCGCTAAGCCTGTTCTTGTGGAAATTGCAAAGTGATATTTCGATGCCCATAGAGGTCTACGGTGAAAAAGAAATATCCTCAGATGAAATCTGGAAAGAAGCTTTCTGAGAAACTGCTTAGTGTTCTGATAATTCATCTCACAGAATTACAGCTTCCCCCTCAAGAAGCCGTTCGCTAAGCCTGTTCTTGTGGAAATTGCAAAGTGATATTTGGAAGCCCATAGAGGGCTATGGTGAAAAAGTAAATATCCTCAGAGAAAACTGGAAAGAAGCTCTCTGAGAAACTGCTTTGTGATGTGTGACTTCCACTCACAGACTTACATCTGTATTTCGTGGATCTATTTGCTACCCTTATTTCTGTGGAATCTGAGAACTGACGTTTCGGATCCCTTGGAAGGGTATAGGGCCAAAGGAAATAGCCTCCAATAACAAAAAGAAAGAAACTTTTTGAGAAACTTCCTGGTGTTCTGTGAAATCATGTCACAGAGTTACAGCTTTCCCCTGAAGAAGCCGTTCGCTAAGTCTGTTCTTGTGGAATTTGCAAAGTGATATTTGGAAGCCCATAGAGGGTTATGGTGATAAAGAAAATATCCTTAGAGAAAAACTGGAAAGATGCTTTCTGAGAATCCGCTTTGTGATGTGTGACTTCCACTCACAGTATTACAACTGTATTTCGTGGAACTGTTTGCTAGTCTTATTTCTGTAGAATCTGAGAACTGATATTTCGGATCTATTGGAAGACTCTAGGGCCAAAGGAAATATCCTCCGATAACAAACACAAAGAAGCTTTTTGAGAAACTTCTTAGTGTTCTGTGAAACCATCTCACAGAGTTACAGCTTTCCCCTAAAGAAGCCGTTCACTAAGCCCGTTCTTGTGGAATTTGCAAAGTGACATTTCGATGCCCATAGAGGGTTGCGTTGAAAAAGGAATTATCCTCAGATGAAATCTGGAAAGAAGCTTTTTGAGAAACTGCTTAGTCTTCTGTGAATTCATCTCACAGAGTTACAGCTTGCCCCTCAAGAAGCCTTTCGCTAAGCCTGTACTTGTGGAATTTGCAAAGTCATATTTCGATGCCCATAGGGGGCTACGGTGAAAAAGGAAATATCCTCAGATGAAATCTGGAAAGAAGCTTTCTGAGAAACTTCTTAGTGTTCTGTTAATTCTTCTCACAGAGTTACAGCTTTCCCCTCAAGAAGACGCTCCCTAAGCCTGTTCTTGTGAAATTTGCAAAGTGATATTTGGAAACACTTAGAGGACTATGGTGAAAAAGAAAATATCCTCAGAGAAAAACTGGAAAGAAGCCTTCTGAGAAACTGCTTTGTGATATGTGACTTCCACTCATACAGTTATATCTGTATTTCGTGGATCTGTTTGCTAGCCTTATTTCTGTGGAATCTGAGAACTGATATTTCGCATCCTTTTGAAGACTATAGGGCCAAAGGAAATATCCTCCGATAACAAAGAGAAAGAAGCTTTCTGAGAAACTCCTTTGTGTTCTCTGAAATCATCTGACAGAGTTATAGCGTTCCCCTTAAGAAGCTTTTGGCTAAGCCTGTTCATGTGGAATTTGCAAAGTGATATTTCGATTCCCATAAAGGGCGACGGTGAAAAAGGAAATATCCTCAGATGAAATCTGGAAAGAAGCTTTCTGAGAAATTTCTTAGTGTTCTGTGCATTTACCTCACAGATTACAGCTTTCTCCTCAAGAAGCCATTTGCTAAGCCTGTTCTTGTGGAATTTGCAAAGTCATATTTGGAATCCCATAGGGGGCTATGGTGAAAAAGAAATATCCTCAGAGCAAAACTGGAACGAAGCTTTCTGAGAAACTGCTTTGTGATGGGTGACTTCCACTCACAGAGATACATCTGTAATTCGTGGAACTGATGGGTAGCCTTATTTCTGTGGAATCTGAGAACTGATATTTCGGATCCCTTTGAAGACTATAGGGCCAAAGGAAATATCCTCCGATAACAAAGAGAACGAGGCTTTCTGAGAAACTTCTTTTTGTTCTGTGAAATCTTCTCACAGAGTTACAGCTTTCACCTCAAGAGGCCATTCGCTAAGCCTGTTCCTGTAGAATTTTCAAAGTGATATTTCGATGCCCATAGAGGGCTACGGTGAAAAAGGAAATGTCCTCAGATGAAATATGGAAAGAAGCTTTCCGAGAAACTGCTTACTGTTCTCTTCATTCATCTCACAGAGTTACAGCTTTCCCCTGAAGAAGCCGTTCGCTAAGCCTGTTCTTGTGGAATTTGCAAAGTGATATTTGGAAGCCCATAGAGAGTTATGACGAAAAAGAAAATAATCTCAGAGAATAACTGGAAAGAAGCTTTCTGAAAATCTGCTTTATGATGTGTGACTTCCACTCACAGAGTTACATCTGTATGTCGTGGATCTGTTTGCTAGCCTTATTTCTGTGGAATCTGAGAACTGATATTTCGTATCCCTTTGAAGGCTATAGGGCCAAAGGAAATATCCTCCGATAACAAAGAGAAAGAAGCTTTCTGAGAAACTTCTTTGTGTTCTGTGAAATCATCTCACAGAGTTACAACTTTCCTCTCAAGAAGCCTTTCGGTAAGCCTATTCTTGTGGAATTTTCAAAGTGATATTTCGATGCCCATAAACCGCGACGGTGAAAAAGGAAATATCCTCAGATGAAATCTGCAAAGAAGCTTTCTGAGAAACTTCTTAGTGTTCTGTGCATTCATCTCACAGACTTACAGCTTTCTCCTCCAGAAGCCGTTTGCTAAGCCTGTTCTTGTGGAATTTGCAAAGTGCTATTTGGAAGCCCATAGAGGGCTATTTTGATAAAGAAAATATCCTCAGAGAAAAACTGGAATGAAACTTCCTGAGAAACTGCTTTGTGATGTGTGACTTGCATTCACAGAGTTACATCTATATTTCGTGGATCTGTTTAGTAGCGTTATTTTTGTGGACATGAGAACTGAGTTTTCAGATCCCTTTGAAGACTATAGGGCCAAAGGAAATATTCTCCGATAACTAAGAGAAAGAAGCTTTCTCAGAAACTTTTTTGGGTTCTGTGGAATCATCTCAAAGCGTTACAGCTTTCCCCTCAGGAAGCCTTTTGCTAAGCCTCTTCTTGTGGAATTTGCAAAGTGATATTTCGATGCCCGTAGAGGGTTACTGTGAAAAAGGAAATATCCTCAGATGAAATCTGGAAAGAAGCTTTCTGAGAAACTGCTTAGTGTTCTGTTATTTCATCTCACAGAGTTACAGCTTTCCCCTCAAGAAGTCCCTCCCTAAGCCTGTTCTTGTGGAATTTGCAAAGTGATATTTCGATGCCCATAGAGGGCTACGGTGAAAAAGGAAATGTCCTCAGATGAAATCTGGAAAGAAGCTTTCCGAGAAACTGCTTAGTGTTCTCTTCATTCATCTCACAGTGTTACAGCATTCCCCTCAAGAAGGCGTTCGCTAATCCTGTTCTTGTGGAATTTGCAAAGTGATATTTGGAAGCCCATGCAGTGCTATGGTGAAAAAGAAAGTATCCTCAGAGACTAACGGGAAAGAAGCTTTCTGAGAAACTGCATTGTCATGTGTGACTTGCAATTACAGAGTTACATCTCTATTTTGTGGATCTATTTGCTAGCGTTATTTCTTGGAATCTGTGAAATGATATTTCGGATCCCTTTGAAGACTATAGGGCCAAAGGAAATATCCTACACTAACAAAGAGAAAGAAGCTTTCTGAGAAACTTCTTTGTGTTCTGTGAAATCATCTCACAGAGTTACAGCTTTCTACTCAAGAAGCCTTTCGCTAAGCCTGTTCTTGTGGAAATTGCAAAGTGATATTTCGATGCCCATAGAGGTCTACGGTGAAAAAGAAATATCCTCAGATGAAATCTGGAAAGAAGCTTTCTGAGAAACTGCTTAGTGTTCTGATAATTCATCTCACAGAATTACAACTTCGCCCTCAAGAAGCCGTTCGCTAAGCCTGTTCTTGTGGAAATTGCAAAGTGATATTTGGAAGCCCATAGAGGGCTATGGTGAAAAAGTAAATATCCTCAGAGAAAACTGGAAAGAAGCTCTCTGAGAAACTGCTTTGTGATGTGTGACTTCCACTCACAGAGTTACATCTGTATTTCGTGGATCTATTTGCTACCCTTATTTCTGTGGAATCTGAGAACTGACGTTTCGGATCCCTTGGAAGGGTATAGGGCCAAAGGAAATAGCCTCCAATAACAAAGAGAAAGAAGCTTTTTGAGAAACTTCCTGGTGTTCTGTGAAATCATCTCACAGAGTTACAGCTTTCCCCTCAAAAAGCCGTTGGGTAAGCCTGTTCTTGTGGAATTTGCAAAGTGATATTTGGAAGCCCATAGAAGGCTATGGTGAAAAAGAAAATGTCCTCAGAGAAAAACTAGAAAGAAGCTTTCTGAGAAACTGCTTTGTGATGTGTGACTTCCACTCACAGAGTTACATCTGTATTTTGTGGATCTGTTTGCTAGCCTTATATCTGTGGAATCTGAGAACTGAGATTTCGGATCCCTTTGAAGAGTATAGGGCCAAAGTAAATATCCTCCGATAACAAAGAGAAAGATGCTTTCTGAGAAACTTCTTTGTGTTCTGTGAAATCATCTCACAGAGTTACAGCATTCCCCTCAAGAAGGCGTTCACTAATCCTGTTCTTGTGGAATTTGCAAAGTGATATTTGAAAGCCCATAGAGGTCTACGGTGAAAAAGTAAATATCATCAGAGAAAAACTGGAAAGAAGCTCTCTGAGAAACTGCTTTGTGGTGTGTGACTTCCACTCACAGAGTTACATCTGTATTTCGTGGATCTATTTGCTAACCTTATTTCTGTGGAATCTGAGAGCTGACGTTTCGGATCCCTTGGAACAGTATAGGGCCAAAGGAAATAGCCTCCAATAACAAAGAGAATGAAGCTTTTTGAGAAACTTCCTGGGGTTCTGTGAAATCATCTCACAGAGTTACAGCTTTCCCCTGAAGAAGCCGTTCGCTAAGTCTGTTCTTGTGGAATTTGCAAAGTGATACTTGGAAGCCCATAGAGAGTTATGGTGATAAAGAAAATATCCTTAGAGAAAAACTGGAAAGATGCTTTCTGAGAATCCGCTTTGTGATGTGTGACTTCCACTCACAGAGTTACATCTGTATTTCGTGGAACTGTTTGCTAGGCTTATTTCTGTAGAATCTGAGAACTGATATTTCGGTTCCATTGGAAGACTCTAGGGCCAAAGGAAATATCCTCCGATAACAAAACACAAAGAAGCTTTTCGAGAAACTTCTTAGTGTTCTGTGAAACCGTCTCAGAGAGTTACAGCTTTCCCCTCAGGAAGCCGTTCACTAAGCCCGTTCTTGTGGAATTTGCAAAGTGACATTTCGATGCCCATAGAGGGTTGCGTTGAAAAAGGAATTATCCTCAGATGAAATCTGGAAAGAAGCTTTTTGAGAAACTGCTTAGTCTTCTGTGAATTCATCTCACAGAGTTACAGCTTGCCCCTCAAGAAGTCTTTCGCTAAGCCTGTTCTTGTGGAATTTGCAAAGTCATATTTCGATGCCCATAGGGGGCTACGGTGAAAAAGGAATAACCTCAGATGAAATCTGGAAAGAAGCTTTCTGAGAAACTTCTTAGTGTTCTGTTAATTCTTCTCACAGAGTTACAGCTTTCCCCTCAAGAAGACGCTCCCTAAGCCTGTTCTTGTGGAATTTGCAAAATGATATTTGGAAACCCTTAGAGGGCTATGGTGAAAAAGAAAATATCAACTGCTATGTGATATGTGACTTCCACTCATACAGTTTTATCTGTATTTGGTGGATCTGTTTGCTAGCCTTATTTCTGTGGAATCTGAGAACTTATATTTCGCATCCTTTTGAAGACTATAGGGCCAAAGGAAATATCCTCCGATAACAAAGAGAAAGATGCTTTCTGAGAAATTTCTTTGTGTTCTCTGAAATCATCCCACAGAGTTATAGCGTTCCCCTTAAGAAGCTTTTCGCTAAGCCTGTTCATGTGGAATTTGCAAAGTCGTATTTCGATTCCCATAAAGGGCGACGGTGAAAAAGGAAATATCCTCAGATGAAATCTGGAAAGAAGCTTTCTGAGAAACTTCTTAGTGTTCTGTGAATTCATCTCACAGAATTACAGCTTTCTCCTCAAGAAGCCATTTGCTAAGCCTGTTCTTGTGGAATTTGCAAAGTCATATTTGGAAGCCCATAGAGGGCTATGGTGTAAAAGAAAATATCCTCAGAGCAAAACTGGAACGAAGCTTTCTGAGAAACTGCTTTGTGATGGGTGACTTCCACTCACAGAGACACATCTGTATTTCGTGGATCTGATTGGTAACCTTATTTCTGTGGAATCTGAGAGCTGATATTTCGGATCCCTTTGAAGACTATAGGGCCAAAGGAAATATCCTCCGATAACAAAGAGAACGAAGCTTTCTGAGAAACTTCTTTTTGTTCTGTGAAATCTTCTCACAGAGATACTGCTTTCACCTCAAGAGCCCCTTCGGTAAGCCTGTTCTTGTAGAATTTTCAAAGTGATATTTCGATGCCCATAGAGGGCCACGGTGAAAAAGGAAATATCCTCAGAGGAAATATGGAAAGAAGCTTTTCGAGAAACTGCTTAGTGTTCTCTTCATTCATCTCACAGAGTTACAGCTTTCCCCTGAAGAAGCCGTTCGCTAAGCCTGTTCTTGTGGAATTTGCAAAGTGATATTTGGAAGCCCATAGAGGGTTATGACGAAAAAGAAAATATCTTCAGAGTATAACTGGAAAGAAGCTTTCTGAAAATCTGCTTTGTGATGTGTGACTTCCACTCACAGAGTTACATCTGTATGTCGTGGATCTGTTTGCTAGCCTTATTTCTGTGGAATCTGAGAACTGATATTTCGTATCCCTTTAAAGGCTATAGGGCCAAAGGAAATATCCTCCGATAACAAAGAGAAAGAAGCTTTCTGAGAAACTTCTTTGTGTTCTGTGAAATCATCTCACAGAGTTACAACTTTCCCCGCAAGAAGCCTTTCGGTAAGCCTATTCTTGTGGAATTTTCAAAGTGATATTTCGATGCCCATAAACCGCGACGGTGAAAAAGGAAATATCCTCAGATGAAATCTGCAAAGAAGCTTTCTGAGAAACTTCTTAGTGTTCTGTGCATTCATCTCACAGACTTACAGCTTTCTCCTCCAGAAGCCGTTTGCTAAGCCTGTTCTTGTGGAATTTGCAAAGTGCTATTTGGAAGCCCATAGAGGGCTATTGTGATAAAGAAAATATCCTCAGAGAAAAACTGGAAATAAACTTCCTGAGAAACTGCTTTGTGATGTGTGACTTGCATTCACAGAGTTACATCCATATTTCGTGGATCTGTTTAGTAGCGTTATTTTTGTGGATCTGAGAACTGAGTTTTCAGATCCCTTTGAAGACTATAGGACCAAAGGAAATATTCTCCGATAACTAAGAGAAAGAAGCTTTCTCAGAAACTTTTTTGTGTTCTGTGGAATAATCTCACAGAGTTACAGCTTTCACCTCAAGAAGCCTTTTGCTAAGCCTCTTCTTGTGGAATTTGCAAAGTGATATTTCGATGCCCGTAGAGGGTTACTGTGAAAAAGGAAATACCCTCAGATGAAATCTGGAAAGAAGCTTTCTGAGAAACTGCTTAGTGTTCTGTTATTTCATCTCACAGAGTTACAGCTTCCCCCTCAAGAAGTCCCTCCCTAAGCCTGTTCTTGTGGAATTTGCAAAGTGATATTTCGATGCCCATAGAGGGCTACGGTGAAAAAGGAAATGTCCTCAGATGAAATCTGGAAAGAAGCTTTCCGAGAAACTGCTTAGTGGTCTCTTCATTCATATCACAGAGTTACAGCTTTCCCCTCAAGAAGCCGTTCGCTAAGCCTGTTCTTGTGGAATTTACAAAGTGATATTTGGAAGTCCATAGAGGGCTATGGTGAAAAAGAAAATATCCTCAGAGAAAAACTGGAAAGAAAACTTCTGAGAAACTGCTTTGTGATGTGTGACTTCCACTCACAGAGTTACATCTGTATTTCGTGGATCCGTTTCCTAAACTTATTTCTGTGGAATCTGAGGACAGATATTTCGGATCCCTTTGAAGACTATAGGGCCAAGGGAAATATCCTCTGTTAACAAAGAGAAAGAAGCTTTCTGAGAAACTTCTTTGTGTTGTGTGAAATCAAATCACAGAGTTACAGCTTTCCCCTCAAGAAGCCTTTCGCTAAGCCTGTGCTTGTGGAACTTGCAAAGTGATATTACGATGCCCATAGAGGGCTACGGTGAAAAAGGAAATATCCTCAGTTGAAATCTGCAAAGAAGCTTTCTGAGAAACTGTTTAGTGTTCTGTGAAATCATCTCACAGATTTACAACTTTCCCCTCAAGAAGCCGTTCGCTAAGCCTGTTCTTGTGGAATTTGCAAAGTGATATTTGGAAGCCCATAGAGGGCTATGGTGAAAAAGTAAATATCCTCAGAGAAAAACTGGAAAGAAGCTCTCTGAGAAACTGCTTTGTGATGTGTGACTTCCACTCACAGAGTTACATCTGTATTTCGTGCATCCATTTGCTACCCTTATTTCTGTGGAATCTGAGAACTGACGTTTCCGATCCCTTGGAACAGTATAGGGCCAAAGGAAATAGCCTCCAATAACAAAAAGAAAGAAACTTTTTGAGAAACTTCCTGGTGTTCTGTGAAATCATGTCACAGAGTTACAGCTTTCCCCTGAAGAAGCCGTTCGCTAAGTCTGTTCTTGTGGAATTTGCAAAGTGATATTTGGAAGCCCATAGAGGGTTATGGTGATAAAGAAAATATCCTTAGAGAAAAACTGGAAAGATGCTTTCTGAGAATCCGCTTTGTGATGTGTGACTTCCACTCACAGTATTACAACTGTATTTCGTGGAACTGTTTGCTAGTCTTATTTCTGTAGAATCTGAGAACTGATATTTCGGATCTATTGGAAGACTCTAGGGCCAAAGGAAATATCCTCCGATAACAAACACAAAGAAGCTTTTTGAGAAACTTCTTAGTGTTCTGTGAAACCATCTCACAGAGTTACAGCTTTCCCCTAAAGAAGCCGTTCACTAAGCCCGTTCTTGTGGAATTTGCAAAGTGACATTTCGATGCCCATAGAGGGTTGCGTTGAAAAAGGAATTATCCTCAGATGAAATCTGGAAAGAAGCTTTTTGAGAAACTGCTTAGTCTTCTGTGAATTCATCTCACAGAGTTACAGCTTGCCCCTCAAGAAGCCTTTCGCTAAGCCTGTACTTGTGGAATTTGCAAAGTCATATTTCGATGCCCATAGGGGGCTACGGTGAAAAAGGAAATATCCTCAGATGAAATCTGGAAAGAAGCTTTCTGAGAAACTTCTTAGTGTTCTGTTAATTCTTCTCACAGAGTTACAGCTTTCCCCTCAAGAAGACGCTCCCTAAGCCTGTTCTTGTGAAATTTGCAAAGTGATATTTGGAAACACTTAGAGGACTATGGTGAAAAAGAAAATATCCTCAGAGAAAAACTGGAAAGAAGCCTTCTGAGAAACTGCTTTGTGATATGTGACTTCCACTCATACAGTTATATCTGTATTTCGTGGATCTGTTTGCTAGCCTTATTTCTGTGGAATCTGAGAACTGATATTTCGCATCCTTTTGAAGACTATAGGGCCAAAGGAAATATCCTCCGATAACAAAGAGAAAGAAGCTTTCTGAGAAACTCCTTTGTGTTCTCTGAAATCATCTGACAGAGTTATAGCGTTCCCCTTAAGAAGCTTTTGGCTAAGCCTGTTCATGTGGAATTTGCAAAGTGATATTTCGATTCCCATAAAGGGCGACGGTGAAAAAGGAAATATCCTCAGATGAAATCTGGAAAGAAGCTTTCTGAGAAATTTCTTAGTGTTCTGTGCATTTACCTCACAGATTACAGCTTTCTCCTCAAGAAGCCATTTGCTAAGCCTGTTCTTGTGGAATTTGCAAAGTCATATTTGGAATCCCATAGGGGGCTATGGTGAAAAAGAAAATATCCTCAGAGCAAAACTGGAACGAAGCTTTCTGAGAAACTGCTTTGTGATGGGTGACTTCCACTCACAGAGATACATCTGTAATTCGTGGAACTGATGGGTAGCCTTATTTCTGTGGAATCTGAGAACTGATATTTCGGATCCCTTTGAAGACTATAGGGCCAAAGGAAATATCCTCCGATAACAAAGAGAACGAGGCTTTCTGAGAAACTTCTTTTTGTTCTGTGAAATCTTCTCACAGAGTTACAGCTTTCACCTCAAGAGGCCATTCGCTAAGCCTGTTCCTGTAGAATTTTCAAAGTGATATTTCGATGCCCATAGAGGGCTACGGTGAAAAAGGAAATGTCCTCAGATGAAATATGGAAAGAAGCTTTCCGAGAAACTGCTTACTGTTCTCTTCATTCATCTCACAGAGTTACAGCTTTCCCCTGAAGAAGCCGTTCGCTAAGCCTGTTCTTGTGGAATTTGCAAAGTGATATTTGGAAGCCCATAGAGAGTTATGACGAAAAAGAAAATAATCTCAGAGAATAACTGGAAAGAAGCTTTCTGAAAATCTGCTTTATGATGTGTGACTTCCACTCACAGAGTTACATCTGTATGTCGTGGATCTGTTTGCTAGCCTTATTTCTGTGGAATCTGAGAACTGATATTTCGTATCCCTTTGAAGGCTATAGGGCCAAAGGAAATATCCTCCGATAACAAAGAGAAAGAAGCTTTCTGAGAAACTTCTTTGTGTTCTGTGAAATCATCTCACAGAGTTACAACTTTCCTCTCAAGAAGCCTTTCGGTAAGCCTATTCTTGTGGAATTTTCAAAGTGATATTTCGATGCCCATAAACCGCGACGGTGAAAAAGGAAATATCCTCAGATGAAATCTGCAAAGAAGCTTTCTGAGAAACTTCTTAGTGTTCTGTGCATTCATCTCACAGACTTACAGCTTTCTCCTCCAGAAGCCGTTTGCTAAGCCTGTTCTTGTGGAATTTGCAAAGTGCTATTTGGAAGCCCATAGAGGGCTATTGTGATAAAGAAAATATCCTCAGAGAAAAACTGGAATGAAACTTCCTGAGAAACTGCTTTGTGATGTGTGACTTGCATTCACAGAGTTACATCTATATTTCGTGGATCTGTTTAGTAGCGTTATTTTTGTGGACATGAGAACTGAGTTTTCAGATCCCTTTGAAGACTATAGGGCCAAAGGAAATATTCTCCGATAACTAAGAGAAAGAAGCTTTCTCAGAAACTTTTTTGGGTTCTGTGGAATCATCTCAAAGCGTTACAGCTTTCCCCTCAGGAAGCCTTTTGCTAAGCCTCTTCTTGTGGAATTTGCAAAGTGATATTTCGATGCCCGTAGAGGGTTACTGTGAAAAAGGAAATATCCTCAGATGAAATCTGGAAAGAAGCTTTCTGAGAAACTGCTTAGTGTTCTGTTATTTCATCTCACAGAGTTACAGCTTTCCCCTCAAGAAGTCCCTCCCTAAGCCTGTTCTTGTGGAATTTGCAAAGTGATATTTCGATGCCCATAGAGGGCTACGGTGAAAAAGGAAATGTCCTCAGATGAAATCTGGAAAGAAGCTTTCCGAGAAACTGCTTAGTGTTCTCTTCATTCATCTCACAGTGTTACAGCATTCCCCTCAAGAAGGCGTTCGCTAATCCTGTTCTTGTGGAATTTGCAAAGTGATATTTGGAAGCCCATGCAGTGCTATGGTGAAAAAGAAAGTATCCTCAGAGACTAACGGGAAAGAAGCTTTCTGAGAAACTGCATTGTCATGTGTGACTTGCAATTACAGAGTTACATCTCTATTTTGTGGATCTATTTGCTAGCGTTATTTCTTGGAATCTGTGAAATGATATTTCGGATCCCTTTGAAGACTATAGGGCCAAAGGAAATATCCTACACTAACAAAGAGAAAGAAGCTTTCTGAGAAACTTCTTTGTGTTCTGTGAAATCATCTCACAGAGTTACAGCTTTCTACTCAAGAAGCCTTTCGCTAAGCCTGTTCTTGTGGAAATTGCAAAGTGATATTTCGATGCCCATAGAGGTCTACGGTGAAAAAGAAATATCCTCAGATGAAATCTGGAAAGAAGCTTTCTGAGAAACTGCTTAGTGTTCTGATAATTCATCTCACAGAATTACAACTTCGCCCTCAAGAAGCCGTTCGCTAAGCCTGTTCTTGTGGAAATTGCAAAGTGATATTTGGAAGCCCATAGAGGGCTATGGTGAAAAAGTAAATATCCTCAGAGAAAACTGGAAAGAAGCTCTCTGAGAAACTGCTTTGTGATGTGTGACTTCCACTCACAGAGTTACATCTGTATTTCGTGGATCTATTTGCTACCCTTATTTCTGTGGAATCTGAGAACTGACGTTTCGGATCCCTTGGAAGGGTATAGGGCCAAAGGAAATAGCCTCCAATAACAAAGAGAAAGAAGCTTTTTGAGAAACTTCCTGGTGTTCTGTGAAATCATCTCACAGAGTTACAGCTTTCCCCTCAAAAAGCCGTTGGGTAAGCCTGTTCTTGTGGAATTTGCAAAGTGATATTTGGAAGCCCATAGAAGGCTATGGTGAAAAAGAAAATGTCCTCAGAGAAAAACTAGAAAGAAGCTTTCTGAGAAACTGCTTTGTGATGTGTGACTTCCACTCACAGAGTTACATCTGTATTTTGTGGATCTGTTTGCTAGCCTTATATCTGTGGAATCTGAGAACTGAGATTTCGGATCCCTTTGAAGAGTATAGGGCCAAAGTAAATATCCTCCGATAACAAAGAGAAAGATGCTTTCTGAGAAACTTCTTTGTGTTCTGTGAAATCATCTCACAGAGTTACAGCATTCCCCTCAAGAAGGCGTTCACTAATCCTGTTCTTGTGGAATTTGCAAAGTGATATTTGAAAGCCCATAGAGGTCTACGGTGAAAAAGTAAATATCATCAGAGAAAAACTGGAAAGAAGCTCTCTGAGAAACTGCTTTGTGGTGTGTGACTTCCACTCACAGAGTTACATCTGTATTTCGTGGATCTATTTGCTAACCTTATTTCTGTGGAATCTGAGAGCTGACGTTTCGGATCCCTTGGAACAGTATAGGGCCAAAGGAAATAGCCTCCAATAACAAAGAGAATGAAGCTTTTTGAGAAACTTCCTGGGGTTCTGTGAAATCATCTCACAGAGTTACAGCTTTCCCCTGAAGAAGCCGTTCGCTAAGTCTGTTCTTGTGGAATTTGCAAAGTGATACTTGGAAGCCCATAGAGAGTTATGGTGATAAAGAAAATATCCTTAGAGAAAAACTGGAAAGATGCTTTCTGAGAATCCGCTTTGTGATGTGTGACTTCCACTCACAGAGTTACATCTGTATTTCGTGGAACTGTTTGCTAGGCTTATTTCTGTAGAATCTGAGAACTGATATTTCGGTTCCATTGGAAGACTCTAGGGCCAAAGGAAATATCCTCCGATAACAAAACACAAAGAAGCTTTTCGAGAAACTTCTTAGTGTTCTGTGAAACCGTCTCAGAGAGTTACAGCTTTCCCCTCAGGAAGCCGTTCACTAAGCCCGTTCTTGTGGAATTTGCAAAGTGACATTTCGATGCCCATAGAGGGTTGCGTTGAAAAAGGAATTATCCTCAGATGAAATCTGGAAAGAAGCTTTTTGAGAAACTGCTTAGTCTTCTGTGAATTCATCTCACAGAGTTACAGCTTGCCCCTCAAGAAGTCTTTCGCTAAGCCTGTTCTTGTGGAATTTGCAAAGTCATATTTCGATGCCCATAGGGGGCTATGGTGAAAAAGGAATAACCTCAGATGAAATCTGGAAAGAAGCTTTCTGAGAAACTTCTTAGTGTTCTGTTAATTCTTCTCACAGAGTTACAGCTTTCCCCTCAAGAAGACGCTCCCTAAGCCTGTTCTTGTGAAATTTGCAAAGTGATATTTGGAAACACTTAGAGGACTATGGTGAAAAAGAAAATATCCTCAGAGAAAAACTGGAAAGAAGCCTTCTGAGAAACTGCTTTGTGATATGTGACTTCCACTCATACAGTTATATCTGTATTTCGTGGATCTGTTTGCTAGCCTTATTTCTGTGGAATCTGAGAACTGATATTTCGCATCCTTTTGAAGACTATAGGGCCAAAGGAAATATCCTCCGATAACAAAGAGAAAGAAGCTTTCTGAGAAACTCCTTTGTGTTCTCTGAAATCATCTGACAGAGTTATAGCGTTCCCCTTAAGAAGCTTTTGGCTAAGCCTGTTCATGTGGAATTTGCAAAGTGATATTTCGATTCCCATAAAGGGCGACGGTGAAAAAGGAAATATCCTCAGATGAAATCTGGAAAGAAGCTTTCTGAGAAATTTCTTAGTGTTCTGTGCATTTACCTCACAGATTACAGCTTTCTCCTCAAGAAGCCATTTGCTAAGCCTGTTCTTGTGGAATTTGCAAAGTCATATTTGGAATCCCATAGGGGGCTATGGTGAAAAAGAAAATATCCTCAGAGCAAAACTGGAACGAAGCTTTCTGAGAAACTGCTTTGTGATGGGTGACTTCCACTCACAGAGATACATCTGTAATTCGTGGAACTGATGGGTAGCCTTATTTCTGTGGAATCTGAGAACTGATATTTCGGATCCCTTTGAAGACTATAGGGCCAAAGGAAATATCCTCCGATAACAAAGAGAACGAGGCTTTCTGAGAAACTTCTTTTTGTTCTGTGAAATCTTCTCACAGAGTTACAGCTTTCACCTCAAGAGGCCATTCGCTAAGCCTGTTCCTGTAGAATTTTCAAAGTGATATTTCGATGCCCATAGAGGGCTACGGTGAAAAAGGAAATGTCCTCAGATGAAATATGGAAAGAAGCTTTCCGAGAAACTGCTTACTGTTCTCTTCATTCATCTCACAGAGTTACAGCTTTCCCCTGAAGAAGCCGTTCGCTAAGCCTGTTCTTGTGGAATTTGCAAAGTGATATTTGGAAGCCCATAGAGAGTTATGACGAAAAAGAAAATAATCTCAGAGAATAACTGGAAAGAAGCTTTCTGAAAATCTGCTTTATGATGTGTGACTTCCACTCACAGAGTTACATCTGTATGTCGTGGATCTGTTTGCTAGCCTTATTTCTGTGGAATCTGAGAACTGATATTTCGTATCCCTTTGAAGGCTATAGGGCCAAAGGAAATATCCTCCGATAACAAAGAGAAAGAAGCTTTCTGAGAAACTTCTTTGTGTTCTGTGAAATCATCTCACAGAGTTACAACTTTCCTCTCAAGAAGCCTTTCGGTAAGCCTATTCTTGTGGAATTTTCAAAGTGATATTTCGATGCCCATAAACCGCGACGGTGAAAAAGGAAATATCCTCAGATGAAATCTGCAAAGAAGCTTTCTGAGAAACTTCTTAGTGTTCTGTGCATTCATCTCACAGACTTACAGCTTTCTCCTCCAGAAGCCGTTTGCTAAGCCTGTTCTTGTGGAATTTGCAAAGTGCTATTTGGAAGCCCATAGAGGGCTATTGTGATAAAGAAAATATCCTCAGAGAAAAACTGGAATGAAACTTCCTGAGAAACTGCTTTGTGATGTGTGACTTGCATTCACAGAGTTACATCTATATTTCGTGGATCTGTTTAGTAGCGTTATTTTTGTGGACATGAGAACTGAGTTTTCAGATCCCTTTGAAGACTATAGGGCCAAAGGAAATATTCTCCGATAACTAAGAGAAAGAAGCTTTCTCAGAAACTTTTTTGGGTTCTGTGGAATCATCTCAAAGCGTTACAGCTTTCCCCTCAGGAAGCCTTTTGCTAAGCCTCTTCTTGTGGAATTTGCAAAGTGATATTTCGATGCCCGTAGAGGGTTACTGTGAAAAAGGAAATATCCTCAGATGAAATCTGGAAAGAAGCTTTCTGAGAAACTGCTTAGTGTTCTGTTATTTCATCTCACAGAGTTACAGCTTTCCCCTCAAGAAGTCCCTCCCTAAGCCTGTTCTTGTGGAATTTGCAAAGTGATATTTCGATGCCCATAGAGGGCTACGGTGAAAAAGGAAATGTCCTCAGATGAAATCTGGAAAGAAGCTTTCCGAGAAACTGCTTAGTGTTCTCTTCATTCATCTCACAGTGTTACAGCATTCCCCTCAAGAAGGCGTTCGCTAATCCTGTTCTTGTGGAATTTGCAAAGTGATATTTGGAAGCCCATGCAGTGCTATGGTGAAAAAGAAAGTATCCTCAGAGACTAACGGGAAAGAAGCTTTCTGAGAAACTGCATTGTCATGTGTGACTTGCAATTACAGAGTTACATCTCTATTTTGTGGATCTATTTGCTAGCGTTATTTCTTGGAATCTGTGAAATGATATTTCGGATCCCTTTGAAGACTATAGGGCCAAAGGAAATATCCTACACTAACAAAGAGAAAGAAGCTTTCTGAGAAACTTCTTTGTGTTCTGTGAAATCATCTCACAGAGTTACAGCTTTCTACTCAAGAAGCCTTTCGCTAAGCCTGTTCTTGTGGAAATTGCAAAGTGATATTTCGATGCCCATAGAGGTCTACGGTGAAAAAGAAATATCCTCAGATGAAATCTGGAAAGAAGCTTTCTGAGAAACTGCTTAGTGTTCTGATAATTCATCTCACAGAATTACAACTTCGCCCTCAAGAAGCCGTTCGCTAAGCCTGTTCTTGTGGAAATTGCAAAGTGATATTTGGAAGCCCATAGAGGGCTATGGTGAAAAAGTAAATATCCTCAGAGAAAACTGGAAAGAAGCTCTCTGAGAAACTGCTTTGTGATGTGTGACTTCCACTCACAGAGTTACATCTGTATTTCGTGGATCTATTTGCTACCCTTATTTCTGTGGAATCTGAGAACTGACGTTTCGGATCCCTTGGAAGGGTATAGGGCCAAAGGAAATAGCCTCCAATAACAAAGAGAAAGAAGCTTTTTGAGAAACTTCCTGGTGTTCTGTGAAATCATCTCACAGAGTTACAGCTTTCCCCTCAAAAAGCCGTTGGGTAAGCCTGTTCTTGTGGAATTTGCAAAGTGATATTTGGAAGCCCATAGAAGGCTATGGTGAAAAAGAAAATGTCCTCAGAGAAAAACTAGAAAGAAGCTTTCTGAGAAACTGCTTTGTGATGTGTGACTTCCACTCACAGAGTTACATCTGTATTTTGTGGATCTGTTTGCTAGCCTTATATCTGTGGAATCTGAGAACTGAGATTTCGGATCCCTTTGAAGAGTATAGGGCCAAAGTAAATATCCTCCGATAACAAAGAGAAAGATGCTTTCTGAGAAACTTCTTTGTGTTCTGTGAAATCATCTCACAGAGTTACAGCATTCCCCTCAAGAAGGCGTTCACTAATCCTGTTCTTGTGGAATTTGCAAAGTGATATTTGAAAGCCCATAGAGGTCTACGGTGAAAAAGTAAATATCATCAGAGAAAAACTGGAAAGAAGCTCTCTGAGAAACTGCTTTGTGGTGTGTGACTTCCACTCACAGAGTTACATCTGTATTTCGTGGATCTATTTGCTAACCTTATTTCTGTGGAATCTGAGAGCTGACGTTTCGGATCCCTTGGAACAGTATAGGGCCAAAGGAAATAGCCTCCAATAACAAAGAGAATGAAGCTTTTTGAGAAACTTCCTGGGGTTCTGTGAAATCATCTCACAGAGTTACAGCTTTCCCCTGAAGAAGCCGTTCGCTAAGTCTGTTCTTGTGGAATTTGCAAAGTGATACTTGGAAGCCCATAGAGAGTTATGGTGATAAAGAAAATATCCTTAGAGAAAAACTGGAAAGATGCTTTCTGAGAATCCGCTTTGTGATGTGTGACTTCCACTCACAGAGTTACATCTGTATTTCGTGGAACTGTTTGCTAGGCTTATTTCTGTAGAATCTGAGAACTGATATTTCGGTTCCATTGGAAGACTCTAGGGCCAAAGGAAATATCCTCCGATAACAAAACACAAAGAAGCTTTTCGAGAAACTTCTTAGTGTTCTGTGAAACCGTCTCAGAGAGTTACAGCTTTCCCCTCAGGAAGCCGTTCACTAAGCCCGTTCTTGTGGAATTTGCAAAGTGACATTTCGATGCCCATAGAGGGTTGCGTTGAAAAAGGAATTATCCTCAGATGAAATCTGGAAAGAAGCTTTTTGAGAAACTGCTTAGTCTTCTGTGAATTCATCTCACAGAGTTACAGCTTGCCCCTCAAGAAGTCTTTCGCTAAGCCTGTTCTTGTGGAATTTGCAAAGTCATATTTCGATGCCCATAGGGGGCTACGGTGAAAAAGGAATAACCTCAGATGAAATCTGGAAAGAAGCTTTCTGAGAAACTTCTTAGTGTTCTGTTAATTCTTCTCACAGAGTTACAGCTTTCCCCTCAAGAAGACGCTCCCTAAGCCTGTTCTTGTGGAATTTGCAAAATGATATTTGGAAACCCTTAGAGGGCTATGGTGAAAAAGAAAATATCAACTGCTATGTGATATGTGACTTCCACTCATACAGTTTTATCTGTATTTGGTGGATCTGTTTGCTAGCCTTATTTCTGTGGAATCTGAGAACTTATATTTCGCATCCTTTTGAAGACTATAGGGCCAAAGGAAATATCCTCCGATAACAAAGAGAAAGATGCTTTCTGAGAAATTTCTTTGTGTTCTCTGAAATCATCCCACAGAGTTATAGCGTTCCCCTTAAGAAGCTTTTCGCTAAGCCTGTTCATGTGGAATTTGCAAAGTCGTATTTCGATTCCCATAAAGGGCGACGGTGAAAAAGGAAATATCCTCAGATGAAATCTGGAAAGAAGCTTTCTGAGAAACTTCTTAGTGTTCTGTGAATTCATCTCACAGAATTACAGCTTTCTCCTCAAGAAGCCATTTGCTAAGCCTGTTCTTGTGGAATTTGCAAAGTCATATTTGGAAGCCCATAGAGGGCTATGGTGTAAAAGAAAATATCCTCAGAGCAAAACTGGAACGAAGCTTTCTGAGAAACTGCTTTGTGATGGGTGACTTCCACTCACAGAGACACATCTGTATTTCGTGGATCTGATTGGTAACCTTATTTCTGTGGAATCTGAGAGCTGATATTTCGGATCCCTTTGAAGACTATAGGGCCAAAGGAAATATCCTCCGATAACAAAGAGAACGAAGCTTTCTGAGAAACTTCTTTTTGTTCTGTGAAATCTTCTCACAGAGATACTGCTTTCACCTCAAGAGCCCCTTCGGTAAGCCTGTTCTTGTAGAATTTTCAAAGTGATATTTCGATGCCCACAGAGGGCCACGGTGAAAAAGGAAATATCCTCAGAGGAAATATGGAAAGAAGCTTTTCGAGAAACTGCTTAGTGTTCTCTTCATTCATCTCACAGAGTTACAGCTTTCCCCTGAAGAAGCCGTTCGCTAAGCCTGTTCTTGTGGAATTTGCAAAGTGATATTTGGAAGCCCATAGAGGGTTATGACGAAAAAGAAAATATCTTCAGAGTATAACTGGAAAGAAGCTTTCTGAAAATCTGCTTTGTGATGTGTGACTTCCACTCACAGAGTTACATCTGTATGTCGTGGATCTGTTTGCTAGCCTTATTTCTGTGGAATCTGAGAACTGATATTTCGTATCCCTTTAAAGGCTATAGGGCCAAAGGAAATATCCTCCGATAACAAAGAGAAAGAAGCTTTCTGAGAAACTTCTTTGTGTTCTGTGAAATCATCTCACAGAGTTACAACTTTCCCCGCAAGAAGCCTTTCGGTAAGCCTATTCTTGTGGAATTTTCAAAGTGATATTTCGATGCCCATAAACCGCGACGGTGAAAAAGGAAATATCCTCAGATGAAATCTGCAAAGAAGCTTTCTGAGAAACTTCTTAGTGTTCTGTGCATTCATCTCACAGACTTACAGCTTTCTCCTCCAGAAGCCGTTTGCTAAGCCTGTTCTTGTGGAATTTGCAAAGTGCTATTTGGAAGCCCATAGAGGGCTATTGTGATAAAGAAAATATCCTCAGAGAAAAACTGGAAATAAACTTCCTGAGAAACTGCTTTGTGATGTGTGACTTGCATTCACAGAGTTACATCCATATTTCGTGGATCTGTTTAGTAGCGTTATTTTTGTGGATCTGAGAACTGAGTTTTCAGATCCCTTTGAAGACTATAGGGCCAAAGGAAATATTCTCCGATAACTAAGAGAAAGAAGCTTTCTCAGAAACTTTTTTGTGTTCTGTGGAATAATCTCACAGAGTTACAGCTTTCACCTCAAGAAGCCTTTTGCTAAGCCTCTTCTTGTGGAATTTGCAAAGTGATATTTCGATGCCCGTAGAGGGTTACTGTGAAAAAGGAAATACCCTCAGATGAAATCTGGAAAGAAGCTTTCTGAGAAACTGCTTAGTGTTCTGTTATTTCATCTCACAGAGTTACAGCTTCCCCCTCAAGAAGTCCCTCCCTAAGCCTGTTCTTGTGGAATTTGCAAAGTGATATTTCGATGCCCATAGAGGGCTACGGTGAAAAAGGAAATGTCCTCAGATGAAATCTGGAAAGAAGCTTTCCGAGAAACTGCTTAGTGGTCTCTTCATTCATATCACAGAGTTACACCTTTCCCCTCAAGAAGCCGTTCGCTAAGCCTGTTCTTGTGGAATTTACAAAGTGATATTTGGAAGTCCATAGAGGGCTATGGTGAAAAAGAAAATATCCTCAGAGAAAAACTGGAAAGAAAACTTCTGAGAAACTGCTTTGTGATGTGTGACTTCCACTCACAGAGTTACATCTGTATTTCGTGGATCCGTTTCCTAAACTTATTTCTGTGGAATCTGAGGACAGATATTTCGGATCCCTTTGAAGACTATAGGGCCAAGGGAAATATCCTCTGTTAACAAAGAGAAAGAAGCTTTCTGAGAAACTTCTTTGTGTTGTGTGAAATCAAATCACAGAGTTACAGCTTTCCCCTCAAGAAGCCTTTCGCTAAGCCTGTGCTTGTGGAACTTGCAAAGTGATATTACGATGCCCATAGAGGGCTACGGTGAAAAAGGAAATATCCTCAGTTGAAATCTGCAAAGAAGCTTTCTGAGAAACTGTTTAGTGTTCTGTGAAATCATCTCACAGATTTACAACTTTCCCCTCAAGAAGCCGTTCGCTAAGCCTGTTCTTGTGGAATTTGCAAAGTGATATTTCGATGTCCATAGTGGTCTACGGTGAAAAAGGAAATATCCTCAGATGAAATCTGGAAAGAAGCTTTCTGAGAAACTGCTTAGTGTTGTGTTAATTCATCTCACAGAATTACAGGTTTCCCCTCAAGAAGCCGTTCGCTAAGGCTGTTCTTGTGGAATTTGCAAAGTGATATTTGGAAGCCCATAGAGGGCTATGGTGAAAAAGTAAATATCCTCAGAGAAAAACTGGAAAGAAGCTCTCTGAGAAACTGCTTTGTGATGTGTGACTTCCACTCACAGAGTTACATCTGTATTTCGTGCATCCATTTGCTACCCTTATTTCTGTGGAATCTGAGAACTGACGTTTCCGATCCCTTGGAACAGTATAGGGCCAAAGGAAATAGCCTCCAATAACAAAAAGAAAGAAACTTTTTGAGAAACTTCCTGGTGTTCTGTGAAATCATGTCACAGAGTTACAGCTTTCCCCTGAAGAAGCCGTTCGCTAAGTCTGTTCTTGTGGAATTTGCAAAGTGATATTTGGAAGCCCATAGAGGGTTATGGTGATAAAGAAAATATCCTTAGAGAAAAACTGGAAAGATGCTTTCTGAGAGTCCGCTTTGTGATGTGTGACTTCCACTCACAGTATTACAACTGTATTTCGTGGAACTGTTTGCTAGTCTTATTTCTGTAGAATCTGAGAACTGATATTTCGGATCTATTGGAAGACTCTAGGGCCAAAGGAAATATCCTCCGATAACAAACACAAAGAAGCTTTTTGAGAAACTTCTTAGTGTTCTGTGAAACCATCTCACAGAGTTACAGCTTTCCCCTAAAGAAGCCGTTCACTAAGCCCGTTCTTGTGGAATTTGCAAAGTGATATTTCGATGCCCATAGAGGGTTGCGTTGAAAAAGGAATTATCCTCAGATGAAATCTGGAAAGAAGCTTTTTGAGAAACTGCTTAGTCTTCTGTGAATTCATCTCACAGAGTTACAGCTTGCCCCTCAAGAAGCCTTTCGCTAAGCCTGTACTTGTGGAATTTGCAAAGTCATATTTCGATGCCCATAGGGGGCTACGGTGAAAAAGGAAATATCCTCAGATGAAATCTGGAAAGAAGCTTTCTGAGAAACTTCTTAGTGTTCTGTTAATTCTTCTCACAGAGTTACAGCTTTCCCCTCAAGAAGACGCTCCCTAAGCCTGTTCTTGTGAAATTTGCAAAGTGATATTTGGAAACACTTAGAGGACTATGGTGAAAAAGAAAATATCCTCAGAGAAAAACTGGAAAGAAGCCTTCTGAGAAACTGCTTTGTGATATGTGACTTCCACTCATACAGTTATATCTGTATTTCGTGGATCTGTTTGCTAGCCTTATTTCTGTGGAATCTGAGAACTGATATTTCGCATCCTTTTGAAGACTATAGGGCCAAAGGAAATATCCTCCAATAACAAAGAGAAAGAAGCTTTCTGAGAAACTCCTTTGTGTTCTCTGAAATCATCTGACAGAGTTATAACGTTCCCCTTAAGAAGCTTTTGGCTAAGCCTGTTCATGTGGAATTTGCAAAGTGATATTTCGATTCCCATAAAGGGCGACGGTGAAAAAGGAAATATCCTCAGATGAAATCTGGAAAGAAGCTTTCTGAGAAATTTCTTAGTGTTCTGTGCATTTACCTCACAGATTACAGCTTTCTCCTCAAGAAGCCATTTGCTAAGCCTGTTCTTGTGGAATTTGCAAAGTCATATTTGGAAGCCCATAGGGGGCTATGCTGAAAAAGAAAATATCCTCAGAGCAAAACTGGAACGAAGCTTTCTGAGAAACTGCTTTGTGATGGGTGACTTCCACTCACAGAGATACATCTGTAATTCGTGGATCTGATGGGTAGCCTTATTTCTGTGGAATCTGAGAACTGATATTTCGGATCTCTTTGAAGACTATAGGGCCAAAGGAAATATCCTCCGATAACAAAGAGAAAGAGGCTTTCTGAGAAACTTCTTTTTGTTCTGTGAAATCTTCTCACAGAGTTACAGCTTTCACCTCAAGAGGCCATTCGCTAAGCCTGTTCCTGTAGAATTTTCAAAGTGATATTTCGATGCCCATAGAGGGCTACGGTGAAAAAGGAAATGTCCTCAGATGAAATATGGAAAGAAGCTTTCCGAGAAACTGCTTAGTGTTCTCTTCATTCATCTCACAGAGTTACAGCTTTCCCCTGAAGAAGCCGTTCGCTAAGCCTGTTCTTGTGGAATTTGCAAAGTGATATATGGAAGCCCATAGAGGGTTATGACGTAAAAGAAAATAATCTCAGAGAATAACTGGAAAGAAGCTTTCTGAAAATCTGCTTTATGATGTGTGACTTCGACTCACAGAGTTACATCTGTATGTCGTGGATCTGTTTGCTAGCCTTATTTCTGTGGAATCTGAGAACTGATATTTCGTATCCCTTTGAAGGCTATACGGCCAAAGGAAATATCCTCCGATAACAAAGAGAAAGAAACTTTCTGAGAAACTTCTTTGTGTTCTGTGAAATCATCTCACAGAGTTACAGCTTTCTCCTCCGGAAGCCGTTTGCTAAGCCTGTTCTTGTGGAATTTGCAAAGTGCTATTTGGAAGCCCATAGAGGGCTATTGTGATAAAGAAAATATCCTCAGAGAAAAACTGGAATGAAACTTCCTGAGAAACTGCTTTGTGATGTGTGACTTGCATTCACAGAGTTACATCCATATTTCGTGGATCTGTTTAGTAGCGTTATTTTTGTGGACATGAGAACTGAGTTTTCAGATCCCTTTGAAGACTATAGGGCCAAAGGAAATATTCTCCGATAACTAAGAGAAAGAAGCTTTCTCAGAAACTTTTTTGGGTTCTGTGGAATCATCTCAAAGCGTTACAGCTTTCCCCTCAGGAAGCCTTTTGCTAAGCCTCTTCTTGTGGAATTTGCAAAGTGATATTTCGATGCCCGTAGAGGGTTACTGTGAAAAAGGAAATATCCTCAGATGAAATCTGGAAAGAAGCTTTCTGAGAAACTGCTTAGTGTTCTGTTATTTCATCTCACAGAGTTACAGCTTTCCCCTCAAGAAGTCCCTCCCTAAGCCTGTTCTTTTGGAATTTGCAAAGTGATATTTCGATGCCCATAGAGGGCTACTGTGAAAAAGGAAATGTCCTCAGATGAAATCTGGAAAGAAGCTTTCCGAGAAACTGCTTAGTGTTCTCTTCATTCATCTCACAGAGTTACAGCATTCCCCTCAAGAAGGCGTTCGCTAATCCCGTTCTTGTGGAATTTGCAAAGTGATATTTGGAAGCCCATGCAGTGCTATGGTGAAAAAGAAAGTATCCTCAGAGACTAACGGGAAAGAAGCTTTCTGAGAAACTGCTTTGTCATGTGTGACTTGCAATTACAGAGTTACATCTCTATTTTGTGGATCTATTTGCTAGCGTTATTTCTTGGAATCTGTGAAATGATATTTCGGATCCCTTTGAAGACTATAGGGCCAAAGGAAATATCCTACACTAACAAAGAGAAAGAAGCTTTCTGAGAAACTTCTTTGTGTTCTGTGAAATCATCTCACAGAGTTACAGCTTTCTACTCAAGAAGCCTTTCGCTAAGCCTGTTCTTGTGGAAATTGCAAAGTGATATTTCGATGCCCATAGAGGTCTACGGTGAAAAAGAAATATCCTCAGATGAAATCTGGAAAGAAGCTTTCTGAGAAACTGCTTAGTGTTCTGATAATTCATCTCACAGAATTACAGCTTCCCCCTCAAGAAGCCGTTCGCTAAGCCTGTTCTTGTGGAAATTGCAAAGTGATATTTGGAAGCCCATAGAGGGCTATGGTGAAAAAGTAAATATCCTCAGAGAAAAATTGGAAAGAAGCTCTCTGAGAAACTGCTTTGTGATGTGTGACTTCCACTCACAGAGTTACATCTGTATTTCGTGGATCCATTTGCTACCCTTATTTCTGTGGAATCTGAGAACTGACGTTTCGGATCCCTTGGAAGGGTATAGGGCCAAAGGAAATAGCCTCCAATAACAAAGAGAAAGAAGCTTTTTGAGAAACTTCCTGGTGTTCTGTGAAATCATCTCACAGAGTTACAGCTTTCCCCTCAAAAAGCCGTTGGGTAAGCCTGTTCTTGTGGAATTTGCAAAGTGATATTTGGAAGCCCATAGAAGGCTATGGTGAAAAAGAAAATGTCCTCAGAGAAAAACTAGAAAGAAGCTTTCTGAGAAACTGCTTTGTGATGTGTGACTTCCACTCACAGAGTTACATCTGTATTTCGTGGATCTGTTTGCTAGCCTTATATCTGTGGAATCTGAGAACTGAGATTTCGGATCCCTTTGAAGAGTATAGGGCCAAAGTAAATATCTTCCGATAACACAGAGAAAGAAGCTTTCTGAGAAACTTCTTTGTGTTCTGTGAAATCATCTCACAGAGTTACAGCATTCCCCTCAAGAAGGCGTTCACTAATCCTGTTCTTGTGGAATTTGCAAAGTGATATTTGGAATCCCATGCAGTGCTATGGTGAAAAAGAAAGTATCCTCAGAGAAAAACGGGAAAGAAGCTTTCTAAGAAACTGCTTTGTCATGTGTGACTTGCACTTACAGAGTTACATCTCTATTTCGTGGATCTATTTGCTAGCGTTATTTCTTGGAATCTGTGAAATGATATTTCGGATCCCTTTGAAGACTATAGGGCCAAAGGAAATATCCTACACTAACAAAGAGAAAGAGGCTTTCTGAGACACTTCTTTGTTTTCTGTGAAATCATCTCACAGAGTTACAGCTTTCTACTCAAGAAGCCTTTCGCTAAGCCTGTTCTTGTGGAGTTTGCAAAGTCATATTTCGATGCCCATAGGGGGCTACGGTGAAAAAGGAAATATCCTCAGATGAAATCTGGAAAGAAGCTTTCTGAGAAACTGCTTAGTGTTCTGTTAATTCATCTCACATAATTACAGCTTTCACCTCAAGAAGCCGTTCGCTAAGCCTGTTCTTGTGGAATTTGCAAAGTGATATTTGGAAGCCCATAGAGGGCTATGGTGAAAAAGTAAATATCCTCAGAGAAAAACTGGAAAGAAGCTCTCTGAGAAACTGCTTTGTGGTGTGTGACTTCCACTCACAGAGTTACATCTGTATTTCGTGGATCTATTTGCTAACCTTATTTCTGTGGAATCTGAGAACTGACGTTTCGGATCCCTTGGAACAGTATAGGGCCAAAGGAAATAGCCTCCAATAACAAAGAGAATGAAGCTTTTTGAGAAACTTCCTGGGGTTCTGTGAAATCATGTCACAGAGTTACAGCTTTCCCCTGAAGAAGCCGTTCGCTAAGTCTGTTCTTGTGGAATTTGCAAAGTGATATTTGGAAGCCCATAGAGGGTTATGGTGATAAAGAAAATATCCTTAGAGAAAAACTGGAAAGATGCTTTCTGAGAATCCGCTTTGTGATGTGTGACTTCCACTCACAGAGTTACATCTGTATTTCGTGGAACTGTTTGCTAGGCTTATTTCTGTAGAATCTGAGAACTGATATTTCGGTTCCATTGGAAGACTCTAGGGCCAAAGGAAATATCCTCCAATAACAAAACACAAAGAAGCTTTTTGAGAAACTTCTTAGTGTTCTGTGAAACCATCTCAGAGAGTTACAGCTTTCCCCTCAGGAAGCCGTTCACTAAGCCCGTTCTTGTGGAATTTGCAAAGTGACATTTCGATGCCCATAGAGGGTTGCGTTGAAAAAGGAATTATCCTCAGATGAAATCTGGAAAGAAGCTTTTTGAGAAACTGCTTAGTCTTCTGTGAATTCATCTCACAGAGTTACAGCTTGCCCCTCAAGAAGCCTTTCGCTAAGCCTGTTCTTGTGGAATTTGCAAAGTCATATTTCGATGCCCATAGGGGGCTACGGTGAAAAAGGAATAACCTCAGATGAAATCTGGAAAGAAGCTTTCTGAGAAACTTCTTAGTGTTCTGTTAATTCTTCTCACAGAGTTACAGCTTTCCCCTCAAGAAGACGCTCCCTAAGCCTGTTCTTGTGGAATTTGCAAAATGATATTTGGAAACACTTAGAGGGCTATGGTGAAAAAGAAAATATCAACTGCTTTGTGATATGTGACTTCCACTCATACAGTTTTATCTGTATTTGGTGGATCTGTTTGCTAGCCTTATTTCTGTGGAATCTGAGAACTTATATTTCGCATCCTTTTGAAGACTATAGGGCCAAAGGAAATATCCTCCGATAACAAAGAGAAAGATGCTTTCTGAGAAATTTCTTTGTGTTCTCTGAAATCATCTCACAGAGTTATAGCGTTCCCCTTAAGAAGCTTTTCGCTAAGCCTGTTCATGTGGAATTTGCAAAGTCGTATTTCGATTCCCATAAAGGGCGACGGTGAAAAAGGAAATATCCTCAGATGAAATCTGGAAAGAAGCTTTCTGAGAAACTTCTTAGTGTTCTGTGAATTCATCTCACAGAATTACAGCTTTCTCCTCAAGAAGCCATTTGCTAAGCCTGTTCTTGTGGAATTTGCAAAGTCATATTTGGAAGCCCATAGAGGGCTATGGTGTAAAAGAAAATATCCTCAGAGCAAAACTGGAACGAAGCTTTCTGAGAAACTGCTTTGTGATGGGTGACTTCCACTCACAGAGACACATCTGTATTTCGTGGATCTGATTGGTAACCTTATTTCTGTGGAATCTGAGAGCTGATATTTCGGATCCCTTTGAAGATTATAGGGCCACAGGAAATATCCTCCGATAACAAAGAGAACGAAGCTTTCTGAGAAACTTCTTTTTGTTCTTTGAAATCTTCTCACAGAGTTACTGCTTTCACCTCAAGAGCCCCTTCGGTAAGCCTGTTCTTGTAGAATTTTCAAAGTGATATTTCGATGCCCATAGAGGGCCACGGTGAAAAAGGTAATATCCTCAGAGGAAATATGGAAAGAAGCTTTTCGAGAAACTGCTTAGTGTTCTCTTCATTCATCTCACAGAGTTACAGCTTTCCCCTGAAGAAGCCGTTCGCTAAGCCTGTTCTTGTGGAATTTGCAAAGTGATATTTGGAAGCCCATAGAGGGTTATGACGAAAAAGAAAATATCTTCCGAGAATAACTGGAAAGAAGCTTTCTGAAAATCTGCTTTGTGATGTGTGACTTCCACCAACAGAGTTACATCTGTATGTCGTGGATCTGTTTGCTAGCCTTATTTCTGTGGAATCTGAGAACTGATATTTCGTATCCCTTTGAAGGCTATAGGGCCAAAGGAAATATCCTCCGATAACAAAGAGAAAGAAGCTTTCTGAGAAACTTCTTTGTGTTCTGTGAAATCATCTCACAGAGTTACAACTTTCCTCTCAAGAAGCCTTTCGGTAAGCCTATTCTTGTGGAATTTTCAAAGTGATATTTCGATGCCCATAAACCGCGACGGTGAAAAAGGAAATATCCTCAGATGAAATCTGCAAAGAAGCTTTCTGAGAAACTTCTTAGTGTTCTGTGCATTCATCTCACAGACTTACAGCTTTCTCCTCAAGAAGCCGTATGCTAAGCCTGTTCTTGTGGAACTTACAAAGTGCTATTTGGAAGCCCATAGAGGGCTATTGTGATAAAGAAAATATCCTCAGAGAAAAATTGGAAATAAACTTCCTGAGAAACTGCTTTGTGATGTGTGACTTGCATTCACAGAGTTACATCCATATTTCGTGGATCTGTTTAGTAGCGTTATTTTTGTGGATCTGAGAACTGAGTTTTCAGATCCCTTTGAAGACTATAGGGCCAAAGGAAATATTCTCCGATAACTAAGAGAAAGAAGCTTTCTGAGAAACTTTTTTGTGTTCTGTGGAATAATCTCACAGAGTTACAGCTTTCACCTCAAGAAGCCTTTTGCTAAGCCTCTTCTTGTGGAATTTACAAAGTGATATTTCGATGCCCGTAGAGGGTTACTGTGAAGAAGGAAATACCCTCAGATGAAATCTGGAAAGAAGCTTTCTGAGAAACTGCTTAGTGTTCTGTTATTTCATCTCACAGAGTTACAGCTTCCCGCTCAAGAAGTCCCTCCCTAAGCCTGTTCTTGTGGAATTTGCAAAGTGATATTTCGATGTCCATCGAGGGCTACGGTGAAAAAGGAAATGTCCTCAGATGAAATCTGGAAAGAAGCTTTCCGAGAAACTGCTTAGTGGTCTCTTCATTCATATCACAGAGTTACAGCTTTCCCCTCAAGAATCCGTGCGCTAAGCCTGTTCTTGTGGAATTTACAAAGTGATATTTGGAAGTCCATAGAGGGCTATGGTGAAAAAGAAAATATCCTCAGAGAAAAACTGGAAAGAAACCTTCTGAGAAACTGCTTTGTGATGTGTGACTTCCACTCACAGAGTTACATCTGAATTTCGTGGATCCGTTTCCTAAACTTATTTCTCTGGAATCTGAGGACAGATATTTCAGATCCCTTTGAAGACTATAGGGCCAAGGGAAATATCCTCCGTTAACAAAGAGAAAGAAGCTTTCTGAGAAACTTCTTTGTGTTGTGTGAAATCAAATCACAGAGTTACAGCTTTCCCCTCAAGAAGCCTTTCGCTAAGCCTGTGCTTGTGGAACTTGCAAAGTGATATTACGATGCCCATAGAGGGCTACGGTGAAAAAGGAAATATCCTCAGTTGAAATCTGCAAAGAAGCTTTCTGAGAAACTGTTTAGTGTTCTGTGAAATCATCTCACAGATTTACAACTTTCCCCTCAAGAAGCCGTTCGCTAAGCCTGTTCTTGTGGAATTTGCAAAGTGATATTTCGATGCCCATAGAGGTCTACGGTGAAAAAGGAAATATCCTCAGATGAAATCTGGAAAGAAGCTTTCTGAGAAACTGCTTAGTGTTGTGTTAATTCATCTCACAGAATTACAGGTTTCCCCTCAAGAAGCCGTTCGCTAAGGCTGTTCTTGTGGAATTTGCAAAGTGATATTTGGAAGCCCATAGAGGGCTATGGTGAAAAAGTAAATATCCTCAGAGAAAAACTGGAAAGAAGCTCTCTGAGAAACTGCTTTGTGATGTGTGACTTCCACTCACAGAGTTACATCTGTATTTCGTGGATCTATTTGCTACCCTTTTTTCTGTGGAATCTGAGAACTGACGTTTCGGATCCCTTGGAACTGTATAGGGCCAAAGAAAATAGCCTCCAATAACAAAAAGAAAGAAACTTTTTGAGAAACTTCCTGGTGTTCTGTGAAATCATCTCACAGAGTTACAGCTTTCCCCTGAAGAAGCCGTTCGCTAAGTCTGTTCTTGTGGAATTTGCAAAGTGATATTTGGAAGCCCATAGAGGGTTATGGTGATAAAGAAAATATCCTTAGAGAAAAACTGGAAAGATGCTTTCTGAGAATCCGCTTTGTGATGTGTGACTTCCACTCACAGTATTACAACTGTATTTCGTGGAACTGTTTGCTAGTCTAATTTCTGTAGAATCTGAGAACTGATATTTCGGATCTATTGGAAGACTCTAGGGCCAAAGGAAATATCCTCCGATAACAAACACAAAGAAGCTTTTTGAGAAACTTCTTAGTGTTCTGTGAAACCATCTCACAGAGTTACAGCTTTCCCCTCAAGAAGCCGTTCACTAAGCCCGTTCTTGTGGAATTTGCAAAGTCATATTTCGAAGCCCATAGGGGGCTATGCTGAAAAAGAAAATATCCTCAGAGCAAAACTGGAACGAAGCTTTCTGAGAAACTGCTTTGTGATGGGTGACTTCCACTCACAGAGATACATCTGTAATTCGTGGATGTGATGGGTAGCCTTATTTCTGTGGAATCTGAGAACTGATATTTCGGATCCCTTTGAAGACTATAGGGCCAAAGGAAATATCCTCCGATAACAAAGAGAAAGAGGCTTTCTGAGAAACTTCTTTTTGTTCTGTGAAATCTTCTCACAGAGATACAGTTTTCACCTCAAGAGGCCATTCGCTAAGCCTGTTCCTGTAGAATTTTCAAAGTGATATTTCGATGCCCATAGAGGGCTACGGTGAAAAAGGAAATGTCCTCAGATGAAATCTGGAAAGAAGCTTTCCGAGAAACTGCTTAGTGGTCTCTTCATTCATATCACAGAGTTACAGCTTTCCCCTCAAGAATCCGTGCGCTAAGCCTGTTCTTGTGGAATTTACAAAGTGATATTTGGAAGTCCATAGAGGGCTATGGTGAAAAAGAAAATATCCTCAGAGAAAAACTGGAAAGAAACCTTCTGAGAAACTGCTTTGTGATGTGTGACTTCCACTCACAGAGTTACATCTGAATTTCGTGGATCCGTTTCCTAAACTTATTTCTGTGGAATCTGAGGACAGATATTTCAGATCCCTTTGAAGACTATAGGGCCAAGGGAAATATCCTCCGTTAACAAAGAGAAAGAAGCTTTCTGAGAAACTTCTTTGTGTTGTGTGAAATCAAATCACAGAGTTACAGCTTTCCCCTCAAGAAGCTTTTCGCTAAGCCTGTGCTTGTGGAACTTGCAAAGTGATATTACGATGCCCATAGAGGGCTACGGTGAAAAAGGAAATATCCTCAGTTGAAATCTGCAAAGAAGCTTTCTGAGAAACTGTTTAGTGTTCTGTGAAATCATCTCACAGATTTACAACTTTCCCCTCAAGAAGCCGTTCGCTAAGCCTGTTCTTGTGGAATTTGCAAAGTGATATTTCGATGTCCATAGTGGTCTACGGTGAAAAAGGAAATATCCTCAGATGAAATCTGGAAAGAAGCTTTCTGAGAAACTGCTTAGTGTTCTGTTAATTCATCTCACAGAATTACAGGTTTCCCCTCAAGAAGCCGTTCGCTAAGGCTGTTCTTGTGGAATTTGCAAAGTGATATTTGGAAGCCCATAGAGGGCTATGGTGAAAAAGTAAATATCCTCAGAGAAAAACTGGAAAGAAGCTCTCTGAGAAACTGCTTTGTGATGTGTGACTTCCACTCACAGAGTTACATCTGTATTTCGTGGATCTATTTGCTACCCTTTTTTCTGTGGAATCTGAGAACTGACGTTTCGGATCCCTTGGAACTGTATAGGGCCAAAGAAAATAGCCTCCAATAACAAAAAGAAAGAAACTTTTTGAGAAACTTCCTGGTGTTCTGTGAAATCATCTCACAGAGTTACAGCTTTCCCCTGAAGAAGCCGTTCGCTAAGTCTGTTCTTGTGGAATTTGCAAAGTGATATTTGGAAGCCCATAGAGGGTTATGGTGATAAAGAAAATATCCTTAGAGAAAAACTGGAAAGATGCTTTCTGAGAATCCGCTTTGTGATGTGTGACTTCCACTCACAGTATTACAACTGTATTTCGTGGAACTGTTTGCTAGTCTTATTTCTGTAGAATCTGAGAACTGATATTTCGGATCTATTGGAAGACTCTAGGGCCAAAGGAAATATCCTCCGATAACAAACACAAAGAAGCTTTTTGAGAAACTTCTTAGTGTTCTGTGAAACCATCTCACAGAGTTACAGCTTTCCCCTCAAGAAGCCGTTCACTAAGCCCGTTCTTGTGGAATTTGCAAAGTGACATTTCGATGCCCATAGAGGGTTGCGTTGAAAAAGGAATTATCCTCAGATGAATACTGGAAAGAAGCTTTTTGAGAAACTGCTTAGTCTTCTGTGAATTCATCTCACAGAGTTACAGCTTGCCCCTCAAGAAGCCTTTCGCTAAGCCTGTACTTGTGGAATTTGCAAAGTCATATTTCGATGCCCATAGGGGGCTACGGTGAAAAAGGAAATATCCTCAGATGAAATCTGGAAAGAAGCTTTCTGAGAAACTTCTTAGTGTTCTGTTAATTCTTCTCACAGAGTTACAGCTTTCCCCTCAAGAAGACGCTCCCTAAGCCTGTTCTTGTGAAATTTGCAAAGTGATATTTGGAAACACTTAGAGGACTATGGTGAAAAAGAAAATATCCTCAGAGAAAAACTGGAAAGAAGCCTTCTGAGAAACTGCTTTGTGATATGTGACTTCCACTCATACAGTTATATCTGTATTTCGTGGATCTGTTTGCTAGCCTTATTTCTGTGGAATCTGAGAACTGATATTTCGCATCCTTTTGAAGACTATAGGGCCAAAGGAAATATCCTCCGATAACAAAGAGAAAGAAGCTTTCTGAGAAACTCCTTTGTGTTCTCTGAAATCATCTGACAGAGTTATAGCGTTCCCCTTAAGAAGCTTTTCGCTAAGCCTGTTCATGTGGAATTTGCAAAGTGATATTTCGATTCCCATAAAGGGCGACGGTGAAAAAGGAAATATCCTCAGATGAAATCTGGAAAGAAGCTTTCTGAGAAATTTCTTAGTGTTCTGTGCATTTATCTCACAGATTACAGCTTTCTCCTCAAGAAGCCATTTGCTAAGCCTGTTCTTGTGGAATTTGCAAAGTCATATTTCGAAGCCCATAGGGGGCTATGCTGAAAAAGAAAATATCCTCAGAGCAAAACTGGAACGAAGCTTTCTGAGAAACTGCTTTGTGATGGGTGACTTCCACTCACAGAGATACATCTGTAATTCGTGGATCTGATGGGGAGCCTTATTTCTGTGGAATCTGAATACTGATATTTCGGATCCCTTTGAAGACTATAGGGCCAAAGGAAATATCCTCCGATAACAAAGAGAAAGAGGCTTTCTGAGAAACTTCTTTTTGTTCTGTGAAATCTTCTCACAGAGATACAGTTTTCACCTCAAGAGGCCATTCGCTAAGCCTGTTCCTGTAGAATTTTCAAAGTGATATTTCGATGCCCATAGAGGGCTACGGTGAAAAAGGAAATGTCCTCAGATGAAATCTGGAAAGAAGCTTTCCGAGAAACTGCTTAGTGGTCTCTTCATTCATATCACAGAGTTACAGCTTTCCCCTCAAGAATCCGTGCGCTAAGCCTGTTCTTGTGGAATTTACAAAGTGATATTTGGAAGTCCATAGAGGGCTATGGTGAAAAAGAAAATATCCTCAGAGAAAAACTGGAAAGAAACCTTCTGAGAAACTGCTTTGTGATGTGTGACTTCCACTCACAGAGTTACATCTGAATTTCGTGGATCCGTTTCCTAAACTTATTTCTGTGGAATCTGAGGACAGATATTTCAGATCCCTTTGAAGACTATAGGGCCAAGGGAAATATCCTCCGTTAACAAAGAGAAAGAAGCTTTCTGAGAAACTTCTTTGTGTTGTGTGAAATCAAATCACAGAGTTACAGCTTTCCCCTCAAGAAGCCTTTCGCTAAGCCTGTGCTTGTGGAACTTGCAAAGTGATATTACGATGCCCATAGAGGGCTACGGTGAAAAAGGAAATATCCTCAGTTGAAATCTGCAAAGAAGCTTTCTGAGAAACTGTTTAGTGTTCTGTGAAATCATCTCACAGATTTACAACTTTCCCCTCAAGAAGCCGTTCGCTAAGCCTGTTCTTGTGGAATTTGCAAAGTGATATTTCGATGCCCATAGAGGTCTACGGTGAAAAAGGAAATATCCTCAGATGAAATCTGGAAAGAAGCTTTCTGAGAAACTGCTTAGTGTTCTGTTAATTCATCTCACAGAATTACAGGTTTCCCCTCAAGAAGCCGTTCGCTAAGGCTGTTCTTGTGGAATTTGCAAAGTGATATTTGGAAGCCCATAGAGGGCTATGGTGAAAAAGTAAATATCCTCAGAGAAAAACTGGAAAGAAGCTCTCTGAGAAACTGCTTTGTGATGTGTGACTTCCACTCACAGAGTTACATCTGTATTTCGTGGATCTATTTGCTACCCTTTTTTCTGTGGAATCTGAGAACTGACGTTTCGGATCCCTTGGAACTGTATAGGGCCAAAGAAAATAGCCTCCAATAACAAAAAGAAAGAAACTTTTTGAGAAACTTCCTGGTGTTCTGTGAAATCATCTCACAGAGTTACAGCTTTCCCCTGAAGAAGCCGTTCGCTAAGTCTGTTCTTGTGGAATTTGCAAAGTGATATTTGGAAGCCCATAGAGGGTTATGGTGATAAAGAAAATATCCTTAGAGAAAAACTGGAAAGATGCTTTCTGAGAATCCGCTTTGTGATGTGTGACTTCCACTCACAGTATTACAACTGTATTTCGTGGAACTGTTTGCTAGTCTTATTTCTGTAGAATCTGAGAACTGATATTTCGGATCTATTGGAAGACTCTAGGGCCAAAGGAAATATCCTCCGATAACAAACACAAAGAAGCTTTTTGAGAAACTTCTTAGTGTTCTGTGAAACCATCTCACAGAGTTACAGCTTTCCCCTCAAGAAGCCGTTCACTAAGCCCGTTCTTGTGGAATTTGCAAAGTGACATTTTGATGCCCATAGAGGGTTGCGTTGAAAAAGGAATTATCCTCAGATGAAATCTGGAAAGAAGCTTTTTGAGAAACTGCTTAGTCTTCTGTGAATTCATCTCACAGAGTTACAGCTTGCCCCTCAAGAAGCCTTTCGCTAAGCCTGTACCTGTGGAATTTGCAAAGTCATATTTCGATGCCCATAGGGGGCTACGGTGAAAAAGGAAATATCCTCAGATGAAATCTGGAAAGAAGCTTTCTGAGAAACTTCTTAGTGTTCTGTTAATTCTTCTCACAGAGTTACAGCTTTCCCCTCAAGAAGACGCTCCCTAAGCCTGTTCTTGTGAAATTTGCAAAGTGATATTTGGAAACACTTAGAGGACTATGGTGAAAAAGAAAATATCCTCAGAGAAAAACTGGAAAGAAGCCTTCTGAGAAACTGCTTTGTGATATGTGACTTCCACTCATACAGTTATATCTGTATTTCGTGGATCTGTTTGCTAGCCTTATTTCTGTGGAATCTGAGAACTGATATTTCGCATCCTTTTGAAGACTATAGGGCCAAAGGAAATATCCTCCGATAACAAAGAGAAAGAAGCTTTCTGAGAAACTCCTTTGTGTTCTCTGAAATCATCTGACAGAGTTATACCGTTCCCCTTAAGAAGCTTTTCGCTAAGCCTGTTCATGTGGAATTTGCAAAGTGATATTTCGATTCCCATAAAGGGCGACGGTGAAAAAGGAAATATCCTCAGATGAAATCTGGAAAGAAGCTTTCTGAGAAATTTCTTAGTGTTCTGTGCATTTATCTCACAGATTACAGCTTTCTCCTCAAGAAGCCATTTGCTAAGCCTGTTCTTGTGGAATTTGCAAAGTCATATTTCGAAGCCCATAGGGGGCTATGCTGAAAAAGAAAATATCCTCAGAGCAAAACTGGAACGAAGCTTTCTGAGAAACTGCTTTGTGATGGGTGACTTCCACTCACAGAGATACATCTGTAATTCGTGGATCTGATGGGTAGCCTTATTTCTGTGGAATCTGGGAACTGATATTTCGGATCCCTTTGAAGACTATAGGGCCAAAGGAAATATCCTCCGATAACAAAGAGAAAGAGGCTTTCTGAGAAACTTCTTTTTGTTCTGTGAAATCTTCTCACAGAGATACAGTTTTCACCTCAAGAGGCCATTCGCTAAGCCTGTTCCTGTAGAATTTTCAAAGTGATATTTCGATGCCCATAGAGGGCTACGGTGAAAAAGGAAATGTCCTCAGATGAAATCTGGAAAGAAGCTTTCCGAGAAACTGCTTAGTGGTCTCTTCATTCATATCACAGAGTTACAGCTTTCCCCTCAAGAATCCGTGCGCTAAGCCTGTTCTTGTGGAATTTACAAAGTGATATTTGGAAGTCCATAGAGGGCTATGGTGAAAAAGAAAATATCCTCAGAGAAAAACTGGAAAGAAACCTTCTGAGAAACTGCTTTGTGATGTGTGACTTCCACTCACAGAGTTACATCTGAATTTCGTGGATCCGTTTCCTAAACTTATTTCTGTGGAATCTGAGGGCAGATATTTCAGATCCCTTTGAAGACTATAGGGCCAAGGGAATTATCCTCCGTTAACAAAGAGAAAGAAGCTTTCTGAGAAACTTCTTTGTGTTCTGTGAAATCATCTCACAGAGTTACAACTTTCCTCTCAAGAAGCCTTTCGGTAAGCCTATTCTTGTGGAATTTTCAAAGTGATATTTCGATGCCCATAAACAGCGATGGTGAAAAAGGAAATATCCTCAGATGAAATCTGCAAAGAAGCTTTCTGAGAAACTTCTTAGTGTTCTGTGCATTCATCTCACAGACTTACAGCTTTCCCCTGAAGAAGCCGTTCGCTAAGCCTGTTCTTGTGGAATTTGCAAAGTGCTATTTGGAAGCCCATAGAGGGCTACGGTGAAAAAGAAAATATCCTCAGAGAATAACTGGAAAGAAGCTTTCTGAAATTCTGCTTTGTGATGTGTGACTTCCACTCACACAATTACATCTGTATTTCGTGGATCTCTTTGCTAGCCTTATTTCTGAGGAATCTGAGAACTGAGATTTTGGATCCCTTTGAAGACTATTGGTCCAAAGGAAATATCCTTCAATAACAAAGAGAAAGAAGCTTTCTGAGAAACTTCTTTGTGTTCTGTGAAATCATCTCACTGAGTTACAGCTTTCCGCTCAAGAAGCCTTTCGCTAAGCCTGTTCTTGTGGAATTTGCAAAGTGATATTTCGATGCCCATAGAGGTTCCAGTGAAAAAGGAAATATCCTCAGATGAAATCTGGAAAGAAGCTTTCTGACAAACTGCTTAGTGTTCTGTTCATTCATCTCCCAGAGTTACAGCTTTCCCCTCAAGAAGCCGTTCGCTAGGCCTGTTCTTATGGAATTTACAAAGTGATATTTGGAAGCCCATAGAGGGCTATGGTGAAAAAGAAAATATCCTCAGAGAATAACTGGAAAGAAGCCTTCTGAGAAACTGCTTTGTGATGTGTGACTTCCACTGACAGAGTTACATCTGTAGTTCGTGGATCCGTTTGCTAACATTATTTCTGTGAAATCTGAGAACAGATATTTCAGATCCCTTTGAAGACTATAGGCCAGGGGAAATATCCTCCGATAACAAAGAGAAAGAAGCTTTCTGACAAACTTCTTTGTGTAGTGTGAAATCAAATCACAGAGTTACAGCTCTCCCCTCAAGAAGCCTTTCGCTAAGCCTGTGCTTGTGGAATTTGCAAAGTGATATTTCGATGACCATAGAGGGCTACGTTGAAAAAGGAAATATCCTCAGATGAAATCTGGAAAGAAGCTTTCTGAGAAACTGCTTAGTGTTCTGTGAAATCATCTCACAGACTTACAGCTTTCCCCTCAAGAAGCCGTTCGCTAAGCCTGTTCTTGTGGAATTTACAAGGTGATATTTGGAAGCCCATAGAGGTCTAGGGTGAAAAAGAAAATATCCTCAGAGAAAAACTGGAAAGAAGTTTTTTGAGAAATTGCTTTGTGATGTGTGACTTCCACTCACAGAGTTAAATCTGTATTTCGTGGATCTGTTAGCTAGCTTTATTTCTGTGGAATCTGAGAACTGAGATTTCGGATCCCTTTAAGGACTATAGGACCAAAGGAAATATCCTCTGATAACAAAGAGAAAGAAGTTTTCTGAGAAACTGCTTAGTGTTCTGTGAAATCATCTCAGAGATTTACAACTTTCCCCTCAAAAAGCCGCTCGCTAAGCCTGTTCTTGTGGAATTTGCAAAGTGATATTTGGAAGCCCATAGAGGGCTACGGTGAAAAAGAAAATATCCTCAGAGAAAAACTGTTAAGAAGCTTTCGGTGAAACTGCTTTGTGATGGGTGACTTCCACTCACAGAGTTACATCTGTATTTCGTGGATCTGTTTGCTAGCCTTATTTCTATGGAATCTGAGAAGTGATATTTCGGATCCCTTTGAAGACTCTAGGTCCAAAGGAAATATCCTCCGATAACAAAGAGAAAGAAGCTTTCTGAGAAACTTCTTTGTGTTCTCTGAAATCATCTCACAGTGTTACAGCTTGCCCCTCAAGAAGCATTTCGCTAAGCCTGTTCTTGTGGAATTTGCAAAGTGATATTTCGATGCCCATAAAGGGCGATGGTGAAAAAGGAAATATCCTCAGATGAAATCTCGATAGAAGCTGTCTGAGAAACTGCTTAGTGTTCTGTGCATTCATCTCACAGAGTTACAGCTTTCCCCTCAAGAAGCCGTTCTCTAAGCCTGTTCTTGTTGAATTTGCAAAGTCATATTTGGAAGGCCATAGAGGGCTATGGTGAAAAAGAAAATATCCTCAGAGAAAAACTGAAAAGAATCTTTCTGAGAAACTGCTTTGTGATGTGTGACTTCCACTCACAGAGTTACATCTGTATTTCTTGGGACTGTTTGCTAGCGTTATTTCTGTGGAATGAGAACTGATATTTCGCATCCCTTTGAAGACTGTAGGGCCAAAGGAAGTATCCTCCTATAACAAAGAGAAAGAAGCTTTCTGAGAAACTTCTTTGTGTTCTGTGAAATCATTTCACAGAGTTACAGCTTTCCCCTCAAGAAGACTTTCACTAAGCTGGTTCCTGTGGAATTTGCAAAGTGATATTTCGATTCCCATAGAGGGCTACGGTGAAAAAGGAAATATCCTCAGATTGAATCTGGAAAGCAGCTTCTTGAGAAACTGCTTAGTGTTCTCTTTATTCATCTCACAGAGTTACGGCTTTCCCCTCAAGAAGGCATTCACTAAGCCTGTTCTTTGGGAATTTGCAAAGTGATATTTGGAAACCCATAGAGGGCTACGGTGAAAAAGAAAGTATCCTCAGAGAATAACGGGAAAGAAGTTTTCTGAGGAACTGCTTTGTGATGTGTGACTGCCACTCACAGAGTTACATCTGTGTTTCGTGGATCTGTTTGCAAGCCTCATTTCTGTGGAAAGAAAACTGATATTTCGGATCCCTTTGAAGACTATAGGGCCGAAGGAATTATCCTCCGAAAACAAAGAGAAAGAAGCTTTCTGAGAAACATCTTTGTGTTCTGTAAAATCATTTCACAGAGTTACAGCTTTCGCCTCAAGAAGTCTTTCGCTAAGCCTGTTCTAGTGGAATTTGAAAAGTGATATTTCGATGCCCATAGAGGGCTACGGTGAAAAAGGAAATATCCTCAGAGGAAATCTGGAAAGAAAGTATCTGAGAAACAGCTTAGTGTTCTGTGAAATCATCTCACAGAGTTACATGTTTCCCCTATTACAGCTTTCCCCTCAAGAAGCCGTTCGCTAAGCCTGTTTTGTGGAATATGCAAAGTGATATTAGAAGCCCATAGAGGTCTACGGTGAAAAAGAAAATATCCTCAGAGATAACTAGAAAGAAACTTTCTGAGAATCTGCTTTGTGATGTGTGACTTCCACTCACAGAGTTACATCTGTATTTCGTGGATATGTTTTCTAGCCTTATTTCTATGGAAACTCAGAACTGATATTTCGGATCCCTTTGAGGAATATAGGGCCAAAGGAAATATCCTCCGATAACAAAGAGAAAGAAGCTTTCTGAGAAACTTATTGGTGTTCTGTGAAATCATCTCACAGAGTTACAGCTTTCCCCTCAAGAAGCCTTTCGCTAAGCCTGTTCTTGTGGAATTTGCAAAGTGATATTTCGATGCCCAGAGGGAGCTACTATTAAAAAGGAAATATCCTCAGATGAAATCTGGAAAGAAGCTTTCTGTGAAACTGCTTAGTGTTCTGTTCATTCTTCTCACAGACTTACAGCTTTCCCCTCAAGACGCCGTTCGCTAAGCCTGTTCTTGTGGAAATTGCAAAGTGATATTTGGAATCCCATAGAGGGCTATCTTGAAAAAGAAAGTATTCTGAGAGAAAAACTGGAAAGAAGTTATTGAGAAACTGCTTTGTAATGTGTGACTTCCACTCAGAGTGTCACATCTTTGTTTCATGGATCTGTTTGCTAGCGTTATTTCTGTGGAATTTGAGAAGTGATATTTCGGGTCCCTTTGAAGACTATAGGGCCAAAGGAAATATCCTCTGATTACATAGAGAAAGAAGCTTTCTGAGAAACTTCTTTGTGTTCTGTGAACTCATCTCACAGAGTTTCAGCTTTCCTCTCAAGAAGCCTTTAGCTAAGCCTGTTCTTGTGGAATTTGAAAAGTTATATTTCGATGCCCAGAGAGGTCTACGGTGAAAAAGGAATTATCCTCAGAGAAAATCTGGAAAGAAGCTTTCTAAGAAACTGCTTAGTGTTCTGTTGATTCATCTCACAGAGTTACAGCTTTCCCCTCAAGAGGCCGCTCGCTAAGCCTGTTCTTGTGGAATTCTCAAAGTGATATTTCGAAGCCCATAGAGGCCAACGGTGAGAAAGAAAATATCCTCAGAGAAAAACTGGAAAGAAGCTTTCTGAGAAACTGCTTTGTGATGTGTGACTTCCACTCACAGAATTACATCTGTATTTCGTGGATCTCTTTGCTTGCCTTATTTCTGTGGAATCTGAGAATAGATATTTCGGATCCCTTTGAAGAATATAGGGCCAAAGGAAATATCCTCCGATAACAAAGAGAAAGAACCTTTCTGACAAACTTCCTGTGTTCTGTGAAATCATCTCACAGAGTTACAGCATCCCCCTCAATAAGCCTTTCGATAAGCCTGTTCTTGTGGAATTTGCAAAGTGATATTTGAAGCCCAAGGAGGGCTATGGTGAAAAAGAAAATATCCTTAGATGAAATTTGGAAAGAAGCTTTCTGAGAAACTGCTTAGTGTTCTGTTAATTCATCTCACAGAGTTGCAGCTTTCCCCTCAAGAGGCCGCTAGCTAAGTCTGTTCTTGTGGAAATCGCCAATTGATATTTGGAAGCCCATAGAGGGCTATGGTGAAAAAGGAAATATCCTCAGATGAAATCTGGAAAGAAGCTTTCTGAGAAACTGCTTAGTGTTCTGTTAATTCATCTCACAGAGTTACAGCTTTCCCCTCAAGAGGCCGCTCGCTAAGCCTGTTCTTGTGGAATTCGTAAAGCGATAATTGGAAGCCCTTAGAGGGCTATGGTGAAAAAGAAAATATCCTCAGAGAAAAACTGGAAAGAAGCTTTCTGAGAAACTGCTTTGTGATGTGTGACTTCCACTCACAGAGTTACATCTGTGTTTCTTGGATCTCTTTGCTAGCCTTATTTCTATGGAATCTGATAACAGATATTTCGGATCCCAATTAAGACTATAGGGCCAAAGGAAATATCCTCCGATAACAAAGAGAAAGAAGCTTTCTGAGAAACTTCTTGGTGTTCTGGGAAATCATCTCACAGAGTTACAGCTTTTCCCTCAAGAAGCCTTTCGCTAAGACAGTTCTTGTGGAATTTCAAAGTTATATTTATAAGCCCATAGAGGGCTATGGTGAAAAAGGAAATATCTTCAGAATGAAATCTGGAAAGAAGATTTCTGAGAAACTGCTTAGTGTTCTGTTAAATCATCTCACAGAGTTACAGCTTTCCCCTCCAGAGGCCCCTCGCTAAGCCTGTTCTGGTGGAATTCGCAAAGTGATATTTGGAAGCCCATAGAGGGCCATGGTGAAAAACAAAATATCCTCAGAGGAAAACTGGAAAGAAGCTTTCTGAGAAACTGCTTTGTGATGTGTGACTTACACTCACAGAATTACGTCTGTATTTCGTGGATCCCGTTTCTAGCCTTATTTCTGTGGAATCTGAGAACAGATATTTCGGATCCCTTTGAAGGCTATAGGGCCAAAGGAAATATCCTCCGATAACAAAGAGAAACTAGCTTTCTGAGAAACTTCTTTGTGTTCTGTGAAATCATCTCGCAGAGTTACAGCTTTCCCCTCAAGAAGCCTTTTGCTAATACAGTTCTTGTGGAATTTGCAAAGTGATATTTGGAAGCCCTTAGAGGGCTATGGTGAAAAAGGAAATATCTTCCGATGAAATCTGGAAAGAAGCTTTCTGAGAAACTGCTTAGTGTTCTGTTAATTCATCTCACAGAGTTACAGCTTTCTCCTCAAGAGGCCGCTCGCTAAGTGTTCTTGTGGAATTCGCAAAGTGATATTTGGAAGACCATAGAGGGCTGTGGTGAAATAGAAAATATCCTCAGAGAAAAACTGAAAAGAAGCTTTCCGAGAATCTGCTTTGTGATGTGTGACTTACACTCAGAGTTACATCTGTATTTCATGGATCTCTTTGCAAGCCTTATTTCTGTGGAATCGGAGAACAGATATTTCGGATCCCTTTGAAGACTATAGGGCCAAAGGAAACAACCTCCGATAACAAAGAGAAAGAAGCTTTCTGAGAAACTTCTTTGTGTTCTGTGAAATCATCTCAGAGAGTTACAGCTTTCCCCTCAAGAAGCCTTTTGCTAAGACAGTTCTTGTGGAATTTGCAAAGTGATATTTGAAGCCCATAGAGTTCTATGGTGAAAAAGGAAATACCCTCAGATGCAATCAGGAAAGAAGCTTTCTGAGAAACTGCTTAGTGTTCTGTTAATTCATCTCACAGAGTTACACCTTCCCCCTCAAGAGGCCGCTCGCTAAGCCTGTTCTTGTGGAATTCGCAAAGTGATATTTGGAACCCCTAGAGGGCTATGGTGAAAAAGAAAATATCCTCAGAGAAAAACAGGAAAGAACCTTTCTGAGAACCTGCTTTGTGATGTGTGACTTATACTCACAGAATTACGTCTGTATTTCCTGCATCTCTTTTCTAGCCTTATATCTGTGGAATCTGAGAACACATTTTTTGGATCCCTTTGAAGACTATAGGGCCAAAGGAAATATCCTCCGATACAAAGAGAAAGAAGCTTTCTGAAAAACTTCTTTGTGTTCTGTGAAAACTTCTCACAGAATTACAGCTTTCCCCTGAAGAAGCCTTTCGCTAAGACAGTTGTTGTGGAATTTGAAAAGTGATATTTGGAAGCCCATAGAGGGCTATGGTGAAAAAGGAAATTTCCTCAGAGAAAAATTGGAAAGAAGCTTTCTGAGAAACTGCTTTGTGATGTGTGACTTACACACACAGAGTTACATCTGTATTTCGTGGATCTCTTGGCTAGCCTTATTTCTGTGGAATCTGAGTACGTATATTTCGTATCCCTTTGTAGACTATAGGGCCAAAGGAAAAAACAGTGGATAAAAAACAGTAAGAAGCTTTCTGAGAAACTTCTTTGTGTTCTGGGAAATCATCTCACAGAGTAACAGCTTTCCCCTCAAGAAGCCTTTCCCAAGACAGTTCTTGTGGAATTTGCAAAGTGATATTTGGAAGCCCTTAGATGGCTATGGTGAAAAAGAAATTGTCCTCAGAGAAAAACTGGAAAAAAGCTTTCTGGAAATCATCTCAGAGAGGTACAGCTTTCCAATCAAGAAGCCTTTCGCTAAGACAGTTCTTGTGGAATTTGCAATGTGATATTTGGAAGCCCATAGAGGGCTATGGTGAAAAAGGAAATATCCTCAGAGGAAATCTGTAAAGAAGCTTTCTGGGAAACTGCTTAGTGTTCTGTTAATTCATCTCACAGAGTTACAGGTTTCCGCTCAAGAGGCCGCTCGCTAAGTCTGTTCTTGTGGAATTCGCAAAGTGATATTTGGAAGCCCAAGGAGGGCTGTGGTGAAAAAGAAAATATCCTCAGAGAAAAACTGAAAAGAAGCTTTCTGAGAAACTGCTTTGTGATGTGTGACTTCCACTCAGAGTTACATCTGTATTTCGTGGATCTCTTTGCAAGCCTTATTTCTGTGTAATCTGAGAACAGATATTTCAGATCCCTTTGAAGACTACAGGGCCAAAGGAAATATCCTCCGATAACCAAGAGAAGGAAGCTTTCAGAGAAACTTCTTTGTGTTCTGTGAAATCATCTCACAGAGTTACAGCTTTCCCATCAAGAAGCCTTTCGCTAAGACATTTCTTGTGAAATTTGCAAAGTGATACTTGGAAGCCCATAGCGGGCTATGGTGAAGAAGAAAATATCCTCAGAGAAAAAGTGGAATGAAGCTTTCTGAGAAACAGCTTTGTGATGAGTGACTTCCACTCACAGAGTTACATCCGTGATTCTTGGATCTCTTTGCTAGCCCTATTTCTATGGAATCTGGTAACAGATATTTCAGATCCCAATTAAGACTGTAGGGCCAAAGGAAATATCCTCCGATAACAAAGAGAAAGAAGCTTTCTGAGAAACTGCTTTGTGAGGTGTGACTTCCACTAACAGAGTTACTTCTGCATTTCGGGGATATATTTCCTAGCCTTATTTCTAGGGAATCTGAGTACAGATATTTCGGATCCCTTTGGAGACTATAGGGCCAAAGGTAATATCCTTGGATAACAAAGAGAAAGAAGCTTTCTGAGAAACTTCTTGGTGTTCTGGGAAATCATCTCACAGAGTTACAGCTTTCCCCTCAAGAAGCCTTTCACTAAGACAGTTCTTGTGGAATTTGCAAAGTTATATTTATAAGCTCATAGAGGGCTATGGTGAAGAAGGAATTATCCTCAGATGAAATCTGGAAAGAAGCTTTCTGAGAAACTGCTTAGTGTTCTGTTAATTCATCTCACAGAGTTACAGCTTTACCCTCAAGAGTCCGCTCGCTAAGCCTGTTATGGTGGAATTCGCAAAGTGATATTTCGAAGCCCATAGTGGGCTATGGTGAGAAAGTAAATATCCTCAGAGAAAAATTGGAAAGAAGTTTTCTGAGAAACTGCTTTGTGATGTGTCACTTCCACTCACAGAGTTACATCTGTTTTTCGGGGATCTCTTTGCTAGCCTTTTTTCTGTGGAATCTCAGAACAGATATTTCGGATTCCTTTGAAGACTATAGGAAAAAAGGAAATATCCTCCGATAACAAGGAGAAGGAAGCTTTCTGAGAAACTTCTTTGTGTTCTGTGAAATCATCCGACAGAGTTACAGCTTTCCCCTCAAGAAGCCTTTCCCTAAGACAGTTCTTGTGGAATTTGCAAAGTGATATTTGGAAGTCCATAGAGGGCTATGGTGAAAAAGGAAATATCCTCAGATGAAATCTGGAAAGAAGCTTTCTGAGAAACTGCTTAGTGTTCTGTTAATTCATCTCACAGTGTTACAGCTCTCCCCTCAAGAGGCCGCTCGCTAAGCCTGTTGTTGTGGAATTCGCAAAGTGATATTTGGAAGCCCATTCAGGGCTATGGTGAAAAGGAAAATATCCTCAGAGAAAAACTGCAAAGAAGATTTCTGAGTAACTGCTTTGTGATGTGTGACTTCCACTCACAGAATTACGTCTGTATTTCGTGGATCACTTTTCTAGCCTTATTTCTGTGGAATCTGAGAACAGATATTTAGGATCCCTTTGAAGACTATAGGGCCAAAGGAAATATCCTCCGATAACAAAGAGAAAGAAGCTTTCTGAGAAACTTCTTTGTGTTCTGTGAAATCATCTCACAGAGTTTGAGGCTTCCCCTCAAGAAGCCTTTCGCTAAGACAGTTCTTGTGGAATTTGCAAAGTGATATTTGGAAGCCCATAGAGGGCTAATGTGAAAAATGAATTATCCTCAGGTGAAATCTGGAAAGAAGCTTTCTGAGAAACTGCTTAGTGTTCTGTTAATTCCCTCAAGGAGTTACAACTTTCCCCTCAAGGAGCCGCTCGCTAAGCCTGTTCTCGTGGAATTCGCAAAGTTATATTTGGAAGCCCATAGAGGGCTATGATGAGAAAGAATATATCCTCAGAGAAAAGCTGGAAAAAAGCTTTCTGAGAAACTGCTTTGTGATGTGTGACTTCCACTCACAGAGTTACGTCTGTATTTCGTGAATCTCTTTACTAGCCTTATTACTGTGGAATCTGAAACAGATATTTCGGATCCCTTTGAAGACTATAGGGCCAAAGGAAATATCCTCCGATAACAAAGAGAAAGAAGCTTTCTGAGAAATTTCTTTGTGTTCTATGAAATCATCTCACAGAGTTTCAGCTTTCCCCTCAAGAAGCCTTTCACTAAGACAGTTCTTAAGGAACTCGGAAAGTGATATTTGGAAGCCCATAGGGGGCTATGATGAGAAAGAAAATATCCTCAGAGAAAAACTGGAAAGAGCTTTCTGAGAAACTGCTTTGTGATGTGTGACTTCCACTCTCAGTGTTACATCTGTATTTCGTGGATCTCTTTGCTAGCCTTATATCTGTGGAATCTGAGAACAGATATTTCGGATCCCATTGAATACTATAGGGCCAAAGGAAATATCCTCCGATTACAAAGAGAAAGAAGCTTTCTGAGAAACTTCTTTGTGTTCTGTGAAATGATCTCACAGAGTTACAGCTTTCTCTTCAAGAAGCCTTTCGCTAATACAGTTCTTGTGGAATTTGCAAAGTGATATTTGGAAGCCCATAGAGGGCTATGGTGAAAAAGGAAATATCCTCAGAAGAAATCTGGAATGAAGCTTTATGAGAATCTGCTTACTGTTCTGTTAGTTCATCTCACAGAGTTACAGCTTTCCTCTCAAGAAGCCGCTCCCTTAGCCTGTTCTTGTGGAATTCGCAAAGTGATATTTGGAACCCTATAGAGGACTATGGTGAAAAACGAAATATCCTCAGAGAAAAACAAGAAAGATGCTTTCTGAGAAACTGCTTTGTGATGTGTGACTTCCACTTACCGAGTTACATCTGTATTTCGTGGATTTCTTTGCTAGCCTTATTTCTGTGGAATCTGAGAACACATATTTCGGATCCCTTTTAAGACTATAGGGTCGAAGGAAATATCCTCCGATAACAAAGAGAAAGAAGCTCTTGAGAAACTTTTTTGTGTTCTGTGAAATCATCTCACAGAGTTACAGCTTTGCCCTCAAGAAGCCTTTCGCTAAGACAGTTCTTGTGGAATTTGAAAAGTGATGTTTGGATGCCCATCGAGAGCTATGGTGAAAAAGGAAATATCCTCAGATGAAATCTGGAAAGAAGCTTTCTGAGGAACTACCTAGTGTTGTGTTAATTCATCTCACAGAGTTAATGCTTTCCCGTCAAGAAGGCTTTCGCTAAGACAGTTCCTGTGGAATTCGCAAAGTGATATTTGGAAGCCCGTAGGGCTATGGTGAAAAAAAAATATCCTCAGAGAAAAACTGGAAAGAAGCTTTCTGAGAAACTGCTTTCTGATGTGTGACTTCCACTCATAGAGTTACATCTGTATTTCGTGGATCTCCTTGCTAGCCTTATTTCTATGGAATCTGAGAACAGATATTTCGGATCCCTTTGAAGACTATAGGGCCATAGGAAATATCCTCCAATAGAAAAGTGAAAGAAGCTTTCTGAGAAAGTTCTTTGTGTTCTGTGTAATCATCTCCCTGTGTTACAGCTTTCCCCTCAAGAAGCCTTTCGCTAAGAAAGTTCTTGTGGAATTCTCAAAGTGAAATTTGGAAGCCCATAGAGAGCTATGGTGAAAAATGAAATATCCTCAGATGTAATCTGGAAAGAAGCTTTCTGAGAAACTGCTTAGTGTTTTGGTAATTCATCTCACAGAGTTACAGCTTTCCCCTCAAGAGACCGCTTGCTAAGCCTGTTCTTCTTTAATTCGCAAAGTGATATTTGGAAGCCCATAGAGGGCTATGGTGAAAAAGAAAATATCCTCAGAGAGAAACTGGAAAGAAGATTTCTGAGAAACTGCTTTCTGATGTGTGACTTCCACTCACAGAGTTACATCTGTATTTAGTGGATCTCCTTGCTAGCCTTATTTCTGTGGAATCCCAGAACAGATATATCGGATCCCTTTGAAGACTCTAGGGCCAAAGGAAATATCCTCCGATAACAAAGAGAAAGAAGCTTTCTGAGAAACTTCTTTGTGTTCTGTGAAATCATCGCACAGAGTTAGAGCTTTCCCTTCAAGAAGCCTTTCGCAAGGACAGTTCTTGTGGAATTTGCAAAGTGATATTAGGAAACCCAAAGAGGGCTATAGTGAAAAAAGAAATATCCTCAGATGAAATCTGGATAGAAGCTCTCTGAGAAAATGCTTAGTATTCTGTTAATTCATCTCACAGAGTTACAGCTTTCCCCTCAAAGCTGCTCGCTAAGCCTGTCCTTGTGGAATTCGCAAAGTGATATTTGGAAGCCCATAGAAGGCTATGGTGAAAAAGAAAATTGCCTCAGAGAAAAATTGGAAAGAAGCTTTCTGAGAAACTGCTTTGTGATGTGAGACTTCCACTCTCAAAGTTACATCTGTATTTCGTGGATCTCTTGGCTAGCCTTTTTTCTGTGGAATCTGAGAACAGATATTTCGGATCCCTTTGAGGAATATAGGGCCAAAGGAAATATCCTCTGATAAAAAAGAGAAAGAAGCTTTCTGAGAAACTTCTTTGTGTGATGTGAAATCATCTCACAGAGTTACAGCTTTCCCCTCAAGAAGCCTTTCGCTAAGACCGTTCTTGTGGAATTTTCAAAGTGATATTTGGAAGCCTATAGAGGGCTAAGGTGAAAAGGAAATATCCTCAGATGAAATCTGGAAAGAAGCTTTCTGAGAAACTGCTTAGTGTTCTCTTAATTCATCTCACAGAGTTACAGCTTTCCCTTCAAGAGGCCGCTTGCTAAGCCGGTTCTTGTGGAATTCGCAAAGTGATATTTGGAAGCCCTTTGAGGGCTATGGAGAAAAAGAAAATGTCTTCAGAGGAAAACTGGAAAGAAGCTTTCTGAGAAACTGCTTTGTGATGTGTGACTTCCACTCTCTGAGTTACATCTGTATTTCGTGGATCTCTTTGCTAGCCTTATTTCTGTGGAATCTGACAAGAGATAATATGGGTCCCTTTGAAGACTGTAGTGCCGAAGGAAATGTCCTCCGATAACAAAGAGAAAGAAGCTGTATGAGAAACTTCTTTGTGTTCTGTGAAATCATCTCACAGAATTACAGCTTTCCCCTCAAGAAGCCTTTCGCTAAGACAGTTCTTGTGGAATTTGCAAAGTGAAATTTGGAAACCCAGAGAGGGCTACGGTGAAAAAGAAAATATCCTCAGATGTAATCTGAAAAGAAGCTTTCTGAGAAACTGCTTAGTGTTTTGGTAATTCATCTCACAGAGTTACAGCTTTCCCCTCAAGAGACGGCTCGCTAAGGCTGTTCTTGTGGAATTCACAAAGTGATCTTTAGAAGCCCATAATGGGCTACGGTGAAAAAGAAAACATCCTCGGAGAGAAACTGGAAAGAAGCTTTCTGAGAAACTGCTTTGTGATGTGTGACTTCCACTCACAGAGTTACATCTGTATTTCGAGGATCTCTTTGCTAGCCTTATTTCTGGGGAATTTGAGAACAGATACTTCGGATCCCTTTGAAGAATATAGGGCCAAAGGAAATATCCTCCAATAACAAAGAGAAAGAAGGATTCTGAGAAACTTCTTTGTGTTCTGTGAAATCATCTCACAGAGTTACAGCTTTCCCCTCAAGAAGCCTTTCTCTAAGACACTTCTTGTGGAATTTGCAAAGTGATATTTGGAAACCCATCGAGGGCTACGGTGAAAAGGAAATATCCTCACATGAAATCTGGAAAGCAGCTTTCTGAGAAACTGCATAGTGTTCTGTTAAGTCATCTCACAGAGTTACAGCTTTCCCCTCAAGAGGCCGCTCGCTAAGCCTGTTCTTGTGGAATTCGCAAAGTGATATTTGGAAGCCCTTAGAATGCTATGGTGAAAAAGAAAATAACCTCAGAGAAAAACTGGAAAGAAGCTTTCTGAGAAACTGATTTGTGATGTGTGACTTCCACTCACAGAGTTACATGTGTATTTCGTGGATCTCCTTGCTAGCCTTATTTCTGTGGAATCTGAGAACAGATATTTCGGATCCCTTTGAAGACTCTAGGACCAAAGGAAATATCCTCCCATAAGAAAGAGAAAGAAAGTTTCTGAGAAACTTCTTTGTGTTCTGTGAAATCATCTCACAGATTTACAGCTTCTCCTTCAAGAAGTCTTTCGCAAAGACAGTTCTTGTGGAATTTGCAAAGTGATATTAGGAAACCCAAAGAGGGCTATGGTGAAAAAAGGAAATATCCTCAGATGAAATCTGGATACGAGCTTTCTGAGAAACTGCTTAGTGTTCTGTGAATTCATCTCACAGTGTTACAGCTTTCCCCTCAAGAAGCCGCTCGCTAAGCCTGTTCTTGTGGAGTTCGCAAAGTGATATTTGGAAGCCCATAGAAGGCTATGGGGAAAAAGAATTATAGTCAGAGAAAAATTGGAAAGAAGCTTCCTGAGAAACTGCTTTGTGATGTGAGACTTCCACTCACAGAGTTACATGTGTATTTCGTGGATCTCTTTGCTAGCCTTATTTCTGTGGAATCTGAGAACAGATATTTCGGATCCCTTTGAAGACTATAGGGCCAAAGGAAATGTCCTCCGATAACAAAGAGAAAGAAGCTTTCTGAGAAACTTCTTTGCGTTCTGTGAAATCATCTCACAGAGTTACAGCTTTCCCATCAAGAAGCCTTTCACTAAGACAGTTCTTGTGGAATTTGCAAAGGGATATTTGGAAGTCCATAGAAGGATATGGTGAAAATGGAAATACCCTCAGATGAAATCTGGAAAGAAGCTTTCTGAGAAACTGCTTAGTGTTCTGTTAATTCATCTCACAGAGTTACAGCTTTCACCTCAAGAGGCCGCTCGCTAAGCCTGTTCTTGTGGAATTCGCAAAGTGATATTTGGAAGCCCATAGAGGGCTATGGTGAAAAAGAAAATATCCTCAGAGAAAAACTGGAAAGAAGCTTTCTGAGAAACTGCTTTGTGATGTGTGACTTACACTCACAGAGTTACATCTGTATTTCATGGATCTCTTTGCTAGCCTTAATTCTGTGGAATCTGAGAACAGACATTTTTGATCCCTTTGAAGATTGTAGGGTCAAAGGAAATATCCTCCGATGACAAAGAGAAAGAAGCTTTCTGAGATATATCTATGTGTTCTGTGAAATCATCTCACAGAGTTATAGCTTTCCCCTCAAGAAGCATTTCGCTAAGACAGTTCTTGTGGAATTTGCAAAGTGATACTTGTAAGCCCCTAGAGGGCTACGGTGAAAAAGGAAATATCCTCAGATGAAATCTGGAACGAAACTTTCTGAGAAACTGCTTTGTGTTCTGTTAATTCATCTCACAGAGTTACAGCTTTCCCCTCAAGGGGCTGCTCGCCATGCCTGTGTTTGTGGAATTCGCAAAGTGATATTTGGAAGCCCATAGAGGGCTACGGTGAAAAAGAAAATATCCTCAGAAAAAATTGGAAAGAAACTTTCTGAGAAACTGCTTTCTGATGTGTGACTTTCACTTACAGATTTACATCTGTATTTCGTGGATTTCTCTGCTAGTCTTATTTCTGTGGAATCTGAGAACAGATATTTCGGATCCCTTTGAAAACTATAGGGCCAAAGGAAATATCCTCCGATAACAAAGAGAAAGAAGCTTTCTGAGAAACTTCTTTGTGTTCTGTGAAATCATCTCACAGAGTTACATTTTTCCCCTCAAGAAGTCTTTCGCAAACACAGTTTTTGTGGAAGTTGCAAAGTGGTTATTGAAAGCCCATAGAGGGCTATGGTGAAAAAGGAAATATCCTCTGATGAAAACTGGAAAGAAGCTTTCTGAGAAACTGCTTAGTGTTCTGTTAAATCATCTCACCAAGTTACAGCTTTCCCCTCAAGAAGCCGCTCGCTAAGCCTGTTCTTGTGGAATTCGCCAAGAGATATTTGGAAGCCCATAGAGGGCTATGGTGAAAAGGAAAATATCCTCAGAGAAAAACTGGAAAGAAGCTTTCAGAGAAACTGCTTTGTGATATGTGACTTCGAATCACAGAGTTACATCTGTATTTCGTGGATCTCTCTGCTAGCCTTATTTCTGTGGAATCTGAGAACAGATATTTCGAATCCATTTGAAGACTATAGGGCCAAAGGAAATATCCTCCGATAACAAAGAGAAAGAAGCTTTCTGAGAAACTTCTTTGTGTTCTGTGAAATCATCTCACAGAGTTACAGCTTTCCCCTCAAGAAGCCTTTTTCTAAGACAGTTCTTGTGGAATTGGCAAAGTGATATTTGGAAGCCCGAAGAGGGCTATGGTGAAAAAGGAAATATCCTCAGATGAAATCTGCAAAGAAGCTTTCTGAGAAACTGCTTAGTGTTCTGTTAATTCATCCAACAGAGTTACAACTGTATTTCGTGGATCTCTCTGCTAGCCTTATTTCTGTGGAATCTGAGAACAGATATATTCGGATCCCTTTGTAGACTATGGGGCCAAAGGAAATATCCTCCGATAACAAAGAGAAAGAAGCTTTCTGAGAAACTTCTTTGTGTTCTGTTAAATCATCTCACAGAGTTACAGCATTCCCCTCAAGAAGCCTTTCTCTAAGACAGTTCTTGTGGAATATGCAAGGTGATATTTGGAAGCCCATAGAAGGCTATGGTGAAAAAGGAAATATCCTCAGATGAAATCTGGAAAGAAGCTTTCTAAGAAACTGCTTCGTGTTCCTTTAATTGATCTCATAGACATACAGCTTTTCCCTCAAGAGGCCGCTCACTAAGCCACTTCTTGTGGAATTCGCAAAGTGATATTTGGAAGCCCATAGAGGGCTATGGTGAAAAGGAAAACATCCTCAGAGAAAAACTGGAAAGAAGCTTTCTGAGAAACTGCTTTGTGATGTGTGATTTCCACTCAAAGAGTTACATCTGTATTTCGTGGATCTCTTGGCTAGCCTTATTTCTGTGGAATCTGAGAACAGATATTTAGGATCCCTTTGAAGACTGTAGGGCCAAAGGAAATATCCTCCGATAACACAGAGAAAGAAGCTTTCTCAGAAACTTCTTTGTGTTCTGTGAAATCATCTCACAGAGTTACAGCGTTCCCCTCAAGACGCCTTTCGCTAAGACAGTTCTTGTGGAATTTGCAAAGTGATATATGGAAGCCCATAGAGGGCTACGGTGAAAAAGGAAATATCCTCAGATGAAATCTGGAAAGAAGCTTTCTGAGAAACTGCTTAGTTTTCTGTTAATTCATCTTTCAGAGTTCCATCTGTATTTCTGTATCTCTTTGCTAGCTTTATTTCTGTGGAATCTGAGAACAGATATTTCGGATGCCTTTGAAGACTATAGGGCCAAAGGAAATATCCCCCGATAAAAAAGAAGCTTTCTGAGAAACTTCTTTGTGTTCTGTGAAATCAACTCACAGAGTTACAGCTTTCGCCTCAAGAAGCCATTCGCTAAGACAGTGCTTGTGGAATAGGCAAAGTGATATTTGGAAGCCCATAGAGGGCTATGGTGAAAAAGGAAATATCCTCAGATGAAATCTGGAAAGAAGCTTTCTGAGAAACTGCTCTGTGATGTGTGATTTCCACTCACAGAGTTACATCTGTATTTCATGGATCTCTTTGCTTGCCTAATTTCTGTGGAATCTGAGAACAGATATTTCCGATCCCTTTGAAGACTATAGGGCCAAAGGAAATATCCTCCGATAACAAAGAGAAAGAAGCTTTCTGAGAAACTTCCTTGTGTTCTGTGAAATCATCTCACAGAGTTACAGCTTTCCCCTCAAGAAGCCTTTCAGTAAGACACTGCTTGTGGAATAGGGAAAGTGATATTTGGAAGCCCATAGAGGGCTATGGTGAAAAAGGAAATATCCTCAGATGAAATCTGGAAAGAAGCTCTCTGAGAAACTGCTTAGAGTTCTGGTAATTCATCTCACAGAGTTCCATCTGTATTTCTGTATCTCTTTGCTAGCCTTATTTCTGTGGAATCTGCGAACAGATATTTCGGATCCCTTTGAAGTGTACAGGGCCAAAGGAAATATTCTCTGATAACAAAGAGAAAGAAGCTTTCTGAGAAACTTCTTTGTGTTCTGTGAAATCATCTCACAGAGGTACAGCTTTCCCCTCAAGAAGCCTTTCGCTAAGACAGTGCTTGTGGAATTGGCAACGTGATATTTGGAAGCCCATAGAGGGCTATGGTGAAAAAGGAAATATCCTCAGATGAAATCTGGAAAGAAGATTTCTGAGAAACTTCTCTGTGATGTGTGACTTCCACTCACAGAGTTACATCTCTATTTCGTGGATCTCTTTGCTGGCCTTATTTCTGTGGAATCTGAGAACATGTATTTCGGATCCCTTTGATGACTATAGGACCAAAGGAAATATCCTCCGATAACAAAGAGAAAGAAGCTTTCTGAGAAACTTCTTTGTGTTCTGTGAAATCATCTCACAGAGTTACAGGTTTCCCCTTAAGAAGCCTTTCGCTAAGACAGTGCTTGTGGAATTGGCAACGTGATATTTGGAATCCCATAGAGGGCTGTGGTGAAAAAGGAAATATACTCAGATGAAATCTGGAAAGAAGCTTTCTGAGAAACTGCTTAGTGGTCTGTTAATTCATCTCAAAAAGTTACATCTGTATTTCGTGGATCTCTTTGCTAGGCTTATTTCTGTGGAATCTGTGAACAGATATTTCGGATCCCTTTGAAGACACAAGGGCCAAAGGAAACATCCTCCGTTAACAAAGAGAAAGAAGCTTTCTGAGAAACTTCTTTGTGTTCTGTGAAATCATCTCACAGAGTTACAGCTTTCCCCTCAAGAAGCCTTTCGCTCAGACAGTTCTTGTGGAATTGGCAAAGTGATATTTGGAAGCCCTTAAAGGGCTATGTTGAAAAAGGAAATATCCTCAGATGAAATCTGGAAAGAAGCTTTCTGAGAAACTGCTTAGTGTTCTGTTAATTCATCTCACAATGTTACATCTGAATTTCGTGGATCTCTTTGCTAGGCTTATTTCTGTGGAATTTGAGAACAGATATTTCGGATCCCTTTGAGGACTATAGGGCAAAAGGAAACATCCTCCGATAACAAACAGAAAGAAGCTTTCTGAGAAACTTTTTTGAGTTCTGTGAAATCATCTCACAGAGTTACAGCTTTCCCCTCAAGAAACCTTTCGCTAAGACAGTTCTTGTGGAATTGGCAAAGTGATATTTGGAAGCCCGTAGAGGGCTATGGTGAAAAAGGAAATATCCTCAGATGAAATCTGGAAAGAAGCTTTCTGAGAAACTGCTCTGTGATGTGTGACTTCCACTCACAGAGTTACATCTCTATTTCGTGAATCTCTTTGCTAGCCTTATTTCTGTTTAACCTGAGACCAGATATTTCGGTTCCCTTTGAAGATTATAGGGCCAAAGGAAATATCCACCGATATCAAAGAGAAAGAAGTTTTCCGAGAAACTTATTTGTGTTCTGTGAAATCATCTCACAGAGTTACAGCTTTCCCCTCAAGAAGCCTTTCACTCAGACAGTTCTTGTGGAATTGGTAAAGTGATATTTGGAAGCTCTTAGAGGGCTATGGTGAAAAAGGAAATATCCTCAGATGAAATCTTGAAAGAAGCTTTCTGAGAAACTGCTTAGTGGTCTGGTAATTCATCTCACAGAGTTACGTCTGTATTTCGTGGATCTCTTTGCTGGCCTTATTTCTGTGGAATCTGAGAACAGATATTTCGGATCCCTTTGAAGACTATAGGGCCAAAGGAAATATCCTCCGGTAACAAAGAGAAAGAAGCTTTCTGAGAAACTTCTTTGAGTTCTGTGAAATCAGCTCTCAGAGTTACAGCTTTCCCTTCAGGAAGCCTTTCGCTAAGACAGTTCTTGTGGAATTGCAAAGTGCTATTTGGAAGCCCATAGACGGCTACGGTGAAAAAGGAAATATCCTCAGATGAAATCTGGAAAGAAGCTCTCTGAGAAACTGCTCTGTAATGTGTGACTTCCACTCAGAGAGTTACATCTGTATTTACTGAATCTCTTTGCTAGCCTTATTTCTGAGGAATCTGAGAACAGATATTTCGGATCCCTTGGAAGACTATAGGGCCAAAGGAAATATCCACCGATATCAGAGAGAAAGAAGCTTTCCGAGAAGCTTCTTTGTGTTCTGCGAAATCATCTCACAGAGTTACAGCTTTCCCCTCAAGAAGCCTTTCGCTAAGACAGTTCTTGTGGAATTGGCAAAGTGATATTTGGAAGCCCATGGAGGTCTATGGTGAAAAAGGAAATATTCTCAGATGTAATTGGGAAAGAAGCTTTCTGAGAAACTGCTTAGTGTTCTGTTAATTCATCTCACAGAGTTACATCTGTATTTCTTGGATCTCTTTGCTAGCCATATTTCTGTGGAATCTGAGAACAGATATTTCGGACCCCTTTGAAGACACTAGGGCCAAAGGAAATATCCTCCGATAACTAAGAGAAAGAAGCTTTCTGAGAAACTTCTTTGTGTTCTGTGAAATCATCTCAAAGAGTTACAGTTTTCCCCTCAAGAAGCCTTTCGCTAAGACAGTTCTTGTGGAATTGGCAAAGTGATATTTGGAAGCCCCTAGAGGGCTATGGTGAAAAAGGATATATCCTCAGATGAAATCTGGAAAGAAGGTTTCTGAAAAACTGCTTAGTGTTCTGTTAATTCTTCTCACAGGGTTACATCTGTATTTCTTGGATCTCTTTGCTAGCCTTATTTCGGTGGAATCTGAGAACAGATATTTCGGATTCCTTGGAAGACTATAGGGCCAAAGTAAACATCCTCCGATAATAAAGAGAAAGAAGCATTCTGAGAAACTTCTTTCTTTTCTGTGAAATCATCTCACAGAGTTACAGCTTTCCCCTCAAGAATCCTTTCGCTAAGACTGTTCTTGTGTAATTGGCAAAGTGATATTTGGAAGCCCATAGAGGGCTAAGGTGAAAAGGGAAATATCCTCAGATGAAATCTGGAAAGAAGCTTTCTGAGAAACTGCTTAGTGTTCTGTTACTTCATCGCACAGAGTTACATCTGTACTTCGTGGATCTCTTTGCTGGCCTTATTTCTGTGGAATCCGAGAACAGATATTTCGGATCCCTTTGAAGACTATAGGACCAAAGGAAATATCCTCCGATAACAAAGAGAAAGAAGGTTTCTGAGAAACTTCTTTGTGCTCTGTGAAATCATTTCACAGAGTTACAGCTTTCCCCTCAAGAAGCCTTTCGCTAAGACAGTTCTTGTGGAATGGGCAAAGTGATATTTGGAAGCCCCAAGAGGGCTATGGTGAAAAAGGAAATATCCTCAGATGAAATCTGGAAAGAAGCTTTCTGAGGAACTGCTTAGTGATCTGTTAATTCATCTCACAGAGTTACATCTGTATTTCGTGGATCTCTTTGCTAGCCTTATTTCTCTGGAATCTGAGAAGAGATATTTCGGATCCCTTGGAAGACTATAGGGCCAAAGGAAACATCCTCCGATAACAAAGAGAAAGAAGCTTTCTGAGAAACTTCTTTGTGTTCTGTGAAATCATCTCACAGAGTTACAGCTTTCCCCTCAAGAAGCCTTTCGCTAAGACAGTTCTTGTGGAATTGGCAAAGTGATATTTGAAAGCCCCTAGAGGGCTATGGTGAGAAAGGAAATATCCTGAGATGAAATCTGGAAAGAAGCTTTCTGAGAAACTGCTGAGTGTTCTGTTACTTCATCTCACAGAGTTACTTCTGCATTTCGTGGATCTCTTTGCTAACCTTATTTCTGTGGAATCTGAGAACAGATATTTCGGATCCCTTTGACGACTATAGGGCCAAAGGAAATATCCTCCGATAACAAAGAGAAAGAAGCTTTCTGAGAAACTTCTTTGTGTTCTATGAAATCATCTCACAGAGTTACAGTTTTCCCTGAAGAAGCCTCTCGCTAAGAAAGTTCTTGTGAAATTTCCAAAGTGATATTTGGAAGCCCCAAGAGGGCTAAGGTGAAAAAGGAAATATCCTCAGATGAAATCTGCAAAGAAGCTTTCTGAGAAATTGCTTAGTGTTCTGTTAATTCATCTCACAGAGTTACATCTGTATTTCTTGGATCTCTTTCCTAGCTTTATTTCTGTGGAATCTGAGAACAGATATTTCGCATCCCTTTGAAGACTATAGGGCCAAAGGAAATATCCTCCGGTAACAAAGAGAAAGAAGCTTTCTGAGAAACTTCTTTGTGTTCTGTGAAATCACCTCACAGAATTACAGCTTTCCCCCTCAAGAAGCCTTTCGATAAGACAGTTCTTGGGGAATTGTCAAAGTGATATTTCGAATCCCATAAAGGGCTATGGTGAAAAAGGAAATATCCTCCGATGAAATCTGGAAAGAAGCTTTCTGAGAAACTGCTCTGTGATGTGTGACTTCCACTCTCAGAGTTACATCTGTATTTCGTGGATCTATTTGCTAGCCTTATTTCTGTGGAATCTGAGAACAGATATTTCGGATCCCTTGGAAGAATATAGGGCCAAAGTAAACTTCCTCCGATAACAAAGAGAAAGAAGCTTTCTGAGAAACTTCTTTGTGTTCTGTGAAATCATCTCACAGAGTTACAGCTTTCCCCTCAAGAAGCCTTTCGCTAAGACAGTTCTTGTGAAATGGGCAAAGTGACATTTGGAAGCCCCAAGAGGTCTATGGTGAAAAAGAAAATATCCTCAGAAGAAATCTGGAAAGAAGCTTTCTCAGAAACTACTTAGTGTTCTGTTAATTCATCTCACAATGTTACATCTGTATTTCCTGGATCTCTTTGCTGGCCTTATTTCTCTGGAATCTGAGAACAGATATTTCGGATCCCTTGGAAGACTATAGGGCCAAAGGAAATATCCTCCGATAGCAAAGAGAAAGAAGCTTTCTGATATACTTCTTTGTGTTCTGTGAAATCATCTCACAGAGTTAGAGATTTCCCCTCAAGGAGCCTTTCGCTAAGGCAGTTCTTCAGGAATTTGCAAAGTGATATTTGTAAGCCCATTGAGGGCTATGGTGAAAAAGGAAATATACTCTGATGAAATCTGAAAAGAAGCTTTCTGAGAAACTGCTTAGTGGTCTGTTACTTCATCTCACAAAGTTACATCTATATTTCGTGGATATCTTTGCTAGTCTTATTTCTGTGGAATCTGAGAACAGATATTTCGGATCCCTTTGACGACTATAGGGCCAAAGGAAATATTCTCCGGTAACAAAGAGAAAGAAGCTTTCTGAGAAACTTCTTGGTGTTCTGTGAAATCATCTCACAGAGTTACAGTTTTCTCTGAAGAAGCCTCTCGCTAAGAAAGTTCTTGTGAAATTTCCAAAATGATATTTGGAAGCCCCAAGAGGGCTATGGTGAAAAAGGAAATATCCTCAGATGAAATCTGGAAAGAAGCTTTCTGAGGAACTGCTTAGTGATCTGTTAATTCATCTCACAGAGTTACATCTGTATTTCGTGGATCTCTTTGCTAGCCTTATTTCTCTGGAATCTGAGAAGAGATATTTCGGATCCCTTGGAAGACTATAGGGCCAAAGGAAACATCCTCCGATAACAAAGAGAAAGAAGCTTTCTGAGAAACTTCTTTGTGTTCTGTGAAATCATCTCACAGAGTTACAGCTTTCCCCTCAAGAAGCCTTTCGCTAAGACAGTTCTTGTGGAATTGGCAAAGTGATATTTGAAAGCCCCTAGAGGGCTATGGTGAGAAAGGAAATATCCTGAGATGAAATCTGGAAAGAAGCTTTCTGAGAAACTGCTGAGTGTTCTGTTACTTCATCTCACAGAGTTACTTCTGCATTTCGTGGATCTCTTTGCTAACCTTATTTCTGTGGAATATGAGAACAGATATTTCGGATCCCTTTGACGACTATAGGGCCAAAGGAAATATCCTCCGATAACAAAGAGAAAGAAGCTTTCTGAGAAACTTCTTTGTGTTCTATGAAATCATCTCACAGAGTTACAGTTTTCCCTGAAGAAGCCTCTCGCTAAGAAAGTTCTTGTGAAATTTCCAAAGTGATATTTGGAAGCCCCAAGAGGGCTAAGGTGAAAAAGGAAATATCCTCAGATGAAATCTGCAAAGAAGCTTTCTGAGAAATTGCTTAGTGTTCTGTTAATTCATCTCACAGAGTTACATCTGTATTTCTTGGATCTCTTTCCTAGCTTTATTTCTGTGGAATCTGAGAACAGATATTTCGCATCCCTTTGAAGACTATAGGGCCAAAGGAAATATCCTCCGGTAACAAAGAGAAAGAAGCTTTCTGAGAAACTTCTTTGTGTTCTGTGAAATCACCTCACAGAATTACAGCTTTCCCCCTCAAGAAGCCTTTCGATAAGACAGTTCTTGGGGAATTGTCAAAGTGATATTTCGAATCCCATAGAGGGCTATGGTGAAAAAGGAAATATCCTCCGATGAAATCTGGAAAGAAGCTTTCTGAGAAACTGCTCTGTGATGTGTGACTTCCACTCTCAGAGTTACATCTGTATTTCGTGGATCTATTTGCTAGCCTTATTTCTGTGGAATCTGAGAACAGATATTTCGGATCCCTTGGAAGAATATAGGGCCAAAGTAAACTTCCTCCGATAACAAAGAGAAAGAAGCTTTCTGAGAAACTTCTTTGTGTTCTGTGAAATCATCTCACAGAGTTACAGCTTTCCCCTCAAGAAGCCTTTCGCTAAGACAGTTCTTGTGAAATGGGCAAAGTGACATTTGGAAGCCCCAAGAGGTCTATGGTGAAAAAGAAAATATCCTCAGAAGAAATCTGGAAAGAAGCTTTCTCAGAAACTACTTAGTGTTCTGTTAATTCATCTCACAATGTTACATCTGTATTTCCTGGATCTCTTTGCTGGCCTTATTTCTCTGGAATCTGAGAACAGATATTTCGGATCCCTTGGAAGACTATAGGGCCAAAGGAAATATCCTCCGATAGCAAAGAGAAAGAAGCTTTCTGATATACTTCTTTGTGTTCTGTGAAATCATCTCACAGAGTTAGAGATTTCCCCTCAAGGAGCCTTTCGCTAAGGCAGTTCTTCAGGAATTTGCAAAGTGATATTTGTAAGCCCATTGAGGGCTATGGTGAAAAAGGAAATATACTCTGATGAAATCTGAAAAGAAGCTTTCTGAGAAACTGCTTAGTGGTCTGTTACTTCATCTCACAAAGTTACATCTATATTTCGTGGATATCTTTGCTAGTCTTATTTCTGTGGAATCTGAGAACAGATATTTCGGATCCCTTTGACGACTATAGGGCCAAAGGAAATATCCTCCGGTAACAAAGAGAAAGAAGCTTTCTGAGAAACTTCTTGGTGTTCTGTGAAATCATCTCACAGAGTTACAGTTTTCCCTGAAGAAGCCTCTCGCTAAGAAAGTTCTTGTGAAATTTCCAAAATGATATTTGGAAGCCCCAAGAGGGCTATGGTGAAAAAGGAAATATCCTCAGATGAAATCTGGAAAGAAGCTTTCTGAGGAACTGCTTAGTGATCTGTTAATTCATCTCACAGAGTTACATCTGTATTTCGTGGATCTCTTTGCTAGCCTTATTTCTCTGGAATCTGAGAAGAGATATTTCGGATCCCTTGGAAGACTATAGGGCCAAAGGAAACATCCTCCGATAACAAAGAGAAAGAAGCTTTCTGAGAAACTTCTTTGTGTTCTGTGAAATCATCTCACAGAGTTACAGCTTTCCCCTCAAGAAGCCTTTCGCTAAGACAGTTCTTGTGGAATTGGCAAAGTGATATTTGAAAGCCCCTAGAGGGCTATGGTGAGAAAGGAAATATCCTGAGATGAAATCTGGAAAGAAGCTTTCTGAGAAACTGCTGAGTGTTCTGTTACTTCATCTCACAGAGTTACTTCTGCATTTCGTGGATCTCTTTGCTAACCTTATTTCTGTGGAATCTGAGAACAGATATTTCGGATCCCTTTGACGACTATAGGGCCAAAGGAAATATCCTCCGATAACAAAGAGAAAGAAGCTTTCTGAGAAACTTCTTTGTGTTCTATGAAATCATCTCACAGAGTTACAGTTTTCCCTGAAGAAGCCTCTCGCTAAGAAAGTTCTTGTGAAATTTCCAAAGTGATATTTGGAAGCCCCAAGAGGGCTAAGGTGAAAAAGGAAATATCCTCAGATGAAATCTGCAAAGAAGCTTTCTGAGAAATTGCTTAGTGTTCTGTTAATTCATCTCACAGAGTTACATCTGTATTTCTTGGATCTCTTTCCTAGCTTTATTTCTGTGGAATCTGAGAACAGATATTTCGCATCCCTTTGAAGACTATAGGGCCAAAGGAAATATCCTCCGGTAACAAAGAGAAAGAAGCTTTCTGAGAAACTTCTTTGTGTTCTGTGAAATCACCTCACAGAATTACAGCTTTCCCCCTCAAGAAGCCTTTCGATAAGACAGTTCTTGGGGAATTGTCAAAGTGATATTTCGAATCCCATAGAGGGCTATGGTGAAAAAGGAAATATCCTCCGATGAAATCTGGAAAGAAGCTTTCTGAGAAACTGCTCTGTGATGTGTGACTTCCACTCTCAGAGTTACATCTGTATTTCGTGGATCTATTTGCTAGCCTTATTTCTGTGGAATCTGAGAACAGATATTTCGGATCCCTTGGAAGAATATAGGGCCAAAGTAAACTTCCTCCGATAACAAAGAGAAAGAAGCTTTCTGAGAAACTTCTTTGTGTTCTGTGAAATCATCTCACAGAGTTACAGCTTTCCCCTCAAGAAGCCTTTCGCTAAGACAGTTCTTGTGAAATGGGCAAAGTGACATTTGGAAGCCCCAAGAGGTCTATGGTGAAAAAGAAAATATCCTCAGAAGAAATCTGGAAAGAAGCTTTCTCAGAAACTACTTAGTGTTCTGTTAATTCATCTCACAATGTTACATCTGTATTTCGTGGATCTCTTTGCTGGCCTTATTTCTCTGGAATCTGAGAACAGATATTTCGGATCCCTTGGAAGACTATAGGGCCAAAGGAAATATCCTCCGATAGCAAAGAGAAAGAAGCTTTCTGATATACTTCTTTGTGTTCTGTGAAATCATCTCACAGAGTTAGAGATTTCCCCTCAAGGAGCCTTTCGCTAAGGCAGTTCTTCAGGAATTTGCAAAGTGATATTTGTAAGCCCATTGAGGGCTATGGTGAAAAAGGAAATATACTCTGATGAAATCTGAAAAGAAGCTTTCTGAGAAACTGCTTAGTGGTCTGTTACTTCATCTCACAAAGTTACATCTATATTTCGTGGATATCTTTGCTAGTCTTATTTCTGTGGAATCTGAGAACAGATATTTCGGATCCCTTTGACGACTATAGGGCCAAAGGAAATATCCTCCGGTAACAAAGAGAAAGAAGCTTTCTGAGAAACTTCTTGGTGTTCTGTGAAATCATCTCACAGAGTTACAGTTTTCCCTGAAGAAGCCTCTCGCTAAGAAAGTTCTTGTGAAATTTCCAAAATGATATTTGGAAGCCCCAAGAGGGCTATGGTGAAAAAGGAAATATCCTCAGATGAAATCTGCAAAGAAGCTTTCTGAGAAACTGCTTAGTGTTCTGTTAATTCATCTCACAGAGTTACATTTTCATTTCTTGGATCTCTTTCCTAGCCTTATTTCTGTGGAATCTGAGAACAGATATTTCGCATCCCTTTGAAGACTATAGGGCCAAAGGAAATATCCTCTGGTAACAAAGAGAAAGAAGCTTTCTGAGAAACTTCTTTGTGTTCTGTGAAATCATCTCACAGAATTACAGCTTTCCCCTCAAGAAGCCTTTCGATAAGACAGTTCTTGGGGAATTGGCAAAGTGAAATTTCGAAGCCCATAGAGGGCTATGTTGAAAAAGGAAATATCCTCAGATGAAATCTGGAAAGAAGCTTTCTGAGAAACTGCTTAGTGTTCTGTTAATTCATCTCACAGGGTTACATCTGAATTTCTTGGATCTCTATGCTAGGCTTATTTCTGTGGAATCTGAGAGCAGATATTTCGGATCCCTTTGAAGACTATAGGGCCAAAGGAAATATCCTCCGATAACAAAGAGAAAGAAGCTTTCTGAGTAACTACTTTGTGTTCTGTGAAATCATCTCACAGAGTTACAGCTTTCCCCTCAAGAAGCCTTTCGCTTAGACAGTTCTTGTGGAATTGGAAAAGTGATATTTGGAAGCCCATAGAGGGCTATGTTGAAAAAGGAAATATCCTCAGATGAAATCTGGAAAGAAGCTTTCTGAGAAACTACTTAGTGTTCTGTTACTTCATCTCACAAAGTTACATCTGTATTTCGTGGATCTCTTTGCTAGACTTATTTCTGTGGAATCTGAGAATAGATATTTCGGATCCCTTTGAAGACTATAGGGCCAAAGGAAATATCCTCTGATAACAAAGAGAAAGAAGCTTTCTGAGATACTTCTTTGTGTTCAGTGAAATCATCACACCGAGTTACAGATTTCCCCTCAAGAAGCCTTTCCCTAAGACAGTTCTTGTGGAAATGGCAAAGTGATATTTCAAAGCCCCAAGAGGGCTATGGTGAAAAAGGAAATATCCTCAGATGAAATCTGGAAAGAAGCTTTCTGAGAAAATGCTTAGTGTTCTGTTAATTCATCTCACGGAGTTACAACTGTATGTCTTGGATCTCTTTGCTAGCCTTATTTCTGTGGAATCTGAGAACAAATTTTTCGGATCCCTTGGAAGACTATAGGGCCAAAGGAAATATCCTCCGATAACAAAGAGAAAGAAGCTTTCTGAGAAACTTCTTTGTGTTCTGTAAAATCATCTACCAGAGTTACAGTTTTCCCTCAAGAAGCCTCTCGCTAAGATAGTTCTTGTGAAATTTCCAGGGTGATATTTGGAAGCCCCAAGATTGCAATGGTGAAAAAGGAAATATCCTCAGATGATATCTGGAAAGAAACTTTCTGAGAAACCGCTTAGCGTTCTGTTACATCATCTCACAGAGTTACATCTGTATTTCATTCATCTGTTTGCTAGCCTTATTTCTGTGGAATCTGAGAAGAGATATTTAGGATCCCTTGGAAGACAATAGGGCCAAAGAAAATATCCTCCGATAACAAAGAGAAAGAAGCTTTCTGAGAAACTTCTTTCTGTTCTGTGAAATCACTCACAGAGTTACAGCTTTCCACTCAAGATGCCTTTCGCTAAGACAGTTCTTGTGGAATTGGCAAAGTGATATTTGGAAGCCCATAGAGGGCTATGTTGAAAAAGGAAATATCCTCAGATGAAATCTGGAGACAAGCTTTCTGAGAAACTGCTTAGTGTTCTGTTAATTCATCTCACAGGGTCACATCTGAATTTCGTGAATCTCTATGCTAGGCTTATTTCTGTGGAATCTGAGAGCAGATATTTCGGATCCCTTTGAAGACTATAGGGCCAAAGGAAATATCCTCCGATAACAAAGAGAAAGAAGCTTTCTGAGTAACTTCTTTGTGTTCTGTGAAATCATCTCACAGAGTTACAGCTTTCCCCTCAAGAAGCCTTTCGCTTAGACAGTTCTTGTGGAATTGGAAAAGTGATATATGGAAGCCCATAGAGGGCTATGTTGAAAAAGGAAATATCCTCAGATGAAATCTGGAAAGAAGCTTTCTGAGAAACTACTTAGTGTTCTGTTACTTCATCTCACAAAGTTACATCTGTATTTCGTGGATCTCTTTGCTAGACTTATTTCTGTGGAATCTGAGAATAGATATTTCGGATCCCTTTGAAGACTATAGGGCCAAAGGAAATATCCTCCGATAACAAAGAGAAAGAAGCTTTCTGAGATACTTCTTTGTGTTCAGTGAAATCATCACACCGAGTTACAGATTTCCCCTCAAGAAGCCTTTCCCTAAGACAGTTCTTGTGGAATTGGCAAAGTGATATTTCAAAGCCCCAAGAGGGCTATGGTGAAAAAGGAAATATCCTCAGATGAAATCTGGAAAGAAGCTTTCTGAGAAAATGCTTAGTGTTCTGTTCATTCATCTCACGGGGTTACAACTGTATGTCTTGGATCTCTTTCCTAGCCTTATTTCTGTGGAATCTGAGAACAGATATTTCGGATGCCTTGGAAGACTATAGGGCCAAAGGAAATATCCTCCGGTAACAAAGAGAAAGAAGCTTTCTGAGAAACTTCTTTGTGTTCTGTGAAATCATCTCACAGAGTTACAGCTTTCCCCTCAAGAAGCCTTTCGCTAAGACAGTTCTTGTGAAATGGGCAAAGTGACATTTGGAAGCCCCAAGAGGGCTATGGTGAAAAAGAAAATATCCTCAGATGAAATCTGGAAAGAAGCTTTCTCAGAAACTGCTTAGTGTTCTGTTAATTCATCTCACAATGTTACATCTGTATTTCGTGGATCTCTTTGCTGGCCTTTTTTCTCTGGAATCTGAGAACAGATATTTCGGATCCCTTGGAAGACTATAGGGCCAAAGGAAATATCCTCCGATAACAAAGAGAAAGAAGCTTTCTGAGAAACTTCTTTGTGTTCTGTGAAATCATCTAACAGAGTTACAGTTTTCCCTCAAGAAGCCTCTCGCTAAGATAGTTCTTGTGAAATTTCCAGGGTGATATTTGGAAGCCCCAAGATTGCAATGGTGAAAAAGGAAATATCCTCAGATGATATCTGGAAAGAAACTTTCTGAGAAACCGCTTAGCGTTCTGTTACATCATCTCACAGAGTTACATCTGTATTTCATGCATCTCTTTGCTAGACTTATTTCTGTGGAATCTGAGAAGAGATATTTAGGATCCCTTGGAAGACAATAGGGCCAAAGAAAATATCCTCCGATAACAAAGAGAAAGAAGCTTTCTGAGAAACTTCTTTCTGTTCTGTGAAATCAACTCACAGAGTTACAGCTTTCCACTCAAGATGCCTTTCGCTAAGACAGTTCTTGTGGAATTGGCAAAGTGATATTTGGAAGCCCATAGAGGGCTATGTTGAAAAAGGAAATATCCTCAGATGAAATCTGGAAAGAAGCTTTCTGAGAAACTGCTTAGTGTTCTCTTAATTCATCTCACAGGGTCACATCTGAATTTCGTGAATCTCTATGCTAGGCTTATTTCTGTGGAATCTGAGAACAGATATTTCGGATCCCTTTGAAGACTATAGGGCCAAAGGAAATATCCTCCGATAACAAAGAGAAAGAAGCTTTCTGAGTAACTTCTTTGTGTTCTGTGAAATCATCTCACAGAGTTACAGCTTTCCCCTCAAGAAGCCTTTCGCTTAGACAGTTCTTGTGCAATTGGAAAAGTGATATATGGAAGCCCATAGAGGGCTATGTTGAAAAAGGAAATATCCTCAGATGAAATCTGGAAAGAAGCTTTCTGAGAAACTACTTAGTGTTCTGTTACTTCATCTCACAAAGTTACATCTGTATTTCGTGGATCTCTTTGCTAGACTTATTTCTGTGGAATCTGAGAATAGATATTTCGGATCCCTTTGAAGACTATAGGGCCAAAGGAAATATCCTCTGATAACAAAGAGAAAGAAGCTTTCTGAGATACTTCTTTGTGTTCAGTGAAATCATCACACCGAGTTACAGATTTCCCCTCAAGAAGCCTTTCCCTAAGACAGTTCTTGTGGAATTGGCAAAGTGATATTTCAAAGGCCCAAGAGGGCTATGGTGAAAAAGGAAATATCCTCAGATGAAATCTGGAAAGAAGCTTTCTGAGAAAATGCTTAGTGTTCTGTTCATTCATCTCACGGAGTTACAACTGTATGTCTTGGATCTCTTTCCTAGCCTTATTTCTGTGGAATCTGAGAACAGATATTTCGGATCCCTTGGAAGACTATAGGGCCAAAGGAAATATCCTCCGGTAACAAAGAGAAAGAAGCTTTCTGAGAAACTTCTTTGTGTTCTGTAAAATCATCTCACAGAGTTACAGCTTTCCCCTCAAGAAGCCTTTCGCTAAGACGGTTCTTCTGGAATTGGCAAAGTGATATTTGGAAGCCCATAGAGGGCTATGTTGAAAAAGGAAATATCCTCAGATGAAATCTGGAAAGAAGCTTTCTGAGAAACTGCTTAGTGTTCTGTTACTTCATCTCAAAAAGTTACATCTGTATTTCGTGGATCTCTTTGCTAGCCTTATTTCTGTGGAATCTGAGAACAGATATTTCTGATCCCTTTGAAGACAATAGGGCCAAAGGAAATATCCTCCGATAACAAAGAGAAAGAAGCTTCCTGAGAAACTTCTTTGTGTTCTGTGAAATCATCTAACAGAGTTACAGTTTTTCCTCAAGAAGCCTCTCGCTAAGACTGTTCTTGTGCAAATTTCCAGGGTGATATTTGGAAGCCCCAAGATTGCAATGGTGAAAAAGGAAATATCCTCAGATGATGTCTGGAAAGAAACTTTCTGAGAAACTGCTTAGCGTTCTGTTATATCATCTCACAGAGTTACATCTGTATTTCATGGATCTCTTTGCTAGCCTTATTTCTGTGGAATCTGAGAAGAGATATTTAGGATCCCTTGGAAGACAATAGGGCCAAAGAAAATATCCTCCGATAACAAAGAGAAAGAAGCTTTTTGAGAAACTTCTTTGTGTTCTGTGAAATCATCTCAGAGAGTTACAGCTTTCCCCTCAAGAAGCCTTTCGCTAAGACAGTTCTTGTGGAATTGGCAAAGTGATATTTGAAAGCCCCTCGAGGGCTATGGTGAAAAAGGAAATATCCTCAGATGAAATCTGGAAAGAAGCTTTCTGAGAAACTGCTTAGTGTTCTGTTAATTCATCTCACAGGGTCACATCTGAATTTCGTGAATCTCTATGCTAGGCTTATTTCTGTGGAATCTGAGAGCAGATATTTCGGATCCCTTTGAAGACTATAGGGCCAAAGGAAATATCCTCCGATAACAAAGAGAAAGAAGCTTTCTGAGTAACTTCTTTGTGTTCTGTGAAATCATCTCACAGAGTTACAGCTTTCCCCTCAAGAAGCCTTTCGCTTAGACAGTTCTTGTGGAATTGGAAAAGTGATATTTGGAAGCCCATAGAGGGCTATGTTGAAAAAGGAAATATCCTCAGATGAAATCTGGAAAGAAGCTTTCTGAGAAACTACTTAGTGTTCTGTTACTTCATCTCACAAAGTTACATCTGTATTTCGTGGATCTCTTTGCTAGACTTATTTCTGTGGAATCTGAGAATAGATATTTCGGATCCCTTTGAAGACTATAGGGCCAAAGGAAATATCCTCTGATAACAAAGAGAAAGAAGCTTTCTGAGATACTTCTTTGTGTTCAGTGAAATCATCACACCGAGTTACAGATTTCCCCTCAAGAAGCCTTTCCCTAAGACAGTTCTTGTGGAATTGGCAAAGTGATATTTCAAAGGCCCAAGAGGGCTATGGTGAAAAAGGAAATATCCTCAGATGAAATCTGGAAAGAAGCTTTCTGAGAAAATGCTTAGTGTTCTGTTCATTCATCTCACGGAGTTACAACTGTATGTCTTGGATCTCTTTCCTAGCCTTATTTCTGTGGAATCTGAGAACAGATATTTCGGATCCCTTGGAAGACTATAGGGCCAAAGGAAATATCCTCCGGTAACAAAGAGAAAGAAGCTTTCTGAGAAACTTCTTTGTGTTCTGTAAAATCATCTCACAGAGTTACAGCTTTCCCCTCAAGAAGCCTTTCGCTAAGACAGTTTTTGAGGAATTGGCAAAGTGATATTTCGAAGCCCATAGAGGGCTATGGTGAAAAAGGAAATATCCTCAGATGAAATCTATAAAGAAGCTTTCTGAGAAACTGCTCTGTGATGTGTGACTTCCACTCACAGAGTTACATCTGTATTTCGTGAATCTCTTTGCTAGCCTTATTTCTGTGGAATCTGAGAACAGATATTTCGGATCCCTTGGAAGACTATAGGGCCTAAGGAAACATCCTCCGATAACAAAGAGAAAGAAGCTTTCTGAGAAACTTCTTTGTGTTCTGTGAAATCATCTCACAGAGTTACAGCTTTCCCCTCAAGAAGCCCTTCGCTAAGACAGTTCTTGTGTAATTGGCAAAGTGACATTTGGAAGCCCATAGAGGGCTATGTTGAAAAACGAAATATCCTCAGATGAAATCTGGAAAGAAGCTTTCTGAGAAACTACTTAGTGTTCTGTTACTTCATCTCACAAAGTTACATCTGTATTTCGTGGATCTCTTTGCTAGATTTATTTCTGTGGAATCTGAGAATAGATATTTCGGATCCCTTTGAAGACTATAGGGCCAAAGGAAATATCCTCTGATAACAAAGAGAAAGAAGCTTTCTGAGATACTTCTTTGTGTTCAGTGAAATCATCACACCGAGTTACAGATTTCCCCTCAAGAAGCCTTTCCCTAAGACAGTTCTTGTGGAATTGGCAAAGTGATATTTCAAAGGCCCAAGAGGGCTATGGTGAAAAAGGAAATATCCTCAGATGAAATCTGGAAAGAAGCTTTCTGAGAAAATGCTTAGTGTTCTGTTCATTCATCTCACGGAGTTACAACTGTATGTCTTGGATCTCTTTCCTAGCCTTATTTCTGTGGAATCTGAGAACAGATATTTCGGATCCCTTGGAAGACTATAGGGCCAAAGGAAATATCCTCCGGTAACAAAGAGAAAGAAGCTTTCTGAGAAACTTCTTTGTGTTCTGTGAAATCATCTCACAGAGTTACAGCTTTCCCCTCAAGAAGCCTTTCGCTAAGACAGTTTTTGAGGAATTGGCAAAGTGATATTTCGAAGCCCATAGAGGGCTATGGTGAAAAAGGAAATATCCTCAGATGAAATCTGGAAAGAAGCTTTCTGAGAAACTGCTCTGTGATGTGTGACTTCCACTCACAGAATTACATCTGTATTTCGTGAATCTCTTTGCTAGCCTTATTTCTGTGGAATATGAGAACAGATATTTCGGATCCCTTGGAAGACTATAGGGCCTAAGGAAACATCCTCCGATAACAAAGAGAAAGAAGCTTTCTGAGAAACTTCTTTGTGTTCTGTGAAATCATCTCACAGAGTTACAGCTTTCCCCTCAAGAAGCCTTTCGGTAAGACAGTTCTTGTGTAATTGGCAAAGTGACATTTGGAAGCCCAAAGAGGGCTAAGTTTAAAAAGGAAATATCCTCAGATGAAATCTGGAAAGAAGCTTTCTGAGAAACTGCTTAGTGCTCTGTGAAATCATCTCACAGAGTTACATCTGTATTTCGTGGATCTCTTTCCTAGCCTTATTTCTGTGGAATCTGAGAACAGATATTTCGGATTCCTTGGAAGACTATAGGGCCAAAGGAAATATCCTCCGATAACAAAGAGAAAGAAGCTTTCTGAGAAACTTCTTTGTGTTTTGTGAAATAATCTCACAGAGTTACAGCTTTCCCCTCAAGAAGCCTTTCGCTAAGACGGTTCTTCTGGAATTGGCAAAGTGATATTTGGAAGCCCATAGAGGGCTATGTTGAAAAAGGAAATATCCTCAGATGAAATCTGGAAAGAAGCTTTCTGAGAAACTGCTTAGTGTTCTGTTACTTCATCTCAAAAAGTTACATCTCTATTTCGTGGATCTCTTTGCTAGCCTTATTTCTGTGGAATCTGAGAACAGATATTTCGGATCCCTTTGAAGACAATAGGGCCAAAGGAAATATCCTCCGATAACAAAGAGAAAGAAGCTTTCTGAGAAACTTCTTTGTGTTCTGTGAAATCATCTAACAGAGTTACAGTTTTTCCTCAAGAAGCCTCTCGCTAAGACTGTTCTTGTGCAAATTTCCAGGGTGATATTTGGAAGCCCCAAGATTGCAATGGTGAAAAAGGAAATATCCTCAGATGATATCTGGAAAGAAACTTTCTGAGAAACTGCTTAGCGTTCTGTTATATCATCTCACAGAGTTACATCTCTATTTCATGGATCTCTTTGCTAGCCTTATTTCTGTGGAATCTGAGAAGAGATATTTAGGATCCCTTGGAAGACAATAGGGCCAAAGAAAATATCCTCCGATAACAAAGAGAAAGAAGCTTTTTGAGAAACTTCTTTGTGTTCTGTGAAATCATCTCAGAGAGTTACAGCTTTCCCCTCAAGAAGCCTTTCGCTAAGACAGTTCTTGTGGAATTGGCAAAGTGATATTTGAAAGCCCCTCGAGGGCTATGGTGAAAAAGGAAATATCCTCAGATGAAATCTGGAAAGACGCTTTCTTAGAAACTGCTTAGTGTTCTGTTACTTCATCTCACAAAGTTACGTCTGTATTTCGTGGATCTCTTTGCAAGCCTTATTTCTGTGGAATCTGAGAACAGATATTTCGGATCCCTTTGAAGACTATAGGGCCAAAGGAAATATCCTCCGATAACAAAGAGAAAGAAGCTTTCTGAGAAACTTCTTTGTGTTCTGTGAAATCATCGCACAGAGTTACAGCTTTCCCTTCAAGAAGCAAGACAGTTCTTTTGGAATTGGCAAAGTGATACTTGGAAGCCCCTAAAGGGTTATGGTGAAAAAGTAAATATCCTCAGATGAAATCTGGAAAGACGCTTTCTGAGAAACTGCTTAGTGTTCTGTTAATTCATCTTACAGAGTTACATCTGTATTTCGTTGATATCTTTGCCAGCCTTATTTCGGTGGAATCTGAGAACAGATATTTCGGATCCCTTGGAGGACACTAGGGCCAAAGGAAACATCCTCCGATAACAAAGAGAAAGAAGCTTTCTGAGAAACTTCTTTGTGTTCTGTGAAATCATCTCACAGAGTTACAGCTTTCCCCTCAAGAAGCCTTTCGCTAAGACAGTTCTTGGGGAATTGGGAAAGTGATATTTGGAAGCCCATAGAGGGCTATGGTGAAAAAGGAAATATCCTCAGATGAAATCGGGAAGGAAGCTTTCTGAGAAACTGCTTAGTGTTCTGTAAATTCATCTCACAGGGTCACATCTGAATTTCGTGTATCTCTATGCTAGGCTTATTTCTGTGGAATCTGAGAGCAGATATTTCGGATCCCTTTGAAGACTATAGGGCCAAAGGAAATATCCTCCGATAACAAAGAGAAAGAAGCTTTCTGAGTAACTTCTTTGTGTTCTGTGAAATCATCTCACAGAGTTACAGCTTTCCCCTCAAGAAGCCTTTCGCTTAGACAGTTCTTGTGGAATTGGAAAGTGATATTTGGAAGCCCATGGAGGGCTATGTTGAAAAAGGAAATATCCTCAGATAAAATCTGGAAAGAAGCTTTCTGAGAAACTACTTAGTGTTCTGTTACTTCATCTCACAAAGTTATATCTGTATTTCGTGGATCTCTTTTCTAGCCTTATTTCTGTGGAATCTGAGAACAGATATTTCGGATCCCTTTGAAGACTATAGGGCCAAAGGAAATATCCTCCGATAACAAAGAGAAAGAAGCTTTCTGAGAAACTTCTTTGTGTTCTGTGAAATCATCTCACAGAATTACAGCTTTCCCCTCAAGAAGCCTTTCGATAAGACAGTTCTTGGTAATTGTCAAAGTGATATTTCGAAGCCCATAGAGGGCTATGGTGAAAAAGGAAATATACTCAGATGAAATCTGGAATGAAGCTTTCTGAGAAACTGCTCTGTGATGTGTGACTTCCACTCACAGAGTTACATCTGTATTACGTGGATCTATTTGCTAGCCTTATTTCTGTGGAATCTGAGAACAGATATTTCGGATCCCTTGGAAGACTATAGGGCCAAAGGAAACTCCCTCCGATAACAAAGAGAGAGAAGCTTTCTGAGAAATCTTTGTGTTCTGTGAAATCATCTCACAGAGTTACAGCTTTCCCCTGAAGAAGCCTTTCGCTAACACAGTTCTTGTGTAGTTGGCAAAGTGATATTTGGAAGCCCATAGAGGGCTAAGGTGAAAAAGGAAATATCCTCAGATGAAATCTGGAAAGAAGCTTTCTGAGAAACTGCTTAGTGTTCTGTTAATTCATCTCACAGAGTTACATCTGTATTTCGTGGATCTCTTTCCTAGCCTTATTTCTGTGGAATATGAGAAGAGATATTTCGGATCCCTTTGAAGACTATAGGGCCAAAGGAAATATCCTCCGTCAACAAAGAGAAAGAAGCTTTCTGAGAAAATTCTTTGTGTTCTGTGAAATCATCTCACAGATTTACAGCTTTCCCGTCAAGAAGCCTATCGCTAAGAGAGTTCTTGTGGAATTGGCAAAGTGATATTTGGAAGCCCGTAGAGGGCTGAGGTGAAAAAGGAAATATCCTCAGATGAAATCTGGAAAGAAGCTTTCTGAGAAACAGCTTAGTGTACTGTTAATTCATCTCACAGGGTTACATCTGTATTTCGTGGATCTCTTTGCTGGCCTTATTTCTGTGGAATCTGAGAAGAGATATTTCGGATCCCTTTGAAGACTATAGGGCCAAAGGAAATATCCTCCGGTAACAAAGAGAAAGAAGCTTTCTGAGAAACTACTTTGTGTTCTGTGAAATCATCTCACAGAGTTACAGCTTTCCCCTCAAGAAGCCTTTCGATAAGACAGTTCTTGTGGAATTGGCAAAGTGATATTTTGAAGCCCATAGAGGGCTATGGTGAAAAAGGAAATATCCTCAGATGAAATCTAGAAAGAAGCTTTCTGAGAAACTGCTTAGTGTTCTGTTAATTCATCTCACAGGGTTACATCCGTATTTCGTGGATCTCTTTGCTAGCCTTATTTCTGTGGAATCTGAGAATAGATATTTCGGATCTCTTTGAAGACTATAGGGCCAAAGGAAATATCCTCCGATAAGAAACAGAAAGAAGATTCATGAGAAACATCTTTGTGTTCTGGGAAATCATCTCACAGCGTTACAGCTTTCCCCTCAAGAAGCCTTTCGCTCAGAGAGTTCTTGTGGAATTGGCATAGTGATATTTGGAAGCCCTTAGAGGGCTATGGTGAAAAAGAAAATATCCTCAGATGAAATCTGGAAAGAAGCTTTCTGAGAAACTGCTTAGTGTTCTATTAATTCATCTCACAGAGTTCCTTCTGTATTTCGTGGATCTCTTTGATAGCCTTATTTCTCTGGAATCTGAGAACAGATATTTCGGATGCCTTGGAAGACAATGGGGCCAATGGAAATATCCTGCGATAACAAAGAGAAAGTAGCTTTCTGAGAAACTTCTTTGTGTTCTGTGAAATCATCACACAGAGTTACAGCTTTCCTCTCAAGAAGCCTTTCGGTAAGACAGTTCTTGTGGAATTGGCAAAGTGATATTTGGAAGCCCACAGAGGGCTAAGGTGAAAAAGGAAATATCCTCAGATGAAATCTGGAAAGAAGCTTTCTGAGAAACTGCTCTGTAATGTGTGACTTCCACTCACAGTGTTACATCTATATTTCTTGGATCTCTTTGCTAGCCTAATTTCTGTGGAATCTGAGAGCAGATATTTCCGACCCCTTTGAAGACACTAGGGCCAAAGGAAATATCTTCCGATAATAAAGAGAAAGAAGCTTTCTGAGAAACTGCTTAGTGTTCTGTTAATTCATCTGAAAGAATTTAATCGGTATTTCGTGGTTCTCTTTGCTAGCCTTATTTCTGTGGAATTTGAGAACAGATATTTCGGATAACTTTGAAGACTATAGGGCCAAAGGAAATATCCTCCGATAACAAAGAGAAAGAAGCTTTCTGAGAAACTTCTTTGTGTTCTGTGAAATCATCTCACAGAGTTACAGCTTTCCCCTCAAGAAACCTTTCGCTAAGACAGTTCTTGTGGAATTAGCAAAGTGATATTTGGAGGCACGTAGAGGGCTATGGTGAAAAAGGAAATATTCTCAGATGAAATCTGGAAAGAAGCTTTCTGAGAAACTGCTCTGTGATGTGTGACTTCCACTCACAAAGTTACATCTGTATTTCGTGAATCTCTTTACTAGCCTTATTTCTGTGGAATCTGAGATCAGATATTTCGGTTCCCTGTGAAGATTATAGGGCCAAAGGAAATATTCACCGATATCAAAGAGAAAGAAGCTTTCCGAGAATCTTCTTTGTGTTCTGTGAAATAATCTCACAGAGTTACAGCTTTCCCCTCAAGAAGCCTTTCGCTAAGACAGTTCTTGTGGAATTGGCAAAGTGATATTTGGAAGCTCTTAGAGGGCTATGGTGAAAAAGGAAATATCCTCAGATTAAATCTGGAAAGAAGCTTTCTGAGAAACTGCTTCGTGGTCTGTTACATCATCTCACAGAGTTACATCTGCATTTCTTGGATCTCTTTGCTACCCTTATTTCTGTGGAATCTGAGAACAGATATTTCGGATCCCTTTGAAGACTATAGAGCCAAAGGAAATATCCTCCGATAACAAAGAGAAAGAAGGTTTCTGAGAAACTTCTTTGTGTTCTGTGAAATCATCTCACAGAGTTACAGCTTTCCCCTCAAGAAGCCTCTCGCTAAGACTGTTCTTGTGAAATTTCCAGGGTTATATTTGGAAGCCCCAAGATTGCAATGGTGAAAAAGGAAATATCCTCAGATGAAATCTGGAAAGAAACTTTCTGAGAAACTGCTTAGCGTTCTGTTATATCATCTCACAGAGTTACATCTGTAATTCATGGATCTCTTTGCTAGCCTTATTTCTGTGGAATCTGAGAATAGATATTTAGGATCCCTTGGAAGACTATAGGGCCAAAGGAAATATCCTCCGATAACAAAGAGAAAGAAGCTCTCTGAGAAACTTCTTTCTGTTCTGTGAAATCAACTCACAGAATTACAGCTTTCCCCTCAAGAAGCCTTTCGCTAAGACAGTTCTTGTGGAATTGGCAAAGTGATATTTGGAAGCCCATAGAGGGCTATGTTGAAAAAAGAAATATCCTCAGATGAAATCTGGAAAGAAGCATTCTGAGAAACTGCTTAGTGTTATGTTAATTCATCTCACAGGGTAACATCTGAATTTCGTGGATGTCTATGCTAGGCTTATTTCTGTGGAATCTGAGAGCAGATATTTCGGATTCCTTGGAAGACTATAGGGCCAAAGGAAATATTCTCCGATAAGAAAGAGAAAGAAGCTTTCTGAGAAATTTCTTTGTGTTCTGTGAAATAATCTCACAGAGTTACAGCTTTCCCCTCAAGAAGCCTTTCGCTAAGACGGTTCTTGTGGAATTGGCAAAGTGATATTTGGAAGCCCATAAAGGCTATGTTGAAAAAGGAAATATCCTCAGATGAAATCTGGAAAGAAGCTTTCTGAGAAACTGCTTAGTGTTCTGTTACTTCATCTCACAAAGTTACATCTGTATTTCGTGGATCTCTTTGCTAGCCTTATTTCTGTGGAATCTGAGAACAGATATTTCGGATCCCTTTGAAGACTATAGGGCCAAAGGAAATATCCTCCAATAAGAAAGAGAAAGAAGATTTCTGAGAAACTTCTTTGTGTTCTGTGAAATCATCGCACAGAGTTACAGCTTTCCCCTCAAGAAGCAGGACAGTTCTTGTGGAATTGGCAAAGTGATACTTGGAAGCCCCTAAAGGGTTGTGGTGAAAAAGGAAATATCCTCAGAGGAAATCTGGAAAGACGCTTTCTGAGAAAATGCTTAGTGTTCTGTTAATTCATCTCACACAGTTACATCTGTATTTCGTTGATCTCTTTGCTAGCCTTATTTCGGTGGAATCTGAGAACAGATATTTCGGATCCCTTGGAAGACACTAGGGCCAAAGGAAACATCCTCTGATAACAAAGAGAAAGAAGCTTTCTGAGAAACTTCTTTGTGTTCTGTGAAATCATCTCACAGAGTTACAGCTTTCCCCTCAAGAAGCCTTTCGCCAAGACAGTTCTTGGGGAATTGGCAAAGTGATATTTGGAAGCCCGTAGAGGGCTTTGTTGAAAAAGGAAATATCCTCAGATGAAATCGGGAAAGAAGCTTTCTGAGAAACTGCTTAGTGTTTTGTTAATTCATCTCACAGAGTTACATCTGTATTTCTTGGATCTCTTTGCTAGCCTTATTTCTGTGAAATCTGAGAGTATATATTTCGGATCCCTTTGAAGACACTAGGGCCAAAGAAAATATCCTCCGATAACAAAGAGAAAGAAGCTTTCTGAGAAACTTCTTTGTTTTGTGAATTCATCTCACAGAGTTACAGCTTTCCCCTCAAGAAGCCTTTCGCTAAGACAGTTCTTGTGGAATTGGCAAAGTGATATTTGGAAGCCCATAGAGGGCTAAGGTGAAAAACGAAATATCCTCAGATGAAATCTGGAAAGAAGCTTTCTGAGAAACTGCTTAGTGTTCTGTTAATTCATCTCACAGGGTTACATCTGCATTTCGTGGATCTCTTTGAGAGCCTTATTTCTGTGGAATCTGAGAACAGATATTTTGGATCCCTTTGAAGACTAAAGGGCCAAAGGAAATATGCTCACATAACAAAGAGAATGAAGCTTTCTGAGATACTTCTTTGTGTTCTGTGAAATCATCTCACAGAGTTACAGCTTTCCCCTCAAGAAGCCTCTTGCTAAGACAGTTGTTGTGGAACGGGCAAAGTGATATTTGGAAGCCCCAAGAGGGCTATGGTGAAAAAGGATATATCCTCAGATGAAATCTGGAAAGAAATTTTCTGAGAAACTGCTTAGTGGTCTGTTAATTCATCTCACGGAGTTACAACTGTATGTCTTGGATCTCTTTGCTAGCCTTATTTCTGTGGAATCTGAGAACAGATATTTCGGATCCCTTTGAAGACAATAGGGCCAAAGGAAATATCCTCCGATAAAAAGAGAAAGAAGCTTTCTGAGAAACTTCTTTGTGTTCTGTGAAATCATCTCACAGAGTTACAGCTTTCCCCTCAAGAAGCTTTTCACTAAGACAGTTCTTGTGGAATTGGCAAAGTGATATTTCAAAGCCCTTAGAGGGATATGGTGAAAAAGGAAACAACCTCAGATGAAATCTGGAAAGAAGCTTTCTGAGAAACTGCTTAGTGTTCTGTTAATTCATCTCACAGAGTTACATCTGTATTTCTTGGATCTCTTTGATAGCCTTATTTCTGTGGAAACTGAGAACAGATATTTCGAATCCCTTTGAAGACTATAGGGCCAAAGGAAATATCCTCTGATAACAAAGAGAAAGAAGCTTTCTGAGAAACTTCTTTGTGTTCTGTGAAATCATCTCACAGAGTTACAGCTTTCCTCTCAAGAAGCCTTTCGGTAAGACAGTTCTTGTGGAATTGGCAAAGTGATATTTGGAAGCCCATAGAGGGCTATGTTGAAAAAGGAAATATCCTCAGATGAAATCTGGAAAGAAGCTTTCTGAGAAACTGCTTAGTGTTCTGTTACTTCATCTCACAAAGTTACATCTGTATTTCGTGGATCTCTCTGCCAGCCTCATTTCTGTGGAATCTGAAAACAGATATTTCGGATCCCTTGGAAGACTATAGGGCCAAAGGAAATATCCTCAAATAACAATGAGAAAGAAGCTTTCTGAGAAACTTCTTTGTGTTCTGTGAGATCATCTCACAGAGTTACAGCTTTCCCTTCAAAAAGCCTTTCGCTAAGACAGTTCTTGTGTAATTGGCAAAGTGATATTTGGAAGCCCATAGAGGGCTATGGTGAAAAAGGAAATATCCTCAGATGAAATATAGAAAGAAGCTTTCTGAGAAACTGCTTAGTGTTCTGTTAATTCATCTCACGGAGTTACATCTGTATTTCGTGGATCTCTTTGCTAGCCTTATTTCTGTGGAATCTGAGAACAGATATTTCGGATCCCTTGGAAGACTATAGGGCCAAAGGAAATATCCTCCGATAACAAAGAGAAAGATGCTTTCTGAGAAACTTCTTTGTGTTCTGTGAAATCATCACACAGAGTTACAGTTTCCCCTCAAGAAGCCTTTCGCTAAGACAGTTCTTGTGGAATTGGCAAAGTGATATTTGGAAGCCTATAGAGGGCTAAGGTGAAAAAGGAAATATCCTCAGATGAAATCTGGAGAGAAGCCTTCTGAGAAACTGCTTAGTGTTCTGTTAATTCATCTCACAGGGTTACATCTGTATTTCGTGGATCTCTTTGTTAGCCTTATTTCTGTGAAATCTGAGAATAGATATTTCGGATCTCTTTGAAAACTATAGGGCCATAGGCAATATCCTCCGATAACAAAGAGAAAGAAGCTTTCTGAGAAACGTCTTTGTGTTCTGTGAAATCATCTCACAGAGTTACAGCTTTCCCCTCAAGAAGCCTTTCGCTAAGACACTTCTTGTGGAATTGGCAAAGTGATATTTGGAAGCCCATAGAGGGCTAGGTTGAAAAAGGAAATATCCTCAGATGAAATCTGGAAAAAAGTTTTCTGAGAAACTGCTTAGTGTTCTGTTACTTCATCTAACAAAGTTACATCTGTATTTCGTGGATCTCTCTGCTAGCCTTATTTCTGTGGAATCTGAGAACAGATATTTCGGATTCCTTTGAAAACTATAGGGCCAAAGGAAATATCCTCCGATAAGAAGCAGAAAGAAGATTTATGAGAAACATCTTTGTGTTCTGGGAAATCATCTCACAGCGTTACAGCTTTCCCCTCAAGAAGCCTTTCGCTCAGAGAGTCCTTGTGGAATTGGCATAGTGATATTTGGAAGCCCTTAGAGGGCTATGGTGAAAAAGGAAATATCCTCAGATGAAATCTGGAAAGAAGCTTTTTTACAAACTGCTTAGTGTTCTATTAATTCATCTCACAGAGTTCCTTCTGTATTTCGTGGATCTCTTTGATAGCCTTATTTCTCTGGAATCTGAGAACAGATATTTCGGATGACTTGGAAGACTCTAGGGCCAATGGAAATATCCCGCGATAACAAAGAGAAAGAAGCTTTCTGAGAAACTTCTTTGTGTTCTGTGAAATCATCACAAAGAGTTACAGCTTTCCTCTCAAGAAGCCTTTCGTTAAGACAGTTCTTGTGGAATTGGCAAAGTGATATTTGGAAGCCCATAGAGGGCTTTGTTGAAAAAGGAAATATCCTCAGATGAAATCTGGAAAGAAGCTTTCTGAGAAACTGCTTAGTGGTCTGTTAATTCATCTCACGGAGTTACATCTGTATTTCGTGGATCTCTTTGCTAGCCTTATTTCTGTGGAATCTGAGAACAGATATTTCGGATCCCTTGGAAGACTATAGGGCCAAAGGAAATATCCTCCGATAACAAAGAGAAAGATGCTTTCTGAGAAACTTCTTTGTGTTCTGTGAAATCATCACACAGAGTTACAGTTTCCCCTCAAGAAGCCTTTCGCTAAGACAGTTCTTGTGGAATTGGCAAAGTGATATTTGGAAGCCTATAGAGGGCTAAGGTGAAAAAGGAAATATCCTCAGATGAAATCTGGAGAGAAGCCTTCTGAGAAACTGCTTAGTGTTCTGTTAATTCATCTCACAGGGTTACATCTGTATTTCGTGGATCTCTTTGTTAGCCTTATTTCTGTGAAATCTGAGAATAGATATTTCGGATCTCTTTGAAAACTATAGGGCCATAGGCAATATCCTCCGATAACAAAGAGAAAGAAGCTTTCTGAGAAACGTCTTTGTGTTCTGTGAAATCATCTCACAGAGTTACAGCTTTCCCCTCAAGAAGCCTTTCGCTAAGACAGTTCGTGTGGAATTGGCAAAGTGATATTTGGAAGCCCATAGAGGGCTAGGTTGAAAAAGGAAATATCCTCAGATGAAATCTGGAAAAAAGTTTTCTGAGAAACTGCTTAGTGTTCTGTTACTTCATCTAACAAAGTTACATCTGTATTTCGTGGATCTCTCTGCTAGCCTTATTTCTGTGGAATCTGAGAACAGATATTTCGGATTCCTTTGAAAACTATAGGGCCAAAGGAAATATCCTCCGATAAGAAGCAGAAAGAAGATTTATGAGAAACATCTTTGTGTTCTGGGAAATCATCTCACAGCGTTACAGCTTTCCCCTCAAGAAGCCTTTCGCTCAGAGAGTTCTTGTGGAATTGGCATAGTGATATTTGGAATCCCTTAGAGGGCTATGGTGAAAAAGGAAATATCCTCAGATGAAATCTGGAAAGAAGCTTTTTTACAAACTGCTTAGTGTTCTATTAATTCATCTCACAGAGTTCCTTCTGTATTTCGTGGATCTCTTTGATAGCCTTATTTCTCTGGAATCTGAGAACAGATATTTCGGAAGACTTGGAAGACTATAGGGCCAATGGAAATATCCCGCAATAACAAAGACAAAGAAGCTTTCTGAGAAACTTCTTTGTGTTCTGTGAAATCATCTCACAGAGTTACAGCTTTCCCCTCAAGACGCCCTTCGCTAAGACAGTTCTTGTGGAATGGCAAAGTGATATTTGGAAGCCCCAAGAGGACTATGGTGAAAAAGGAAATATCCTCAGATGAAATCTGGAAAGAAGCTTTCTGAGAAACTGTTTAGTGTTCTGTAAATTCATCTCACAGAGTTACATCTGTATTTCGTGGATCTCTTTGCTGGCCTTATTTCTGTGTAATCTGGGAACAGATATTTAGAATCCCTTTGAAGACACTGGGGCCAAAGGAAATATCCTCCGTTAACAAAGAGAAAGAAGCTTTCTGAGAAACTTCTTTGTGTTCTGTGAAATCATCTCACAGAGTTACAGCTTTCCCCTCAAGAAGCCTTTCGCTCAGACAGTTCTTGTGGAATTGGCAAAGTGATATTTGGAAGCCCATAGAGGGCTTTGTTGAAAAAGGAAATATCCTCAGATGAAATCGGGAAAGAAGCTTTCTGAGAAACTGCTTAGTGTTGTGTTAATTCATCTGAAAGAGTTAAATCGGTATTTCGTGGTTCTCTTTGCTAGCCTTATTTCTGTGAAATTTGAGAACAGATATTTCGGATACTTTGAAGACACTGCGCCAAAGGAAATATCCTCCGATAACAAAGAGAAAGAAGCTTTCTGAGAAACTTCTTTGTGTTCTGTGAAATCATCTCACAGAGTTACAGCTTTCCCCTCAAGAAACCTTTCGCTAAGACAGTTCTTGTGGAATTAGCAAAGTGATATTTGGAGGCCCGTAGAGGGCTATGGTGAAAAAGGATATATCCTCAGATGAAATCTGGAAAGAAGCTTTCTGAGAAACTGCTCTGTGATGTGTGACTTCCACTCACAGAGTTACATCTGTATTTTGTGAATCTCTTTACTAGCCTTATTTCTGTGGTATCTGAGATCAGATATTTCGGTTCCCTGTGAAGATTATAGGGCCAAAGGAAATATTCACCGATATCAAAGAGAAAGAAGTTTTCTGAGAATCTTCTTTGTGTTCTGTGAAATCATCTCACAGAGTTACAGCTTTCCCCTCAAGAAGCCTTTCGCTAAGACAGTTCTTGTGGAATTGGCAAAGTGATATTTGGAAGCCCATAAAGGGCTATGTTGAAAAAGGAAATATCCTCAGATGAAATCTGGAAAGAAGCTTTCTGAGAAACTGCTTAGTGTTCTGTTACTTCATCTCACAAAGTTACATCTGTATTTCATGGATCTCTTTGCTAGCCTTATTTCTGTGGAATCTGAGAACAGATATTTCGGATCCCTTTGAAGACTATAGGGCCAAAGGAAATATCCACCGATAACAAAGAGAAAGAAGTTTTCTGAGAAACTTCTTTGTGTTCTGTGAAATCATTGCACAGAGTTACAGCTTTCCCCTCAAGAAGCAAGACAGTACTTATGGAATTGGCAAAGTGATACTTGGAAGCCCCTAAAGGGTTATGGTGAAAAAGGAAATATCCTCAGATGAAATCTGGAAAGACGCTTTCTGAGAAAATGCTTAGTGTTCTGTTAATTCATCTCACAGAGTTACATCTGTATTTCGTGGATCTCTTTCCTAGCCTTATTTCTGTGGAATATGAGAAGAGATATTTCGGATCCCTTTGAAGACTATAGGGCCAAAGGAAATATCCTCCGTTAACAAAGAGAAAGAAGCTTTCTGAGAAAATTCTTTGTGTTCTGTGAAATCATCTCACAGATTTACAGCTTTCCCGTCAAGAAGCCTATCGCTAAGACAATTCTTGTGGAATTGGCAAAGTGATATTTGGAAGCCCGTAGAGGGCTGAGGTGAAAAAGGAAATATCCTCAGATGAAATCTGGAAAGAAGCTTTCTGAGAAACAGCTTAGTGTACTGTTAATTCATCTCACAGGGTTACATCTGTATTTCGTGGATCTCTTTGTTGGCCTTATTTCTGTGGAATCTGAGAAGAGATATTTCGGATCCCTTTGAAGACTATAGGGCCAAAGGAAATATCCTCCGGTAACAAAGAGAAAGAAGCTTTCTGAGAAACTTCTTTGTGTTCTGTGAAATCATCTCACAGAGTTACAGCTTTCCCCTCAAGAAGCCTTTCGATAAGACAGTTCTTGTGGAATTGGCAAAGTGATATTTTGAAGCCCATAGAGGACTATGGTGAAAAAGGAAATATCCTCAGATGAAATCTAGAAAGAAGCTTTCTGAGAAACTGCTTAGTGTTCTGTTAATTCATCTCACAGGGTTACATCTGTATTTCGTGGATCTCTTTGCTAGCCTTATTTCTGTGGAATCTGAGAATAGATATTTCGGATCTCTTTGAAGACTATAGGGCCAAAGGAAATATCCTCCGATAAGAAACAGAAAGAAGATTCATGAGAAACATCTTTGTGTTCTGGGAAATCATCTCACAGCGTTACAGCTTTCCCCTCAAGAAGCCTTTCGCTCAGAGAGTTCTTGTGGAATTGGCATAGTGATATTTGGAAGCCCTTAGAGGGCTATGGTGAAAAAGGAAATATCCTCAGATGAAATCTGGAAAGAAGCTTTTTTACAAACTGCTTAGTGTTCTATTAATTCATCTCACAGAGTTCCTTCTGTATTTCGTGGATCTCTTTGATAGCCTTATTTCTCTGGAATCTGAGAACAGATATTTCGGATGACTTGGAAGACTATAGGGCCAATGGAAATATCCCGCGATAACAAAGAGAAAGAAGCTTTCTGAGAAACTTCTTTGTGTTCTGTGAAATCATCACAAAGAGTTACAGCTTTCCTCTCAAGAAGCCTTTCGTTAAGACAGTTCTTGTGGAATTGGCAAAGTGATATTTGGAAGCCCATAGAGGACTTTGTTGAAAAAGGAAATATCCTCAGATGAAATCTGGAAAGAAGCTTTCTGAGAAACTGCTTAGTGGTCTGTTAATTCATCTCACGGAGTTACATCTGTATTTCGTGGATCTCTTTGCTAGCCTTATTTCTGTGGAATCTGAGAACAGATATTTCGGATCCCTTGGAAGACTATAGGGCCAAAGGAAATATCCTCCGATAACAAAGAGAAAGATGCTTTCTGAGAAACTTCTTTGTGTTCTGTGAAATCATCACACAGAGTTACAGTTTCCCCTCAAGAAGCCTTTCGCTAAGACAGTTCTTGTGGAATTGGCAAAGTGGTATTTGGAAGCCTATAGAGGGCTAAGGTGAAAAAGGAAATATCCTCAGATGAAATCTGGAGAGAAGCCTTCTGAGAAACTGCTTAGTGTTCTGTTAATTCATCTCACAGGGTTACATCTGTATTTCGTGGATCTCTTTGTTAGCCTTATTTCTGTGAAATCTGAGAATAGATATTTCGGATCTCTTTGAAAACTACAGGGCCATAGGCAATATCCTCCGATAACAAAGAGTAAGAAGCTTTCTGAGAAACGTCTTTGTGTTCTGTGAAATCATCTCACAGAGTTACAGCTTTCCCCTCAAGAAGCCTTTCGCTAAGACAGTTCGTGTGGAATTGGCAAAGTGATATTTGGAAGCCCATAGAGGGCTAGGTTGAAAAAGGAAATATCCTCAGATGAAATCTGGAAAAAAGTTTTCTGAGAAACTGCTTAGTGTTCTGTTACTTCATCTAACAAAGTTACATCTGTATTTCGTGGATCTCTCTGCTAGCCTTATTTCTGTGGAATCTGAGAACAGATATTTCGGATTCCTTTGAAAACTATAGGGCCAAAGGAAATATCCTCCGATAAGAAGCAGAAAGAAGATTTATGAGAAACATCTTTGTGTTCTGGGAAATCATCTCACAGCGTTACAGCTTTCCCCTCAAGAAGCCTTTCGCTCAGAGAGTTCTTGTGGAATTGGCATAGTGATATTTGGAAGCCCTTAGAGGGCTATGGTGAAAAAGGAAATATCCTCAGATGAAATCTGGAAAGAAGCTTTTTTACAAACTGCTTAGTGTTCTATTAATTCATCTCACAGAGTTCCTTCTGTATTTCGTGGATCTCTTTGATAGCCTTATTTCTCTGGAATCTGAGAACAGATATTTCGGATGACTTGGAAGACTATAGGGCCAATGGAAATATCCCGCAATAACAAAGACAAAGAAGCTTTCTGAGAAACTTCTTTGTGTTCTGTGAAATCATCTCACAGAGTTACAGCTTTCCCCTCAAGACGCCCTTCGCTAAGACAGTTCTTGTGGAATGGCAAAGTGATATTTGGAAGCCCCAAGAGGACTATGGTGAAAAAGGAAATATCCTCAGATGAAATCTGGAAAGAAGCTTTCTGAGAAACTGTTTAGTGTTCTGTAAATTCATCTCACAGAGTTACATCTGTATTTCGTGGATCTCTTTGCTGGCCTTATTTCTGTGTAATCAGGGAACAGATATTTAGAATCCCTTTGAAGACACTGGGGCCAAAGGAAATATCCTCCGTTAACAAAGAGAAAGAAGCTTTCTGAGAAACTTCTTTGTGTTCTGTGAAATCATCTCACAGAGTTACAGTTTTCCCCTCAAGAAGCCTTTCGCTCAGACAGTTCTTGTGGAATTGGCAAAGTGATATTTGGAAGCCCATAGAGGGCTTTGTTGAAAAAGGAAATATCCTCAGATGAAATCGGGAAAGAAGCTTTCTGAGAAACTGCTTAGTGTTGTGTTAATTCATCTGAAAGAGTTAAATCGGTATTTCGTGGTTCTCTTTGCTAGCCTTATTTCTGTGGAATTTGAGAACAGATATTTCGGATAACTTTGAAGACACTGCGCCAAAGGAAATATCCTCCGATAACAAAGAGAAAGAAGCTTTCTGAGAAACTTCTTTGTGTTCTGTGAAATCATCTCACAGAGTTACAGCTTTCCCCTCAAGAAACCTTTCGCTAAGACAGTTCTTGTGGAATTAGCAAAGTGATATTTGGAGGCCCGTAGAGGGCTATGGTGAAAAAGGATATATCCTCAGATGAAATCTGGAAAGAAGCTTTCTGAGAAACTGCTCTGTGATGTGTGACTTCCACTCACAGAGTTACATCTGTATTTTGTGAATCTCTTTACTAGCCTTATTTCTGTGGTATCTGAGATCAGATATTTCGGTTCCCTGTGAAGATTGTAGGGCCAAAGGAAATATTCTCCGATATCAAAGAGAAAGAAGTTTTCTGAGAATCTTCTTTGTCTTCTGTGAAATCATCTCACAGAGTTACAGCTTTCCCCTCAAGAAGCCTTTCGCTAAGACAGTTCTTGTGGAATTGGCAAAGTGATATTTGGAAGCCCATAAAGGGCTATGTTGAAAAAGGAAATATCCTCAGATGAAATCTGGAAAGAAGCTTTCTGAGAAACTGCTTAGTGTTCTGTTACTTCATCTCACAAAGTTACATCTGTATTTCATGGATCTCTTTGCTAGCCTTATTTCTATGGAATCTGAGAACAGATATTTCGGATCCCTTTGAAGACTATAGGGCCAAAGGAAATATCCTCCGATAACAAAGAGAAAGAAGCTTTCTGAGAAACTTCTTTGTGTTCTGTGAAATCATTGCACAGAGTTACAGCTTTCCCCTCAAGAAGCAAGACAGTACTTATGGAATTGGCAAAGTGATACTTGGAAGCCCCTAAAGCGTTATGGTGAAAAAGGAAATATCCTCAGATGAAATCTGGAAAGACGCTTTCTGAGAAAATGCTTAGTGTTCTGTTAATTCATCTCACACAGTTACATCTGTATTTCGTTGATCTCTTTGCTAGCCTTATTTCGGTGGAATCTGAGAACAGATATTTCGGATCCCTTGGAAGACACTAGGGCCAAAGGAAACATCCTCCGATAACAAAGAGAAAGAAGCTTTCTGAGAACCTTCTTTGTGTTCTGTGAAATCATCTCACAGAGTTACAGCTTTCCCCTCAAGAAGCCTTTCGCTAAGCCAGTTCTTGGGGAATTGGCAAAGTGATATTTGGAAGCCCGTAGAGGGCTTTGGTGAAAAAGGAAATATCCTCAGATGAAATCGGGAAAGAAGCTTTCTGAGAAACTGCTTAGTGTTCTGTTAATTCATCTCACAGAGTTACATCTGTATTTCTTGGATCTCTTTGCTAGCCTTATTTCTGTGGAATCTGAGAGTATATATTTCGGATCCCTTTGAACACACTAGGGCCAAAGGAAATATCCTCCGATAACAAAGAGAAAGAAGCTTTCTGAGAAACTTCTTTGTTTTGTGAAATCATCTCACAGAGTTACAGCTTTCCCCTCAAGAAGCCTTTCGCTAAGACAGTTCTTGTGGAATTGGCAAAGTGATATTTGGTAGCCCATAGAGGGCTAAGGTGAAAAAGGAAATATCCTCAGATGAAATCTGGAAAGAAGCTTTCTGAGAAACTGCTTAGTGTTCTGTTAATTCATCTCACAGTGTTATATCTGCATTTCGTGGATCTCTTTGAGAGCCTTATTTCTGTGGAATCTGAGAACAGATATTTTGGATCCCTTTGAAGACTAAAGGGCCAAAGGAAATATGCTCCCATAACAAAGAGAATGAAGCTTTCTGAGATACTTCTTTGTGTTCTGTGAAATCATCTCACAGAGTTACAGCTTTCCCCTCAAGAAGCTTTTCACTAAGACAGTTCTTGTGGAATTGGCAAAGTGATATTTGAAAGCCCCTAGAGGGATATGGTGAAAAAGGAAACATCCTCAGATGAAATCTGGAAAGAAGCTTTCTGAGAAACTGCTTAGTGTTCTGTTAATTCATCTCACAGTGTTACATCTGCATTTCGTGGATCTCTTTGCTAGCCTTATTTCTGTGGAATCTGAGAACAGATATTTCGGATCCCTTTGAAGACTATAGAGCCAAAGGAAATATCCTCCGATAACAAAGAGAAAGAAGGTTTCTGAGAAACTTCTTTGTGTTCTGTGAAATCATCGCACAGAGTTACAGCTTTCCCCTCAAGAAGCCTCTCGCTAAGACTGTTCTTGTGAAATTTCCAGGGTGATATTTGGAAGCCCCAAGATTGCAATGGTGAAAAATGAAGTATCCTCAGATGAAATCTGGAAAGAAACTTTCTGAGAAACTGCTTAGCGTTCTGTTATATCATCTCACAGAGTTACATCTGTATTTCATGGATCTCTTTGCTAGCCTTATTTCTGTGGAATCTGAGAACAGATATTTCGGATCCCTTGGAAGACTATAGGGCCAAAGGAAATATCCTCCGATAACAAAGAGAAAGATGCTTTCTGAGAAACTTCTTTGTGTTCTGTGAAATCACCTCACAGAGTTACAGATTTCCCCTCAAGAAGCCTTTCGCTACGACAGTTCTTGTGGAATTGGCACAGTGATATTTGGAAGCCCGTAGAGGGCTATGGTGAAAAAGGAAATATCCTCAGATGAAATCGGGAAAGAAGCTTTCTGAGAAACTGCTTAGTGTTCTGTAAATTCATCTCACAGGGTGACATCTGAATTTCGTGGATCTCTTTGCTTGGCTTATTTCTGTGGAATCTGAGAGCAGATATTTCAGATCCTTTTGAAGACTATAGGGCCAAAGGAAATATCCTCCGATAACAAAGAGAAAGAAGCTTTCTGAGTAACTTCTTTGTGTTCTGTGAAATCATCACACCGACTTACAGCTTTCCCTTCAAGAAGTCTTTCCCTAAGACAGTTCTTGTGGAATTGGCAAAGTGATATTTGGAAGCCCATAGATGGTATTGGTGAAAAAGGAAATATCCTCAGATGAAATCTGGAAAGAAGCTTTCTGAGAAAATGCTTAGTGTTCTGTTAATTCATCTCACGGAGTTACAACTGTATGTCTTGGATCTCATTTCTAGCCTTCTTTCTGTGGAATCTGAGAAGAGATATTTCGGAACCCTTTGAAGACTATAGGGCCAAAGGAAATATCCTCCGGTAACAATGAGAAAGAAGCTTTCTGCGAATCTTCTTTGTGTTCTGTGAAATAATCTCACAGAGTTACAGCTTTCCCCTCAAGAAGCCTTTCGATAAGACAGTTCTTGGGGAATTGGCAAAGTGATATTTCGAAGCCCATAGCGGGCTACGGTGAAAAAGGAAATATCCTCAGATGAAATCTGGAAAGAAGCTTTCTGAGAAACTGCTTAGTGTTCTGTTAATTCATCTCACAGAGTTACATCTGTATTTCTTGGATCTCTTTGCTAGCCTTATTTCTGTGGAAACTGAGAGTATATATTTCGGATCCCATTGAAGACACTAGGGTCAAAGGAAATATCCTCCGATAACAAAGAGAAAGAAGCTTTCTGAGAAACTTCTTTGTGTTCTGTGAAATCATCTCACAGAGTTACAGCTTTCCCCTCAAGAAGCCTTTCGCTAAGAGAGTTGTTGTGGAATTGGCAAAGTGATATTTGGAAGCCCATAGAGGGCTATGGTGAAATACGTAATATCCTCAGATGCAATCTAGAAAGAAGTTTTCTGAGAAACTGCTTAGTGTTCTGTTAATTCATCTCACAGAGTTACATCTGTATTTCGTGGATCTCTTTGCTAGCCTTATTTCTGTGGAATCTGAGAGAGATATTTAGGACCCCTTGGAAGACTATAGGGCCAAAGGAAATATCCTCCGATAACAAAGAGAAAGAAGCTTTCTGAGCAACTTCTTTGTGTTCTGTGAAATCATCTCACAGAGTTACAGCTTTCCCCTCAAGAAGCCTTTCGCTAAGACAGTTCTTGTGGAATTGGCAAAGTGATATTTGGAAGCCCGTAGAGGGCTTTGGTGAAAAAGGAAATATCCTCAGATGAAATCGGGGAAGAAGCTTTCTGAGAAACTGCTTAGTGTTCTGTTAATTCATCTCACAGAGTTACATCTGTATTTCTTGGATCTCTTTGCTAGCCTTATTTCTGTGGAATCTGAGAGTATATATTTCGGATCCCTTTGAACACACTAGGGCCAAAGGAAATATCCTCCGATAACAAAGAGAAAGAAGCTTTCTGAGAAACTTCTTTGTTTTGTGAAATCATCTCACAGAGTTACAGCTTTCCCCTCAAGAAGCCTTTCGCTAAGACAGTTCTTGTGGAATTGGCAAAGTGATATTTGGTAGCCCATAGAGGGCTAAGGTGAAAAAGGAAATATCCTCAGATGAAATCTGGAAAGAAGCTTTCTGAGAAACTGCTTAGTGTTCTGTTAATTCATCTCACAGTGTTATATCTGCATTTCGTGGATCTCTTTGAGAGCCTTATTTCTGTGGAATCTGAGAACAGATATTTTGGATCCCTTTGAAGACTAAAGGGCCAAAGGAAATATGCTCCCATAACAAAGAGAATGAAGCTTTCTGAGATACTTCTTTGTGTTCTGTGAAATCATCTCACAGAGTTACAGCTTTCCCCTCAAGAAGCTTTTCACTAAGACAGTTCTTGTGGAATTGGCAAAGTGATATTTGAAAGCCCCTAGAGGGATATGGTGAAAAAGGAAACATCCTCAGATGAAATCTGGAAAGAAGCTTTCTGAGAAACTGCTTAGTGTTCTGTTAATTCATCTCACAGTGTTACATCTGCATTTCGTGGATCTCTTTGCTAGCCTTATTTCTGTGGAATCTGAGAACAGATATTTCGGATCCCTTTGAAGACTATAGAGCCAAAGGAAATATCCTCCGATAACAAAGAGAAAGAAGGTTTCTGAGAAACTTCTTTGTGTTCTGTGAAATCATCGCACAGAGTTACAGCTTTCCCCTCAAGAAGCCTCTCGCTAAGACTGTTCTTGTGAAATTTCCAGGGTGATATTTGGAAGCCCCAAGATTGCAATGGTGAAAAATGAAGTATCCTCAGATGAAATCTGGAAAGAAACTTTCTGAGAAACTGCTTAGCGTTCTGTTATATCATCTCACAGAGTTACATCTGTATTTCATGGATCTCTTTGCTAGCCTTATTTCTGTGGAATCTGAGAACAGATATTTCGGATCCCTTGGAAGACTATAGGGCCAAAGGAAATATCCTCCGATAACAAAGAGAAAGATGCTTTCTGAGAAACTTCTTTGTGTTCTGTGAAATCACCTCACAGAGTTACAGATTTCCCCTCAAGAAGCCTTTCGCTACGACAGTTCTTGTGGAATTGGCACAGTGATATTTGGAAGCCCGTAGAGGGCTATGGTGAAAAAGGAAATATCCTCAGATGAAATCGGGAAAGAAGCTTTCTGAGAAACTGCTTAGTGTTCTGTAAATTCATCTCACAGGGTGACATCTGAATTTCGTGGATCTCTTTGCTTGGCTTATTTCTGTGGAATCTGAGAGCAGATATTTCAGATCCTTTTGAAGACTATAGGGCCAAAGGAAATATCCTCCGATAACAAAGAGAAAGAAGCTTTCTGAGTAACTTCTTTGTGTTCTGTGAAATCATCACACCGACTTACAGCTTTCCCTTCAAGAAGTCTTTCCCTAAGACAGTTCTTGTGGAATTGGCAAAGTGATATTTGGAAGCCCATAGATGGTATTGGTGAAAAAGGAAATATCCTCAGATGAAATCTGGAAAGAAGCTTTCTGAGAAAATGCTTAGTGTTCTGTTAATTCATCTCACGGAGTTACAACTGTATGTCTTGGATCTCATTTCTAGCCTTATTTCTGTGGAATCTGAGAAGAGATATTTCGGATCCCTTTGAAGACTATAGGGCCAAAGGAAATATCCTCCGGTAACAATGAGAAAGAAGCTTTCTGCGAATCTTCTTTGTGTTCTGTGAAATAATCTCACAGAGTTACAGCTTTCCCCTCAAGAAGCCTTTCGATAAGACAGTTCTTGGGGAATTGGCAAAGTGATATTTCGAAGCCCATAGCGGGCTACGGTGAAAAAGGAAATATCCTCAGATGAAATCTGGAAAGAAGCTTTCTGAGAAACTGCTTAGTGTTCTGTTAATTCATCTCACAGAGTTACATCTGTATTTCTTGGATCTCTTTGCTAGCCTTATTTCTGTGGAAACTGAGAGTATATATTTCGGATCCCATTGAAGACACTAGGGTCAAAGGAAATATCCTCCGATAACAAAGAGAAAGAAGCTTTCTGAGAAACTTCTTTGTGTTCTGTGAAATCATCTCACAGAGTTACAGCTTTCCCCTCAAGAAGCCTTTCGCTAAGAGAGTTGTTGTGGAATTGGCAAAGTGATATTTGGAAGCCCATAGAGGGCTATGGTGAAATACGTAATATCCTCAGATGCAATCTAGAAAGAAGTTTTCTGAGAAACTGCTTAGTGTTCTGTTAATTCATCTCACAGAGTTACATCTGTATTTCGTGGATCTCTGTGCTAGCCTTATTTCTGTGGAATCTGAGAGAGATATTTAGGACCCCTTGGAAGACTATAGGGCCAAAGGAAATATCCTCCGATAACAAAGAGAAAGAAGCTTTCTGAGCAACTTCTTTGTGTTCTGTGAAATCATCTCACAGAGTTACAGCTTTCCCCTCAAGAAGCCTTTCGCTAAGACAGTTCTTGTGGAATTGGCAAAGTGATATTTGGAAGCCCGTAGAGGGCTTTGGTGAAAAAGGAAATATCCTCAGATGAAATCGGGGAAGAAGCTTTCTGAGAAACTGCTTAGTGTTCTGTTAATTCATCTCACAGAGTTACTTCTGTATTTCCTGGATCTCTTTGCTAGCCTTATTTCTGTGGAATCTGAGAGTATATATATCGGATCCCTTTGAAGACACTAGGGTCAAAGGAAATATCCTCCGATAACAAAGAGAAAGAAGCTTTCTGAGAAACTTCCTTGTTTTGTGAAATCATCTCACAGAGTTACAGCTTTCCCCTCAAGAAGCCTTTCGCTAAGACAGTGCTTGTGGAATTGGCAAAGTGATATTTGGTAGCCCATAGAGGGCTAAGGTGAAAAAGGAAATATCCTCAGATGAAATCTGGAAAGAAGCTTTCTGAGAAACTGCTTAGTGTTCTGTTAATTCATCTCACAGGGTTACATCTGTATTTCGTGGATCTCTTTGAGAGCCTTATTTCTGTGGAATCTGAGAACAGATATTTCGGATCCCTTTGAAGACTATAGGGCCAAAGGAAATATGCTCCGATAACAAAGAGAAAGAAGCTTTCTGAGATACTTCTTTGTGTTCTGTGAAATCATCTCACAGAGTTACAGCTTTCCCCTCAAGAAGCCTCTTGCTAAGACAGTTCTTGTGGAATGGGCAAAGTGATATTTGGAAGCCCATAGAGGGCTATGTTGAAAAAGGAAATATCCTCAGATGAAATCTGGAAAGAAGCTTTCTGAGAAACTGCTTAGTGTTTTGTTACTTCATCTCACAATGTTACATCTGTATTTCGTGGATCTCTCTGCTAGCCTCATTTCTGTGGAATCTGAAAACAGATATTTCGGATCCCTTTGAAGACTATAGGGCCAAAGGAAATATCCTCCGATAACAAAGAGAAAGAAGCTTTCTGAGAAACTTCTTTGTGTTCTGTGAAATCATCTCACAGAGTTACAGCTTTCCCCTCAAGAAGCCTTTCGCTAAGAGAGTTCTTGTGGAATGGGCAAAGTGATATTTGGAAGCCCATAGAGGGCTATGGTGAAAAAGGAAATATCCTCAGATGAAATCTAGAAAGAAGTTTTCTGAGAAACTGCTTAGTGTTCTGTTAATTCATCTCACAGAGTTCCACCTGCATTTCCTGGATCTCTTTGGTAGCCTTATTTCTCTGGAATCTGAGAACACATATTTCGGATGCCTTGGAAGACTATTGGGCCAAAGGAAATATCCTCCGATTACAAAGAGAAAGAAGCTTTCTCAGAAACTTCTTTGTCTTCTGTGAAATCATCTCACAGAGTTACAGCTTTCCCCTCAAGAAGCCTTTCGCTAAGACAGATATTGTGGAATTGGCAAAGGGATATTTGGAAGCCCATAGAGGGCAATGGTGTAAAAGGAAATATCCTCAGATGAAATCTTGAAAGAAGCTTTCTGAGAAACTGCTTAGTGTTTTGTTAATTCATCTCACAGGGTTACATCTGTATTTCGTGGATCTCTTTGCTAGCCTTATTTCTGTGGAATCTGAGAATAGATATTTCCGATCCCCTTGAAGACTATAGGGCCAGAGGAAATATCCTCCGATAACAAAGAGAAAGAAGCTTTCTGAGAAACTTGTTTGTGTTCTGTGAAATCATCTCACAGAGTTACAGCTTTCTCTTCAAAAAGCCTTTCGCTAAGACAGTTCTTGTGGAATTGGCAAAGTGATATTTGGAAGCCCATAGAGGGCTATGGTGAAAAAGGAAATATCCTCAGATGAAATCTAGAAAGAAGCTTTCTAAGAAACTGCTTAGTGTTCTGTTACTTCATCTAACAAAGTTACATCTGTATTTCGTGGATCTCTCTGCTAGCCTTATTTCTGTGGAATCTGAGAACAGATATTTCGGATTTCTTTGAAAACTATAGGGCCAAAGGAAATATCCTCCGATAAGAAGCAGAAAGAAGATTTATGAGAAACATCTTTGTGTTCTGGGAAATCATCTCACAGCGTTACAGCTTTCCCCTCAAGAAGCCTTTCGCTCAGAGAGTTCTTGTGGAATTGGCATAGTGATATTTGGAAGCCCTTAGAGGGCTATGGTGAAAAAGGAAATATCCTCAGATGAAATCTGGAAAGAAGCTTTTTTACAAACTGCTTAGTGTTCTATTAATTCATCTCACAGAGTTCCTTCTGTATTTCGTGGATCTCTTTGATAGCCTTATTTCTCTGGAATCTGAGAACAGATATTTCGGATGACTTGGAAGACTATAGGGCCAATGGAAATATCCCGCAATAACAAAGACAAAGAAGCTTTCTGAGAAACTTCTTTGTGTTCTGTGAAATCATCTCACAGAGTTACAGCTTTCCCCTCAAGACGCCCTTCGCTAAGACAGTTCTTGTGGAATGGCAAAGTGATATTTGGAAGCCCCAAGAGGACTATGGTGAAAAAGGAAATATCCTCAGATGAAATCTGGAAAGAAGCTTTCTGAGAAACTGTTTAGTGTTCTGTAAATTCATCTCACAGAGTTACATCTGTATTTCGTGGATCACTTTGCTGGCCTTATTTCTGTGTAATCAGGGAACAGATATTTAGAATCCCTTTGAAGACACTGGGGCCAAAGGAAATATCCTCCGTTAACAAAGAGAAAGAAGCTTTCTGAGAAACTTCTTTGTGTTCTGTGAAATCATCTCACAGAGTTACAGTTTTCCCCTCAAGAAGCCTTTCGCTCAGACAGTTCTTGTGGAATTGGCAAAGTGATATTTGGAAGCCCATAGAGGGCTTTGTTGAAAAAGGAAATATCCTCAGATGAAATCGGGAAAGAAGCTTTCTGAGAAACTGCTTAGTGTTGTGTTAATTCATCTGAAAGAGTTAAATCGGTATTTCGTGGTTCTCTTTGCTAGCCTTATTTCTGTGGAATTTGAGAACAGATATTTCGGATAACTTTGAAGACACTGCGCCAAAGGAAATATCCTCCGATAACAAAGAGAAAGAAGCTTTCTGAGAAACTTCTTTGTGTTCTGTGAAATCATCTCACAGAGTTACAGCTTTCCCCTCAAGAAACCTTTCGCTAAGACAGTTCTTGTGGAATTAGCAAAGTGATATTTGGAGGCCCGTAGAGGGCTATGGTGAAAAAGGATATATCCTCAGATGAAATCTGGAAAGAAGCTTTCTGAGAAACTGCTCTGTGATGTGTGACTTCCACTCACAGAGTTACATCTGTATTTTGTGAATCTCTTTACTAGCCTTATTTCTGTGGTATCTGAGATCAGATATTTCGGTTCCCTGTGAAGATTGTAGGGCCAAAGGAAATATTCACCGATATCAAAGAGAAAGAAGTTTTCTGAGAATCTTCTTTGTCTTCTGTGAAATCATCTCACAGAGTTACAGCTTTCCCCTCAAGAAGCCTTTCGCTAAGAGAGTTCTTGTGGAATTGGCAAAGTGATATTTGGTAGCCCATAGAGGGCAATGTTGAAAAAGGAAATATCCTCAGATGAAATCTGGAAAGAAGCTTTCTGAGAAACTGCTTAGTGTTCTGTTACTTCATCTCACAAAGTTACATCTGTATTTCATGGATCTCTTTGCTAGCCTTATTTCTATGGAATCTGAGAACAGATATTTCGGATCCCTTTGAAGACTATAGGGCCAAAGGAAATATCCTCCGATAACAAAGAGAAAGAAGCTTTCTGAGAAACTTCTTTGTGTTCTGTGAAATCATTGCACAGAGTTACAGCTTTCCCCTCAAGAAGCAAGACAGTACTTATGGAATTGGCAAAGTGATACTTGGAAGCCCCTAAAGCGTTATGGTGAAAAAGGAAATATCCTCAGATGAAATCTGGAAAGACGCTTTCTGAGAAAATGCTTAGTGTTCTGTTAATTCATCTCACACAGTTACATCTGTATTTCGTTGATCTCTTTGCTAGCCTTATTTCGGTGGAATCTGAGAACAGATATTTCGGATCCCTTGGAAGACACTAGGGCCAAAGGAAACATCCTCCGATAACAAAGAGAAAGAAGCTTTCTGAGAACCTTCTTTGTGTTCTGTGAAATCATCTCACAGAGTTACAGCTTTCCCCTCAAGAAGCCTTTCGCTAAGCCAGTTCTTGGGGAATTGGCAAAGTGATATTTGGAAGCCCGTAGAGGGCTTTGGTGAAAAAGGAAATATCCTCAGATGAAATCGGGAAAGAAGCTTTCTGAGAAACTGCTTAGTGTTCTGTTAATTCATCTCACAGAGTTACATCTGTATTTCTTGGATCTCTTTGCTAGCCTTATTTCTGTGGAATCTGAGAGTATATATTTCGGATCCCTTTGAACACACTAGGGCCAAAGGAAATATCCTCCGATAACAAAGAGAAAGAAGCTTTCTGAGAAACTTCTTTGTTTTGTGAAAACATCTCACAGAGTTACAGCTTTCCCCTCAAGAAGCCTTTCGCTAAGACAGTTCTTGTGGAATTGGCAAAGTGATATTTGGTAGCCCATAGAGGGCTAAGGTGAAAAAGGAAATATCCTCAGATGAAATCTGGAAAGAAGCTTTCTGAGAAACTGCTTAGTGTTCTGTTAATTCATCTCACAGTGTTATATCTGCATTTCGTGGATCTCTTTGAGAGCCTTATTTCTGTGGAATCTGAGAACAGATATTTTGGATCCCTTTGAAGACTAAAGGGCCAAAGGAAATATGCTCCCATAACAAAGAGAATGAAGCTTTCTGAGATACTTCTTTGTGTTCTGTGAAATCATCTCACAGAGTTACAGCTTTCCCCTCAAGAAGCTTTTCACTAAGACAGTTCTTGTGGAATTGGCAAAGTGATATTTGAAAGCCCCTAGAGGGATATGGTGAAAAAGGAAACATCCTCAGATGAAATCTGGAAAGAAGCTTTCTGAGAAACTGCTTAGTGTTCTGTTAATTCATCTCACAGTGTTACATCTGCATTTCGTGGATCTCTTTGCTAGCCTTATTTCTGTGGAATCTGAGAACAGATATTTCGGATCCCTTTGAAGACTATAGAGCCAAAGGAAATATCCTCCGATAACAAAGAGAAAGAAGGTTTCTGAGAAACTTCTTTGTGTTCTGTGAAATCATCGCACAGAGTTACAGCTTTCCCCTCAAGAAGCCTCTCGCTAAGACTGTTCTTGTGAAATTTCCAGGGTGATATTTGGAAGCCCCAAGATTGCAATGGTGAAAAATGAAGTATCCTCAGATGAAATCTGGAAAGAAACTTTCTGAGAAACTGCTTAGCGTTCTGTTATATCATCTCACAGAGTTACATCTGTATTTCATGGATCTCTTTGCTAGCCTTATTTCTGTGGAATCTGAGAACAGATATTTCGGATCCCTTGGAAGACTATAGGGCCAAAGGAAATATCCTCCGATAACAAAGAGAAAGATGCTTTCTGAGAAACTTCTTTGTGTTCTGTGAAATCACCTCACAGAGTTACAGATTTCCCCTCAAGAAGCCTTTCGCTACGACAGTTCTTGTGGAATTGGCACAGTGATATTTGGAAGCCCGTAGAGGGCTATGGTGAAAAAGGAAATATCCTCAGATGAAATCGGGAAAGAAGCTTTCTGAGAAACTGCTTAGTGTTCTGTAAATTCATCTCACAGGGTGACATCTGAATTTCGTGGATCTCTTTGCTTGGCTTATTTCTGTGGAATCTGAGAGCAGATATTTCAGATCCTTTTGAAGACTATAGGGCCAAAGGAAATATCCTCCGATAACAAAGAGAAAGAAGCTTTCTGAGTAACTTCTTTGTGTTCTGTGAAATCATCACACCGACTTACAGCTTTCCCTTCAAGAAGTCTTTCCCTAAGACAGTTCTTGTGGAATTGGCAAAGTGATATTTGGAAGCCCATAGATGGTATTGGTGAAAAAGGAAATATCCTCAGATGAAATCTGGAAAGAAGCTTTCTGAGAAAATGCTTAGTGTTCTGTTAATTCATCTCACGGAGTTACAACTGTATGTCTTGGATCTCATTTCTAGCCTTATTTCTGTGGAATCTGAGAAGAGATATTTCGGATCCCTTTGAAGACTATAGGGCCAAAGGAAATATCCTCCGGTAACAATGAGAAAGAAGCTTTCTGCGAATCTTCTTTGTGTTCTGTGAAATAATCTCACAGAGTTACAGCTTTCCCCTCAAGAAGCCTTTCGATAAGACAGTTCTTGGGGAATTGGCAAAGTGATATTTCGAAGCCCATAGCGGGCTACGGTGAAAAAGGAAATATCCTCAGATGAAATCTGGAAAGAAGCTTTCTGAGAAACTGCTTAGTGTTCTGTTAATTCATCTCACAGAGTTACATCTGTATTTCTTGGATCTCTTTGCTAGCCTTATTTCTGTGGAAACTGAGAGTATATATTTCGGATCCCATTGAAGACACTAGGGTCAAAGGAAATATCCTCCGATAACAAAGAGAAAGAAGCTTTCTGAGAAACTTCTTTGTGTTCTGTGAAATCATCTCACAGAGTTACAGCTTTCCCCTCAAGAAGCCTTTCGCTAAGAGAGTTGTTGTGGAATTGGCAAAGTGATATTTGGAAGCCCATAGAGGGCTATGGTGAAATACGTAATATCCTCAGATGCAATCTAGAAAGAAGTTTTCTGAGAAACTGCTTAGTGTTCTGTTAATTCATCTCACAGAGTTACATCTGTATTTCGTGGATCTCTTTGCTAGCCTTATTTCTGTGGAATCTGAGAGAGATATTTAGGACCCCTTGGAAGACTATAGGGCCAAAGGAAATATCCTCCGATAACAAAGAGAAAGAAGCTTTCTGAGCAACTTCTTTGTGTTCTGTGAAATCATCTCACAGAGTTACAGCTTTCCCCTCAAGAAGCCTTTCGCTAAGACAGTTCTTGTGGAATTGGCAAAGTGATATTTGGAAGCCCGTAGAGGGCTTTGGTGAAAAAGGAAATATCCTCAGATGAAATCGGGGAAGAAGCTTTCTGAGAAACTGCTTAGTGTTCTGTTAATTCATCTCACAGGGTTACATCTGTATTTCGTGGATCTCTTTGAGAGCCTTATTTCTGTGGAATCTGAGAACAGATATTTCGGATCCCTTTGAAGACTATAGGGCCAAAGGAAATATGCTCCGATAACAAAGAGAAAGAAGCTTTCTGAGATACTTCTTTGTGTTCTGTGAAATCATCTCACAGAGTTACAGCTTTCCCCTCAAGAAGCCTCTTGCTAAGACAGTTCTTGTGGAATGGGCAAAGTGATATTTGGAAGCCCATAGAGGGCTATGTTGAAAAAGGAAATATCCTCAGATGAAATCTGGAAAGAAGCTTTCTGAGAAACTGCTTAGTGTTTTGTTACTTCATCTCACAATGTTACATCTGTATTTCGTGGATCTCTCTGCTAGCCTCATTTCTGTGGAATCTGAAAACAGATATTTCGGATCCCTTTGAAGACTATAGGGCCAAAGGAAATATCCTCCGATAACAAAGAGAAAGAAGCTTTCTGAGAAACTTCTTTGTGTTCTGTGAAATCATCTCACAGAGTTACAGCTTTCCCCTCAAGAAGCCTTTCGCTAAGAGAGTTCTTGTGGAATGGGCAAAGTGATATTTGGAAGCCCATAGAGGGCTATGGTGAAAAAGGAAATATCCTCAGATGAAATCTAGAAAGAAGTTTTCTGAGAAACTGCTTAGTGTTCTGTTAATTCATCTCACAGAGTTCCACCTGCATTTCCTGGATCTCTTTGGTAGCCTTATTTCTCTGGAATCTGAGAACACATATTTCGGATGCCTTGGAAGACTATAGGGCCAAAGGAAATATCCTCCGATTACAAAGAGAAAGAAGCTTTCTCAGAAACTTCTTTGTCTTCTGTGAAATCATCTCACAGAGTTACAGCTTTCCCCTCAAGAAGCCTTTCGCTAAGACAGATATTGTGGAATTGGCAAAGGGATATTTGGAAGCCCCTAGAGGGCAATGGTGTAAAAGGAAATATCCTCAGATGAAATCTTGAAAGAAGCTTTCTGAGAAACTGCTTAGTGTTTTGTTAATTCATCTCACAGGGTTACATCTGTATTTCGTGGATCTCTTTGCTAGCCTTATTTCTGTGGAATCTGAGAATAGATATTTCCGATCCCCTTGAAGACTATAGGGCCAGAGGAAATATCCTCCGATAACAAAGAGAAAGAAGCTTTCTGAGAAACTTGTTTGTGTTCTGTGAAATCATCTCACAGAGTTACAGCTTTCTCTTCAAAAAGCCTTTCGCTAAGACAGTTCTTGTGGAATTGGCAAAGTGATATTTGGAAGCCCATAGAGGGCTATGGTGAAAAAGGAAATATCCTCAGATGAAATCTAGAAAGAAGCTTTCTAAGAAACTGCTTAGTGTTCTGTTAATTCATCTCACGGAGTTACATCTGTATTTCGTGGATCTCTTTGCTAGCCTTATTTCTGTGGAATCTGAGAACAGATATTTCGGATCCCTTTGAAGACTATAGGGCCAAAGGAAATATCCTCCGATAACAAAGACAAAGAAGCTTTCTGAGAAACTTCTTTGTGTTCTGTGAAATCATCGCACAGAGTTACAGCTTTCCCCTCAAGAAGCAAGACAGTTCTTCTGGAATTGGCAAAGTGATACTTGGAAGACCCTAAAGGGTTATGGTGAAAAAGGAAATATCCTCAGATGAAATCTGGAAAGACGCTTTCTGAGAAAATGCTTAGTGTTCTGTTAATCCATCTCACACAGTTACATCTGTATTTCCTTGATCTCTTTGCTAGCCCTATTTTGGTGGAATCTGAGAACAGATATTTCGGATACCTTGGAAGACACTAGGGCCAAAGGAAACATCTTCCGATAACAAAGAGAAAGATGCTTTCTGAGAAACTTCTTTGTGTTCTGTGAAATCATCTCAGAGAGTTACAGCTTTCCCCTCAAGAAGCCTTTCGATAAGACAGTTCTTGTGGAATTGGCAAAGTGATATTAGTAAGCGCATAGAGGGCTATGGTGAAAATGGAAATATGCTCAGACGGAATCTGGAAAGAAGCTTTCTGAGAAACTGCTTAGTGTTCTGTTACTTCATCTCACAAAGATACATCTGTATTTCGTGGATCTCTCTGCTAGCCTCATTTCTGTGGAATCTGAGAACAGATATTTCGGATCCCTTTGAAGACTACAGGGCCAACGGAAATATCCTCCGGTAACAAAGAGAAAGAAGCTTTCGAGAAACTTCTTTGTGTTCTGTGAAATCATCTCACAGCGTTACAGCTTTCCACTCCAGAAGCCTTTCGATAAGACAGTTCTTGTGCATTTGGCAAAGTGATATTTGGAAGCCCGTAGAGGGCTATGGTGCAAAAGGAAATATCCTCAGATGAAATCTGGAAAGAAGCTTTCTGAGGAACAGCTCTGTGATATGTGACTTCCACTCACAGAGTTACATCTGTATTTCGTGGATCTCTTTGCTAGCCTTATTTCTGTGGAATCTGAGAACAGATATTTCGGATCCCTTTGAAGACTATAGGGCCAAGGAAATATCCTCCGATAACAAAGAGAAAGAAGCTTTCTGAGAAACTTCTTTGTGTTCTGTGAAATCATCTCACAGAGTTACAGCTTTCCCCTCAAGAAGCCTTTCGCTAAGACAGTTCTTGTGGAATTGGCAAAGTGATATTTGGAAGCCCGTAGAGGGCTATGGTGAAAAAGGAAATAACCTGAGATGAAATCTGGAAAGAAGCTTTCTGAGAAACTGCTTAGTGTTCTGTTAATTCATCCAACAGAGTTACATCTGTGTTTCTTGGATACCTTTGCTACCCTTATTTCTGTGGAATGTGACAACAGATATTTTGAATCCCTTTGAAGACACTAGAGCCAAAGGAAATATCCTCCGATAACAAAGAGAAAGAAGCTGTCTGACAAACTTCTTTGTGTTCTGTGAAATCATCTCACAGAGTTACAGCTTTCCCCTCAAGAAGCCTTTCGCTAAGACAGTTCTTGTGGAATTGGCAAAGTGATATTTGGAAGCCCGTAGAAGGCTATGGTTAAAAAGGAAATAACCTCAGATGAAATCTGGAAAGAAGCTTTCTGAGAAACTGCTTAGTGTTCTGTTAATTCATGTCACAGAGTTACACCTGATTTTCGTGGATCTCTTTGCTAGCCTTATTTCTGTGGAATCTGAGAACAGATATTTCGGATCCCTTGGATGACTATAGGGCCAAAGGAAATATCCTCCGATAACAAAGAGAAAGAAGCTTTCTGAGAAACTTCTTTGTGTTCTGTGAAATCATCTCACCGAGTTACAGCTTTCCCCTCAAGAAGCCTTTCGCTAAGACAGTTCTTGTGGAATGGACAAAGTGATATTTGGAAGCCCCTAGAGGTCTATTTTGAAAAAGGAAATATCCTCAGATGAAATCTGGAAAGGAGCTTTCTGAGAAACTGCTTAGTGTTCTGTTAATTCATCCAACAGAGTTACATCTGTATTTCTTGGATCTCTATGCTAGCCTTATTTCTGTGGAATCTGAGAACAGATATTTCGAATCCCTTTGAAGACACTAGAGCCAAAGGAAATATCCTCCGATAACAAAGAGAAAGAAGCTTTCTGAGAAACTTCTTTGTGTTCTGTGAAATCATCTCACCGAGTTACAGCTTTCCACTCAAGAAACCTTTCGCTCAGACACTTGTTGTGGAGTTAGCAAAGTGATATTTGGAAGCCCATGGAGGGCTATGATGAAAAAGGAAATATCCTCAGATGAATTCTATAAAGAAGCTTTCTGAGAAACAGCTTAGTGTTCTGTTAATTCATCTCACAGAGTTACATCTGTATTTGTTGGATCTCTTTGCTAGCATTATTTCTGTGGAATCTGAGAACAGATATTTCGGATCCTTTTGAAGACACTAGGGCCAAAGGAAATATCCTCCGATAACAAAGAGAAAGAAGCCTTCTGAGAAACTTATTTGTGTTCTGTGAAATCATCTCACAGAGTTACAGCTTTCCTCTAAAGAAGTCTTTCGCTAAGACAGTTCTTGTGGAATTGGCAAAGTGATATTTGGAAGCCCATAGAGGGTTAAGTTGAAAAAGGAAATATCCTCAGATGAAATCTGGAAAGAAGCTTTCTGAGAAACTGCTTAGTGTTCTGCTAATTCATCTCACAGGGTTACATCTGTATTTCGTGGATCTCTTTGCTAGCCTTATTTCTCTGGAATCTGAGAACAGATATTTCGGATCCCTTGGATGACTATAGGGCCAAAGGAAATATCCTCCGATAACAAAGAGAAAGAAGCTTTCTGAGAAACTTCTTTGTGTTCTGTGAAATTATCTCACAGAGTTACAGCTTTCCACTCAAGAAACCTTTCGCTCAGAAAGTTGTTGTGGAATTAGCAAAGTGATATTTGGAAGCCCATAGGGGGCTATGGTGAAAAAGGAAATATCCTCAGATGAAATCTGGAAAGAAGTTTTCTGAGAAACTGCTTAGTGTTCTGTTAATTCATCTCACAGAGTTACATCTGTATTTCGTGGATCTGTTTGCTAGCCTTATTTCTCTGGAATCTGAGAACAGATATTTCGGATCCCATGGAAGACTATAGGGCGAAAGGAAATACCCTCAGATAACAAAGAGAAAGAAGCTTTCTGAGAAACTTCTTCGTGTTCTGTGAAATCATCTCACAGAGTTACAGCTTTCCCCTCAAGAAGACTTTCACTAAGACAGTTCTTGTGGAATTGGCAAAGTGATATTTGGAAGCCCATAGAGAGCTAAGGTGTAAAAGGAAATATCCTCAGATGAAATCTGGAAAGAAGCTTTCTGAGAAACTGTTTAGTGTTCTGTTAATTCATCTCACAGGGTTACATCTGTATTTCGTGGATATCTTTGCTAGCCTTATTTCTGTGGAATCTGAGAACAGATGTTTCGGATCCCTTGGATGACTATAGGGCGAAAGGAAATATCCTTCGATAACAAAGAGAAAGAAGCTTTCTGAGAAACTTCTTTGTGTTCTGTGAAATCATCTCACAGAGTTAGAGCTTTCCACTCTACAAACCTTTCGCTCAGATAGTTCTTTTGGAATTGGCAAAGTGATATGTGGAAGCTCAGAGAGGGCTAGGGTGAAAAAGGAAATATCCTCAGATGAAATCTGGAAAGAAGCTTTCTGAGAAACTGCTTAGTGTTCTTTTAATTCATGTCACAGAGTTAAACCTGATTTTCGTGGATCTCTTTGCTAGCCTTATTTCTGTGGAATCTGAGAACAGATATTTCGGATCCCTTGGATGACTATAGGGCCAAAGGAAATATCCTCCGATAACAAAGAGAAAGAAGCTTTCTGAGAAACTTCTTTGTGTTCTGTGAAATCATCTCACAGTGTTACAGTTTTCCCCTCAAGAAGCCTTTCGCTAAGACAGTTCTTGTGGAATTGGCAAAGTGATATTTGGAAGCCCGTAGAGGGCTATGGTGAAAAAGGAAATAATCTCAGATGAAATCTGGAAAGAAGCTTTCTGAGAAACTGCTTAGTGGTCTGTTAATTCATCCAACAGAGTTACATCTGTATTTCTTGGATCTCTATGCTAGCCTTATTTCTGTGGAATCTGAGAAGAGATATTTCGAATCCCTTTGAAGACACTAGAGCCAAAGGAAATATCCTCCGATAACAAAGAGAAAGAAGCTGTCTGAGAAACTTCTTTGTGTTCTGTGAAATAAAATCACAGAGTTCCAGCTTTCCCCTCAAGAAGCCTTTGGCTTAGACATTTCTTTTGGAATTGGCAAAGCGATATTTGGAAACCCGTAGAGGGCTATGGTGAAAAGGAAACAACCTCAGATGAAATCTGGAAAGAAGGTTTCTGAGAAACTGCTTAGTGTTTTGTTAAATCATCTCAAAGAGTTACATCTGTATTTCGTGGATCTCTTTGCTAGCCTTATTTCTGTGGAATCTGAGAACAGATATTTCGGATGCCTTTGAAGACTATCAGGCCAAAGGAAATATACTCCGATAACAAAGAGAAAGAAGCTTTCTGAGAAACTTCTTTTGTTCTGTGAAATCATCTCACAGAGTTACAGCTTTCCCCTCAAGAAACCTTTCACTCAGACAGTTCTTGTGGAATTGGCAAAGTGATATTTGGAAGCCAATAGAGGGCTATGATAAAAAAGGAAATATCCTCAGATGAAATCTGGAAAGAAGTTTTCTGAGAAACTGCTTAGTGTTCTGTTAATTCATCTCCCAGAGTTACATCTGTATTTCGTGCATCTCTTTGATAGCCTTATTTCTCTGGAATCTGCGAACAGGTATTTCGGATCCCATGGAAGACTATAGGGCGAAAGGAAATATCCTCCGATAACAAAGAGAAAGAAGCTTTCTTAGAAACTTCTTTGTGTTCTGTGAAATCATCTCACAGAGTTACAACTTTCCCCTCAAGCAGCCTTTCGCTAAGACAGTTCTTGTGGAATTGGCCAACTGATATTTGGCAGCCCCTAGAGGTCTATCGTGAAAAAGGAAATATCCTCAGATGAAATCTGGAAAGAAGATTTCTGAGAAACTGCTTAGTATTCTGTTAATTCATCTCACAGAGTTACATCTGTATTTCGTGGATCTCTTTGCTAGCCTTATTTCTGTGGAATCTGAGAACAGATATTTCGTCTCCCTTTGAAGACTATAGGGCCAAAGGAAATATCCTCCGATAACAAAGAGAAAGAAGCTTTCTGAGAAACTCCTTTGTGTTCTGTTAAATCATCTCACAGAGTTACAGCTTTCCTCTCAAGAAGCCTTTCGCTAAGACAGTTCTTGTGGAATTGGCAAAGTGATATTTGGAAGCCCATAGAGGGTTAAGGTGAAAAAGGAAATATCCTCAGATGAAATCTGGAAAGAAGCTTTCTGAGAAACTGCTTAGTGTTCTGCTAATTCATCTCACAGGGTTACATCTGTATTTCGTGGATATCTTTGCTAGCCCTATTTCTGTGGAATCTGAGAACAGATATTTCGGATCCCTTGGATGACTATAGGGGAAAAGGAAATATCCTCCAATAACAAAGAGAAAGAAGCTTTCTGAGAAACTTCTTTGTGTTCTGTGAAATCATCTCACAGAGTTACAGCTTTCCACTCAAGAAACCTTTCGCTCAGACAGTTGTTGTGGAATTAGCAAAGTGATATTTGAAAACCCATAGAGGGCTATGGTGAAAAAGGAAATATCCCCAGATGAAATCTGGAAAGAAGTTTTCTGAGAAACTGCTTAGTGTTCTGTTAATTCATCTCACAGAGTTACATCTGTATTTCGTGGATCTGTTTGCTAGCCTTATTTCTCTGGAATCTGAGAACAGATATTTCGGATCCCATGGAAGACTATAGGGCGAAAGGAAATATCCTCCGATAACAAAGAGAAAGAAGCTTTCTGAAAAACTCCTTTGTGTTCTGTGAAATCATCTCAAAGAGTTACAGCTTTCCCCTCAAGGAGCCTTCCGCTAAGAGAGTTCTTGTGGAATTGGCAAAGTGATATCTGGAAACCCATAGAGGGCTATGGTCAAAAAGGAAATATCCTCAGATTAAATCTGGAAAGAAGCTTTCTGAGAAACTGCTCTGTGATATGTGACTTCCACTCACAGAGTTACATCTGTATTTCGTGGATCTCTTTGCTAGCCTTATTTCTGTGGAATCTGAGAACAGATATTTCGGATCCCTTTGAAGACTATAGGCCAATGAAATATCCTCCGATAACAAAGAGAAAGAAGCTTTCTGAGAAACTTCTTTTTGTTCTGTGAAATCATCTCACAGAGTTACAGCTGTCCTCTCAAGAAGACTTTCGCTAAGACAGTTCTTGTGGAATTGGCAAAGTGATATTTCGAAGCCCATAGAGGGCTATGGTGAAAAAGGAAATACCCACAGGTGAAATCGGGAAAGAAGCCTTCTGAGAAACTGCTTAGTGTTTTTTAATTCATGTCACAGAGTTACACCTGATTTTCGTGGATCTCTTTGCTAGCCTTATTTCTGTGGAATCTGAGAACAGATATTTCGGATCCCTTGGATGACTATAGGGCCAAAGGAAATATCCTCCGAAAACAAAGAGAAAGAAGCTTTCTGAGAAACTTCTTTGTGTTCTGTGAAATCATCTCACAGAGTTACAGCTTTCCCCTCAAGAAGCCTTTCGCTAAGACAGTTCGTGTGGAATTGGCAAAGTGATATTTGGAAGCCCGTAGAGGGCTATGGTGAAAAAGGAAATAATCTCAGATGAAATCTGGAAAGAAGCTTTCTTAGAAACTGCTTAGAGTTCTGTTAATTCATCCAACAGAGTTACATCTGTATTTCTTGGATCCCTATGCTAGCCTTATTTCTGTGGAATCTGAGAACAGATATTTCGAATCCCTTTGAAGACACTAGAGCCAAAGGAAATATCCTCCGATAACAAAGAGAAAGAAGCTGTCTGAAAAACTTCTTTGTGTTCTGTGAAATCATCTCACAGAGTTACAGCTTTCCCCTCAAGAAACCTTTCACTCAGACAGTTCTTGTGGAATTGGCAAAGTGATATTTGGAAGCCCATAGAGGGCTATGGTGAAAAAGGAAATATCCTCAGATGAAATTGGAAAGAAGTTTTCTGAGAAACTGCTTAGTGTTCTGTTAATTCATCTCACAGAGTTACATCTGAATTTCGTGGATCTCTTTGATAGCCTTATTTCTCTGGAATCTGAGAACAGGTATTTCAGATCCCATGGAAGACTACAGGGCGAAAGGAAATATCCTCTGATAACAAAGAGAAAGAAGCTTTCTGAGAAACTTCTTTGTGTTCTGTGAAGTCATCTCACAGAGTTACAACTTTCCCCTCAAGAAGCCTTTCGCTAATACAGTTCTTGTGGAATTGGCAAAGTGATATTTGGAAGCCCCTAGAGGTCTATCGTGAAAAAGGAAATATCCTCGGATGAAATCTGGGAAGAAGATTTCTGAGAAACTGCTTAGTGTTCTGTTATTTCATCTCACAGAGTTACATCTGTATTTCGTGGATCTCTTTGCTAGCCTTATTTCTGTGGAATCTGAGAACAGATATTTCGGATCTCTTTGAAGACTATAGGGCTAAAGGAAATATCCTCAGATAACAAAGAGAAAGAAGCTTTCTGAGAAACTACTTTGTGTTCTGTGAAATCATCTCACAGAGTTACAGCTTTCCCCTGAAGAAGCCTTTCGCTAAGACAGTTCTTGTGGAATTGGCAAAGTGATATTTGGAAGCCCATAGAGGGCTATGGTGAAAAAGGAAATATCCTCAGGTGAAATCGGGAAAGAAGCTTTCTGAGAAACTGCTCAGTGATATGTGACTTCCACTCACAGAGTTACATCTGTATTTCTTGGATCTCTTTGCTACCCTTATTTCTGTGGAATCTGAGAACAGATATTTCGGATCCCTTTGAAGACTATAGGCCAAAGGAAATATCCTCCGATAACAAAGAGAAAAAAGCTTTCTGAGAAACTTCTTTGTGTTCAGTGAAATCTTCTCACAGAGTTACAGCTTTCCCCTCAAGAAGCCTTTTCCTAAGACAGTTCTTCTGGAATTGGCAAAGTGATATTTGGAAGCCCGTAGAGGGCTATGGTGAAAAAGGAAATAACCTCAGATGAAATCTGGAAAGAAGCTTTCAGAGAAACTGCTTAGTGTTCTGTTAATTCATCCAACAGAGTTACACCTGTATTTCGTGGATCTCTTTGCTAGCCTTATTTCTGTGGAATCTGAGAACAGATATTTCGGATCCCTTTGAAGACTATAGGTCCAAAGGAAATATAGTCCGATAACAAAGAGAAAGAAGCTTTCTGAGAAACTTCTTTGTGTTCTGTGAAATCATCTCACAGAGTTACAGCTTCCAACTCAAGAAACCTTTCGCTCAGACAGTTGTTGTGGAATTAGCAAAGTGATATTTCGAAGCCCATAGAGGGCTATGATGAAAAAGGAAATATCATCAGATGAAATCTGGAAAGAAGTTTTTTGAGAAACTGCTTAGTGTTTTGTTAATTCATCTCACAGAGTTACATCTGTATTTCGTGGATCTCTTTGCTAGCCTTATTTCTCTGGAATCTGAGAACAGATATTTCGGATCCCATGGAAGACTATAGGGCGAAAGGAAATATCCTCAGATAACAAAGAGAAAGAAGCTTTCTGAGAAACTTCTTTGTGTTCTGTGAAATCATCTCACAGAGTTACAGCTTTCCCCTCAAGAAGCCTTTCGCTAAGACAGTTCTTGTGGAATTTCAAAGTGATATTTGGAACCCCACAGAGGGCTATAGTGAAAAAGGAAATATCCTCAGATGAAATCTGGAAAGAAGCTTTAGGAGAAACTGCTCAGTGATATGTGACTTCCACTCACAGAGTTACATCTGTATTTCTTGGTTCTCTTTGCTAGCCTTATTTCTGTGGAATCTGAGAACAGGTATTTCGGATCCCTTTGAAGACTATAGGCCAAAGGAAATATCCTCCGATAACAAAGAGAAAGAAGCTTTCTGAGAAACTTCTTTGTGTTCAGTGAAATCTTCTCACAGAGTTACAGCTTTCCACTCAAGAAGCCTTTTCATAAGACAGTTCTTGTGGAATTGGCAAAGTGATATTTGGAAGCCCGTAGAGGGCTATGGTGAAAAAGGAAATATCCTCAGATGAAATCTGCAAAGAAGCTTTCTGAGAAACTGCTTAGTGTTCTGTTAATTCATCCAACAGAGTTACAACTGTATTTCTTGGATCTCTATGCTAGCCTTACTTCTGTGGAATCTGAGAACAGATATTTCGGATCCCTTTGAAGATTATAGGCCAAAGGAAATATCCTCCGATAACAAAGAGAAAGAAGATTTCTGAGAAACTTCTTTGTGTTCTGTGAAATCATCTCACAGAGTTACAGCTTTCCCCTCCAGAAGCCTTTCGCTAAGACAGTTCTTGTGGAATTGGCAAAGTGATATTTGGAAGCCCATAGAGGGCTATGGTGAAAAAGGAAATATCCTCAGATGAAATCTGGAAAGAAGCTCTCTGAGAAACTGTTTAGTGTTCTTTTAGTTCATCTTACAGAGTTACATCTGTGTTTCGTGGATCTCTTTCCTAGCCTTATTTCTGTGTAATCTGAGAACTGATATATCGGATCCCTTTGAAGACTACAGGGCCAAAGGAAATATCCTCCGATAACACAGAGAAAGAAGCTTTCTGAGAAACTTCTTTGTATTCTGTGAAATCATCTCACAGAGTTACAGCTTTCCCCTCAAGAAGCCTTTCGCTAAGACAGTTCTTGTGGAATTGGCAAAGTGATATTTGGAAGAACATAGAGGGCTATGTTGAAAAAGGAAATATCCTCAGATGAAATCTGGAAAGACGCTTTCTGAGAAACTGCTTAGTGTTTCTTTAATTCATCTCACAGAGTTACATCTGTATTTCGTGCATCTCTTTGCTAGTCTTATTTCTGTGGAATCTGAGAACAGATATTTCGATTCCCTTTGAAGACACTAGGGGCAAAGTAAATATCCTCCGATATCAAAGAGAAAGAAGCTTTCTGAGAAACTTCTTTGTGTTCTGTGAAATCATCTCACAGACTTACAGCTTTCCCCTCAAGAAGCCTTTCGCTAAGACAGTTCTTGTGGAATTTGCAAAGTGATATTTGGAAGCCCATAGAGGGCTATGTTGAAAAAGGAAATATCCTCAGAAGAAATCTGGAAAGAAGCTTTCTGAGAAACTGCTCAGTGTTCTCTTAATTCATCTCACAGAGTTACATCTGTGTTTCGTGGATCTCTTTGCTAGCGTTATTTCTGTGCATTCTGAGAACAAATATTTCGGATCCCTTTGAAGACTATAGGCCAAAGGAAATATCCTCCAATAACAAAGAGAAAGAAGCTTTCTGAGAAACGTCTTTGTGTTCTGTGAAATCATCTCACAGAGTTACTGCTTTCCCCTCTAGAAGCCTTTCTCTAAGACAGTTCTTGTGGAATTGGCAAAGTGATATTTGGAAGCACAAAGAGGGCTATGGCGAAAAAGGAAATATCCTCAGATGAAATCTGGAAAGAAGCTGTCTGAGAAACTCTTTAGTGTTCTGTTAGTTCATCTTACAGAGTTACATCTGTATTTCGTGGATCTCTTTGCTAGCCTTATTTCTGTGTAATCTGAGAACTGATATTTCGGATCCCTGTGTAGACTATACGGTCAAAGGAAATATCCTCCGATAACAGAGAGAAAGAAGCTTTCTGAGAAACTTCTTTGTGTTCTGTGAAATCATCTCACAGAGTTACAGCTTTCCCCTCCAGAAGCCTTTCGCTAAGACAGTTCTTGTGGAATTGGAAAAGTGATAATTGGAAGCCCTTATAGGGCTATGATGAAAAAGGAAATATCCTCAGATGAAATCTGGAAAGCAGCTTTTTGAGAAAATTCTTAGTGTTCTGTTAATTCATCTCACAGAGTTACTCCTGTATTTCGTGGATCTCTCTGCTAGCCATATTTCTCTGGAATCTGAGAACAGATATTTCGGATCCCTTGGAAGACTATAGGGCCAAAGGAAATATCCTCCGATAACCAAGAGAAAGAAGCTTTCTGAGAAACTTCTTTGTGTTCTGTGAAATCATCTCACAGAGTTACATCTTTCCCCTCAAGAAGCCTTTCGCTAAGACAGTTCTTGTGGAATTGGCAAAGTGATATTTGGAAACCCATAGAGGGCTATGGTGAAAAAGGAAATATCCTCAGATGAAATCTGGAAAGAAGCTTTCTGAGAAACTGCTTAGTGTTCTGTTACTTCTTCTCACAGACTTACATCTGTATTTCGTGGATCTCTTTGCTAGCCTTATTTCTGTGGAATCTGAGAACAGATATTTCGGATCCCTTTGAAGACTATAGGGCCAAAGGAAATATCCTGCGATAACTAAGAGAAAGAAGCTTTCTGAGAAACTTCTTTGTGTTCTGTGAAATCATCTCACAGAGTTACAGCTTTCCCTTCAAGAAGCCTTTCGCTAAGACAATTCTTGTGGAATTGGCAAAGTGATATTTGGAAGCCCTTAGAGGGCTATGGTGAAGAAGGAAATATCCTCAGATGAAATCTGGAAAGAAGCTTTCTGAGAAAATGCTTAGTGTTCTGTTAATTCATCTCAGAGAGTTTCATCTGTATTTCGTGGATTTCTTTGATAGCCTTATTTCTGTGGAGTCTGAGAACAGATGTTTCGTATCCCTTTGAAGACACTAGGGCCAAAGAAAATATCCTCCGATAACAAAGAGAAACAAGCTTTCTGAGAAACTTCTTTGTGTTCTGTGAAATCATCTCACAGAGTTACAGCTTTCCCCTCAAGAAGCCTTTCGCTAAGACAGTTCTTGTGGAATTGGCAAAGTGATATTTGGAAGCCCATAGAGGGCTACGGTGAAAAAGGAAATATCCTCAGATGAAATCTGGAAAGAAGCTTTCTGAGAAACTGCTTAGTGTTCTGTTAATTCATCTCAGAGAGTTTCATCTGTATTTCGTGGATCTCTTTGATAGCCTTATTTCTGTGGAATCTGAGAACAGATATTTCGGATCCATTTGAAGACTATAGGGCCAAAGGAAATATCCTCCGATAACAAAGAGAAAGAAGCTTTCTGAGAAACTTCTTTGTGTTCTGTGAAATCATCTCACAGAGTTACGGCTTTCCCCTCAAGAAGGCTTTCGCTAAGACAGTTCTTGTGGAATTTGCAAAGTGATATTTGGAAGCCCATAGAGGGCTATGGCGAAAAAGGAAATATCCTCAGATGAAATCTGGAAAGAAGCTCTCTGAGAAACTGTTTAGTGTTCTGTTAGTTCTTCTTACAGAGTTGCATCTGTGTTTCGTGGATCTCTTTCCTAGCCTTATTTCTGTGTAATCTGAGAACTGATATTTCGGATCCCTGTGAAGACTATAGGGCCAAAGGAAATATCCTCCGATAACACAGAGAAAGAAGCTTTCTGAGAAACTTCTTTGTGTTCTGTGAAATCATCTCACAGAGTTACAGCTTTCCCCTCAAGAAGCCTTTCGCTAAGAAAGTTCTTGTGGAATTGGCAAAGTGATATTTGGAAGAATATAGAGGGCTATGGTGAAAAAGTAAATATCCTCAGATGAAATCTGGAAAGAAGCTTTTTGAGAAACTGCTTAGAGTTTTTTTAATTCATCTCACAGAGTTACATCTGTATTTCGTGCATCTCTTTGCTAGCCTTATTTCTGTGGAATCTGTGAACAGATATTTCGGATCCCTTTGAAGACACTAGGGGCAAAGGAAATATCCTCCGATAACAAAGAGAAAGAAGCTTTCTGAGAAACTTCTTTGTGTTCTGTGAAATCATCTCACAGCGTTACAGCTTTCCCCTCAAGATTCCTTTCGCTAAGACAGTTCTTGTGGAATTTGCAAAGTGATATTTGGAAGCCCATAGAGGGCTATGTTGAAAAAGGAAATATCCTCAGATGAAATCTGGAAAGAAGCTTTCTGAGAAACTGCTAAGTGTTCTCTTAATTCATCTCACAGAGTTACATGTGTGTTTCGTGGAAGTCTTTGCTAGCCTTATTTCTGTGCATTCTGAGAACAGATATTTCGGATCCCTTTGAAGACTATAGGCCAAGGGAAATATCCTCCAATAACAAAGAGAAAGAAGCTTTCTGAGAAACTTCTTTGTGTTCTGTGAAATCATCTCACAGAGTTACAGCTTTCCCCTCTAGAAGCCTTTCGCTAAGACAGTTCTTGTGGAATTGGCAAAGTGATATTTGGAAGCCCATAGAGGGCTATGGCGAAAAAGGAAATATCCTCAGATGAAATCTGGAAAGAAGCTCTTTGAGAAACTGTTTAGTGTTCTGTTAGTTCATCTTACACTGTTACATCTGTATTTCGTGGATCTCTTTCCTAGCCTTATTTCTGTGTAATCTGAGAACTGATATTTCGGATCCCTGTGAAGACTATATGGTCAAAGGAAATATCTTCCGATAACAGAGAGAAAGAAGCTTTCTGAGAAACTTCTTTGTGTTCTGTGAAATCATCTCACAGAGTTACAGCTTCCCCCTCCAGAAGCCTTTCGCTAAGACAGTTCTTGAGGAATTGGAAAAGTGATATTTGGAAGCCCTTAGAGGGCTATGATGAAAAAAGAAATATCCTCAGATGAAATCTGGAAAGCAGCTTTTTGAGAAATTTCTTAGTGTTCTGTTAATTCATCTCACAGAGTTACACCTGTATTTCGTGGATCTCTCTGCTAGCCATATTTCTGTGGAATCTGAGAACAGATATTTCGGATCCCTTGGAAGACTATAGGGCCAAAGGAAATATCCTCCGATAACAAAGAGAAAGAAGCTTTCTGAGAAACTTCTTTGTGTTCTGTGAAATCATCTCACAGAGTTACATCTTTCCCCTCAAGAAGCCTTTCGCTAAGACAGTTCTTGTGGAATTGGCAAAGTGATATTTGGAAACCCATAGAGGGCTATGGTGAAAAAGGAAATATCCTCAGATGAAATCTGGAAAGAAGCTTTCTGAGAAAATGCTTAGTGTTCTGTTACTTCATCTCACAGACTTATATCTGTTTCGTGGATCTCTTTGCTAGCCTTATTTCTGTGGAATCTGAGAACAGATATTTCGGATCCCTTTGAAGACTATAGGGCCAAAGGAAATATCCTGCGATAACTAAGAGAAAGAAGCTTTCTGAGAAACTTCTTTGTGTTCTGTGAAATCATCTCACAGAGTTACAGCTTTCCCTTCAAGAAGCCTTTCGCTAAGACAGTTCTTGTGGAATTGGCAAAGTGATATTTGGAAGCCCATAGAGGGCTATGGTGAAAAAGGAAATATCCTCAGATGAAATCTGGAAAGAAGCTTTCTGAGAAAATGCTTAGTGTTCTGTTACTTCATCTCACAGACTTATATCTGTTTCGTGGATCTCTTTGCTAGCCTTATTTCTGTGGAATCTGAGAACAGATATTTCGGATCCCTTTGAAGACTATAGGGCCAAAGGAAATATCCTGCGATAACTAAGAGAAAGAAGCTTTCTGAGAAACTTCTTTGTGTTCTGTGAAATCATCTCACAGAGTTACAGCTTTCCCTTCAAGAAGCCTTTCGCTAAGACAGTTCTTGTGGAATTGGCAAAGTGATATTTGGAAGCCCATAGAGGGCTATGGTGAAAAAGGAAATATCCTCAGATGAAATCTAGAAAGAAGCTTTCTGAGAAACTGCGTAGTGTTCTGTTAATTCATCGCAGAGAGCTTCATCTGTATTTCGTGGATCTCTTTGCTAGCCTTATTTCTGTGGAATCTGAGAACAGATATTTCGTATCCCTTTGAAGACACTAGGGCCAAAGAAAATATCCTCCGATAACAGAGAGAAACAAGCTTTCTGAGAAACTTCTTTGTGTTCGGTGAAATCATCTCAGAGAGTTACAGCTTTCCCCTCAAGAATGCTTTCGCTAAGACAGTTCTTGTGGAATTGGCAAAGTGATATTTGGAAGCCCATAGAGGGCTATATTGAAAAAGGAAATATCCTCAGATGAAATCTGGAAAGAAGCTTTCTGAGAAACTGCTCAGTGTTCTGTTAATTCATCTCACAGAGTTACATCTGTATTTCGTGGATCACTTTGCTAGCATTATTTCTGTGGAATCTGATGACAGGTATTTCGGATCCCTTTGAAGACTGTAGGCCAAAGGAAATATCCTCCGATAACAAAGAGAAAGAAGCTTTCTGAGAAACTTCTTTGTGTTCTGTGAAATCATCTCACAGAGTTAGAGCTATCCCCTCCAGAAGCCTTTCGCTAAGACAGTTCTTTTGGAATTGGCAAAGTGATATTTGGAAGCCCATAGAGGGCTATGGCGAAAAAGGAAATATCCTCAGATGAAATCTGGAAAGAAGCTCTCAGAGAAACTGTTTAGTGTTCTGTTAGTTCATCTTACAGAGTTACATCTGTGTTTCGTGGATCTCTTTCCTTGCCTTATTTCTGTGTAATCTGAAAACTGATATTTCGGATCCCTGTGAAGACTATAGGGCCAAAGGAAATATCCTCCGATAACAAAGAGAAAGAAGCTTTCTGAGAAACTTCTTTGTGTTCTGTGAAATCATCTCACAGAGTTACAGCTTTCCCCTCAAGAAGCCTTTCGCTAAGACAGTTCTTGTGGAATTAGCAAAGTGATATTTGGAAGCCCTTAGAGGGCTACGGTGAAAAAGGAAATATCCTCAGATGAAATCAGGAAAGAAGCTTTCTGAGAAACTGCTTAGAGTTTTTTTAATTCATCTCACAGAGTTACATCTGTATTTCGTGCATCTCTTTGCTAGCCTTATTTCTGTGGAATCTGTGAACAGATATTTCGGATCCCTTTGAAGACACTAGGGGCAAAGGAAATATCCTCCGATAACAAAGAGAAAGAAGCTTTCTGAGAAACTTCTTTGTGTTCTGTGAAATCATCTCACAGCGTTACAGCTTTCCCCTCAAGATTCCTTTCGCTAAGACAGTTCTTGTGGAATTTGCAAAGTGATATTTGGAAGCCCATAGAGGGCTATGTTGAAAAAGGAAATATCCTCAGATGAAATCTGGAAAGAAGCTTTCTGAGAAACTGCTAAGTGTTCTCTTAATTCATCTCACAGAGTTACATGTGTGTTTCGTGGAAGTCTTTGCTAGCCTTATTTCTGTGCATTCTGAGAACAGATATTTCGGATCCCTTTGAAGACTATAGGCCAAGGGAAATATCCTCCAATAACAAAGAGAAAGAAGCTTTCTGAGAAACTTCTTTGTGTTCTGTGAAATCATCTCACAGAGTTACAGCTTTCCCCTCTAGAAGCCTTTCGCTAAGACAGTTCTTGTGGAATTGGCAAAGTGATATTTGGAAGCCCATAGAGGGCTATGGCGAAAAAGGAAATATCCTCAGATGAAATCTGGAAAGAAGCTCTTTGAGAAACTGTTTAGTGTTCTGTTAGTTCATCTTACACTGTTACATCTGTATTTCGTGGATCTCTTTCCTAGCCTTATTTCTGTGTAATCTGAGAACTGATATTTCGGATCCCTGTGAAGACTATATGGTCAAAGGAAATATCTTCCGATAACAGAGAGAAAGAAGCTTTCTGAGAAACTTCTTTGTGTTCTGTGAAATCATCTCACAGAGTTACAGCTTCCCCCTCCAGAAGCCTTTCGCTAAGACAGTTCTTGAGGAATTGGAAAAGTGATATTTGGAAGCCCTTAGAGGGCTATGATGAAAAAGGAAATATCCTCAGATGAAATCTGGAAAGCAGCTTTTTGAGAAATTTCTTAGTGTTCTGTTAATTCATCTCACAGAGTTACACCTGTATTTCGTGGATCTCTCTGCTAGCCATATTTCTGTGGAATCTGAGAACAGATATTTCGGATCCCTTGGAAGACTATAGGGCCAAAGGAAATATCCTCCGATAACAAAGAGAAAGAAGCTTTCTGAGAAACTTCTTTGTGTTCTGTGAAATCATCTCACAGAGTTACATCTTTCCCCTCAAGAAGCCTTTCGCAAAGACAGTTCTTGTGGAATTGGCAAAGTGATATTTGGAAACCCATAGAGGGCTATGGTGAAAAAGGAAATATCCTCAGATGAAATCTGGAAAGAAGCTTTCTGAGAAACTGCTTAGTGTTCTGTTACTTCATCTCACAGACTTATATCTGTATTTCGTGGATCTCTTTGCTAGCCTTATTTCTGTGGAATCTGAGAACAGATATTTCGGATCCCTTTGAAGACTATAGGGCCAAAGGAAATATCCTGCGATAACTAAGAGAAAGAAGCTTTCTGAGAAACTTCTTTGTGTTCTGTGAAATCATCTCACAGAGTTACAGCTTTCCCTTCAAGAAGCCTTTCGCTAAGAGAGTTCTTGTGGAATTGGCAAAGTGATATTTGGAAGCCCATAGAGGGCTATGGTGAAAAAGGAAATATCCTCAGATGAAATCTAGAAAGAAGCTTTCTGAGAAACTGCGTAGTGTTCTGTTAATTCATCTCAGAGAGCTTCATCTGTATTTCGTGGATCTCTTTGCTAGCCTTATTTCTGTGGAATCTGAGAACAGATATTTCGTATCCCTTTGAAGACACTAGGGCCAAAGAAAATATCCTCCGATAACAAAGAGAAACAAGCTTTCTGAGAAACTTCTTTGTGTTCGGTGAAATCATCTCAGAGAGTTACAGCTTTCCCCTCAAGAATGCTTTCGCTAAGACAGTTCTTGTGGAATTGGCAAAGTGATATTTGGAAGCCCATAGACGGCTATATTGAAAAAGGAAATATCCTCAGATGAAATCTGGAAAGAAGCTTTCTGAGAAACTGCTCAGTGTTCTGTTAATTCATCTCACAGAGTTACATCTGTATTTCGTGGATCACTTTGCTAGCATTATTTCAGTGGAATCTGATGACAGGTATTTCGGATCCCTTTGAAGACTGTAGGCCAAAGGAAATATCCTCTGATAACAAAGAGAAAGAAGCTTTCTGAGAAACTTCTTTGTGTTCTGTGAAATCATCTCACAGAGTTAGAGCTATCCCCTCCAGAAGCCTTTCGCTAAGACAGTTCTTTTGGAATTGGCAAAGTGATATTTGGAAGCCCATAGAGGGCTATGGCGAAAAAGGAAATATCCTCAGATGAAATCTGGAAAGAAGCTCTCAGAGAAACTGTTTAGTGTTCTGTTAGTTCATCTTACAGAGTTACATCTGTGTTTCGTGGATCTCTTTCCTTGCCTTATTTCTGTGTAATCTGAAAACTGATATTTCGGATCCCTGTGAAGACTATAGGGCCAAAGGAAATATCCTCCGATAACAAAGAGAAAGAAGCTTTCTGAGAAACTTCTTTGTGTTCTGTGAAATCATCTCACAGAGTTACAGCTTTCCCCTCAAGAAGCCTTTCGCTAAGACAGTTCTTGTGGAATTACCAAAGTGATATTTGGAAGCCCATAGAGGGCTACGGTGAAAAAGGAAATATCCTCAGATGAAATCAGGAAAGAAGCTTTCTGAGAAACTGCTTAGAGTTTTTTTAATTCATCTCACAGAGTTACATCTGTATTTCGTGCATCTCTTTGCTAGCCTTATTTCTGTGGAATCTGTGAACAGATATTTCGGATCCCTTTGAAGACACTAGGGGCAAAGGAAATATCCTCCGATAACAAAGAGAAAGAAGCTTTCTGAGAAACTTCTTTGTGTTCTGTGAAATCATCTCACAGAGTTACAGCTTCCCCCTCAAGAAGCCTTTCGCTAAGACAGTTCTTGTGGAATTGGCAAAGTGATATTTGGAAGCCCATAGAGGGCTATGGTGAAAAAGGAAATATCCTCAGATGAAATCTAGAAAGAAGCTTTCTGAGAAACTGCGTAGTGTTCTGTTAATTCATCTCAGAGAGCTTCATCTTTATTTCGTGGATCTCTTTGCTAGCCTTATTTCTGTGGAATCTGAGAACAGATATTTCGTATCCCTTTGAAGACACTAGGGCCAAAGAAAATATCCTCCGATAACAAAGAGAAACAAGCTTTCTGAGAAACTTCTTTGTGTTCGGTGAAATCATCTCAGACAGTTACAACTTTCCCCTCAAGAAGCCTTTCACTAAGACAGTTCTTGTGGAATTGGCAAAGTGATATTTGGAAGCCCATAGAGGGCTATATTGAAAAAGGTAATATCCTCAGATGAAATCTGGAAAGAAGCTTTCTGAGAAACTGCTCAGTGTTCTGTTAATTCATCTCACAGAGTTACATCTGTATTTCGTGGATCACTTTGCTAGCATTATTTCTGTGGAATCTGAGAACAGATATTTCGGATCCCTTTGAAGACTGTAGGCCAAAGGAAATATCCTCCGATAACAAAGAGAAAGAATCTTTCTGAGAAACTTCTTTGTGTTCTGTGAAATCATCTCACAGAGTTACAGCTTTCCCCTCCAGAAGCCTTTCGCTAAGACAGTTCTTGTGGAATTGGAAAAGTGATATTTGGAAGCCCATAGAGGGCTATGGCGAAAAAGGAAATATCCTCAGATGAAATCTGGAAAGAAGCTCTCAGAGAAACTGTTTAGTGTTCTGTTAGTTCATCTTACAGAGTTACATCTGTGTTTCGTGGATCTCTTTCCTAGCCTTATTTCTGTGTAATCTGAGAACTGATATTTCGGATCCCTGTGAAGACTATAGGGCCAAAGGAAATATCCTCCGATAACACAGAGAAAGAAGCTTTCTGAGAAACTTCTTTGTGTTCTGTGAAATCATCTCACAGAGTTACAGCTTTCCCCTCAAGAAGCCTTTCGCTAAGACAGTTCTTGTGGAATTAGCAAAGTGATATTTGGAAGCCCATAGAGGGCTACGGTGAAAAAGGAAATATCCTCAGATGAAATCAGGAAAGAAGCTTTCTGAGAAACTGCTTAGTGTTTTTTTAATTCATCTCACAGAGTTACATCTGTATTTCGTGCATCTCTTTCCTAGCCTTATTTCTGTGGAATCTGTGAACAGATATTTCGGATCCCTTTGAAGACACTAGGGGCAAAGGAAATATCCTCCGATAACAAAGAGAAAGAAGCTTTCTGAGAAACTTCTTTGTGTTCTGTGAAATCATCTCACAGAGTTACAGCTTCCCCCTCAAGAAGCCTTTCGCTAAGACAGTTCTTGTGGAATTGGCAAAGTGATATTTGGAAGCCCATAGAGGGCTATGGTGAAAAAGGAAATATCCTCAGATGAAATCTAGAAAGAAGCTTTCTGAGAAACTGCGTAGTGTTCTGTTAATTCATCTCAGAGAGCTTCATCTGTATTTCGTGGATCTCTTTGCTAGCCTTATTTCTGTGGAATCTGAGAACAGATATTTCGTATCCCTTTGAAGACACTAGGGCCAAAGAAAATATCCTCCGATAACAAAGAGAAACAAGCTTTCTGAGAAACTTCTTTGTGTTCGGTGAAATCATCTCAGAGAGTTACAGCTTTCCCCTCAAGAATCCTTTCGCTAAGACAGTTCTTGTGGAATTGGCAAAGTGATATTTGAAAGCCCATAGAGGGCTATATTGAGAAAGGAAATATTCTCAGATGAAATCTGGAATGAAGCTTTCTAAGAACATGCTCAGTGTTCTGTTAATTCATCTCACAGAGTTACATCTGTATTTCGTGGATCACTTTGCTAGCATTATTTCTGTGGAATCTGATGAAAGATATTTCGGATCCCTTTGAAGACTGTAGGCCAAAGGAAATATCCTCCGATAACAAAGAGAAAGAAGCTTTCTGAGAAACTTCTTTGTGTTCTGTGAAATCATCTCACAGAGTTACAGCTTTCCCCTCAAGAAGCCTTTCGCTAAGACAGTTCTTGTGGAATTGGAAAAGTGATATTTGGAAGCCCATATAGGGCTATGGCGAAAAAGGAAATATCCTCAGATGAAATCTGGAAAGAAGCTGTCTGAGAAACTGTTTAGTGTTCTGTTAGTTCATCTTACAGAGTTACATCTGTGTTTCGTGGATCTCTTTCCTAGCCTTATTTCTGTGTAATCTGAGAACTGATATTTCGGATCCCTGTGAAGACTATAGGGCCAAAGGAAATATCCTCCGATAACACAGAGAAAGAAGCTTTCTGAGAAACTTCTTTGTGTTCTGTGAAATCATCTCACAGAGTTACAGCTTTCCCCTCAAGAAGCCTTTCGCTAAGACAGTTCTTGTGGAGTTAGCAAAGTGATATTTGGAAGCCCATAGAGGGCTACGGTGAAAAAGGAAATATCCTCAGATGAAATCAGGAAAGAAGCTTTCTGAGAAACTGCTTAGAGTTTTTTTAATTCATCTCACAGCGTTACATCTGTGTTTCGTGGATCTCTTTGCTAGCCTTATTTCTGTGCATTCTGAGAAAAGATATTTCGGATCCCTTTGAAGACTATAGGCCAAAGGAAATATCCTCCAATAACAAAGAGAAAGATGCTTTCTGAGAAACTTCTTTGTGTTCTGTGAAATCATCTCACAGAGATACAGCTTTCCCGTCAAGAAGGCTTTCGCTAAGACAGTTCTTGTGGAATTTGCAAAGTGATATTTGGAAGCCCATAGAGGGCTATGGCGAAAAAGGAAATATCCTCAGATGAAATCTGGAAAGAAGCTCTCTGAGAAACTGTTTAGTGTTCTGTTAGTTCATCTTACAGAGTTACATCTGTATTTCGTGGATCTCTTTCCTAGCCTTATTTCTGTGTAATCTGAGAACTGATATTTCGGATCCCTGTGAAGACTATAGGGTCAAAGGAAATATCCTCCGATAACAGAGAGAAAGAAGCTTTCTGAGAAACTTCTTTGTGTTCTGTGAAATCATCGCACAGAGTTACAGCTTTCCCCTCGAGAAGCCTTTCGCTAAGACAGTTCTTGTGGAATTGGCAAAGTGATATTTGGAAGCCCATAGAGGGCTATGGTGAAAAAGGAAATATCCTCAGATTAAATCTGGAAAGAAGCTCTCTGAGAAACTGCTTAGTGTTCCGTTAATTCATCTAACAGAGTTACATCTGTATTTCGTGGATCTCTTTGCTAGCCTTATTTCTGTGGAATCTGAGAACAGACATTTCGGATCCCTTTGAAGACTATGGGGCCAAAGGAAATATCCTCCGATAACAAAGAGAAAGAAGCTTTCTGAGAAACTTCTTTGTGTTCTGTGAAATCATCTCACAGAGTTCCATCTTTCCCCTCAAAAAGCCTTTCGCTAAGACAGTTCTTGTGGAATTGGCAAACTGATATTTGGAAGCCCTTAGAGGGCTACGGTGAAAAAGGAAATATCCTCAGATGAAATCTGGAAAGGAGCTTTCTGAGAAACTGCTTAGTGTTCTGTTAATTCATCTCACAGAGTTACATCTGTATTTCGTGGATCTCTTTGCTAGCCTTATTTCTGTGGAATCTGAGAACAGATATTTAGGATCCCTTTGAAGACTATAGGGCCAAAAGAAATATCCTCCGATAACAAAGAGAAAGAAGCTTTCTGAGAAACTTCTTTGTGTTCTGTGAAATCATCTCACAGAGTTACACCTTTCCGCTCAAGAAGCCTTTCGCTAAGACAGTTCTTGTGGAATTGGCAAAGTGATATTTGGAAGCCCATAGAGGGCTTTGGTGAAAATCGAAATATCCACTGATGAAATCTGGAAAGAAGCTTTCTGAGAAACTGCTCAGTGTTCTGTTAATTCATCTCACAGAGTTACATCTGTATTTCGTGGATCTCTTTGCCAGCCTTATTTCTTTGGAATCTGAGAACAGATATTTCAGATCCCTTGGAAGACTATAGGGCCAAAGGATATATCCTCCGACAACAAAGAGAAAGAAGCTTTCTGAGAAACTCCTTTGTGTTGTGTGAAATCATCTCACAGAGTTACAGCTTTCCCCTCCAGAAGCCTTTCGCTAAGACAGCTCTTCTGGAATTGGCAAAGTGATATTTGGAAGCCCATAGAGGAGTATGTTGAAAAAGGAAATATCCTCAGATGAAATCTGGAAAGAAGCTTTCTGAGAAACAGCTTAGTGTTCTGTTAATTCATCTCACTGGGTTACATCTGTATGTCGTGGATCTCTTTGCTAGCCTTATTTCTGTGGAATCTGAGGACAGATATTTCGGATCCCTGTGAAGACTATAGGGCCAAAGGAAATACCCTCCGATAACAAAGAGAAAGAAGCTGTGTGAGAAACTTCTTTGTGTTCTGTGAAATCATCTCACAGAGTTACAGCTTTCCCCTCAAGAAGCCTTTCGCTAAGACAGTTCTTGTGGAATTTGCAAAGTGATATTTGGAAGCCCATAGAGGGCTATGGTGAAAAAGGAAATATCCTCAGATGAAATCTGGAAGAAGCTTTGTGAGAAACTCCTCTGTGATATGTGACTTCCAGTCACAGAGTTACATCTGTATTTCGTGGATCTCTTTGCTATCCTTATTTCTGTGGAATCTGAGAACAGATATTTCGGATCCCTTTGAAGAGTATAGGGCCAAAGGAATTATCCTCCGATAACAAAGAGAAAGAAGCTTTCTGAGAAACTTCTTTGTGTTCTGTGAAATCATCTCACAGAGTTACAACTTTCCCCTCAAGAAGCCTTTCCTACGACAGTACTTGTGGAATTGGCAAAGTGATATTTGGAAGCCCACAGAGGGCTATGTGAAAAAGGAAATATCCTCAGATGAAATCCGGAAAGAAGCTTTCTGAGAAACTGCTTAGTGTTCTGTTAATTCTTCTCACAGAGTTACATCTGTATTTCGTGGATCTCTTTGCTAGCCTTATTTCTGTGGAATCTGAGAACAGATATTTCGGATCCCTTTGAAGACTATAGGGCCAAAGGAAATATCCTCCGATAACAAAGACAAAAAAGCTTTCTATAAACTTCTTTGTGTTCTCCGAAATCAACTCACAGAGTTACACCTTTCCCCTCAAGAAGCCTTTCGCTAAGACAGTTCTTGTGGAATTGGCAAAGTGATGTTTGGAAGCCCTTAGAGGGCTACGGTGAAAAAGGAAATATCCTCAGATTAAATCTGGAAAGAAACTTTCTGAGAAACTGCTTAGTGTTCTGTTAATTCATCTCACAGAGTTACATCTGTATTTCCTGGATCCCTTTGCTTGCCATATTTCTGTGGAATCTGAGAACAGATATTTCGGATCCCTTTGAAGACACTAGGGCCAAAGGAAATATCCTCCGATAACAAAGAGAAAGAAGCTTTCTGAGAAACTTCTTTGTGTTCTGTGAAATCATCTCAGAGAGTTACAGCTTTCCCCTCAAGAAGCCTTTCGCTAAGACAGTTCTTGTGGAATGGGCAAAGTGATATTTGGAAGCCCATAGTGGGCTATGGTGAAAAAGGAAATATCCTCAGATGAAAACTGGATGAAGCTTTGTGAGAAACTGCTCTGTGATGTGTGACTTCCAGTCACAGAGTTACATCTGTATTTCGTGGATCTCTTTGCTAGCCTTATTTCTGTGGAATCTGAGAACAGACATTTCGGATCCCTTTGAAGACTATAGGTCCAAAGGAAATATCCTCCGATAACAAAAAGAAAGAAGCTTTCTGAGAAACTTCTTTGTGTTCTGTGAAATCATCTCACAGAGTTACACCTTTCCCCTCCAGAAGCCTTTCGCTAAGACAGTTCTTGTGGAATTGGCAAAGTGATATTTGGAAGTCCATAGAGGGATACGGTGAAAAAGGAAATATGCTCAGATGAAATCTGGAAAGAAGCTTTCTGAGAAACTGCTTAGTGTTCTGCTAATTCATCTCACAGAGTTACAACTGTATTTCATGGATCTCTTTGCTAGCCTTATTTCTGTGTAATCTGAGAACAGATATTTCGGATCCCTTTGAAGACTATAGGGCCAAAGGAAATATCCTCCGATAACAAAGAGAAAGAAGCTTTCTGAGAAACTTCTTGGTGTTCTGTGAAATCATCTCACAGAGTTCCACCTTTCCGCTCACGAAGCCTTTCGCTAAGACAGTTCTTGTGGAATTGGCAAAGTGATATTTGGAAGCCCATAGAGGGCTACGGTGGAAAAAAAATATCCTCAGATGAAATCTGGAAAGAAGCTTTCTGAGAAACTGCTTAGTGTTCTGTTGATTCATCTCACTGAGTTACATCCGTATTTCCTGGATCTCTTTGCTAGCCATATTTCTGTGGAATCTGAGAACAGATATTTCGGATCCCTGTGAAGACTATAGGGCCAAAGGAAATATCCTCTGATAACAAAGATAAAGAATCTTTCTGAGAAACTTCTTTGTGTTCTGTGAAATCATCTCACAGAGTTACACCTTTAACCTCAAGAAGCCTTTCGCTAAGACAGTTCTTGTGGAATTGGCAAAGTGATATTTGGAAGCCCATAGAGGGCTATGGTTAAAAAAGGAAATATCCTCGGATGAAATCTGGAAGAAGCTTTATGAGAAACTGCTTAGTATTCTGTTAATTCATCGCAAGGAGTTACATCTGTATTTCTTGGATCTCTTTGTTAGCCTTATTTCTGTGGAATCTGAGAACAGATATTTCGGATCCCTTTGAAGACTATAGGGCCAAAGGAAATATCCTCCGATAACAAAGAGAAAGAAGCTTTCTGAGAAACTTCTTTGTGTTCTGTGAAATCATCTCACAGAGTTAAAGCTTTCCCCTCCAGAAGCCTTTCGCTAAGACAGTTCTTCTGGAATTGGCAAAGTGATATTTGGAAGCCCATAGAGGAGTATGTTGAAAAAGGAAATATCCTCAGATGAAATCTGGAAAGAAGCTTTCTGAGAAACAGCTTAGTGTTCTGTTAATTCATCTCACAGGGTTACATCTGTATTTCGTGGATCTCTTTGCTAGCCTTATTTCTGTGGAATCTGAGATCAGATATTTCGGATCCCTGTGAAGACTATAGGGCAAAAGCAAATAACCTCTGATAACAAAGAGAAAGAAGCTGTGTGAGAAACGTCTTTGTGTTCTGTGAAATCATCTCAGAGAGTTACAGCTTTCCCCTCAAGAAGCCTTTCGCTAAGACAGTTCTTGTGGAATTGACAAAGTGATATTTGGAAGCCCATAGAGGGCTATTGTGAAAATCGAAATATCCTCTGATGAAATCTGGAAAGAAGTTTCTGAGAAACTGCGAAGTGTTCTCTTAATTCATGTCACAGAGTTACATCTGTATTTCGTGGATGTCTTTGCTATCCTTATTTCTTTGGAATCTGAGAACAGATATTTCAGATCCCTTGGAAGACTATAGGGCCAAAGGATATATCCTCCGAAAACAAAGAGAAAGATGCTTTCTGAGAAACTTCTTTGTGTTCTGTGAAATCATCTCACAGAGTTACAGCTTTCCCCTCAAGAATCCTTTCGCTAAGAGAGTTCTTCTGGAATTGGCAAAGTGATATTTGGAAGGCCATAGAGGAGTATGTTGAAAAAGGAAATATCCACATATGAAATCTGGAAAGAAGATTTCTGAGAAACAGCTTAGTGTTCTGTTAATTCATCTCACAGGGTTACATTTGTATTTCGTGGATCTCTTTGCTAGCCTTATTTCTGTGGAATCTGAGAACAGATATTTTGGATCACTTTGAAGACTATAGGGCCAAAGGAAATATCCTCCGATAACAAAGAGTAGGAAGCTTTCTGACAAACTTCTTTGTGTTCTGTGAAATCATCTCACAGAGTTAAACCTTTCCCCTCAAGAAGCCTTTCGCTAAGACAGTTCTTGTGGAATTGGCAAAGTGATATTTGGAAACCCATAGAGGGCTATGGTGAAAAAGGAAATATCCTCAGATGAAATCTGGAAGAAGCTTTGTGAGAAACTCTCTGTGATGTGTGACTTCCAGTCACAGAGTTACATCTGTATTTCGTGGATCTCTTTGCTAGCCTTATTTCTGTGGAATCTGAGAACAGATATTTCGGATCCCTTTGAAGACTATGGGGCCAAAGGAAATATCCTCCTAAAACAAAGAGAAAGAAGCTTTCTCAGAAACTTCTTTGTGTTCTGTGAAATCACCTCACAGAGTTACACATTTCCCCTGAAGAAGCCTTTCGGTAAGACAGTTCTTGTGGAATTGGCAAAGTGATATTTGGAAGTCCTTAGAGGGCTATGGTGAAAAAGGAAATATCCTCAGATGAAATCTGGAAAGAAGCTTTCTGAGAAACTGCTTAGTATTCTGTTAATTCATCGCACGGAGTTACATCTGTATTTGTTGGATCTCTTTGTGAGCCTTATTTCTGTGGAATCTGAGAACAGATATTTCGGATCCCTTTGACAACTATAGGGCCAAAGGAAATATCCTCCGAAAACAAAGAGAAAGAAGCTTTCTGAGAAACTTCTGTGTGTTGTGTGAAGTCATCTCACAGAGTTACAGCTTTCCCCTCAAGAAGCCTTTCGCTAAGACAGTTCCTGTGGAATTGGAAAATGATATTTGGAAGCCCCTAGTGGGCTATGGTGAAAAAGGAAATATCCTCAGATGAAAACCGGAAAGAAGCTTTCTGAGAAACTGCTTAGTGTTCTGTTAATTCATCTCACAGAGTTACATCTGTATTTCGTGGTTCTCTTTGCTAGCCTTATTTCTGTGGAATCTGAGAACAGATATTTCGGATCCCTTTGAAGACTATAGGGCCAAAGGAAATATCCTCCAATAACAAAGAGAAAGAAGCTTTCTGAGAAACTTCTTTGTGTTCTGTGAAATCATCTCACAGAGTTACAGGTTTCCCCCATAGAAGCCTTTCGCTAAGACAGTTCTCGTGGAATTGGCAAACTGATATTTGGAAGCCCTTAGAGGGTTACGGTGAAAAAGGAAATATCCTCAGATGAAATCTGGAAAGAAGCTTTCTGAGAAACTGCTTAGTGTTCTGTTAATTCATCTCACAGAGTTACATCTGTATTTCGTGGATCTCTTTCCTAGCCTTATTTCTGTGGAATCTGAGAACAGATATTTCGGATCCCTTTGAAGACTATAGGGCCAAAGGAAATATCCTCCGACAACAAAGAGAAAGAAGTTGTGTGAGAAACTTCTTTGTGTTCTGTGAAATCATCTCACAGAGTTACAGCTTTCCCCTCAAGAAGACTTTCGCTAAGACAGTTCTTGTGGAATTGGCAAAGTGATATTTGGAAGACAATACAGGGCTATGGTGAAAAAGGAAATATACTCTGAGGAAATCTGGAAGAAGCTTTGTGAGAAACTGCTCTGTGATGTGTGACTTCCAGTCACAGAGTTACATCTGTATTTCGTGGATCTCTTTGCTAGCCTTATTTCTGTGGAACCTGAGAACAGATATTTCGGATCCCTGTGAAGACTATAGGGCCAAAGGAAATATCGTCCGATAACAAAGAGAAAGAAGCTTTCTGAGAAGCTTCTTTGTGTTCTGTGAAATCATCTCACAGAGTTACACCTTTCCCCTCAAGAAGCCTTTCGCTAAGACAGTTCTTGTGGAATTGGCAAAGTGATATTTGGAAGCCCATAGAGGGCTATGGTGAAAAAGGAAACATCCTCAGATTAAATCTGGAAAGAAGCTTTCTGAGAAACTGCTTAGTGTTCCGTTAATTCATCTCACAGAGTTACATCTGTATTTCGTGGATCTCTTTGCTAGCCTTATTTCTGTGGAATCTGAGAACAGATATTTCGGATCCCTTTGAAGACTATAGGGCCAAAGGAAATATCCTCCGATAACAAAGAGAAAGAAGCTGTGTGAGAAACTTCTTTGTGTTCTGTGAAATCATCTCACAGAGTTACAGCTTTCCCCTCAAGAAGCCTTTCGCTAACACAGTTCTTGTGGAATTGGCAAAGTGATATTTGGAAGCCCATAGACGGCTATGGTGAAAAAGGAAATATCCTCAGATGAAAACTGGAAAGAAGCTTTCTGAGAAACTGCTTAGTGTTCTCTTAATTCATCTAACAGAGTTACATCTGTATTTCGTGGATCTCTTTGCTAGCCTTATTTCTCTGGAATCTGAGAACAGATATTTCGGATCCCTTGGAAGACTATAGGGCCAAAGGAAATATCCTCCGATAACAAAGAGGAAGAAGCTTTCTGAGAAAATTCTTTGTGTTCTGTGAAATCATCTCACAGAGTTACAGCTTTCCCCACAAGAAGCCTTTCGCTAAGACAGTTCTTGTGGAATTGGCAAAGTGATATTTGGAAGCCCATAGAGGGCTATGGTGAAAAAGGAAATATCCTGAGATGACATCTGGAAAGAAGCTTTCTGAGAAACTTCTTAGTGTTGTGTTAATTCATCTCACAGAGTTACATCTGTATTTCGTGCATCTCTTTGCTAGCCTTATTTCTGTGGAATCTGAGAACAGATATTTCGGATCCCTTTGAAGACTCTAGGGCCAAAGGAAATATGCTCCGATAAGAAAGAGAAAGAATCTTTCTGAGAAACTTCTTTGTGTTCTGTGAAATCATCTCACAGAGATACAGCTTTCCCCTCAAGAAGCCTTTTCCTAAGACAGTTCTTGTGGAATTGGCAAAGTGATATTTGGAAGCCCATAGAGGGCTATGGTGAAAAAGGAAGTATCCTCAGATGACATCTGGAAAGAAGATTTCTGAGATACTGCTTAGTGTTCTGTTAATTCATCTCACAGAGTTACATCTGTATTTCCTGGATCCCTTTGCTTGCCATATTTCTGTGGAATCTGAGAACAGATATTTCGGATCCCTTTGAAGACACTAGGGCCAAAGGAAATATCCTCCGATAACAAAGAGAAAGAAGCTTTCTGAGAAACTTCTTTGTGTTCTGTGAAATCATCTCAGAGAGTTACACCTTTCCCCTCAAGAAGCCTTTCGCTAAGACAGTTCTTGTGGAATTGGCAAAGTGATATTTGGAAACCCATAGAGGGCTATGGTGAAAAAGGAAACATCCTCAGATTAAATCTGGAAAGAAGCTTTCTGAGAAACTGCTTAGTGTTCCGTTAATTCATCTCACAGAGTTACATCTGTATTTCGTGGATCTCTTTGCTAGCCTTATTTCTGTGGAATCTGAGAACAGATATTTCGGATCCCTTTGAAGACTATAGGGCCAAAGGAAATATCCTCCGATAACAAAGAGAAAGAAGCTGTGTGAGAAACTTCTTTGTGTTCTGTGAAATCATCTCACAGAGTTACAGCTTTCCCCTCAAGAAGCCTTTCGCTAACACAGTTCTTGTGGAATTGGCAAAGTGATATTTGGAAGCCCATAGACGGCTATGGTGAAAAAGGAAATATCCTCAGATGAAAACTGGAAAGAAGCTTTCTGAGAAACTGCTTAGTGTTCTCTTAATTCATCTAACAGAGTTACATCTGTATTTCGTGGATCTCTTTGCTAGCCTTATTTCTCTGGAATCTGAGAACAGATATTTCGGATCCCTTGGAAGACTATAGGGCCAAAGGAAATATCCTCCGATAACAAAGAGGAAGAAGCTTTCTGAGAAAATTCTTTGTGTTCTGTGAAATCATCTCACAGAGTTACAGCTTTCCCCACAAGAAGCCTTTCGCTAAGACAGTTCTTGTGGAATTGGCAAAGTGATATTTGGAAGCCCATAGAGGGCTATGGTGAAAAAGGAAATATCCTGAGATGACATCTGGAAAGAAGCTTTCTGAGAAACTTCTTAGTGTTGTGTTAATTCATCTCACAGAGTTACATCTGTATTTCGTGCATCTCTTTGCTAGCCTTATTTCTGTGGAATCTGAGAACAGATATTTCGGATCCCTTTGAAGACTCTAGGGCCAAAGGAAATATGCTCCGATAAGAAAGAGAAAGAATCTTTCTGAGAAACTTCTTTGTGTTCTGTGAAATCATCTCACAGAGATACAGCTTTCCCCTCAAGAAGCCTTTTCCTAAGACAGTTCTTGTGGAATTGGCAAAGTGATATTTGGAAGCCCATAGAGGGCTATGGTGAAAAAGGAAGTATCCTCAGATGACATCTGGAAAGAAGATTTCTGAGATACTGCTTAGTGTTCTGTTAATTCATCTCACAGAGTTACATCTGTATTTCCTGGATCCCTTTGCTTGCCATATTTCTGTGGAATCTGAGAACAGATATTTCGGATCCCTTTGAAGACACTAGGGCCAAAGGAAATATCCTCCGATAACAAAGAGAAAGAAGCTTTCTGAGAAACTTCTTTGTGTTCTGTGAAATCATCTCAGAGAGTTACAGCTTTCCCCTCAAGAAGCCTTTCGCTAAGACAGTTCTTGTGGAATTGGCAAAGTGATATTTGGAAGCCCATAGTGGGCTATGGTGAAAAAGGAAATATCCTCAGATGAAAACTGGATGAAGCTTTGTGAGAAACTGCTCTGTGATGTGTGACTTCCAGTCACAGAGTTACATCTGTATTTCGTGGATCTCTTTGCTAGCCTTATTTCTGTGGAATCTGAGAACAGACATTTCGGATCCCTTTGAAGACTATAGGTCCAAAGGAAATATCCTCCGATAACAAAAAGAAAGAAGCTTTCTGAGAAACTTCTTTGTGTTCTGTGAAATCATCTCACAGAGTTACACCTTTCCCCTCCAGAAGCCTTTCGCTAAGACAGTTCTTGTGGAATTGGCAAAGTGATATTTGGAAGTCCATAGAGGGATACGGTGAAAAAGGAAATATGCTCAGATGAAATCTGGAAAGAAGCTTTCTGAGAAACTGCTTAGTGTTCTGCTAATTCATCTCACAGAGTTACAACTGTATTTCATGGATCTCTTTGCTAGCCTTATTTCTGTGTAATCTGAGAACAGATATTTCGGATCCCTTTGAAGACTATAGGGCCAAAGGAAATATCCTCCGATAACAAAGAGAAAGAAGCTTTCTGAGAAACTTCTTGGTGTTCTGTGAAATCATCTCACAGAGTTCCACCTTTCCGCTCACGAAGCCTTTCGCTAAGACAGTTCTTGTGGAATTGGCAAAGTGATATTTGGAAGCCCATAGAGGGCTACGGTGGAAAAAAAATATCCTCAGATGAAATCTGGAAAGAAGCTTTCTGAGAAACTGCTTAGTGTTCTGTTGATTCATCTCACTGAGTTACATCCGTATTTCCTGGATCTCTTTGCTAGCCATATTTCTGTGGAATCTGAGAACAGATATTTCGGATCCCTGTGAAGACTATAGGGCCAAAGGAAATATCCTCTGATAACAAAGATAAAGAATCTTTCTGAGAAACTTCTTTGTGTTCTGTGAAATCATCTCACAGAGTTACACCTTTAACCTCAAGAAGCCTTTCGCTAAGACAGTTCTTGTGGAATTGGCAAAGTGATATTTGGAAGCCCATAGAGGGCTATGGTTAAAAAAGGAAATATCCTCGGATGAAATCTGGAAGAAGCTTTATGAGAAACTGCTTAGTATTCTGTTAATTCATCGCAAGGAGTTACATCTGTATTTCTTGGATCTCTTTGTTAGCCTTATTTCTGTGGAATCTGAGAACAGATATTTCGGATCCCTTTGAAGACTATAGGGCCAAAGGAAATATCCTCCGATAACAAAGAGAAAGAAGCTTTCTGAGAAACTTCTTTGTGTTCTGTGAAATCATCTCACAGAGTTAAAGCTTTCCCCTCCAGAAGCCTTTCGCTAAGACAGTTCTTCTGGAATTGGCAAAGTGATATTTGGAAGCCCATAGAGGAGTATGTTGAAAAAGGAAATATCCTCAGATGAAATCTGGAAAGAAGCTTTCTGAGAAACAGCTTAGTGTTCTGTTAATTCATCTCACAGGGTTACATCTGTATTTCGTGGATCTCTTTGCTAGCCTTATTTCTGTGGAATCTGAGATCAGATATTTCGGATCCCTGTGAAGACTATAGGGCAAAAGCAAATAACCTCTGATAACAAAGAGAAAGAAGCTGTGTGAGAAACGTCTTTGTGTTCTGTGAAATCATCTCAGAGAGTTACAGCTTTCCCCTCAAGAAGCCTTTCGCTAAGACAGTTCTTGTGGAATTGACAAAGTGATATTTGGAAGCCCATAGAGGGCTATTGTGAAAATCGAAATATCCTCTGATGAAATCTGGAAAGAAGTTTCTGAGAAACTGCGAAGTGTTCTCTTAATTCATGTCACAGAGTTACATCTGTATTTCGTGGATGTCTTTGCTATCCTTATTTCTTTGGAATCTGAGAACAGATATTTCAGATCCCTTGGAAGACTATAGGGCCAAAGGATATATCCTCCGAAAACAAAGAGAAAGATGCTTTCTGAGAAACTTCTTTGTGTTCTGTGAAATCATCTCACAGAGTTACAGCTTTCCCCTCAAGAATCCTTTCGCTAAGAGAGTTCTTCTGGAATTGGCAAAGTGATATTTGGAAGGCCATAGAGGAGTATGTTGAAAAAGGAAATATCCTCATATGAAATCTGGAAAGAAGATTTCTGAGAAACAGCTTAGTGTTCTGTTAATTCATCTCACAGGGTTACATTTGTATTTCGTGGATCTCTTTGCTAGCCGTATTTCTGTGGAATCTGAGAACAGATATTTTGGATCACTTTGAAGACTATAGGGCCAAAGGAAATATCCTCCGATAACAAAGAGTAGGAAGCTTTCTGACAAACTTCTTTGTGTTCTGTGAAATCATCTCACAGAGTTAAACCTTTCCCCTCAAGAAGCCTTTCGCTAAGACAGTTCTTGTGGAATTGGCAAAGTGATATTTGGAAACCCATAGAGGGCTATGGTGAAAAAGGAAATATCCTCAGATGAAATCTGGAAGAAGCTTTGTGAGAAACTCTCTGTGATGTGTGACTTCCAGTCACAGAGTTACATCTGTATTTCGTGGATCTCTTTGCTAGCCTTATTTCTGTGGAATCTGAGAACAGATATTTCGGATCCCTTTGAAGACTATGGGGCCAAAGGAAATATCCTCCTAAAACAAAGAGAAAGAAGCTTTCTCAGAAACTTCTTTGTGTTCTGTGAAATCACCTCACAGAGTTACACATTTCCCCTGAAGAAGCCTTTCGGTAAGACAGTTCTTGTGGAATTGGCAAAGTGATATTTGGAAGTCCTTAGAGGGCTATGGTGAAAAAGGAAATATCCTCAGATGAAATCTGGAAAGAAGCTTTCTGAGAAACTGCTTAGTGTTCTGTTAATTCATCTCACAGAGTTACATCTGTATTTCGTGCATCTCTTTGCTAGCCTTATTTCTATGGAATCTGAGAACAGATATTTTGTCTCCCTTTGAAGACTCTAGGGCCTAAGGAAATATCCTCCGATAACAAAGAGAAAGAAGCTTTCTGAGAAACTTCTTTGTGTTCTGTGAAATCATCTCACAGAGTTACACCTTTCCCCTCAAGAATCCTTTCGCTAAGACAGTTCTTGTGGAATTGGCAAAGTGATATTTGGAAGCCCATAGAGGGCTATGGTTAAAAAAGGAAATATCCTCGGATGAAATCTGGAAGAAGCTTTATGAGAAACTGCTTAGTATTCTGTTAATTCATCGCACGGAGTTACATCTGTATTTGTTGGATCTCTTTGTGAGCCTTATTTCTGTGGAATCTGAGAACAGATATTTCGGATCCCTTTGAAAACTATAGGGCCAAAGGAAATATCCTCCGAAAAAAAAAAGAGAAAGAAGCTTTCTGAGAAACTTCTGTGTGTTGTGTGAAGTCATCTCACAGAGTTACAGCTTTCCCCTCAAGAAGCCTTTCGCTAAGACAGTTCCTGTGGAAGTGGAAAATGATATTTGGAAGCCCCTAGTGGGCTATGGTGAAAAAGGAAATATCCTCAGATGAAAACCGGAAAGAAGCTTTCTGAGAAACTGCTTAGTGTTCTGTTAATTCATCTCACAGAGTTACATCTGTATTTCGTGGATCTCTTTGCTAGCCTTATTTCTGTGGAATCTGAGAACAGATATTTCGGATCCCTTTGAAGACTATAGGGCCAAAGGAAATATCCTCCAATAACAAAGAGAAAGAAGCTTTCTGAGAAACTTCTTTGTGTTCTGTGAAATCATCTCACAGAGTTACAGCTTTCCCCCATAGAAGCCTTTCGCTAAGACAGTTCTCGTGGAATTGGCAAACTGATATTTGGAAGCCCTTAGAGGGTTACGGTGAAAAAGGAAATATCCTCAGATGAAATCTGGAAAGAAGCTTTCTGAGAAACTGCTTAGTGTTCTGTTAATTCATCTCACAGAGTTACATCTGTATTTCGTGGATCTCTTTCCTAGCCTTATTTCTGTGGAATCTGAGAACAGATATTTCGGATCCCTTTGAAGACTATAGGGCCAAAGGAAATATCCTCCGACAACAAAGAGAAAGAAGCTGTGTGAGAAACTTCTTTGTGTTCTGTGAAATCATCTCACAGAGTTACAGCTTTCCCCTCAAGAAGACTTTCGCTAAGACAGTTCTTGTGGAATTGGCAAAGTGATATTTGGAAGACAATACAGGGCTATGGTGAAAAAGGAAATATACTCTGAGGAAATCTGGAAGAAGCTTTGTGAGAAACTGCTCTGTGATGTGTGACTTCCAGTCACAGAGTTACATCTGTATTTCGTGGATCTCTTTGCTAGCCTTATTTCTGTGGAACCTGAGAACAGATATTTCGGATCCCTGTGAAGACTATAGGGCCAAAGGAAATATCGTCCGATAACAAAGAGAAAGAAGCTTTCTGAGAAGCTTCTTTGTGTTCTGTGAAATCATCTCACAGAGTTACACCTTTCCCCTCAAGAAGCCTTTCGCTAAGACAGTTTTTGTGGAATTGGCAAAGTGATATTTGGAAGCCCATAGAGGGCTATGGTGAAAAAGGAAACATCCTCAGATTAAATCTGGAAAGAAGCTTTCTGAGAAACTGCTTAGTGTTCCGTTAATTCATCTCACAGAGTTACATCTGTATTTCGTGGATCTCTTTGCTAGCCTTATTTCTGTGGAATCTGAGAACAGATATTTCGGATCCCTTTGAAGACTATAGGGCCAAAGGAAATATCCTCCGATAACAAAGAGAAAGAAGCTGTGTGAGAAACTTCTTTGTGTTCTGTGAAATCATCTCACAGAGTTACAGCTTTCCCCTCAAGAAGCCTTTCGCTAACACAGTTCTTGTGGAATTGGCAAAGTGATATTTGGAAGCCCATAGACGGCTATGGTGAAAAAGGAAATATCCTCAGATGAAAACTGGAAAGAAGCTTTCTGAGAAACTGCTTAGTGTTCTCTTAATTCATCTAACAGAGTTACATCTGTATTTCGTGGATCTCTTTGCTAGCCTTATTTCTCTGGAATCTGAGAACAGATATTTCGGATCCCTTGGAAGACTATAGGGCCAAAGGAAATATCCTCCGATAACAAAGAGGAAGAAGCTTTCTGAGAAAATTCTTTGTGTTCTGTGAAATCATCTCACAGAGTTACAGCTTTCCCCACAAGAAGCCTTTCGCTAAGACAGTTCTTGTGGAATTGGCAAAGTGATATTTGGAAGCCCATAGAGGGCTATGGTGAAAAAGGAAATATCCTGAGATGACATCTGGAAAGAAGCTTTCTGAGAAACTTCTTAGTGTTGTGTTAATTCATCTCACAGAGTTACATCTGTATTTCGTGCATCTCTTTGCTAGCCTTATTTCTGTGGAATCTGAGAACAGATATTTCGGATCCCTTTGAAGACTCTAGGGCCAAAGGAAATATGCTCCGATAAGAAAGAGAAAGAATCTTTCTGAGAAACTTCTTTGTGTTCTGTGAAATCATCTCACAGAGATACAGCTTTCCCCTCAAGAAGCCTTTTCCTAAGACAGTTCTTGTGGAATTGGCAAAGTGATATTTGGAAGCCCATAGAGGGCTATGGTGAAAAAGGAAGTATCCTCAGATGACATCTGGAAAGAAGATTTCTGAGATACTGCTTAGTGTTCTGTTAATTCATCTCACAGAGTTACATCTGTATTTCCTGGATCCCTTTGCTTGCCATATTTCTGTGGAATCTGAGAACAGATATTTCGGATCCCTTTGAAGACACTAGGGCCAAAGGAAATATCCTCCGATAACAAAGAGAAAGAAGCTTTCTGAGAAACTTCTTTGTGTTCTGTGAAATCATCTCAGAGAGTTACAGCTTTCCCCTCAAGAAGCCTTTCGCTAAGACAGTTCTTGTGGAATTGGCAAAGTGATATTTGGAAGCCCATAGTGGGCTATGGTGAAAAAGGAAATATCCTCAGATATAAACTGGATGAAGCTTTGTGAGAAACTGCTCTGTGATGTGTGACTTCCAGTCACAGAGTTACATCTGTATTTCGTGGATCTCTTTGCTAGCCTTATTTCTGTGGAATCTGAGAACAGACATTTCGGATCCCTTTGAAGACTATAGGTCCAAAGGAAATATCCTCCGATAACAAAAAGAAAGAAGCTTTCTGAGAAACTTCTTTGTGTTCTGTGAAATCATCTCACAGAGTTACACCTTTCCCCTCCAGAAGCCTTTCGCTAAGACAGTTCTTGTGGAATTGGCAAAGTGATATTTGGAAGTCCATAGAGGGATACGGTGAAAAAGGAAATATGCTCAGATGAAATCTGGAAAGAAGCTTTCTGAGAAACTGCTTAGTGTTCTGCTAATTCATCTCACAGAGTTACAACTGTATTTCATGGATCTCTTTGCTAGCCTTATTTCTGTGTAATCTGAGAACAGATATTTCGGATCCCTTTGAAGACTATAGGGCCAAAGGAAATATCCTCCGATAACAAAGAGAAAGAAGCTTTCTGAGAAACTTCTTGGTGTTCTGTGAAATCATCTCACAGAGTTCCACCTTTCCGCTCACGAAGCCTTTCGCTAAGACAGTTCTTGTGGAATTGGCAAAGTGATATTTGGAAGCCCATAGAGGGCTACGGTGGAAAAAAAATATCCTCAGATGAAATCTGGAAAGAAGCTTTCTGAGAAACTGCTTAGTGTTCTGTTGATTCATCTCACTGAGTTACATCCGTATTTCCTGGATCTCTTTGCTAGCCATATTTCTGTGGAATCTGAGAACAGATATTTCGGATCCCTGTGAAGACTATAGGGCCAAAGGAAATATCCTCTGATAACAAAGATAAAGAATCTTTCTGAGAAACTTCTTTGTGTTCTGTGAAATCATCTCACAGAGTTACACCTTTAACCTCAAGAAGCCTTTCGCTAAGACAGTTCTTGTGGAATTGGCAAAGTGATATTTGGAAGCCCATAGAGGGCTATGGTTAAAAAAGGAAATATCCTCGGATGAAATCTGGAAGAAGCTTTATGAGAAACTGCTTAGTATTCTGTTAATTCATCGCAAGGAGTTACATCTGTATTTCTTGGATCTCTTTGTTAGCCTTATTTCTGTGGAATCTGAGAACAGATATTTCGGATCCCTTTGAAGACTATAGGGCCAAAGGAAATATCCTCCGATAACAAAGAGAAAGAAGCTTTCTGAGAAACTTCTTTGTGTTCTGTGAAATCATCTCACAGAGTTAAAGCTTTCCCCTCCAGAAGCCTTTCGCTAAGACAGTTCTTCTGGAATTGGCAAAGTGATATTTGGAAGCCCATAGAGGAGTATGTTGAAAAAGGAAATATCCTCAGATGAAATCTGGAAAGAAGCTTTCTGAGAAACAGCTTAGTGTTCTGTTAATTCATCTCACAGTGTTACATCTGTATTTCGTGGATCTCTTTGCTAGCCTTATTTCTGTGGAATCTGAGATCAGATATTTCGGATCCCTGTGAAGACTATAGGGCAAAAGCAAATAACCTCTGATAACAAAGAGAAAGAAGCTGTGTGAGAAACGTCTTTGTGTTCTGTGAAATCATCTCAGAGAGTTACAGCTTTCCCCTCAAGAAGCCTTTCGCTAAGACAGTTCTTGTGGAATTGACAAAGTGATATTTGGAATCCCCTAGAGGTCTACGTTGAAAAAGGAAACATCCTCAGATGAAATCTGGAAGGAACCTTTCTGAGAAACTGCTTAGTGTTCTGTTAATTCATCTAACAGAGTTACATCTGTATTTCGTGGATCTCTTTGCTAGCCTTATTTCTGTGGAATCAGAGAACAGATATTTCGGATCCCTTTGAAGACTATAGGGCCAAAGGATATATCTTCCGATAACAAAGAGAAAGAAGCTTTCTGAGAAACTTCTTTGGGTTCTGTGAAATCATCTCACAGACTTTCAGCTATCCCCTCCAGAAGACTTTCACTAAGACAGTTCTTGTGGAATTGGCAAAGTGATATTTGGAAGCCCATAGAGGACTATGGTGAAACAGGAAATATCCTCAGATGAAATCTGGAAAGAAGCTTTCTGAGAAACTGCTTAGTGTTCTGTTAATTCATCTCAGGGTTACATCTGTATTTCCTGGATCTCTTTGCTAGCCTTATTTCTTTGGAATCTGAGAACAGATATTTCGGAACCCTGTGATGACTATAGGGCCAAAGGAAATATCCTCCGATAACAAAGAGAAAGAAGCTTTCTGAGAAACTTCTTTGTGTTCTGTGAAATCATCTCACAGAGTTACAGCTTTGCCCTCAAGAAGCCTTTCGCTAAGACAGTTCTTGTGGAATTGGCAAAGTGATATTTGGAAGCCCCTAGAGGGCTATGTTGAAAAAGGAAATCTCCTCAGATGAAATCTGTAAAGAAGCTTCCTGAGAAACTGCTTAGTGTTCTGTTAATTCATCGCACAGAGTTACATCTGTAATTCGTGTATCTCATTCCTAGCCTTATTTCTGTGGAATCTGAGAACAGATATTTCGGATCCCTGTGAAGACTATTGGGCCAAAGGAAATATCCTCCGATAACAAAGAGAAAGAAGCTTTCTGAGATACTTCTTTGTGTTCTGTGAAATCATCTCACAGAGTTACAGCTTTCCCCTCAAAAAGCCTTTCGCTAAGACAGTTCTTGTGGAATTGGCAAAGTGATATTTGGAAGCCCATAGAGGGCTATGGTGAAAAAGGAAATATCCTCAGATGAAATCTTGAAAGAGGCTTTCTGAGAAACTGCTTAGTATTCTGTTAATTCATCTCACAGAGTTACATCTGTATTCCTTGGATCTCTGTGCTAGCCTTATTTCTGTGGAATCTGAGAACAGATATTTCGGATGCCTTTGAAAACTATAGGGCCAAAGGAAATATCCTCCGATAAGAAAGAGAAAGAAGCTTTCTGAGAACCTTCTTTGTGTTCTATGAAATCATCCCACAGGGTTACAGCTTTCCCCTCAAGAAGCCTTTCGCTCAGACAGTTCTTCCGGAATTGGCAAAGTGATCTTTGGGAGCCCAAAGCGGGCTGTGGTGAAAAAGGAAATATTCTCAGATAAAATCTGGAAAGAAGACTTCTGAGAAACTGGTTAGTGTTCTCTTAATTCATCTCTCAGAGTTACATCTGTATTTCTGGATCTCTTTGCTAGCCTTATTTCTGTGGAATCTGAGAACAGATATTTCGGATCCCTTTGAAGACAAGAGGGCCAATGGAAATATCCTCCGATAACAAAGAGAAAGAAGCTTTCTGAGAAATTTCTTTGTGTTCTGTGAAATCATCTCACAGAGTTACAGCATTCCCCTCAAGAAGCCTTCGCTAAGACAGTTCTTGTGGAATTTGCAAAGTGATATTTGGAAGCCCATATAGGGCTATGTTGAAAAAAGAAATATCCTCAGATGAAATCTGGAAGAAGTTTTATGAGAAACTGCTCTAAGATGTGTGACTTCCAATCACAGAGTTACATCTGTATTTCGTGGATCTCTTTGCTAGCCTTAATTCTGAGGAATCTGAGAACAGATATTTCGGATCCCTTTGAAGACTATAGGGCCAAAGGAAATATCCTCCGTTAAGAAAGACAAAGAGGCTTTGTAAGAAACTTCTTTGTGTTCTTTGAAATCATCTCACAGAGTTACAGCTTTCCCCTCAAGAAGCCTTTCGCTAAGACAGTTCTTGTGGAATTGGCAAAGTGATATTTGGAAGCCCATAGAGGGCTCTGTTGAAAAAGGAAATATCCTCAGATAAAATCTGGAAAGAAGCTTTCTGAGAAACTGCTCTGTGATGTGTGACTTCCACTCACAGAATTACATCCGTATTTCCTGGATCTCTTTGCTAGCCTTATTTCTGTGGAATCTGAGAACAGATATTTCGGATCCCTTTGCAGACTATAGGGCCAAAGGGAATATCCTCCGATAACAAAGAGAAAGAAACTTTCTGGGAAACCTCTTTGTGTTCTGTGCAATCATCTCACAGAGTTAAAGCTTTCCACTAAAGAAGGCTTCCGCTAAGAGAGTTCTTGTGGAATTGGAAAAGTGATATTTGGAAGCCCTTAGAGGGCTATGGTGAAAAAGGAAATATACTCAGGAGATTTCTGGAAAGAAGCTTTCTGAGAAACTGCTTAGTGTTCCGTTATTTCATCTCACAGAGTTACATCTGTATTTCGTGGATCTCATTGCTAGCTTTATTTCTGTGGAATCTGAGAACAGATATTTCGGATCCCTTTGAAGACTCTAGGGCCAAATTAAATATCCTCCGATAACAAAGAGAAAGAAGTTTTATGAGAAACTTCTTTGTGTTCTGTGAAATCATCTCACAGAGTTACAGCTTTCCCCTCAAGAAGCCTTTCGCTAAGACAGTTCTTGTGGAATTGGCAAAGTGATATTTGGAAGCCCTTAGAGGGCTATGGTGAAAAAGGCAATATCCTCAGGTGAAATCTGGAAAGAAGCTTTCTGAGAATCTGCTTAGTTTTCTGTTAATTCATCTCACAGAGTTACATCTGTATTTCATGGATCTCTTGGCTAGCCCTATTTCTGTGCATTATGAGAACAGATATTTCGGATCCGTTTGAAGACTCTAGGGCCAAAGGAAATGTCCTCCGATAACAAAGAGAAAGAAGCTTTCTGAGAAACTTCTTTGTGTTCTGTGAAATCATCTCACAGAGTTGCAGCTTTCCCCTCAAGAAGCCTTTCGCTAAGACAGTTCTTGTGGAATTGGCAAAGTGATATTTGGAAGCCCATAGACGGCTATGGTGAAAAAGGAAATATCCTCAGATGAAATCTGGAAAGAAGCTTTCTGACAAACTGCTCTGTGATGTGTGACTTCCACTCACAGAGTTACTTCTCTATTTCGTGGATCTCTTTGCTAGCCTTCTTTCTCTGGAATCTGAGAACAGATATTTCGGATCCCTTTGAAGACTATAGGGCCAAAGGAAATATCCTCCGATAACAAAGAGAAAGAAGTTTTCTGAGAAACTTCTTTGTGTTCTGCGAAATCTTCTCACAGACTTAGAGCTTTCCCCTCAAGAAGCCTTTTGCTAAGACAGTTCTTGTGGAATTGGCAAAGTGATATTTGGAAGCCCATAGAGGGCTATGGTGAAAAAGGAAATATCCTCAGATGAAATCTGGAAAGAAACTTTCTGAGAAACTGTTTAGTTTTCTGTTAATTCATGTCACAGAGTTACATCTGTATTTCGAGGATCTCTTTGCTAGCCTTATTTCTGTGAATCTGAGAACAGATATTTCGGATCCCTTTGAAGACTATAGGGCCAAAGGGAATATCCTCCGATAACAAAATGAAAGAAGCATTCTGAGAAACTTCTTTGTGTTCTGTGATAGCATCTCCCAGAGTTACAGCGTTCCCATGAAGAATCCTTTCGCTAAGACATTTCTTGTAGAATTGGCAAAGTGATATTTGGAAGCCCATAGAGGGCTACGGTGAAAAAGGAAATATACTCAGAAAATATCTGGAAAGAAGCTTTCTGAGAAACTGCTTAGTGTTCCGTTATTTGATCTCACAGAGTTACATCTGTATTTCTTGGATCTCTGTGGTAGCCTTATTTCTGTGGAATCTGAGAACAGATAATTCGGATCCCTTTGAAGAATATAGGACCAAAGGAAATATCCTCCGATAACAAAGAGAAAGAAGCTGTCTGAGAAACTTCTTTGTGTTCTGTGAAATCATCTCACAGAGTTACAGCTTTCCCCTCAAGAAGCCTTTCGCTAAGACAGTTCTTGTGGAATTGGCAAAGAGATATTTGGAAGCCCATAGAGGGCTATGGTGAAAAAGGAAATATTCTCAGATGAAATCTGGAAAGAAGCTTTCTGAGAAACTGCTCTGTGATGTGTGACTTCCACTCACCGAGTTACTTCTCTATTTCGTGGATCTGTTTGCTAGACTTATTTCTGTGGAATCTGAGAACAGATATTTAGGATCCCTTTGAAGACTATAGCGCCAAAGAAAATATGCTCCGATAACAAAGAGAAAGAAGCTTTCTGAGAAACTTTTTTGTGTTCGGCGAAATCATCTCACACAGTTACAGCTTTCCCCTCAGGAAGATTTTCGTTAAGACAGTTCTTGTGGAATTGGCAAAGTGATATTTGGAAGCCCATAGCGGGCTATGGTGAAAAAGGAAATATCCTCAGAAGATATCTAGAAAGAAGCTTTCTGAGAAACTGCTTAGTGTTCCGTTATTTCATCTCACAGAGTCACATCTGTATTTCTTGGATCTCTTTGCTAGTCTTATTTCTGTTTAATCTGAGAACAGATATTTCGGATCCCTTTGAAGACTATAGGGCCAAAGGAAATATCCTCCGATAACAAAGAGAAAGAAGCTTTCTGAGAAACTTCTTTGTGTTCTTTGAAATCATCTCACAGAGTTACAGCTATCCCCTCAAGAAGCCTTTCGCTCACACAGTTCTTGTGGAATTGGCAAAGTGATATTTGGAAGCCCATAGAGGGCTACGGTGAAAAACGAAATATACTCCGAAGATATCTGGAAAGAAGCTTTCTGAGAAACTCCTTAGTTTTCTGTTAATTCATCTCACAGAGTTACATCTGTATTTCGAGGATCTCTTTGCTAGCCTTATTTCTGTGGAATCTGAGAACAGATATTTCGGATCCCTTGGAAGACTATAGGGCCAAAGGTAGTATCCTCCGATAACCAAGAGAAAGAGATTTTCTGAGAAACTTCTTGGTGTTCTGTGAAATCATCTCACAGAGTTACAGCTTTCCCCTCAAGAAGCCTTTCGCTAAGACAGTTCTTTTGGAATTGGCAAAGTGATATTTGGAAGCCCTTAGAGGGCAATGGTGAAAGAGGAAATATCCTCAGATGAAATCTGGAAAGAAGTTTTCTGAAAAACTGCTCTGTGATTTTTGACTTCCACTCACAGAATTATATCTGTATTTCCTGGATCTCTTTGCTAGCCTTATTTCTGTGGAATCTGAGAACAGATATTTCGGATCCCTTTGAAGACTATAGGGCCAAAGGAAATATCCTCCGATAACAAAGAAAAAGAAGCTTTCTGAGAAACTTCTTTGTTTTCTGTGAAATCATCTCACAGAGTCACAGCTTTCCCAGAAAGAAGCCTTTCTCCCAGACAATTCTTGTGGAATTGGCAAAGTGATATTTGGAAGCCCATAGAGGGCTATGCTGAAAAAGGCAATATCCTCATGTGAAATCTGGAAAGAAGCTTTCTGAGAAACTGTTTAGTGTTCCGTTAATTCGTCTCACAGAGTTACATCTGTATTTCGTGGATCACTTTGCTAGCCTTATTTCTGTGGAATCTGAGAACCGATATTTCGGATCCCTTTGAAGACTATAGGGCCAAAGGAAATATCCTCCGATAACAAAGAGAAAGAAGCTTTCTGAGAAACTTCTTTGTATTCTGTTAAATCATCTCACAGAGTTACAGTTTTCCCCTCAAAAAGCCTTTGCTAAGAATGTTCTTGTGGAATTGGCAAAGTGATATTTGGAAGCTCATAGAGGGCTATGGTGAAAAAGCAAATATCCTCAGATGAAATCTGTAAAGAAGCTTTCTGAGAAACTGCTCTGTGATGTGCGATATCCCCTCACTGAGTTACATCTGTATTTCTTGGATCTCTTTGCTAGCCTTATTTCTGTGGAATCTGAGAACAGATATTTCGGATCCCTTTGAAGACTCTAGGGCCAAAGGAAATAACCTCCGATAACAAAGAGAAAGAAGCTTTCTGAGAAACTTCTTTGTGTTCTGTGAAATCATCTCACAGAGATACAGCTTTCCCCTCAAGAAGCCTTTCGATAAGACAGTTCTTGTGGAATTGGCAAAGTGATATTAGGAAGCCCATAGAGGGCTATGGTGAAAATGGAAATATGCTCAGATGGAATCTGGAAAGAAGCTTTCTGAGAAACTGCTCTGTGATGTGTGACTTCCACTCACAGAGTTACATCTGTATTTCGTGGATCTCTTTGCTAGCCTTATTTCTGTGGAATCTGTGAACAGATATTTCGGATCCCTTTGAAGACACTAGGGCCAAAGGAAATATCCTCCGATAACAAAGAGAAAGAAGCTTTCTGAGAAACTTCTTTGTGTTCTGCGAAATCATCTCACAGAGTTACAGCTTTCCCCTCAAGAAGCCTTTCGCTAACACAGTTCTTGTGGAATTGGCAAAGTGATATTTTGAAGCTCATAGAGGGCTATGGAGAAAAATGAAGTATACTCAGATGAAATCTGGAAAGAAGTTTTCTGTGAAACTGCTTAGTGTTCTGTTAACTCATCTCACAGAGAAACATCTGTATTTCGTGGATCTCTTTGCTAGCCTTATTTCTGTAGAATCTGAGAACAGATATTTCGGATCCCTTTGTAGACTATAGGGCCAAAGGTAATATCCTCCGATAACAAAGAGAAAGAAGCTTTCTGAGAAACGTCTTTGTGTTCTGTGAAATCATCTCACAGGGTTAAAGCTTTCCCCTAAAGAAGCCTTTCGCTAAGAGAGTTCTTGTGGAATTGGCAAAGTGATATTTGGAAGCCCTTAGACGGCTAAGGTGAAAAACGAAATATCCTAAGATGAAATCTGGAAAGAAGCTTTCTGAGAAACTGCTTAGTGTTCTGTTAATTCATCTCACAGAGTGACATCTGTATTTCGTGGATCTATTTGCTCGCCTTATTTCTGTGAAATCTGAGAACAGATATTTCGGATCCCTTTGAAGACTATATGTCCAAAGGAAATATCCTCCGATAACAAAGAGAAAGAAGCTTTCTGAGAAACTTCTTGGTATTCTGTGAAATCATCTCAGAGAGTTACAGCTTCCTCTCAAAAAGCCTTTCGCTAAGAGAGTTCTTGTGGAATTGGCAAAGTGATATTTGGAAGCCCATAGAGGGCTATGGTGGAAAAGGAAATATTCTCAGATGAAATCTGGAAGGAAGCTTTCTGAGAAACTGCTATGTGATGTGTGACTTCCACTCACAGAGTTACATCCCTATTTCGTGGATCTCTTTGCTAGCCTTATTTCTGTGGAATCTGAGAACAGATTTTTCGGATCCCTTTGAAGACTATAGGGCCAAAGGAAATATCCTCCAATAATAAAGAGAAAGAAGCTTTTTGAGAAACTTCTTTGTGTTCTGTGAAATCATCTCACAGAGTTACAGCGTTCCCCTGAAGAAGCCTTTCGCTAAGACATTTCTTGTGGAATTGGCAAAGTGATATTTGGAAGCTCATACAGGGCTATGGTGAAAAAGCAAATATCCTCCGATGAAATCTGGAAAGAAGCTTTCTGAGAAACTGATCTGTGAAGTGCGATTTCGACTCACAGAGTTACATCTGTATTTCTTGGATCTCTTTGCTAGACTTATTTCTGTGCAATCTGATAACAGATATTTCGAATCCCTTTGAAGTCTCTAGGGTCAAAGGAAATATTCTGTGATAACAAAGTGAAAGAAGCATTCTGAGAAACTTCTTTGTGTTCTGTGAAATCATCTCACAGAGTTACAGCTCTCCCCTCAAGAAGCCTTTCGCTAAGGCAGTTCTTGGGGAATTGGCAAAGTGATATTTGGAAGCCCATAGAGGGCTAAGGTGAAAAAGGAAATATACTCAGAAGATATCTGGAAAGAAGCTTTCTGAGAAACTGCTTAGTGTTCCGTTATTTCATCTCACACAGTTATATCTGTATTTCGTGGATCTCTTTGCTAGCCTTATTTCTGTGGAATCTGAGAACAGATAATTCGGATCCCTTGGAAGACTATGGGGCCAAAGTAAATATCCTCCGATAACAAAGAGAAAGAAACTTTCTGGGAAACTTCTTGGTGCTCTGTGAAATCAGCTCACAGAGTTACAGCTTTCCCCTCAAGAAGCCTTTCGCTAAGACAGTTCTTGTGGAATTGGCAAAGTGATATTTGGAAGCCCATAGAGGGCTATGGTGAAAAAGGAAATATCCTCCGGTGAAATCTGGAAAGAAGCATTCTGAGTAACTGCTTAGTTTTCTGTTAATTCATCTCACAGTGTTACATCTGTATTTCGTGGATCTCTTTGCTAGACTTATTTCTTTGGAATCTGAGAACAGATATTTCGAATCCCTTTGAAGACTATTGGGCCAAAGGAAATATCCTCCGATAACAAAGAGAAAGATGCTTTCTGGGAAACTTCTTTGTGTTCTGTGAAATCATCTCACAGAGTTACAGCTTTCCACTCTAGATGCTTTTCGCTAAGACAGTTCTTGTAGAATTGGCAAAGTGATATTTGGAAGCCCTTAGAGGACTATGTTGAAAAAGGAAATATCCTCAGAGGAAATCTGGAAAGAAGCTTTCTGAAAAACTGCTTAGTGTCCGTTAATTCATCTCACAGAGTTACATCTGTATTTCGTGGATGTCTTTGCTAGCCTTATTTCTGTGGAATCTGAGAAGAGATATTTCGGATCCCTTTGAAGGCTATAGGGCCAAAGGAATTATCCACCGTTAACAAAGAGAAAGAAGCTTTCTGAAAAACTTCTTTGTGTTTTCTGCAATCATCTCACAGAGTTGCAGCTTTCCTCTAAAGAAGCCTTTCGCTAAGACAGTTCTTGTGGATTTGGCAAAGTGATATTTGGAAGCCCATAGAGGGCTATGGTGAAAAAGGAAATATCCCCAGATGAAATCTGGAAAGAAGCTTTCTGAGAAACTGCTCTGTGATGTGTGACTTCCACTCACAGAGTTACTTCTCTATTTCGTGGATCTCTTTGCTAGCCTTCCTTCTCTGTAATCTGAGAACAGATATTTCGGATCCCTTTGAGGACTATAGGGCCAAAGGAAATATGCTCCGATAACAAAGAGATAGAAGCTTTCTGAGAAACTTCTTTGTGTTCTTTGAAATCATCTCACACAGTTACAGCTTTCCTCTCAAGAAGACTTTCGCTAAGACAGTTCTTGTGGAATTGGCAAAGTGATATTTGGAAGCCCATAGAGGGCTATGGTGAAAAAGGAAATATCCTCCGGTGAAATCTGGAAAGAAGCATTCTGAGTAACTGCTTAGTTTTCTGTTAATTCATCTCACAGTGTTACATCTGTATTTCGTGGATCTCTTTGCTAGACTTATTTCTTTGGAATCTGAGAACAGATATTTCGAATCCCTTTGAAGACTATTGGGCCAAAGGAAATATCCTCCGATAACAAAGAGAAAAAAGCTTTCTGAGAAACTTCTTTGTGTTCTGTGAAATCATCTCACAGAGTTACAGCGTTTCCCTAAAGAAGCCTTACGCTAAGACAGTTCTTGTGGAATTGGCAAAGTGATATTTGGAAGCCCTTAGAGGGCTATGGTGAAAAAGGAAATATCCTCAGATGAAATCTGGAAAGAAGCTTTCTGAGAAACTGCTCTGTGATTTGTGACTTCTACTCACATAGTTACATCTGTATTTCGTGGATCTCTTTGCTAGCCTTATTTCTGTGGAATCTGAGAACAGATATTTCGGATCACTTTGAAGACTATAGGGCCAAAGGAAATATCCTCCGATAACAAAGAGAAAGAAGCTTTCTGAGAAACTTCTTTGTATTCTGTTAAATCATCTCACAGAGTTACAGTTTTCCCCTCAAAAAGCCTTTGCTAAGAATGTTCTTGTGGAATTGGCAAAGTGATATTTGGAAGCTCATAGAGGGCTATGGTGAAAAAGCAAATATCCTCAGATGAAATCTGTAAAGAAGCTTTCTGAGAAACTGCTCTGTGATGTGCGATATCCCCTCACTGAGTTACATCTGTATTTCTTGGATCTCTTTGCTAGCCTTATTTCTGTGGAATCTGAGAACAGATATTTCGGATCCCTTTGAAGACTCTAGGGCCAAAGGAAATAACCTCCGATAACAAAGAGAAAGAAGCTTTCTGAGAAACTTCTTTGTGTTCTGTGAAATCATCTCACAGAGATACAGCTTTCCCCTCAAGAAGCCTTTCGATAAGACAGTTCTTGTGGAATTGGCAAAGTGATATTAGGAAGCCCATAGAGGGCTATGGTGAAAATGGAAATATGCTCAGATGGAATCTGGAAAGAAGCTTTCTGAGAAACTGCTCTGTGATGTGTGACTTCCACTCACAGAGTTATATCTGTATTTCGTGGATCTCTTTGCTAGCCTTATTTCTGTGGAATCTGTGAACAGATATTTCGGATCCCTTTGAAGACACTAGGGCCAAAGGAAATATCCTCCGATAACAAAGAGAAAGAAGCTTTCTGAGAAACTTCTTTGTGTTCTGCGAAATCATCTCACAGAGTTACAGCTTTCCCCTCAAGAAGCCTTTCGCTAACACAGTTCTTGTGGAATTGGCAAAGTGATATTTTGAAGCTCATAGAGGGCTATGGAGAAAAATGAAGTATACTCAGATGAAATCTGGAAAGAAGTTTTCTGTGAAACTGCTTAGTGTTCTGTTAACTCATCTCACAGAGAAACATCTGTATTTCGTGGATCTCTTTGCTAGCCTTATTTCTGTAGAATCTGAGAACAGATATTTCGGATCCCTTTGTAGACTATAGGGCCAAAGGTAATATCCTCCGAAAACAAAGAGAAAGAAGCTTTCTGAGAAACGTCTTTGTGTTCTGTGAAATCATCTCACAGGGTTAAAGCTTTCCCCTAAAGAAGCCTTTCGCTAAGAGAGTTCTTGTGGAATTGGCAAAGTGATATTTGGAAGCCCTTAGACGGCTAAGGTGAAAAACGAAATATCCTAAGATGAAATCTGGAAAGAAGCTTTCTGAGAAACTGCTTAGTGTTCTGTTAATTCATCTCACAGAGTGACATCTGTATTTCGTGGATCTATTTGCTCGCCTTATTTCTGTGAAATCTGAGAACAGATATTTCGGATCCCTTTGAAGACTATATGTCCAAAGGAAATATCCTCCGATAACAAAGAGAAAGAAGCTTTCTGAGAAACTTCTTGGTGTTCTGTGAAATCATCTCACAGAGTTACAGCTTCCTCTCAAGAAGCCTTTCGCTAAGAGAGTTCTTGTGGAATTGGCAAAGTGATATTTGGAAGCCCATAGAGGGCTATGGTGGAAAAGGAAATATTCTCAGATGAAATCTGGAAGGAAGCTTTCTGAGAAACTGCTATGTGATGTGTGACTTCCACTCACAGAGTTACATCCCTATTTCGTGGATCTCTTTGCTAGCCTTATTTCTGTGGAATCTGAGAACAGATTTTTCGGATCCCTTTGAAGACTATAGGGCCAAAGGAAATATCCTCCGATAACAAAGAGAAAGAAGGTTTTTGAGAATCTTCTTTGTGTTCAGTGAAATCATCTCACAGAGTTACAGCGTTCCCCTGAAGAAGCCTTTCGCTAAGACATTTCTTGTGGAATTGGCAAAGTGATATTTGGAAGCTCATACAGGGCTATGGTGAAAAAGCAAATATCCTCCGATGAAATCTGGAAAGAAGCTTTCTGAGAAACTGATCTGTGAAGTGCGATTTCGACTCACAGAGTTACATCTGTATTTCTTGGATCTCTTTGCTAGACTTATTTCTGTGCAATCTGATAACAGATATTTCGAATCCCTTTGAAGTCTCTAGGGTCAAAGGAAATATTCTGTGATAACAAAGTGAAAGAAGCATTCTGAGAAACTTCTTTGTGTTCTGTGAAATCATCTCACAGAGTTACAGCTCTCCCCTCAAGAAGCCTTTCGCTAAGGCAGTTCTTGTGGAATTGGCAAAGTGATATTTGGAAGCCCATAGAGGGCTAAGGTGAAAAAGGAAATATACTCAGAAGATATCTGGAAAGAAGCTTTCTGAGAAACTGCTTAGTGTTCCGTTATTTCATCTCACACAGTTATATCTGTATTTCGTGGATCTCTTTGCTAGCCTTATTTCTGTGGAATCTGAGAACAGATAATTCGGATCCCTTGGAAGACTATGGGGCCAAAGTAAATATCCTCCGATAACAAAGAGAAAGAAACTTTCTGGGAAACTTCTTGGTGCTCTGTGAAATCAGCTCACAGAGTTACAGCTTTCCCCTCAAGAAGCCTTTCGCTAAGACAGTTCTTGTGGAATTGGCAAAGTGATATTTGGAAGCCCATAGAGGGCTATGGTGAAAAAGGAAATATCCTCCGGTGAAATCTGGAAAGAAGCATTCTGAGTAACTGCTTAGTTTTCTGTTAATTCATCTCACAGTGTTACATCTGTATTTCTTGGATCTCTTTGCTAGACTTATTTCTTTGGAATCTGAGAACAGATATTTCGAATCCCTTTGAAGACTATTGGGCCAAAGGAAATATCCTCCGATAACAAAGAGAAAGATGCTTTCTGGGAAACTTCTTTGTGTTCTGTGAAATCATCTCACAGAGTTACAGCTTTCCACTCAAGATGCTTTTCGCTAAGACAGTTCTTGTAGAATTGGCAAAGTGATATTTGGAAGCCCTTAGAGGACTATGTTGAAAAAGGAAATATCCTCAGAGGAAATCTGGAAAGAAGCTTTCTGAAAAACTGCTTAGTGTCCGTTAATTCATCTCACAGAGTTACATCTGTATTTCGTGGATGTCTTTGCTAGCCTTATTTCTGTGGAATCTGAGAAGAGATATTTCGGATCCCTTTGAAGGCTATAGGGCCAAAGGAATTATCCACCGTTAACAAAGAGAAAGAAGCTTTCTGAAAAACTTCTTTGTGTTTTCTGCAATCATCTCACAGAGTTGCAGCTTTCCTCTAAAGAAGCCTTTCGCTAAGACAGTTCTTGTGGATTTGGCAAAGTGATATTTGGAAGCCCATAGAGGGCTATGGTGAAAAAGGAAATATCCCCAGATGAAATCTGGAAAGAAGCTTTCTGAGAAACTGCTCTGTGATGTGTGACTTCCACTCACAGAGTTACTTCTCTATTTCGTGGATCTCTTTGCTAGCCTTCCTTCTCTGTAATCTGAGAACAGATATTTCGGATCCCTTTGAGGACTATAGGGCCAAAGGAAATATGCTCCGATAACAAAGAGATAGAAGCTTTCTGAGAAACTTCTTTGTGTTCTTTGAAATCATCTCACACAGTTACAGCTTTCCTCTCAAGAAGACTTTCGCTAAGACAGTTCTTGTGGAATTGGCAAAGTGATATTTGGAAGCCCATAGAGGGCTATGGTGAAAAAGGAAATATCCTCCGGTGAAATCTGGAAAGAAGCATTCTGAGTAACTGCTTAGTTTTCTGTTAATTCATCTCACAGTGTTACATCTGTATTTCGTGGATCTCTTTGCTAGACTTATTTCTTTGGAATCTGAGAACAGATATTTCGAATCCCTTTGAAGACTATTGGGCCAAAGGAAATATCCTCCGATAACAAAGAGAAAAAAGCTTTCTGAGAAACTTCTTTGTGTTCTGTGAAATCATCTCACAGAGTTACAGCGTTTCCCTAAAGAAGCCTTACGCTAAGACAGTTCTTGTGGAATTGGCAAAGTGATATTTGGAAGCCCTTAGAGGGCTATGGTGAAAAAGGAAATATCCTCAGATGAAATCTGGAAAGAAGCTTTCTGAGAAACTGCTCTGTGATTTGTGACTTCTACTCACATAGTTACATCTGTATTTCGTGGATCTCTTTGCTAGCCTTATTTCTGTGGAATCTGAGAACAGATATTTCGGATCACTTTGAAGACTATAGGGCCAAAGGAAATATCCTCCGATAACCCAGAGAAAGAAGATTTCTGAGAAACATCTTGGTGTTCTGTGAAATCATCTCACAGAGTTACAGCTTTCCCCTCAAGAAGCCTTTCGCTAAGACAGTTCTTGTGGAAGTGGCAATGTGATATTTGGAAGCCCATAGAGGGCTATGGTGAAAAAGGAAATATGCTCAGATGCCACCTGGAAAGAAGCTTTCTGAGAAACTGCTCTGTGATATGTGACTTCCACTCACAGAGTTACATCTGTATTTCGTGGATCTCTTTGCTAGCCTTATTTCTGTGGAACCTGAGAACAGATATTTCGGATCCCTTTGAAGAGTATAGGGCCAAAGGAAATATCCTCCGATAACAAAGAGAAAGAAGCTTTCTGAGAACCTTCTTTGTGTTCTGTGAAATCATCTCACAGAGTTACAGCTTTCCCCTCAAGAAGCCTTTCGCTAAGACAGTTCTTGTGGAATTGGCAAAGTGATATTTGGAAGCCCTTAGAGGGCTATGGTGAAAAAGGCAATATCCTCAGGTGAAATCTGGAAAGAAGCTTTCTGAGAATCTGCTTAGTTTTCTGTTAATTCATCTCACAGAGTTACATCTGTATTTCATGGATCTCTTGGCTAGCCCTATTTCTGTGCATTATGAGAACAGATATTTCGGATCCGTTTGAAGACTCTAGGGCCAAAGGAAATGTCCTCCGATAACAAAGAGAAAGAAGCTTTCTGAGAAACTTCTTTGTGTTCTGTGAAATCATCTCACAGAGTTGCAGCTTTCCCCTCAAGAAGCCTTTCGCTAAGACAGTTCTTGTGGAATTGGCAAAGTGATATTTGGAAGCCCATAGACGGCTATGGTGAAAAAGGAAATATCCTCAGATGAAATCTGGAAAGAAGCTTTCTGACAAACTGCTCTGTGATGTGTGACTTCCACTCACAGAGTTACTTCTCTATTTCGTGGATCTCTTTGCTAGCCTTCTTTCTCTGGAATCTGAGAACAGATATTTCGGATCCCTTTGAAGACTATAGGGCCAAAGGAAATATCCTCCGATAACAAAGAGAAAGAAGTTTTCTGAGAAACTTCTTTGTGTTCTGCGAAATCTTCTCACAGACTTAGAGCTTTCCCCTCAAGAAGCCTTTTGCTAAGACAGTTCTTGTGGAATTGGCAAAGTGATATTTGGAAGCCCATAGAGGGCTATGGTGAAAAAGGAAATATCCTCAGATGAAATCTGGAAAGAAACTTTCTGAGAAACTGTTTAGTTTTCTGTTAATTCATGTCACAGAGTTACATCTGTATTTCGAGGATCTCTTTGCTAGCCTTATTTCTGTGAATCTGAGAACAGATATTTCGGATCCCTTTGAAGACTATAGGGCCAAAGGGAATATCCTCCGATAACAAAATGAAAGAAGCATTCTGAGAAACTTCTTTGTGTTCTGTGATAGCATCTCCCAGAGTTACAGCGTTCCCATGAAGAATCCTTTCGCTAAGACATTTCTTGTAGAATTGGCAAAGTGATATTTGGAAGCCCATAGAGGGCTACGGTGAAAAAGGAAATATACTCAGAAAATATCTGGAAAGAAGCTTTCTGAGAAACTGCTTAGTGTTCCGTTATTTGATCTCACAGAGTTACATCTGTATTTCTTGGATCTCTGTGGTAGCCTTATTTCTGTGGAATCTGAGAACAGATAATTCGGATCCCTTTGAAGAATATAGGACCAAAGGAAATATCTTCCGATAACAAAGAGAAAGAAGCTGTCTGAGAAACTTCTTTGTGTTCTGTGAAATCATCTCACAGAGTTACAGCTTTCCCCTCAAGAAGCCTTTCGCTAAGACAGTTCTTGTGGAATTGGCAAAGAGATATTTGGAAGCCCATAGAGGGCTATGGTGAAAAAGGAAATATTCTCAGATGAAATCTGGAAAGAAGCTTTCTGAGAAACTGCTCTGTGATGTGTGACTTCCACTCACCGAGTTACTTCTCTATTTCGTGGATCTGTTTGCTAGACTTATTTCTGTGGAATCTGAGAACAGATATTTAGGATCCCTTTGAAGACTATAGCGCCAAAGAAAATATGCTCCGATAACAAAGAGAAAGAAGCTTTCTGAGAAACTTTTTTGTGTTCGGCGAAATCATCTCACACAGTTACAGCTTTCCCCTCAGGAAGATTTTCGTTAAGACAGTTCTTGTGGAATTGGCAAAGTGATATTTGGAAGCCCATAGCGGGCTATGGTGAAAAAGGAAATATCCTCAGAAGATATCTAGAAAGAAGCTTTCTGAGAAACTGCTTAGTGTTCCGTTATTTCATCTCACAGAGTCACATCTGTATTTCTTGGATCTCTTTGCTAGTCTTATTTCTGTTTAATCTGAGAACAGATATTTCGGATCCCTTTGAAGACTATAGGGCCAAAGGAAATATCCTCCGATAACAAAGAGAAAGAAGCTTTCTGAGAAACTTCTTTGTGTTCTTTGAAATCATCTCACAGAGTTACAGCTATCCCCTCAAGAAGCCTTTCGCTCACACAGTTCTTGTGGAATTGGCAAAGTGATATTTGGAAGCCCATAGAGGGCTACGGTGAAAAACGAAATATACTCCGAAGATATCTGGAAAGAAGCTTTCTGAGAAACTCCTTAGTTTTCTGTTAATTCATCTCACAGAGTTACATCTGTATTTCGAGGATCTCTTTGCTAGCCTTATTTCTGTGGAATCTGAGAACAGATATTTCGGATCCCTTGGAAGACTATAGGGCCAAAGGTAGTATCCTCCGATAACCAAGAGAAAGAGATTTTCTGAGAAACTTCTTGGTGTTCTGTGAAATCATCTCACAGAGTTACAGCTTTCCCCTCAAGAAGCCTTTCGCTAAGACAGTTCTTTTGGAATTGGCAAAGTGATATTTGGAAGCCCTTAGAGGGCAATGGTGAAAGAGGAAATATCCTCAGATGAAATCTGGAAAGAAGTTTTCTGAAAAACTGCTCTGTGATTTTTGACTTCCACTCACAGAATTATATCTGTATTTCCTGGATCTCTTTGCTAGCCTTATTTCTGTGGAATCTGAGAACAGATATTTCGGATCCCTTTGAAGACTATAGGGCCAAAGGAAATATCCTCCGATAACAAAGAAAAAGAAGCTTTCTGAGAAACTTCTTTGTTTTCTGTGAAATCATCTCACAGAGTCACAGCTTTCCCAGAAAGAAGCCTTTCTCCCAGACAATTCTTGTGGAATTGGCAAAGTGATATTTGGAAGCCCATAGAGGGCTATGCTGAAAAAGGCAATATCCTCATGTGAAATCTGGAAAGAAGCTTTCTGAGAAACTGTTTAGTGTTCCGTTAATTCGTCTCACAGAGTTACATCTGTATTTCGTGGATCACTTTGCTAGCCTTATTTCTGTGGAATCTGAGAACCGATATTTCGGATCCCTTTGAAGACTATAGGGCCAAAGGAAATATCCTCCGATAACAAAGAGAAAGAAGCTTTCTGAGAAACTTCTTTGTATTCTGTTAAATCATCTCACAGAGTTACAGTTTTCCCCTCAAAAAGCCTTTGCTAAGAATGTTCTTGTGGAATTGGCAAAGTGATATTTGGAAGCTCATAGAGGGCTATGGTGAAAAAGCAAATATCCTCAGATGAAATCTGTAAAGAAGCTTTCTGAGAAACTGCTCTGTGATGTGCGATATCCCCTCACTGAGTTACATCTGTATTTCTTGGATCTCTTTGCTAGCCTTATTTCTGTGGAATCTGAGAACAGATATTTCGGATCCCTTTGAAGACTCTAGGGCCAAAGGAAATAACCTCCGATAACAAAGAGAAAGAAGCTTTCTGAGAAACTTCTTTGTGTTCTGTGAAATCATCTCACAGAGATACAGCTTTCCCCTCAAGAAGCCTTTCGATAAGACAGTTCTTGTGGAATTGGCAAAGTGATATTAGGAAGCCCATAGAGGGCTATGGTGAAAATGGAAATATGCTCAGATGGAATCTGGAAAGAAGCTTTCTGAGAAACTGCTCTGTGATGTGTGACTTCCACTCACAGAGTTACATCTGTATTTCGTGGATCTCTTTGCTAGCCTTATTTCTGTGGAATCTGTGAACAGATATTTCGGATCCCTTTGAAGACACTAGGGCCAAAGGAAATATCCTCCGATAACAAAGAGAAAGAAGCTTTCTGAGAAACTTCTTTGTGTTCTGCGAAATCATCTCACAGAGTTACAGCTTTCCCCTCAAGAAGCCTTTCGCTAACACAGTTCTTGTGGAATTGGCAAAGTGATATTTTGAAGCTCATAGAGGGCTATGGAGAAAAATGAAGTATACTCAGATGAAATCTGGAAAGAAGTTTTCTGTGAAACTGCTTAGTGTTCTGTTAACTCATCTCACAGAGAAACATCTGTATTTCGTGGATCTCTTTGCTAGCCTTATTTCTGTAGAATCTGAGAACAGATATTTCGGATCCCTTTGTAGACTATAGGGCCAAAGGTAATATCCTCCGATAACAAAGAGAAAGAAGCTTTCTGAGAAACGTCTTTGTGTTCTGTGAAATCATCTCACAGGGTTAAAGCTTTCCCCTAAAGAAGCCTTTCGCTAAGAGAGTTCTTGTGGAATTGGCAAAGTGATATTTGGAAGCCCTTAGACGGCTAAGGTGAAAAACGAAATATCCTAAGATGAAATCTGGAAAGAAGCTTTCTGAGAAACTGCTTAGTGTTCTGTTAATTCATCTCACAGAGTGACATCTGTATTTCGTGGATCTATTTGCTCGCCTTATTTCTGTGAAATCTGAGAACAGATATTTCGGATCCCTTTGAAGACTATATGTCCAAAGGAAATATCCTCCGATAACAAAGAGAAAGAAGCTTTCTGAGAAACTTCTTGGTATTCTGTGAAATCATCTCAGAGAGTTACAGCTTCCTCTCAAAAAGCCTTTCGCTAAGAGAGTTCTTGTGGAATTGGCAAAGTGATATTTGGAAGCCCATAGAGGGCTATGGTGGAAAAGGAAATATTCTCAGATGAAATCTGGAAGGAAGCTTTCTGAGAAACTGCTATGTGATGTGTGACTTCCACTCACAGAGTTACATCCCTATTTCGTGGATCTCTTTGCTAGCCTTATTTCTGTGGAATCTGAGAACAGATTTTTCGGATCCCTTTGAAGACTATAGGGCCAAAGGAAATATCCTCCAATAATAAAGAGAAAGAAGCTTTTTGAGAAACTTCTTTGTGTTCTGTGAAATCATCTCACAGAGTTACAGCGTTCCCCTGAAGAAGCCTTTCGCTAAGACATTTCTTGTGGAATTGGCAAAGTGATATTTGGAAGCTCATACAGGGCTATGGTGAAAAAGCAAATATCCTCCGATGAAATCTGGAAAGAAGCTTTCTGAGAAACTGATCTGTGAAGTGCGATTTCGACTCACAGAGTTACATCTGTATTTCTTGGATCTCTTTGCTAGACTTATTTCTGTGCAATCTGATAACAGATATTTCGAATCCCTTTGAAGTCTCTAGGGTCAAAGGAAATATTCTGTGATAACAAAGTGAAAGAAGCATTCTGAGAAACTTCTTTGTGTTCTGTGAAATCATCTCACAGAGTTACAGCTCTCCCCTCAAGAAGCCTTTCGCTAAGGCAGTTCTTGTGGAATTGGCAAAGTGATATTTGGAAGCCCATAGAGGACTAAGGTGAAAAAGGAAATATACTCAGAAGATATCTGGAAAGAAGCTTTCTGAGAAACTGCTTAGTGTTCCGTTATTTCATCTCACACAGTTATATCTGTATTTCGTGGATCTCTTTGCTAGCCTTATTTCTGTGGAATCTGAGAACAGATAATTCGGATCCCTTGGAAGACTATGGGGCCAAAGTAAATATCCTCCGATAACAAAGAGAAAGAAACTTTCTGGGAAACTTCTTGGTGCTCTGTGAAATCAGCTCACAGAGTTACAGCTTTCCCCTCAAGAAGCCTTTCGCTAAGACAGTCCTTGTGGAATTGGCAAAGTGATATTTGGAAGCCCATAGAGGGCTATGGTGAAAAAGGAAATATCCTCCGGTGAAATCTGGAAAGAAGCATTCTGAGTAACTGCTTAGTTTTCTGTTAATTCATCTCACAGTGTTACATCTGTATTTCTTGGATCTCTTTGCTAGACTTATTTCTTTGGAATCTGAGAACAGATATTTCGAATCCCTTTGAAGACTATTGGGCCAAAGGAAATATCCTCCGATAACAAAGAGAAAGATGCTTTCTGGGAAACTTCTTTGTGTTCTGTGAAATCATCTCACAGAGTTACAGCTTTCCACTCAAGATGCTTTTCGCTAAGACAGTTCTTGTAGAATTGGCAAAGTGATATTTGGAAGCCCTTAGAGGACTATGTTGAAAAAGGAAATATCCTCAGAGGAAATCTGGAAAGAAGCTTTCTGAAAAACTGCTTAGTGTCCGTTAATTCATCTCACAGAGTTACATCTGTATTTCGTGGATGTCTTTGCTAGCCTTATTTCTGTGGAATCTGAGAAGAGATATTTCGGATCCCTTTGAAGGCTATAGGGCCAAAGGAATTATCCACCGTTAACAAAGAGAAAGAAGCTTTCTGAAAAACTTCTTTGTGTTTTCTGCAATCATCTCACAGAGTTGCAGCTTTCCTCTAAAGAAGCCTTTCGCTAAGACAGTTCTTGTGGATTTGGCAAAGTGATATTTGGAAGCCCATAGAGGGCTATGGTGAAAAAGGAAATATCCCCAGATGAAATCTGGAAAGAAGCTTTCTGAGAAACTGCTCTGTGATGTGTGACTTCCACTCACAGAGTTACTTCTCTATTTCGTGGATCTCTTTGCTAGCCTTCCTTCTCTGTAATCTGAGAACAGATATTTCGGATCCCTTTGAGGACTATAGGGCCAAAGGAAATATGCTCCGATAACAAAGAGATAGAAGCTTTCTGAGAAACTTCTTTGTGTTCTTTGAAATCATCTCACACAGTTACAGCTTTCCTCTCAAGAAGACTTTCGCTAAGACAGTTCTTGTGGAATTGGCAAAGTGATATTTGGAAGCCCATAGAGGGCTATGGTGAAAAAGGAAATATCCTCCGGTGAAATCTGGAAAGAAGCATTCTGAGTAACTGCTTAGTTTTCTGTTAATTCATCTCACAGTGTTACATCTGTATTTCGTGGATCTCTTTGCTAGACTTATTTCTTTGGAATCTGAGAACAGATATTTCGAATCCCTTTGAAGACTATTGGGCCAAAGGAAATATCCTCCGATAACAAAGAGAAAAAAGCTTTCTGAGAAACTTCTTTGTGTTCTGTGAAATCATCTCACAGAGTTACAGCGTTTCCCTAAAGAAGCCTTACGCTAAGACAGTTCTTGTGGAATTGGCAAAGTGATATTTGGAAGCCCTTAGAGGGCTATGGTGAAAAAGGAAATATCCTCAGATGAAATCTGGAAAGAAGCTTTCTGAGAAACTGCTCTGTGATTTGTGACTTCTACTCACATAGTTACATCTGTATTTCGTGGATCTCTTTGCTAGCCTTATTTCTGTGGAATCTGAGAACAGATATTTCGGATCACTTTGAAGACTATAGGGCCAAAGGAAATATCCTCCGATAACGCAGAGAAAGAAGATTTCTGAGAAACATCTTGGTGTTCTGTGAAATCATCTCACAGAGTTACAGCTTTCCCCTCAAGAAGCCTTTCGCTAAGACAGTTCTTGTGGAAGTGGCAATGTGATATTTGGAAGCCCATAGAGGGCTATGGTGAAAAAGGAAATATGCTCAGATGCCACCTGGAAAGAAGCTTTCTGAGAAACTGCTCTGTGATATGTGACTTCCACTCACAGAGTTACATCTGTATTTCGTGGATCTCTTTGCTAGCCTTATTTCTGTGGAACCTGAGAACAGATATTTCGGATCCCTTTGAAGAGTATAGGGCCAAAGGAAATATCCTCCGATAACAAAGAGAAAGAAGCTTTCTGAGAACCTTCTTTGTGTTCTGTGAAATCATCTCACAGAGTTACAGCTTTCCCCTCAAGAAGCCTTTCGCTAAGACAGTTCTTGTGGAATTGGCAAAGTGATATTTGGAAGCCCTTAGAGGGCTATGGTGAAAAAGGCAATATCCTCAGGTGAAATCTGGAAAGAAGCTTTCTGAGAATCTGCTTAGTTTTCTGTTAATTCATCTCACAGAGTTACATCTGTATTTCATGGATCTCTTGGCTAGCCCTATTTCTGTGCATTATGAGAACAGATATTTCGGATCCGTTTGAAGACTCTAGGGCCAAAGGAAATGTCCTCCGATAACAAAGAGAAAGAAGCTTTCTGAGAAACTTCTTTTTGTTCTGTGAAATCATCTCACAGAGTTGCAGCTTTCCCCTCAAGAAGCCTTTCGCTAAGACAGTTCTTGTGGAATTGGCAAAGTGATATTTGGAAGCCCATAGACGGCTATGGTGAAAAAGGAAATATCCTCAGATGAAATCTGGAAAGAAGCTTTCTGAGAAACTGCTCTGTGATGTGTGACTTCCACTCACAGAGTTACTTCTCTATTTCGTGGATCTCTTTGCTAGCCTTCTTTCTCTGGAATCTGAGAACAGATATTTCGGATCCCTTTGAAGACTATAGGGCCAAAGGAAATATCCTCCGATAACAAAGAGAAAGAAGTTTTCTGAGAAACTTCTTTGTGTTCTGCGAAATCTTCTCACAGACTTAGAGCTTTCCCCTCAAGAAGCCTTTTGCTAAGACAGTTCTTGTGGAATTGGCAAAGTGATATTTGGAAGCCCATAGAGGGCTATGGTGAAAAAGGAAATATCCTCAGATGAAATCTGGAAAGAAACTTTCTGAGAAACTGTTTAGTTTTCTGTTAATTCATGTCACAGAGTTACATCTGTATTTCGAGGATCTCTTTGCTAGCCTTATTTCTGTGAATCTGAGAACAGATATTTCGGATCCCTTTGAAGACTATAGGGCCAAAGGGAATATCCTCCGATAACAAAATGAAAGAAGCATTCTGAGAAACTTCTTTGTGTTCTGTGATAGCATCTCCCAGAGTTACAGCGTTCCCATGAAGAATCCTTTCGCTAAGACATTTCATGTAGAATTGGCAAAGTGATATTTGGAAGCCCATAGAGGGCTACGGTGAAAAAGGAAATATACTCAGAAAATATCTGGAAAGAAGCTTTCTGAGAAACTGCTTAGTGTTCCGTTATTTGATCTCACAGAGTTACATCTGTATTTCTTGGATCTCTGTGGTAGCCTTATTTCTGTGGAATCTGAGAACAGATAATTCGGATCCCTTTGAAGAATATAGGACCAAAGGAAATATCCTCCGATAACAAAGAGAAAGAAGCTTTCTGAGAAACTTCTTTGTGTTCTGTGAAATCATCTCACAGAGTTACAGCTTTCCCCTCAAGAAGCCTTTCGCTAAGACAGTTCTTGTGGAATTGGCAAAGAGATATTTGGAAGCCCATAGAGGGCTATGGTGAAATAGGAAATATTCTCAGATGAAATCTGGAAAGAAGCTTTCTGAGAAACTGCTCTGTGATGTGTGACTTCCACTCAACGAGTTACTTCTCTATTTCGTGGATCTGTTTGCTAGACTTATTTCTGTGGAATCTGAGAACAGATATTTAGGATCCCTTTGAAGACTATAGCGCCAAAGAAAATATGCTCCGATAACAAAGAGAAAGAAGCTTTCTGAGAAACTTTTTTGTGTTCGGCGAAATCATCTCACACAGTTACAGCTTTCCCCTCAGGAAGATTTTCGTTAAGACAGTTCTTGTGGAATTGGCAAAGTGATATTTGGAAGCCCATAGCGGGCTATGGTGAAAAAGGAAATATCCTCAGAAGATATCTAGAAAGAAGCTTTCTGAGAAACTGCTTAGTGTTCCGTTATTTCATCTCACAGAGTCACATCTGTATTTCTTGGATCTCTTTGCTAGTCTTATTTCTGTTTAATCTGAGAACAGATATTTCGGATCCCTTTGAAGACTATAGGGCCAAAGGAAATATCCTCCGATAACAAAGAGAAAGAAGCTTTCTGAGAAACTTCTTTGTGTTCTTTGAAATCATCTCACAGAGTTACAGCTATCCCCTCAAGAAGCCTTTCGCTCACACAGTTCTTGTGGAATTGGCAAAGTGATATTTGGAAGCCCATAGAGGGCTACGGTGAAAAACGAAATATACTCCGAAGATATCTGGAAAGAAGCTTTCTGAGAAACTCCTTAGTTTTCTGTTAATTCATCTCACAGAGTTACATCTGTATTTCGAGGATCTCTTTGCTAGCCTTATTTCTGTGGAATCTGAGAACAGATATTTCGGATCCCTTGGAAGACTATAGGGCCAAAGGTAGTATCCTCCGATAACCAAGAGAAAGAGATTTTCTGAGAAACTTCTTGGTGTTCTGTGAAATCATCTCACAGAGTTACAGCTTTCCCCTCAAGAAGCCTTTCGCTAAGACAGTTCTTTTGGAATTGGCAAAGTGATATTTGGAAGCCCTTAGAGGGCAATGGTGAAAGAGGAAATATCCTCAGATGAAATCTGGAAAGAAGTTTTCTGAAAAACTGCTCTGTGATTTTTGACTTCCACTCACAGAATTATATCTGTATTTCCTGGATCTCTTTGCTAGCCTTATTTCTGTGGAATCTGAGAACAGATATTTCGGATCCCTTTGAAGACTATAGGGCCAAAGGAAATATCCTCCGATAACAAAGAAAAAGAAGCTTTCTGAGAAACTTCTTTGTTTTCTGTGAAATCATCTCACAGAGTCACAGCTTTCCCAGAAAGAAGCCTTTCTCCCAGACAATTCTTGTGGAATTGGCAAAGTGATATTTGGAAGCCCATAGAGGGCTATGCTGAAAAAGGCAATATCCTCATGTGAAATCTGGAAAGAAGCTTTCTGAGAAACTGTTTAGTGTTCCGTTAATTCGTCTCACAGAGTTACATCTGTATTTCGTGGATCACTTTGCTAGCCTTATTTCTGTGGAATCTGAGAACCGATATTTCGGATCCCTTTGAAGACTATAGGGCCAAAGGAAATATCCTCCGATAACAAAGAGAAAGAAGCTTTCTGAGAAACTTCTTTGTATTCTGTTAAATCATCTCACAGAGTTACAGTTTTCCCCTCAAAAAGCCTTTGCTAAGAATGTTCTTGTGGAATTGGCAAAGTGATATTTGGAAGCTCATAGAGGGCTATGGTGAAAAAGCAAATATCCTCAGATGAAATCTGTAAAGAAGCTTTCTGAGAAACTGCTCTGTGAGGTGCGATATCCCCTCACTGAGTTACATCTGTATTTCTTGGATCTCTTTGCTAGCCTTATTTCTGTGGAATCTGAGAACAGATATTTCGGATCCCTTTGAAGATTCTAGGGCCAAAGGAAATAACCTCCGATAACAAAGAGAAAGAAGCTTTCTGAGTAACTTCTTTGTGTTCTGTGAAATCATCTCACAGAGATACAGCTTTCCCCTCAAGAAGCCTTTCGATAAGACAGTTCTTGTGGAATTGGCAAAGTGATATTAGGAAGCCCATAGAGGGCTATGGTGAAAATGGAAATATGCTCAGATGGAATCTGGAAAGAAGCTTTCTGAGAAACTGCTCTGTGATGTGTGACTTCCACTCACAGAGTTACATCTGTATTTCGTGGATCTCTTTGCTAGCCTTATTTCTGTGGAATCTGTGAACAGATATTTCGGATCCCTTTGAAGACACTAGGGCCAAAGGAAATATCCTCCGATAACAAAGAGAAAGAAGCTTTCTGAGAAACTTCTTTGTGTTCTGCGAAATCATCTCACAGAATTACAGCTTTCCCCTCAAGAAGCCTTTCGCTAACACAGTTCTTGTGGAATTGGCAAAGTGATATTTTGAAGCTCATAGAGGGCTATGGAGAAAAATGAAGTATACTCAGATGAAATCTGGAAAGAAGTTTTCTGTGAAACTGCTTAGTGTTCTGTTAACTCATCTCACAGAGAAACATCTGTATTTCGTGGATCTCTTTGCTAGCCTTATTTCTGTAGAATCTGAGAACAGATATTTCGGATCCCTTTGTAGACTATAGGGCCAAAGGTAATATCCTCCGATAACAAAGAGAAAGAAGCTTTCTGAGAAACGTCTTTGTGTTCTGTGAAATCATCTCACAGGGTTAAAGCTTTCCCCTAAAGAAGCCTTTCGCTAAGAGAGTTCTTGTGGAATTGGCAAAGTGATATTTGGAAGCCCTTAGACGGCTAAGGTGAAAAACGAAATATCCTAAGATGAAATCTGGAAAGAAGCTTTCTGAGAAACTGCTTAGTGTTCTGTTAATTCATCTCACAGAGTGACATCTGTATTTCGTGGATCTATTTGCTCGCCTTATTTCTGTGAAATCTGAGAACAGATATTTCGGATCCCTTTGAAGACTATATGTCCAAAGGAAATATCCTCCGATAACAAAGAGAAAGAAGCTTTCTGAGAAACTTCTTGGTGTTCTGTGAAATCATCTCAGAGAGTTACAGCTTCCTCTCAAGAAGCCTTTCGCTAAGAGAGTTCTTGTGGAATTGGCAAAGTGATATTTGGAAGCCCATAGAGGGCTATGGTGGAAAAGGAAATATTCTCAGATGAAATCTGGAAGGAAGCTTTCTGAGAAACTGCTATGTGATGTGTGACTTCCACTCACAGAGTTACATCCCTATTTCGTGGATCTCTTTGCTAGCCTTATTTCTGTGGAATCTGAGAACAGATTTTTCGGATCCCTTTGAAGACTATAGGGCCAAAGGAAATATCCTCCAATAATAAAGAGAAAGAAGCTTTTTGAGAAACTTCTTTGTGTTCTGTGAAATCATCTCACAGAGTTACAGCGTTCCCCTGAAGAAGCCTTTCGCTAAGACATTTCTTGTGGAATTGGCAAAGTGATATTTGGAAGCTCATACAGGGCTATGGTGAAAAAGCAAATATCCTCCGATGAAATCTGGAAAGAAGCTTTCTGAGAAACTGATCTGTGAAGTGCGATTTCGACTCACAGAGTTACATCTGTATTTCTTGGATCTCTTTGCTAGACTTATTTCTGTGCAATCTGATAACAGATATTTCGAATCCCTTTGAAGTCTCTAGGGTCAAAGGAAATATTCTGTGATAACAAAGTGAAAGAAGCATTCTGAGAAACTTCTTTGTGTTCTGTGAAATCATCTCACAGAGTTACAGCTCTCCCCTCAAGAAGCCTTTCGCTAAGGCAGTTCTTGTGGAATTGGCAAAGTGATATTTGGAAGCCCATAGAGGACTAAGGTGAAAAAGGAAATATACTCAGAAGATATCTGGAAAGAAGCTTTCTGAGAAACTGCTTAGTGTTCCGTTATTTCATCTCACACAGTTATATCTGTATTTCGTGGATCTCTTTGATAGCCTTATTTCTGTGGAATCTGAGAACAGATAATTCGGATCCCTTGGAAGACTATGGGGCCAAAGTAAATATCCTCCGATAACAAAGAGAAAGAAACTTTCTGGGAAACTTCTTGGCGCTCTGTGAAATCAGCTCACAGAGTTACAGCTTTCCCCTCAAGAAGCCTTTCGCTAAGACAGTTCTTGTGGAATTGGCAAAGTGATATTTGGAAGCCCATAGAGGGCTATGGTGAAAAAGGAAATATCCTCCGGTGAAATCTGGAAAGAAGCATTCTGAGTAACTGGTTAGTTTTCTGTTAATTCATCTCACAGTGTTACATCTGTATTTCGTGGATCTCTTTGCTAGACTTATTTCTTTGGAATCTGAGAACAGATATTTCGAATCCCTTTGAAGACTATTGGGCCAAAGGAAATATCCTCCGATAACAAAGAGAAAGATGCTTTCTGGGAAACTTCTTTGTGTTCTGTGAAATCATCTCACAGAGTTACAGCTTTCCACTCAAGATGCTTTTCGCTAAGACAGTTCTTGTAGAATTGGCAAAGTGATATTTGGAAGCCCTTAGAGGACTATGTTGAAAAAGGAAATATCCTCAGAGGAAATCTGGAAAGAAGCTTTCTGAAAAACTGCTTAGTGTCCGTTAATTCATCTCACAGAGTTACATCTGTATTTCGTGGATGTCTTTGCTAGCCTTATTTCTGTGGAATGTGAGAAGAGATATTTCGGATCCCTTTGAAGGCTATAGGGCCAAAGGAATTATCCACCGATAACAAAGAGAAAGAAGCTTTCTGAAAAACTTCTTTGTGTTTTCTGCAATCATCTCACAGAGTTGCAGCTTTCCTCTAAAGAAGCCTTTCGCTAAGACAGTTCTTGTGGATTTGGCAAAGTGATATTTGGAAGCCCATAGAGGGCTATGGTGAAAAAGGAAATATCCCCAGATGAAATCTGGAAAGAAGCTTTCTGAGAAACTGCTCTGTGATGTGTGACTTCCACTCACAGAGTTACTTCTCTATTTCGTGGATCTCTTTGCTAGCCTTCCTTCTCTGTAATCTGAGAACAGATATTTCGGATCCCTTTGAGGACTATAGGGCCAAAGGAAATATGCTCCGATAACAAAGAGAAAGAAGCTTTCTGAGAAACTTCTTTGTGTTCTTTGAAATCATCTCACACAGTTACAGCTTTCCTCTCAAGAAGACTTTCGCTAAGACAGTTCTTGTGGAATTGGCAAAGTGATATTTGGAAGCCCATAGAGGGCTATGGTGAAAAAGGAAGTATCCTCCGGTGAAATCTGGAAAGAAGCATTCTGAGTAACTGCTTAGTTTTCTGTTAATTCATCTCACAGTGTTACATCTGTATTTCGTGGATCTCTTTGCTAGACTTATTTCTTTGGAATCTGAGAACAGATATTTCGAATCCCTTTGAAGACTATTGGGCCAAAGGAAATATCCTCCGATAACAAAGAGAAAAAAGCTTTCTGAGAAACTTCTTTGTGTTCTGTGAAATCATCTCACAGAGTTACAGCGTTTCCCTAAAGAAGCCTTACGCTAAGACAGTTCTTGTGGAATTGGCAAAGTGATATTTGGAAGCCCTTAGAGGGCTATGGTGAAAAAGGAAATATCCTCAGATGAAATCTGGAAAGAAGCTTTCTGAGAAACTGCTCTGTGATTTGTGACTTCTACTCACATAGTTACATCTGTATTTCGTGGATCTCTTTGCTAGCCTTATTTCTGTGGAATCTGAGAACAGATATTTCGGATCACTTTGAAGACTATAGGGCCAAAGGAAATATCCTCCGATAACCCAGAGAAAGAAGATTTCTGAGAAACATCTTGGTGTTCTGTGAAATCATCTCACAGAGTTACAGCTTTCCCCTCAAGAAGCCTTTCGCTAAGACAGTTCTTGTGGAAGTGGCAATGTGATATTTGGAAGCCCATAGAGGGCTATGGTGAAAAAGGAAATATGCTCAGATGCAACCTGGAAAGAAGCTTTCTGAGAAACTGCTCTGTGATATGTGACTTCCACTCACAGAGTTTCATCTGTATTTCGTGGATCTCTTTGCTAGCCTTATTTCTGTGGAACCTGAGAACAGATATTTCGGATCCCTTTGAAGAGTATAGGGCCAAAGGAAATATCCTCCGATAACAAAGAGAAAGAAGCTTTCTGAGAAACTTCTTTGTGTTCTGTGAAATCATCTCACAGAGTTACAGCTTTCCCCTCAAGAAGCCCTTCGCTAAGACAGTTCTTGTGGAATTCGCAAAGTGATATTTGGAAGCCCATCGAGGGCTACGGTGAAAAAGGAAATATACTCAGATGAAATCTGGAAAGAAGATTTCTGAGAAACTGCTTTGTGTTCCGTTATTTCATCTCAACAGAGTTTCATTTGTATTTCGTGGATCTCTTTGCTAGCCTTATTTCTGTTTAATCTGTGAACAGATATTTCGAATCCCTTTGAAGACTAGAGGGCCAAAGGAAATATCCTCCGATAACAAAGAGAATGAAGCTTTCTGAGAAACTTCTTTGTGTTCTGTGAAATCATCTCACAGAGTTACAGCTTTCCCATCAAGAAGCCTTTCGCTAAGACAGTTCTTGTGGAATTGGAAAAGTGATATTTGGAAGCCCTAAGACGGCTATGGTGAAAAATGAAGTATCCTCAGATGAAATCTGGAAAGAAGTTTTCTGAGAAACTGCTTTGTGATTTGTGACTTCCACTCACAGAGTTACATCTGTATTTCGTGGATCTCTTTGCCAGAGTTATTTCTGTGGAATCTGTTAACAGATATTTCGGATCCCTTTGAAGACTCCGGGGCCAAAAGAAATATCCTACGATAACAAAGAGAAAGAAACTTTCTGAGAAACTTCTTTGTGTTCTGTGAAATCATCTCACAGAGTTACAACTTTACCCTCAAGAAGCCTTTCGCTCAGACAGTGCTTGTGGAATTGGCAAAGTGATATTTGGAAGCCCTTAGAGAGCTATGGTGAAAAAGGAAATATCCTCAGATGAAATCTGGAAAGAAGCTTTCTAAGAAACTACTCTGTGATGTGTGACTTCCACTCATAGAATTACATCTGTATTTCTTGGTTCTCTTTGCTAGCCTTATTTCTGTGCAATCTGAGAACAGATATTTCGGATCCCTTTGAGGACTATAGGGCCAAAGGAAATATGCTCCGATAACAAAGAGATAGAAGCTTTCTGAGAAACTTCTTTGTGTTCTTTGAAATCATCTCACACAGTTACAGCTTTCCTCTCAAGAAGACTTTCGCTAAGACAGTTCTTGTGGAATTGGCAAAGTGATATTTTGAAGCCCATAGAGGGTTATGGTGAAAAAGGAAATATCCTCCGGTGAAATCTGGAAAGAAGCATTCTGAGTAACTGCTTAGTTTTCTGTTAATTCATCTCACAGTGTTACATCTGTATTTCGTGGATCTCTTTGCTAGATTTATTTCTTTGGAATCTGAGAACAGATATTTCGGATCCCTTTGAAGACTATTGGGCCAAAGGAAATATCCTCCGATAACAAAGAGAAAGAAGCTTTCTGAGAAACTTCTTTGTGTTCTGTGAAATCATCTCACAGAGTTACAGCGTTTCCCTAAAGAAGCGTTACGCTAAGACAGTTCTTGTGGAATTGGCAAAGTGATATTTGGAAGCCCTTAGAGGGCTATGGTGAAAAAGGAAATATCCTCAGATGAAATCTGGAAAGAAGCTTTCTGAGAAACTGCTCTGTGATTTGTGACTTCCACTCACATAGTTACATCTGTATTTCGTGGATCTCTTTGCTAGCCTTATTTCTGTGGAATCTGAGAACCGATATTTCGGATTCCTTTGAAGAGTATAGGGCCAAAGGAAATATCCTCCGATAACAAAGGGAAAGAAGCTTTCTGAGAAACTTCTTTGTGTTCTGTGAAATCATCTCACAGAGTTACAGCTTTCCCCTGAAGAAGCCTTTCGCTAAGACAGTTTTTGTGGAATTCGCAAAGTGATATTTGGAAGCCCATCGAGGGCTACGGTGAAAAAGGAAATATCCTCAGATGAAATTTGGAAAGAAGATTTCTGAGAAACTGCTTTGTGTTCCGTTATTTCATCTCACCGAGTTCCATTTGTATTTCGTGGATCTCTTTGCTAGCCTTATTTCTGTGGAATCTGTGAACAGATATTTCGAATCCCTTTGAAGACTAGAGGGCCAAAGGAAATATCCTCCGATAACAAAGAGAATGAAGCTTTCTGAGAAACTTCTTTGTGTTCTGTGAAATCATCTCACAGAGTTACAGCTTTCCCATCAAGAAGCCTTTCGCTAAGACCGTTCTTGTGGAATTGGAAAAGTGATATTTGGAAGCCCTAAGAGGGCTATGGTGAAAAATGAAGTATCCTCAGATGAAATCTGGAAAGAAGTTTTCTGAGAAACTGCTTTGTGATTTGTGACTTCCACTCATAGAGTTACATCTGTATTTCGTGGATCTCTTTGCCAGAGTTATTTCTGTGGAATCTGTTAACAGATATTTCGGATCCCTTTGAAGACTCTGGGGCCAAAAGAAATATCCTACGATAACAAAGAGAAAGAAACTTTCTGAGAAACTTCTTTTTGTTCTGTGAAATCATCTCACAGAGTTACAGCTTTCCCCCAAAGAAGCCTTTCGCTCAGACAGTGCTTGTGGAATTGGCAAAGTGATATTTGGAAGCCCATAGAGAGCTAAGGTGAAAAAGGAAATATCCTCAGATGAAATCTGGAAAGAAGATTTCTGAGAAACTGCTTAGTTTTCTGTTAATTCATCTCACAGAGTTACATCTGTATTTCGAGGATCTCCTTGCTAGCCTTTTTTCTGTGGAATCTGAGAACAGATATTTCGGATCCCTTTGAAGATAATAGGGCCAAAGGAAATATCCTCCGATAACAAAGAGAAAGAAGCATTCTGAGAAACTTCTTTGTGTCCTGTGAAACCATCTCACAGAGTTACAGTGTTCCCCTCAAGAACCCTATCGCTAAGACAGTTCTTCTGCAATTAGCAAAGTGATATTTGGAAGCCCATAGAGGGCTACGGTGAAAAAGGAAATATCCTGCGAAGATATCCGGAAAGAAGCTTTCTGAGAAACTGCTTAGTGTTCCGTTATTTCATTTCACTGAGTTACATCTGTATTTCGTGGATCTCTTTGCTAGCCTTATTTCTGTGGAATCTGAGAAGAGATATTTCGGTTCCCTTTGAAGAGTATAGGCCCAAAGGAAATATCCTCCGATAACCCAGAGAAAGAAAGTTTCTGAGAAACATCTTGGTGTTCTGTGAAATCATCTCACAGAGTTACAGCTTTCCCCTCAAGAAGCCTTTCGCTTAGAGAGTTCTTGTGGAATTGGCAAAGTGATATTTGGAAGCCCATAGAGGGCTATGGTGAAAAAGGAAATATGCTCAGAAGGAATCTGGAAAGAAGATTTCTGAGTAACTGCTCTGTGATGTGTGACTTCCAACACAGAGTTACATCTGTATTTCGTGGATCTCTTTGCTAGCCTTATTTCTGTGGAATCTGAGAAGAGATATTTCGGATCCCTTTGAAGACTATAGGGCCAAAGGAAATATCCTCCAATAACAAAGAGAAAGAAGCTTTCTGAGAAACTTCTTTGTGTTCTGTGAAATCGTCTCACAGAGTTACAGCTTTCCCCTCAAGAAACCTTTCGCTAAGACAGTTCTTGTGGAATTGGCAAAGTGATATTTGGAAGCCCATAGAGGGCTACGGTGAAAAAGGAAATATCCTCAGATGAAATCTAGAAAGAAGATTTCTGAGAAACTGCTTTGTGTTCCGTTATTTCATCTCACAGAGTTACATTTGTATTTCGTGGATCTTTTTGCTAGCCTTATTTCTGTGGAATCTGTGAACAGATATTTCGAATCCCTTTGAAGACTAGAGGGCCAAAGGAAATATCCTCCGATAACAAAGAGAAAGAAGCTTTGTGAGAAACTTCTTTGTGTTCTGTGAAATCATCTCACAGAGATACAGCTTTGCCCTCAAAAGCCTTTCGCTCAGACAGTTCTTGTGGAATTGGCAATGTGATATTTGGAAGCCCATGGAGGTCTATGGTGAAAAAGGAAATATCCTCAGATGAAATCTGGAAAGAAGCTTTCTGAGAAACTGCTTAGTTTTCTGTTAATTCATCTCACAGAGTTACATCTGTATTTCGAGGATCTCTTTGCTAGCCTTATTTCTGTGGAATCTGAGAACAGATATTTCGGATCCCTGTGAAGACTATAGGGCCAAAGGAAATATCCTCCGATAACAAAGTGAAAGAATCATTCTGAGAAACTTCTTTGTGTTCTCTGAAATCATCTCACAGAGTTACAGCGTTCCCCTCAAGAAGCCTTTCGCTAAGACAGTTCTTGTGGAATTGGCAAAGTGATATTTGGAAGCCCATAGAGGGCAATGGTGAAAAAGGAAATATACTCAGAAGATATCTGGCAAGAAGGTTTCTGAGAAACTGCTTAGTGTTCCGTTATTTCATCTCACAGAGTTACATCTGTATTTCGTGGATCTTTTTGCTAGCCTTATTTCTGTGGAATCTGAGAACAGATATTTCGGATCCCTTGGAAGACTATAGGGCCAAAGGAAATAACCTCCGATAACAAAGAGAAAGAAGCTTTCTGAGAAACTTCTTTGTGTTCTGTGAAATCATCTCACAGAGTTACAGCATTCCACTCAAGAAGCCTTTCGCTAAGACGGTTCTTGTGGAATTTGCAAAGTGATATTTGGAAGACAATGCAGGGCTATGGTGAAAAAGGAAATATCCTCAGATGAAATCTGGAAAGAAGATTTCTGGGAAACTGCTTAGTGTTCCGTTAATTCATCTCACAGAGTTACATCTGTGTTTCGTGGATCTCTTTGCTAGCCTTATTTCTGTGGAATCTGAGAACAGATATTTCGGATCCCTTTGAAGACTAGAGGGCCAAAGGAAATATCCTCCGATAACAAAGAGAAAGAAGCTTTGTGAGAAACATCTTTGTGTTCTGTGAAATCATCTCACAGAGTTACAGCTTTCGCCTCAAGGAGACTTTCGCTAAGACAGTTGTTGGGAAATTAGCAAAGTGATATTTGGAAGCCCATAGAGGACTTTGGTGAAAAAGGAAATATCCTCTGATGAAATCTGGAAAGAAGCTCTCTGAGAAACTGCTCTGTGAAGTGTGACTTCCACTCACAGAGTTACATCTGCATTTCGTGGATCTCTTTGCTAGCCTTATTTCTCTGGAATCTGAGAAAAGATATTTCGGATCCCTTTGAAGACTCTAGGGCCAAAGGAAATATCCTCCGATAACAAAGAGAAAGAAGCGTTCTGAGAAACTTCTTTGCGTTCTGTGAAATCATCTCACAGAGTTACAGCATTCCCCTCAAGAAGCCTTTCGCTCAGACAGTTCTTGTGGAATTGGCAAAGTGATATTTGGAAGCCCATAGGATTTGGTGAAAAAGGAAATATCCTCAGATGAAATCTGGAAAGAAGCTTTCTGAGAAACTGCTCGGTGATGTGTGACTTCCACTCACAGAGTTACATCTGTATTTCATGGATCTCTTTGCTCGCCTTATTTCTGTGGAATCTGAGAACAGATATTTCGGATCCCTTTGAAGAATATAGGACCAAAGGAAATATCCTCCGGAAACAAAGAGAAAGAATCTTTCTGAGAAACTTCTTTGTGTTCTGTGAAATCATCTCACAGAGTTACAGCTTTCCCCTCAAGAAGCCTTTCGCAAAGACAGTTCTTGTGGAATTGGCAAAATGATATTTGGAAGCCTATAGAGGGCTATGATGAAAAAGGAAACATCCTCAGGTGAAATCTGGAAAGAAGCTTTTGAGAAACTGCTTAGTGTTCTGTTAAATCATCTAACAGAGTTACATCTGTATTTCGTGGATCTCTTTGCTAGCCTTATTTCTGTGTACTCTGAGAACATGTTTTTCGGATCCCTTTGAAGACTATAGGGCCAAAGGAAATATCCTCCGATAACAAAGAGAAAGACGCTGTCTGAGAAACTTCTTTGTGTTCTGTGAAATCATCTCACAGAGTTACAGCTTTCACTTCAAGAACCCTTTCGCTAAAACATTTGTTGTGGAATTGGCAAAGTGATATTTGGAAGACCCTAGAGGGCTATGGTGAAAAAGGAAATATCCTCAGATGAAATCTGGAAAGAAGCTTTCTGAGAAACTGCTTAGTGTTCTGTTAATTCATCTCACAGAGTTACATCTGTATTTCGTGGAACTCTTTGCTAGACTTATTTCTGTGGAATCTGAGAACAGATATTTCGGATCCCTTTGAAGAATATAGGGCCAAAATAAATATCCTCGGATAACAAAGAGAAAGAAGCTTTGTGACAAACTTCTTTGTGTTCTGTGAAATCATCTCACAGAGTTACAGCTTTCCCCTCAAGGAGCCTTTCGCTAAGACAGTTCTTCTGGAATTGGCAAAGTGATATTTGGAAGCCCATAGAGGGCTATGGTGCAAAAGGAAATATACTCAGATGAAATCTGGAAAGAAGCTTTCTGAGAAACTGCCCTGTGATGTGTGACATCCACTCACAGAGTGACATTTGTATTTCGTGGATCTCTTTTCTAGTCTTATTTCTGTGGAGTCAGGGAACAGATATTTCGAATCCCTTAGAAGACTATAGGGCCAAAGGAAATATCCTCCGATAACAAAGAGAAAGAAGCTTTCTGAGAAACTTCTTTGTGTTCTGTGAAATTATCTCACAGAGTTACAGCTTTCCCCTCAAGAAGAATCTAGCTAAGACAGTTCTTGTAGAATTGACAAAGTGATATTTGGAAGCCCCTAGAGGGCTATCGTGAAAAAGGAAATATCCACTGATGAATTCTGGAAAAATTTCTGAGAAACTGCTCTGTGATGTTTGACTTCCACTCACAGAGTTACATCTGTATTTCGTGGATCTCTTCGCTAGCCTTATTTCTGTGGAATCTGAGAACAGATATTTCGGATCGATTTGAAGACTCTAGGGCCAAAGGAAATATCCTCCGATAACAAAGAGAAAGAAGCATTCTGAGAAACTTCTTTGTGTTCTGTGAAATCATCTCACAGAGTTACAGCTTTCCCCTCAAGAAGCCTTTCGCTCAGACAGTTCTTGTGGAGTTGGAAAAGTGATATTTGGAAGCCCATAGAGGGTTATGGTGAAAAAGGAAATATCCTCAGATGCAATCTGGAAATAAGCTTTCTGAGAAACTGTTCTGTGATGTGTGACTTCCACTCACAGAGTTACCTCTGTGTTTCGTGGATCTCATTGCTAGCCTTATTTCTGTGGAATCTGAGAACAGATATTTCGGATCCCTTTGAAGACTATAGGGCCAAAGGAAATATCCTCCGATAAGAAAGAGAAAGAAGATTTCTGAGAAACTTCTTTGTGTTCTGTGAAATCATCTCAAAAAGATACAGCTTTCCCCTCAAGAAATCCTTCACTAAGACAGTTCTAGTGGAATTGGCAAAGTGATATTTGGAAGGCCATAGAGGGCTATGATGAAAAAGGAAATATCCTCAGATGAAATCTGGAAAGAAGCTTTCTGAGAAACTGCTCTGTGATGTTTTACTTCCACTCACAGAGTTACATTTGTATTTCGTGGATCTCTGTGCTGGCCTTATTTCTGTGGAATCTGAGAACAGATATTTCGGATCCCTATGAAGACTATAGGGCCAAAGGAAATATCCTCCGATAACAAAGAGAAAGAAGCTTTCTGAGAAACTTCTCTGTGTTCTGTGAAATCATCTCACAGAGTTACAGCTTTCCCCTCAAGAAGCGTTTCGCTAAGACAGTTCTTGTGGAATTGGCAAAGTGATCTTTCGAAGCCCATAGAGGGCAATGGTGAAAAAGGAAATATCCTCAGATGAAATCTGGAAAGAAGCTTTCTGAGAAACTGCTCTGTGATGTGTGACTTCCACTCACAGAGTTACATCTGTATTTCGTGGATCTCTTTGCTAGCCTTATTTCTGTGGAATCTGAGAACAGATATTTCGTATCCCTGTGAAGTCTATAGGGCCAAAGTAAATATCCTCCGATAACAAAGAGAAAGAAGCTTTGTGAGAAACTTCTCTGTGTTCTGTGAAATCATCTCACAGAGTTACAGCTTTCCCCTCAAGAAGCCTTTCGCTAAGACAGTTCTTGTGGAATTTTCAAATTGATATTTGGAAGCCCATAGAGGGCTATGGTGAAAAAGGAAATATACTCAGATGAATTCTGGAAAGAAGCTTTCTGAGAAACTGCCCTGTGATGTGTGACTTCCACTCACAGAGTTATATCTGTATTTTGTGGTTATCTTTGCTAGCCTTATTACTATGGGATCTGAGAACAGATATTTCGGATCCCTTTAAAACTATAGGGTCAAAGGAAATATCCTCCGATAACAAAGAGAAAGAAGCTTTCTGAGAAACTTCTTTGTGTTCTGTGAAATCATCTCACAGAGTTACAGCTTTCCCCGCAAGAAGCCTTTCACTCAGACATTTCTTGTGGAATTGGCAAAGTGACATTTGGAAGCCCATAGAGGGCTATGGTGAAAAAGGAAATATCCACAGATAAAATCTGTAAAGAAGCTTTCTGAGAAACTGCTTCGTGTTGTCTTAATTCATCTCAAAGAGTTATATCTGTATTTCGTGGATCTCTTTGCTAGCCTTATTTCGGTGGATTCTAACAAGAGATATTTCGGTTCCTTTGAAGATTATAGGGACAAATTAAATATCCTCTGATAACAAAGAGAAAAAAGCTTTCTGAGAAACTTCTATGTGTTCTGTGAAATCATCTCACAGAGTTACAGCTTTCCCCTCAAGAAACCTTTCGCTAAGACAGTTCTTGTGGCATTGGCAAAGTGATATTTGGAGGCCCATAGAGGACTATGGTGAAAAAGGAAATATCCTCAGATGAAATCTGGAAAGAAACTTTCTGAGAAACTGCTTAGTGTTCTGTTAATTCACCTCACAGGGTGATATCGGTATTTCGTGGATCTCTTTGCTAGCCTTATTTCTGTGGAATCTGAGAACAGATATTTCGGATCCCTTTGAAGACTATAGGGCCAAAGGAATTATCCTCCGATAACAAAGAGAAAAAAGTTTTCTGAGAAACTTCTTTCTGTTCTGTGAAATCATCTCACAGAGTTACAGCTTTCCCCTCAAGAAGCCTTTCGCTGAGACAGTTCTAGTGGAATTGGCAAAGTGATATTTGGAAGCCCGTAGATGGCTATGGTGAAAAAGGAAATATCCTCAGATGAAATCTGGAAAGAAGCTTTCTGAGAAACTACTCTGTGATGTGTGACTTCCACTCACAGAGGTACATCTGTATTTCGTGGATCTCTTTGCTAGCCTTATTTCTGTGGAATCTGAGAACCGATATTTCGGATCCCTTTGAAGACTATAGGGCCAAAGGAAATATCCTCCGATAACAAAGAGAAAGAAGCTTTCTGAGGAACTTCTTTGTGTTCTGTGAAACCATCTCACAGAGTTACAGATTTCCCCACAAGAAGCCTTTCGCTAAGACAGTTCTTGTGGAATTGGCAAAGTGATGTTTGGAACCCCATAGAGGGCTATGGTGAAAAAGGAAATATCCTCAGATGAAATCTGGAAAGAAGCTTTCTGAGAAACTGCTTAGTGTTCTGTTAATTCATCTCACAGAGTTACATCTGTATTTCATGGATCTCTTTGCTAGCCTTATTTCTGAGGAATCTGAGAACAGATATTTCGGATCCCTTTGAAGACTATAGGGCCAAAGGAAATATCCTCCGATAACAAAGAGAAAGAAGCTTTCGGAGAAACTTGTGTTTTGTGAAATCATCTCACATAGTTACAGCTTTCCCCTCAACAAGCTTTTTCCTAAGACAGTTCTTTTGGAATTGGCACAGTGATATTTGGAAGCCCATAGGGGGCTCTGGTGAAAAAGGAAATATCCTCAGATGAAATCTGGAAAGAAGCTTTCTGAGAAACTGCTCTGTGATGTGTGACTTCCACTCACAGAGTTACATCTGTATTTCGTGGATCTCTGTGCTAGCCATATTTTTGTGGAATCTGAGAACAGATATTTCGGATACCTCTGAAGACAATAGGGCCAAAGTAAATATCCTCCGATAACAAAGAGAAAGAATCTTTCTGAGAAACTTCTTTGTGTTCTGTGAAATCATCTCACAGAGTTACAGCTTTCACCTCAAGAAGCCTTTCGCTAAGACATTTCTTGTGGAATTGTAAAAGTGATATTTGGAAGCCCTTAGAGGGCTATGGTGAAAAAGGAAATATCCTCAGATGAAATCTGGAAATATTATCCGATAACAAAGAGAAAAAAGCTTTCTGAGAAACTTCTTTGTGTTCTCTGAAATCATCTCACAGAGTTACAGCTTTCCCCTCAAGAAGCCTTTCTCCCAGACAGTTCTTGTGGAATTGGCAAAGGGATATTTGGAAGCCCTTAGAGGCCTATGGTGAAAAAGGAAATATCCACAGATGAAATCTGTAAAGAAGCTTTCTGAGAAACTCTTTCGTGTTCTCTGAATTCATTTCAAAGAGTTACATCTGTATTTCGTGGATCTCTTTGCTAGCCTTATTTCTGTGGAATCTGAGAACAGATATTTCGGATCCCTTTGAAGACTATAGGGCCAAAGGAAATATCCTCCGATAACAAAAAGAAGGAAGCTTTCTGAGAAACTTCTTTGTGTTCTGTGAAATCACCTCACAGAGTTACAGCTTTCCCCTCAAGAAGCCTTTCGATAAGACAGTTCTTGTGAAATTGGCAAAGTGATATTTCGAGGCCCAAAGAGGCCTATGGTGAAAAAGGAAATATCCCCAGATGAAATCTGGAAAGAATCTTTCTGAGAAACTGCTCTGTGACGTGTGACTTCCACCCACAGAGTTACAACAGTATTTCGTGGATCTCTTTGGTAGCCTTATTTCTGTGGAATCTAAGAACAGATATTTCGGATCCCATTGAAGACTATAGGGCCAAAGGAAATATTCTCCGATAACAAAGAGAAAGAAACTTTCTGAGAAAATTCTTTGTGTTCTGTGAAATCATCTCACAGAGTTACAGCTTTCCCCTCAAGAAGCCTTTTCCTAAGCAGTTCTTGTGGAATTGGCAAAGTGATATTTGGAAGCCCATAGATGGCTATGGTGAAAAAGAATATATCCTCAGATGAAATCTGGAAAGAAGGTTTCTGAGAAACTGCTCTGCGATGTGTGACTTCCACTCACAGAGTTACATCTGTATTTCGTGGATCTCTTTGCTAGCCTTATTTCTGTGGAATATGAGAACAGATATTTCGGATCCCTTAGAAGAGTATAGGTCCAAAAGAAATATCCTCCGATAACAAAGAGAAAGAAGCTTTGTGCGAAACTTCTTTGTGTTCTGTGAAATCATCTCACAGAGTTACAGCTTTCCCCTCAAGAAGACTTTCGCTCAGACAGTTTTTGTTGAATTGGCAAAGTGATATTTGGAAGCCCATAGAGGGCTATGCTGAAAAAGGAAATATCCTCAGATGAAATCTGGGAATATCCTCCGATAACACAGAGAAAGAAGCTTTCTGAGAAACTTCTTTGTGTTCTGTGAAATCATATCACAGAGTTACAGCTTTCCCCAAAAGAAACCTTTCGCTAAGACTGTTCTTGTGGAATTGGCAAAGTGATATTTGGAAGCCCTTAGACGGCTATGGTGAAAAACGAAATATCCTCAGATGAAATCTGGAAAGAAGCTTTCTGAGAAACTGCTTAGTGTCCTGTTAATTCATCTCACAGAGTTACAACTGTATTTCGTGGATCTCTTTGCTAGCCTTATTTCTGTGGAATCTGAGAACAGATATTTCGGATCCCTTTGAAGACCGTAGGGCCAAAGGGAATATTCTCCGATAACAAAGAGAAAGAAGCTTTCTGAGAAACTTCTTTGTGTTCTGTGAAATCATCTCACAGAGTTACAGCATTCCCCTCAAGAAGCCTTTCGCTAAGAGAGTTCTTGTGGAATTGGAAAAGTGATATTTCGAGGCCCTTAGAGGCCTGTGGTGAAAAAGGAAATATCCCCAGATGAAATCTGGAAAGAAGCTTTCTGAGAAACTGCTCTGTGACGTGTGACTTCCACTCACAGAGTTACATCTGTATTTCGTGAATCTCTTTGGTAGCCTTATTTCTGTGGAATCTAAGAACAGATATTTCGGATCCCTTTGAAGACTATAGGGCCAAAGGAAATATCCTCCAATAACAAAGAGAAAGAAGCTTTCTGAGAAACTTCTTTGTGTTCTGTGAAATCATCTCACAGAGTTACAGCTTTCCCCTCAAGAAGCCTTTTCCTAAGCAGTTCTTGTGGAATTGGCAAAGTGATATTTGGAAGCCCATAGAGGGCTATGGTGAAAAAGAATATATCCTCAGATGAAATCTGGAAAGAAGTTTTCTGAGAAACTACTCTGTGATGTGTGACTTCCACTCACAGAGATTCATCTGTATTTCGCGGATCTCTTTGCTAGCCTTATTCCTGTGGAATCTGAGAACAGATATTTCAGAACCCTTTGAAGAGTATAAGGCCATAGGTAATATACTCCGATAACAAAGAGAAAGAAGCTTTCTGAGAAACTTCTTTCTGTTCTGTGAAATCATCTCACAGAGTTACAGCTTTCCCCTCAAGAAGCCTTTCGCTAAGACAGTTTTAGTGGAATTGGCAAAGTGATATTTGGAAGCCCATAGAGGGCTATGGTGAAAAAGGAAATATCCTCAGATGAAATCTGGGACTATCCTCCGATAACAAAGAGAAAGAAGCTTTCTGAGAAACTTCTTTGTGTTCTGTGAAATCATCTCACAGAGTTACAGCTTTCCCCTCGAGAAGCCGTTCGCTCAGACAGTTCTTGTGGAATTGGTAAAGTGATATTTGGAAGCCCATAGAGGGCTATGGTGAAAAAGGAAATATCCTCAAATGAAATCTGGAAAGAAGCTTTCTGAGAAACTGCTCTGTGATGTGTGACTTCCACTCACAGAGGTACATCTGTATTTCGTGGATCTCTTTGCTAGCCTTATTTCTGTGGAATCTGAGAACAGATATTTCGGATCCCTTTGAAGACTATAAGGCCAAATTAAATATCGTCCGATAACAAAGAGAAAGAAGCTTTCTGAGAAACTTCTTTGTTTTCTGTGAAATCATCTCACAGAGTTACAGCATTCACCTCAAGAAGCCTTTCGCTAAGACAGTTCTTGTGGAATTGGAAAAGTGATATTTCGAGGCCCTTAGAGGCCTGTGGTGAAAAAGGAAATATCCCCAGATGAAATCTGGAAAGAAGCTTTCTGAGAAACTGCTCTGTGACGTGTGACTTCCTCTCACAGAGTTACATCTGTATTTCGTGAATCTCTTTGGTAGCTTTATTTCTGTGGAATCTAAGAACAGATATTTCGGATCCCTTTGAAGACTATAGGGCCAAAGGAAATATCCTCCGATAACAAAGAGAAAGAAGCTTTCTGAGAAACTTCTTTGTGTTCTGTGAAATCATCTCACAGAGTTACAGCTTTCCCCTCAAGAAGCCTTTTCCTAAGCAGTTCTTGTGGAATTGGCAAAGTGATATTTGGAAGCCCATAGAGGGCTATGGTGAAAAAGAATATATCCTCAGATGAAATCTGGAAAGAAGTTTTCTGAGAAACTACTCTGTGATGTGTGACTTCCACTCCCAGAGTTACATCTGTATTTCGTGGATCTCTTTGCTAGCCTTATTCCTGTGGAACCTGAGAATAGATATTTCGGATCCCTTTGAAGAGTATAAGGCCAAAGGAAATTTCCTCCGATAACAAAGAGAAAGAAGCTTTGTGCGAAACTTCTTTGTGTTCTGTGAAATCATCTCACAGAGTTACAAATTTCCCCTCAAGAAGCCTTTCACTCAGACAGTTTTTGTTGAATTCGATAAGTGATATTTGGAAGCCCATAGAGGGCTATGGTGAAAAAGGAAATATCCTCAGATGAAATCTGGGAATATCCTCCGATAACAAAGAGAAAGAAGCTTTCTGAGAAACTTCTTTGTGTTCTGTGAAATCATCTCACAGAGTTACAGCTTTCCCCTCAAGAAGCCGTTCGCTCAGACAGTTCTTGTGGAATTGGTAAAGTGATATTGGGAAGCCCATAGAGGGCTATGGTGAAAAAGGAAATATCCTCAGATGAAATCTGGAAAGAAGCTTTCTGAGAAACTGCTCTGTGATTTTTGACTTCCTCTCACAGAGTTACATCTGTATTTCGTGGATCTCCTTGCTAGCCTTATTTCTGTGGAATCTGAGAACAGATATTTCAGATCCCTTTGAAGACGATAGGGCCAAAGGAAATATCCTCCGATAACAAAGAGAAAGAAGCTTTCTGAGAAACTTCTTTGTGTTCTGTGAAATCATCTCACAGAGTTACAGCTTTCCCCTCAAGAAGCCTTTCGCTCAGACAGTTTTTGTTGAATTGGAAATGTGATATTTGGAAGCCCATAGAGGGATATGGTGAAAAAGGAAATATCCTCAGATGAAATCTGGGAATATCCTACGATAACAAAGAGAAAGAAGCTTTCTGAGAAACTTCTTTTTGTTCTGTGAAATCATCTCACCGAGTTACAGCTTTCCTCTCAAAAAGCCGTTCACTCAGACAGTTGTTGTGGAATTGGTAAAGTGATATTTGGAAGCCCATAGAGGGCTATGGTAAAAAAGGAAATATCCTGAGATAAAATATGGAAAGAGGCTTTCTGAGAAACTGCTTAGTGTTCTTTAAATTCATCTCACAGAGTTACATCTGTATTTCGTGTACCTCTTTGCTATCCTTATTTCTCTGGAATCTGAGAAGAGATATTTCGGATCCCTTTGTATAATATAGGGCCAAAGGAAATATACTCCGATAACAAAGAGAAAGAAGCTTTCTGAGAAACTTCTTTGTGTTCTGTGAAATCATATCACAGAGTTACAGCTTTCCCCACAAGAAACCTTTCGCTAAGACTGTTCATGTGGAATTGGCAAAGTGATATTTGGAAGCCCTTAGATGGCTATGATGAAAAACGAAATATCCTCAGATGAAATCTGGAAAGAAGCTTTCTGAGAAACTGCTTAGTGTCCTGTTAATTCATCTCACAGAGTTACATCTGTATTTCGTGGATCTCTTTGCTAGCCTTATTTCTGTGGAATCTGAGAACAGATATTTCGGATCCCTTTGAAGACTGTAGGGCCAAAGGGAATATTCTCCGATAACAAAGAGAAAGAAGCTTTCTGAGAAACTTCTTTGTGTTCTGTGAAATCATCTCACAGAGTTACAGCTTTCCCCTCAAGAAGCCTTTCGCTAAGACAGTTCTTGTGGAATTGGAAAAGTGATATTTCGAGGCCCTTAGAGGCCTGTGGTGAAAAAGGAAATATCCCCAGATGAAATCTGGAAAGAAACTTTCTGAGAAACTGCTTTGTGACGTGTGACTTCCACTCACAGAGTTACATCTGTATTTCGTGAATCTCTTTGGTAGCCTTATTTCTGTGGAATCTAAGAACAGATATTTCAGATCCCTTTGAAGACTATAGGGCCAAAGGAAATATCCTCTGATAACAAAGAGAAAGAAGGTTTCTGAGAAACTTCTTTGAGTTCTGTGAAATCATCTCACAGAGTTACAGCTTTCCCCTCTAGAAGCCTTTTCCTAAGCAGTTCTTGTGGAATTCGCAAAGTGATATTTGGAAGCCCATAGATGGCTATGGTGAAAAAGAATATATCCTCAGATGAAATCTGGAAAGAAGGTTTCTGAGAAACTACTCTGTGATGTGTGACTTCCACTCCCAGAGTTACATCTGTATTTCGTGGATCTCTTTGCTAGCCTTATTCCTGTGGAACCTGAGAATAGATATTTCGGATCCCTTTGAAGAGTATGAGGCCAAAGGACATATCCTCCGATAACAAAGAGAAAGAAGCTTTCTGAGAAACTTCTTTCTGTTCTGTGAAATCAACTCACAGAGTTTCAGCTTTCCCCTCAAGAAGCCATTCGCTAAGACAGTTCTAATGGAATTGGCAAAGTGATATTTGGAAGCCCTTAGTGGGCTATGGTGAAAAAGGAAATATCCTCAGATGAAATCTGGAAAGAAGCTTTCTGAGAAACTGCTCTGTGATGTATGACTTCCTCTCACAGAGTTACATCTGCATTTCGTGGATCTCCTTGCTAGCCTTATTTCTGTGGAATCTGAGAACAGATATTTCAGATCCCTTTGAAGTTATAGGGCCAAAGGAAATATCCTCCGATAACAAAGAGAAAGAAGCTTTGTGCGAAACTTCTTTGTGTTCTGTGAAATCATCTCACAGAGTTACAAATTTCCCCTAAAGAAGCCTTTCGCTCAGACAGTTTTTGTTGAATTGGATAAGTGATATTTGGAAGCCCATAGAGGGCTATGGTGAAAAAGGAAATATCCTCAGATGAAATCTGGGACTATCCTCCGATAACAAAGAGAAAGAAGCTTTCTGAGAAACTTCTTTGTGTTCTGTGAAATCATCTCACAGAGTTACAGCTTTCCCCTCGAGAAGCCGTTCGCTCAGACAGTTCTTGTGGAATTGGTAAAGTGATATTTGGAAGCCCATAGAGGGCTATGGTGAAAAAGGAAATATCCTCAAATGAAATCTGGAAAGAAGCTTTCTGAGAAACTGCTCTGTGATGTGTGACTTCCACTCACAGAGGTACATCTGTATTTCGTGGATCTCTTTGCTAGCCTTATTTCTGTGGAATCTGAGAACAGATATTTCGGATCCCTTTGAAGACTATAAGGCCAAATTAAATATCGTCCGATAACAAAGAGAAAGAAGCTTTCTGAGAAACTTCTTTGTGTTCTGTGAAATCATCTCACAGAGTTACAGCTTTCCCCTCAAGAAGCCTTTCGCTCAGACTGTTCTTGTGGAATTGGCAAAGTGATATTTGGAAGCCCATAGAGGGCAATGGTGAAAAAGGAAATATCCTCAGATGAAATGTGGAAAAAAGGTTTCTGAGAAACTGCTTAGTGTCCTGTTAATTGATCTCTGAGAGTTACATCTGTATTTCGTGGATCTCCTTGCTATCCTTATTTCTCTGGATTCTGAGAAGAGATAGTTCGAATCCCTTTGAAGACCATCGGGCCAAATTAAATATCCTCCGATAACAAAGAGAAAGAAGCTTTCTGATAAACTTCGTTGTGTTCTGTGAAATCATCTCACAGAGTTACAGCTTTCCCCTAGGAAGCCTTTCGCTAAGACATTTCTTGTGGAATTCGCAAAGTGATATTTGGAAGCCCATAGAGGGCTATGGTGGAAAAGGATATATCCTCAGATGAAATCTGGAAAAAAGGTTTCTGAGAAACTGCTTAGTGTCCTGTTAATTCGTCTCTCAGAGTTACATCTGTATTTCGTGGATCTCTTTGCTAGCCTTATTTCTGTGGAATCTGAGAACAGATATTTCGGATCCCTTTGAAGACTATGGGGTCAAAGGAAATATCCTCCGATAACAAAGAGAAAGAAGCTTTCTGAGAAACTTCTTTGTGTTCTATGAAGTCATCACACAGAATTACAGCTTTCCCCTGAAGAAGACTTTCGCTAAGACCGTACTTGTGGAATTGGCAAAGTGATAATTGGAAGTCCATAGAGGGCTATGGTGAAAAAGGAAATATCCTCAGATGAAATCTGGAAAGAAGCTTTCTGAGAAACTACTCTATGATGTGTGACTTCCACTCACAGAGTTCCATCTGTATTTCGTGGATCTCTCCGCTAACCTTATTTCTGTGGAATCTGAGAACAGATTTTTCATCCCTTTGAAGACAATAGGGCCATAGAAATATCCTCATAACAAAGAGAAAGAAGTTTTCTGAGAAACTACTTTGTGTTCTGTAAAATCATATCACAGAATTACAGCTTTTCCCTCAAGAAGCCTTTCGCTAAGACAGTTCTTGTGGAATTGTCAAAGTGATATTTGGAAGCCCCTAGAGTCCCATGGTGAAAAGGGAAATATCCTCAGATGAAATCTGGAAAGAAGTTTTCTGAGAAACTGCTTAGTGTTCTGTTATTTCATCTCGCAGCGTTACATCTGTGTTTCGTGGATCACTTTGCTAGCCTTATTACTGTGGAATCTGAGAACAGATATTTCGGATCCCTTTGAAGACTATAGGGCCAAAGGAAATATCCTCCGATAACAAAGAGAAAGAAGGTTTCTGAGAAACTTCTTTGTGATCTGTGAAATCATCTCACAGAGTTACAGATTTCCCCTCAAGAAGCCTTTCGATGAGACAGTTCTTGTGGAATTGGCAAAGTGAAATTTGAAAGCCCTTAGAGGTCTATGGTGAAAAAGGAAATATGCTCAATGAAATCTAGAAAGAAGCTTTCTGAGAAACTGCTCTGTGATGTCTGACTTCCACTCACGGAGTTACATCAGTATTTCGTGGATCTCTTTGCTAGCCTTCTTTCTGTGGATTCTGAGAACGGATATTTTCGATCCCTTTGAAGACTATAGGGCCAAAGGAAATATCCTCCGATAACAAAGAGAAAGAAGCTTTCTGAGAAACTTCTTTGTGTTCTGTGAAATCATGTCACAGAGTTACAGCTTTCCTCTCAAGAAGCCTTTCGCTAAGACAGTTCTTGTGGAATTGGTACAGTGATATTTGGAAGCCTAAAGAGGGCTATGGTGAAAAAGGAAATATCCTCAGATGAAACCTCGAAAGAAGCTTTCTGAGAAACTGCTTAGTGTTCTGTTAATTCATCTCAAAGAGTTTCATCTGTATTTCGTGGTTCTCTTTTCCAGCCTTATTTCTGTGGATTTTGAGAAGAAATAATTCGGATCCCTTTGAAGACTATAGGGTCAAAGGAAATATCCTCCGATAAAAAAGAGAAAGAAGCTTTCTGAGAAACTTCTTTGGGTTCTGTGAAATCATCTCACAGAGTTACAGCTTTCCCCTCAAGAAGCCTTTCGCTCAGACAGTTCTTGTGGAATTGGCAAAGTGATATTTGGAAGTCCATAGAGGCCTATGGTGAAAAAGGAAATATTCTAAGAAGAAATCTGGTAAGAAGCTTTCTGAGAAACTGCTTACTGTTCTCTTAATTCATCTCAAAGGGTTACATCGGTATTTCGTGGATCTCTTTGCAAGCCTTATTTCTGTGGAATCTGAGAACAGATATTTCGGATCCCTTTGAAGACTATAGGGCCAAAGGAAATATCCTCCGATAACAAAGAGGAAGAAGCTTTCTGAGAAACTTCTTTCTGTTCTGTGAAATCATCTCACAGAGTTACAGCTTTCCCCTCAAGAAGCCTTTCGCTAAGACACTTCTAGTGGAATCGGCAAAGTGATATTTGGAAGCCCATTGTGGGCTACGGTGAAAAAGGAAATATCCTCAGATGAAATCTGGAAAGAAGCTTTCTGAGAAACTGCTCTGTGATGTTTGATTTCCTCTCACAGAGTTACATCTGCATTTCGTGGATCTCCTTGCTAGCCTTATTTCTGTGGAATCTGAGAACAGATATTTCAGATCCCTTTCAAGAGTATAGGGCCAAAGGAAATATCCTCCGATAACAAAGAGAAAGAAGCTTTCTGAGAAACTTCTTGGGGTTCTGTGAAATCATATCACAGAGTTACAGCTTTCCCCTCAAGAAGCCTTTCGCTAAGAATGTTCTTGTGGAATTGGCAAAGTGATATTTGGAAGCCCATAGACGGCTATGGTAAAAAACGAAATATCCCCAGATGAAATCTGGAAAGAAGCTTTCTGAGAAACTGCTTAGTGTTATGTTAATTCATCTCACAGAGTTACATCTGTATTACGTGGATCTCTTTGCTAGAATTATTTCTGTTGAATCTGAGAACAGATATTTCTTATCTCTTTGAAGATGATAGGGCCAAAGGAAATATCCTCCGATAACAAAAAGAAAGAAGCTTTCTGAGAAACTTCTTTGTGTTCTGTGAAATCATCACACAGAGTTACAGCTTTCCCCTCAAGAAGCCTTTCGCTCAGACAGTTATTGTGGAATTGCAAAGTGATATTTGGAAGCCCATAGAGGGCTATGTGAAAAAGGAAATATCCTCAGATGAAATCTGGAAAGAAGCTTTCTGAGAAACTGCTTAGTGTCCTGTTAATTCATCTCACAGAGTTACATCTGTATTTAGTGGATCTCTTTGCTAGCCTTATTTCTGTGGAATCTAAGAACAGATATTTCGGATCCCTTTGAAGAATATAGGGACAAAGGAAATATCCTCCGATAACAAAGAGAAAGAAGCTTTCTGAGAAACTTCTTTGTGTTCTGTGAAATCATCTCACAGAGTTACAGCTTTCCCCTCAAGAAGCCTTTTCCTAAGCAGTTCTTGTGGAATTGGCAAAGTGATATTTGGAAGCCCATAGAGGGCTTTGGTGAAAAAGGATATATCCTCAGATGAAATCTGGAAAGAAAGTTTCTGAGAAACTACTCTGTGATGTGTGACTTCCACTCACAGAGTTACATCTGTATTTCGTTGATCTCTTTGTTAGCCTTATCCTGTGGTATCTGAGAACAGATATTTCGGATCCCTTTGTAGAGTATAAGGCCAAAGCAAATATCCTCCGATAACAAAGAGAAAGAAGCTTTCTGAGAAACTTCTTTCTGTTCTGTGAAATCATCTCACAGAGTTACAGCTTTCCCCTCAAGAAGTCATTCGCTAAGACAGTTCTAGTGGAATTGGCAAAGTGATATTTGGAAGCCCTTAGTGGGCTATGGTGAAAAAGGAAATATCCTCAGAGGAAACCTGGAAAGAAGCATTCTCAGAAACTGCTATGTGATGTTTGACTTCCACTCACAGAGTTACTTCTCTATTTCGTGAATCTCCTTGCTAGCCTTATTTCTGTGGAATCTGAGAACAGATATTTCAGAACCCTTTGAAGTTATAGGGCCAAAGGAAATATCCTCCGATAACAAAGAGAAAGAAGCTTTGTGCGAAACTTCTTTGTGTTCTGTGAAATCATCTCACAGAGTTACAGCTTTCCCCTCAAGAAGCCTTTCGCTCAGACAGTTTTTGTTGAATTGGATAAGTGATATTTGGAAGACCATACTGGGCTATGGTGAAAAAGGAAATATCCTCAGGTGAAATCTGGGAATATCCTCCGATAACAAAGAGAAAGAAGCTTTCTGAGAAACTTCTTTGTGTTCTGTGAAATCATCTCACAGAGTTACACCTTTCCTCTCAAGAAGCCGTTCGATCAGACAGTTCTTGTGGAATTGGTAAAGTGATATTTGGAAGCCCTTAGAGGGCTATGGTGAATAAGGAAATATCCTCAGATGAAATCTGGAAAGAAGCTTTCTGAGAAACTGCTCTGTGATGTGTGACTTCCACTCACAGAGTTACATCTGTATTTCGTGGATCTCTTTGCTAGCCTTATTTCTGTGGAATATGAGAACAGATATTTCGGATCCCTTTGAAGAGTATGGGGCCAAATTAAATATCCTTCGATAACAAAGAGAAAGAAGCTTTCTGAGACACTTCTTTCTGTTCTCTGAAATCATCTCACAGAGTTACAGCTTTCCCCTCAAGAAGCCTGTTACTCAGACTGTTCTTGTGGTATTGGCAAAGTGATATTTGGAAGCCCATAGAGGGCTATGGTGAAAAAGGAATTATCCTCAGATGAAATCTCGAAAGAAGCTTTCTGAGAAACTGCTATGTGATGTTTGACTTCCACTCTCAGAGTTACTTCTCTATTTCGTGGATCTCCTTGCTAGCCTTATTTCTGTGGAATCTGAGAACAGATATTTCAGATCCCTTTGAAGTTATAGTGCCAAAGGAAATATCCTCCGATAACAAAGAGAAAGAAGCTTTGTGCGAAACTTCTTTGTGTTCTGTGAAATCATCTCACAGAGTTACAGCTTTCCCCTCAAGAAGCCTTTCGCTCAGACAGTATTTGTTGAATTGGCAAAGTGATATTTGGAAGCCCATAGAGGGCTATGGTGAAAAAGGAAATATCCTCAGATGAAATCTGGGAATATCCTCCGATAACAAAGAGAAAGAAGCTTTCTGAGAAACTTCTTTGTGTTCTGTGAAATCATCTCACAGAGTTACAGCTTTCCCCTCAAGAAGCCTTTTCCTAAGCAGTTCTTGTGGAATTGGCAAAGTGATATTTGGAAGCCCATAGAGGGCTATGGTGAAAAAGAATATATCCTCAGATGAAATCTGGAAAGAAGTTTTCTGAGAAACTACTCTGTGATGTGTGACTTCCACTCCCAGAGTTACATCTGTATTTCGTGGATCTCTTTGCTAGCCTTATTCCTGTGGAACCTGAGAATAGATATTTCGGATCCCTTTGAAGAGTATAAGGCCAAAGGAAATATCCTCCGGTAACAAAGAGAAAGAAGCTTTGTGCGAAACTTCTTTGTGTTCTGTGAAATCATCTCACAGAGTTACAAATTTCCCCTCAAGAAGCCTTTCACTCAGACAGTTTTTGTTGAATTCGATAAGTGATATTTGGAAGCCCATAGAGGGCTATGGTGAAAAAGGAAATATCCTCAGATGAAATCTGCGAATATCCTCTGATAACAAAGAGAAAGAAGCTTTCTGAGAAACTTCTTTGTGTTCTGTGAAATCATCTCACAGAGTTACAGCTTTCCCCTCAAGAAGCCGTTCGCTCAGACAGTTCTTGTGGAATTGGTAAAGTGATATTTGGAAGCCCATAGAGGGCTATGGTGAAAAAGGAAATATCCTCAGATGAAATCTGGAGAGAAGCTTTCTGAGAAACTGCTCTGTGATATGTGACTTCCACTCACAGAGGTACATCTGTATTTCGTGGATCTCTTTGCTAGCCTTATTTCTGTGGAATCTGAGGACAGATATTTCGGATCCCTTTGAAGAGTATAGGGTCAAATTAAATATCCTCCGATAACAAAGAGAAAGAAGCTTTCTGAGAAACTTCATTGTGTTCTGTGAAATCATCTCACAGAGTTACAGCTTTACACTCAAGAAGCCTTTCGCTCAGACAGTTCTTGTGGAATTGGCAAAGTGATATTTGGAAGCCCATAGAGGGCTATGGTGAAAAAGGAAATATCCTCAGATGAAATCTGGAAAAAAGGTTTCTGAGAAACTGCTTAGTGTCCTGTTAATTGATTTCTCAGAGTTACATCTGTATTTCGTGGATCTCCCTGCTAGCCTTATTTCTGTGGAATCTGAGAACAGATATTTCGGATCCCTTTGAAGACAATGGGGTCAAAGGAAATATCCTCCGATAACAAAGAGAAAGAAGCTTTCTGAGAAACTTCTTTGTGTTCTGTGAAGTCATCACACAGAGTTACAGCTTTCCCCTGAAGAAGACTTTCGCTAAGACTGTACTTGTGGAATTTGCAAAGTGATAATTGGAAGGCCCTAGAGACCCATGGTGAAAAAGGAAATATCCTCAGATGAAATCTGGAAAGAAGTTTTCTGAGAAACTGCTTAGTGTTCTGTTATTTCATATCACATCGTTACATCTGTATTTCGTGGATCTCTTTGCTAGCCTTATTACTGTGGAATCTGCGAAGAGATATTTCGGATCCCTTTGAAGACTATAGGGCCAAAGGAAATATCCTCCAATAACAAAGAGAAAGAAGGTTTCTGAGAAACTTGCTTGTGCTCTGTGAAATCATCTCACAGAGTTACAGCTTTCCCCTCAAGAAGCCTTTTCCTAAGACAGTTCTTGTGGAATTGGCAAAGTGATATTTCGAAGCCCATACAGGGCTATGGTGAAAAAGGATATATCCTCAGATGAAATCTGGAAAGAAGCTTTCTGAGAAACTACTCTGTGATGTGTGACTTTCACTCACAGAGTTACATCTGTATTTCGTGGATCTCTTTGCTAGCCTTATTTCTGTGGAATCTGAGAACAGATATTTCGGATCCCTTTGAAGACTATAAGGCCAAAGGAAATATCCTCGCATAACAAAGAGAAAGAAGCTTTGTGAGAAACTTCTTTGTGTTCTGTGAAATCATCTCACAGAGCTACAGCTTTCCCCTCAAGAAGCCTTTTGCTAAGACAGTTCTAGTGGAATTGGCAAAGTGATATTTGGAAGCCCGTAGAGGGCTATGGTGAAAAAAGAAATATCCTCAGATGAAATCTGGAAAGAAGCTTTCTGAGAAACTGCTCTGTGATGTTTGACTTCCTCTCACAGAGTTACATCGTTATTTCGTGGATCTCTTTGCTAGCCTTATTTCCGTGGAATCTGAGAACAGATATTTCAGATTCGTTTGAAGACTATAGGGCCAAAGAAAATATCCTTCGGAAACAAAGAGAAAGAATCTTTCGGAGAAACTTCTTTGTGTTTTGTGAAATCATCTCACAGAGTTACACCTTTCCCCTCAAGAAGCCTTTCGCTAAGACAGTTCTTGTGGAATTGGCAAAGTGATATTTGAAAGCCCTTATAGGTCTACGGTGAAAATGGAAATATGCTCAATGAAATCTGGAAAGAAGCTTTCTGAGAAACTGCTCTGTGATGTGTGACTTCCACTCACGGAGTTACATCGGTATTTCGTCGACCTCTTTGCTAGCCTTATTTCTGTGGAATCTGAGAACAGATATTTTGGATCCCTTTGAAGACTATAGGGCCAAAGGAAATATCCTCCGATAACAAAGCGAAAGAAGCTTTCTGAGAAACTTCTTTGTGTTCTGTGAAACCACCTCAGGGAGTTACAGCTTTCCCCTCAAGTAGCCTTTCGCTCAGACAGTTCTTGTGGAAATGGCAACGTGATATTTGGAAGGCCATAGAGGGCAATGGTGAAAAAGGAAATATGCTCAGATGAAATCGGGAAAGAAGCTTTCTGAGAAACTGCTGTGTGATGTGTGACTTCCACTCACAGAGTTACATCTGTATTTTGTGGATCTCCTTGCTAGCCTTATTTCTGTGGAATCTGAGAACAGATATTTCGGATTCCTTGAAGACAATAGGGCCAAAGGAAATATCTTCCGATAACAAAGAGAAAGAAGCTTTCTGAGAAACTTCTTTGTGTTCTGTGAAATCATCTCACAGAGTTACAGTTTTCCCCTCAAGAAGACTTTCGCTCAGACAGTTCTTCCGGAATTTGCAAAGTGATATTTGGAAGCCCATAGAGGGCTATGGTGATAAAGGAAATATCCTCAGATGAAATATGGAAAGAAGCTTTGTGAGAAACTGTTCTGTGATGTGTGACTTCCACTCACAGAGTTACATCTGTATTTCGTGGATCTGTTTGCTAGTCTTATTTCTGTGGAACCTGAGAACAGATATTTCGGATCCCTCTGAAGACTATAGGGCCAAAGGAAATAACCTCCGATAACAAAGAGAAAGAAGCTTTCTGAGAAACTTCTTTGTGTTCTCTGAAATCATGTCACAGAGTTACAGCTTTCCTCTCAAGAAGCCTTTCGCTAAGACAGTTCTTGTGGAATTGGTACAGTGATATTTGGAAGCCTAAAGAGGGCTATGGTGAAAAACGAAATATCCTCAGATGAAGTCTCGAAAGAAGCTTTCTGAGAAACTGCTTAGTGTTCTGTTAATTCATCTCACAGAGTTTCATCTGTATTTCGTGGTTCTCTTTTCCAGCCTTGTTTCTGTGGATTTTGAGAAGAGATATTTCGGATCCCTTTGAAGACTATAGGGCCAAAGGAAATATCCTCCGATAAAAAAGAGAAAGAAGCTTTCTGAGAAACTTCTTTGGGTTCTGTGAAATCATCTCACAGAGTTACAGCTTTACCCTCAAGAAGCCTTTCGATCAGACAGTTCTTGTGGAATTGGCAAAGTGATATTTGGAAGTCCATAGAGGCCTATGGTGAAAAAGGAAATATCCTCAGATGAAATCTGGAAAGAAGCTTTCTGAGAAATTGCTTACTGTTCTCTTAATTCATCTCAAACGGTTACATCGGTATTTCGTGGATCTCTTTGCTAGCCTTATTTCTGTGGAATCTGAGAACAGATATTTCGGATCTCTTTGAAGACTATAGGGCCAAAGGAAATATCCTTCTTAAACAAAGAGAAGAAGTCTTTTGGAGAAACTTCTCGTTGTTTTGTGAAATCTTCTCACAGAGTTACAGCTTTCACCTTAAGAAGCCTTTCGCTAAGTCAGTTCTTGTGGAATTGGCAAAGTGATATTTGGAAGCCCATAGAGGGCTATGGTGAAAAAGGAAATATCCTCAGATGAAATCTGGAAAGAAGCTTTCTGAGAAACTGCTCTGTGATGTGTGACTTCCACTCACATAGTTACATCTGTATTTCGTGGATATCTTTGCTAGCCTTATTTCTGTGGAATCTGAGAACAGATATTTCGGATCCCTTTGAAGACTATAGGGCCAAAGGAAATATCCTCCGATAACAAAGAGAAAGAAGCTTTCTGAGAAACTTCTTTGTGTTCTGTGAAATCATCTCACAGAGTTACAGCTTTCCCCTCAAGAAGCCTTTGGCTCAGACAGTTCTTGTGGAATTGGCAAAGTGATATTTTGAAGCCCTTAGAGGGCTATGGTGAAAAAGGAAATATCCTCAGATGAAATCTGGAAAGAAGCTTTCCGAGAAACTGCTTAGTGTTCTGTTAATTCATCTCACAGAGTTACGTCTGTATTTCGTGGATCACTTTGTTAGCCTTATTTCTCTGGAATCTGAGAACAGATATTTCGAATCCCTTGGAAGAGTATAGGGCCAAAGGAAATATCCTCTGTTAACAAAGAGAAAGAAGCTTTTTGAGAAACGTCTTTGCGTTCTCTGAAATCATCTCACAGAGTTACAGCTTTCCCCTCAAGAAGCCTGTCGCTAAGACAGTTCTTGTTGAATTGGCAAAGTGATATTTGGAAGCCCATAGTGGGCTATGGTGAAAAAGGAAATGTCCTCAGATGAAATCTGGAAAGAAGCTTTCTGAGAAACTGCTTAGTGTTCTGTAAATTCATCTCACAGAGTTACATCTGTACTTCTTGGATCTGTTTGCTAGCCTTACTTCTGTGGAATCTGAGAACAGATATTTCGGATCCCTTGAAGACACTAGGCCAAAGGAAATATCCTCCGATAACAAAGAGAAAGAAGCTTTCTGAGAAACTTCTTTGTGTTCTGGGAAATCATCTCACAGAATTACAGCTTTCCCCTCAAGTAGCCTTTCGCTCAGACAGTTCTTGTGGAATTGGCATAGTGATATTTGGAAGCCCTTAGAGGGCTATGGTGAAAAAGGAAATATCCTCAGACGAAATCTGGAAAAAAGCTTTCTGAGAAACTGCTTAGTGTTCTATTAATTCATCTCACAGATTTACATCTGTATTTCGTGGATCTCTTTGCTAGCCTTATTTCTATGGAATCTGAGAACAGATATTTCGGATGCCTTGGAAGACTATAGGGCCAAAGGAAATATCCTCCGATAACAAAGAGAAAGAAGCTTTCTGAGAAACTTCTTTGTGTTCTGTGAAATCATCTCACAGACTTACAGCTTTAACCTCAAGAAGCCTTTCGCTAAGACAGTTCTTGTGGAATTGGCAAAGTGATATTTGGAAGCCCATAGAGGTCTATGTTGAAAAAGGAAATATCCTCAGATGAAATCTGGAAAGAAGCCTTCTGAGAAGCTGCTTAGTGGTCTTTTAATTCATCTCACAGAGCTACATCTGTATTTCTTGGATCTCTTTACTAGCCTTATTTCTGTGGAATCTGAGAAGAGATATTTCGGATCCCATTGAAGACTATAGGGCCAAAGGAAATATCCTCCGATAACAAAGAGAAAGAAGCTTTCTGAGAAACTTCTTTGTGTTCTGTGAAATCATCTCACAGAGTTACAGCTTTCCCCTCAAGAAGCCTTTCGCTAAGTCATTTCTTGTGGAATTGGCAAAGTGATATTTGGAAGACCATAGAGGGCTAAGATGAAAAAGGAAATATCCCCAGATGAAATCTGGAAAGAAGTTTTCTGAGAAACTGTTTAGTGTTTTGTTAATTCATCTCACAACGTTATATCTGTATTTCGTGGATCTCTTTGCTGGCCTTATTTCTGTGGAATCTGTGAATAGATATTTCGGATCCCTTTGAAGACCGTAGGGCCAAAGGAAATATCCTCCGATAACAAAGAGAAAAAAGCTTTCTGAGAAACTTCTTTGTGTTCTGTGAAATCATCTCACAGAGTTACAGCTTTCCCCTCAAGAAGTCTTTCGCGAAGACAGTTCTTGTGGAATTGGCAAAGTGATATTTGGAAGCCCAGAGAGGGCTATGGTGAAAAAGGAAATATCGTCAGATGAAATCTGGAAAGAAGCTTTCCGAGAAACTGCTTAGTGTTCTGTTAATTCATCTCACAGAGTTACGTCTGTATTTCGTGGATCCCTTTGCTAGCCTTATTTCTCAGGAATCTGAGAACAGATATTTCGGATCCCTTGGAAGAGTATAGGGCCAAAGGAAATATCCTCCGATAACAAAGAGAAAGAAGCTTTCTGAGAAACTTCTTTGTGTTCTGTGAAATCATCTCACAGAGTTACAGCTTTAACCTCAAGAAGCCTTTCGCTAAGACAGTTCTTGTGGAATTGGCAAAGTGATATTTTGAAGCCGATAGAGGGCTATGTTGAAAAAGGAAATATCCTCAGATGAAATCTGGAAAGAAGGTTTCTGAGAAACTGCTTAGTGTTCTGTTAATTCATCTCACAAAGCTACATCTGTATTCCGTGGATCTCTCTGCTAGCCTCATTCCTGAGGAATCTGAAAACAGATATTTCGGATCCCTTTGAAGACTATAGGGCCAAAGGAAATATCTTCCGATAACAAAGAGAAAGAAGCTTTCTGAGAAACTTCTTTGTGTTCTGTGAAATCATCTCACAGAGTTACAGCTTTCCCCTCAAGAAGCCTTTGGCTCAGACATTTCTTGTGGAATTGGCAAAGTGATATTTGGAAGCCCATAGAGGTCTATGCTGAAAAAGGAAATATCCTCAGATGAAATCTAGAAAGAAGCTTTCCGAGAAACTGCTTAGTGTTCTGTTAATTCATCTCACAGAGTTACGTCTGTATTTCGTGGATCCCTTTGCCAGCCTTATTTCTCTGGAATCTGAGAACACATATTTCGGATTCCTTGGAAGAGTATAGGGCCAAAGGAAATATCCTCCGATAACAAAGAGAAAGAAGCTTTTTGAGAAACGTCTTTGCGTTCTGTGAAATCATCTCACAGAGTTACAGCTTTCCCCTCAAGAAGCCTTTCGCTAAGACAGTTCTTGTGGAATTGGTAAAGTGATATTTGGAAGCCCATAGAGGGCTATGGTGAAGAAGGAAATATCCTCAGATGAAATCTGGAAAGAAGCTTTCTGAGAAACTGCTTAGTTTTCTCTAAATTCATCTCACAGAGTTACATCTGTATTTCTTGGATCTCTTTGCTAGCCTTATTTCTGTGGAATCTGAGAACAGATATTTCGGATCCCTTGAAGACACTAGGCCAAAGGAAATATCCTCCGATAACAAAGAGAAAGAAACTTTCTGAGAAACTTCTTTGTATTCTGGGAAATCATCTCACAGAGTTACAGCTTTCCCCTGAAGAAGCCTTTCGCTCAGACAGTTCTTGTGGAATTGGCATAGTGATATTTGGAAGCCCTTAGAGGGCTATGGTGAAAAAGGAAATATCCTCAGATGAAATCTAGAAAGAAGCTTTCTGAGAAACTGCTTAGTGTTCTATTAATTCATCTCACAGAGTTTCATCTGTGTTTCTTGGATCTCTTTGCTAGCCTTATATCTCTGGAATCTGAGAACAGATATTTCGGATGCCTTGGACGACTATAGGGCCAAAGAAAATATCCTCTGATAACAAAGAGAAAGAAGCTTTCTGAGAAACTTCTTTGTGTCCTGTGAAATCATCTCACAGAATTACAGCTTTCCCCTCAAAAAGCCTTTCGCTAAGACAGTTCTTGTGGAATTGGCAAAGAGATATTTGGAAGCCCATAGTGGGCTAAGGTGAAAAAAGCAATATCCTGAAATGAAATCTGGAAAGATGCTTTCTGTAAATCTGCTTAGTGTTGTGTTAATTCATTTCACAGGGTTACATCTGTATTTCGTGGATCTCTTTGCTAGCCTTATTTCTGTGGAATGTGAGAATAGATATTTCGGATCCCTTTGAAGGCCATAGGGCCAAAGGAAATATCCTCCCATAACAAAGAGAAAAAAGCTTTCTGAAAAACTTCTTTGTGTTCTGTGAAATGATCTCACTGAGTTACAGCTTTCCCCTCAAGAAGTCTGTCGCTAAGACAGTTCTTGTGGAATTGGCAAAGTGATATTTGGAAGCCCATAGAGGGCTATGGTGAAAAAGGAAATATCCTCCGATGAAATCTGGAAAGAAGCTTTCTGAGAAACTGCTTAGTGTTCTCTTACTTCATCTCACAAAGTTACATCTGTATTTCGTGGATCTCTTTGCTAGCCTTATTTCTGTGGAATCTGAGAACCGATATTTCGGATCCCTTTGAAGACCATAGGGCCAAAGGACATATCCTCCGATAACAAAAAAAAAAGCTTTCCGAGAAACTTCTTTGTGTTCTGTGAAATCATCTAACAGAGTTACAGCTTTCCCCTCAGGAAGCCTTTCGCTAAGACAGTTCTTGCGAATGGGCAAAGTGATATTTGGAAGCCCAAAGTGGGCTATGGTGAAAAAGGAAATATCCTCAGATGAAATCTGGAAAGAAGCTTTCTGAGAAACTGCTTAGTGTTCTGTTAATTCATCTCAGAGAGTTACCTCTGTATTTCGTGGATCCCTTTGCTAGCCTTATTTCTGTGGAATCTGAGAACAGATATTTCGGATCCCTTGGAAGAGTATAGGTCCAAAGGAAATATCCTGCGATAACAAAGAGAAAGAAGCTTTCTGAGAAACTTCTTTGTGTCCTGTGAAATCATCTCACAGAGTTACAGGTTTCCCGTCAAGAAGCCTTTGGCTCAGACATTTCTTGTGGAATTGGCAAAGTGATATTTTGAAGCCCATAGAGGGCTACGGTGAAATAGGAAATATCCTCAGATGAAATCTGGAAAGTAGCTTTCCGAGAAACGGCTTAGTGTTCTGTTAATTCATCTCACAGAGTTACGTCTGTATTTCGTGGATCTCTTTGCTAGCCTTATTTCTCTGGAATCTGAGAACGGATATTTCGGATACCTTGGAAGAGTATAGGGCCAAAGGAAATATCCTCCGATAACAAAGAGAAAGAAGCTTTTTGAGAAACGTCTTTGCGTTCTCTGAAATCATCTCACAGAGATACAGCTTTCCCCTCAAAAATCCTTTCGCTAAGACAGTTCTTGTGGAATTGGTAAAGTGATATTTGGAAGCCCATATAGGCCTATGGTGAAAAAGGAAATATCCTCAGATGAAATCTGGAAAGAAGCTTTCTGAGAAACTGCTTAGTGTTCTGTTAAATCATCTGAAAGAGTTAAATCGGTATTTCGTGGATCTCTTTGCTAGCCTTATTTCTGTGGAATCTGAGAACAGATATTTCGGATCCCTTTGAAGACTATAGGGCCAAAGGAAATATCCTCCGATAACAAAGAGAAAGAAGCTTTCTGAGAAACTTCTTTGTGTTCTGTGAAATCATCTCACAGAGTTACAGTTTCCCCTCAAGAAGCCTTTCGCTAAGACAGTTCTTGTTTAATTGGCAAAGTGATATTTGGAAGCCCATAGTGGGCTAAGGTGAAAAAGGCAATATCCTGAGATGAAATCTGGAAAGAAGCTTTCTGTTAAACTGCTTAGTGTTGTGTTAATTCATTTCACAGGGTTACACATGTATTTCGTGGATCTCTTTGCTAGCCTTATTTCTGTGGAATGTGAGAATAGATATTTCGGATCCCTTTGAAGACCATAGGGCCAATGGAAATATCCTCCGATAACAAAGAGAAAGAAGCTTTCTGAGAAACTTCTTTGTGTTCTGTGAAATCATCTCAAAGAGTTACAGCTTTCCCTTCAAGAAGCCTTTCGCTAAGACAGTTCTTGTGGAATTGGCACAGGGATATTTGGAAGCCCATAGAGGGCTATGGTGAAAAAGGAAATATCCTCAGATGAAATCTGGAAAGAAGCTTTCTGAGAAACTGCTCTGTGATATGTGACTTCCACTCACAGAGGTACATCTGTATTTCGTGGATCTCTTTGCTAGCCTTATTTCTGTGGAATCTGAGAACAGATAATTCGGATCCCTTTGAAGACACTAGAGCCAAAGGAAATATCCTCCAATAACAATGAGAAAGAAGCTGTCTGAGAAACTTCCTCGTGTTCTGTGAAATCATCTTACATAGTTACAGCTTTCCCCTCAAGAAGCCTTTCGCTAAGACAGTTCTTGTGGAATTGGCAAAGTGATATTTGGAAGAACATAGAAGGCTATGGTGAAAAAGGAAATATCCTCAGATGAAATCTGGAAAGAAGATTTCTGAGAAACTGCTTAGTGTTCTGTTAATTCATCTCACAGAGTTACATCTGTATTTCGTGGATCTCTTTGCTAGCCTTATTTCTGTGGAGTCTGAGAACAGATATTTCGAATCTCTTTGAAGACTGTAGGGCCAAATTAAATATCCTCAGATAACAAAGAGAAAGAAGCTTTCTGAGAAACTTCTTTGTGTTCTGTGAAATCATGTCACAGAGTTACAGCTTTCCCCTCAAGAAGACTTTCGCTAAGACAGTTCTTGTGGAATTGGAAAAGTGATATTTGGAAGCCCATAGAGGGCTATGGTGAAATAGGAAATATCCTCAGATGAAATATGGAAAGAAGCTTTCTGAGAAACTGCTTAGTGTTCTGTTAATTCATCTCACAGAGTTACATCTGTATTTCTTGGATCTCTTTGCTAGCCTTATTTCTGTGGAATCTGAGAACAGATATTTCGGATCCCTTTGAAGACTATAGGTCCAAAGGAAATATCCTCCGATAACAAATAGAAAGAAGCTTTCTGAGAAACGTCTTTGTGTTCTGTGAAATCATCTCACAGACTTACAGCTTTCCCCTCAAGAAGCCTTTCGCTAAGACAGTTCTTGTGGAATTGGCAAAGTGATATTTCGAAGCCAATAGAGGTCTATGGTGAAAAAGGAAATATCCTCAGATGAAATCTGGAAAGAAGGTTCCTGAGAAACTGCTTAGTGTTCTGTTAATTCATCTCACAGGGTTACATCTGTATTTCGTGGATCTCTTTGCTAGCCTCATTTCTCTGGAATCTGAGAACAGATATTTCGGATCCATTTGAAGACTATAGGGCCAAAGGAAATATCTTCCGATAACAAAGAGAAAGAAGCTTTGTGAGAAACTTCTTTGTGTTCTGTGAAATCACCTGACAGAGTTACAGCTTTCCTCTCAAGAAGGCTTTCGCTAAGACAGTTCTTGTGGAATTTGCAAAGTGATATTTGGAAGTCCATAGAGACCTATGGTGAAAAAGGAAATATCCTCAGGTGAAATCGGGAAAGAAGCTTTCTAAGAAAATGCTTAGTGTTCTGTTAATTCATGTCACAGAGTTACACCTGATTTTCGTGGATCTCTGTGCTAGTCTTATTTCTCTGGAATCTGAGAACAGATATTTCGGATCCCTTGGATGACTTTAGGGCCTAAGGAAATATCCTCCGATAACAAAGAGAAAGAAGTTTTCTGAGAAACTTCTTTGTGTTCTGTGAAATCATCTCACAGAGTTACAGCTTTCCACTCTAGAAACATTTCGTTCAGTTCTTGTGGAATTGGCAAAGTGACATTTGGAAGCTCATAGATGGCTATGGTGAAAAAGGAAATATCCTTAGATGAAATCTGGAAAGAAGCTTTCTGAGAAACTGCTTAGTGTTCTGTTAATTCATCTGACAGAGTTACATCTTATTTCGTGGATATCTTTGCTAGTCTTATTTCTCTGGAATCTGAGAACAGATATTTCGGATCCCATGGAAGACTGTAGGGCGAAAGGAAATATCCTCCGATAACAAAGAGAAAGAAGCTTTCTGAAAAACTCCTTTGTGTTCTGTGAAATCATCTCACAGAGTTACAGCTTTCCCCTCCAGAAGCCTTTCGCTAAGACAGTTCCTGTGGAATTGGCAAAGTGATATTTGGAAGCCCGTTGAGGGCTATGGTGAAAAAGGAAATACCCTCAAATGAAATCTGGAAAGAAGCTTTCTGAGAAACTGTTCTGTGATATGTGACTTCCACTCGCAGAGTTACATCTGTTTTTCGGGGATCTCTTTGCTAGCCTTATTTCTGTGGAATCTGAGAACAGATATTTCGGGTCCCTTGGAAGACTATAGGGCCAAAGGAAATACACTCCGATAACAAAGAGAAAGAAGCTTTCTGAGAAACTTCTTTGTGTTCTGTGAAATCATCTCACAGAGTTACAGCTTTCCCCTCAAGAAGCCTTTCGCTAAGACAGTTCTTGTGGAATTGGCAAAGTGATATTTGGAAGCCTCTGGAGGGCTAGGGTGAAAAAGGAAATATCCTCAGATGAATTCTGTAAAGAAGTTTTCTGAGAAACTGCTTAGTGTTCTGTTAATTCATGTCACAGAGTTACACCTGATTTTCGTGGATCTCTGTGCTAGCCTTATTTATCTGGAATCTGAGAACAGATATTTCGGATCCCTTTGAAGACTACAGGGCCAAAGGAAATATCCTCCGATAACAAAGAGAAAGAAGCTTTCTGAGAAACTTCTTTGTGTTCTGTGAAATCATCTCACAGATTTACAGCTTTCCCCTCAAGAAGCCTTTCGTTAAGACATTTCTTGTGGAATTGGCAAAGTGATATTTGTAAGCTCATAGAGGGCTATGGTGAAAAAGGAAATATCTTCAGATGAAATCTGGAAAGAAGCTCTCTGAGAAACTGCTTAGTGTTCTGTTAATTCATCTTAGAGAGTTACATCTGTATTTCGTGGATCTATTTCCTAGCCTTATTTCTGTGGAATATGAGAACAGATATTTCGTATCCCTGTGAAGACTATAGAGCCAAAGGAATAATCCTCCGATAACAACGATAAAGAAGCTTTCTGAGAAACTTCTTTGTGTTCTGTGAAATCATCTCACAGAGTTACAGCTTTCCCCTCAAGAAGCCTTTCGCTAAGACAGTTCTTGTGGAATTGGCAAAGTGATATTTGGAAGCCCATAGAGGGCTATGGTGAAAAAGGAAATATCCTCAGATGATATCTGGAAAGAAGCTTTCTGAGAAACTGCTCTGTGATGTGTGACTTCCATTCACAGAGTTACATCTGTATTTCGTGGATCTCTTTGCTAGCCTTATTTCTCTGGAATCTCAGAACAGATATTTCGGATCCCGTTGAAGACTATAGGGCCAAAGGAAATATCCTCCGATAACAAAGAGAAAGAAGCTTTCTTAGAAACTTCTTTGTGTTCTGTGAAATCATCTCACAGAGTTACAACTTTCCCCTCAAGAAGCCTTTCGCCAAGACAGTTCTTGTGGGTTGGCAAAGTGATATTTGGAACCCCACCGAGGGCTCTAGTGACAAAGGATATATCCTCAGATAAAATCTGGAAAGAAGCTTTATGAGAAACTGCTTAGTGTTCTGTTAATTCATCTCACGGAGTTACAACTGTATTTCTTGGATCTCTTTGCTAGCCTTATTTCTGTGGAATCTGAGAACAGATATTTCGTATCCCTGTGAAGAGTATAGGGACAAAGGAAATATCATCCGATAACAAAGAGAAAGAAGCTTTCTGAGAAACTTCTTTGTGTTCTGTAAAATCATCTCACAGAGTTACAGCTTTCCCTTCAAGAAGCCTTTGGCTAAGACAGCTCTTGTGGAAATGGCAAAGTGAAATTTGGAAGCCCATAGAGTGCTATGGCGAAAAAGGAAATATCCTCAGATGAAATCTGGAAAGAAGCTCTCTGAGAAACTGCTTAGTGTTCTGTTAATTCGTCGCACAGAGTTATATCTGCATTTCGTGGATCTCTTTCCTAGCCTTATTTCTGTGGAATCTTAGAACAGATATTGCGGATCCCTGTGAAGACTTTAGGGCCAAAGGAAATATCCTCTGATAACAAAGATAAAGAAGCTTTCTGAGAAACTTCTTTGTGTTCTGTGAAATCATCTCACAGATTTACAGCTTTCCCCTCAAGAAGCCTTTCGTTAAGACAGTTCTTGTGGAATTGGCAAAGTGATATTTGTAAGCCCATAGAGGGCTATGGTGAAAAAGGAAATATCTTCAGATGAAATCTGGAAAGAAGCTCTCTGAGAAACTGCTTAGTGTTCTGTTAATTCATCTTAGAGAGTTACATCTGTATTTCGTGGATCTATTTCCTAGCCTTATTTCTGTGGAATATGAGAACAGATATTTCGTATCCCTGTGAAGACTATAGAGCCAAAGGAATAATCCTCCGATAACAACGATAAAGAAGCTTTCTGAGAAACTTCTTTGTGTTCTGTGAAATCATCTCACAGAGTTACAGCTTTCCCCTCAAGAAGCCTTTCGCTAAGACAGTTCTTGTGGAATTGGCAAAGTGATATTTGGAAGCCCATAGAGGGCTATGGTGAAAAAGGAAATATCCTCAGATGATATCTGGAAAGAAGCTTTCTGAGAAACTGCTCTGTGATGTGTGACTTCCATTCACAGAGTTACATCTGTATTTCGTGGATCTCTTTGCTAGCCTTATTTCTCTGGAATCTCAGAACAGATATTTCGGATCCCGTTGAAGACTATAGGGCCAAAGGAAATATCCTCCGATAACAAAGAGAAAGAAGCTTTCTTAGAAACTTCTTTGTGTTCTGTGAAATCATCTCACAGAGTTACAACTTTCCCCTCAAGAAGCCTTTCGCCAAGACAGTTCTTGTGGGTTGGCAAAGTGATATTTGGAACCCCACCGAGGGCTCTAGTGACAAAGGATATATCCTCAGATAAAATCTGGAAAGAAGCTTTATGAGAAACTGCTTAGTGTTCTGTTAATTCATCTCACGGAGTTACAACTGTATTTCTTGGATCTCTTTGCTAGCCTTATTTCTGTGGAATCTGAGAACAGATATTTCGTATCCCTGTGAAGAGTATAGGGACAAAGGAAATATCATCCGATAACAAAGAGAAAGAAGCTTTCTGAGAAACTTCTTTGTGTTCTGTAAAATCATCTCACAGAGTTACAGCTTTCCCTTCAAGAAGCCTTTGGCTAAGACAGCTCTTGTGGAAATGGCAAAATGAAATTTGGAAGCCCATAGAGGTCTATGGCGAAAAAGGAAATATCCTCAGATGAAATCTGGAAAGAAGCTCTCTGAGAAACTGCTTAGTGTTCTGTTAATTCGTCGTACAGAGTTATATCTGCATTTCGTGGATCTCTTTCCTAGCCTTATTTCTGTGGAATCTTAGAACAGATATTGCGGATCCCTGTGAAGACTTTAGGGCCAAAGGAAATATCCTCTGATAACAAAGATAAAGAAGCTTTCTGAGAAACTTCTTTGTGTTCTGTGAAATCATCTCACAGAGTTACAGCTTTGCCCTCAAGAAGCCTTTCGCTAAGACAGTTCTTGTGGAATTGGCAAAGAGATATTTGGAACCCCACAGAGGGCTATAGTGACAAAGAAAATATCCTCATATGAAGTCTGGAAGGAAGCTCTCTGAGAAACTGCTTAGTGTTCTGTTAATTCATCTCACGGAGTTACATCTGTATTTCTTGGATCTCTTTGCTAGCCTTATTTCTGTGGAATATGAGAACAAATATTTCGGATCCCTTTGAAGACCATAGGGCCAAAGGAAATATCCTCCGATAACAAAGAGAAAGAAGCTTTGTGAGAAACTTCTTTGTGTTCTGTGAAATCATCTCACAAAGTTACAGTTTTCCCCTCAAGAAGCCTTTCGCTAAGACTGCTCTTGCGGAATTTGAAAAGTGATATTTAGAAGCCCATAGAGGGCTATGGTGAAAAAGGAAATATCCTCAGATGAAATCTGGAAAGAAGCTTTCTGAGAAACTGCTTAGTGTTCTGTTAATTCATCTCACAGAATTACATCTCTATTTCGTGGATCTCTTTTCTAGCCTTATTTCTGTGGAATCTGAGGACACATATTTCGGATCCCTGTGAAGACGATAGGGCCAAAGGAAATATCCTCCGATATCAAGGAGAAAGAAGCTTTCGAAGAAACTTCTTTGTGTTCTGTGAAATCATCTCACAGAGTTACAGCTTTCCCCTCAAGAAGCGTTTCGCTAAGACAGTTCTTGTGGAATTGGCAAAGTGATATTTCGAAGCCCATAGAGGGCTACGGTGAAAAAGGAAATATCCTCAGATGAAATCTGGAAAGAAGCTTTCTGAGAAACTGCTCTGTGATGTGTGACTTGCATTCAGAGAGGTACATCTGTCTTTCGTGGATTTCTTTGCTTGCCTTATTTCTTTGGAATCTGAGAACAGATATTTCGAATCCCTTTGAAGACTATAGGGCCAAAGAAAATATCCTCCGATAACAAAGAGAAACAAGCTTTCTGAGAAACTTCTTTGTTTTCTGTGAAATCATCTCATAGAGTTACAGCTTTCCCCTCAAGAGGCCTTTAGGTAAGACAGTTCTTGTGGAATTGGCAAAGTGATATTTGGAAGCCCATAGAGGGCTTTGGTGAAAAAGGAAATATCCTCAGATGAAATCTGGAAAGAAGCTTTCTGAGAAACTGCTTAGTTTTCTGTTACTTTATCTCACAGAGTTACATCTGTATTTCGTGGATCTCTTTACTCTCCTTATTTCTCTGGAATCTGAGAACAGATATTTCTGATCCCTTGGAAGACAATTGTGACAATGGAAATATCCTCCGATAACAAAGAGAAAAAAGTTGTCTGGGAAACTTCTATGTGTTCTGTGAAATCATCTCACAGAGTTACAGCTTTCCCCTCAAGAAGCCTTTCGCTAAGACAGTTCTTGTGGAATAGGCAAAGTGAAATTTGGAAGCCCATAGAGTGCTATGGCGAAAAAGGAAATATCCTCAGATGAAATCTGGAAAGAAGCTCTCTGAGGAACTGCTTAGTGTTCTGTTAATTCATCGTACAGAGTTATATCTGTATTTCGTGGATCTCTTTCCTAGCCTTATTTCTGTGGAATCTTAGAACAGATATTGCGGATCCCTGTGAAGACTTTAGGGCCAAAGGAAATATCCTCTGATAACAAAGATAAAGAAGCTTTCTGAGAAACTTCTTTGTGTTCTGTGAAATCATCTCACAGAGTTACAGATTTGACCTCAAGAAGCCTTTCGCTAAGACAGTTCTTGTGGAATTGGCAAAGTGATATTTGGAAGCCCATAGAGGGCTATGGTGAAAAAGGAAATATCCTCAGATGAAATATGGAAAGAAGCTTTCTGAGAAACTGCTTAGTGTTCTGTTAATTCATCTTACAGAGTTACATCTGTATTTCGTGAATCTCTTTGCTAGCCTTATTTCTGTGGAATCTGAGAACAGATATTTCGGATCCCTTGGAAGACTATAGGGCCAAAGAAATATCCTCCGATAACAAATAGAAAGAAGCTTTCTGAGAAACTTCTTTGTGTTCTGTGAAATCATCTCACAGAGTTACATCTTTCACCTCAAGAAGCCTTTCGCTAAGACAGTTCTTGTGGTATTGGCAAAGTGATATTTGGAAGCCCATAGAGGTCTATGGTGAAAAAGGAAATATCCTCAGAAGAAATCTGGAAAGAAGCTTTCTGAGAAACTGCTTAGTGTTCTGTTAATTCATCTCACGGAGTTACATTTGTATTTCTTGGATCTCTTTGCTAGCCTTATTTCTGTGGAATCTGAGAACAAATATTTCGGATCCCTTTGAAGACCATAGAGCCAAAGGAAATAGCCTCCGATAACAAAGAGAAAGAAGGTTTGTGAGAAACTTCTTTGTGTTCTGTGAAATCATCTCACAGAGTTACAGCTTTCCCCTCAAGAAGCCTTTCGCTAAGACAGTTCTTGTGGAATTGCCAAAGTGATATTTGGAAGCTCTTAGAGGGCTATGGTGAAAAAGGAAATATCCTCAGATGAAATCTGGAAAGAAGCTTTCTGAGAAACTGCTTAGTGTTCTGTTACTTTATCTCACAGAGTTACATCTGTATTTCGTGGATTTCTTTGCTCTCCTTATTTCTCTGGAATATGAGAACAGATATTTCTGATCCCTTGGAAGACTATTGTGCCATTGGAAATATCCTCCGATAACAAAGAGAAAGAAGCTGTCTGGGAAACTTCTATGTGTTCTGTGAAATCATCTCACAGAGTTACAGCTTTCCCCTCAAGAAGACTTTCGCTAAGACAGTTCTTGTGGAATTGGAAAAGTGATGTTTGGAAGCCCATAGAGGGCTATGGTGAAAAAGGAAATATCCTCAGATGAAATCTGGAAAGAAGCTTTCTGAGAAATTGCTCTGTGATGGGTGACTTCCACACACAGAGTTACATCTGTGTTTCGTGGATCTCTTTCCTAGCCTTATTTCTGTGGAATCCTAGAATAGATATTGCGGATCCCTGTGAAGACTATAGGGCCAAAGGAAATATCCTCTGATAACAAAGATAAAGAAGCTTTCTGAGAAACTTCTTTGTGTTCTGTGAAATCATCTCACAGAGTTACAGCTTTCCCCTCAAGAAGCCTTTCGCTAAGACAGTTCTTGTGGAATTGGCAAAGTGATATTTGGAACCCCACCGAGGTCTATAGTGACAAAGGATATGTCCTCAGATAAAATCTGGAAAGAAGCTCTCTGAGGAACTGCTTAGTGTTCTGTTAATTCATCGTACAGAGTTACATCTGTATTTCGTGGATCTCTTTCCTCGCCTTATTTCTGTGGAATCTTAGAACAGATATTTCGGATCCCTGTGAAGACTATAGGGCCAAAGGAAATATCCTCCGATAACAAAGAGAAAGAAGCTTTCTGAGAGACTCCTTTGTGTTCTGTGAAATCATCTCAAAGAGTTACAGCTTTCCCCTCAAGAAGCCTTTCGCTAAGACAGTTCTTGTGGAATTGGCAAAGTGATATTTGGAAGCCCATAGAGGGCTCTGGTGAAAAAGGAAATATCCTCAGATGTAATCTGGTAAGAAGCTTTCAGAGTAACTGCTTAGTGTTCTGTTAATTCATCTCCCAGAGTTACATCTGTATTTCGTGGATCTCTTTGCTAGCCTTTTTTTTTTTTTGTGGAATCTGAGAACAGATATTTGGATCCCTTTGAAGACTATAGGGCCAAAGGAAATATCCTCTGATAACAAAGAGAAAGAAGCTTTCTGAGAAACTTCTTTGTGTTCTGTGAAATCATCTCACAGAGTTACAGCTTTCCCCTCAAGAAGCCTTTCGATAAGACAGTTCTTGTGGAATTGGCAAAGTGATATTTCGAAGCCCATAGAGGGCTATGGTGAAAAAGGAAATATCCTCAGAAGAAATCTGGAAAGAAGCTTTCTGAGAAACTGCACTGTGATGTGTGACTTCCATTGTCAGAGTTACATCTGTATTTCGTGGATCTCTTTGCTAGCCTTATTTCTGTGGAATCTGAGAACAGATATTTCGGATCCCTTGGAAGACTATAGGGCCAATGAAATATCCTCCGATAACAAATAGAAAGAAGCTTTCTGAGAAACTTCTTTGTGTTCTGTGAAATCATCTCACAGAGTTACAGCTTTCCCCTCAAGAAGCCTTTCGCTAAGACAGTTCTTGTGGAATTGGCAAAGTGATATTTGGAAGCCCTTACAGGGCTATGATGAAAAATTAAATATCCTCGGGTAAAATCTGGAAAGAAGCTTTCTGAGAAACTGCTTAGTGTTCTGTTAATTCATCTCACAGGGTTACAACTGTATTTCGTGGATCTCTTTGCTAGTCTTATTTCTCTGGAATCTGAGAACAGATAATTCGGATCCCTTGGAAGACACTAGGGCCAAAGAAAATATCCTCCGATAACAAAGAGAAACAAGCTTTCTGAGAAACTTCTTTGTGTTTTCTGAAATTAACTCACAGAGTTACAGCTTTCCCCTCAAGAAGCCTTTCACTAAGACAGTTCTTGTGGAATTGGCAAAGTGATATTTGGAAGCCCTTACAGGGCTATGATGAAAAATTAAATATCCTCAGATGAAATCTGGAAAGAAGCTTTCTGAGAATCTGCTTAGTGTTCTGTTAATTCATCTCACAGTGTTACACCTGTATTTCGTGGATCTCTCTGCTAGCCTTATTTCTGTGGAATCAGAGAACAGATATTTCGGATCCCTTGAAAGACTATAGGACCAAAGGAAATATCCTCCGATCACAAAGAGAAAGAAGCTTTCTGAGAAACTTCCTTGTGTTCTGTGAAATCATCTCACAGAGTTACAGCTTTCCCCTCAAGAAGCCTTTCGCTAAGACAGTTCTTGTGGAATTGCCAAAGTGATATTTGGAAGCCCTTAGAGGGCTATGGTGAAAAAGGAAATATCCTCAGATGAAATCTGGAAAGAAGCTTTCTGAGAAACTGCTTAGTGTTCTGTTACTTTATCTCACAGAGTTACATCTGTATTTCGTGGATTTCTTTGCTCTCCTTATTTCTCTGGAATATGAGAACAGATATTTCTGATCCCTTGGAAGACTATTGTGCCATTGGAAATATCCTCCGATAACAAAGAGAAGGAAGCTGTCTGGGAAACTTCTATGTGTTCTGTGAAATCATCTCACAGAGTTACAGCTTTCCCCTCAAGAAGCCTTTCGCTAAGACAGTTCTTGTGGAATTGGAAAAGTGATGTTTGGAAGCCCATAGAGGGCTATGGTGAAAAAGGAAATATCCTCAGATGAAATCTGGAAAGAAGCTTTCTGAGAAATTGCTCTGTGATGGGTGACTTCCACACACAGAGTTACATCTGTGTTTCGTGGATCTCTTTCCTAGACTTATTTCTGTGGAATCCTAGAATAGATATTGCGGATCCCTGTGAAGACTATAGGGCCAAAGGAAATATCCTCTGATAACAAAGATAAAGAAGCTTTCTGAGAAACTTCTTTGTGTTCTGTGAAATCATCTCACAGAGTTACAGCTTTCCCCTCAAGAAGCCTTTCGCTAAGACAGTTCTTGTGGAATTGGCAAAGTGATATTTGGAACCCCACCGAGGTCTATAGTGACAAAGGATATGTCCTCAGATAAAATCTGGAAAGAAGCTCTCTGAGGAACTGCTTAGTGTTCTGTTAATTCATCGTACAGAGTTATATCTGTATTTCGTGGATCTCTTTCCTCGCCTTATTTCTGTGGAATCTTAGAACAGATATTTCGGATCCCTGTGAAGACTATAGGGCCAAAGGAAATATCCTCCGATAACAAAGAGAAAGAAGCTTTCTGAGAGACTCCTTTGTGTTCTGTGAAATCATCTCAAAGAGTTACAGCTTTCCCCTCAAGAAGCCTTTCGCTAAGACAGTTCTTGTGGAATTGGCAAAGTGATATTTGGAAGCCCATAGAGGGCTCTGGTGAAAAAGGAAATATCCTCAGATGTAATCTGGTAAGAAGCTTTCAGAGTAACTGCTTAGTGTTCTGTTAATTCATCTCCCAGAGTTACATCTGTATTTCGTGGATCTCTTTGCTAGCCTTTTTTTTTTTTTGTGGAATCTGAGAACAGATATTTGGATCCCTTTGAAGACTATAGGGCCAAAGGAAATATGCTCTGATAACAAAGAGAAAGAAGCTTTCTGAGAAACTTCTTTGTGTTCTGTGAAATCATCTCACAGAGTTACAGCTTTCCCCTCAAGAAGCCTTTCGATAAGACAGTTCTTGTGGAATTGGCAAAGTGATATTTCGAAGCCCATAGAGGGCTATGGTGAAAAAGGAAATATCCTCAGAAGAAATCTGGAAAGAAGCTTTCTGAGAAACTGCACTGTGATGTGTGACTTCCATTGTCAGAGTTACATCTGTATTTCGTGGATCTCTTTGCTAGCCTTATTTCTGTGGAATCTGAGAACAGATATTTCGGATCCCTTGGAAGACTATAGGGCCAATGAAATATCCTCCGATAACAAATAGAAAGAAGCTTTCTGAGAAACTTCTTTGTGTTCTGTGAAATCATCTCACAGAGTTACAGCTTTCCCCTCAAGAAGCCTTTCGCTAAGACAGTTCTTGTGGAATTGGCAAAGTGATATTTGGAAGCCCTTACAGGGCTATGATGAAAAATTAAATATCCTCGGGTAAAATCTGGAAAGAAGCTTTCTGAGAAACTGCTTAGTGTTCTGTTAATTCATCTCACAGAGTTACAACTGTATTTCGTGGATCTCTTTGCTAGTCTTATTTCTCTGGAATCTGAGAACAGATAATTCGGATCCCTTGGAAGACACTAGGGCCAAAGAAAATATCTTCCGATAACAAAGAGAAACAAGCTTTCTGAGAAACTTCTTTGTGTTTTCTGAAATTAACTCACAGAGTTACAGCTTTCCCCTCAAGAAGCCTTTCACTAAGACAGTTCTTGTGGAATTGGCAAAGTGATATTTGGAAGCCCTTACAGGGCTATGATGAAAAATTAAATATCCTCAGATGAAATCTGGAAAGAAGCTTTCTGAGAAACTGCTTAGTGTTCTGTTAATTCATCTCACAGTGTTACACCTGTATTTCGTGGATCTCTCTGCTAGCCTTATTTCTGTGGAATCAGAGAACAGATATTTCGGATCCCTTGAAAGACTATAGGACCAAAGGAAATATCCTCCGATCACAAAGAGAAAGAAGCTTTCTGAGAAATTTCCTTGTGTTCTGTGAAATCATCTCACAGAGTTACAGCTTTCCCCTCAAGAAGCCTTTCGCTAAGACAGTTCTTGTGGAATTGCCAAAGTGATATTTGGAAGCCCTTAGAGGGCTATGGTGAAAAAGGAAATATCCTCAGATGAAATCTGGAAAGAAGCTTTCTGAGAAACTGCTTAGTGTTCTGTTACTTTATCTCACAGAGTTACATCTGTATTTCGTGGATTTCTTTGCTCTCCTTATTTCTATGGAATCTGAGAACAGATATTTCTGATCCCTTGGAAGACTATTGTGCCATTGGAAATATCCTCCGATGACAAAGAGAAAGAAGCTGTCTGGGAAACTTCTATGTGTTCTGTGAAATCATCTCACAGAGTTACAGCTTTCACCTCAAGAAGCCTTTCGCTAAGACAGTTCTTGTGGAATTGGAAAAGTGATGTTTGGAAGCCCATAGAGGGCTATGGTGAAAAAGGAAATATCCTCAGATGAAATCTGGAAAGAAGCTTTCTGAGAAATTGCTCTGAGATGGGTGACTTCCACACACAGAGTTACATCTGTGTTTCGTGGATCTCTTTCCAAGCCTTATTTCTGTGGAATCCTAGAGCAGATATTGCGGATCCCTGTGAAGACTATAGGGCCAATGGAAATATCCTCTGATAACAAAGATAAAGAAGCTTTCTGAGAAACTTCTTTGTGTTCTGTGAAATCATCTCACAGAGTTACAGCTTTCCCCTCAAGAAGCCTTTCGCTAAGACACTTCTTGTGGAATTGGCAAAGTGATATTTGGAACCCCACCGAGGGCTATTGTGACAAAGGTATGTCCTCAGATAAAATCTGGAAAGAAGCTTTATGAGAAACTGCTTAGTGTTCTGTTAATTCATCTCACGGAGTTACATCTGTATTTCTTGGATCTCTTTGCTAGCCTTATTTCTGTGGAATCTGAGAACAGATATTTCGGATCCTTTTGAAGACTATAGGGTCAAAGGAAATATCCTCCGATAACAAGAGAAAGAAGCTTTCTGAGAAACTTCTTTGTGTTCTGTGAAATCATCTCACTGAGATACAGCTTTAACCTCAAGAAGCCTTTCGCTAAGACAGTTCTTGTGGAATTGGCAAAGTGATATTTGGAAGCCCTTAGAGGGCTATGGTGAAAAAGGAAATATCCTCAGATGAAATCTGGAAAGAAGCTTTCTGAGAAACTGCTAAGTGTTCTGTTACTTCATCTCACAGACTTACATCTGTATTTCGTCGATCTCTTTGCTGGCCTTATTTCTGTGGAATCTGAGAACAGATATTTCGTATCCCTGTGAAGAGTATAGGGACAAAGGAAATATCATCCGATAACAAAGAGAAAGAAGCTTTCTGAGAAACTTCTTTGTGTTCTGTGAAATCATCTCACAGAGTTACAGCTTTCCCTTCAAGAAGCCTTTCGCTAAGACTGCTCTTGTGGAATTGGCAAAGTGAAATTTGGAAGCCCATAGAGGGCTATGGCGAAAAAGGAAATATCCTCAGATGAAATCTGGAAAGAAGCTCTCTGAGAAACTGCTTAGTGTTCTGTTAATTCATCGTACAGAGTTATATCTGCATTTCGTGGATCTCTTTCCTAGCCTTATATCTGTGGAATCTTAGAACAGATATTGCGGATCCCTGTGAAGACTTTAGGGCCAAAGAAAATATCCTCTGATAACAAAGATAAAGAAGGTTTCTGAGAAACTTCTTTGTGTTCTGTGAAATCATCTCACAGAGTTACAGCTTTGCCCTCAAGAAGCCTTTCGCTAAGACAGTTCTTGTGGAATTGGCAAGGTGATATTTGACACCCCACAGAGGGCTATAGTGACAACGAAAATATCCTCAGATGAAATCTGGAAAGAAGCTCTCTGACAAACTGCTTAGTGTTCTGTTAATTCATCTCACGGAGTTACATCTGTATTTCTTGGATCTCTTTGCTAGCCTTATTTCTGTGGAATATGAGAACAAATATTTCGGATCCCTTTAAAGACCATAGGGCCAAAGGAAATATCCTCCGATAACAAAGAGAAAGAAGCTTTCTAAGAAACTTCTTTGTGTTCTTTGAAATCATCTCACAGAGTTACAGCTTTCCCCTCAAGAGGCCTTTAGGTAAGACAGTTCTTGTGGAATTGGCAAAGTGATATTTGGAAGCCCATAGAGGGCTATGTTGAAAAAGGAAATATCCTCAGATGAAATCTGGAAAGAAGCTTTCTGAGAAACTGCTTAGTGTTCTGTTACTTTATCTCACAGAGTTACATCTGTATTTCGTGGATCTCTTGCTCCCCTTATTTCTCTGGAATCTGAGAACAGATATTTCTGATGCCTTGGAAGACTATTGTGCCAATGGAAATATCCTCCGATAACAAAGAGAAAGAAGTTGTCTGGGAAACTTCTATGTGTTCTGTGAAATCATCTCACAGAGTTACAGCTTTCCCCTCAAGAAGCCTTTCGCTAAGACAGCTCTTGTGGAATTGGCAAAGTGAAATTTGGAAGCCCATAGAGGGCTACGGCGAAAAAGGAAATATCCTCAGATGAAATCTGGAAAGAAGCTCTCTGAGGAACTGCTTAGTGTTCTGTTAATTCATCGTACAGAGTTATATCTGTATTTCGTGGATCTCTTTCCTAGCCTTATTTCTGTGGAATCTTAGAACAGATATTTCGGATCCCTGTGAAGACTATAGGGCCAAAGGATATATCCTCCGATAACAAAGATAAAGAAGCTTTCTGGGAGACTCCTTTGTGTTCTGTGAAATCATCTCAAAGAGTTACAGCTTTCCCCTCAAGAAGCCTTTCGCTAAGACAGTTCTTCTGGAATTGGCAAAGTGATATTTGGAAGCCCATAGAGGGCTCTGGTGAAATAGGAAATATCCTCAGATGTAATCTGGAAAGAAGATTTCAGAGTAACTGCTTAGTGTTCTGTTAATTCATCTCCCAGAGTTACATCTGTATTTCGTGGATCTCTTTGCTAGCCTTTTTTTTTTTTTGTGGAATCTGAGAACAGATATTTGGATCCCTTTGAAGACTATAAGGCCAAAGGAAATATCCTCCGATAACAAAGAGAAAGAAGCTTTCTGAGAAACTTCTTTGTGTTCTGTGAAATCATCTCACAGAGTTACAGCTTTCCCCTCAAGAAGCCTTTCGATAAGACAGTTCTTGTGGAATTGGCAAGGTGATATTTCGAAGCCCATAGAGGGCTATGGTGAAAAAGGAAATATCCTCAGATTCAATCTGGAAAGAAGCTTTCTGAGAAAATGCGCTGTGATGTGTGACTTCCATTGACAGAGTTACATCTGTATTTCGTGGATCTCTTTGCTAGCCTTACTTCTCTGGAATCTGAGAACAGATAATTCGGATCACTTGGAAGACACTAGGGTCAAAGAAAATATCCTCCGATAACAAAGATAAAGAAGCTTTCTGAGAAACTTCTTTGTGTTTTCTGAAATTAACTCACAGAGTTACAGCTTTCCTCTCAAGAAGCCTTTCGCTAAGACAGTTCTTGTGGAATTGGCAAAGTGATATTTGGAAGCCCTTACAGGGCTATGATGAAAAAGGAAATATCCTCAGATGAAATCTGGAAAGAAACTTTCTGAGAAACTGCTCAGTGTTCTGTTAATTCATCTCACAGAGTTACATCTGTATTTCGTGAATCTCTTTGCTAGCCTTATTTCTGTGGAATCTGAGAACTGATATTTCGGATCCCTTTGAAGACTCTAGGCCAAAGGAAATATCCTCCGATAACAAAGAGAAAGAAGCTTTCTGAGAAACTTCTTAGTGTTCTGTGAAATCATCTCACAGAGTTACCGCTTTCCCTTCAAGAAGCCTTTCGCTAAGACAGTTCTTGTGGAATTGGCAAAGTGATATTTGGAAGCCCATAGAGGGCTATGGTGAAAAAGGAAATATCCTCAGATGAAATCTGGAAAGAAGCTTTCTGAGAAACTGCTTAGTGTTCGGTTAATTCACCTCACAGTGTTACATCTCTATTTCTTGGATCTCCTTGCTAGCCTTATTTCTGTGGAATCTGAGAACAGATATTTCGGATCCCTTTGAAGACTATAGGGCCAAAGGAAATATCCTCTGATAACAAAGAGAAAGAAGCTTTCTGAGAAACTTCTTTGTGTTCTGTGAAATCATCTCACAGGGTTACAGCTTTCCCCTCGAGAAGCCTTTCGCTAAGCCAGTTCTTGTGGAATTGGCAACGTGATATTTGGAAGCCCACAGAGGGCTATGGTGAAAAAGAAAATATCCTCACATGAAATCTGTAAAGAAGCTTTCTGAGAAACTGCTAAGTGTTCTGTTAATCATCTCTCAGAGTTACACCTGTATTTCGTGGATCTCTCTGGTAGCCTTATTTCTGTGGAATCAGAGAACAGATATTTCGGATCCCTTGGAAGACTATAGGCCAAAGGAAATATTATCCGGTAACAAAGAGAAAGAAGCTTTCTGAGAAACTTCTTTGTGTTCTGTGAAATCATCTCACAGAGTTACAGCTTTCCCTTCCAGAAGCCTTTCGCTAAGACAGTTCTTCTGGAATTGGCAAAGTGATATTTGGAAGCCCATAGAGGGCTATGGCGAAAAAGGAAATATCCTCAGATGAAATCTGGAAAGAAGCTTTCTGAGAAACTGCTTAGTGTTCTCTTAATTCATCTCACAGAGTTACACCTGTATTTCGTGAATCTCTCTGCTAGCCTTATTTCTGTGGAATCTGAGAACAGATATTTCGGTCCCTTGGAAGACTATAGGGTTAAAGGAAATATCCTCCGATAACAAAGAGAAAGAAGCTTTCTGAGAAACTTCTTTGTGTTCTGTGAAATCATCTCACAGAGTTACAGCTTTCCCTTCCAGAAGCCTTTCGCTACGACAGTTCTTGTGGAATTTGCAAAGTGATATTTGGAAGCCCATAGAGGGCTATGATGAAAAAGGAAATATCCTCAGATGAAATCTGGAAAGAAGCTTTCTGAGAAACTGCTTAGTGTTCTGTTAATTCACCTCACAGAGTTACACCTGTATTTGGTGAATCTCTCTGCTAGCCTTATTTCTGTGGAATCTGAGAACAGATATTTCGGTCCCTTGGAAGACTATAGGGTCAAAGGAAATATCCTCCGATAACAAAGAGAAAGAAGCTTTCTGAGAAACTTCTTTGTGTTCTGTGAAATCATCTCACAGAGTTACAGCTTTTCCCTCAGGAAGCCTTTCGCTAAGATAGTTCTTGTGGAATTGGCAAAGTGATATTTGGAAGCCCATAGAGGGCTATGGTGAAAAAGGAAATATCCTCAGATGAAATCTGGAAAGAAGCTTTCTGAGAAACTGCTTAGTGTTCTGTTAATTCACCTCACAGAGTTACATCTGTATTTCTTGGATCTTCTTGCTAGCCTTATTTCTGTGGAATCTGAGAACAGATATTTCTGATCCCTTTGAAAACACTAGGGCCAAAGAAAATATCCTCCGTTAACAAAGAGAAAGAAGCTTTCTGAGAAACTTCTTTGTGTTTTGTGAAATCATCTCACAGAGTTACAGCTTTCCCCTCAAGAAGCCTTTCGCTAAGACAGTTCTTGTGGAATTGGCAAAGTGATATTTGGAAGCCCATAGAGGGCTTAGGTGAAAAAGGAAATATCCTCAGATGAAATCTGGAAAGAAGCTTTCTGAGAAACTGCTTAGCGTTCTGTTAATTCATCTCACAGGGTTACATCTGTATTTCGTGGATCTCTTTGCTAGCCTTATTTCTGTGGAATCTGAGAACAGATATTTCGGATCCCTTTGAAGACTATAGGGCCAAAGGAAATATCCTCTGATAACAAAGAGAAAGAAGCTTTCTGAGAAACTTCTTTGTGTTCTGTGAAATAATCTCACAGAGTTATAGCTTTCCACTGAAGAAGCCTTTCGCTAAGACAGTTATTGTGGAATTGGCAAAGTGATATTTGGAAGCCCACAGAGGGCTATGGTGAAAAAGGAAATATCCTCAGGTGAAATCTGGAAAGAAGCTTTCTGAGAAACTGCTAAGTGTTCTGTTAATTAATATCACAGAGTTACACCTGTATTTCGTGGATCTCTCTGGTAGCCTTATTTCTGTGGAATCAGAGAACAGATATTTCGGATCCCTTGGAAGACTATAGGGCCAAAGGAAACATCCTCCGATAACAAAGAGAACGAAGCTTTCTGAGAAACTTCTGTGTTCTGTGAAATCATCTCACAGAGTTACAGCTTTCCCCTCAAGAAGCCTTTCGCTAAGACAGTTCTTGTGGAATTGGCAAAGTGATGTTTGGAAGCCCATATAGGGCTATGGTGAAAAAGGAAATATCCTCGGGTCAAATCTGGAAAGAAGCTTTCTGAGAAACTGCTTAGGGTTCTGTTAATTCATCTCACAGAGTTACAACTGTATTTCTTGGATCTCTTTGCTAGTCTTATTTCTCTGGAATCTGAGAACAGATAATTCGGATCCCTTGGAAGACACTAGGGCCAAAGAAAATATCCTCCGATAACAAGATAAGGAAGCTTTCTGAGAAACTTCTTTGTGTTTTGTGAAATTAACTCACAGAGTTACAGCTTTCCCCTCAAGAAGCCTTTCGCTAAGACAGTTCTTGTGGAATTGGCAAAGTGATATTTGGAAGCCCATAGAGGGCTAAGGTGAAAAAGGAAATATCCTCAGATGAAATCTGGAAAGAAGCTTTCTGAGAAACTGCTTAGCGTTCTGTTAATTCATCTCACAGGTTTACATCTGTATGTCATGGATCTCTTTGCTAGCCTTATTTCTGTGGAATCTTAGAACAGATATTTCAGATCCCTTTGAAGACTATAGGGCCAAAGGAAATATCCTCTGATAACAAAGAGAAAGAAGCTTTCTGAGAAACTTCTTTGTGTTCTGTGAAATCATCTCACAGAGTTACAGCTTTCCACTGAAGAAGCCTTTCGGTAAGACAGTTCTTGTGGAATTGGCAAAGTGATATTTGGAAGCTAACAAAGGGCTATGGTGAAAAAGGAAATATCCTCGGGTGAAATCTGGAAAGAATCTTTCTGAGAAACTGCTAAGTGTTCTGTTAATTCATCTCACAGAGTTACACCTGTATTTCGTGGATCTCTTTGCTAGCCTTATTTCTCTGGAATCTGAGAACAGATATTTCGGATCCCTTGGAAGACTATAGGGCCAAAGGAAATATCCTCCAATAACAAAGAGAAAGAAGCTTTCTGAGAAACTTCTTTGTGTTCTGTGAAATCATCTCACAGAGTTACAGCTTTCCTCTCAAGAAGCCTTTCGCTAGGACAGTTCTTGTGGAATTGGCAAAGTGATATTTGGAAGCCCATAGAGGGCTATGGTGAAAAAGGAAATATCCTCAGATGAAATCTGGAAAGAAGCTTTCTGAGAAACTGCTAAGTGTTCTGTTACTTCATCTCGCAGACTTACATTTGTATTTCGTTTATCTCTTTGCTAGACTTATTTCTGTGGAATCTGAGAACAGATATTTCAGATCCCTTTGAAGACACTAGGGCCAAAGGAAATATCTTCCGATAACAAAGAGAAAGAAGCTTTCCGAGAAACTTCTTTGTGTTCTCTGAAATCATGTCACAGAGTTACAGCTTCCCCCTGATGAAGGCTTTCGCTAAGACAGTTCTTGTGGAATTGGAAAAGTGATATTTGGAAGCCCGTAGAGGGCTAAGGTGAAAAAGGAAATATCCTCAGATGAAATCTGGAAAGAAGCGTTCTGAGAAACTGCTTAGTGTTCTGTTAATTCACCTCACAGAGTTACATCTGTATTTCTTGGTTCTTCTTGCTAGCCTTATTTCTGTGGAATCTGAGAACAGATATTTCTGATCCCTTTGAAGACACTAGGACCAAAGAAAATATCCTCCGTTAACAAAGAGAAAGAAGCTTTCTGAGAAACTTCTTTGTGTTTTGTGAAATCATCTCACAGAGTTACAGCTTTCCCCTCAAGAATCCTTTCGCTAAGACAGTTCTTGTGGAATTGGCAAAGTGATATTTGGAAGCCCATAGAGGGCTTAGGTGAAAAAGGAAATATCCTCAGATGAAATCTGGAAAGAAGCTTTCTGAGAAACTGCTTAGCGTTCTGTTAATTCATCTCACAGGGTTACATCTGTATTTCGTGGATCTCTTTGCTAGCCTTATTTCTGTGGAATCTGAGAACCGATATTTCGGATGCCTTTGAAGACTATAGGGCCAAAGGAAATATCCTCTGATAACAAAGAGAAAGAAGCTTTCTGAGAAACTTCTTTGTGTTCTGTGAAATAATCTCACAGAGTTATAGCTTTCCACTGAAGAAGCCTTTCGCTAAGACAGTTATTGTGGAATTGGCAAAGTGATATTTGGAAGCCCACAGAGGGCTATGGTGAAAAAGGAAATATCCTCAGGTGAAATCTGGAAAGAAGCTTTCTGAGAAACTGCTAAGTGTTCTGTTAATTAATATCACAGAGTTACACCTGTATTTCGTGGATCTCTCTGGTAGCCTTATTTCTGTGGAATCAGAGAACAGATATTTCGGATCCCTTGGAAGACTATAGGGCCAAAGGAAACATCCTCCGATAACAAAGAGAAAGAAGCTTTCTGAGAAACTTCTGTGTTCTGTGAAATCATCTCACAGAGTTACAGCTTTCCCCTCAAGAAGCCTTTCGCTAAGACAGTTCTTGTGGAATTGGCAAAGTGATGTTTGGAAGCCCATATAGGGCTATGGTGAAAAAGGAAATATCCTCGGGTCAAATCTGGAAAGAAGCTTTCTGAGAAACTGCTTAGGGTTCTGTTAATTCATCTCACAGAGTTACAACTGTATTTCTTGGATCTCTTTGCTAGTCTTATTTCTCTGGAATCTGAGAACAGATAATTCGGATCCCTTGGAAGACACTAGGGCCAAAGAAAATATCCTCCGATAACAAGATAAGGAAGCTTTCTGAGAAACTTCTTTGTGTTCTGTGAAATAATCTCACAGAGTTATAGCTTTCCACTGAAGAAGCCTTTCGCTAAGACAGTTCTTGTGGAATTGGCAAAGTGATATTTGGAAGCCCATAGAGGACTAAGGTGAAAAAGGAAATATCCTCAGATGAAATCTGGAAAGAAGATTTCTGAGAAACTGCTTAGCGTTCTGTTAATTCATCTCACAGGTTTACATCTGTATGTCGTGGATCTCTTTGCTAGCCTTATTTCTGTGGAATCTGAGAACAGATATTTCAGATCCCTTTGAAGACTATAGGGCCAAAGGAAATATCCTCTGATAACAAAGAGAAAGAAGCTTTCTGAGAAACTTCTTTGTGTTCTGTGAAATCATCTCACAGAGTTACAGCTTTCCACTGAAGAAGCCTTTCGCTAAGACAGTTCTTGTGGAATTGGCAAAGTGATATTTGGAAGCTAACAAAGGGCTATGGTGAAAAAGGAAATATCCTCAGGTGAAATCTGGAAAGAATCTTTCTGAGAAACTGCTAAGTGTTCTGTTAATTCATCTCACAGAGTTACACCTGTATTTCGTGGATCTCTTTGCTAGCCTTATTTCTCTGGAATCTGAGAACAGATATTTCGGATCCCTTGGAAGACTATAGGGCCAAAGGAAATATCCTCCAATAACAAAGAGAAAGAAGCTTTCTGAGACACTTCTTTGTGTTCTGTGAAATCATCTCACAGAGTTACAGCTTTCCTCTCAAGAAGCCTTTCGCTAGGACAGTTCTTGTGGAATTGGCAAAGTGATATTTGGAAGCCCATAGAGGGCTATGTTGAAAAAGGAAATATCCTCAGATGAAATCTGGAAAGAAGCTTTCTGAGAAACTGCTAAGTGTTCTGTTACTTCATCTCGCATACTTACATTTGTATTTCATTTATGTCTTTGCTAGACTTCTTTCTGTGGAATCTGAGAACAGATATTTCGGATCCCTTTGAAGACACTAGGGCCAAAGGAAATATCTTCCGATAACAAAGAGAAAGAAGCTTTCTGAGAAACTTCTTTGTGTTCTGTGAAATCATGTCACAGAGTTACAGCTTCCCCCTGATGAAGGCTTTCGCTAAGACAGTTCTTGTGGAATTGGCAAAGTGATATTTGGAAGCCCGTAGAGGGCTAAGGTGAAAATGGAAATATCCTCAGATGAAATTTGGAAAGAAGCTTTCTGAGAAACTGCTTAGTGTTCTGTTAATTCACCTCACAGAGTTACATCTGTATTTCTTGGATCTTCTTGCTAGCCTTATTTCTGTGGAATCTGAGAACAGATATTTCTGATCCCTTTGAAGACACTAGGACCAAAGAAAATATCCTCCATTAACAAAGAGAAAGAAGCTTTCTGAGAAACTTCTTTGTGTTTTGTGAAATCATCTCACAGAGTTACACCTTTCCCCTCAAGAAGCCTTTCGCTAAGACAGTTCTTGTGGAATTGGCAAAGTGATATTTGGAAGCCCATAGAGGGCTTAGGTGAAAAAGGAAATATCCTCAGATGAAATCTCTATAGGGCCAAAGAAAATATCCTCTGATAAGAAAGAGAAAGAAGCTTTCTGAGAAACTTCTTTGTGTTCTGTGAAATAATCTCACAGAGTTGTAGCTTTCCACTGAAGAAGCCTTTCGCTAAGACAGTTATTGTGGAATTGGCAAAGTGATATTTGGAAGCCCACATAGGGCTATGGTGAAAAAGGAAATATCCTCAGGTGAAATCTGGAAAGAAGCTTTCTGAGAAACTGCTAAGTGTTCTGTTAATTAATATCACAGAGTTACACCTGTATTTCGTGGATCTCTCTGGTAGCCTTATTTCTGTCGAATCAGAGAACAGATATTTCGGATCCCTTGGAAGACTATAGGGCCAAAGGAAACATCCTCCGATAACAAAGAGAAAGAAGCTTTCTGAGAAACCTCTGTGTTCTGTGAAATCATCTCACAGAGTTACAGCTTTCCCCTCAAGAAGACTTTCGCTAAGACAGTCCTTGTGGAATTGGAAAAGTGATATTTGGAAGCCCATAGAGGGCTATGGTGAAAAAGGAAATATCCCTAGATGAAATCTGAAAAGAAGCTTTCTGAGAAACTACTTAATGTTCTGTTAATTCATCTCACAGAGTTACATCTGTATTTCTTGGATCTCTTTGCTGGCCTTATTTCTGTGGAATCTGAGAACAGATATTTCGGATCCCTTTGAAGACACTAGGGCCAATGGAAATATCCTCCGATAACAAAGAGAAGGAGGCTTTCTGAGAAACTTCTTTGTGTTCTGTGAAATGATCTCACAGAGTTACAGCTTTCCACTCAAGAAGCCTTTTGCTCAGACTGTTCTTGTGGAATTGGCAAAGTGATACTTGGAAGCCCATAGAGGGCTACGGTGAAAAAGGAAATATCCTCAGATGAAATCTGGAAAGAAGCTTTCTGAGAAACTGCTCTGTGATGTGTGACTTCCATTCACAGAGTTATATCTGTATTTCGTGTATCTCTTTGCTAGCCTTATTTCTGTGGAATCTGAGAAGAGATATTTCGGATCCCTTTGAAGACTATAGGGTCAAAGTAAATATCCTCCGATAACAAAGAGAAAGAAGCTTTCTGAGAAAGTTCTTAGCATTCTGTGAAATGATCTCACAGAGTTACAGCTTTCCCCTCAATAAGCGTTTCGCTAAGACAGTTCTTGTGGAATTGGCAAAGTGATATTTGGAATCCCTTAGAGGGATATGATGAAAAAGGAAACATCCTCAGATGAAATCTGGGAAGAAGCTTTCTGAGAAACTGCTCAGTGTTCTGTTAATTCATCTCACAGAGTGCATCTGTATTTCGTGGATCTCTTTTCTAGCCTTATTTCTGTGCAATCAGAGAACAGGTATTTCTGTTCCCTTTTAAGTCTATAGGGCCAAAGGAAATATAATCCGATACCAAAGAGAAAGAAGCTTTCTGAGAAACTTCTTTGTGTTCTTTGAAATCATCTCACAGAGTTACACCTTTCCCCTTAAGAAACCTTTCGCTAAGACAGTTCTTGTGTAATTGGCAAAGTGATATTTGGAAAGCCATAGAGGGCTATGGTGAAAAAGGAAATATCCTCAGATGAAATCTGCAAAGAAGCTTTCTGAGAAACTGCTTAGTGTTCTTTTAATTCATCTCACAGAGTTACATCTGTATTTCCTGGGTATCTTTGCTAGCCTTATTTCTCTGGAATCTGAGAACAGATATTTCGGATCCCTTTGAAGACTATAGGGCCAAAGGAAATATCCTCCGATAACAAAGTGAAAAAAGTTTTCTGATAAGCTTCTTTGTATTCTGTGAAATCAACTCACAGAGTTACAGCTTAACCCTCAAGAAGCCTTTCGCTAAGACAGTTCTTGTGGAATTTGCAAAGTGATATTTGGAAGCCCATAGAGGGCTATGGTTAAAAAGCAAATATCCTCAGATGAAATCTGGAAAGAAGCTTTCTGAGAAACTGCTTAGTGTTCTGTTAATTCATCTCACAGAGTTACATCTGTATTTCGTGGATCTCTTTGCTAGCCTTATTTCTGTGGAATCTGAGAACAGATATTTCGGATCCCTTTGAAGACTATAGGGCCAAAGGAAATATCCTCCGATAACAAAGAGAAAGAAGATTTCTGAGAAACTTCTTTGTGTTCTGTGAAATGATCTCACAGAGTTACAGCTTTCCACTCAAGAATCCTTTTGCTCAGACAGTTCTTGTGGAATTGGCAAAGTGATACTTGCAGGCCCATAGAGGGCTTTGGTGAAAAAGGGAATATCCTCCGATGAAATCTGGAAAGAAGCTTTCTGAGAAACTGCTTAGTGTTCTGTTAATTCATCTCACGGAGTTACATCTGTATTTCTTGATTCTCTTTGCTAGACTTATTTCTGTGGAATCTGAGAACAGATATTTTGGATCCCTTGATGAATATAGGGCCAAAGGAAATATCCTCCGATAACAAAGAGAATGAAGCTTTGTGAGAAACTTCTTTGTGTTCTATGAAATCATCTCACAGAGTTACAGCTTTCCCCTCCAGAAGCTTTTCGCTAAGACAGTTCTTGTGGAATTGGCAAAGTGATATTTGGAAGCCCCTAGAGGGCTAAGGTGAAAAAGGAAATATCCTCAGATGAAATCTGGAAAGAAGCTTTCTGAGAAACTGCTTAGTGTTCTGTTAATTCATCTCACAGAGTTACAACTCTGTTTCGTGGATCTCCTTGCTAGCCTTATTTCTCTGGAATTGAGAACAGATATTTCGGATCCCTTGGAAGACTACAGGGCCAAAGGAAATATCCTCCGATAACAAAGAGAAAGAAGCTTTCTGAGAAACTTCTTTGTGTTCTGTGAAATCATCTCACAGAGTTAACAGCTTTCCCCTCAAGAAGCCTTTCGCTAAGACAGTTCTTGTGGAATTGGCAAAGTGATATTTGGAAGCCCATAGAGGGCTGTGGTGAAAAAGGAAATATCCTCCGATGAAATCTGGAAAGAATCTTTCTGAGAAACTGCTTAGTGTTCTGTTAATTCATCTCACAAACTTACATCTGTATTTCGTGGATCTCTTTGCTAGCCTTATTTCTGTGGAGTCTGAGAACAGATATTTCGGATCCCTTTGAAGACTATAGGGCCAAAGGAAATATCCTCTGATAACAAAGAGAAAGAAGTTTTCTGATAAACTTCTTTGTATTCTGTGAAATCATCTCACAGAGTTACAGCTTTCCCCTCAAGAAGCCTTTCGCTAAGACAGTTCTTGTGGAATTGGCAAAGTGATATTTGCAAGCCCATAGAGGGCTATGGTGGAAAAGGAAATATCCTCAGATGAAATATGGAAAGAAGCTTTCTGAGAAACTACACTGTGATGTGTGACTTCCACTCACAGAGTTACATCTGTATTTCTTGGATCACTTTGCTAGCCTTATTTCTGTGGGATCTGAGAACAGATATTTCGGATCCCTTTGAAGACTATAGGGCCAAAGGAAATATTCTTCGATAACAAAGAGAAAGAAGTTTTCTGAGAAACTTCTTTGAGTTATGTGAATCCATCTCACAGAGTTACCACTTTCCCCTCAAAAAGGCTTTTCCTAACACAGTTCTTGTGGAATTTGCAAAGTGATATTTGGAAGCCCTTACAGGGCTATGGTGAAAAAGGAATTATCCTCAGATGAAATCTGGAAAGAAGCTCTCTGAGAAACTGCTTAGTGTACTGTTAATTCATCTTACAGAGCTACATCTGTATTTCGTGGATCTCTTTGCTAGCCTTATTTCTGTGGCATCTGAGAACTGTTATTTCGGATCCCTGTGAAGACTATAGGGCCAAAGGAAATATCCTCCGATAACAAAGAGAAAGAAGCTTTCTGAGAAACTTCTTTGTGTTCTGTGAAATCATCTCAGAGAGTTACAGCTTTCCCCTAAGAAGCCTTTCGCTAAGACAGTTCTTGTGGAATTGGCAAAGTGATATTTGGAAGCCCATAGAGGGCTATGGTGAAAAAGGAAATATCCTCCGATGAAATCTGGAAAGAAGCTTTCTGAGAAACTGCTTAGTGTTCTGTTAATTCATCTCACGGAGTTACATCTGTATTTCGTGGATCGCTTTGCTAGCCTTATTTCTGTGGAATCTGTGAACAGATATTTCACATCCCTTTGAAGACTATAGGGCCAAAGGAAATATCCTCCGATAACAAAGAGAAAGAAGCTTTCTGAGAAACTTCTTTGTGTTCTGTGAAATCATCTCACAGAGTTACAGCTTTTCTCTCCCGAAGCCTTTGGCTAAGACAGTTCTTGTGGAATTGGCAAAGTGATATTTGGAAACCTTAGAGGGCTATGGTGAAAAAGGAAATATCCTCAGATGAAATCTGGAAAGAAGCTTTCTGAGAAACTGCTTAGTGTTCTGTTAATTCATCTCACAGAGTTACATCTGTATTTCGTGGATCTCTTTGCTATCCTTATTTCTTTGGAATCTGAGAACAGATATTTCAGATCCCTTGGAAGACTATAGGGCCAAAGGATATATCCTCCGATAACAAAGAGAAAGAAGCTTTTTGAGAAACTTCTTTGTGTTCTGTGAAATCATCTCACAGAGGTACAGCTTTCCCCTCCAGAAGCCTTTCGCTAAGACAGTTCTTGTGGAATTGGCAAAGTGATATTTGGAAGCCCATAGAGGGCTATGGTGAAAAAGGAAATATCCTCAGATGAAATCTGGAAAGAAGCTTTCAGAGAAACTGCTTAGTGTTCTGTTAATTCATCTCACAGATTTACATCTGTATTTCGTGGATCTCTTTGCTAGCCTTATTTCTGGGGAATCTGAGAACAGATATTTTGGATCCCTGTGAAGACTATAGGGCCAAAGGAAATAACCTCCGATAACAAAGAGAAAGAAGCTGTGTGAGAAACTTCTTTGTGTTCTGTGAAATCATCTCACAGAGTTACAGCTTTCCCCACAAGAAGCCTTTCGCTAAGACAGTTCTTGTGGAATTGACAAAGTGATATTTGGAAGCCCATAGAGGGCTATGGTGAAAAAGGAAATATCCTAATATGAAATCTGGAAGAAACTTTGTGAGAAACTGCTCTGTGATGTGTGACTTCCACACACACAGTTACATCTGTATTTCGTGGATCTCTTTGCTAGCATTATTTCTGTGGAATCTGAGAACAGATATTTCACATCCCTTTGAAGACTATAGGGCCAAAGGAATTATCCTTCGATAACAAAGAGAAAGAAGCTTTCTGAGAAACTTCTTTGTGTTCTGTGAAATCATCTCACAGAGTTACACCTTTCCCCTCAAGAAGCCTTTCGCTAAGACAGTTCTTGTGGAATTGGCAAAGTGATATTTGGAAGCCCATAGAGGGCTACAGTGAAAAAGGAAATATCCTCAGATGAAATCTGGAAAGAAGCTTTCTGAGAAACTGCTCAGTGTTCTCTTAATTCATCTCACAGAATTACATCTGTATGTCGTGGATCTCTTTGCTAGCCTTATTTCTTTGGAATCTGAGAACAGATATTTCGGATCCCTTTGAAGACTATAGGGCCAAAAGAAATATCTTCCGATAACAAAGAGAAAGAAGCTTTCTGAGAAACTTCTTTGTGTTCTGTGAAATCTTCTCACAGAGTTACAGTTTTCCCCTCAAGAAGCCTTTCGCTAAGACAGTTCTTGTGGAATTGGCAAAGTGATATTTGGAAGCCCCTAGAGGACTACGGTGGAAAAGAAAATATCCTCAGATGAAATTTCAAAGAAGCTTTCTGAGAAACTGCTTAGTGTTCTGTAGATTCATCTCACAGAGTTACATCTGTATTTCCTGGATCTCTTTGCTAGCCATATTTCTGTGGAATCTGAGAACAGATATTTCGGATCCCTTTGAAGACCATAGGGCCAAAGGAAATATCCTCCGATAACAAAGAGAAAGAAGCTTTCTGAGAAACTTCTTTGTGTTCTGTGAAATCATCTCACAGAGTTACAGCTTTTCTCTCCCGAAGCCTTTCGCTAAGACAGTTCTTGTGGAATTGGCAAAGTGATATTTGGAAACCTTAGAGGGCTATGGTGAAAAAGGAAATATCCTCAGATGAAATCTGGAAAGAAGCTTTCTGAGAAACTGCTTAGTGTTCTGTTAATTCATCTCACAGAGTTACATCTGTATTTCGTGGATCTCTTTGCTATCCTTATTTCTTTGGAATCTGAGAACAGATATTTCAGATCCCTTGGAAGACTATAGGGCCAAAGGATATATCCTCCGATAACAAAGAGAACGAAGCTTTTTGAGAAACTTCTTTGTGTTCTGTGAAATCATCTCACAGAGGTACAGCTTTCCCCTCCAGAAGCCTTTCGCTAAGACAGTTCTTGTGGAATTGGCAAAGTGATATTTGGAAGCCCATAGAGGGCTATGGTGAAAAAGGAAATATCCTCAGATGAAATCTGGAAAGAAGCTTTCAGAGAAACTGCTTAGTGTTCTGTTAATTCATCTCACAGATTTACATCTGTATTTCGTGGATCTCTTTGCTAGCCTTATTTCTGGGGAATCTGAGAACAGATATTTCGGATCCCTGTGAAGACTATAGGGCCAAAGGAAATAACCTCCGATAACAAAGAGAAAGAAGCTGTGTGAGAAACTTCTTTGTGTTCTGTGAAATCATCTCACAGAGTTACAGCTTTCCCCACAAGAAGCCTTTCGCTAAGACAGTTCTTGTGGAATTGACAAAGTGATATTTGGAAGCCCATAGAGGGCTATGGTGAAAAAGGAAATATCCTAATATGAAATCTGGAAGAAACTTTGTGAGAAACTGCTCTGTGATGTGTGACTTCCACACACACAGTTACATCTGTATTTCGTGGATCTCTTTGCTAGCATTATTTCTGTGGAATCTGAGAACAGATATTTCACATCCCTTTGAAGACTATAGGGCCAAAGGAATTATCCTCCGATAACAAAGAGAAAGAAGCTTTCTGAGAAACTTCTTTGTGTTCTGTGAAATCATCTCACAGAGTTACACCTTTCCCCTCAAGAAGCCTTTCGCTAAGACAGTTCTTGTGGAATTGGCAAAGTGATATTTGGAAGCCCATAGAGGGCTACAGTGAAAAAGGAAATATCCTCAGATGAAATCTGGAAAGAAGCTTTCTGAGAAACTGCTCAGTGTTCTCTTAATTCATCTCACAGAGTTACATCTGTATGTCGTGGATCTCTTTGCTAGCCTTATTTCTTTGGAATCTGAGAACAGATATTTCGGATCCCTTTGAAGACTATAGGGCCAAAAGAAATATCTTCCGATAACAAAGAGAAAGAAGCTTTCTGAGAAACTTCTTTGTGTTCTGTGAAATCTTCTCACAGAGTTACAGTTTTCCCCTCAAGAAGCCTTTCGCTAAGACAGTTCTTGTGGAATTGGCAAAGTGATATTTGGAAGCCCCTAGAGGACTACGGTGGAAAAGAAAATATCCTCAGATGAAATTTCAAAGAAGCTTTCTGAGAAACTGCTTAGTGTTCTGTAGATTCATCTCACAGAGTTACATCTGTATTTCCTGGATCTCTTTGCTAGCCATATTTCTGTGGAATCTGAGAACAGATATTTCGGATCCCTTTGAAGACCATAGGGCCAAAGGAAATATCCTCCGATAACAAAGAGAAAGAAGCTTTCTGAGAAACTTCTTTGTGTTCTGTGAAATCATCTCACAGAGTTACAGCTTTCCCCTCAAGAAGTCTTTCGCTAAGACAGTTCTTGTGGAATTGGCAAAGTGATATTTGGAAGCCCATAGAGGGCTTTGGTGAAAATCGAAATATCCTCTGATGAAATCTGGAAAGAAGGTTTCTGTGAAACTGCTCAGTGTTCTGTTAATTCATCTCACAGAGTTACATCTGTATTTCGTAGATCTCTTTGCTAGCCTTATTTCTTTGGAATCTGAGAACAGATATTTCAGATCCCTTGGAAGACTATAGGGCCAAAGGATATATCCTCCGACAACAAAGAGAAAGAAGCTTTCTGAGAAACTCCTTTGTGTTCTGTGAAATCATCTCACAGAGTTACAGCTTTCCCCTCCAGAAGCCTTTCGCTAAGACAGTTCTTCTGGAATTGGCAAAGTGATATTTGGAAGCGCATAGAGGAGTATGTTGAAAAAGGAAATATCCTCAGATGAAATCTGGAAAGAAGCTTTCTGAGTATCAGCTTAGTGTTCTGTTAATTCATCTCACAGGGTTACATCTGTATGTCGTGCATCTCTTTGCTAGCCTTATTTCTGTGGAATCTGAGAACAGATATTTCGGATCCCTTTGAAGACCATAGGGCCAAAGGGAATATCCTCCGATAACAAAGAGAAAGAGGCTTCCTGAGAAATTTCTGTGTTCTGTGAAATCATCTCACAGACTTACAGCTTTCCCCTCAAGAAGCCTTTCGCTAAGACAGTTCTTGTGGAATTGGCAATGTGATATTTGGAGGCACATAGAGGGCTATAGTGAAAAAGGAAATATCCTCAGATGAAATTTGGAAAGAAGCTTTCTGAGAAACTGCTTAATGTTCTGTTAATTCATCTCACAGAGTTACATCTGTATTTCGTGGATCTCTTTGCTAGCCTTATTTCTGTGGACTCTGAGAACAGATTTTTCGGATCCCTTTGAAGACTATAGGGCCAAAGGAAATATCCTCCGATAACAAAGAGAAAGAAGCTTTCTGAGAAACTTCTTTGTGTTCTGTGAAATCATCTCACAGAGTTACAGCTTTCCCCTCAAGAACCTTTCGCTAAGACAGTTCTTGTGGAATTGGCAAAGTGATATTTGGAAGCCCATAGAGGGCTATGGTGAAAAAGGAAATATCCTCAGATGAAATCTTGAAAGAAGTTTTCTGAGAAACTCCTCTGTGATGTGTGACTTCCACTCACACACTTACATCTGTATGTCGTGGATCTATTTGCTAGCCTTATTTCTGTGTACTCTGAGAACAGATTTTTCGGATCCCTTTGAAGACTATAGGGCCCAAGGAAATATCCTGCGATAACAAAGAGAAAGAAGCTTTCCGAGAAACTTCTTAGAGTTCTATGAAATCATCTCACAGAGTTACAGCTTTTCCCTCAAGAAGCCTTTCGCTAAGACAGTTCTTGTGGAATTGGCAAAGTGATATTTGGAAACGCCTAGAGGGCTATGGTGAAATAGGAAATATCCTCAGATGAAGTCTGGGAAGAGGCTTTCTGAGAAACTGCTTAGTGTTCTGTTAATTCATCTCACAGAGTTACATCTGTATTTCGTGGATCTCTTTGCAAGCCTTATTTCTGTGGAATCTGAGAACAGATATTTCGGATCCCTTGGAAGACTATAGGGCCAAAGGAAATATCCTCCGATAACAAAGAGAAAGAAGCTTTCTGAGAAACTTCTTTGTGTTCTGTGAAATGATCTCACAGAGTTACAGCTTTCCACTCAAGAATCCTTTTGCTCAGACAGTTCTTGTGGAATTGGCAAAGTGATACTTGCAAGCCCTTAGAGGGCTTTGGTGAAAAAGGCAATATCCTCCGATGAAATCTGGAAAGAAGCTTTCTGAGAAACTGCTTAGGGTTCTGTTAATTCATCTCACGGAGTTACATCTGTATTTCTTGATTCTCTTTGCAAGCCTTATTTCTGTGGAATCTGAGAACAGATATTTCGGATCCCTTGGAAGACTATAGGGCCAAAGGAAATATCCTCCGATAACAAAGAGAAAGAAGCTTTCTGAGAAACTTCTTTGTGTTCTGTGAAATCATCTCACAGAGTTACAGCTTTCCCCTCCAGAAGCTTTTCGCTAAGACAGTTCTTGTGGAATTGGCAAAGTGATATTTGGAAGCCCCTAGAGGGCTAAGGTGAAAAAAGAAATATCCTCAGATGAAATCTGGAAAGAAGCTTTCTTAGAAACTGCTTAGTGTTCTGTTAATTCATCTCACAGAGTTACAACTGTATTTCGTGGATCTCCTTGCTAGCCTTATTTCTGTGGAATTGAGAACAGATATTTCGGATCCCTTGGAAGACTACAGGGCCAAAGGAAATATCCTCCGATAACAAAGAGAAAGAAGCTTTCTGAGAAACTTCTTTGTGTTCTGTGAAATCATCTCACAGAGTTACAGCTTTCCCCTCAAGAAGCCTTTCGCTAAGACAGTTCTTGTGGAATTGGCAAAGTGATATTTGGAAGCTCATAGAGGGCTGTGGTGAAAAAGGAAATACCCTCCGATGAAATCTGGAAAGAATCTTTCTGAGAAACTGCTTAGTGTTCTGTTAATTCATCTCACAAACTTACATCTGTATTTCGTGGATCTCTTTGCTAGCCTTATTTCTGTGGAATCTGAGAAAAGACATTTCGGATCCCTTTGAAGACTATAGGGCCAAAGGAAATATCCTCTGATAACAAAGAGAAAGAAGTTTTCTGATAAACTTCTTTGTATTCTGTGAACTCATCTCACAGAGTTACAGCTTTACCCTCAAGAAGCCTTTCGCTAACACAGTTCTTGTGGAATTGGCAAAGTGATATTTGGAAGCCCATAGAGGGCTATGGTGAAAAAGGAAATATCCTCTGATGAAATCTGGAAAGAAGCTTTCTGAGAAACTACACTGTGATGTGTGACTTCCACTCACAGAGTTACATCTGTGTTTCGTGGATCTCTTTGCTAGCCTTATTTCTCTGGAATCTGAGAACAGATATTTCGGATCCCTTGGTAGACTATAGGGCCAAAGGAAATATCCTCCGATAACAAAGAGAAAGAAGCTTTCTGAGAAACTTCTTGGGGTTCTGTGAAATCATCTCACAGAATTACAGCTTTCCCCTCAAGAGGCCTTTCACTAAGATAGTTCCTGTGGAATTGGCAAAGTGATATATGGAAGCCCATAGAGGGCTACGGTGAAAAAGGAAATATACTCCGATCAAATTTGGAAAGAAGCTTTCTGAGAAACTGCTTAGTGTTCTGTTAATTCATCTCACAGTGTTACATCTGTATGTCGTGGATCTCTTTGCTAGCCTTATTTCTGTGGAATCTGTGAACAGATATTTCAGATCCCTTAGAAGACCATAGGGCCAAAGGAAATATCCTCCGATAACTAAGAGAAAGAAGCTTTCTGAGAAACTTCTTTGTGTTCTGTGAAATCATCTCACAGAGTTACAGCTTTCCCCTCAAGAAGCCTTTCGCTAAGACAGTTATTGTGGAATTTGCAAAGTGATATTTGGAAGCCCATAGAGGGCTATGGTGAAAAAGGAAATATCCTCAGGTGAAATCTGGAAAGAAGCTTTCTGAGAAACTGCTTAGTGTTCTGTTAATTCATCTCACGGAGTTATATCTGTATTTCGTGGATCTCTTTGCCAGCCTTATTTCTGTGGAATCTGAGAACAGATATTTCAGATCCCTTTGAAGACTATAGGGCCAAAGGAAATATCCTTCGATAACAAAGAGAAAGAAGTTTTCTGAGACACTTCTTTGAGTTATGTGAAACCATCTCACAGAGTTACCACTTTCCCCTCAAAAAGCCTTTTGCTAACACAGTTCTTGTGGAATTTGCAAAGTGATATTTGGAAGCCCTTAGAGGGCTATGGTGAAAAAGGAAATATCCTCAGATGAAATCTGGAAAGAAGCTTTCTGAGAAACTGCTCAGTGTTCTGTTAATTCATCCCACAGAGTTACATCTGTATGTCGTGGATCTCTTTGCTGGACTTATTTCTTTGGAATCTGAGAACAGATATTTCGGATCCCTTTGAAGACTATAGGGCTAAAGGAAATATCCTCCGATAACAAAGAGAAAGAAGCTTTCTGAGAAACTTCTTTGTGTTCTGTGAAATCAACTCACAGAGTTACAGCCTTCCCCTCAAGAAGCCTTTCGCTAAGCCAGTACTTGTGGAATTGGCAAAGTGATATTTGGAAGCCCATAGAGGGCTATGGTGAAAAAGGAAATATCCTCTGTTGAAATCTGGAAAGAAGCTTACTGAGAAACTGCTTAGTGTTCTCTTAATTCATCTCAAAGAGTTACATCTGTATTTCGTGGATCTCTTTGCTAGCCTTATTTCTGTGGAATCTGAGAACAGATATTTTGGATCCCTTTGAAGACTATAGGGCCAAAGGAAATATCCTCCGATAACAAAGAGAAAGAAGCTTTCTGAGAAACTTCTTTGTGTTCTGTGAAATCATCTCACAGAGTTACAGCTTTCCACTCAAGAAGCCTTTCGCTAAGACAGTTCTTGTGGAATCGTCGAAGTGATATTTGGAAGCCCATAGATGGCTATGCTGAAAAGGAAATATCCTCAGATGAAATCTGGAAAGAAGCTTTCTGAGAAACTGCTCAGTGTTCTCTTAATTCATCTCACAGAGTTACATCTGTATGTCGTGGATCTCTTTGCTAGCCTTATTTCTTTGGAATCTGAGAACAGATATTTCGGATCCCTTTGAAGACTATAGGGCCAAAAGAAATATCTTCCGATAACAAAGAGAAAGAAGCTTTCTGAGAAACTTCTTTGTGTTCTGTGAAATCATCTCACAGAGTTACAGTTTTCCCCTCAAGAAGCCTTTCGCTAAGACAGTTCTTGTGGAATTGGCAAAGTGATATTTGGAAGCCCATAGAGGACTACCGTGGAAAAGAAAATATCCTCAAATGAAATTTCAAAGAAGCTTTCTGAGAAACTGCTTAGTGTTCTGTTGATTCATCTCACAGAGTTACATCTGTATTTCCTGGATCTCTTTGCTAGCCATATTTCTGTGGAATCTGAGAACAGATATTTTGGATCCCTTTGAAGACACAAGGGCCAAAGGAAATATCCTCCGACAACAAAGAGAAAGAAGCTTTCTGAGAAACTCCTTTGTGTTCTGTGAAATCATCTCACAGAGTTACAGCTTTCCCCTCCAGAAGCGTTTCGCTAAGACAGTTCTTCTGGAATTGGCAAAGTGATATTTGGAAGCGCATAGAGGAGTATGTTGAAAAAGGAAATATCCTCAGATGAAATCTGGAAAGAAGCTTTCTGAGAATCAGCTTAGTGTTCTGTTAATTCATCTCACAGGGTTACATCTGTATGTCGTGGATCTCTTTGCTAGCCTTATTTCTGTGGAATCTGAGAACAGATATTTCGCATCCCTTTGAAGACCATAGGGCCAAAGGGAATATCCTCCGATAACAAAGAGAAAGAGGCTTTCTGAGAAATTTCTGTGTTCTGTGAAATCATCTCACAGACTTACAGCTTTCCCCTCAAGAAGCCTTTCGCTAAGACAGTTCTTGTGGAATTGGCAATGTGATATTTGGAGGCACATAGAGGGCTATAGTGAAAAAGGAAATATCCTCAGATGAAATTTGGAAAGAAGCTTTCTGAGAAACTGCTTAATGTTCTGTTAATTCATCTCACAGAGTTACATCTGTATTTCGTGGATCTCTTTGCTAGCCTTATTTCTGTGAACTCTGAGAACAGATTTTTCGGATCCCTTTGAAGACTATAGGGCCAAAGGAAATATCCTCCGATAACAAAGAGAAAGAAGCTTTCTGAGAAACTTCTTTGTGTTCTGTGAAATCATCTCACAGAGTTACAGCTTTCCCCTCAAGAAACTTTCGCTAAGACAGTTCTTGTGGAATTGGCAAAGTGATATTTGGAAGCCCATAGAGGGCTATGGTGAAAAAGGAAATATCCTCAGATGAAATCTTGAAAGAAGTTTTATGAGAAACTGCTCTGTGATGTGTGACTTCCACTCACACACTTACATCTGTATGTCGTGGATCTATTTGCTAGCCTTATTTCTGTGTACTCTGAGAACAGATTTTTCGGATCCCTTTGAAGACTATAGGGCCCAAGGAAATATCCTGCGATAACAAAGAGAAAGAAGCTTTCCGAGAAACTTCTTAGAGTTCTGTGAAATCATCTCACAGAGTTACAGCTTTTCCCTCAAGAAGCCTTTCGCTAAGACAGTTCTTGTGGAATTGGCAAAGTGATATTTGGAAACCCCTAGAGGGCTATGGTGAAATAGGAAATATCCTCAGATGAAGTCTGGGAAGAGGCTTTCTGAGAAACTGCTTAGTGTTCTGTTAATTCATCTCACAGAGTTACATCTGTATTTCGTGGATCTCTTTGCAAGCCTTATTTCTGTGGAATCTGAGAACAGATATTTCGGATCCCTTGGAAGACTATAGGGCCAAAGGAAATATCCTCCGATAACAAAGAGAAAGAAGCTTTCTGAGAAACTTCTTTGTGTTCTGTGAAATGATCTCACAGAGTTACAGCTTTCCACTCAAGAATCCTTTTGCTCAGACAGTTCTTGTGGAATTGGCAAAGTGATACTTGCAAGCCCTTAGAGGGCTTTGGTGAAAAAGGCAATATCCTCCGATGAAATCTGGAAAGAAGCTTTCTGAGAAACTGCTTAGGGTTCTGTTAATTCATCTCACGGAGTTACATCTGTATTTCTTGATTCTCTTTGCAAGCCTTATTTCTGTGGAATCTGAGAACAGATATTTCGGATCCCTTGGAAGACTATAGGGCCAAAGGAAATATCCTCCGATAACAAAGAGAAAGAAGCTTTCTGAGAAACTTCTTTGTGTTCTGTGAAATCATCTCACAGAGTTACAGCTTTCCCCTCCAGAAGCTTTTCGCTAAGACAGTTCTTGTGGAATTGGCAAAGTGATATTTGGAAGCCCCTAGAGGGCTAAGGTGAAAAAAGAAATATCCTCAGATGAAATCTGGAAAGAAGCTTTCTTAGAAACTGCTTAGTGTTCTGTTAATTCATCTCACAGAGTTACAACTGTATTTCGTGGATCTCCTTGCTAGCCTTATTTCTCTGGAATTGAGAACAGATATTTCGGATCCCTTGGAAGACTACAGGGCCAAAGGAAATATCCTCCGATAACAAAGAGAAAGAAGCTTTCTGAGAAACTTCTTTGTGTTCTGTGAAATCATCTCACAGAGTTACAGCTTTCCCCTCAAGAAGCCTTTCGCTAAGACAGTTCTTGTGGAATTGGCAAAGTGATATTTGGAAGCTCATAGAGGGCTGTGGTGAAAAAGGAAATACCCTCCGATGAAATCTGGAAAGAATCTTTCTGAGAAACTGCTTAGTGTTCTGTTAATTCATCTCACAAACTTACATCTGTATTTCGTGGATCTCTTTGCTAGCCTTATTTCTGTGGAATCTGAGAAAAGACATTTCGGATCCCTTTGAAGACTATAGGGCCAAAGGAAATATCCTCTGATAACAAAGAGAAAGAAGTTTTCTGATAAACTTCTTTGTATTCTGTGAACTCATCTCACAGAGTTACAGCTTTACCCTCAAGAAGCCTTTCGCTAACACAGTTCTTGTGGAATTGGCAAAGTGATATTTGGAAGCCCATAGAGGGCTATGGTGAAAAAGGAAATATCCTCTGATGAAATCTGGAAAGAAGCTTTCTGAGAAACTACACTGTGATGTGTGACTTCCACTCACAGAGTTACATCTGTGTTTCGTGGATCTCTTTGCTAGCCTTATTTCTCTGGAATCTGAGAACAGATATTTCGGATCCCTTGGTCGACTATAGGGCCAAAGGAAATATCCTCCGATAACAAAGAGAAAGAAGCTTTCTGAGAAACTTCTTGGGGTTCTGTGAAATCATCTCACAGAATTACAGCTTTCCCCTCAAGAGGCCTTTCACTAAGATAGTTCCTGTGGAATTGGCAAAGTGATATATGGAAGCCCATAGAGGGCTACGGTGAAAAAGGAAATATCCTCCGATCAAATTTGGAAAGAAGCTTTCTGAGAAACTGCTTAGTGTTCTGTTAATTCATCTCACAGTGTTACATCTGTATGTCGTGGATCTCTTTGCTAGCCTTATTTCTGTGGAATCTGTGAACAGATATTTCAGATCCCTTAGAAGACCATAGGGCCAAAGGAAATATCCTCCGATAACTAAGAGAAAGAAGCTTTCTGAGAAACTTCTTTGTGTTCTGTGAAATCATCTCACAGAGTTACAGCTTTCCCCTCAAGAAGCCTTTCGCTAAGACAGTTCTTGTGGAATTTGCAAAGTGATATTTGGAAGCCCATAGAGGGCTATGGTGAAAAAGGAAATATCCTCAGGTGAAATCTGGAAAGAAGCTTTCTGAGAAACTGCTTAGTGTTCTGTTAATTCATCTCACGGAGTTACATCTGTATTTCGTGGATCTCTTTGCCAGCCTTATTTCTGTGGAATCTGAGAACAGATATTTCAGATCCCTTTGAAGACTATAGGGCCAAAGGAAATATCCTTCGATAACAAAGAGAAAGAAGTTTTCTGAGACACTTCTTTGAGTTATGTGAAACCATCTCACAGAGTTACCACTTTCCCCTCAAAAAGCCTTTTGCTAACACAGTTCTTGTGGAATTTGCAAAGTGATATTTGGAAGCCCTTAGAGGGCTATGTTGAAAAAGGAAATATCCTCAGATGAAATCTGGAAAGAAGCTTTCTGAGAAACTGCTCAGTGTTCTGTTAATTCATCCCACAGAGTTACATCTGTATGTCGTGGATCTCTTTGCTGGACTTATTTCTTTGGAATCTGAGAACACATATTTCGGATCCCTTTGAAGACTATAGGGCTAAAGGAAATATCCTCCGATAACAAAGAGAAAGAAGCTTTCTGAGAAACTTCTTTGTGTTCTGTGAAATCAACTCACAGAGTTACAGCCTTCCCCTCAAGAAGCCTTTCGCTAAGCCAGTACTTGTGGAATTGGCAAAGTGATATTTGGAAGCCCATAGAGGGCTATGGTGAAAAAGGAAATATCCTCTGTTGAAATCTGGAAAGAAGCTTACTGAGAAACTGCTTAGTGTTCTCTTAATTCATCTCAAAGAGTTACATCTGTATTTCGTGGATCTCTTTGCTAGCCTTATTTCTGTGGAATCTGAGAACAGATATTTTGGATCCCTTTGAAGACTATAGGGCCAAAGGAAATATCCTCCGATAACAAAGAGAAAGAAGCTTTCTGAGAAACTTCCTTGTGTTCTGTGAAATCATCTCACAGAGTTACAGCTTTCCACTCAAGAAGCCTTTCGCTAAGACAGTTCTTGTGGAATCGTCGAAGTGATATTTGGAAGCCCATAGATGGCTATGCTGAAAAAGGAAATATCCTCAGATGAAATCTGGAAAGAAGCTTTCTGAGAAACTGCTCAGTGTTCTCTTAATTCATCTCACAGAGTTACATCTGTATGTCGTGGATCTCTTTGCTAGCCTTATTTCTTTGGAATCTGAGAACAGATATTTCGGATCCCTTTGAAGACTATAGGGCCAAAAGAAATATCTTCCGATAACAAAGAGAAAGAAGCTTTCTGAGAAACTTCTTTGTGTTCTGTGAAATCTTCTCACAGAGTTACAGTTTTCCCCTCAAGAAGCCTTTCGCTAAGACAGTTCTTGTGGAATTGGCAAAGTGATATTTGGAAGCCCATAGAGGACTACGGTGGAAAAGAAAATATCCTCAAATGAAATTTCAAAGAAGCTTTCTGAGAAACTGCTTAGTGTTCTGTTGATTCATCTCACAGAGTTACATCTGTATTTCCTGGATCTCTTTGCTAGCCATATTTCTGTGGAATCTGAGAACAGATATTTTGGATCCCTTTGAAGACACAAGGGCCAAAGGAAATATCCTCCGACAACAAAGAGAAAGAAGCTTTCTGAGAAACTCCTTTGTGTTCTGTGAAATCATCTCACAGAGTTACAGCTTTCCCCTCCAGAAGCGTTTCGCTAAGACAGTTCTTCTGGAATTGGCAAAGTGATATTTGGAAGCGCATAGAGGAGTATGTTGAAAAAGGAAATATCCTCAGATGAAATCTGGAAAGAAGCTTTCTGAGAATCAGCTTAGTGTTCTGTTAATTCATCTCACAGGGTTACATCTGTATGTCGTGGATCTCTTTGCTAGCCTTATTTCTGTGGAATTTGAGAACAGATATTTCGGATCCCTTTGAAGACCATAGTGCCAAAGGGAATATCCTCCGATAACAAAGAGAAAGAGGCTTTCTGAGAAACTTCTGTGTTCTGTGAAATCATCTCACAGACTTACAGCTTTCCCCTCAAGAAGCCTTTCGCTAAGACAGTTCTTGTGGAATTGGCAATGTGATATTTGGAGGCACATAGAGGGCTATAGTGAAAAAGGAAATATCCTCAGATGAAATTTGGAAAGAAGCTTTCTGAGAAACTGCTTAATGTTCTGTTAATTCATCTCACAGAGATACATCTGTATTTCGTGGATCTCTTTGCTAGCCTTATTTCTGTGGACTCTGAGAACAGATTTTTCGGATCCCTTTGAAGACTATAGGGCCAAAGGAAATATCCTCCGATAACAAAGAGAAAGAAGCTTTCTGAGAAACTTCTTTGTGTTCTGTGAAATCATCTCACAGAGTTACAGCTTTCCCCTCAAGAACCTTTCGCTAAGACAGTTCTTGTGGAATTGGCAAAGTGATATTTGGAAGCCCATAGAGGGCTATGGTGAAAAAGGAAATATCCTCAGATGAAATCTTGAAAGAAGCTTTCTGAGAAACTGCTCTGTGATGTGTGACTTCCACTCACACACTTACATCTGTATGTCGTGGATCTATTTGCTAGCCTTATTTCTGTGTACTCTGAGAACAGATTTTTCGGATCCCTTTGAAGACTATAGGGCCCAAGGAAATATCCTGCGATAACAAAGAGAAAGAAGCTTTCCGAGAAACTTCTGAGAGTTCTGTGAAATCATCTCACAGAGTTACAGCTTTTCCCTCAAGAAGCCTTTCGCTAAGACAGTTCTTGTGGAATTGGCAAAGTGATATTTGGAAACCCCGAGAGGGCTATGGTGAAATAGGAAATATCCTCAGATCAAGTCTGGAAAGAGGCTTTCTGAGAAACTGCTTAGTGTTCTGTTAATTCATCCACAGAGTTACATCTGTATTTCGTGGATCTCTTTGCAAGCCTTATTTCTGTGGAATCTGAGAACAGATATTTCGGATCCCTTGGAAGACAATAGGGCCAAAGGAAATATCCTCCGATAACAAAGAGAAAGAAGCTTTCTGAGAAACTTCTTTGTGTTCTGTGAAATGATCTCACAGAGTTACAGCTTTCCACTCAAGAATCCTTTTGCTCAGACAGTTCTTGTGGAATTTGCAAAGTGATACTTGCAAGCCCTTAGAGGGCTTTGGTGAAAAAGGGAATATCCTCAGATGAAATCTGGAAAGAAGCTTTCTGAGAAACTGCTCAGTGTTCTCTTAATTCATCTCACAGAGTTACATCTGTATGTCGTGGATCTCTTTGCTAGCCTTATTTCTTTGGAATCTGAGAACAGATATTTCGGATCCCTTTGAAGACTATAGGGCCAAAAGAAATATCTTCCGATAACAAAGAGAAAGAAGCTTTCTGAGAAACTTCTTTGTGTTCTGTGAAATCTTCTCACAGAGTTACAGTTTTCCCCTCAAGAAGCCTTTCGCTAAGACAGTTCTTGTGGAATTGGCAAAGTGATATTTGGAAGCCCCTAGAGGACTACGGTGGAAAAGAAAATATCCTCAGATGAAATTTCAAAGAAGCTTTCTGAGAAACTGCTTAGTGTTCTGTAGATTCATCTCACAGAGTTACATCTGTATTTCCTGGATCTCTTTGCTAGCCATATTTCTGTGGAATCTGAGAACAGATATTTCGGATCCCTTTGAAGACCATAGGGCCAAAGGAAATATCCTCCGATAACAAAGAGAAAGAAGCTTTCTGAGAAACTTCTTTGTGTTCTGTGAAATCATCTCACAGAGTTACAGCTTTTCTCTCCCGAAGCCTTTCGCTAAGACAGTTCTTGTGGAATTGGCAAAGTGATATTTGGAAACCTTAGAGGGCTATGGTGAAAAAGGAAATATCCTCAGATGAAATCTGGAAAGAAGCTTTCTGAGAAACTGCTTAGTGTTCTGTTAATTCATCTCACAGAGTTACATCTGTATTTCGTGGATCTCTTTGCTATCCTTATTTCTTTGGAATCTGAGAACAGATATTTCAGATCCCTTGGAAGACTATAGGGCCAAAGGATATATCCTCCGATAACAAAGAGAACGAAGCTTTTTGAGAAACTTCTTTGTGTTCTGTGAAATCATCTCACAGAGGTACAGCTTTCCCCTCCAGAAGCCTTTCGCTAAGACAGTTCTTGTGGAATTGGCAAAGTGATATTTGGAAGCCCATAGAGGGCTATGGTGAAAAAGGAAATATCCTCAGATGAAATCTGGAAAGAAGCTTTCAGAGAAACTGCTTAGTGTTCTGTTAATTCATCTCACAGATTTACATCTGTATTTCGTGGATCTCTTTGCTAGCCTTATTTCTGGGGAATCTGAGAACAGATATTTCGGATCCCTGTGAAGACTATAGGGCCAAAGGAAATAACCTCCGATAACAAAGAGAAAGAAGCTGTGTGAGAAACTTCTTTGTGTTCTGTGAAATCATCTCACAGAGTTACAGCTTTCCCCACAAGAAGCCTTTCGCTAAGACAGTTCTTGTGGAATTGACAAAGTGATATTTGGAAGCCCATAGAGGGCTATGGTGAAAAAGGAAATATCCTAATATGAAATCTGGAAGAAACTTTGTGAGAAACTGCTCTGTGATGTGTGACTTCCACACACACAGTTACATCTGTATTTCGTGGATCTCTTTGCTAGCATTATTTCTGTGGAATCTGAGAACAGATATTTCACATCCCTTTGAAGACTATAGGGCCAAAGGAATTATCCTCCGATAACAAAGAGAAAGAAGCTTTCTGAGAAACTTCTTTGTGTTCTGTGAAATCATCTCACAGAGTTACACCTTTCCCCTCAAGAAGCCTTTCGCTAAGACAGTTCTTGTGGAATTGGCAAAGTGATATTTGGAAGCCCATAGAGGGCTACAGTGAAAAAGGAAATATCCTCAGATGAAATCTGGAAAGAAGCTTTCTGAGAAACTGCTCAGTGTTCTCTTAATTCATCTCACAGAGTTACATCTGTATGTCGTGGATCTCTTTGCTAGCCTTATTTTTTTGGAATCTGAGAACAGATATTTCGGATCCCTTTGAAGACTATAGGGCCAAAAGAAATATCTTCCGATAACAAAGAGAAAGAAGCTTTCTGAGAAACTTCTTTGTGTTCTGTGAAATCTTCTCACAGAGTTACAGTTTTCCCCTCAAGAAGCCTTTCGCTAAGACAGTTCTTGTGGAATTGGCAAAGTGATATTTGGAAGCCCCTAGAGGACTACGGTGGAAAAGAAAATATCCTCAGATGAAATTTCAAAGAAGCTTTCTGAGAAACTGCTTAGTGTTCTGTAGATTCATCTCACAGAGTTACATCTGTATTTCCTGGATCTCTTTGCTAGCCATATTTCTGTGGAATCTGAGAACAGATATTTCGGATCCCTTTGAAGACCATAGGGCCAAAGGAAATATCCTCCGATAACAAAGAGAAAGAAGCTTTCTGAGAAACTTCTTTGTGTTCTGTGAAATCATCTCACAGAGTTACAGCTTTCCCCTCAAGAAGTCTTTCGCTAAGACAGTTCTTGTGGAATTGGCAAAGTGATATTTGGAAGCCCATAGAGGGCTTTGGTGAAAATCGAAATATCCTCTGATGAAATCTGGAAAGAAGGTTTCTGTGAAACTGCTCAGTGTTCTGTTAATTCATCTCACAGAGTTACATCTGTATTTCGTAGATCTCTTTGCTAGCCTTATTTCTTTGGAATCTGAGAACAGATATTTCAGATCCCTTGGAAGACTATAGGGCCAAAGGATATATCCTCCGACAACAAAGAGAAAGAAGCTTTCTGAGAAACTCCTTTGTTTTCTGTGAAATCATCTCACAGAGTTACAGCTTTCCCCTCCAGAAGCCTTTCGCTAAGACAGTTCTTCTGGAATTGGCAAAGTGATATTTGGAAGCGCATAGAGGAGTATGTTGAAAAAGGAAATATCCTCAGATGAAATCTGGAAAGAAGCTTTCTGAGAATCAGCTTAGTGTTCTGTTAATTCATCTCACAGGGTTACATCTGTATGTCGTGCATCTCTTTGCTAGCCTTATTTCTGTGGAATCTGAGAACAGATATTTCGGATCCCTTTGAAGACCATAGGGCCAAAGGGAATATCCTCCGATAACAAAGAGAAAGAGGCTTTCTGAGAAATTTCTGTGTTCTGTGAAATCATCTCACAGACTTACAGCTTTCCCCTCAAGAAGCCTTTCGCTAAGACAGTTCTTGTGGAATTGGCAATGTGATATTTGGAGGCACATAGAGGGCTATAGTGAAAAAGGAAATATCCTCAGATGAAATTTGGAAAGAAGCTTTCTGAGAAACTGCTTAATGTTCTGTTAATTCATCTCACAGAGTTACATCTGTATTTCGTGGATCTCTTTGCTAGCCTTATTTCTGTGGACTCTGAGAACAGATTTTTCGGATCCCTTTGAAGACTATAGGGCCAAAGGAAATATCCTCCGATAACAAAGAGAAAGAAGCTTTCTGAGAAACTTCTTTGTGTTCTGTGAAATCATCTCACAGAGTTACAGCTTTCCCCTCAAGAACCTTTCGCTAAGACAGTTCTTGTGGAATTGGCAAAGTGATATTTGGAAGCCCATAGAGGGCTATGGTGAAAAAGGAAATATCCTCAGATGAAATCTTGAAAGAAGTTTTCTGAGAAACTCCTCTGTGATGTGTGACTTCCACTCACACACTTACATCTGTATGTCGTGGATCTATTTGCTAGCCTTATTTCTGTGTACTCTGAGAACAGATTTTTCGGATCCCTTTGAAGACTATAGGGCCCAAGGAAATATCCTGCGATAACAAAGAGAAAGAAGCTTTCCGAGAAACTTCTTAGAGTTCTGTGAAATCATCTCACAGAGTTACAGCTTTTCCCTCAAGAAGCCTTTCGCTAAGACAGTTCTTGTGGAATTGGCAAAGTGATATTTGGAAACCCCTAGAGGGCTATGGTGAAATAGGAAATATCCTCAGATGAAGTCTGGGAAGAGGCTTTCTGAGAAACTGCTTAGTGTTCTGTTAATTCATCTCACAGAGTTACATCTGTATTTCGTGGATCTCTTTGCAAGCCTTATTTCTGTGGAATCTGAGAACAGATATTTCGGATCCCTTGGAAGACTATAGGGCCAAAGGAAATATCCTCCGATAACAAAGAGAAAGAAGCTTTCTGAGAAACTTCTTTGTGTTCTGTGAAATGATCTCACAGAGTTACAGCTTTCCACTCAAGAATCCTTTTGCTCAGACAGTTCTTGTGGAATTGGCAAAGTGATACTTGCAAGCCCTTAGAGGGCTTTGGTGAAAAAGGCAATATCCTCCGATGAAATCTGGAAAGAAGCTTTCTGAGAAACTGCTTAGGGTTCTGTTAATTCATCTCACGGAGTTACATCTGTATTTCTTGATTCTCTTTGCAAGCCTTATTTCTGTGGAATCTGAGAACAGATATTTCGGATCCCTTGGAAGACTATAGGGCCAAAGGAAATATCCTCCGATAACAAAGAGAAAGAAGCTTTCTGAGAAACTTCTTTGTGTTCTGTGAAATCATCTCACAGAGTTACAGCTTTCCCCTCCAGAAGCTTTTCGCTAAGACAGTTCTTGTGGAATTGGCAAAGTGATATTTGGAAGCCCCTAGAGGGCTAAGGTGAAAAAAGAAATATCCTCAGATGAAATCTGGAAAGAAGCTTTCTTAGAAACTGCTTAGTGTTCTGTTAATTCATCTCACAGAGTTACAACTGTATTTCGTGGATCTCCTTGCTAGCCTTATTTCTGTGGAATTGAGAACAGATATTTCGGATCCCTTGGAAGACTACAGGGCCAAAGGAAATATCCTCCGATAACAAAGAGAAAGAAGCTTTCTGAGAAACTTCTTTGTGTTCTGTGAAATCATCTCACAGAGTTACAGCTTTCCCCTCAAGAAGCCTTTCGCTAAGACAGTTCTTGTGGAATTGGCAAAGTGATATTTGGAAGCTCATAGAGGGCTGTGGTGAAAAAGGAAATACCCTCCGATGAAATCTGGAAAGAATCTTTCTGAGAAACTGCTTAGTGTTCTGTTAATTCATCTCACAAACTTACATCTGTATTTCGTGGATCTCTTTGCTAGCCTTATTTCTGTGGAATCTGAGAAAAGACATTTCGGATCCCTTTGAAGACTATAGGGCCAAAGGAAATATCCTCTGATAACAAAGAGAAAGAAGTTTTCTGATAAACTTCTTTGTATTCTGTGAACTCATCTCACAGAGTTACAGCTTTACCCTCAAGAAGCCTTTCGCTAACACAGTTCTTGTGGAATTGGCAAAGTGATATTTGGAAGCCCATAGAGGGCTATGGTGAAAAAGGAAATATCCTCTGATGAAATCTGGAAAGAAGCTTTCTGAGAAACTACACTGTGATGTGTGACTTCCACTCACAGAGTTACATCTGTGTTTCGTGGATCTCTTTGCTAGCCTTATTTCTCTGGAATCTGAGAACAGATATTTCGGATCCCTTGGTAGACTATAGGGCCAAAGGAAATATCCTCCGATAACAAAGAGAAAGAAGCTTTCTGAGAAACTTCTTGGGGTTCTGTGAAATCATCTCACAGAATTACAGCTTTCCCCTCAAGAGGCCTTTCACTAAGATAGTTCCTGTGGAATTGGCAAAGTGATATATGGAAGCCCATAGAGGGCTACGGTGAAAAAGGAAATATACTCCGATCAAATTTGGAAAGAAGCTTTCTGAGAAACTGCTTAGTGTTCTGTTAATTCATCTCACAGTGTTACATCTGTATGTCGTGGATCTCTTTGCTAGCCTTATTTCTGTGGAATCTGTGAACAGATATTTCAGATCCCTTAGAAGACCATAGGGCCAAAGGAAATATCCTCCGATAACTAAGAGAAAGAAGCTTTCTGAGAAACTTCTTTGTGTTCTGTGAAATCATCTCACAGAGTTACAGCTTTCCCCTCAAGAAGCCTTTCGCTAAGACAGTTATTGTGGAATTTGCAAAGTGATATTTGGAAGCCCATAGAGGGCTATGGTGAAAAAGGAAATATCCTCAGGTGAAATCTGGAAAGAAGCTTTCTGAGAAACTGCTTAGTGTTCTGTTAATTCATCTCACGGAGTTATATCTGTATTTCGTGGATCTCTTTGCCAGCCTTATTTCTGTGGAATCTGAGAACAGATATTTCAGATCCCTTTGAAGACTATAGGGCCAAAGGAAATATCCTTCGATAACAAAGAGAAAGAAGTTTTCTGAGACACTTCTTTGAGTTATGTGAAACCATCTCACAGAGTTACCACTTTCCCCTCAAAAAGCCTTTTGCTAACACAGTTCTTGTGGAATTTGCAAAGTGATATTTGGAAGCCCTTAGAGGGCTATGGTGAAAAAGGAAATATCCTCAGATGAAATCTGGAAAGAAGCTTTCTGAGAAACTGCTCAGTGTTCTGTTAATTCATCCCACAGAGTTACATCTGTATGTCGTGGATCTCTTTGCTGGACTTATTTCTTTGGAATCTGAGAACAGATATTTCGGATCCCTTTGAAGACTATAGGGCTAAAGGAAATATCCTCCGATAACAAAGAGAAAGAAGCTTTCTGAGAAACTTCTTTGTGTTCTGTGAAATCAACTCACAGAGTTACAGCCTTCCCCTCAAGAAGCCTTTCGCTAAGCCAGTACTTGTGGAATTGGCAAAGTGATATTTGGAAGCCCATAGAGGGCTATGGTGAAAAAGGAAATATCCTCTGTTGAAATCTGGAAAGAAGCTTACTGAGAAACTGCTTAGTGTTCTCTTAATTCATCTCAAAGAGTTACATCTGTATTTCGTGGATCTCTTTGCTAGCCTTATTTCTGTGGAATCTGAGAACAGATATTTCGGATCCCTTTGAAGACTATAGGGCCAAAGGAAATATCCTCCGACAACAAAGAGAAAGAAGCTTTCTGAGAAACTTCTTTGTTTAATGTGAAATCATCTCACAGAGTTACAGCTTTCCCCTCAAGGAGCCTTTCGTTAAGACAGTTCTTGTGGAATTGGCTAAGTGATATTTGGAAGCCCATAGAGGGTTATGGTGAAAAAGCAAATATCCTCAGATGAAATCTGGAAAGAAGCTCTCTGAGAAACTGCTTATTTTTCTGTTAATTCATCTTACAGAGCTACATCTGTATTTCGTGGATCTCTTTGCTAGCCTTTATCTGTGGCATCTGAGAACTGTTATTTCGGATCCCTGTGAAGACTATAGGGCCAAAGGAAATATCCTCCCATAACAAAGAGAAAGAAGCTTTCTGAGAAACTTCTTTGTGTTCTGTGAAATCATCTCACAGAGTTACAGCTTTCCCCTCAAGAAGCCTTTCGCTAAGACAGTTCTTGTGGAGTTGGCAAAGTGATATTTGGAAGCCCATAGAGGGCTATGGTGAAAAAGGAAATATCCTCAGATGAAATCTGGAAAGAAGCTTTCTGAGAAACTGCTTAGTGTTCTGTTAATTCATCTCACATACTTACATCTGTATTTCGTGGATCTCTTTGCTAGCCTTATTTCTGTGGAATCTGAGAACAGATATTTCGGATCCCTTTGAAGACTATAGGGCCAAAGGAAATATCCTCTGATAACAAAGAGAAAGAAGTTTTCTGATAAACTTCTTTGTATTCTGTGAAATCATCTCACAGAGTTACAGCTTTTCCCTCAAGAAGCCTTTCGCTAAGACAGTTCTTGTGGAATTGGCAAAGTGATATTTGGAAGGCCATAGAGGGCTATGGTGAAAAAGGAAATATCCTCAGATGAAATCTGGAAAGAAGCTTTCTGAGAAACTACAATGTGATGTGTGACTTCCACTCACAGAGTTACATCTGTATTTCTTGGATCACTTTGCTAGCCTTATTTCTGTGGGATCTGAGAACAGATATTTCGGATCCCTTTGAAGACTATAGGACCAAAGGAAATATCCTCCGATAACAAAGAGAAAGAAGCTTTCAGAGAAACTTCTTTGCGTTCTGTGACATCATCTCACTGAGTTACAGCTTTCCCCTCAATAAGCGTTTCACTAAGACTGTTCTTGGGGAATTGGCAAAGTGATATTTGGAATCCCATAGAGGGCTATGGTGAAAAAGGAAAGATCCGCATATGAAATCTGGAAAGAAGCTATCTGAGAAACTGCTTAGTGTTCTGTTAATTCATCTCACAGAGTTACATCTGTATTTCGTGGATCTCTTTGCTAGCCTTATTTCTGTGGAATCTGAGAACAGGAATTTCGGTTCCCTTTGAAGTCTACAGGGCCAAAGGAAATATCCTCCGATACCAAAGAGAAAGAAGCTTTCTAAGAAACTTCTTTGTGTTCTGTGAAATCAACTCACAGAGTTACAGCTTTCCCCTCAAGAAGCCTTTCGCTAAGACAGTTCTTGTGGAATTGGCAAAGTGATATTTGGAAGCCCATAGAGGGCTGTGGTGAAAAAGGAAATATCCTCCGATGAAATCTGGAAAGAAGCTTTCTGAGAAACTGCTTAGTGTTCTGTTAATTCATCTCACATACTTACATCTGTATTTCGTGGATCTCTTTGCTAGCCTTATTTCTGTGGAATCTGAGAACAGATATTTCGGATCCCTTTGAAGACTATAGGGCCAAAGGAAATATCCTCTGATAACAAAGAGAAAGAAGTTTTCTGATAAACTTCTTTGTATTCTGTGAAATCATCTCACAGAGTTACAGCTTTTCCCTCAAGAAGCCTTTCGCTAAGACAGTTCTTGTGGAATTGGCAAAGTGATATTTGGAAGCCCATAGAGGGCTATGGTGAAAAAGGAAATATCCTCAGATGAAATCTGGAAAGAAGCTTTCTGAGAAACTACACTGTGATGTGTGACTTCCACTCACAGAGTTACATCTGTATTTCTTGGATCACTTTGCTAGCCTTATTTCTGAGGGATCTGAGAACAGATATTTCGGATCCCTTTGAAGACTATAGGGCCAAAGGAAATATCCTCCGATAACAAAGAGAAAGAAGCTTTCTGAGAAACTTCTTTGCGTTCTGTGACATCATCTAACTGAGTTACAGCTTTCCCCTCAATAAGCGTTTCACTAAGACTGTTCTTGGGGAATTGGCAAAGTGATATTTGGAATCCCATAGAGGGCTATGGTGAAAAAGGAAACATCCGCATATGAAATCTGGAAAGAAGCTTTCTGAGAAACTGCTTAGTGTTCTGTTAATTCATCTCACAGATTTACATCTGTATTTCGTGGATCTCTTTGCTAGCCTTATTTCTGTGGAATCTGAGAACAGGAATTTCGGTTCCCTTTGAAGTCTACAGGGCCAAAGGAAATATCCTCCGATACAAAAGAGAAAGAAGCTTTCTGAGAAACTTCTTTGTGTTCTGTGAAATCATCTCACAGAGTTACAGCTTTCCCCTCCAGAAGTTTTCGCTAAGACAGTTCTTGTGGAATTGGCAAAGTGATATTTGGAAGCCCCTAGAGGGCTATGGTGAAACAGGAAATATCCTCAAATGATATCTGGAAAGAAGCTTTCTGAGAAACTGCTTAGTGTTCTGTTAATTCATCTCACAGAGATACATCTGTATTTCGTGGATCTCTTTGCTAGCCTTATTTCTCTGGAATCTGAGAACAGATATTTCGTGTCCCTTGGTCGACTATAGGGCCAAAGGAAATATCCTCCGATAACAAAGAGAAAGAAGCTTTCTGAGAAACTTCTTGGGGTTCTGTGAAATCATCTCACAGAATTACAGCTTTCCCCTCAAGAGGCCTTTCGCTAAGACAGTTCTTGTGGAATTGGCAAAGTGATATATGGAAGCCCATAGAGGGCTACGGTGAAAAAGGAAATATCCTCCGATCAAAATTGGAAAGAAGCTTTCTGAGAAACTGCTTAGTGTTCTGTTAATTCATCTCACAGAGTTACATCTGTATGTCGTGGATCTCTTTGCTAGCCTTATTTCTGTGGAATCTGAGAACAGATATTTCAGATCCCTTAGAAGACTATAGGGCCAAAGGAAATATCCTCCGATAACTAAGTGAAAGAAGCTTTCTGAGAAACTTCTTTGTGTTCTGTGAACTCATCTCACAGAGTTACAGCTTTCCCCTCAAGAAGCCTTTCGCTAACACAGTTCTTGTGGAATTTGCAAAGTGATATTTGAAAGCCCATAGAGGGCTATGGTGAAAAAGGAAATATCCTCAGATGAAATCTGGAAAGAAGCTTTCTGAGAAACTGCTTAGTGTTCTGTTAATTCATCTCACAGAATTACATCTGTATTTCGTGGATCTCTTTGCCAGCCTTATTTCTGTGGAATCTGAGAACAGATATTTCGGATCCCTTTGAAGACTATAGGGCCAAAGGAAATATCCTCCGATAACAAAGAGAAAGAAGCTTTCTGAGAAACTTCTTTGTGTTCTGTGAAATCAACTCACAGAGTTACAGCCTTCCCCTCAAGAAGCCTTTCGCTAAGACAGTACTTGTGGAATTGGCAAAGTGATATTTGGAAGCCCATAGACGGCTATGGTGAAAAAGGAAATATCCTCGGATGAAATCTGGAAAGAAGCTTTCTGAGAAACTGCTTAGTGTTCTGTTAATTCATCTCACGGAGTTACATCTGTATTTCTTGGATCTCTTTGCTAGCCTTATTTCTGTGGAATCTGAGAACAGATATTTCGGATCCCTTTGAAGACTATAGGGCCAAAGGAAATATCCTCCGACAACAAAGAGAAAGAAGCTTTCTGAGAAACTTCTTTGTTTAATGTGAAATCATCTCACAGAGTTACAGCTTTCCCCTCAAGGAGCCTTTCGTTAAGACAGTTCTTGTGGAATTGGCTAAGTGATATTTGGAAGCCCATAGAGGGTTATGGTGAAAAAGCAAATATCCTCAGATGAAATCTGGAAAGAAGCTCTCTGAGAAACTGCTTATTGTTCTGTTAATTCATCTTACAGAGCTACATCTGTATTTCGTGGATCTCTTTGCTAGCCTTTATCTGTGGCATCTGAGAACTGTTATTTCGGATCCCTGTGAAGACTATAGGGCCAAAGGAAATATCCTCCCATAACAAAGAGAAAGAAGCTTTCTGAGAAACTTCTTTGTGTTCTGTGAAATCATCTCACAGAGTTACAGCTTTCCCCTCAAGAAGCCTTTCGCTAAGACAGTTCTTGTGGAGTTGGCAAAGTGATATTTGGAAGCCCATAGAGGGCTATGGTGAAAAAGGAAATATCCTCAGATGAAATCTGGAAAGAAGCTTTCTGAGAAACTGCTTAGTGTTCTGTTAATTCATCTCACATACTTACATCTGTATTTCGTGGATCTCTTTGCTAGCCTTATTTCTGTGGAATCTGAGAACAGATATTTCGGATCCCTTTGAAGACTATAGGGCCAAAGGAAATATCCTCGGATAACAAAGAGAAAGAAGTTTTCTGATAAACTTCTTTGTATTCTGTGAAATCATCTCACAGAGTTACAGCTTTTCCCTCAAGAAGCCTTTCGCTAAGACAGTTCTTGTGGAATTGGCAAAGTGATATTTGGAAGGCCATAGAGGGCTATGGTGAAAAAGGAAATATCCTCAGATGAAATCTGGAAAGAAGCTTTCTGAGAAACTACAATGTGATGTGTGACTTCCATTCACAGAGTTACATCTGTATTTCTTGGATCACTTTGCTAGCCTTATTTCTGTGGGATCTGAGAACAGATATTTCGGATCCCTTTGAAGACTATAGGGCCAAAGGAAATATCCTCCGATAACAAAGAGAAAGAAGCTTTCAGAGAAACTTCTTTGCGTTCTGTGACATCATCTCACTGAGTTACAGCTTTCCCCTCAATAAGCGTTTCACTAAGACTGTTCTTGGGGAATTGGCAAAGTGATATTTGGAATCCCATAGAGGGCTATGGTGAAAAAGGAAAGATCCGCATATGAAATCTGGAAAGAAGCTATCTGAGAAACTGCTTAGTGTTCTGTTAATTCATCTCACAGAGTTACATCTGTATTTCGTGGATCTCTTTGCTAGCCTTATTTCTGTGGAATCTGAGAACAGGAATTTCGGTTCCCTTTGAAGTCTACAGGGCCAAAGGAAATATCCTCCGATACCAAAGAGAAAGAAGCTTTCTAAGAAACTTCTTTGTGTTCTGTGAAATCATCACACAGAGTTACAGCTTTCCCCTCCAGAAGTTTTCGCTAAGACAGTTCTTGTGGAATTGGCAAAGTGATATTTGGAAACCCCTAGAGGGCGATGGTGAAACAGGAAATATCCTCAGATGATATCTGGAAAGAAGCTTTCTGAGAAACTGCTTAGTGTTCTGTTAATTCATCTCACAGAGTTACATCTGTATTTCGTGGATCTCTTTGCTAGCCTTATTTCTCTGGAATCTGAGAACAGATATTTCGGATCCCTTGGTCGACTATAGGGCCAAAGGAAATATCCTCCGATAACAAAGAGAAAGAAGCTTTCTGAGAAACTTCTTGGGGTTCTGTGAAATCATCTCACAGAATTACAGCTTTCCCCTCAAGAGGCCTTTCGCTAAGACAGTTCTTTTGGAATTGGCAAAGTGATATATGGAAGCCCATAGAGGGCTACGGTGAAAAAGGAAATATCCTCCGATGAAATCTGGAAAGAAGCTTTCTGAGAAACTGCTTAGTGTTCTGTTAATTCATCTCACAGAGTTACATCTGTATTTCGTGGATCTCTTTGCTAGCCTTATTTCTGTGGAATCTGAGAACAGATATTTCAGATCCCTTTGAAGACTATAGGGCCAAAGGAAATATCCTCCGATAACAAAGAGAAAGAAGCTTTCTGAGAAACTTCTTTGTGTTCTGTGAAATCATCTCAGAGAGTTACAGCTTTCCCCTCAAGAAGCCTTTCGCTAAGACAGTTCTTGTGGAATTGGCAAAGTGATATTTGGAAGCCCTTAGAGGGCTATGGTGAAAAAGGAAATATCCTCAGATGAAATCTGGAAAGAAGCTTTCTGAGAAACTGCTTAGTGTTCTGTTAATTCATCTCACGGGGTTACATCTGTATTTCGTGGATCACTTTGCTAGCCTTATTTCTGTGGAATCTCAGAACAGATATTTCACATCCCTTTGAAGACTATAGGGCCAAAGGAAATATCCTCCGATAACAAAGACAAAGAATTTTTCTGAGAAACTTCTTTGAGTTATGTGAAACCATCTCACAGAGTTACAGCTTTCCCCTCAAAAAGCCTTTCGCTAACACAGTTCTTGTGGAATTTGCAAAGTGATATTTGGAAGCCCATAGAGGGCTATGGTGAAAAAGGAAATATCCTCAGATGAAATCTGGAAAGAAGCTTTCTGAGAAACTGCTCAGTGTTCTGTTAATTCATCCCACAGAGTTACATCTGTATGTCGTGGATCTCTTTGCTAGACTTATTTCTTTGGAATCTGAGAACCGATATTTCGGATCCCTTTGAAGACTATAGGGCCAAAGGAAATATCCTCCGATAACAAAGAGAAAGAAGCTTTCTGAGAAACTTCTTTGTGTTCTTTGAAATCAACTCACAGGGTTACAGCTTTCCCCTCAAGAAGCCTTTCGCTAAGACAGTACTTGTGGAATTAGCAAAGTTACATTTGGAAGCCCATAGAGGGCTATGGTGAAAAAGGAAATATCCTCGGATGAAATCTGGAAAGAAGCTTTTTGAGAAACTGCTTAGTGTTCTGTTAATTCATCTCACGGAGTTACATCTGTATTTCTTGGATATCTTTGCTAGCCTTATTTCTGTGGAATCTGAGAACAGATATTTCGGATCCCTTTGAAGACTCTAGGGCCAAAGGAAATATCCTCCGACAACAAAGAGAAAGAAGCTTTCTGAGAAACTTCTTTGTGTAATGTGAAATCATCTCACAGAGTTACAGCTTTCCACTCAAGGAGCCTTTCGTTAAGACAGTTCTTGTGGAATTGGAAAAGTGATATTTGGAAGCCCATAGAGGGCTATGGTAAAAAAGCAAATATCCTCAGATGAAATCTGGACAGAAGCTCTCTGAGAAACTGCTTAGTGTTCTGTTAATTCATCTTACAGAGCTACATCTGTATTTCGTGGATTTCTTTGCTAGCCTTATTTCTGTGGCATCTGAGAACTGTTATTTCGGATCCCTGTGAAGACTATAGGGCCAAAGGAAATATCCTCCGATAACAAAGAGAAAGAAGCTTCCTGAGAAACTAATTTGTGTTCTGTGAAATCATCTCACAGAGTTATAGCTTTCCCCTCAAGAAGCCTTTCGCTAAGACAGTTCTTGTGCAATTGGCAAAGTGATATTTGGAAGCCCATAGAGGGCTATGGTGAAAAAGGAAATATCCTCCGATGAAATCTGGAAAGAAGCTTTCTGAGAAAATTCTTAGTGTCCTGTTAATTCATCTCACAGAGTTACATCTGTGTGTCGTGGATCTCTTTGCTAGCCTTATTTCTGTGGAATCTGAGAAAAGATAATTCGGATCCCTTTGAAGACTATAGGGCCAAAGGAAATATCCTCTGATAACAAAGAGAAAGAAGCTTTCTGAGAAACTTCTTTGTGTTCTGTGAAATCATCTCACAGAGTTACAGCTTTCCCGTCAAGTAGCCTTTCGCTAAGACAGTTCCTGTGGAATTGGCAAAGTGATATTTCGAAGCCCATAGAGGGCTATGGTGAAAAAGGAAGTATCCTCAGATGACATCTGGAAAGATGTTTTCTGAGAAACTGCTTAGTGTTCTGTTAATTCATCTCACCGTGTTTCATCTGAATGTCGTAGATATCTTTGCTAGCATTATTTCTGTGGAATCTGAGAACAGACATTTTGGATCCGTTTGAAGACTATAGGGCCAAAGGAAATATCCTCCGATAACAAAGAAAAAGAAGCTTTCTGAGATACTTCTTTGTGTTCTGTAAAATCATCTCACAGAGTTACAGCTTTCCTCTCAAGAAGCCTTTCGCTAAGAGAGTTCTTGTGGAATTGGCAAAGTGATATTTGGAAGCCCATAGCGGGCTATGGTAAAAAAGGAAATATCCTGAGATAAAATATGGAAAGAGGCTTTCTGAGAAACTGCTTAGTGTTCTTTAAATTCATCTCACAGAGTTACATCTGTATTTCGTGGATCTCTTTGGTAGCCTTATTTCTGTGGAATCTGAGAACAGATTTTTCGGATCCCTTTGAAGACTATAGGGCCAAAGGAAATATCCTCCGATAACAAAGAGAAAGAATCTTTCTGAGAAACTTCTTTGTGTTCTGTGAAATCATCTCACAGAGTTACAGCTTTCCCCTCAAGAACCTTTCGCTCAGACAGTTCTTGTGGAATTGGCAAATTGATATTTGGAAGCCCATAGAGGGCTAAGGTGAAAAAGGAAATATGCTCAGATGAAATCTGGAAAGAAGCTTTCTGAGAAACTGCTTAGTGTTCTGTTAATTCATCTCACAGAGTTACATCTCTATTTCGTGGAACTCTTTGCTAGCCTTATTTCTGTGGAATCTGAGAACAGATATTTCGAATACTTTTGAAAACTATAGGGCCAAAGGAAATATCCTCCGTTAACAAAGAGAAAGAAGCTTTCTGAAAAACTTCTTTGTTTTCTGTGAAACCATCTCACAGAGCTACAGCTTTCCCCTCAAGAAGCCTTTTGCTAAGACAGTTCTTGTGGAATTGGCAAAGTGATATTTGGACGCCCTTAGATGGCTATGGTGAAAAAATAAATATCTTCAGATGAAATCTGGAAGAAGCTTTATGAGAAACTGCTTACTGTTCCGTTAATTCATCTCACAGTGTTACATCTGTGTTTCGTGGATCTCTTTGCTGCCCTTATTTCTGTGGAATCTGAAAACAGATATTTCGGATCCATTTGAAGACTATAGGGCCAAAGGAAATATCCTCCGATAACTAAGAGAGAGAAGCTTTCTGAGAAACTTCTTCGTGTTCTGTGAAATCATCTCACAGAGTTACAGCTTTCCCCTCAAGAAGTCTTTCACTAAGACAGTTCTTGTGGAATTGGCAAAGTGATATTTGGAAGCCCTTAGAGGGCTACGGTGAAAAAGGAAATATCCTCAGATGAAATCTGGAAAGAAGCTTTCTGAGAAACTGGTTAGTGTTCTGTTAAATCAGCTCACAGAGTTACATCTGTATTTCGTGGATCTCTTTGCTAGCCTTATTTCTGTGGAATCTGAGAACACATATTTCGGATCCCTTTGAAGACTATAGGGCCAAAGGAAATATCGTCCTATAACAAAGAGAAAGAAGCTTTCTGAGAAACTTCTTCGTGTTCTGTGAAATCATCTCACAGACTTACAGCTTTCCCGTTAAGAAGCCTTTCGCTCAGACAGTTCTTGTGGAATTGGCAAAGTGATATTTGGTAGCCCATAGAGGTCTACGGTGAAAAAGAAAATATGCTCAGATGAAATCAGGAAAGAAGCTTTCTGAGAAACAGCTCTGGGATGTGTGACTTCCACTCACAGAGTGACGTCTGTATTTTGTGGATCTCTTTGCTAGCCTTATTTCTGTGGAATCTGTGAACAGATATTTCGGATCCCTTTGAAGACTGTAAGGACAAAGGAAATATCCTCCGATAATAAAGTGAAAGAAGGTTTCTGAGAAACTTCTTCGTGTTCTGTGAAATCATCTCACAGAGTTACATCATTCCCCTCAAGAAGCCTTTCGCTGAGACAGTTCTTGTGGAATTGGCAAAGTGATATTTGGAAGCCCTTAGAGGGCTATTGTGAAAAAGGAAATATCCTCAGATGAAATCTGGAAAGAAGCTTTCTGAGAAACTGCTCTGTGATGTGTGACTTCCACTCACAGAGTTATATCTGTATTTCGTGGATCTCTTTGCTGGCCTTATTTCTGTGGATTCTGAGAACAGATAATTCGGATAACTTTGAAGACTATTGGGCCAAAGGAATTATCCTTTGATAACAAAGAGAAAGAAGCTTTCTGAGAAACTTCTTTGTGTTCTGTGAAATCATCTCATAGAGTTACAGCTTTCCACTCAAGAAACCTTTCTTTCAGACAGTTCTGGTGGAATTGGCAAAGTGATATTTGGAAGCCCATAGAGGGCTATGGTGAAAAAGGAAATATCCTCAGATGAAATCTGGAAAGAAGCTTTCTGAGAAACTGCTTAGGGTTCTGTTAATTCATCTCACGGAGTTACATCTGTATTTCGTTGAGCTCTTTGCTAGCCTTATTTCTGTGGATTCTGAGAACAGATATTTCGGATCCCTTTGAAGACTATAGGGCCAAAGGAAATATCCTCCGATAACAAAGAGAAAGAAGCTTTATGAAAAACTTCTTTGTGTTCTGTGAAATCATCTCACAGAGTTACAGCTTTCTCCTCAAGAAGCCTTTTGCTAAGACAGTTCTTGTGGAATTGGCAAAGTGATATTTGGAAGCCCTTAGAGGGCTATGGTGAAAAAGGAAATATCCTAAGATGAAATCTGGAAAGAAGCTTTCTGAGAAACTGCTTAGTGTTCTGTTAATTCAGCTCACAGAGTAACATCAGTATTTCGTGGATCTCTTTTCTAGCCTTATTTCTGTGGAATCTGAGAAAAGATAATTCGGATCCCTTTGAAGACAAGAGGGCCAAAGGAAATATCCTCTGATAACAAAGAGAAAGAAGCTTTCTGAGAAAGTTCTTTGTGTTCTGTGAAATCATCTCACAGAGTTACAGCTTTCCCGTCAAGTAGCCTTTCGCTAAGACAGTTCCTGTGGAATTGGCAAAGTGATATTTCGAAGCCCATAGAGGGCTATGGTGAAAAAGGAAGTATCCTCAGATGACATCTGGAAAGAAGTTTTCTGAGAAACTGCTTAGTGTTCTGTTAATTCATCTCACCGTGTTTCATCTGAATGTCGTAGATATCTTTGCTAGCATTATTTCTGTGGAATCTGAGAACAGATATTTTGGATCCGTTTGAAGACTATAGGGCCAAAGGAAATATCCTCCGATAACAAAGAAAAAGAAGCTTTCTGAGATACTTCTTTGTGTTCTGTAAAATCATCTCACAGAGTTACAGCTTTCCTCTCAAGAAGCCTTTCGCTAAGAGAGTTCTTGTGGAATTGGCAAAGTGATATTTGGAAGCCCATAGCGGGCTATGGTGAAAAAGGAAATATCCTCAGATGAAATCTGGAAAGAAGCTTTCTGAGAAACTGCTCTATGATGTGTGACTTCCACTCAGAGAGTTACATCTGTATTTCGTGGATCTCTTTGGTAGCCTTATTACTGTGGAATCTGAGAACAGATATTTCGGATCCCTTTGAAGACTCTAGGGCAAAAGGAAATATCCTCCGATAACAAAGAGAAAGAAGCTTTCTGAGAAACTTCTTTTTGTTCTGTGAAATCATCTCACAGAGTTACAGCTTTCCCCTCAAGAAGACTTTCGCTAAGAGAGTTCTTCGGGAATTGGCAGGTGATATTTGGAAGCCCGTAGAGGGCTATGGTGAAAAAGGAAATATCTTCAGATGAAATCTGGAAAGAAGCTTCTGAGAAACTGCTCTGTGATGTGTGACTTCCACTCAGAGAGTTACATCTGTATTTCGTGGATCTCTCTGCTAGCCTTATTTCTGTGGAATCTGAGAACAGATATTTCCGATCCCTTTGAAGACTCTAGGGCCAAAGGAAATATCCTCCGATAACTAAGAGAAAGAAGCTTTCTGAGAAACTTCTTTGTGTTCTGCGAAATCATCTCACAGAGTTACAGCTTTCCCCTCAAGTAGCCTTTCGCTAAGACAGTTCCTGTGGAATTGGCCATGTGATATTTGGAAGCCCATAGAGGGCTATGGTGAAAAAGGAAGTATCCTCAGATGACATCTGGAAAGAAGATTTCTGAGATACTGCTTAGTGTTCTGTTAATTCATCTCACAGAGTTACATCTGTATTTCATGGATCTCTTTGCTAGCCTTATTTCTGTGGAATCTGAGAACAGATAATTCGCATCCCTTTGAAGACTATAGGGCCAAAGGAAATATCCTCCGATAACAAAGAGAAAGAAGCTTTCTGAGAAACTTCTTTGTGTTCTGTGAAATCATCTCACAGAGTTACAGTTTTCCCCTCAAGAATCCTTTCGCTAAGACAGTTCTTGTGGAATTGGCAAAGTGATATTTGGAAGCCCATAGAGGGCTATGGTGAAAAAGGAAATATCCTCAGATGAAATCTGTAAAGAAGCTTTCTGAAAAACTGCTTAGTGTTCTGTTAATTCATCTGACAGAGTTACATCTGTATGTCGTGAATCTTTTTGCTAGCCTTATTTCTGTGGAATCTGAGAACAGATATTTCGGATCCCTTTGAAGACAATTGGTCCAAAGGAAATATCCTCCAATAACAAAGAGAAAAAAGCTTTCTGAGAAACTTCTTTGTGTTTTGTGAAATGATCTCACAGAGTTACAGCTTTCCCCTAAAGAAGCCTTTCGCTAAGACAGTTCTTGTGGAATTGGCAAAGTGATATTTGGAAGGCCATAGAGGGCTATGGTGAAAAAGGAAATATCCTCAGATGAAATCTGGAAAGAAACTTTCTGACAAAATTCTTAGTGTTCTGTTAATTCATCTAACAGAGTTACATTTGTGTGTCGTGGATCTCTTTGCTAGCCTTATTTTTGTGGAATCTGAGAACAGATATTTCGGAACCCTTTGAAGACTATAGGGCCAAAGGAAATATCCTCCGATAACAAAGTGAAAGAAGCTTTCTGAGAATCTTCTTTGTGTTCTGTGAAATTATCTCACAGAGTTACAGCTTTCCCTTCAAGAAGCCTTTCGCTCAGACAGGTTTTGTGGAATTGGCAAAGTGATATTTGGAAGCCCATCGAGGTCTGAGGTGAAAAAAGAAATATCCTCAGAAGAAATCTGGAAAGAAGCTTTCTGAGAAACTGCTCTGTGATGTGTGACTTCCACTGACGGAGTTATACCTGTATATCGTGGATCTCTTTGCTAGCCTTATTTCTGTGGAATCTGAGAACAGATATTTCGGATCCCTTTGAAGACTATAGGGCCAAAGGAAATATCCTCCGATAACAAAGAGAAAGAAGCTTTCTGAGAAACTTCTTTGTGTTCTGTGTAATCATCTCACAGAGTTACAGCTTCCCCCTCAAGAAGCCTTTCGCTGCGACAGGTCTTGAGGAATTGGCCAAGTGATATTTGGAAGCCCATAGAGTGCTATGGTGAAAAAGGAAATATCCTCAGATGAAATCTGAAAAGAAGCTTTCTGAGAAAATTCTTAGTGTTCTGTTAATTCATCTCACCGAGTTACATCTGTATGTCGTAGATCTCTTTGCTAGCATTATTACTGTGGAATCTGAGAACAGATATTTCGGATCCGTTTGAAGACTATAGGGCCAAAGGAAATATCCTCTGATAACAAAGAAAAAGAAGATTTCTGAGATACTTCTTTGTGTTGTGTGAAATCATCTCACAGAGTTACAGTTTTCTTCTCAAGAAGCCTTTCGCTAAGAGAGTTCTTGTGGATTTGGCAAAGTGATATTTGGAAGCCCATAGAGGACTATGGTGAAAAAGTAAATATCCCCAGATGAAATCAGGAAAGCAGCTTTCTGAGAAACTGCTCTGTGATGTGTGACTTCCACTCACAGTATGACATTTGTATTTCGTGGATCTCTTTGCTAGCCTTATTTCTGTGGAAACTGAGAACAGATATTTCGGATCCCTTTGAAGACTATAGGGCCAAAGGAAATATCCTCCGATAACAAAGAGAAAGAAGCTTTCTGAGAAACTTCTTTGTGTTCTGTGAAATCATCTCACAGAGTTACAGCTTTCCCCTCAAGAAGCGTTTCGCTAGGACCGTTCTTGTGGAATTGGCAAAGTGATATTTGGAAGCCCATAGAGGGCTATGGTGAAAAATGAAATATCCTCAGATGAAATCCGGAAGGAAGCTTTCTGAGAAACTGCTCTATGATGTGTGACTTCCACTCAGAGAGTTACATGTGTATTTCGTGGATCTCTTTGGTAGCCTTATTTCTGTGGAATCTGAGAACAGATATTTCGGATCCCTTTGAAGACTCTAGGGCCAAAGGAAATATCCTCCGATAACAAAGAGAAAGAAGCTTTCTGAGAAACTTCTTTGTGTTCTGTGAAATCATCTCACAGAGTTACAGCTTTCCCTTCAAGAAGCGTTTCGCTAGGACCGTTCTTGTGGAATTGGCAAAGTGATATTTGGAAGCCCATAGAGGGCTATGGTGAAAAAGGAAATCTCCTCAGATGAAATCCGGAAAGAACATTTCTGAGAAACTGCTCTGAGATGTGTGACTTCCACTCACTGAGTTATATCTGTATTTCGTGGATCTCTCTGCTAGCCTTATTTCTGTGGAATCTGAGAACAGATATTTCGGATCCCTTTGAAGACTATAGGGCCAAAGGAAATATCCTCAGATAACAAAGAGAAAGAAGGTTTTTGAGAATCTTCTTTGTGTTCAGTGAAATCACCGCACAGAGTTACAGATAACCCCTCAAGAAGCCTATCGCTAAGACAGTTCTTGTGGAATTGCCAAAGTGATATTTGGAAGCCCATAGAGGCCTATGGTGAAAAAGGAAATATCCTCAGATGAAATCCGGAAAGAAGCTTTCTGAGAAACTGCTCTGAGATGTGTGACTTCCACTCACTGAGTTACATCTGTATTTAGTGGATCTCCTTGCTAGCCTTATTTCTGTGGAATCTGAGAACAGATATTTCAGATCCCTTTGAAGAATATAGGGCCAAAGGAAATATCCTCCGATAACAAAGAGAAAGAAGCTTTCTGAGAAACTTCTTGGTGTTCTGTGCAATCATCTCACAGAGTTACAGCTTTCCCCTCAAGAAGCCTTTCGTTGAGACAGTTCTTGTGGAATTGGCAAAGTGATATTTGGAAGCCCATAGTGGGCTATGATGAAAAAGGAAATATCCTCAGGTGAAATCTGGAAAGAAGCTTTCTGAGAAACTGCTCTGTGATGTGTGACTTCCCCACACCGAGTTACATCTGTATTTCGTGGATCTCTTTGCTAGCCTTATTTCTGTGGAATCTGAGAACAGATATTTCGGATCCCTTTAAAGACTGTAGGGCCAAAGGAAATATCCTCCGATAACAAAGATAAAGAAGCTTTCTGAGAAACTTCTTTGTGTTCTGTGAAATCATCTACCAAAGTTACAACTTTACCCTCAAGAAGACTTTCGCTAAGACGGTTCTTGTGGAATTGGCAAAGTGATATTTGGAAGCCCATAGAGGGATATGGTGAAAAAGGAAATATCCTTAGATGAATTCTGGAAAGAACATTTCTGAGAAACTGCTTATTGTTCTGTTAATTCATCTCACAGAGTTACATCTGTATTTCGTGGATCTCTTTGCTAGCCTTATTTCTGTGGAATCTGAGAACAGATATTTAGAAACCCTTTGAAGACTACAGGGCCAAAGGAAATATCCTCCGATAACAAAGAGAAAGAAGCTTTCTGAGAAACTTCTATGTGTCCTGTGAAATCATCTCACAGAGTTACAGCTTTCCCCTGGAGAAGCCTTTCGCTAAGACAGTTCCTGTGGAATTGGTAAAGTGATATTTGGAAGCACAAAGAGGGCTATGGTGAAAAAGGAAATATCCTCAGATGAAATCCGGAAAGAAGGTTTCAGAGAAACTGCTCTGTGACGTGTGACTTCCACTCAAAGAGTTACATCTGTATTTCGTGGATCTCTTTGGTAGCCTTATTTCTGTGGAATCTGAGAACAGATATTTCGGATCCCTTTGAAGACTATAGGGCCAAAGGAAATATCCTCCGATAACAAAGAGAAAGAAGCTTTTGAGAAACTTCTTTGTGTTCTATGAAATCATCTCACAGAGTTACAGCTTTCCCTTCAAGAAGCCTTTCGCTAAGACAGTTCTTATGGAATTGGCAAAGTGATATTTGGATGCCCATAGAGGGCTATGGTGAAAAAGCAAATATCCTCAGATGAAATCTAGAAAGCAGCTTTCTGAGAAAATGCTTAGTGTTCTGTTAATTCATCTCACAGAGTTACATCTGTATGTCATAGATATTTTTGCTAGCCTGATTTCTGTGGAATCTGAGAACAGATACTTCGGATCTCTTTGAAGACTATAGGGCCAAAGGAAATATCCTCCGATAAGAAAGAGCAAGAAGCTTTCTGAGAAACTTCTTTGTGTTCTGTGAAATCATCTTACAGAATAACAGCTTTCCCCTCAAGAAGCCTTTCGCTAAGACAGTTCTTGTGGAATTGGCAAAGAGATATTTAGAAGCCCGTAGATGGCTATGGTGAAAAATGAAATATCCTCAGTTGAAATCTGGAAAGAAGCTTTCTGAGAAACTGCTTAGTGTTCTGTTAATTCATCTCACAGAGTTACATCAGTATTTCGTGGATCTCTTTGCTAGCCTTATTTCTGTGGAATCTGAGAACAGATATTTCGCATCCCTTTGAAGACTATAGGGCCAAAGGAAATATCCTCCGATAAGAAAGAGCAAGAAGCTTTCTGAGAAACTTCTTTGTGTTCTGTGAAATCATCTCACGGAGTTACAGCTTAAACCTCAAGAAGCCTTTCTCTAAGACAGTTCTTGTGGAATTGGAAAAGTGATATTTGGAAGCCCATAGAGGGCTATATTGAAAAAGGAAATATCCTCAGATGAAATCCGGAAAGGAGCTTTCTGAGAAACTGCTCTGTGATGTGTGACTTCCACTCACAGAGTTACATCTGTATTTCGTGGATCTCTTTGCTAGCCTTATTTCTGTGGAATCTGAGAACAGATATTTCGGATCCCTTTGAAGACTGCAGGGCCAAAGGAAATATCCTCCGATAACAAAGAGAAAGAAGCTTTCTGAGAAACTTCTTTGTGTTCTGTGAAATCATCTCACAGAGTTACAGCTTTCCCCTCAAGAAGCCTTCGCTAAGACAGTTCTTGTGGAATTGGCAAAGAGATATTTGGAAGCCCGTAGATGGCTATGGTGAAAAATGAAATATCCTCAGATGAAATCTGGAAAGAAGCTTTCTGAGAAACTGCTTAGTGGTCTGTTAAGTCGTCTCAGAGAGTTACATCTGCATTTCGTGGATCTCTTTGCTAGCCTTATATCTGTGGAAACTGAGAACAGATATTCCGGATCCCTTTGAAGACTATAGGGCCAAAGGAAATATCCTCCGATAACAAAGAGAAAGAAGCTTTCTGAGAAACTTCTTTCTGTTCTGTGAAATCATCTCACAGAGTTACAGCTTTCCCCTCAAGAAGCCTTTCGCTAAGACAGTTCTTGTGGAATGGGCAAAGTGATATTTGGAAGCCCATAGAGAGCTTTGGTTAAAAAGGAAATATCCTCAGATGAAATCTGGAGACAAGCTTTCTGAGAAACTGCTTAGTGTTCTGTTAATTCATCTAACAGAGTTACATCTCCATTTCGTGGATCTCTTTGCTAGCCTTATTTCTGTGGAATCTGAGAACAGATATTTCGGATCCCTTTGAAGACTATAGGGCCAATGGAAATATCCTCCAATAACCAAGAGAAAGAAGCTTTTTGAGAAACTTCTTTGTGTTCTGTGAAATCATCTCACAGAGTTACAGCTTTCCCCTCAAGAAGCCTTCCGCTAAGACAGTTCTTGTGGAATTGGCAAAGTGATATTTGGAAGCCCTTAGAGGGGTATGGTGAAAAAGGAAATATCCTCAGATGAAATCCGGAAAGAAGCTTTTTGAGAAACTGCTCTGTGATGTGTGACTTCCAGTCACAGAGTTACATCTGTATTTCGTGGATCTCTTTGCTAGCCTTTTTTCTGTGGAATCTGAGAAGAGATATTTCGGATCCCTTTGAAGACTATAGGGCCAAAGAAATATCCTCCGATAACAAAGAGAAACAAGCTTTCTGAGAAACTTCTTTGTGTTCTCTGAAATCATCTCACAGAGTTACAGCTTTCTCCTCCAGAAGCCTTTCGCTAAGACTGTTCTTGCGGAATTGGCAAAGTGATATTTGGAAGCCCCTAGAGGGCTATGGTGAAAAAGGAAATAACCTCAGATGAAATCTGGAAAGAAGCTTTCTGAGAAACTGCTTAGTGTTCTGTAAATTCATCTCACAGAGTTACATCTGTAAGCCGTGTATCTCTTTCCTAGCCTTATTTCTGTGGAATCTGAGAACAGATATTTCGGATCCCTTTGAAGAGTATAGGGCCAAAAGAAATATCCTCCGATAACAAAGAGAAAGAAGCTTTCTGAGAAACGTCTTTGTGTTCTGTGAAATCATCTCACAGAGTTACAGCTATCCCCTCAAGAAGCGTGTCGCTAAGACAGTTCTTGTGGAATTGGCAAAGTGATATTTGGAAGCCCATAGAGGGCTATGGCGAAAAAGGAAATATCCTCAGATGAAATCTGGAAAGAAGCTTTCTGAGAAACTGCTTAGTGTTCTGTTAATTCATCTAACAAACTTACATCTGCATTTCGTTTATCTCTTTGCTAGCCTTGTTTCTGTGGAACCTGAGAACAGATATTTCGGATCTGTTTGAAGACTATAGGGCCAAAGGAAATATCCTCCGATAACAAAGAGAAAGAAGCTTTCTGAGAAACTTCTTTGTGTTCTGTGAAATCATCTCACAGAGTTACAGCTTTCCCCTCAAAAAGCCTTTCGCTAAGACAGTTCTTGTGGAATTGGCAAAGTGATATTTGGAAGCCCATAGAGGGCTATGGTTAAAAAGGAAATATCCTCAGATGAAATCCGGAAAGAAGCTTTCTGAGAAACTGCTCGATGATGTGTGACTTCCACTCACAGAGTTACATCTCTATTTCGTGGATCTCTTTGCTAGCCTTATTTCTGTGGAATCTGAGAACAGATATTTCGGATCCCTTTGAAGATTACAGGGCCAAAGGAAATAACCTCCGATAAAAGAGAGAAAGAAGCTTTCTGAGAAACTTCTTTGTGTTCTGTGAAATCATCTCACAGAGTTACAGCTTTCCCCTCAAGAAGCTTTTCTCTAAGACAGTTCTTGTGGAATTGGCAAAGTGATATTTGGAAGTCCATAGAGGGCTATGGTGAAAAAGGAAATATCCTCAGAGGAAATCTGGAGACAAGCTTTCTGAGAAACTGCTTAGTGTTCTTTTAAGTCATCTCAGAGAGTTACATCTGCATTTCGTTGATCTCTTTGCTAGTCTTATTTCTGTGGAATCTGAGAACAGATATTCCGCATCCCTTTGAAGACTCTAGGGCCAAAGGAAATATCCTCCGATAACAAAGAGAAAGAAGCTTTCTGAGAAACTTCTTTGTGTTCTCTGAAATCATCTCACAGAGTTACAGCTTTCCCCTCAAGAAGCCTTTCGCTAAGACAGTTCTTGTGGAATTGGCAAAGTGATATTTAGAAGCCCATAGAGGGCTATGGTGAAAAAGGAAATATCCTGAAATGAAATCTGGAAAGAAGCTTTCTGAGAAACTGCTCTGTGATGTGTGACTTCCAGTCACAGAGTTACAACTGTATATCGTGGATCTCTTTGCTAGCCATTTTTCTGTGGAATCTGAGAACAGATATTTCAAATCCCTTTGAAGACTATAGGGTCAAAGAAATATCCTCCGATAACAAAGAGAAAGAAGCTTTCTGAGAAACTTCTTTGTGTTCTGTGAAATCATCTCACAGAGTTACAGCTTTCCCCTCAAGAAGCCTTTCGCTAAGACAGTTCTTGTGGAATTGGCAAAGTGATATTTGGAAGCCCCTAGAGGGCTATGGTGAAAAAGGAAATATCCTCAGATGAAATCTGGAAAGAAGCTTTCTGATAAACTTCTTAGTGTTCCGTTAATTCAGCTCAGAGATTTACATCTGTAAGCCGTGTATCTCTTTGCTAGCCTTATTTCTTTGGAATCTGAGAACAGATATTTCGGATCCCTTTGAAGACTGTAGCGCCAAAGGAAATATCCTCCGATAACAAAGAGAAAGAAGTTTTCTGAGAAACTTCTTTGTGTTCTGTGAAATCATCTCACAGAGTTACAGCTTTCCCCTCAAGAAGCCTTTCGCTAAGACAGTTCTTGTGGAATTGGCAAAGTGATATTTGGAAGCCCATGGAGAGCTATGGTGAAAAAGGAAATATCCTCAGATGAAATCTGGAAAGAAGCTTTCTGAGAAACTGCTTAGTGTTCTGTTAATTCATCTAACAAAGTTACATCTGCATTTCGTTTATCTCTTTGCTAGCCTTGTTTCTGTGGAACCTGAGAACAGATATTTCGGATCCCTTTGAAGACTATAGGGCCAAAGGAAATATCCTCCGATAACAAAGAGAAAGAAGCTTTCTGAGAAACTTCTTTGTGTTCTGTGAAATCATCTCACATAGTTACAGCTTTCCCCTCAAAAAGCCTTTCTATAAGACAGTTCTTGTGGAATTGGCAAAGTGATATTTGGAAGCCCATAGAGGGCTATGGTTAAAAAGGAAATATCCTCAGATGAAATCCGGAAAGAAGCTTTCTGAGACACTGCTCGATGATGTGTGACTTCCACTCACAGAGTTACATCTCTATTTCGTGGATCTCTTTGCTAGCCTGATTTCTGTGGAATCTGAGAACAGATATTTCGGATCCCTTTGAAGACTATAGGGCCAAAGGAAATAACCTCCGATAAAACAGAGAAAGAAGCTTTCTGAGAAACTTCTTTGTGTTCTGTGAAATCATCTCACAGAGTTACAGCTTTCCCCTCAAGAAGCTTTTCTCTAAGACAGTTCTTGTGGAATTGGCAAAGTGATATTTGGAAGTCCATAGAGGGCTATGGTGAAAAAGGAAATATCCTCAGAGGAAATCTGGAGACAAGCTTTCTGAGAAACTGCTTAGTGTTCTGTTAAGTCATCTCAGAGAGTTACATCTGCATTTCGTTGATCTCTTTGCTAGTTTTATTTCTGTGGAATCTGAGAACAGATATTCCGGATTCCTTTGAAGACTATAGGGCCAAAGGAAATATCCTCCGTTAACAAAGAGAAAGAAGCTTTCTGAGAAACTTCTTTGTGTTCTGTGAAATCATCTCACGGAGTTACACTTTCCCCTCAAGAAGCCTTTCGCTAAGACAGTTCTTGTGGGAATTGGCAAAGTGATATTTGGAAGCCCATAGAGGGCTATGGTGAAAAAGGAAATATCCTCAGATGAAATCTGGAGACAAGCTTTCTGAGAAACTGCTTAGTGTTCTGTTAAGTCATCTCAGAGAGTTACATCTGCATTTCGTGGATCTCTTTGCTAGCCTTCTTTTTGTTCAATCTGAGAACAGATATTTCGGATCCCTTTGCAGACTCTATTGCCAAAGGAAATATCCTCCGATAACAAAGAGAAAGAAGCTTTCTGAGAATCTTCTTTTTGTTCTGTGAAATCACCTCACAGAATTACAGATTTCCCCTCAAGAAGCCTTTCGCTAAGACAGTTCTTGTGGAATTGGCAAAGTGATATTTGGAATCCCATAGAGGCCTATATTGAAAAAGGAAATATCCTCAGATGAAATCCGGAAAAAAGCTTTCTGAGAATCTGCTCTGTGATGTGTGACTTCCACTCACAGAGTTACATCTGTATTGCGTGGATCTCTTTGCAAGCCTTATTTCTGTGGAATCTGAGAACAGATATTTCGGATCCATTTGAAGACTATAGGGCCAAAGGAAATATCCACCGATAACAAAGAGAAAGAAGCTTTCTGAGAAACTTCTTTGTGTTCTGTAAAATCATCTCACAGAGTTACAGCTTTCCCCTCAAGAAGCCTTTCGCTAAGACAGTTCTTCTGGAATTGGCAAAGTGATATTTGGAAGCCCTTAGAGGGGTATGTTGAAAAAGGAAATATCCTCAGATGAAATCCGGAAAGAAGCTTTCTGAGAAACTGTTCTGTGATGTGTGACTTCCACTCACAGAGTTACATCTGTATTTCGTGGATCTCTTTGCTAGCCTTATTTCTGTGGAATCTGAGAACAGATATTTCGGATTCCTTTGAAGACTATAGGGTCAAAGGAAATATCCTCCGATAACAAAGAGAAAGAACTTTCAGAGAAACTTCTTTGTGTTCTGTGATATCATCTCACAGAGTTACAGATTTCCCCTCAAGAAGCCTTTCGCTAAGACAGTTCTTGTGGAATTGGCAAAGTGATATTTAGAAGCCCATAGAGGGCTATGGTGAAAAAGGAAATATCCTCAGATGAAATCTGGAAAGAAGCTTTCTGAGAAACTGCTCTGTGATGTGTGACTTCCACTCACAGAGTTACATCTGTATTTCGTGGATCTCTTTGCTAGCCTTATTTCTGTGGAATCTGAGAACAGATATTTCCAATCCCTTTGAAGACTATAGGGCCAAAGAAATATCCTCCGATAACAAAGAGAAAGAAGCTTTCTGAGAAACTTCTTTGTGTTCTGTGAAATCATCTCACAGAGTTACAGCTTTCCCCTCAAGAAGCCTTTCGCTAAGACAGTTCTTCTGGAATTGGCAAAGTGATATTTGGAAGCCCCTAGAGGGCTATGGTGAAAAATAAAATATCCTCAGATGAAATCTGGAAAGAAGCTTTCTGAAAACTGCTTAGTGTTCCGTTAATTCAGCTCACAGAGTTACATCTGTAAGCCGTGTATCTCTTTGCTAGCCTTATTTCTGTGGAATCTGAGAACAGATATTTCGGATCCCTTTGAAGACTGCAGGGCCAAAGGAAATATCCTCCGATAACAAAGAGAAAGAAGCTTTCTGAGAAACTTCTTTTTGTTCTGTGAAATCATCTCACAGAGTTACAGCTTTCCCCTCAAGAAGCCTTTCGCTAAGACAGTTCTTGTGGAATTGGCAAAGTGATATTTGGAAGCCCATGGAGAGCTATGGTGAAAAAGGAAATATCCTCATATGAAATCTGGAAAGAAGCTTTCTGAGAAACTGCTTAGTGTTCTGTTAAGTCATCTCAGAGAGTTACATCTGCATTTCGTGGATCTCTTTGCTAGACTTAATTCTGTGGAATCTGAGAACAGATATTTCGGATCCCTTTGAAGACTATAGGGCCAAAGGAAATATCCTCCGATAACAAAGAGAAAGAAGCTTTCTGAGAAACTTCTTTGTGTTCTGTGAAATCATCTCAGAGAGTTACAGCTTTCCCTTCAAGAAGCCTTTCGCTTAGACAGTTCTTGTGGAAAGGCAAAGTGATATTTGGAAGCCCATAGGGGGCTATGGTGAAAAAGGAAATATCCTCAGATGAAATCTGGAGACAAGCTTTCTGAGAAACTGCTTAGTGTTCTGTTAAGTCATCTCAGAGAGTTACATCTGCATTTCGTGGATCTCTTTGCTAGCCTTATTTCTGTGGAATCTGAGAACAGATATTTCGGATCCCTTTGAAGACTATAGGGCCAAAGGAAATATCCTCCGATAACAAACAGAAAGAAGCTTTCTGAGAATCTTCTTTTTGTTCTGTGAAATCACCTCACAGAGTTACAGATTTCCCCTCAAGGAGCCTTTCGCTAAGACAGTTCTTGTGGAATTGGCAAAGTGATATTTGGAAGCCCATAGAGTGCTATGGTGAAAAAGGAAATATACTCAGATGAAATCTGGAAAGAAGCTTTCTGAGAAACTGTTCTGTGATGTGTGACTTCCACTCACAGAGTTACATCTGTATTTCGTGGATCTCTTTGCTGGCCTTATTTCTGTGGAATCTGAGAACAGATATTTCAAATCCCTTTGAAGACTGTAGGGCCAAAGGAAATATACTCCGATAACAAAGAGAAAGAAGCTTTCTGAGAAACTACTTTGTGTTCTCTGAAATCATCTCACAGAGTTACAGCTTTCCCCTCAAAAAGCCTTTCGCTAAGACAGTTCTTGTGGAATTGGCAAAGTGATATTTGGAAGCCCATAGAGGGCTATGGTGAAAAAGGAAATATCCTCAGATGAAATCTGGAGACAAGCTTTCTGAGAAACTGCTCTGAGATGTGTGACTTCCACTCACTGAGTTACATCTGTATTTAGTGGATCTCCTTGCTAGCCTTATTTCTGTGGAATCTGAGAACAGATATTTCAGATCCCTTTGAAGAATATAGGGCCAAAGGAAATATCCTCCGATAACAAAGAGAAAGAAGCTTTCTGAGAAACTTCTTGGTGTTCTGTGCAATCATCTCACAGAGTTACAGCTTTCCCCTCAAGAAGCCTTTCGTTGAGACAGTTCTTGTGGAATTGGCAAAGTGATATTTGGAAGCCCATAGTGGGCTATGATGAAAAAGGAAATATCCTCAGGTGAAATCTGGAAAGAAGCTTTCTGAGAAACTGCTCTGTGATGTGTGACTTCCCCACACCGAGTTACATCTGTATTTCGTGGATCTCTTTGCTAGCCTTATTTCTGTGGAATCTGAGAACAGATATTTCGGATCCCTTTAAAGACTGTAGGGCCAAAGGAAATATCCTCCGATAACAAAGATAAAGAAGCTTTCTGAGAAACTTCTTTGTGTTCTGTGAAATCATCTACCAAAGTTACAACTTTACCCTCAAGAAGACTTTCGCTAAGACGGTTCTTGTGGAATTGGCAAAGTGATATTTGGAAGCCCATAGAGGGATATGGTGAAAAAGGAAATATCCTTAGATGAATTCTGGAAAGAACATTTCTGAGAAACTGCTTATTGTTCTGTTAATTCATCTCACAGAGTTACATCTGTATTTCGTGGATCTCTTTGCTAGCCTTATTTCTGTGGAATCTGAGAACAGATATTTAGAAACCCTTTGAAGACTACAGGGCCAAAGGAAATATCCTCCGATAACAAAGAGAAAGAAGCTTTCTGAGAAACTTCTATGTGTCCTGTGAAATCATCTCACAGAGTTACAGCTTTCCCCTGGAGAAGCCTTTCGCTAAGACAGTTCCTGTGGAATTGGTAAAGTGATATTTGGAAGCACAAAGAGGGCTATGGTGAAAAAGGAAATATCCTCAGATGAAATCCGGAAAGAAGGTTTCAGAGAAACTGCTCTGTGACGTGTGACTTCCACTCAAAGAGTTACATCTGTATTTCGTGGATCTCTTTGGTAGCCTTATTTCTGTGGAATCTGAGAACAGATATTTCGGATCCCTTTGAAGACTATAGGGCCAAAGGAAATATCCTCCGATAACAAAGAGAAAGAAGCTTTTGAGAAACTTCTTTGTGTTCTATGAAATCATCTCACAGAGTTACAGCTTTCCCTTCAAGAAGCCTTTCGCTAAGACAGTTCTTATGGAATTGGCAAAGTGATATTTGGATGCCCATAGAGGGCTATGGTGAAAAAGCAAATATCCTCAGATGAAATCTAGAAAGCAGCTTTCTGAGAAAATGCTTAGTGTTCTGTTAATTCATCTCACAGAGTTACATCTGTATGTCATAGATATTTTTGCTAGCCTGATTTCTGTGGAATCTGAGAACAGATACTTCGGATCTCTTTGAAGACTATAGGGCCAAAGGAAATATCCTCCGATAAGAAAGAGCAAGAAGCTTTCTGAGAAACTTCTTTGTGTTCTGTGAAATCATCTTACAGAATAACAGCTTTCCCCTCAAGAAGCCTTTCGCTAAGACAGTTCTTGTGGAATTGGCAAAGAGATATTTAGAAGCCCGTAGATGGCTATGGTGAAAAATGAAATATCCTCAGTTGAAATCTGGAAAGAAGCTTTCTGAGAAACTGCTTAGTGTTCTGTTAATTCATCTCACAGAGTTACATCAGTATTTCGTGGATCTCTTTGCTAGCCTTATTTCTGTGGAATCTGAGAACAGATATTTCGCATCCCTTTGAAGACTATAGGGCCAAAGGAAATATCCTCCGATAAGAAAGAGCAAGAAGCTTTCTGAGAAACTTCTTTGTGTTCTGTGAAATCATCTCACGGAGTTACAGCTTAAACCTCAAGAAGCCTTTCTCTAAGACAGTTCTTGTGGAATTGGAAAAGTGATATTTGGAAGCCCATAGAGGGCTATATTGAAAAAGGAAATATCCTCAGATGAAATCCGGAAAGGAGCTTTCTGAGAAACTGCTCTGTGATGTGTGACTTCCACTCACAGAGTTACATCTGTATTTCGTGGATCTCTTTGCTAGCCTTATTTCTGTGGAATCTGAGAACAGATATTTCGGATCCCTTTGAAGACTGCAGGGCCAAAGGAAATATCCTCCGATAACAAAGAGAAAGAAGCTTTCTGAGAAACTTCTTTGTGTTCTGTGAAATCATCTCACAGAGTTACAGCTTTCCCCTCAAGAAGCCTTCGCTAAGACAGTTCTTGTGGAATTGGCAAAGAGATATTTGGAAGCCCGTAGATGGCTATGGTGAAAAATGAAATATCCTCAGATGAAATCTGGAAAGAAGCTTTCTGAGAAACTGCTTAGTGGTCTGTTAAGTCGTCTCAGAGAGTTACATCTGCATTTCGTGGATCTCTTTGCTAGCCTTATATCTGTGGAAACTGAGAACAGATATTCCGGATCCCTTTGAAGACTATAGGGCCAAAGGAAATATCCTCCGATAACAAAGAGAAAGAAGCTTTCTGAGAAACTTCTTTCTGTTCTGTGAAATCATCTCACAGAGTTACAGCTTTCCCCTCAAGAAGCCTTTCGCTAAGACAGTTCTTGTGGAATGGGCAAAGTGATATTTGGAAGCCCATAGAGAGCTTTGGTTAAAAAGGAAATATCCTCAGATGAAATCTGGAGACAAGCTTTCTGAGAAACTGCTTAGTGTTCTGTTAATTCATCTAACAGAGTTACATCTCCATTTCGTGGATCTCTTTGCTAGCCTTATTTCTGTGGAATCTGAGAACAGATATTTCGGATCCCTTTGAAGACTATAGGGCCAATGGAAATATCCTCCAATAACCAAGAGAAAGAAGCTTTTTGAGAAACTTCTTTGTGTTCTGTGAAATCATCTCACAGAGTTACAGCTTTCCCCTCAAGAAGCCTTCCGCTAAGACAGTTCTTGTGGAATTGGCAAAGTGATATTTGGAAGCCCTTAGAGGGGTATGGTGAAAAAGGAAATATCCTCAGATGAAATCCGGAAAGAAGCTTTTTGAGAAACTGCTCTGTGATGTGTGACTTCCAGTCACAGAGTTACATCTGTATTTCGTGGATCTCTTTGCTAGCCTTTTTTCTGTGGAATCTGAGAAGAGATATTTCGGATCCCTTTGAAGACTATAGGGCCAAAGAAATATCCTCCGATAACAAAGAGAAACAAGCTTTCTGAGAAACTTCTTTGTGTTCTCTGAAATCATCTCACAGAGTTACAGCTTTCTCCTCCAGAAGCCTTTCGCTAAGACTGTTCTTGCGGAATTGGCAAAGTGATATTTGGAAGCCCCTAGAGGGCTATGGTGAAAAAGGAAATAACCTCAGATGAAATCTGGAAAGAAGCTTTCTGAGAAACTGCTTAGTGTTCTGTAAATTCATCTCACAGAGTTACATCTGTAAGCCGTGTATCTCTTTCCTAGCCTTATTTCTGTGGAATCTGAGAACAGATATTTCGGATCCCTTTGAAGAGTATAGGGCCAAAAGAAATATCCTCCGATAACAAAGAGAAAGAAGCTTTCTGAGAAACGTCTTTGTGTTCTGTGAAATCATCTCACAGAGTTACAGCTATCCCCTCAAGAAGCGTGTCGCTAAGACAGTTCTTGTGGAATTGGCAAAGTGATATTTGGAAGCCCATAGAGGGCTATGGCGAAAAAGGAAATATCCTCAGATGAAATCTGGAAAGAAGCTTTCTGAGAAACTGCTTAGTGTTCTGTTAATTCATCTAACAAACTTACATCTGCATTTCGTTTATCTCTTTGCTAGCCTTGTTTCTGTGGAACCTGAGAACAGATATTTCGGATCTGTTTGAAGACTATAGGGCCAAAGGAAATATCCTCCGATAACAAAGAGAAAGAAGCTTTCTGAGAAACTTCTTTGTGTTCTGTGAAATCATCTCACAGAGTTACAGCTTTCCCCTCAAAAAGCCTTTCGCTAAGACAGTTCTTGTGGAATTGGCAAAGTGATATTTGGAAGCCCATAGAGGGCTATGGTTAAAAAGGAAATATCCTCAGATGAAATCCGGAAAGAAGCTTTCTGAGAAACTGCTCGATGATGTGTGACTTCCACTCACAGAGTTACATCTCTATTTCGTGGATCTCTTTGCTAGCCTTATTTCTGTGGAATCTGAGAACAGATATTTCGGATCCCTTTGAAGATTACAGGGCCAAAGGAAATAACCTCCGATAAAAGAGAGAAAGAAGCTTTCTGAGAAACTTCTTTGTGTTCTGTGAAATCATCTCACAGAGTTACAGCTTTCCCCTCAAGAAGCTTTTCTCTAAGACAGTTCTTGTGGAATTGGCAAAGTGATATTTGGAAGTCCATAGAGGGCTATGGTGAAAAAGGAAATATCCTCAGAGGAAATCTGGAGACAAGCTTTCTGAGAAACTGCTTAGTGTTCTTTTAAGTCATCTCAGAGAGTTACATCTGCATTTCGTTGATCTCTTTGCTAGTCTTATTTCTGTGGAATCTGAGAACAGATATTCCGCATCCCTTTGAAGACTCTAGGGCCAAAGGAAATATCCTCCGATAACAAAGAGAAAGAAGCTTTCTGAGAAACTTCTTTGTGTTCTCTGAAATCATCTCACAGAGTTACAGCTTTCCCCTCAAGAAGCCTTTCGCTAAGACAGTTCTTGTGGAATTGGCAAAGTGATATTTAGAAGCCCATAGAGGGCTATGGTGAAAAAGGAAATATCCTGAAATGAAATCTGGAAAGAAGCTTTCTGAGAAACTGCTCTGTGATGTGTGACTTCCAGTCACAGAGTTACAACTGTATATCGTGGATCTCTTTGCTAGCCATTTTTCTGTGGAATCTGAGAACAGATATTTCAAATCCCTTTGAAGACTATAGGGTCAAAGAAATATCCTCCGATAACAAAGAGAAAGAAGCTTTCTGAGAAACTTCTTTGTGTTCTGTGAAATCATCTCACAGAGTTACAGCTTTCCCCTCAAGAAGCCTTTCGCTAAGACAGTTCTTGTGGAATTGGCAAAGTGATATTTGGAAGCCCCTAGAGGGCTATGGTGAAAAAGGAAATATCCTCAGATGAAATCTGGAAAGAAGCTTTCTGATAAACTTCTTAGTGTTCCGTTAATTCAGCTCAGAGATTTACATCTGTAAGCCGTGTATCTCTTTGCTAGCCTTATTTCTTTGGAATCTGAGAACAGATATTTCGGATCCCTTTGAAGACTGTAGCGCCAAAGGAAATATCCTCCGATAACAAAGAGAAAGAAGTTTTCTGAGAAACTTCTTTGTGTTCTGTGAAATCATCTCACAGAGTTACAGCTTTCCCCTCAAGAAGCCTTTCGCTAAGACAGTTCTTGTGGAATTGGCAAAGTGATATTTGGAAGCCCATGGAGAGCTATGGTGAAAAAGGAAATATCCTCAGATGAAATCTGGAAAGAAGCTTTCTGAGAAACTGCTTAGTGTTCTGTTAATTCATCTAACAAAGTTACATCTGCATTTCGTTTATCTCTTTGCTAGCCTTGTTTCTGTGGAACCTGAGAACAGATATTTCGGATCCCTTTGAAGACTATAGGGCCAAAGGAAATATCCTCCGATAACAAAGAGAAAGAAGCTTTCTGAGAAACTTCTTTGTGTTCTGTGAAATCATCTCACATAGTTACAGCTTTCCCCTCAAAAAGCCTTTCTATAAGACAGTTCTTGTGGAATTGGCAAAGTGATATTTGGAAGCCCATAGAGGGCTATGGTTAAAAAGGAAATATCCTCAGATGAAATCCGGAAAGAAGCTTTCTGAGACACTGCTCGATGATGTGTGACTTCCACTCACAGAGTTACATCTCTATTTCGTGGATCTCTTTGCTAGCCTGATTTCTGTGGAATCTGAGAACAGATATTTCGGATCCCTTTGAAGACTATAGGGCCAAAGGAAATAACCTCCGATAAAACAGAGAAAGAAGCTTTCTGAGAAACTTCTTTGTGTTCTGTGAAATCATCTCACAGAGTTACAGCTTTCCCCTCAAGAAGCTTTTCTCTAAGACAGTTCTTGTGGAATTGGCAAAGTGATATTTGGAAGTCCATAGAGGGCTATGGTGAAAAAGGAAATATCCTCAGAGGAAATCTGGAGACAAGCTTTCTGAGAAACTGCTTAGTGTTCTGTTAAGTCATCTCAGAGAGTTACATCTGCATTTCGTTGATCTCTTTGCTAGTTTTATTTCTGTGGAATCTGAGAACAGATATTCCGGATTCCTTTGAAGACTATAGGGCCAAAGGAAATATCCTCCGTTAACAAAGAGAAAGAAGCTTTCTGAGAAACTTCTTTGTGTTCTGTGAAATCATCTCACGGAGTTACACTTTCCCCTCAAGAAGCCTTTCGCTAAGACAGTTCTTGTGGGAATTGGCAAAGTGATATTTGGAAGCCCATAGAGGGCTATGGTGAAAAAGGAAATATCCTCAGATGAAATCTGGAGACAAGCTTTCTGAGAAACTGCTTAGTGTTCTGTTAAGTCATCTCAGAGAGTTACATCTGCATTTCGTGGATCTCTTTGCTAGCCTTCTTTTTGTTCAATCTGAGAACAGATATTTCGGATCCCTTTGCAGACTCTATTGCCAAAGGAAATATCCTCCGATAACAAAGAGAAAGAAGCTTTCTGAGAATCTTCTTTTTGTTCTGTGAAATCACCTCACAGAATTACAGATTTCCCCTCAAGAAGCCTTTCGCTAAGACAGTTCTTGTGGAATTGGCAAAGTGATATTTGGAATCCCATAGAGGCCTATATTGAAAAAGGAAATATCCTCAGATGAAATCCGGAAAAAAGCTTTCTGAGAATCTGCTCTGTGATGTGTGACTTCCACTCACAGAGTTACATCTGTATTGCGTGGATCTCTTTGCAAGCCTTATTTCTGTGGAATCTGAGAACAGATATTTCGGATCCATTTGAAGACTATAGGGCCAAAGGAAATATCCACCGATAACAAAGAGAAAGAAGCTTTCTGAGAAACTTCTTTGTGTTCTGTAAAATCATCTCACAGAGTTACAGCTTTCCCCTCAAGAAGCCTTTCGCTAAGACAGTTCTTCTGGAATTGGCAAAGTGATATTTGGAAGCCCTTAGAGGGGTATGTTGAAAAAGGAAATATCCTCAGATGAAATCCGGAAAGAAGCTTTCTGAGAAACTGTTCTGTGATGTGTGACTTCCACTCACAGAGTTACATCTGTATTTCGTGGATCTCTTTGCTAGCCTTATTTCTGTGGAATCTGAGAACAGATATTTCGGATTCCTTTGAAGACTATAGGGTCAAAGGAAATATCCTCCGATAACAAAGAGAAAGAACTTTCAGAGAAACTTCTTTGTGTTCTGTGATATCATCTCACAGAGTTACAGATTTCCCCTCAAGAAGCCTTTCGCTAAGACAGTTCTTGTGGAATTGGCAAAGTGATATTTAGAAGCCCATAGAGGGCTATGGTGAAAAAGGAAATATCCTCAGATGAAATCTGGAAAGAAGCTTTCTGAGAAACTGCTCTGTGATGTGTGACTTCCACTCACAGAGTTACATCTGTATTTCGTGGATCTCTTTGCTAGCCTTATTTCTGTGGAATCTGAGAACAGATATTTCCAATCCCTTTGAAGACTATAGGGCCAAAGAAATATCCTCCGATAACAAAGAGAAAGAAGCTTTCTGAGAAACTTCTTTGTGTTCTGTGAAATCATCTCACAGAGTTACAGCTTTCCCCTCAAGAAGCCTTTCGCTAAGACAGTTCTTCTGGAATTGGCAAAGTGATATTTGGAAGCCCCTAGAGGGCTATGGTGAAAAATAAAATATCCTCAGATGAAATCTGGAAAGAAGCTTTCTGAAAACTGCTTAGTGTTCCGTTAATTCAGCTCACAGAGTTACATCTGTAAGCCGTGTATCTCTTTGCTAGCCTTATTTCTGTGGAATCTGAGAACAGATATTTCGGATCCCTTTGAAGACTGCAGGGCCAAAGGAAATATCCTCCGATAACAAAGAGAAAGAAGCTTTCTGAGAAACTTCTTTTTGTTCTGTGAAATCATCTCACAGAGTTACAGCTTTCCCCTCAAGAAGCCTTTCGCTAAGACAGTTCTTGTGGAATTGGCAAAGTGATATTTGGAAGCCCATGGAGAGCTATGGTGAAAAAGGAAATATCCTCATATGAAATCTGGAAAGAAGCTTTCTGAGAAACTGCTTAGTGTTCTGTTAAGTCATCTCAGAGAGTTACATCTGCATTTCGTGGATCTCTTTGCTAGACTTAATTCTGTGGAATCTGAGAACAGATATTTCGGATCCCTTTGAAGACTATAGGGCCAAAGGAAATATCCTCCGATAACAAAGAGAAAGAAGCTTTCTGAGAAACTTCTTTGTGTTCTGTGAAATCATCTCAGAGAGTTACAGCTTTCCCTTCAAGAAGCCTTTCGCTTAGACAGTTCTTGTGGAAAGGCAAAGTGATATTTGGAAGCCCATAGGGGGCTATGGTGAAAAAGGAAATATCCTCAGATGAAATCTGGAGACAAGCTTTCTGAGAAACTGCTTAGTGTTCTGTTAAGTCATCTCAGAGAGTTACATCTGCATTTCGTGGATCTCTTTGCTAGCCTTATTTCTGTGGAATCTGAGAACAGATATTTCGGATCCCTTTGAAGACTATAGGGCCAAAGGAAATATCCTCCGATAACAAACAGAAAGAAGCTTTCTGAGAATCTTCTTTTTGTTCTGTGAAATCACCTCACAGAGTTACAGATTTCCCCTCAAGGAGCCTTTCGCTAAGACAGTTCTTGTGGAATTGGCAAAGTGATATTTGGAAGCCCATAGAGTGCTATGGTGAAAAAGGAAATATACTCAGATGAAATCTGGAAAGAAGCTTTCTGAGAAACTGTTCTGTGATGTGTGACTTCCACTCACAGAGTTACATCTGTATTTCGTGGATCTCTTTGCTGGCCTTATTTCTGTGGAATCTGAGAACAGATATTTCAAATCCCTTTGAAGACTGTAGGGCCAAAGGAAATATACTCCGATAACAAAGAGAAAGAAGCTTTCTGAGAAACTACTTTGTGTTCTCTGAAATCATCTCACAGAGTTACAGCTTTCCCCTCAAAAAGCCTTTCGCTAAGACAGTTCTTGTGGAATTGGCAAAGTGATATTTGGAAGCCCATAGAGGGCTATGGTGAAAAAGGAAATATCCTCAGATGAAATCTGGAGACAAGCTTTCTGAGAAACTGCTTAGTGTTCTCTTAAGTCATCTCAGAGAGTTAAATCTGCATTTTGTGGATCTCTTTGCTAGCCTTATTTCTGTGGAATCTGAGAACAGATATTTCGGATCCCTTTGAAGACTGTAGCGCCAAAGGAAATATCCTCCGATAACAAAGAGAAAGAAGCTTTCTGAGAAACTTCTTTTTGTTCTGTGAAATCATCTCACAGAGTTACAGCTTTCCCCTCAAGAAGCCTTTCGCTAAGACAGTTCTTGTGGAATTGGCAAAGTGATATTTGGAAGCCCATGGAGAGCTATGGTGAAAAAGGAAATATCCGCAGATGAAATCTGGAAAGAAGCTTTCTGAGAAACTGCTTAGTGTTCTGTTAATTCATCTAACAAAGTTACATCTGCATTTCGTTTATCTCTTTGCTAGCCTTGTTTCTGTGGAACCTGAGAACAGATATTTCGGATCCCTTTGAAGACTATAGGGCCAAAGGAAATATCCTCCGATAACAAAGAGAAAGAAGCTTTCTGAGAAACTTCTTTGTGTTCTGTGAAATCATCTCACATAGTTACAGCTTTCCCCTCAAAAAGCCTTTCGCTAAGACAGTTCTTGTGGAATTGGCAAAGTGATATTTGGAAGCCCATAGAGGGCTATGGTTAAAAAGGAAATATCCTCAGATGAAATCCGGAAAGAAGCTTTCTGAGAAACTGCTCGATGATGTGTGACTTATACTCACAGAGTGACATCTCTATTTCGTGGATCTCTTTGCTAGCCTTATTTCTGTGGAATCTGAGAACAGATATTTCGGATCCCTTTGAAGATTATAGGGCCAAAGGAAATAACCTCCGATAAAACAGAGAAAGAAGCTTTCTGAGAAACTTCTTTGTGTTCTGTGAAATCATCTCACAGAGTTACAGCTTTCCCCTCAAGAAGCTTTTCTCTAAGACAGTTCTTGTGGAATTGGCAAAGTGATATTTGGAAGTCCATAGAGGGCTATGGTGAAAAAGGAAATATCCTCAGAGGAAATCTGGAGACAAGCTTTCTGAGAAACTGCTTAGTGTTCTGTTAAGTCATCTCAGAGAGTTACATCTGCATTTCGTTGATCTCTTTGCTAGTTTTATTTCTGTGGAATCTGAGAACAGATATTCCGGATTCCTTTGAAGACTATAGGGCCAAAGGAAATATCCTCCGATAACAAAGAGAAAGAAGCTTTCTGAGAAACTTCTTTGTGTTCTGTGAAATCATCTCACGGAGTTACACTTTCCCCTCAAGAAGCCTTTCGCTAAGACAGTTCTTGTGGGAATTGGCAAAGTGATATTTGGAAGCCCATAGAGGGCTATGGTGAAAAAGGAAATCTCCTCAGATGAAATATGGAGACAAGCTTTCTGAGAAACTGCTTAGTGTTCTGTTAAGTCATCTCAGAGAGTTACATCTGCATTTCGTGGATCTCTTTGCTAGCCTTATTTTTGGGGAATCTGAGAACAGATATTTCGGATCCCTTTGCAGACTATATTGCCAAAGGAAATATCCTCCGATAACAAAGAGAAAGAAGCTTTCTGAGAATCTTCTTTTTGTTCTGTGAAATCACCTCACAGAGTTACAGATTTCCCCTCAAGAAGCCTTTCGCTAAGACAGTTCTTGTGGAATTGGCAAAGTGATATTTGGAATCCCATAGAGGCCTATGGTGAAAAAGGAAATATCCTCAGATGAAATCCGGAAAAAAGCTTTCTGAGAATCTGCTCTGTGATGTGTGACTTCCACTCACAGAGTTACATCTGTATTTCGTGGATCTCTTTGCAAGCCTTATTTCTGTGGAATCTGAGAACAGATATTTCGGATCCATTTGAAGACTATAGGGCCAAAGGAAATATCCACCGATAACAAAGAGAAAGAAGCTTTCTGAGAAACTTCTTTGTGTTCTGTGAAATCATCTCACAGAGTTACAGCTTTCCCCTCAAGAAGCCTTTCGCTAAGACAGTTCTTGTGGAATTGGCAAAGTGATATTTGGAAGCCCCTAGAGGGCTATGGTGAAAAATAAAATATCCTCAGATGAAATCTGGAAAGAAGCTTTCTGAGAAACTGCTTAGTGTTCCGTTAATTCAGCTCACAGAGTTACATCTGTAAGCCGTGTATCTCTTTGCTAGCCTTATTTCTGTGGAATCTGAGAACAGATATTTCGGATCCCTTTGAAGACTGCAGGGCCAAAGGAAATATCCTCCGATAACAAAGAGAAAGAAGCTTTCTGAGAAACTTCTTTTTGTTCTGTGAAATCATCTCACAGAGTTACAGCTTTCCCCTCAAGAAGCCTTTCGCTAAGACAGTTCTTGTGGAATTGGCAAAGTGATATTTGGAAGTCCATGGAGAGCTATGGTGAAAAAGGAAATATCCTCATATGAAATCTGGAAAGAAGCTTTCTGAGAAACTGCTCAGTGTTCTGTTAAGTCATCTCAGAGAGTTACATCTGCATTTCGTGGATCTCTTTGCTAGACTTAATTCTGTGGAATCTGAGAACAGATATTTCGGATCCCTTTGAAGACTATAGGGCCAAAGGAAATATCCTCCGATAACAAAGAGAAAGAAGCTTTCTGAGAAACTTCTTTGTGTTCTGTGAAATCATCTCAGAGAGTTACAGCTTTCCCTTCAAGAAGCCTTTCGCTTAGACAGTTCTTGTGGAAAGGCAAAGTGATATTTGGAAGCCCATAGGGGGCTATGGTGAAAAAGGAAATATCCTCAGATGAAATCTGGAGACAAGCTTTCTGAGAAACTGCTTAGTGTTCTGTTAAGTCATCTCAGAGAGTTACATCTGCATTTCGTGGATCTCTTTGCTAGCCTTATTTCTGTGGAATCTGAGAACAGATATTTCGGATCCCTTTGAAGACTATAGGGCCAAAGGAAATATCCTCCGATAACAAACAGAAAGAAGCTTTCTGAGAATCTTCTTTTTGTTCTGTGAAATCACCTCACAGAGTTACAGATTTCCCCTCAAGGAGCCTTTCGCTAAGACAGTTCTTGTGGAATTGGCAAAGTGATATTTGGAAGCCCATAGAGTGCTATGGTGAAAAAGGAAATATACTCAGATGAAATCTGGAAAGAAGCTTTCTGAGGAACTGTTCTGTGATGTGTGACTTCCACTCACAGAGTTACATCTGTATTTCGTGGATCTCTTTGCTGGCCTTATTTCTGTGGAATCTGAGAACAGATATTTCAAATCCCTTTGAAGACTGTAGGGCCAAAGGAAATATACTCCGATAACAAAGAGAAAGAAGCTTTCTGAGAAACTACTTTGTGTTCTCTGAAATCATCTCACAGAGTTACAGCTTTCCCCTCAAAAAGCCTTTCGCTAAGACAGTTCTTGTGGAATTGGCAAAGTGATATTTGGAAGCCCATAGAGGGCTATGGTGAAAAAGGAAATATCCTCAGATGAAATCTGGAGACAAGCTTTCTGAGAAACTGCTTAGTGTTCTGTTAAGTCATCTCAGAGAGTTAAATCTGCATTTTGTGGATCTCTTTGCTAGCCTTATTTCTGTGGAATCTGAGAACAGATATTTCGGATCCCTTTGAAGACTGTAGCGCCAAAGGAAATATCCTCCGATAACAAAGAGAAAGAAGCTTTCTGAGAAACTTCTTTTTGTTCTGTGAAATCATCTCACAGAGTTACAGCTTTCCCCTCAAGAAGCCTTTCGCTAAGACAGTTCTTGTGGAATTGGCAAAGTGATATTTGGAAGCCCATGGAGAGCTATGGTGAAAAAGGAAATATCCGCAGATGAAATCTGGAAAGAAGCTTTCTGAGAAACTGCTTAGTGTTCTGTTAATTCATCGAACAAAGTTACATCTGCATTTCGTTTATCTCTTTGCTAGCCTTGTTTCTGTGGAACCTGAGAACAGATATTTCGGATCCCTTTGAAGACTATAGGGCCAAAGGAAATATCCTCCGATAACAAAGAGAAAGAAGCTTTCTGAGAAACTTCTTTGTGTTCTGTGAAATCATCTCACATAGTTACAGCTTTCCCCTCAAAAAGCCTTTCGCTAAGACAGTTCTTGTGGAATTGGCAAAGTGATATTTGGAAGCCCATAGAGGGCTATGGTTAAAAAGGAAATATCCTCAGATGAAATCCGGAAAGAAGCTTTCTGAGAAACTGCTCGATGATGTGTGACTTCCACTCACAGAGTGACATCTCTATTTCGTGGATCTCTTTGCTAGCCTTATTTCTGTGGAATCTGAGAACAGATATTTCGGATCCCTTTGAAGATTATAGGGCCAAAGGAAATAACCTCCGATAAAACAGAGAAAGAAGCTTTCTGAGAAACTTCTTTGTGTTCTGTGAAATCATCTCACAGAGTTACAGCTTTCCCCTCAAGAAGCTTTTCTCTAAGACAGTTCTTGTGGAATTGGCAAAGTGATATTTGGAAGTCCATAGAGGGCTATGGTGAAAAAGGAAATATCCTCAGAGGAAATCTGGAGACAAGCTTTCTGAGAAACTGCTTAGTGTTCTGTTAAGTCATCTCAGAGAGTTACATCTGCATTTCGTTGATCTCTTTGCTAGTTTTATTTCTGTGGAATCTGAGAACAGATATTCCGGATTCCTTTGAAGACTATAGGGCCAAAGGAAATATCCTCCGATAACAAAGAGAAAGAAGCTTTCTGAGAAACTTCTTTGTGTTCTGTGAAATCATCTCACGGAGTTACACTTTCCCCTCAAGAAGCCTTTCGCTAAGACAGTTCTTGTGGGAATTGGCAAAGTGATATTTGGAAGCCCATAGAGGGCTATGGTGAAAAAGGAAATCTCCTCAGATGAAATCTGGAGACAAGCTTTCTGAGAAACTGCTTAGTGTTCTGTTAAGTCATCTCAGAGAGTTACATCTGCATTTCGTGGATCTCTTTGCTAGCCTTATTTTTGGGGAATCTGAGAACAGATATTTCGGATCCCTTTGCAGACTATATTGCCAAAGGAAATATCCTCCGATAACAAAGAGAAAGAAGCTTTCTGAGAATCTTCTTTTTGTTCTGTGAAATCACCTCACAGAGTTACAGATTTCCCCTCAAGAAGCCTTTCGCTAAGACAGTTCTTGTGGAATTGGCAAAGTGATATTTGGAATCCCATAGAGGCCTATGGTGAAAAAGGAAATATCCTCAGATGAAATCCGGAAAAAAGCTTTCTGAGAATCTGCTCTGTGATGTGTGACTTCCACTCACAGAGTTACATCTGTATTTCGTGGATCTCTTTGCAAGCCTTATTTCTGTGGAATCTGAGAACAGATATTTCGGATCCATTTGAAGACTATAGGGCCAAAGGAAATATCCACCGATAACAAAGAGAAAGAAGCTTTCTGAGAAACTTCTTTGTGTTCTGTGAAATCATCTCACAGAGTTACAGCTTTCCCCTCAAGAAGCCTTTCGCTAAGACAGTTCTTGTGGAATTGGCAAAGTGATATTTGGAAGCCCCTAGAGGGCTATGGTGAAAAATAAAATATCCTCAGATGAAATCTGGAAAGAAGCTTTCTGAGAAACTGCTTAGTGTTCCGTTAATTCAGCTCACAGAGTTACATCTGTAAGCCGTGTATCTCTTTGCTAGCCTTATTTCTGTGGAATCTGAGAACAGATATTTCGGATCCCTTTGAAGACTGCAGGGCCAAAGGAAATATCCTCCGATAACAAAGAGAAAGAAGCTTTCTGAGAAACTTCTTTTTGTTCTGTGAAATCATCTCACAGAGTTACAGCTTTCCCCTCAAGAAGCCTTTCGCTAAGACAGTTCTTGTGGAATTGGCAAAGTGATATTTGGAAGTCCATGGAGAGCTATGGTGAAAAAGGAAATATCCTCATATGAAATCTGGAAAGAAGCTTTCTGAGAAACTGCTTAGTGTTCTGTTAAGTCATCTCAGAGAGTTACATCTGCATTTCGTGGATCTCTTTGCTAGACTTAATTCTGTGGAATCTGAGAACAGATATTTCGGATCCCTTTGAAGACTATAGGGCCAAAGGAAATATCCTCCGATAACAAAGAGAAAGAAGCTTTCTGAGAAACTTCTTTGTGTTCTGTGAAATCATCTCAGAGAGTTACAGCTTTCCCTTCAAGAAGCCTTTCGCTTAGACAGTTCTTGTGGAAAGGCAAAGTGATATTTGGAAGCCCATAGGGGGCTATGGTGAAAAAGGAAATATCCTCAGATGAAATCTGGAGACAAGCTTTCGGAGAACCTGCTTAGTGTTCGGTTAAGTCATCTCAGAGAGTTACATCTGCATTTCGTGGATCTCTTTGCTAGCCTTATTTCTGTGGAATCTGAGAACAGATATTTCGGATCCCTTTGAAGACTATAGGGCCAAAGTAAATATCCTCCGATAACAAAGAGAAAGAAGCTTTCTGAGAATCTTCTTTTTGTTCTGTGAAATCACCTCACAGAGTTACAGATTTCCCCTCAAGGAGCCTTTCGCTAAGACAGTTCTTGTGGAATTGGCAAAGTGATATTTGGAAGCCCATAGAGTGCTATGGTGAAAAAGGAAATATACTCAGATGAAATCTGGAAAGAAGCTTTCTGAGGAACTGTTCTGTGATGTGTGACTTCCACTCACAGAGTTACATCTGTATTTCGTGGATCTCTTTGCTGGCCTTATTTCTGTGGAATCTGAGAACAGATATTTCAAATCCCTTTGAAGACTGTAGGGCCAAAGGAAATATACTCCGATAACAAAGAGAAAGAAGCTTTCTGAGAAACTACTTTGTGTTCTCTGAAATCATCTCACAGAGTTACAGCTTTCCCCTCAAAAAGCCTTTCGCTAAGACAGTTCTTGTGGAATTGGCAAAGTGATATTTGGAAGCCCATAGAGGGCTATGGTGAAAAAGGAAATATCCTCAGATGAAATCTGGAGACAAGCTTTCTGAGAAACTGCTTAGTGTTCTGTTAAGTCATCTCAGAGAGTTAAATCTGCATTTTGTGGATCTCTTTGCTAGCCTTATTTCTGTGGAATCTGAGAACAGATATTTCGGATCCCTTTGAAGACTGTAGCGCCAAAGGAAATATCCTCCGATAACAAAGAGAAAGAAGCTTTCTGAGAAACTTCTTTTTGTTCTGTGAAATCATCTCACAGAGTTACAGCTTTCCCCTCAAGAAGCCTTTCGCTAAGACAGTTCTTGTGGAATTGGCAAAGTGATATTTGGAAGCCCATGGAGAGCTATGGTGAAAAAGGAAATATCCGCAGATGAAATCTGGAAAGAAGCTTTCTGAGAAACTGCTTAGTGTTCTGTTAATTCATCGAACAAAGTTACATCTGCATTTCGTTTATCTCTTTGCTAGCCTTGTTTCTGTGGAACCTGAGAACAGATATTTCGGATCCCTTTGAAGACTATAGGGCCAAAGGAAATATCCTCCGATAACAAAGAGAAAGAAGCTTTCTGAGAAACTTCTTTGTGTTCTGTGAAATCATCTCACATAGTTACAGCTTTCCCCTCAAAAAGCCTTTCGCTAAGACAGTTCTTGTGGAATTGGCAAAGTGATATTTGGAAGCCCATAGAGGGCTATGGTTAAAAAGGAAATATCCTCAGATGAAATCCGGAAAGAAGCTTTCTGAGAAACTGCTCGATGATGTGTGACTTCCACTCACAGAGTGACATCTCTATTTCGTGGATCTCTTTGCTAGCCTTATTTCTGTGGAATCTGAGAACAGATATTTCGGATCCCTTTGAAGATTATAGGGCCAAAGGAAATAACCTCCGATAAAACAGAGAAAGAAGCTTTCTGAGAAACTTCTTTGTGTTCTGTGAAATCATCTCACAGAGTTACAGCTTTCCCCTCAAGAAGCTTTTCTCTAAGACAGTTCTTGTGGAATTGGCAAAGTGATATTTGGAAGTCCATAGAGGGCTATGGTGAAAAAGGAAATATCCTCAGAGGAAATCTGGAGACAAGCTTTCTGAGAAACTGCTTAGTGTTCTGTTAAGTCATCTCAGAGAGTTACATCTGCATTTCGTTGATCTCTTTGCTAGTTTTATTTCTGTGGAATCTGAGAACAGATATTCCGGATTCCTTTGAAGACTATAGGGCCAAAGGAAATATCCTCCGATAACAAAGAGAAAGAAGCTTTCTGAGAAACTTCTTTGTGTTCTGTGAAATCATCTCACGGAGTTACACTTTCCCCTCAAGAAGCCTTTCGCTAAGACAGTTCTTGTGGGAATTGGCAAAGTGATATTTGGAAGCCCATAGAGGGCTATGGTGAAAAAGGAAATCTCCTCAGATGAAATCTGGAGACAAGCTTTCTGAGAAACTGCTTAGTGTTCTGTTAAGTCATCTCAGAGAGTTACATCTGCATTTCGTGGATCTCTTTGCTAGCCTTATTTTTGGGGAATCTGAGAACAGATATTTCGGATCCCTTTGCAGACTATATTGCCAAAGGAAATATCCTCCGATAACAAAGAGAAAGAAGCTTTCTGAGAATCTTCTTTTTGTTCTGTGAAATCACCTCACAGAGTTACAGATTTCCCCTCAAGAAGCCTTTCGCTAAGACAGTTCTTGTGGAATTGGCAAAGTGATATTTGGAATCCCATAGAGGCCTATGGTGAAAAAGGAAATATCCTCAGATGAAATCCGGAAAAAAGCTTTCTGAGAATCTGCTCTGTGATGTGTGACTTCCACTCACAGAGTTACATCTGTATTTCGTGGATCTCTTTGCAAGCCTTATTTCTGTGGAATCTGAGAACAGATATTTCGGATCCATTTGAAGACTATAGGGCCAAAGGAAATATCCACCGATAACAAAGAGAAAGAAGCTTTCTGAGAAACTTCTTTGTGTTCTGTGAAATCATCTCACAGAGTTACAGCTTTCCCCTCAAGAAGCCTTTCGCTAAGACAGTTCTTGTGGAATTGGCAAAGTGATATTTGGAAGCCCCTAGAGGGCTATGGTGAAAAATAAAATATCCTCAGATGAAATCTGGAAAGAAGCTTTCTGAGAAACTGCTTAGTGTTCCGTTAATTCAGCTCACAGAGTTACATCTGTAAGCCGTGTATCTCTTTGCTAGCCTTATTTCTGTGGAATCTGAGAACAGATATTTCGGATCCCTTTGAAGACTGCAGGGCCAAAGGAAATATCCTCCGATAACAAAGAGAAAGAAGCTTTCTGAGAAACTTCTTTTTGTTCTGTGAAATCATCTCACAGAGTTACAGCTTTCCCCTCAAGAAGCCTTTCGCTAAGACAGTTCTTGTGGAATTGGCAAAGTGATATTTGGAAGTCCATGGAGAGCTATGGTGAAAAAGGAAATATCCTCATATGAAATCTGGAAAGAAGCTTTCTGAGAAACTGCTTAGTGTTCTGTTAAGTCATCTCAGAGAGTTACATCTGCATTTCGTGGATCTCTTTGCTAGACTTAATTCTGTGGAATCTGAGAACAGATATTTCGGATCCCTTTGAAGACTATAGGGCCAAAGGAAATATCCTCCGATAACAAAGAGAAAGAAGCTTTCTGAGAAACTTCTTTGTGTTCTGTGAAATCATCTCAGAGAGTTACAGCTTTCCCTTCAAGAAGCCTTTCGCTTAGACAGTTCTTGTGGAAAGGCAAAGTGATATTTGGAAGCCCATAGGGGGCTATGGTGAAAAAGGAAATATCCTCAGATGAAATCTGGAGACAAGCTTTCGGAGAACCTGCTTAGTGTTCGGTTAAGTCATCTCAGAGAGTTACATCTGCATTTCGTGGATCTCTTTGCTAGCCTTATTTCTGTGGAATCTGAGAACAGATATTTCGGATCCCTTTGAAGACTATAGGGCCAAAGTAAATATCCTCCGATAACAAAGAGAAAGAAGCTTTCTGAGAATCTTCTTTTTGTTCTGTGAAATCACCTCACAGAGTTACAGATTTCCCCTCAAGGAGCCTTTCGCTAAGACAGTTCTTGTGGAATTGGCAAAGTGATATTTGGAAGCCCATAGAGTGCTATGGTGAAAAAGGAAATATACTCAGATGAAATCTGGAAAGAAGCTTTCTGAGAAACTGTTCTGTGATGTGTGACTTCCACTCACAGAGTTACATCTGTATTTCGTGGATCTCTTTGCTGGCCTTATTTCTGTGGAATCTGAGAACAGATATTTCAAATCCCTTTGAAGACTGTAGGGCCAAAGGAAATATCCTCCGATAACAAAGAGAAAGAAGCTTTCTGAGAAACTACTTTGTGTTCTCTGAAATCATCTCACAGAGTTACAGCTTTCCCCTCAAGAAGCCTTTCGCTAAGACAGTTCTTGTGGAATTGGCAAAGTGATATTTGGAAGCCCATAGAGGGCTATGGTGAAAAAGGAAATATCCTCAGATGAAATCTGGAGACAAGCTTTCTGAGAAACTGCTTAGTGTTCTGTTAAGTCATCTCAGAGAGTTAAATCTGCATTTTGTGGATCTCTTTGCTAGCCTTATTTCTGTGGAATCTGAGAACAGATATTTTGGATCCCTTTGAAGACTATAGGGCCAAAGGAAATATCCTCCGATAACAAAGAGAAAGAAGCTTTCTGAGAAACTTCTTTGTGTTCTGTGAAATCATCTCACGGAGTTACACTTTCCCCTCAAGAAGCCTTTCGCTAAGACAGTTCTTGTGGGAATTGGCAAAGTGATATTTGGAAGCCCATAGAGGGCTATGGTGAAAAAGGAAATCTCCTCAGATGAAATCTGGAGACAAGCTTTCTGAGAAACTGCTTAGTGTTCTGTTAAGTCATCTCAGAGAGTTACATCTGCATTTCGTGGATCTCTTTGCTAGCCTTATTTTTGGGGAATCTGAGAACAGATATTTCGGATCCCTTTGCAGACTATATTGCCAAAGGAAATATCCTCCGATAACAAAGAGAAAGAAGCTTTCTGAGAATCTTCTTTTTGTTCTGTGAAATCACCTCACAGAGTTACAGATTTCCCCTCAAGAAGCCTTTCGCTAAGACAGTTCTTGTGGAATTGGCAAAGTGATATTTGGAATCCCATAGAGGCCTATGGTGAAAAAGGAAATATCCTCAGATGAAATCCGGAAAAAAGCTTTCTGAGAATCTGCTCTGTGATGTGTGACTTCCACTCACAGAGTTACATCTGTATTTCGTGGATCTCTTTGCAAGCCTTATTTCTGTGGAATCTGAGAACAGATATTTCGGATCCATTTGAAGACTATAGGGCCAAAGGAAATATCCACCGATAACAAAGAGAAAGAAGCTTTCTGAGAAACTTCTTTGTGTTCTGTGAAATCATCTCACAGAGTTACAGCTTTCCCCTCAAGAAGCCTTTCGCTAAGACAGTTCTTGTGGAATTGGCAAAGTGATATTTGGAAGCCCCTAGAGGGCTATGGTGAAAAATAAAATATCCTCAGATGAAATCTGGAAAGAAGCTTTCTGAGAAACTGCTTAGTGTTCCGTTAATTCAGCTCACAGAGTTACATCTGTAAGCCGTGTATCTCTTTGCTAGCCTTATTTCTGTGGAATCTGAGAACAGATATTTCGGATCCCTTTGAAGACTGCAGGGCCAAAGGAAATATCCTCCGATAACAAAGAGAAAGAAGCTTTCTGAGAAACTTCTTTTTGTTCTGTGAAATCATCTCACAGAGTTACAGCTTTCCCCTCAAGAAGCCTTTCGCTAAGACAGTTCTTGTGGAAATGGCAAAGTGATATTTGGAAGTCCATGGAGAGCTATGGTGAAAAAGGAAATATCCTCATATGAAATCTGGAAAGAAGCTTTCTGAGAAACTGCTTAGTGTTCTGTTAAGTCATCTCAGAGAGTTACATCTGCATTTCGTGGATCTCTTTGCTAGACTTAATTCTGTGGAATCTGAGAACAGATATTTCGGATCCCTTTGAAGACTATAGGGCCAAAGGAAATATCCTCCGATAACAAAGAGAAAGAAGCTTTCTGAGGAACTTCTTTGTGTTCTGTGAAATCATCTCAGAGAGTTACAGCTTTCCCTTCAAGAAGCCTTTCGCTTAGACAGTTCTTGTGGAAAGGCAAAGTGATATTTGGAAGCCCATAGGGGGCTATGGTGAAAAAGGAAATATCCTCAGATGAAATCTGGAGACAAGCTTTCTGAGAACCTGCTTAGTGTTCGGTTAAGTCATCTCAGAGAGTTACATCTGCATTTCGTGGATCTCTTTGCTAGCCTTATTTCTGTGGAATCTGAGAACAGATATTTCGGATCCCTTTGAAGACTATAGGGCCAAAGGAAATATCCTCCGATAACAAAGAGAAAGAAGCTTTCTGAGAATCTTCTTTTTGTTCTGTGAAATCACCTCACAGAGTTACAGATTTCCCCTCAAGGAGCCTTTCGCTAAGACAGTTCTTGTGGAATTGGCAAAGTGATATTTGGAAGCCCATAGAGTGCTATGGTGAAAAAGGAAATATACTCAGATGAAATCTGGAAAGAAGCTTTCTGAGAAACTGTTCTGTGATGTGTGACTTCCACTCACAGAGTTACATCTGTATTTCGTGGATCTCTTTGCTGGCCTTATTTCTGTGGAATCTGAGAACAGATATTTCAAATCCCTTTGAAGACTGTAGGGCCAAAGGAAATATCCTCCGATAACAAAGAGAAAGAAGCTTTCTGAGAAACTACTTTGTGTTCTCTGAAATCATCTCACAGAGTTACAGCTCTCCCCTCAAAAAGCCTTTCGCTAAGACAGTTCTTGTGGAATTGGCAAAGTGATATTTGGAAGCCCATAGAGGGCTATGGTGAAAAAGGAAATATCCTCAGATGAAATCTGGAGACAAGCTTTCTGAGAAACTGCTTAGTGTTCTGTTAAGTCATCTCAGAGAGTTAAATCTGCATTTTGTGGATCTCTTTGCTAGCCTTATTTCTGTGGAATCTGAGAACAGATATTTCGGATCCCTTTGAAGACTATAGGGCCAAAGGAAATATCCTCCGATAACAAAGATAAAGAAGCTTTCTGAGAATCTTCTTTTTGTTCTGTGAAATCACCGCACAGAGTTTAGATAACCCCTCAAGAAGCCTATCGCTAAGACAGTTATTGTGGAATTGCCAAAGTGATATTTGGAAGCCCATAGAGGCCTATGGTGAAAAAGGAAATATCCTCAGATGAAATCCGGAAAGAAGCTTTCTTAGAAACTATTCTGTGATGTGTGACTTCCACTCACAGAGTTACATCTGTATTTCGTGGATCTCTTTGCTAGCCTTATTTCTGTGGAATCTGAGAAGAGATATTTCGGATCCCTTTGAAGACTATAGGGCCAAAGAAATATCCTTCGATAACAAAGAGAAACAAGCTTTCTGAGAAACTTCTTTGTGTTCTCTGAAATCATCTCACAGAGTTACAGCTTTCTCCTCCAGAAGCCTTTCGCTAAGACTGTTCTTGCGGAATTGGCAAAGTGATATTTGGAAGCCCTTAGAGGGCTATGGTGAAAAAGGAAATATCCTCAGATGAAATCCGGAAAGAAGCTTTCTGAGAAACTGCTCTGTGATGTGTGGCTTCCACTCACAGAGTTACATCTGTATTTCGTGGATCTCTTTGCTAGCCTTATTTCCGTGGAATCTGAGAACAGATATTTCGGATCCCTTTGAAGACTATAGGGCCAAAGGAAATATCCTCCGATAACAAAGAGAAAGAAGCTTTCTGAGAATCTTCTTTTTGTTCTGTGAAATCACCGCACAGAGTTACAGATAACCCCTCAAGAAGCCTATCGCTAAGACAGTTCTTGTGGAATTGCCAAAGTGATATTTGGAAGCCCATAGAGGCCTATGGTGAAAAAGGAAATATCCTCAGATGAAATCCGGAAAGAAGCTTTCTGAGAAACTGTTCTGTGATGTGTGACTTCCACTCACACAGTTACATCTGTATTTCATGGATCTCTTTGCTAGCCTTATTTCTGTGGAATCTGAGAACAGATATTTCGGATCCCTTTGAAGACTATAGGGTCAAAGGAAATATCCTCCGATAAAGAGAAACAAGCTTTCTGAGAAACTTCTTTGTGTTCTGTGAAATCATCTCACAGAGTTACAGCTTTCCCCTCAAGAAGCCTTCCGCTAAGACAGTTCTTGTGGAATTGGCAAAGTGATATTTGGAAGCCCTTAGAGGGCTATGGTGAAAAAGGAAATATCCTCAGATGAAATCTGGAAAGAAGGTTTCTGAGAAACTGCTTAGTGTTCTGTTAATTCATCTCACAGAGTTACATCTGTATGTCGTGTATCTCTTTGCTAGCCTTATTTCTGTGGAATCTGAGAACAGATATTTCGGATCCCTTTGAAGACTATAAGGCCAAAGGAAATATCCTCCGATAACAAAGAGAAAGAAGCTTTCTGAGAAACTTCTTTGTGTTCTGTGAAACCATCTCACAGAGTTACAGCTTTCCCCTCAAGAAGCCTTTCGCTAAGACAGTTCTTGTGTAATGGGCAAAGTGATATTTGGAAGCCCATAGAGAGCTAAGGTGAAAAAGGAAATATCCTCAGATGAAATCTGGAAAGAAGCTTTCTGAGAAACTGCTTAGTGTTCTGTTAATTCATCTAACAGAGTTACATCTCCATTTGGTGGATCTCTTTGCTAGCCTTATTTCTGTGGAATCCGAGAACAGATATTTCGGATCCCTTTGAAGACTATAGGGCCAAAGGAAATATCCTCCGATAACAAAGAGAAAGAAGCTTTCTGAGAAACTTCTTTGTGTTCTGTGAAATCATCTCACAGAGTTACAGCTTTCCCCTCAAGAAGCCTTTCGCTAAGACAGTTCTTGTGGAATTGGCAAAGTGATATTTGGAAGCCCATAGAGGGGTATGGTGAAAAAGGAAATATCCTCAGATGAAATCCGGAAAGAAGCTTTCTGAGAAACTGCTCGATGATGTGTGACTTCCACTCACAGAGTTACATCTGTATTTCGTGGATCTCTTTGCTAGCCTTATTTCTGTGGAATCTGAGAACAGATATTTCGGATCCCTTTGAAGACTCTAGGGCCAAAGGAAATATCCTCCGATAACAAAGACAAAGAAGCATTCTGAGAAACTTCTTTGTGTTCTGTGAAATCATCTCACAGAGTTACAGCTTTCCCCTCAAGAAGCCTTTCGCTAAGACAGTTCTTGTGGAAATGGCAAAGTGATATTTGGAAGCCCACAGAGGGCTATGGTGAAAAAGGAAATATCCTCAGATGAAATCTGGAGACAAGCTTTCTGAGAAACCGCTTAGTGTTCTGTTAAGTCATCTCAGAGAGTTAAATCTGCATTTTGTGGATCTCTTTGCTAGCCTTATTTCTGTGGAATCTGAGAACAGATATTGCGGATCCCTTTGAAGACTATAGGGCCAAAGGAAATAACCTCCGATATCGAAGAGAAAGAAGCTTTCTGAGAATCTTCTTTTTGTTCTGTGAAATCACTTCACAGAGTTACATATTTCCCCTCAAGAAGCCTTTCGCTAAGACAGTTCTTGTGGAATTGGCAAAGTGATATTGGAAGCCCATAGAGGGCTATGGTGAAAAAGGAAATATCCTCAGATGAAATCCGGAAAGAAGCTCTCTGAGAAACTGTTCTGTGATCTGTGACTTCCACTCACAGAGTTACATCTGTATTTCGTGGATCTCTTTGGTAGCCTTATTTCTGTGGAATCTGAGAACAGATATTTCGGATCCCTTTGAAGACTATAGGGTCAAAGGAAATATCCTCTGATAACAAAGAGAAAGAAGCTTTCTGAGAAACTTCTTTGTGTTCTGTGATATCATCTCACAGAGTTACAGCTTTCCCCTCAAGAAGCCTTTCGCTAAGACAGTTCTTGTGGAATTGGCAAAGTGATATTTGGAAGCCCTTAGAGGGGTATGGTGAAAAAGGAAATATCCTCAGATGAAATCCGGAAAGAAGCTTTCTGAGAAACTGCTCTGTGATGTGTGACTTCCACTCACAGAGTTACATCTGTATTTCGTGGATCTCTTTGCTAGCCTTATTTCTGTGGAATCTGAGAACAGATATTTCCAATCCCTTTGAAGACTATAGGGCCAAAGAAATATCCTCCGATAACAAAGAGAAAGAAGCTTTCTGAGAAACTTCTTTGTGTTCTGTGAAATAATCTCACAGAGTTACAGCTTTCCCCTCAAGAAGCCTTTCGCTAAGACTGTTCTTGTGGAATTGGCAAAGTGATATTTGGAAGCCCCTAGAGGGCTATGGTGAAAAAGGAAATATCCTCAGATGAAATCCGGAAAGAAGCTTTCTGAGAAACTGCTTAGTGTTCTGTTAATTCAGCTCACAGAGTTACATCTGTAAGCCGTGTATCTCTTTGCTAGCCTTATTTCTGTGGAATCTGAGAACAGATATTTCCAATCCCTTTGAAGACTATAGGGCCAAAGAAATATCCTCCGATAACAAAGAGAAAGAAGCTTTCTGAGAAACTTCTTTGTGTTCTGTGAAATAATCTCACAGAGTTACAGCTTTCCCCTCAAGAAGCCTTTCGCTAAGACAGTTCTTGTGGAATTGGCAAAGTGATATTTGGAAGCCCCTAGAGGGCTATGGTGAAAAAGGAAATATCCTCAGATGAATTCCGGAAAGAAGCTTTCTGAGAAACTGCTCTGTGATGTGTGACTTCCAGTCACAGAGTTACATCTGTATTTCGTGGATCTCTTTGCTAGCCTTATTTCTGTGGAATCTGAGAACAGATATTTCGGATCCCTTTGAAGATTATAGGGCCAAAGGAAATATCCTTCGATAAAAAAGAGAAAGAAGCTTTCTGAGAAACTTCTTTGTGTTCTGTGAAATCATCTCACAGAGTTACAGCTTTCCCCTCAGGAAGCCTATCGCTAAGACAGTTCTTGTGGAATTGGCAAAGTGATATTTGGAAGCCCATAGAGGGCTATGGTGAAAAAGGAAATATCCTCAGATGAAATCTGGATACAAGCTTTCTGAGAAACTGCTTAGTGTTCTGTTAAGTCATCGCAGAGAATTACATCTGCATTTCGTTGATCTCTTTGCTAGTCTTATTTCTGTGGAATCTGAGAACAGATATTTCGGACCCCTTTGAAGACTATAGGGCCAAAGGAAATATCCTCCCATAACAAAGAGAAAGAAGCTTTATGAGAAACTTCTTTGTGTTCTGTGAAATCATCTCAGAGAGTTATAGCTTTCCCTTCAAGAAGCCTTTCGCTTAGACAGTTCTTGTGGAATTGGCAAAGTGATATTTGGAAGCCCATGGGGGGCTATGGTGAAAAAGGAAATATCCTCAGATGAAATCTGGAGACAAGCTTTCTGAGAAACTGCTTAGTATTCTGTTAAGTCATCTCAGAGAGTTACATCTGCATTTCGTGGATCTCTTTGCTAGCCTTATTTCTGTGGAATCTGAGAACAGATATTTCGGATCCCTTTGAAGACGATAGGGCCAAAGGAAATATCCTCCGATAACAAAGAGAAAGAAGCTTTCTGAGAATCTTCTTATTGTTCTGTGAAATCACCTCACAGAGTTACAGATTTCCCCTCAAGAAGCCTTTCGCTAAGACAGTTCTTGTGGAATTGGCAAAGTGATATTTGGAAGCCCATAGAGTGCTATGGTGAAAAAGGAAATATACTCAGATGAAATCTGGAAAGAAGCTTTCTGAGAAACTGTTCTGTGATGTGTGACTTCCACTCACAGAGTTACATCTGTATTTCGTGGATCTCTTTGCTGGCCTTATTTCTGTGGAATCTGAGAACAGATATTTCAAATCCCTTTCAAGACTGTAGGGCCAAAGGAAATATCCTCCGATAACAAAGAGAAAGAAGCTTTCTGAGAAACTACTTTGTGTTCTCTGAAATCATCTCACAGTGTTACAGCTTTCCCCTCAAGAAGCCTTTCGCTAAGACAGTTCTTGTGGAATTGGCAAAGTGATATTTAGAAGCCCATAGAGTGCTATGGTGAAAAAGGAAATATCCTCAGATGAAATCTGGAAAGAAGCTTTCTGAGAAACTGCTGAGTGTTCTGTTAATTCATCTCACAGAGTTACATCTGTATGTCGTGTATCTCTTTACTAGCCTTTTTTCTGTGGAATCTGAGAACAGACATTTCGGATCCCTTTGAAGACTATAGGGCCAAAGGAAATATCCTCCGATAACAAAGAGAAAGAAGCTTTCTGAGAAACTTCTTTGTGTTCTGTGAAATCATCTCACAGAGTTACAGCTTTCCCCTCAAGAAGCCTTTCGCTAAGACAGTTCTTGTGGAATTGGCAAAGTGATATTTGGAAGCCCCTAGAGGGCTATGGTGAAAAAGGAAATATCCTCAGATGAATTCCGGAAAGAAGCTTTCTGAGAAACTGCTCTGTGATGTGTGACTTCCAGTCACAGAGTTACATCTGTATTTCGTGGATCTCTTTGCTAGCCTTATTTCTGTGGAATCTGAGAACAGATATTTCGGATCCCTTTGAAGATTATAGGGCCAAAGGAAATATCCTTCGATAAAAAAGAGAAAGAAGCTTTCTGAGAAACTTCTTTGTGTTCTGTGAAATCATCTCACAGAGTTACAGCTTTCCCCTCAGGAAGCCTATCGCTAAGACAGTTCTTGTGGAATTGGCAAAGTGATATTTGGAAGCCCATAGAGGGCTATGGTGAAAAAGGAAATATCCTCAGATGAAATCTGGAGACAAGCTTTCTGAGAAACTGCTTAGTGTTCTGTTAAGTCATCTCAGAGAATTACATCTGCATTTCGTTGATCTCTTTGCTAGTCTTATTTCTGTGGAATCTGAGAACAGATATTTCGGACCCCTTTGAAGACTATAGGGCCAAAGGAAATATCCTCCCATAACAAAGAGGAAGAAGCTTTCTGAGAAACTTCTTTGTGTTCTGTGAAATCATCTCACAGAGTTACAGCTTTCCCCTCAAGAAGCCTTTCGCTAAGACAGTTCCTGTGGAATTGGCAAAGTGATATTTGGAAGCTCTTAGAGGGGTATGGTGAAAAAGGAAATATCCTCAGTTGAAATCTGGAAAGAAGGTTTCTGAGAAACTGCTTAGTGTTCTGTTAATTCATCTAACAGAGTTACATCTGCATTTCATGGATCTCTTTGCTAGCCTTATTTCTGTGGAATCTGAGATCAGATATTTCGGATCCCTTTGAAGACTATAGGGCCAAAGGACATATCCTCCGATAACAAAGAGAAAGAAGCTTTCTGAGAAACTTCTTTGTGTTCTGTGAAATCATCTCACAGAGTTACAGCTTTCCCCTCAAGAAGCCTTCTGCTAAGACAGTTCTTGTGGAATTGGCAAAGTGATATTTGGAAGCCCATAGAGGGCTATGGTGAAAAAGGAAATATCCTCAGATGAAATCTGGAGACAAGCTTTCTGAGAAACTGCTTAGTGTTCTGTTAAGTCATCGCAGAGAATTACATCTGCATTTCGTTGATCTCTTTGCTAGTCTTATTTCTGTGGAATCTGAGAACAGATATTTCGGATCCCTTTGAAGACTATAGGGCCAAAGGAAATATCCTCCCATAACAAAGAGGAAGAAGCTTTCTGAGAAACTTCTTTGTGTTCTGTGAAATCATCTCACAGAGTTACAGCTTTCCCCTCAAGAAGCCTTTCGCTAAGACAGTTCCTGTGGAATTGGCAAAGTGATATTTGGAAGCACTTAGAGGGGTATGGTGAAAAAGGAAATATCCTCAGATGAAATCTGGAAAGAAGCTTTCTGAGAAACTGCTTAGTGTTCTGTTAATTCAGCTCACAGTGTTACATCTGTAAGCCGTGTATCTCTTTACTAGCCTTTTTTCTGTGGAATCTGAGAACAGATATTTCGGATCCCTTAGAAGACTATAGGGCCAAAGGAAATATCCTCCGATAACAAAGAGAAAGAAGCTTTCTGAGAAACTTCTTTGTGTTCTGTGAAATCATCTCACAGAGTTACAGCTTTCCCCTCAAGAAGCCTTTCGCTAAGACAGTTCTTCTGGAACTGGCAAAGTGATATTTGGAAGCCCTTAGAGGGGTATGGTGAAAAAGGAAATATCCTCAGATGAATTCCGGAAAGAAGCTTTCTGAGAAACTGCTCTGTGATGTGTGACTTCCAGTCACAGAGTTACATCTGTATTTCGTGGATCTCTTTGCTAGCCTTATTTCTGTGGAATCTGAGAACAGATATTTCGGATCCCTTTGAAGATTATAGGGCCAAAGGAAATATCCTCCGATAAAAAAGAGAAAGAAGCTTTCTGAGAAACTTCTTTGTGTTCTGTGAAATCATCTCACAGAGTTACAGCTTTCCCCTTAAGAAGCCTATCGCTAAGACAGTTCTTTTGGAATTGGCAAAGTGATATTTGGAAGCCCATAGAGGGCTATGGTGAAAAAGGAAATATCCTCAGATGAAATCTGGAGACAAGCTTTCTGAGAAACTGCTTAGTGTTCTGTTAAGTCATCTCAGAGAATTACATCTGCATTTCGTTGATCTCTTTGCTAGTCTTATTTCTGTGGAATCTGAGAACAGATATTTCGGACCCCTTTGAAGACTATAGGGCCAAAGGAAATATCCTCCCATAACAAAGAGGAAGAAGCTTTCTGAGAAACTTCTTTGTGTTCTGTGAAATCATCTCACAGAGTTACAGCTTTCCCCTCAAGAAGCCTTTCGCTAAGACAGTTCCTGTGGAATTGGCAAAGTGATATTTGGAAGCTCTTAGAGGGGTATGGTGAAAAAGGAAATATCCTCAGTTGAAATCTGGAAAGAAGGTTTCTGAGAAACTGCTTAGTGTTCTGTTAATTCATCTAACAGAGTTACATCTGCATTTCATGGATCTCTTTGCTAGCCTTATTTCTGTGGAATCTGAGATCAGATATTTCGGATCCCTTTGAAGACTATAGGGCCAAAGGACATATCCTCCGATAACAAAGAGAAAGAAGCTTTCTGAGAAACTTCTTTGTGTTCTGTGAAATCATCTCACAGAGTTACAGCTTTCCCCTCAAGAAGCCTTCTGCTAAGACAGTTCTTGTGGAATTGGCAAAGTGATATTTGGAAGCCCATAGAGGGCTATGGTGAAAAAGGAAATATCCTCAGATGAAATCTGGAGACAAGCTTTCTGAGAAACTGCTTAGTGTTCTGTTAAGTCATCGCAGAGAATTACATCTGCATTTCGTTGATCTCTTTGCTAGTCTTATTTCTGTGGAATCTGAGAACAGATATTTCGGACCCCTTTGAAGACTATAGGGCCAAAGGAAATATCCTCCCATAACAAAGAGGAAGAAGCTTTCTGAGAAACTTCTTTGTGTTCTGTGAAATCATCTCACAGAGTTACAGCTTTCCCCTCAAGAAGCCTTTCGCTAAGACAGTTCCTGTGGAATTGGCAAAGTGATATTTGGAAGCACTTAGAGGGGTATGGTGAAAAAGGAAATATCCTCAGATGAAATCTGGATAGAAGCTTTCTGAGAAACTGCTTAGTGTTCTGTTAATTCAGCTCACAGTGTTACATCTGTAAGCCGTGTATCTCTTTACTAGCCTTTTTTCTGTGGAATCTGAGAACAGATATTTCGGATCCCTTAGAAGACTATAGGGCCAAAGGAAATATCCTCCGATAACAAAGAGAAAGAAGCTTTCTGAGAAACTTCTTTGTGTTCTGTGAAATCATCTCACAGAGTTACAGCTTTCCCCTCAAGAAGCCTTTCGCGAAGACAGTTCTTGTGGAATTGGCAAAGTGATATTTGGAAGCCCCTAGAGGGCTATGGTGAAAAAGGAAATATCCTCAGATGAAATCTGGAAAGAAGCTTTCTGAGAAACTGCTAAGTGTTCTGTTAATTCAGCTCACAGAGTTACATCTGTAAGCCGTGTATCCCTTTGCTAGCCTTATTTCTGTGGAATTTGAGAACAGATATTTCGGATGCCTTTGAAGACTATAGGGCCAAAGGAAATATCCTCCGAAAACAAAGAGAAGGAAGCTTTCTGAGAAACTTCTTTGTGTTCTGTGAAATCATCTCACAGAGTTACAGCTTTCCCCTCAAGAAGCCTTTCGCTAAGACAGTTCTTCTGGAATTGGCAAAGTGATATTTGGAAGCCCTTAGAGGGGTATGGTGAAAAAGGAAATATCCTCAGATGAATTCCGGAAAGAAGCTTTCTGAGAAACTGCTCTGTGATGTGTGACTTCCAGTCACAGAGTTACATCTGTATTTCGTGGATCTCTTTGCTAGCCTTATTTCTGTGGAATCTGAGAACAGATATTTCGGATCCCTTTGAAGATTATAGGGCCAAAGGAAATATCCTCCGATAAAAAAGAGAAAGAAGCTTTCTGAGAAGCTTCTTTGTGTTCTGTGAAATCATCTCACAGAGTTACAGCTTTCCCCTTAAGAAGCCTATCGCTAAGACAGTTCTTGTGGAATTGGCAAAGTGATATTTGGAAGCCCATAGAGGGCTATGGTGAAAAAGGAAATATCCTCAGATGAAATCTGGAGACAAGCTTTCTGAGAAACTGCTTAGTGTTCTGTTAAGTCATCTCAGAGAATTACATCTGCATTTCGTTGATCTCTTTGCTAGTCTTATTTCTGTGGAATCTGAGAACAGATATTTCGGACCCCTTTGAAGACTATAGGGCCAAAGGAAATATCCTCCCATAACAAAGAGGAAGAAGCTTTCTGAGAAACTTCTTTGTGTTCTGTGAAATCATCTCACAGAGTTACAGCTTTCCCCTCAAGAAGCCTTTCGCTAAGACAGTTCCTGTGGAATTGGCAAAGTGATATTTGGAAGCACTTAGAGGGGTATGGTGAAAAAGGAAATATCCTCAGATGAAATCTGGAAAGAAGCTTTCTGAGAAACTGCTTAGTGTTCTGTTAATTCATCTAACAGAGTTACATCTGCATTTCATGGGTCTCTTTGCTAGCCTTATTTCTGTGGAATCTGAGAACAGATATTTCGGATCCCTTTGAAGACTATAGGGCCAAAGGACATATCCTCCGATAACAAAGAGAAAGAAGCTTTCTGAGAAACTTCTTTGTGTTCTGTGAAATCATCTCACAGAATTACAGCTTTCCCCTCAAGAAGCCTTCTGCTAAGACAGTTCTTGTGGAATTGGCAAAGTGATATTTGGAAGCCCATAGAGGGCTATGGTGAAAAAGGAAATATCCTCAGATGAAATCTGGAGACAAGGTTTCTGAGAAACTGCTTAGTGTTCTGTTAAGTCATCTCAGAGAGTTACATCTGCATTTCGTGGTTCTCTTTGCTAGCCTTATTTCTGTGGAATCTGAGAACAGATATTCCGGATCCCTTTGAAGATTATAGGGCCAAAGGAAATAACCTCCGATAACAAAGAGAAAGAAGCTTTCTGAGAATCTTCTTTTTGTTCTGTGAAATCACTTCACAGAGTTACAGATTTCCCCTCAAGAAGCCTTTCGCTAAGACAGTCCTTGTGGAATTGGCAAAGTGATATTGGAAGCCCATAGAGGGCTATGGTGAAAAAGGAAATATCCTCAGATGAAATCCGGAAAGAAGCTCTCTGAGAAACTGTTCTGTGATGTGTGACTTCCACTCACAGAGTTACATCTCTATTTCGTGGATCTCTTTGCTAGCCTTATTTCTGTGGAATCTGAGAACAGATATTTCGGATCCCTTTGAAGACTATAGGGTCAAAGGAAATATCCTCCGATAACAAAGAGAAAGAAGCTTTCTGAGAAACTTCTTTGTGTTCTGTGATATCATCTCACAGAGTTACAGCTTTCCCCTCAAGAAGCCTTTCGCTAAGACAGTTCTTGTGGAATTGGCAAAGTGATATTTGGAAGCCCTTAGAGGGGTATGGTGAAAAAGGAAATATCCTCAGATGAAATCCGGAAAGAAGCTTTCTGAGAAACTGCTCTGTGATGTGTGACTTCCACTCACAGAGTTACATCTGTATTTCGTGGATCTCTTTGCTAGCCTTATTTCTGTGGAATCTGAGAACAGATATTTCCAATCCCTTTGAAGACTATAGGGCCAAAGAAATATCCTCCGATAACAAAGAGAAAGAAGCTTTCTGAGAAACTTCTTTGTGTTCTGTGAAATCATCTCACAGAGTTACAGCTTTCCCCTCAAGAAGCCTTTCGCTAAGACAGTTCTTGTGGAATTGGCAAAGTGATATTTGGAAGCCCCTAGAGGGCTATGGTGAAAAAGGAAATATCCTCAGATGAAATCTGGAAAGAAGCTTTCTGAGAAACTGCTTAGTGTTCTGTTAATTCTGCTCACAGTATTACATCTGTAAGCCGTGTATCTCTTTGCTACCCTTATTTCTGTGGAATCTGAGAACAGATATTTCGGATACCTTTGAAGACTGTAGGGCCAAAGGAAATATCCTCCGATAACTAAGAGAAAGAAGCTTTCTGAGAAACTTCTTTTTGTTCTGTGAAATCATCTCAAAGAGTTACAGCTTTCCCCTCAAGAAGCCTTTCGCTAAGACAGTTCTTGTGGAATTGGCAAAGTGATATTTGGAAGCCCATAGGGGGCTATGGTGAAAAAGGAAATATCCTCAGATGAAATCTGGAGACAAGCTTTCTGAGAAACTGCTTAGTATTCTGTTAAGTCATCTCAGAGAGTTACATCTGCATTTCGTGGATCTCTTTGCTAGCCTTATTTCTGTGGAATCTGAGAACAGATATTTCGGATCCCTTTGAAGACTATAGGGCCAAAGGAAATATCCTCCGATAACAAAGAGAAAGAAGCTTTCTGAGAATCTTCTTTTTGTTCTGTGAAATCACCTCACAGAGTTACAGATTTCCCCTCAAGAAGCCTTTCGCTAAGACAGTTCTTGTGGAATTGGCAAAGTGATATTTGGAAGCACATAGAGTGCTATGGTGAAAAAGGAAATATCCTCAGATGAAATCCGGAAAGAAGCTTTCTGAGAAACTGTTCTGTGATGTGTGACTTCCACTCACAGAGTTACATCTGTATTTCGTGGATCTCTTTGCTGGCCTTATTTCTGTGGAATCTGAGAACAGATATTTCGGATCCCTTTGAAGACTATAGGGTCAAAGGAAATATCCTCCGATAAAGAGAAACAAGCTTTCTGAGAAACTTCTTTGTGTTCTGTGAAATCATCTCAGAGAGTTACAGCTTTCACTTCAAGAAGCCTTTCGCTTAGGCAGTTCTTGTGGAATTGGCAAAGTGATATTTGGAAGCCCATAGGGGGCTATGGTGAAAAAGGAAATATCCTCAGATGAAATCCGGAAAGAAGCTTTCTGAGAATCTGCTCGATGATGTGTGACTTCCACTCACAGAGTTACATCTGTATTTCGTGGATCTCTTTGCTAGCCTTATTTCTGTGGAATCTGAGAACAGATATTTCGGATCCCTTTGAAGATTATAGGGCCAAAGGAAATATCCTCCGATAAAAAAGAGAAAGAAGGTTTCTGAGAAACTTCCTTGTGTTCTGTGAAATCATCTCACAGTGTTAAAGCTTTTCCCTCAAGAAGCCTTTTTGTAAGACAGTTCTTCTGGAATTGGCAAAGTGATATTTGCAAGCGCATAGAGGGCTATGGTGAAAAAGAAAGTATCCTCAAATGAAATCTGGAAAGAAGCTTTCTGAGAAACTGCTTAGTGTTCTGTTAATTCATCTCACAGAGTGACATCTGTATATCGTGTATCTCTTTGCTAGACTTATTTCTGTGGAATCTGAGAACAGATATTTCGGATCCCTTTGAAGACTATAGGGCCAAAGGAAATATCCTCCGATAACAAAGAGAAAGAAGCTTTCTGAGAAACTTCTTTGTGTTCTGTGAAACCGTCTCACAGAGTTACAGCTTTCCCCTCAAGAGGCCTTTCGCTAAGACAGTTCTTGTGTAATGGGCAAAGTGATATTTGGAAGCCCATAGAGAGCTATGGTGAAAAAGGAAATATCCTCAGATGAAATCTGGAAAGAAGCTTTCTGAGAAACTGCTTAGTGTTCTGTTAATTCATCTAACAGAGTTACATCTCCATTTCGTGGATCTCTTTCTAGCCTTATTTCTGTGGAATCTGAGAACAGATATTTCAGATCCCTTTGAAGACTATAGGGCCAAAGGAAATATCCTCCGATAACAAAGAGAAAGAAGCTTTCTGAGAAACTTCTTTGTGTTCTGTGAAATCATCTCACAGAGTTACAGCTTTCCCCTCAAGAAGCCTTTCGCTAAGACAGTTCTTGTGGAATTGGCAAAGTGATATTTGGAAGCCCATAGAGGGCTATGGTGAAAAAGGAAATATCCTCAGATGAAATCCGGAAAGAAGCTTTCTGAGAAACTGCTCGATGATGTGTGACTTCCACTCACAGAGTTACATCTGTATTTCGTGGATCTCTTTGCTAGCCTTATTTCTGTGGAATTTGAGAACAGATATTTCGGATCCCTTTGAAGATTATAGGGCCAAAGGAAATATCATCCGATAAAAAAGAGAAAGAAGGTTTCTGGGAAACTTCCTTGTGTTCTGTGAAATCATCTCACAGTGTTAAAGCTTTTCCCTCAAGAAGCCTTTTTGTAAGACAGTTCTTCTGGAATTGGCAAAGTGATATTTGCAAGCGCATAGAGGGCTATGGTGAAAAAGAAAGTATCCTCAAATGAAATCTGGAAAGAAGCTTTCTGAGAAACTGCTTAGTGTTCTGTTAATTCATCTCACAGAGTGACATCTGCATATCGTGTATCTCTTTGCTAGACTTATTTCTGTGGAATCTGAGAACAGATATTTCGGATCCCTTTGAAGACTATAGGGCCAAAGGAAATATCCTCCGATAACAAAGAGAAAGAAGTTTTCTGAGAAACTTCTTTGTGTTCTGTGAAATCATCTCACAGAGTTACAGCTTTCCCCTCAAGAAGCCTTTCGCTAAGACAGTTCTTGAGGAATTGGCAAGGAGATATTTGGAAGAACATAGAGAGCTATGGTGAAAAAGGAAATATCCTCAGATGAAATCCGGAAAGAAGATTTCTGAGAAACTACTCTGTGATGTGTGACTTACACTCACAGAGTTACATCTGTATTTCGTGGATAGCTTTCCTAGCCTTATTTCTGTGGAATCTGAGAACAGATATTCAGGATCCCTTTGAAGACTATAGGGCCAAAGGAAATATCCTCCGATAACAAAGAGAAAGAAGCTTTCTGAGAAACTTCTTTGTGTTCTGTGAAATCATCTCATAGAGTTACAGCTTTCCCCTCAAGAAGCCTTTCGCTAAGACAGTTCTTGTGGGATTGGCAAAGAGATATTTGGAAGCCCATAGAGGGCTATGGTGTAAAAGAAAATATCCTCAGATGAAATCTGGAGACAAGGTTTCTGAGAAACTGCTTAGTGTTCTGTTAAGTCATCTCAGAGAGTTAAATCTTCATTTTGTGGATCTCTTTGCTAGCCTTATTTCTGTGGAATCTGAGAACAGATATTTCGGATCCCTTTGAAGACTATAGGGACAAAGGAAATATCCTCCGATAACAAAGAGAAAGAAGCTTTCTGAGAATCTTCTTTTTGTTCTGTGAAATCACCGCACAGAGTTACAGATAACCCCTCAAGAAGCCAATCGCTAAGACAGTTCTTGTGGAAATGTCAAAGTGATATTTGGAAGCCCATAGAGGCCTATGGTGAAAAAGGAAATATCCTCAGATGAAATCCGGAAAGAAGCTTTCTGAGAAACTCTTCTGTGATATGTGACTTCCACTCACAGAGTTACATCTGTATTTCGTGGATCTCTTTGCTAGCCTTATTTCTGTGGAATCTGAGAACAGTTATTTCGGATCCCTTTGAAGACTATAGGGTCAAAGGAAATATCCTCCGATAAAGAGAAACAAGCTTTCTGAGAAACTTCTTTGTGTTCTGTGAAATCATCTCACAGAGTTACAGCTTTCCCCTCAAGAGGCTTCCGCTAAGACAGTTCTTGTGGAATTGGAAAAGTGATATTTGGAAGCCCCTAGAGGGCTATGGTGAAAAAGGAAATATCCTCAGATGAAATCTGGAAAGAAGCTTTCTGAGAAACTGCTTAGTGTTCTGTTAACTCATCTCACAGAGTTACATCTGTATGTCGTGTATCTCTTTGCTAGCCTTATTTCTGTGGAAACTGAGAACTGATATTTCGGATCCCTTTGAAGACTATAGGGCCAATGGAAATATCCTCCGATAACAAAGAGAAAGAAGCTTTCTGAGAAACTTCTTTGTGTTCTGTGAAACCATCTCACAGAGTTACAGCTTTCCCCTCAAGAAGCCTTTCGCTAAGACAGTTCTTGTGTAATGGGCAAAGTGATATTTGGAAGCCCATAGAGAGCTATGGTGAAAAAGGAAATATCCTCAGATGAAATCTGGAAAGAAGCTTTCTGAGAAACTGCTTAGTGTTCTGTTAATTCATCTAACAGAGTTACATCACCATTTCGTGGATCTCTTTGCTAGCCTTATTTCTGTGGAATCTGAGAACAGATATTTCGGATCCCTTTGAAGACTATGGGGCCAAAGGAACTATCCTCCGATAACAAAGAGAAAGAAGCTTTCTGAGAAACTTCTTTGTGTTCTGTGAAATCATCTCACAGAGTTACAGCTTTCCCCTCAAGAAGCCTTTCGCTAAGACAGTTCTTGTGGAATTGGCAAAGTGATATTTGGAAGCCCATAGAGGGCTATGGTGAAAAAGGAAATATCCTCAGATGAAATCCGGAAAGAAGCTTTCTGAGAAACTGCTCGATGATGTGTGACTTCCACTCACAGAGTTACATCTGTATTTCGTGGATCTCTTTGCTAGCCTTATTTCTGTGGAGTCTGAGAACAGATATTTCGGATCCCTTTGAATATTATAGGGCCAAAGGAAATATCCTCCGATAACAAAGAGAAAGAAGCTTTCTGAGAAACTTCTTTGTGTTCTGTGAAATCATCTCACAGAGTTACAGCTTTCCCCTCAAGAAGCCTTTCTCTAAGACAGTTCTTGTGGAATTGGCAAAGTGATATTTGGAAGCCCATAGAGGGCTATGGTGAAAAAGGAAATATCCTCATATGAAATCTGGAGGCAAGCTTTCTGAGAAACTGCTTAGTGTTCTGTTAAGTCATCTCAGAGAGTTAAATCTGCATTTTGTGGATCTCTTTGCTAGCCTTATTTCTGTGGAATCTGAGAACTGATATTTCGGATCCCTTTGAAGACTATAGGGCCAAAGGAAATATCCTCCGATAACAAAGAGAAAGAAGCTTTCTGAGAAACTTCTCTGTGTTCTGTGAAATCATCTCACAGAGTTACAGCTTTCCCCTCAAGAAGCCTTTCGCTAAGACAGTTCTTGTGGAATTGGCAAAGTGATATTTGGAAGCCCATAGAGGGCTATGGTGAAAAAGGAAATATCCTCAGATGAAATCTGGAGAGAAGCTTTCTGAGAAACTGCTTAGTGTTCTGTTAAGTCATCTCAGAGAGTTAAATCTGCATTTTGTGGATCTCTTTGCTAGCCTTATTTCTGTGGAATCTGAGAACAGATATTTCGGATCCCTTTGAAGACTATAGGGCCAAAGGAAATATCCTCCGATAACAAAGAGAAAGAAGCTTTCTGAGAATCTTCTTTTTGTTCTGTGAAATCACCGCACAGAGTTACAGATAACCCCTCAAGAAGCCTTTCGCTAAGACAGTTCTTGTGGAATTGGCAAAGTGATATTTGAAAGCCCATAGAGGCCTATGGTGAAAAAGGACATATCCTCGGATGAAATCCGGAAAGAAGCTTTCTGAGAAACGGCTCTGTGATGTGTGACTTCCACTCACAGAGTTACATCTGCATTTCGTGGATCTCTTTGCTAGCCTTATTTCTGTGGAATCTGAGAACAGATATTTCGGATCCCTTTGAAGACTATAGGGTCAAAGGAAATATCCTCCGATAAAGAGAAAGAAGCTTTCTGAGAAACTTCTTTGTGTTCTGTGAAATCATTTCACAGAGTTACAGCTTTCCCCTCAAGAAGCCTTCCGCTAAGACAGTTCTTGTGGAATTGGCAAAGTGATATTTGGAAGCCCTTAGAGGGGTATGGTGAAAAAGGAAATATCCTCAGATGAAATCCGGAAAGAAGCTTTCTGAGAAACTGCTCTGTGATGTGTGACTTCCAGTCACAGAGTTACATCTGTATTTCGTGGATCTCTTTGCTAGCTTTTTTTCTGTGGAATCTGAGAAGAGATATTTCGGATCCCTTTGAAGACTATAGGGCCAAAGAAATATCCTCCGATAACAAAGAGAAACAAGCTTTCTGAGAAACTTCTTTGTGTTCTCTGAAATCATCTCACAGAGTTACAGCTTTCTCCTCCAGAAGCCTTTCGCTAAGACTGTTCTTGCGGAATTGGCAAAGTGATATTTGGAAGCCCCTAGAGGGCTATGGTGAAAAAGGAAATATCCTCAGATGAAATCTGGAAAGAAGCTTTCTGTGAAACTGCTTAGTGTTCTGTTAATTCATCTAACAGAGTTACATCTGCATTTCGTGGATCTCCTTGCTAGCGTTATTTCTGTGGAATCTGAGAACAGATATTTCGGATCCCTTTGAAGACTATAGGGCCAAAGGAAATATCCTCCGATAACAAAGAGAAAGAAGCTTTCTGAGAAACTTTTTTGTGTTCTGTGAAATCATCTCACAGAGTTACAGCTTTCCCCTCAAGAAGCCTTCTGATAAGATAGTTCTTGTGGAATTGGCAAAGTGATATTTGGAAGCCCATAGAGGGCTATGGTGAAAAAGGAAATATCCTCAGATGAAATCTGGAGACAAACTTTCTGAGAAACTGCTTAGTGTTCTGTTAAGTCATCTCAGAGAGTTACATCTGCATTTCGTGGTTCTCTTTGCTACCCTTATTTCTGTGGAATCTGAGAACAGATATTCCGGATCCCTTTGAAGACTATAGGGCCAAAGGAAATAACCTCCGATAACAAAGAGAAAGAAGCTTTCTGAGAATCTTCTTTTTGTTCTGTGAAATCATTTCACAGAGTTACAGATTTCCCCTCAAGAAGCCTTTCGCTAAGACAGTTCTTGTGGAATTGGCAAAGTGATATTTGGAAGCCCATAGAGGGCTATGGTGAAAAAGGAAATATCCTCAGATGAAATCCGGAAAGAAGCTCTCTGAGAAACTGTTCTGTGATGTGTGACTTCCACTCACAGAGTTACATCTGTATTTCGTGGATCTCTTTGCTAGCCTTATTTCTGTGGAATCTGAGAACAGATATTTCGGATCCCTTTGAAGACTATAGGGTCAAAGAAATATCCGCCGATAACAATGAGAAAGAAGCTTTCTGAGAGACTTCTTTGTGTTCTGTGAAATCATCTCACAGAGTTACAGTTTTCCCCTCAAGAAGCCTTTCGCTAAGACAGTTCTTGTGGAATTGGCAAAGTGATATTTTGAAGCCCCTAGAGGGCTATGGTGAAAAAGGAAATATCCTCAGATGAAATCTGGAAAGAAGCTTTCTGAGAAACTGCTTAGTGTTCTGTTAATTCAGCTCACAGAGTTACATCTCTAAGCCGTGTATCTCTTTGCTAGCCTTATTTCTGTGGAATCTGAGTACAGATATTTCGGATCCCTTTGAAGACTGTAGGGCCAAAGGAAATATCCTCCGATAACAAAGAGAAAGAAGCTTTCTGAGAAACTTCTTTTTGTTCTGTGAAATCATCTCACAGAGTTACAGCTTTCCCCTCAAGAAGCTTTTCGCTAAGACAGTTCTTGTGGAATTGGCAAACTGATATTTGGAAGCCCATGGAGAGCTATGGTGAAAAAGGAAATATCCTCAGATGAAATCTGGAAAGAAGGTTTCTGAGAAACTGCTTAGTGTTCTGTTAAGTCATCTCAGAGAGTTACATCTGCATTTCGTGGATCTCTTTGCTAGCCTTATTTCTGTGGAATCTGAGAACAGATATTTCGGATCCCTTTGAAGACTATAGGGCCAAAGGAAATATCCTCCGATAACAAAGTGAAAGAAGCTTTCTGAGAATCTTCTTTTTGTTCTGTGAAATCACCTCACAGAGCTACAGATTTACCCTCAAGAAGCCTTTCGCTAAGACAGTTCTTGTGGAATTGGCAAAGTGATATTTGGAAGCCCATAGAGTGCTATGGTGAAAAAGGAAATATACTCAGATGAAATCTGGAAAGAAGCTTTCTGAGAAACTGTTCTGTGATGTGTGACTTCCACTCACCGAGTTACATCTGTATTTCGTGGATCTCTTTGCTGGCCTCATTTCTGTGGAATCTGAGAACAGATATTTCAAATCCCTTTGAAGACTGTAGGGCCAAAGGAAATATCCTCCGATAACAAAGAGAAAGAAGCTTTCTGAGAAACTACTTTGTGTTCTCTGAAATCATCTCACAGAGTTACAGCTTTCCCCTCAAAAAGCCTTTCGCTAAGACAGTTCTTGTGGAATTGGCAAAGTGATATTTGGAAGCCCATAGAGGACTATGGTTAAAAAGGAAATATCCTCAAATGAAATCCGGAAAGAAGCTTTCTGAGAAACTGCTCTGTGATGTGTGACTTCCAGTCACAGAGTTACATCTGTATATCGTGGATCTCTTTGCTAGCCTTTTTTCTGTGGAATCTGAGAACAGATATTTCAAATCCCTTTGAAGACTATAGGGCCAAAGAAATATCCTCCGATATCAAAGAGAAAGAAGCTTTCTGAGAAACATCTTTGTGTTCTCTGAAATCATCTCACAGTTTTACAGCTTTCCCCTCAAGAAGCCTTTCGCTAAGACAGTTCTTGTGGAATTGGCAAAGTGATATTTAGAAGCCCATAGAGGGCTATGGTGAAAAAGGAAATATCCTCAGATGAAATCTGGAAAGAAGCTTTCTGAGAAACTGCTTAGTGTTCTGTTAATTCATCTCACAGAGTTACATCTGTATGTCGTGTATCTCTTTACTAGCCTTATTTCTGTGGAATTTGAGAACAGATATTTTGGATCTCTTTGAAGATTATAGGGCCAAAGGAAATATCCTCCGATAACAAAGAGAAAGAAGCTTTCTGAGAAACTTCTTTGTGTTCTGTGAAATCATCTCACAGAGTTACAGCTTTCCCATCAAGAAGCCTTTCGGTAAGGCAGTTCTTGTGGAATTGGCAAAGTGATATTTGGAAGCCCTTAGAGGGGTATGGTGAAAAAGGAAATATCCTCAGATGAAATCCGGAAAGAAGCTTTCTGAGAAACTGCTCTGTGATGTGTGACTTCCACTCACAGAGTTACATCTGTATTTCGTGGATCTCTTTGCTAGCCTTATTTCTGTGGAATCTGAGAACAGATATTTCCAATCCCTTTGAAGACTATAGGGCCAAAGAAATATCCTCCCATAACAAAGAGAAAGAAGCTTTCTGAGAAACTTCTTTGTGTTCTGTGAAATCATCTCACAGAGTTACAGCTTTCCCCTCAAGAAGCCTTTCGCTAAGACAGTTCTGGTGGAATTGGCAAAGTGATATTTGGAAGCCCTTAGAGGGGTATGGTGAAAAAGGAAATATCCTCAGATGAAATCCGGAAACAAGCTTTCTGAGAAACTGCTCTGTGATGTGTGACTTCCACTCACAGAGTGACATCTGTATTTCGTGGATCACTTTGCTAGCCTTATTTCTGTGGAATCTGAGAACAGATATTTCCAATCCCTTTGAAGACTATAGGGCCAAAGAAATATCCTCCGATAACAAAGAGAAAGAAGCTTTCTGAGAAACTACTTTGTGTTCTCTGAAATCATCTCACAGAGTTACAGCTTTCCCCTCAAAAAGCCTTTCGATAAGACAGTTCTTGTGGAATTGGCAAAGTGATATTTGGAAGCCCATAGAGGGCTATGGTGAAAAAGGAAATATCCTCAGATGAAATCTGGAGACAAGATTTCTGAGAAACTGCTTAGTGTTCTGTTAAGTCATCTCAGAGAGTTACATCTGCATTTTGTGGATCTCTTTGCTAGCCTTATTTCTGTGGAATCTGAGAACAGATATTTCGGATCCCTTTGAAGACTATAGGGCAAAAGGAAATATCCTCCGATAACAAAGAGAAAGAAGCTTTATGAGAATCTTCTTTTTGTTCTGTGAAATCACCTCAAAGAGTTACAGATTTCCCCTCAAGAAGCCTTTCGCTAAGACAGTTCTTGTGGAATTGGCAAAGTGATATTTGGAAGCCCATAGAGGACTATGGTTAAAAAGGAAATATCCTCAGATGAAATCCGGAAAAAAGCTTTCTGAGAAACTGTTCTGTGATGTGTGACTTCCAGTCACAGAGTTACATCTGTATTTCGTGGATCTCTTTGGTAGCCTTATTTCTGTGGAGTCTGAGAATAGATATTTCCAATCCCTTTGAAGACTATAGGGCCAAAGAAATATCCTCCGATAACAAAGAGAAAGAAGCTTTCTGAGAAACTTCTTTGTGTTCTGTGAAATCATCTCACAGAGTTACAGCTTTCCCCTCAAGAAGCCTTTCGCTAAGACAGTTCTTGTGGAATTGGCAAAGTGATATTTGGAAGCCCATATAGGGCTATGGTGAAAAAGGAAATATGCTCAAATGAAATCCGGAAAGAAGCTTTCTGAGAAACTGCTCTGTGATGTGTGACTTCCAGTCACAGAGTTACATCTGTATATCGTGGATCTCTTTGCTAGCCTTTTTTCTGTGGAATCTGAGAACAGATATTTCAAATCCCTTTGAAGACTATAGGGCCAAAGAAATAACCTCCGATAACAAAGAGAAAGAAGCTTTCTGAGAAACATCTTTGTGTTCTCTGAAATCATCTCACAGTGTTACAGCTTTTCCCTCAAGAAGCCTTTCGCTAAGACAGTTCTTGTGGAATTGGCAAAGTGATATTTAGAAGCCCATAGAGTGCTATGGTGAAAAAGGAAATATCCTCAGATGAAATCTGGAAAGAAGCTCTCTGAGAAACTGCTTAGTGTTCTGTTAATTCATCTCACAGAGTTACATCTGTATGTCGTGTATCTCTTTACTAGCCTTTTTTCTGTGGAATCTGAGAACAGATATTTCGGATCAATTTGAAGACTATAGGGCCAAAGGAAATATCCTCCGATAACAAAGAGAAAGAAGCTTTCTGAGAAACTTCTTTGTGTTCTGTGAAATCATCTCACAGAGATACAGCTTTCCCCTCAAGAAGCCTTTCGCTAAGACAGTTCTTGTGGAATTGGCAAAGTGATATTTGGAAGCCCCTATAGGGCTATGATGAAAAAGGAAATATCCTCAGATGAAATCTGGAAAGAAGCTTTCTGAGAAACTGCTAAGTGTTCTGTTAATTCAGCTCACAGAGTTACATCTGTAAGCCGTGTATCCCTTTGCTAGCCTTATTTCTGTGGAATCTGAGAACAGATATTTCGGATCCCTTTGAAGACTATAGGGCCAAAGGAAATATCCTCCGATAACAAAGAGAAAGAAGCTTTCTGAGAAACTTCTTTGTGTTCTGTGAAATCATCTCACAGAGTTACAGCTTTCCCCTCAAGAAGCCTTTCGCTAAGACAGTTCTTCTGGAATAGGCAAAGTGATATTTGGAAGCCCTTAGAGGGGTATGGTGAAAAAGGAAATATCCTAAGATGAAATCCGGAAAGAAGCTTTCTGAGAAACTGCTCTGTGATGTGTGACTTCCAGTCACAGAGTTACATCTGTATTTCGTGGATCTCTTTGCTAGCCTTATTTCTGTGGAAACTGAGAACAGATATTCCGGATCCCTTTGAAGACTATAGGGACAAAGGAAATATCCTCCGATAACAAAGAGAAAGAAGCTTTCTTAGAAACTTCTTTGTGTTCTGTGAAATCATCTCACAGAGTTACAGCTTTCCCCTCAAGTAGCCTTTCGCTAAGAGAGTTCTTGTGGAATTGGCAAAGTGATATTTGGAAGCCCATAGAGGGCTATGGTGAAAAAGGAAATATCCTCAGATGAAAACTGGAGACAAGCTTTCTGAGAAAGTGCTTAGTGTTCTGTTAAGTCATCTCAGAGAGTTACATCTGCATTTCGTGGATCTCTTTGCTAGCCTTATTTCTGTGCAATCTGAGAACAGATATTCCGGATCCCTTTGAAGACTATAGGGCGAAAGGAAATATCCTCCGATAACAAAGAGAAAGAAGCTTTCTGAGAATCTTCTTTTTGTTCTGTGAAATCACTTCACAGAGTTACAGATTTCCCCTCAAGAAGCCTTTCGCTACGACAGTTCTTGTGGTATTGACAAAGTGATATTGGAAGCCCATAGAGGGCTATGGTGAAAAAGGAAATATCCTCAGATGAAATCCGGAAAGAAGCTTTCTGAGAAACTGCTCTGTGATGTGTGACTACCACTCACAGAGTTACATCTGTATTTCGTGGATCTCTTTGCTAGCCTTATTTCTGTGGAATCTGAGAACAGATATTTCCAATCCCTTTGAAGACTATAGGGCCAAAAAATATCCTCCGATAAAAAGAGAAAGAAGCTTTCTGAGAAACTTCTTTGTGTTCTGTGAAATCATCTCACAGAGTTACAGCTTTCCCCTCAAGAAGCCTTTCGCTAAGACAGTTCTTGTGGAATTGGCAAAGTGATATTTGGAAGCCCATAGAGGGCTACGATGAAAAAGGAAATATCCTCAGATGAAATCTGGAAAGAAGCTTTCTGAGAAACTGCTCGATGATGTGTGACTTCCACTCCCAGAGTTACATCTGTATTTCGTTGATCTCTTTGCTAGCCTTATTCCTGTGGAACCTGAGAATAGATATTTCGGATCCCTTTGAAGAGTATAAGGCCAAAGGAAATATCCTCCGATAACAAAGAGAAAGAAGCTTTCTGAGAAACTTCTTTCTGTTCTGTGAAATAATCTCACAGAGTTACAGCTTTCCCCTCAAGAAGCCTTTCGCTAAGACAGTTCTTGTGGAATTGGCAAAGTGATATTTGGAAGTTATTAGAGGGGTATGGTGAAAAAGGAAATATCCTCAGATGAAATCCGGAAAGAAGCTTTCTGAGAAACTGCTCTGTGATGTGTGACTTCCATTCAGAGAGTTACATCTGTATTTCGTGGATCTCTTTGCTAGCCTTATTTCTGCGGAATCTGAGAACAGATATTTCAAATCCCATTGAAGACTATCGGGCCAAAGGAAATATCCTCCGATAACAAAGAGAAAGAAGCTTTCTGAGAAACTTCTTTGTGTTCTCTGAAATCATCTCACAGAGTTACAGCTTTCCCCTCAAGAAGCCTTTCGCTAAGACAGTTCTTGTGGAATTGGCAAAGTGATATTTGGAAGCCCCTATAGGGCTATGGTGAAAAAGGAAATATCCTCAGATGAAATCTGGAAAGAAGCTTTCTGAGAAACTGCTAAGTGTTCTGTTAATTCAGCTCACAGAGTTACATCTGTAAGCCGTGTATCCCTTTGCTAGCCTTATTTCTGTGGAATTTGAGAACAGATATTTCGGATCCCTTTGAAGACTATAGGGCCAAAGGAAATATCCTCCGATAACAAAGAGAAAGAAGCTTTCTGAGAAACTTCTTTGTGTTCTGTGAAATCATCTCACAGAGTTACAGCTTTCCGTCAAGAAGCCTTTCGCTAAGACAGTTCTTCTGGAATAGGCAAAGTGATATTTGGAAGCCCTTAGAGGGGTATGGTGAAAAAGGAAATATCCTCAGATGAAATCCGGAAAGAAGCTTTCTGAGAAACTGCTCTGTGATGTGTGACTTCCAGTCACAGAGTTACATCTGTATTTCGTGGATCTCTTTGCTAGCCTTATTTCTGTGGAATCTGAGAACAGATATTTCGGATCCCTTTGAAGATTATAGGGCCAAAGGAAATATCCTCCGATAAAAAAGAGAAAGAAGCTTTCTGAGAAACTTCTTTGTCTTCTGTGATATCATCTCACAGAGTTACAGCTTTCCCCTCAAAAAGCCTATCGCTAAGACAGTTCTTGTGGAATTGGCAAAGTGATATTTGGAAGCCCATAGAGGGCTTTGGTGAAAAAGGAAATATCCTCAGATGAAATCTGGAGACAAGCTTTCTGAGAAACTGCTTAGTGTTCTGTTAAGTCATCTCAGAGAATTACATCTGCATTTCGTTGATCTCTTTGCTAGTCTTATTTCTGTGGAATCTGAGAACAGATATTCCGGATCCCTTTGAAGACTATAGGGACAAAGGAAATATCCTCCGATAACAAAGAGAATGAAGCTTTCTGAGAAACTTCTTTGTGTTCTGTGAAATCATCTCACAGAGTTACAGCTTTCCCCTCAAGAAGCCTTTCGCTAAGAGAGTTCTTGTGGAATTGGCAAAGTGATATTTGGAAGCCCGTAGAGGGGTATGGTGAAAAAGGAAATATCCTCAGATGAAATCCGGAAAGAAGCTTTCTGACAAACTGCTCTGTGATGTGTGACTTCCACTCACAGAGTTACATCTGTATTTCTTGGATCTCTTTGCTAGCCTTATTTCTGTGGAATCTGAGAACAGATATTTCGGATCCCTTTGAAGACTATATGGCCAAAGGAAATATCCTCCGATAACAAAGAGAAAGAAGCATTTTGAGAAAATTCTTTGTGTTCTGTGAAATCATCTCACAGAGTTACAGCTTTCCCCTCAAGAAGCCTTTCGCTAAGACAGTTCTTGTGGAATTGGCAAAGTGATATTTGGAAGCCCATAGAGAGCTATGGTGAAAAAGGAAATAACCTCAGATGAAATCTGGAAAGAAGGTTTCTGAGAAACTACTTAGTGTTCTGTTAATTCATCTAACAGAGTTACATCTGCATTTCGTGGATCTCTTTGCTAGCCTTATTTCTGTGGAATCTGAGAGAAGATATTTCGGATCCCTTTGAAGACTATAGGGCCAAAGGAAATATCCTCCGATAACAAAGAGAAAGAAGGTTTCTGAGAAACTTCTTTGTGTTCTGTGAAATCATCTCACAGAGTTACAGCTTTCCCCTCAAGAAGCCTTTCGCTAAGACAGTTCTTGTGGAATTGGCAAAGTGATATTTGAAAGCCCATAGAGGGCTACGATGAAAAAGGAAATATCCTCAGATGAAATCCGGAAAGAAGCTTTCTGAAAAACTGCTCGATGATGTGTGACTTCCACTCACAGAGTTACATCTGTATTTCGTGGATCTCTTTGCTAGCCTTATTTCTGTGGAATCTGAGAACAGATATTTCGGATTTCTTTGAAGATTATAGGGCCAAAGCATATGTCCTCCGATAAAAAAGAGAAAGAAGCTTTCTGAGAAACTTCTTGGTGTTCTGTGAAATCATCTCACAGAGTTACAGCTTTCCCCTCAAGAAGCTTTTCGCTAAGACAGTTCTTGTGGAATTCGCAAAGTGATATTTGGAAGCCCATAGAGGGCTATGGTGAAAAAGGAAATATCCTCAGATGAAATCTGGAGACAAGCTTTCTGAGAAAGTGCTTAGTGTTCTGTTAAGTCTTCTCAGAGAGTTACTTCTGCATTTCGTTGATCTCTTTGCTAGTCTTATTTCTGTGGAATCTGAGAACAGATATTCCGGATCCCTTTGAAGACTATAGGGCCAAAGGAAATATGCTCCGATAACAAAGAGAAAGAAGCTTTCTGAGAAACTTCTTTGTGTTCTGTGAAATCATCTCACAGAGTTACAGCTTTCCCCTCAAGAAGCCTTTCGCTAAGACAGTTCTTGTGGAATTGGCAAAGTGATATTTGGAAGCCCCTATAGGGCTATGGTGAAAAAGGAAATATCCTCAGATGAAATCTGGAAAGAAGCTTTCTGAGAAACTGCTAAGTGTTCTGTTAATTCAGCTCACAGAGTTACATCTGTAAGCCGTGTATCCCTTTGCTAGCCTTATTTCTGTGGAATTTGAGAACAGATATTTCGGATCCCTTTGAAGACTATAGGGCCAAAGGAAATATCCTCCGATAACAAAGAGAAAGAAGCTTTCTGAGAAACTTCTTTGTGTTCTGTGAAATCATCTCACAGAGTTACAGCTTTCCGTCAAGAAGCCTTTCGCTAAGACAGTTCTTCTGGAATAGGCAAAGTGATATTTGGAAGCCCTTAGAGGGGTATGGTGAAAAAGGAAATATCCTCAGATGAAATCCGGAAAGAAGCTTTCTGAGAAACTGCTCTGTGATGTGTGACTTCCAGTCACAGAGTTACATCTGTATTTCGTGGATCTCTTTGCTAGCCTTATTTCTGTGGAATCTGAGAACAGATATTTCGGATCCCTTTGAAGATTATAGGGCCAAAGGAAATATCCTCCGATAAAAAAGAGAAAGAAGCTTTCTGAGAAACTTCTTTGTCTTCTGTGAAATCATCTCACAGAGTTACAGCTTTCCCCTCAAAAAGCCTATCGCTAAGACAGTTCTTGTGGAATTGGCAAAGTGATATTTGGAAGCCCATAGAGGGCTTTGGTGAAAAAGGAAATATCCTCAGATGAAATCTGGAGACAAGCTTTCTGAGAAACTGCTTAGTGTTCTGTTAAGTCATCTCAGAGAATTACATCTGCATTTCGTTGATCTCTTTGCTAGTCTTATTTCTGTGGAATCTGAGAACAGATATTCCGGATCCCTTTGAAGACTATAGGGACAAAGGAAATATCCTCCGATAACAAAGAGAATGAAGCTTTCTGAGAAACTTCTTTGTGTTCTGTGAAATCATCTCACAGAGTTACAGCTTTCCCCTCAAGAAGCCTTTCGCTAAGAGAGTTCTTGTGGAATTGGCAAAGTGATATTTGGAAGCCCGTAGAGGGGTATGGTGAAAAAGGAAATATCCTCAGTTGAAATCCGGAAAGAAGCTTTCTGACAAACTGCTCTGTGATGTGTGACTTCCACTCACAGAGTTACATCTGTATTTCTTGGATCTCTTTGCTAGCCTTATTTCTGTGGAATCTGAGAACAGATATTTCGGATCCCTTTGAAGACTATATGGCCAAAGGAAATATCCTCCGATAACAAAGAGAAAGAAGCATTTTGAGAAAATTCTTTGTGTTCTGTGAAATCATCTCACAGAGTTACAGCTTTCCCCTCAAGAAGCCTTTCGCTAAGACAGTTCTTGTGGAATTGGCAAAGTGATATTTGGAAGCCCATAGAGAGCTATGGTGAAAAAGGAAATAACCTCAGATGAAATCTGGAAAGAAGGTTTCTGAGAAACTACTTAGTGTTCTGTTAATTCATCTAACAGAGTTACATCTGCATTTCGTGGATCTCTTTGCTAGCCTTATTTCTGTGGAATCTGAGAGAAGATATTTCGGATCCCTTTGAAGACTATAGGGCCAAAGGAAATATCCTCCGATAACAAAGAGAAAGAAGGTTTCTGAGAAACTTCTTTGTGTTCTGTGAAATCATCTCACAGAGTTACAGCTTTCCCCTCAAGAAGCCTTTCGCTAAGACAGTTCTTGTGGAATTGGCAAAGTGATATTTGAAAGCCCATAGAGGGCTACGATGAAAAAGGAAATATCCTCAGATGAAATCCGGAAAGAAGCTTTCTGAAAAACTGCTCGATGATGTGTGACTTCCACTCACAGAGTTACATCTGTATTTCGTGGATCTCTTTGCTAGCCTTATTTCTGTGGAATCTGAGAACAGATATTTCGGATTTCTTTGAAGATTATAGGGCCAAAGCATATGTCCTCCGATAAAAAAGAGAATGAAACTTTCTGAGAAACTTCTTGGTGTTCTGTGAAATCATCTCACAGAGTTACAGCTTTCCCCTCAAGAAGCTTTTCGCTAAGACAGTTCTTGTGGAATTCGCAAAGTGATATTTGGAAGCCCATAGAGGGCTATGGTGAAAAAGGAAATATCCTCAGATGAAATCTGGAGACAAGCTTTCTGAGAAAGTGCTTAGTGTTCTCTTAAGTCTTCTCAGAGAGTTACATCTGCATTTCGTTGATCTCTTTGCTAGTCTTATTTCTGTGGAATCTGAGAACAGATATTCCGGATCCCTTTGAAGACTATAGGGCCAAAGGAAATATGCTCCGATAACAAAGAGAAAGAAGCTTTCTGAGAAACTTCTTTGTGTTCTGTGAAATCATCTCACCGAGTTACAGCTTTCCCCTCAAGAAGCCTTTCGCTAAGACAGTTCTTGTGGAATTGGCAAAGTGATATTTGGAAGCCCCTAGAGGGCTATGGTGAAAAAGGAAATATCCTCAGATGAAATCTGGAGACAAGCTTTCTGAGAAACTGCTTAATGTTCTGTTAAGTCATCTCAGAGAGTTACATCTGCATTTCGTGGACCTCTCTGCTAGCCTTATTTCTGTGGAATCTGAGAATAGATATTTCGGATCCCTTTGAAGACTATAGGGTCAAAGGAAATATCCTCCGATAACAAAGAGAAAGAAGCTTTCTGAGAAACTTCTTTGTGTTCTGTGATATCATCTCACAGAGTTACAGCTTTTCCCTCAAGAAGCCTTTCGCTAAGACAGTTCTTGTGGAATTGGCAAAGTGATATTTGGAAGCCCTTAGAGGCGTACGGTGAAAAAGGAAATATCCTCAGATGAAATCCGGAAAGAAGCTTTCTGAGAAACTGCTCTGTGATGGGTGACTTCTACTCACAGAGTTACATCTGTATTTCGTGGATCTCTTTGCTAGCCTTATTTCTGTGGAATCTGAGAACAGATATTTCAAATCCCATTGAAGACTATCGGGCCGAAGGAAATATACTCCCATAACAAAGAGAAAGAAGCTTTCTGAGAAACTTCTTTGTGTTCTGTGAAATCATCTCACAGAGTTACAGCTTTCCCCTCAAGAAGCCTTTCGCTAAGACAGTTCTTGTGGAATTGGCAAAGTGATATTTGGAAGCCCATAGAGGGCTATGGTGAAAAAGGAAATATCCTCAGATGAAATCTGGAGACACGCTTTCTGAGAAAGTGCTTAGTGTTCTGTTACGTCTTCTCAGAGAGTTACATCTGCATTTCGTTGATCCCTTTGCTAGTCTTATTTCTGTGGAATCTGAGAACAGATATTCCGGATCCCTTTGAAGACTATAGGGCCAAAGGAAATATCCTCCGATAACAAAGAGAAAGAAGCTTTCTGAGAAACTTCTTTGTGTTCTGTGAAATCATCTCACAGAGTTACAGCTTTCCCCTCAAGAAGCCTTTCGCTAAGACAGTTCTTGTGGAATTGGCAAAGTGATATTTGGAAGCCCATAGAGGGCTATGGTGAAAAAGGAAATATCCTCAGATGAAATCTGGAGACAAGCTTTCTGAGAAACTGCTTAGTGTTCTGTTAAGTCATCTCAGAGAGTTACATCTGCATTTCGTGGATCTCTTTGCTAGCCTTATTTCTGTGGAATCTGAGAACAGATATTCCGTATCCCTTTGAAGACTATAGGGCCATAGGAAATATCCTCCGATAACAAAGACAAAGAAGCTTTCTGAGAAACTTCTTTGTGTTCTGTTAAATCATCTCACAGAGTTACAGCTTTCTCTTCAAAAAGCCTTTCGCTAAGACAGTTCTTGTGGAATTGGCAAAGTGATATTTGAAAGCCCATAGAGGGCTATGGTGAAAAAGGAAATATCCTCAGATGAAATCCGGAAAGAAGCTTTCTGAGATACTGTTCTGTGATGTGTGACTTACACTCACAGAGTTTCATCTGTATTTCGTGGATCTCTTTGCTAGCCTTATTTCTGTGGAATCTGAGAACAGATATTTCGGATCCCTTTGAAGACTATAGGGTCAAAGGAAATATCCTCCGATAACAAAGAGAAAGAAGCTTTCTGAGAAACTTCTTTGTGTTCTGTGATATCATCTCACAGAGTTACAGCTTTCCCCTCAAGAAGCCTTTCGCTAAGACAGTTCTTGTGGAATTGGCAAAGTGATATTTGGAAGCCCTTAGAGGGGTATGGTGAAAAAGGAAATATCCTCAGATGAAATCCGGAAAGAAGCTTTCTGAGAAACTGCACTGTGATGTGTGACTTCCACTCACAGAGTTACATCTGTAAGCCGTGTATCTCTTTGCTAGCCTTATTTCTGTGGAATCTGAGAACAGATATTTCGGATCCCTTTGAAGACTATAGGGCCAAAGGAAATACCCTCAGATAATAAAGAGAAAGAAGCTTTCTGAGAAACTTCTTTGTGTTCTGTGAAATCATCTCACAGAGTTACAGCTTTCCCCTCAAGAAGCCTTTCGCTAAGACAGTTCTTGTGGAATTGGCAAAGTGATATTTGGAAGCCCATAGAGAGCTATGGTGAAAAAGGAAATAACCTCAGATGAAATCTGGAAAGAAGGTTTCTGAGAAACTGCTTAGTGTTCTGTTAATTCATCTAACAGAGTTACATCTGCATTTCGTGGATCTCTTTGCTAGCCTTATTTCTGTGGAATCTGAGAGGAGATATTTCGGATCCCTTTGAAGACTATAGGGCCAAAGGAAATATCCTCCGATAACAAAGAGAAAGAAGGTTTCTGAGAAACTTCTTTGTGTTCTGTGAAATCATCTCACAGAGTTACAGCTTTCCCCTCAAGAAGCCTTTCGCTAAGACAGTTCTTGTGGAATTGGCAAAGTGACATTTGGAAGCCCATAGAGGGCTACGATGAAAAAGGAAATATCCTCAGATGAAATCCGGAAAGAAGCTTTCTGAGAAACTGCTCGATGATGTGTGACTTCCAGTCACAGAGTTACATCTGTATTTCGTGGATCTCTTTGCTAGCCTTATTTCTGTGGAATCTGAGAACAGATATTTCGGATTTCTTTGAAGATTATAGGGCCAAAGCATATGTCCTCCGATAAAAAAGAGAAAGAAGCTTTCTGAGAAACTTCTTTGTGTTCTGTGAAATCATCTCACAGAGTTACAGCTTTCCCCTCCAGAAACCTTTCGCTAAGACAGTACTTGTGGAATTCGCAAAGTGATATTTGGAAGCCCATAGAGGGCTATGGTGAAAAAGGAAATATCCTCAGATGAAATCTGGAGACAAGCTTTCTGAGAAAGTGCTTAGTGTTCTGTTAAGTCTTCTCAGAGAGTTACATCTGCATTTCGTTGATCTCTTTGCTAGTCTTATTTCTGTGGAATCTGAGAACAGATATTCCGGATCCCTTTGAAGACTATAGGGCCAAAGGAAATATGCTCCGATAACAAAGGGAAACAAGGTTTCTGAGAAACTTCTTTGTGTTCTGTGATATCATCTCACAGAGTTACAGCTTTCCCCTCAAGAAGCCTTTCGCTAAGACAGTTCTTGTGGAATTGGCAAAGTGATATTTGGAAGCCCTTAGAGGCGTATGGTGAAAAAGGAAATATCCTCAGATGAAATCCGGAAAGAAGCTTTCTGAGAAATTGCTCTGTGATGTGTGACTTCCACTCACAGAGTTACATCTGTATTTCGTTGATCTCTTTGCTAGTCTTATTTCTGTGGAATCTGAGAACAGATATTCCGGATCCCTTTGAAGACTATAGGGCCAAAGGAAATATCCTCAGATAACAAAGAGAAAGAAGCTTTCTGAGAAACTTCTTTGTGTTCTGTGAAATCATCTCACAGAGTTACAGCTTTCCCCTCAAGAAGCCTTTCGCTAAGACAGTTCTTGTGGAATTGGCAAAGTGATATTTGGAAGCCCATAGAGGGCTATGGTGAAAAAGGAAATATCCTCAGATGAAATCTGGAGACAAGGTTTCTGAGAAACTGCTTAGTGTTCTGTTAAGTCATCTCAGAGAGTTACATCTGCATTTCGTGGATCTCTTTGCTAGCCTTATTTCTGTGGAATCTGAGAACAGATATTCCGTATCCCTTTGAAGACTCTAGGGCCATAGGAAATATCCTCCGATAACAAAGACAAAGAAGCTTTCTGAGAAACTTCTTTGTGTTCTGTTAAATCATCTCACAGAGTTACAGCTTTCCCTTCAAGAAGCCTTTCGCTAAGACAGTTCTTTTGGAATTGGCAAAGTGATATTTGAAAGCCCATAGAGTGCTATGGTGAAAAAGGAAATATCCTCAGATGAAATCCGGAAGGAAGCTTTCTGAGAAACTGTTATGTGATGTGTGACTTCCACTCACAGAGTTTCATCTGTATTTCGTGGATCTCTTTGCTAGACTTATTTCTGTGGAATCTGAGAACAGATATTTCGGATCCCTTTGAAGACTATAGGGTGAAAGGAAATATCCTCCAATAACAAAGAGAAAGAAGCTTTCTGAGAAACTTCTTTGTGTTCTGTGATATCATCTCACAGAGTTACAGCTTTCCCCTCAAGAAGCCTTTCGCTAAGACAGTTCTTGTAAAATTCGCAAAGTGATATTTGGAAGCCCTTAGAGGGGTATGGTGAAAAAGGAAATATCCTCAGATGAAATCCGGAAAGAAGCTTTCTGAGAAACTGCACTGTGATGTGTGACTTCCACTCACAGAGTTACATCTGTAAGCCGTGTATCTCTTTGCTAGCCTTATTTCTGTGGAATCTGAGAACAGATATTTCGGATCCCTTTGAAGACTATAGGGCCAAAGGAAATATCCTCCGACAACAAAGAGAAAGAAGCTTTCTGAGAAACTTCTTTGTGTTCTCTGAAATCATCTCACAGAGTTACAGCTTTCCCCTCAAGAAGACTTTCGCTAAGACAGTACTTGTGGAATTGTGAAAGTGATATTTTGAAGCCCTGGAGAGCTCAGGTGAAAAAGGAAATATCCACAGAGGAAATCTGGAAAGAAGCTTTCTGACAAACTGCTTAGGGTTCTGTTAATTCATCTCAAAAGTTACATCTGTATTTCATGGATCTCTTTGCTAGCTATATTTCTGTGGAATCTGAGAACATATATTTCGGATCCCTTTGAGGACTATAGGGCCAAAGAAATATCCTGCGATTAAAATGATAAAGAAGCTTTCTGAGAAACTACTTTGTGTTCTGTGAAATCATCTAAAAGAGTTACCTCTTTCCCCTCCAGAAGCCTTTCGCTAAGACAGTTCTTGTGGAATTGGCAAAGTGATATTTGGAAGCCCATAGAGTGCTATGGTGAAAAAGGAAATAACGCAGATGAAATCAGGAAAGAAGCTTTCTGAGAAACTGCTTAGTGTTCTGTTAATTCATCTAACAGAGTTACATCTGTGTTTCTTATATCTCTTTGCTTGCCTTATTTCTGTGGAATGTGAGAAGAGATATTTCGGATCCCTTTGAAGACTATAGGGCCAAAGGAAATATCCTGCGATAACAAAGAGAAAGAAACTTTCTGAGAAACTTCTTTGTGTTCTGTGAAATCATCTCACAGAGTTACAGCTTTCCCCTCCAGAAGCCTTTCGCTAAGACAATTCTTGTGGATTTGGCAGTGATATTTGAATGCCCCTAGAGGGCTATGGTGAAAAACGAAATATCCTCAGATGAAATCTGGAAAGAATCTTTCTGAGAAACTGCTCTGTGATGTGACTTCCACACACAGAATTACATCTGTATTTCCTGGATCTCTTTGCTAGCCTTTTTTCTGCGGAATCTGAGAACAGATATTTCGGATGACTTTGAAGACTACAGGGCCAAAGGAAATATCCTCCGATAACAAGGAGAAAGAACCTTTCTGAGAACCTTCTTTGTGTTCTGTGAAATCATCTCACAGAGTTACAGCTTTCCCCTCAAGAAGCCTTTCGCTAAGACAGTTCTTTTGGAATTCGAAAGTGATATTTGGAAGCCCATAGAGGGCTATGGTGAAAAAGGAAATATCCTCAGATGAAATCTGGAAAGAAGCTTTCTGAGAAACTGCTTAGTGTTCTGTTAATTCATCTCACAGAGTTACATCCGTATTTCGTTGATCTCTTTGCTAGCCTTATTTCTGTGGAATCTGAGATCCGATATTTCAGATCCCTTTGAAGACTATAGGGCCAAAGGAAATATCCTGCGTTAACAAATGGAAAGAAGCTTTCTGAGAAACTTCTTTGTGTTTTGTGAAATCATCTCACAGAGTTACAGCTTTTACCCCAAGAAGCCCTTCGCTAATTCAGTTCCTGTGGAAATATCAAATGATATTTGGAAGCCCTTAGAGGGCTATGGTAAAAAAGGAAATATGCTCAGATGAAATCTGGAAAGAAACTTTCTGATAAACTGCTCAGTGTTCTATTAATTCATCCAACAGAGTTACATCTGTATTTCATGGATCTCTTTGCTATCCTTATTTCTGTGGAATCTGAGAACAGATATTTCGGATCCCTTTGAAGACTGTAGGGCCATAGGAAATATCCTCCGATAACAAAGAGAAAGAAGCTTTCTGAGAAACTTCTTTGTGTTCTGTGAAATCATCTCACAGAGTTACAGATTTCCCCTCAAGAAGCCTTTCGCTAAGACAGTTCTTGTGGAATTGGCAAAGTGATATTTGGAAGCCCATAGAGGGCAATGGTGCAAAAGGAAATATCCTCAGATGAAATCTGGAGACAAGGTTTCTGAGAAACTGCTTAGTGTTCTGTTAAGTCATCTCAGAGAGTTACATCTGCATTTCGTGGATCTCTTTGCTAGCCTTTTTTCTGGGGAATCTGAGAACAGATATTTCGGATGAATTTGAAGACTACAGGGCCAAAGGAAATATCCTCCGATAACAAAGAGAAAGAAGCTTTCTGAGAACCTTCTTTGTGTTCTGTGAAATCATCTCACAGAGTTACAGCTTTCCCCTCTAGAAGCCTTTCGCTAAGACAGTTCTTCTGGAATTGACAAAGTGATATTTGGAAGCCAATAGAGGGCTATGGTGAAAAAGGAAATATCCTTCGATGAAATCTGGAAAGAAGCTTTCTGAGAAACTTCTTAGTGTTCTGTTAATTCATCTCTCAGAGTTACATCTGTATTTCGTGGATCTCTTTGCTAGCCTTATTTCTGTGGAATCTGAGAACAGATATTTCGGATCCCTTTCAAGACTACAGGGCCAAAGGAAATATCCTCCGATAACAAAGAGAAACAAGCTTTCTGAGAAACTTCTTTGTGTTCTGTGAAATCATCTCACAGAGTTACAGCTTTCCCCTCAAGAAGCCTTTCGCTAAGACAGTTCTTGTGGAATTGGCAAACTCATATTTGGAAGCCCTTAGAGGGCTATGGTGAAAAAGGAAATATCCTCAGATGAAATCTGGAAAGAAGCTTTCTGAGAAACTGCTCTGTGATGTGTGACTTCCACACACAGAGTTAAATCTGGATTTCGTGGATCTCTTTGCTAGCCTTATTTCTGTGAAATCTGAGAACAGATATTTCGCATCCCTTTGAAGTCTGTAGGGCCAAAGGAAATATCCTCCGATAACAAAGAGAAAGAAGCTTTCTGAGAAACACTTTGTGTTCTGTGAAATCATCTCACAGCGTTACAGCTTTCCCCTCAAGAAGCCTTTCACTAAGACACTTCTTGTGGAATTGGCAAACTGATATTTGGAGGCGATAGAGGGCTATGGTGAAAAAGGAAATATCCTCCGATGAAATCTGGAAGAAGCTTTCTGAGAAACTGCTTAGTGTTCTGTTAATTCATCTCACAGAGTTACATCTGTATTTCGTGGATCTCTCTCCTAGACTTATTTCTGTGGAATCTGAGAACAGATATTTCGGATCCCTTTGAAGACTATAGGGCCAGAGGAAATATCCTCCGATAACAAAGAGAAAGAAGCTTTCTGAGAAACTTCTTTGTGTTCTGTGAAATCATCTCACAGAGTTACAGCTTTCCCCTCAAGAAGCCTTTCGCTAAGACAGTTCTTGTGGAATTGGCAAAGTGATATTTGGAAGCCCATAGTGGGCTATGGTTAAAAAGGAAATAACCTCAGATGAAATCTGGAAAGAAGCTTTCTGAGAAACTGCTCTGTGATGTGTGACTTCCACACACAGAGATACATCTGTATTTCGTGGATCTCTTTGGTAGCCTTATTTCTGTGGAATCTGAGAATAGATATTTAGGATCCCTTTGAAGACTCTAGCGCCAAAGGAAATATAGTGCGATAACAAAGAGAAAGAAGCTTTCTGAGAAACTTCTTTGTGTTCTGTGAAATGATCTCACAGAGTTACAGCTTTCCCCTCATGAAGCCTTTCGATAAGACAGTTCTTGTGGAATTGGCAAAGTGATATTTGGAAGCCCATAGAGGGCCATGGTTAAAAAGGAAATATCCTCACATGAAATCTGGAAAGAAGCTTTCTGAGAAACTGCTTAGTGTTCTGTTAATTCATCACCCAAAGTTACATCTGTATTTCGTGGATCTCTTTGCTAGCCTTATTTCTGTGGAATTTGAGAACAGATATTTCGGATCCCTTTGAAGATTATAGGGCCAAAGGCAATATCCTCAGTTAACAAAGGGAAAGAAGCTTTCTGAGAAACTTCTTTGTGTTCTGTGAAATCATCTCACAGAGTTACAGCATTCCCTTCGAGAAGCCTTTCGCTAAGACAATTCTTGTGGAATTGGCAAAGTGATATTTGGAACTCATAGAGGGCTACGGAGAAAAAGGAAATATCCTCAGATGAAATCTGGAAAGAAGCTTTCTGAGAAACTGCTCTGTGATGTGTGACTTCCACTCACAGAGTAACATCTGTATTTCGTGGATCTCTTTGCTAGCCTTGTTTCTGTGGAATCTGAGAACAGATATTTCGGATCCCTTTGTAGACTATGGGGCCAAGGGAAATATCCTCCGATAACAAAGAGAAAGAAGCTTTCAGAGAAACTTCTTTGTGTTCTGTGAAATCATCTCACAGAGTTACAGCTTTCCCCTCAAGAAGCCTTTCGCTAAGACAGTTCTTGTGGAATTGGCAAAGTGATATTTGGAAGCCCATAGAGTGCTATGTTGAAAATGCAAGTATCCTCAGATGAAATCTGGAAAGAAGCTTTCTGAGAAACTGCTTAGTGTTCTGTTAATTCATCTAACAGAGTTACAGGTGTATTTCGTGGATCTCTTTGCGAGCCCTATTTCAGTGGAATCTGAGAACAGATATTTCGGATCCCTTTGAAGACAATAGGGCCAAAGGAAATAACCTCCGATAACAAAGAGAAAGAAGCTTTCTGAGAAACTTCTTTGTGTTCTGTGAAATCATCTCACAGAGTTACAGCTTTCCCCTCAAGAAGCCTTTAGCAAAGACAGTTCTTGTGTAATTGGCAAAGTGATATTTGGAAGCCCATCGAGGACCATGTTTAAAACGGAAATATCCTGAAATGAAATCTGGAAAGAAGCTTTCTGAGAAACTGCTTAGTGTTCTGTTAAGTCATCTCACAGAGTTACATCTGTATTTCATGGATCTCTTTACCAGCTTTATTTCGGAGGAATCTGCTAACAGATATTTCGGATCCCTTTGAAGACTATAGGGCCAAAGGAAATATCCTGCGATAAGAAAAAGAAAGAAGCTTTCTGAAAAACTTCTTTGTGTTCTGTGAAATCATCTCACAGAGTTACAGCTATCCCCTCAAGAAGCCTTTCGCTAAGACAGTACTTGTGGAATTGGCAAAGTGATATTTGGAAGCCCATAGTGGGCTATGGTGAAAATGGAAATATCCCCAGATGAAATCTGGAAAGAAGATTTCTGAGAAACTGCTTTGTGATGTGCGACTTCCACCCACAGAGTTACATCTGTATTTCGTGGATCTCTTTGCTAGTCTTATTTCTGTGGAATCTGAGAACAAATATTTCGGATCCCTTTGAAGACTATAGAGCCAAAGGAAATATCCTCCGATAGCAAAGAGAAAGAAGCTTACTGAGAAACTTTTTCGTGTTCTGTGAAATCATCTCACAGAGTTACCGCTTTCCCCTCAAGAATCATTTCGCTAAGACAGTTCTTGCGGAATTGGCAAAGTGATATTTGGAAGCCCATAGAGGGCTATGGTGAAAAAGGAAATATCCTCAGATGAAATCTAGAGAGAAGCTTTCTGAGAAACTGCTCTGTGATGTGTGACTTCCACTCACAGAGTTACATCTGTATTTCGTGGATCTCTTTGCTAGCCTTATTTCTGTGGAATCTGAGAACAGATAATTCGGATCCCTTTGAAGACTATAGGGCCAAAGGAAATATCCTCCGATAACAAAGAGAAAGAAGCTTTCTGAGAAACTTCTTTGTGTCCTGTTAAATCATCTCACAGAGTTACAGCGTTCCCCTCAAGAAGCCTTTCCCTAAGACAGTTCTTGTGGAATTGGCAAAGTGATATTTGGAAGCCATAGAGGGCTCTGGTGAAAAAGGAAATATCCTCAGATGAAATCTGGAATGAAGCTTTCTGAGGAACTTCTTAGTGTTGTGTTAATTCATCTCACAGAGTTACATCGGTATTTCGTGGATCTCTTTGCTAGCCTTATTTCTGTGGAATCTGAGAACAGATATTTCGGATCCCTTTGAAGACTATAGGGCCAAAGGAAATATCCACCGATAATAAAGAGAAAGAAGCTTTCTGGGCAACTTCTTTCTGTTCTGTGAAATCATCTCACGGAGTTACCGCATTCCCCTCAAGAAGACTTTCACTAAGACAGTTCTTGCGGAATTGGCAAAGTGATATTTGGAAGCCCATAGATGGCTATGGTGAAAAAGGTAATATCCTCAGATGAAATCTGGAAAGAAGTCTTCTGAGAAACTGCTCTGCGATGTGTGTCTTCCACTCACAATGTTTCAACTGTATTTCGTGGATCTCTTTGCTAGCCTTATTTCTGTGGAATCTGAGAAGAGATATTTCGGATCCCTTTGAAGACTATAGGGCCAAAAGAAATATCCTCCGATAACAAAGAGAAAGAAGCTTTCTGAGAAACTTCTTTGTGTTCTGTGAAATCATCTCACAGATTTACAGCTTTCCCCTCAAGAAGCCTTTCGCTGAGACAGTTCTTGTGGAAATGGCAAAGTGATATTTGGAAGCCCACAGAGGCTTATGGTGAAAAAGGAAATAACTTCAGATGAAATCTGGAAAGAAGCTTTCTGAGAAACTGCTTAGTGTTCTGTTAATTCATCTCACAGAGTTACATCTGTATTCCGTGGGTCTCTCTCCTAGCCTTATTTCTGTGGAATCTGAGAACAGATATTTCGGATCCCTTTGAAGACTATAGGGCCAAAGGAAGTATCCTACGATAACAAAGAGAAAGAAGCTTTCTGAAAAACTTCTTTGTGTTCTGTGAAATCATCTCACAGAGTTACAGCTTTCACCTCAAGAATCCTATCGCTAAGACAGTTCTTGTGGAATTGGCAAAGTGATATTTGGAAGCCCATAGAGGGCTATGGTGAAAAAGGAAATATCCTCAGATGAAATATGGAAAGAAGCTTTTTGAGAAACTGCTTAGTGTTCTGTTAATTCATCTCACAGAGTTACATCTCAATTTCGTGGATCTCTTGGCTAGCCTTATTTCTGTGGAATCTGAGAACAGATATTTCGGATCCCTTTGAAGACTATAGGGCCAAAGGAAATATCCTGCGATAACAAAGAGAAAGAAGCTTTCTGAAAAACTTTTTGGGTTTTGTGAAATCATCTCACAGAGTTACAGCTTTCCCCTCAAGAAGCGTTTCGCTAAGACATTTCTTGTGGAATTGGCAAAGTGATATTTGGGAGCCCATAGAGGGCTATGGTGAAAAAGGAAATATCCTCAGATGAAATCTGGAAAGAAGATTTCTGAGAAACTGCTGTGTGATGTGTCATTTCCACACACAGAGTTACATCTGTATTTCGTGGATCTCTTTGCTAGCCTTATTTCTGTGGAATCTGAGAACAGATATTTCGGATCCCTTTGAAGACTATAGGGCCAATGGAAATATCCTCCGATAAGAAAGAGAAAGAAGCTTTCTGAGAAACTTCTTTGTGTTCTGTGAAATCATCTCAGAGAGTTACAGCTTTCCCCTCAAGAAGCCTTTCGCTATGACAGTTCTTGTGGAATTTGCAAAGTGATATTTGGAAGCACATAGAGGGCTATGGTGATAAAGGAAATATCCTCAGATGAAATCTAGAAAGAAGCTTTCTGAGAAACTGCTCTGTGATGCGTGACTTCCACTCACAGTGTTACATCTGTATTTCGTGGATCTCTTTGCTAGCCTTATTTCTGTGGAATCTGAGAACAGATATTTCGGATCCCTTTGAAGACTATAGGGCCAAAAGAAATATCCTCCGATAACAAAGAGATAGAATGTTTCTCAGAAACTTCTTTGTGTTCTGTGAAATCATCTCACAGATTTACAGCTTTCCCCTCAAGAAGCCTTTCGCTAAGACAGTTCTTGTGGAATTGGCAAAGTGATATTTGGAAGCCCTTACAGGGCTATGGTGAAAAAGGAAATATCCTCAGATTAAATCTGGAAAGAAGCTTTCTGAGAAACTGCTTAGTGTTCTGTTAATTCATCTCACAGAGTTACATCTGTATTTCGTGGATCTCTTTACTAGCCTTATTTCTGTGGAATCTGAGAAGAGATATTTCGGATCCATTTCAAGACTATAGGGCCAAAGGAAATATCCTCCGATAACAAAGAGAAAGAAGCTTTCTGAGAAACTTCTTCCTGTTCTGTGAAATCATCTCACGGAGTTACCGCATTCCCCTCAAGAAGACTTTCACTAAGACAGTTCTTGCGGAATTGGCAAAGTGATATTTGGAAGCACATAGAGGGCTATGGTGAAAAAGGAAATATTCTCCGATGAAATCTGGAAAGAAGCTTTCTGAGAAACTGCTTAGTGTTCTGTAATTTCATCTCACAGAGTTACATCTGTATTTCGTGGATCTCTTTGCTAGCCTTATTTCTGTGGAACCTGAGAACAGATATTTCGGATCCCTTTGAAGACTATAGGGCCAAAAGAAATATCCTCCGATAACAAAAAGAAAGAAGCTTTCTGAGAAACTTCTGTGTGTTCTGTGAAATCATCTCACTGATTTACAGCTTTCCCCTCAAGAAGCCTTTCGCTAAGACAGTTCTTGTGGAAATGGCAAAGTGATATTTGGAAGCCCATAGAGGCTTGTGGTGAAAAAGGAATTAACTTCAGATGAAATCTGGAAAGAAGCTTTCTGAGAAACTGCTTAGTGTTCTGTTAATTCATCTTACAGAGTTACATCTCTACTTCGTGGATCTCTCTCCTTGCCTTATTTCTGTTGAATGTGAGAATAGATATTTCGGATATCTTTGAAGACTGTAGGGCCAAACGAAATATCCTCCGATAACAAAGTGAAAGAAGCTTTCTGAGAAACTTCTTTGTGTTCTGTGAAATCACCTCACAGAGTTACAGCTTTCCCCTCAAGAAGCCTTTCGCTAAGACAGTTCTTGTGGAATTGGCAAAGTGATATTTGGAAGCCCATAGATGGCTATGGTGAAAAAGGTAATATCCTCAGATGAAATCTGGAAAGAAGCCTTCTGAGAAACTGCTCTGCGATGTGTGACTTCCACTCACAGTGTTTCAACTGTATTTCGTGGATCTCTTTGCTAGCCTTATTTCTGTGGAATCTGAGAACAGATATTTCGGATCCCGTTGAAGACTATAGGGCTAAAAGAAATATCCTCCGATAACAAAGAGAAAGAAGCTTTCTGAGAAACTTCTTTGTGTTCTGTGAAATCATCTCACAGACTTACAGCTTTCCCCTCAAGAAGCCTTTCGCTGAGACAGTTCTTGTGGAAATGGCAAAGTGATATTTGGAAGCCCATAGAGGCTTATGGTGAAAAAGGAAATAACTTCAGATGAAATCTGGAAAGAAGCTTTCTGAGAAACTGCTTAGTGTTCTGTTAATTTATCTCATAGAGTTACATCTGTATTTCGTGGGTCTCTCTGCTAGCCTTATTTCTGTGGAATCTGAGAACAGATATTTCTGATCCCTTTCAAGACTATAGGGCCAAAGGAAATATCCTACGATAACAAAGAGAAAGAAGCTTTCAGAAAAACTTCTTTGTGTTCTGTGAAATCATCTCACAGAGTTACAGCTTTCCCCTCAAGAATCCTTTCGCTAAGACAGTTCTTGTGGAATTGGCAAAGTGATATTTGGAAGCCCAAGAGGGCTATGGTGAAAAAGGAAATATCCTCAGATGAAATATGGAAAGAAGCTTTTTGAGAAACTGCTTAGTGATCTGTTAATTCATCTCACAGAGTTACATCTCAATTTCGTGGATCTCCTGGCTAGCCTGATTTCTGTGGAATCTGAGAACAGATATTTCGGATCCCTTTGAAGACTATAGGGCCAAAGGAAATATCCTGCGATAACAAAGAGAAAGAAGCTTTCAGAAAAAATTCTTTGTATTCTGTGAAATCATCTCATAGTGTTACAGCTTCCCCCTCAAGAAGCCTTTGGCTAAGACAGTTATTGTGGAATTGGCAAAGTGATATTTGGAAGCCCATAGAGGGCTATGGTGAAAAAGGAAATATTCTCCGATGAAATCTGGAAAGAAGCTTTCTGAGAAACTGCTTAGTGTTCTGTAATTTCATCTCACAGAGTTACATCTGTATTTCGTGGATCTCTTTGCTAGCCTTATTTCTGTGGAACCTGAGAACAGATATTTCGGATCCCTTTGAAGACTATAGGGCCAAAAGAAATATCCTCCGATAACAAAAAGAAAGAAGCTTTCTGAGAAACTTCTGTGTGTTCTGTGAAATCATCTCACTGATTTACAGCTTTCCCCTCAAGAAGCCTTTCGCTAAGACAGTTCTTGTGGAAATGGCAAAGTGATATTTGGAAGCCCATAGAGGCTTGTGGTGAAAAAGGAATTAACTTCAGATGAAATCTGGAAAGAAGCTTTCTGAGAAACTGCTTAGTGTTCTGTTAATTCATCTTACAGAGTTACATCTCTACTTCGTGGATCTCTCTCCTTGCCTTATTTCTGTTGAATGTGAGAATAGATATTTCGGATATCTTTGAAGACTGTAGGGCCAAACGAAATATCCTCCGATAACAAAGTGAAAGAAGCTTTCTGAGAAACTTCTTTGTGTTCTGTGAAATCACCTCACAGAGTTACAGCTTTCCCCTCAAGAAGCCTTTCGCTAAGACAGTTCTTGTGGAATTGGCAAAGTGATATTTGGAAGCCCATAGATGGCTATGGTGAAAAAGGTAATATCCTCAGATGAAATCTGGAAAGAAGCCTTCTGAGAACCTGCTCTGCGATGTGTGACTTCCACTCACAGTGTTTCAACTGTATTTCGTGGATCTCTTTGCTAGCCTTATTTCTGTGGAATCTGAGAACAGATATTTCGGATCCCTTTGAAGACTATAGGGCTAAAAGAAATATCCTCCGATAACAAAGAGAAAGAAGCTTTCTGAGAAACTTCTTTGTGTTCTGTGAAATCATCTCACAGACTTACAGCTTTCCCCTCAAGAAGCCTTTCGCTGAGACAGTTCTTGTGGAAATGGCAAAGTGATATTTGGAAGCCCATAGAGGCTTATGGTGAAAAAGGAAATAACTTCAGATGAAATCTGGAAAGAAGCTTTCTGAGAAACTGCTTAGTATTCTGTTAATTTATCTCATAGAGTTACATCTGTATTTCGTGGGTCTCTCTGCTAGCCTTATTTCTGTGGAATCTGAGAACAGATATTTCTGATCCCTTTCAAGACTATAGGGCCAAAGGAAATATCCTACGATAACAAAGAGAAAGAAGCTTTCAGAAAAACTTCTTTGTGTTCTGTGAAATCATCTCACAGAGTTACAGCTTTCCCCTCAAGAATCCTTTCGCTAAGACAGTTCTTGTGGAATTGGCAAAGTGATATTTGGAAGCCCAAGAGGGCTATGGTGAAAAAGGAAATATCCTCAGATGAAATATGGAAAGAAGCTTTTTGAGAAACTGCTTAGTGATCTGTTAATTCATCTCACAGAGTTACATCTCAATTTCGTGGATCTCCTGGCTAGCCTGATTTCTGTGGAATCTGAGAACAGATATTTCGGATCCCTTTGAAGACTATAGGGCCAAAGGAAATATCCTGCGATAACAAAGAGAAAGAAGCTTTCAGAAAAAATTCTTTGTATTCTGTGAAATCATCTCATAGTGTTACAGCTTCCCCCTCAAGAAGCCTTTGGCTAAGACAGTTATTGTGGAATTGGCAAAGTGATATTTGGAAGCCCATAGAGGGCTATGGTGAAAAAGGAAATATCCTCAGATGAAATATGGAAAGAAGCTTTTTGAGAAACTGCTTAGTGTTCTGTTAATTCATCTCACAGAGTTACATCTCAATTTTGTGGATCTCTTGGCTAGCCTTATTTCTGTGGAATCTGAGAACAGATATTTCGGATCCCTTTGAAGACTATAGGGCCAAAGGAAATATCCTGCGATAACAAAGAGAAAGAAGCTTTCTGAAAAACTTCTTTGTGTTCTGTGAAATCATCTCACAGAGTTACAGCTTTCCCCTCAAGAAGCCTTTCGCTAAGACATTTCTTGTAGAATTGGCAAAGTGATATTTGGGAGCCCATAGAGGTCTATGGTGAAAAAGGAAATATCCTCAGATGTAATCTGGAAAGAAGCTTTCTGAGAAACTTCTCTGTGATGTGTCATTTCCACACACAGAGTTACATCTGTATTTCGTGGATCTCTTTGCTAGCCTTATTTCTGTGGAATCTGAGAAGAGATATTTCGGATCCATTTTAAGACTATAGGGCCAAAGGAAATATCCTCCGATAACAAAGAGAAAGAAGCTTTCTGAGAAACTTCTTCCTGTTCTGTGAAATCATCTCACGGAGTTACCACATTCCCCTCAAGAAGACTTTCACTAAGACAGTTCTTGCGGAATTGGCAAAGTGATATTTGGAAGGCCATAGTGGGCTATGGTGAAAAAGGAAATATTCTCCGATGAAATCTGGAAAGAAGCTTTCTGAGAAACTGCTTAGTGTTCTGTAATTTCATCTCACAGAGTTACATCTGTATTTCGTGGATCTCTTTGCTAGCCTTATTTCTGTGGAACCTGAGAACAGATATTTCGGATCCCTTTGAAGACTATAGGGCCAAAAGAAATATCCTCCGATAACAAAAAGAAAGAAGCTTTCTGAGAAACTTCTGTGTGTTCTGTGAAATCATCTCACAGATTTACAGCGTTCCCCTCAAGAAGCCTTTCGCTAAGACAGTTCTTGTGGAAATGGCAAAGTGATATTTGGAAGCCCATAGAGGCTTATGGTGAAAAAGGAAATAACTTCAGATGAAATCTGGAAAGAAGCTTTCTGAGAAACTGCTTAGTGTTCTGTTAATTCATCTTACAGAGTTACATCTCTACTTCGTGGATCTCTCTCCTTGCCTTATTTCTGTTGAATGTGAGAATAGATATTTCGGATATCTTTGAAGACTGTAGGGCCAAACGAAATATCCTCCGATAACAAAGTGAAAGAAGCTTTCTGAGAAACTTCTTTGTGTTCTGTGAAATCACCTCACAGAGTTACAGCTTTCCCCTCAAGAAGCCTTTCGCTAAGACAGTTCTTGTGGAATTGGCAAAGTGATATTTGGAAGCCCATAGATGGCTATGGTGAAAAAGGTAATATCCTCAGATGAAATCTGGAAAGAAGCCTTCTGAGAAACTGCTCTGCGATGTGTGACTTCCACTCACAGTGTTTCAACTGTATTTCGTGGATCTCTTTGCTAGCCGTATTTCTGTGGAATCTGAGAACAGATATTTCGGATCCCTTTGAAGACTATAGGGCCAAAAGAAATATCCTCCGATAACAAAGAGAAAGAAGCTTTCTGAGAAACTTCTTTGTGTTCTGTGAAATCATCTCACAGACTTACAGCTTTCCCCTCAAGAAGCCTTTCGCTGAGACAGTTCTTGTGGAAATGGCAAAGTGATATTTGGAAGCCCATAGAGGCTTATGGTGAAAAAGGAAATAACTTCAGATGAAATCTGGAAAGAAGCTTTCTGAGAAACTGCTTAGTGTTCTGTTAATTTATCTCATAGAGTTACATCTGTATTTCGTGGGTCTCTCTTCTAGCCTTATTTCTGTGGAATCTGAGAACAGATATTTCTGATCCCTTTCAAGACTATAGGGCCAAAGGAAATATCCTACGATAACAAAGAGAAAGAAGCTTTCTGAAAACCTTCTTTGTGTTCTGTGAAATCATCTCACAGAGTTACAGCTTTCCCCTCAAGAATCCTTTCGCTAAGACAGTTCTTGTGGAATTGGCAAAGTGATATTTGGAAGCCCAAGAGGGCTATGGTGAAAAAGGAAATATCCTCAGATGAAATATGGAAAGAAGCTTTTTGAGAAACTGCTTAGTGATCTGTTAATTCATCTCACAGAGTTACATCTCAATTTCGTGGATCTCCTGACTAGCCTGATTTCTGTGGAATCTGAGAACAGATATTTCGGATCCCTTTGAAGACTATAGGGCCAAAGGAAATATCCTGCGATAACAAAGAGAAAGAAGCTTTCAGAAAAAATTCTTTGTATTCTGTGAAATCATCTCACAGAGTTACAGCTTTCCCCTCAAGAAGCCTTTCGCTAAGACATTTCTTGTGGAATTGGCAAAGTGATATTTGGGAGCCCATAGAGGTCTATGGTGAAAAAGGAAATATCCTCAGATGTAATCTGGAAAGAAGCTTTCTGAGAAACTTCTCTGTGATGTGTCATTTCCACACACAGAGTTACATCTGTATTTCGTGGATCTCTTTGCTAGCCTTATTTCTGTGGAATCGGAGAAGAAATATTTCGGATCCCTTTGAAGACTATAGGGCCATAGGAAATATCCACCGACACCAAAGAGAAAGAAGCTTTCTGAGAAACTTCTTTGTGTTCTGTGAAATCATCTCACAGAGTTACCGCTTTACCCTCAAGAAGCCTGTCGCTAAGACAGTTCCTGTGGAATTGGCAAAGTGATATTTGGAAGACCATAGAGGGCTATGGTGAAAAAGGAAATATCCTCAGATGAAATCTTGAAAGAAGCTTTCTGAGAAACTGCTTAGTGTTCTGTTAATTCTCATCACAGAGTTACATCTGAATTTCGTGGATCTCTTTCCTAGCCTTATTTCTGTGGAATCTGAGAACAGATATTTCGGATCCCTTTGAAGACTATAGGGCCAATGGAAATATCCTCCGATAAGAAAGAGAAAGAAGCTTTCTGAGAAACTTCTTTGTGTTCTGTGAAATCACCTCACAGAGTTACAGCTTTTCCCTCAAGAAGCCTTTCACTAAGACACTTCTTTTGGAATTGGCAAAGTGATATTTGGAAGCCCATAGATGTCTATGGTGAAAAAGGTAATATCCTCAGATGAAATCTGGAAAGAAGCCTTCTGAGAAACTGCTCTGAGATGTGTGACTTCCACTCACAGTGTTTCAACTGTATTTCGTGGATCTCTTTGCTAGCCTTATTTCTGTGGAATCTGAGAAGAGATATTTCGGATCCCTTTGAAGACTATAGGGCCAAAAGAAATATCCTCCGATAACAAAGAGAAAGAAGCTTTCTGAAAAACTTCTTTGTGTTCTGTGAAATCATCTCACAGATTTTCAGCTTTCCCCTCAAGAAGCCTTTCGCTGAGACAGTTCTTGTGGAAATGGCAAAGTGATATTGGGAAGCCCATAGAGGCTTATGGTGAAAAAGGAAATAACTTCAGATGAAATCTGGAAAGAAGCTTTCAGAGAAACTGCTTAGTGTTCTGTTAATTCATCTTACAGAGTTACATCTCTGTTTCGTGGATCTCTCTCCTAGCCTTATTTCTGTGGAATCTGAGAACAGATATTTCGGATATCTTTGAAGACTGTAGGGCCAAACGAAATATCCTCCGATAACAAAGTGAAAGAAGCTTTCTGAGAAACTTCTTTGTGTTCTGTGAAATCACCTCACAGAGTTACAGCTTTCCCCTCAAGAAGCCTTTCACTAAGACACTTCTTTTGGAATTGGCAAAGTGATATTTGGAAGTACATAGATGGCTATGGTGAAAAAGGTAATATCCTCAGATGAAATCTGGAAAGAAGCCTTCTGAGAAACTGCTCTGCGATGTGTGACTTCCACTCACAGTGTTTCAACTGTATTTCGTGGATCTCTTTGCTAGCCTTATTTCTGTAGAATCTGAGAACAGATATTTCGGATCCCTTTGAAGACTATAGGGCCAAAGGAAATATCCTGCGATAACAAAGAGAAAGAAGCTTTCTGAAAAACTTCTTTGTATTCTGTGAAATCATCTCACAGAGTTACAACTTCCCCCTCAAAAAGCCTTTCGCTAAGATTTCTTGTGGAATTGGAAAAGTGATATTTGGGAGCTCATAGAGGGCTATGTTGAAAAAGGAAATATCCTCAGATGAAATCTGGAAAGAAGCTTTCTGAGAAACTGCTCTGTGATGTGTGACTTCCACACACAGAGTTACATCTGTATTTCGTGGATCTCTTTGCTAGCCTTATTTCTCTGGAATCTGAGAAGAGATATTTCGGATCCCTTTGAAGACTATAGGGCCATAGGAAATATCCACCGATACCAAAGAGAAAGAAGCTTTCTGAGAAACTTCTTTGTGTTCTGTGAAATCATCTCACAGAGTTACCGCTTTGCCCTCAAGAAGCCTTTCGCTAAGACAGTTCCGGTGGAATTGGCAAAGTGATATTTGGGAGCCCATAGAGGGCTATGGTGAAAAAGGAAATGTCCTCAGATGAAATCTGGAAAGAAGCTTTCTGAGAAACTGCTCTGTGATGTGTGACTTCCACACACAGAGTTACATCTGTATTTCGTGGATCTCTTTGCTAGCCTTATTTCTGTGAATTCTGAGAAGAGATATTTCGGATCCCTTTGAAGACTATAGGGCCATAGGAAACATCCACCGATACCAAAGAGAAAGAAGCGTTCTGAGAAACTTCTTTGTGTTCTGTGAAATCATCTCACAGAGTTGCCGTTTTACCCTCAAGAAGCCTTTCGCTAAGACAGTTCCTGTGGAATTGGCAAAGTGATATTTGGAAGGCCTTAGCGGGCTATGGTGAAAAAGGAAATATCCTCAGATGAAATCTGGAAAGAAGCTTTCTGAGAAACTGCTTAATGTTCTGTTATTTCACCTCACAGTGTTACATCTGAATTTCGTGGATCTCTTTGCTAGCCTTATTTCTGTGGAATCTGAGAACAGATATTTCGGATCCCTTTGAAGACTATAGGGCCAATGGAAATATCCTCCGATAACAAAGAGAAAGAAGCTTTCTGAGAAACTTCTTTGTGTTCTGTGAAATCATCTCAGAGAGTTACAGCTTTCCCCTCCAGAAGCCTTTCGCTAAGACAGTTCTTGTGGAATTTGCAAAGTGATATTTGGAAGCTCATAGAGGGCTATGGTGAAAAAGGAAATATCCTCAGATGAAATCTGGAAAGAAGCTTTCTGAGAAACTGCTCTGTGATGTGTGACTTCCACACACTGAGTTACATCTGTATTTCGTGGATCTCTTTGCTAACCTTATTTCTGTGGAATCTGAGAACAGATATTTCGGATCCCTTTGAAGACTAAAGGGCCAATAGAAATATCCTGCGATAACAAAGAGAAAGAAGCTTTCTGAGAAACTTCTTTGTGTTCTGTGAAATCATCTCACGGGTTTACAGCTTTCCCCTTAAGAAGCCTTTCGCTAAAACAGTTCTTGTGGAATTGGCAAAGTAATATTTGGAAGCCCGTAGAGGGTTATGGTGAAAAAGGAAATACCTTCTGATGAAATCTGGAAAGAAGCTTTCTGAGAAACTGCTTAGTGTTCTGTTAATTCATCTCACAGAGTTACATCTGTATTTCGTAGATCTCTCTCCTAGCCTTATTTCTGTGGAATCTGAGAAAAGATATTTCTTATCCCGTTGAAGAATATAGGGCCAAAGGAAATATCCTCCGATAACAAAGAGAAAGAATGTTTCTCAGAAACTTCTTTGTGTTCTGTGAAATCATCTCACAGATTTACAGCTTTCCCCTCAAGAAGCCTTTCGCTAAGACAGTTCTTGTGGAATTGGCAAAGTGATATTTGGAAGCCCTTAGAGGGCTATGGTGAAAAAGGAAATATCCTCAGATGAAATCTGGAAAGAAGCTTTCAGAGAAACTGCTTAGTGTTCTGTTAATTCATCTCACAGAGTTACATCTGTATTTCATGGATCTATTTGCTAGCGTTATTTCTGTGGAATCTGAGAACAGATATTTCGGATCCCTTTGAAGACTATGGGGCCAAAGGAAATATCCTGCGATAACAAAGAGAAAGATGCTTTCTGAGAAACTTCTTTGTGTTCTGTGAAATCATCTCACAGAGTTATAGCTTTCCAATCAAGAAGCCTTTCGCTAAGACAGTTCTTGTGGAATTGGCAAAGTGATATTTGGAAGCCCATAGAGGGCTATGGTGAAGAAGGAAATATCCTCAGATGAAATCTGGAAAGAAGCTTTCTGAGAAACTGCTTGGTGTTCTGTTAATTCATCTCACAGAGTTACATCTGTGTTTCGTGGATCACTTTGCTAGCCCTATTTCTGTGGAATCTGAGAACAGATATTTCGGATCCCTTTGAAGACTATAGGGCCAAAGGAAATATCCTCCGATAACAAAGAGAAAGAAGCTTTCTGAAAAACTTCTTTGTGTTCTGTGAAATCATCTCACAGAGTTACAGCTTTCCCCTCAAGAAGCCTTTCGATAAGACAGTTCTTATGGCATTGGGAAAGTGATATTTGGAAGCCCTTAGAGGGCTATGGGGAAAAAGGAAATATCCTCAGATGAAATCTGGAAAGAAGCTTTCTGAGAAACTGCTCTGTGATGTGTGACTTCCACTCACAGAGTTACATCTGTATTTCGTGGATCTCTTTGCTAGCGTTATTTCTGTGGAATCTGAGAAGAGATATTTCGGATCCCTTTGAAGACTATAGCGCCAAAGGAAATATCCACCGATAGCAAAGAGAAAGAAGCTTTCTGAGAAACTTCTTTGTGTTCTGTGAAATCATCTCACAGAGTTACCGCTTTCCCCTCAAGAAGCCTTTCGCTAAAACAGTTCTTGTGGAATTGGCAAAGTGATATTTGGAAGCCCATAGAGGGCTATGGTGAAAAAGGAAATATCCTCAGATGAAATCTGGAAAGAAGCTTTCTGAGTAACTGCTTAGTGTTCTGTTAATTCATCTCACGGCGTTACATCTGTATTTCGTGAATCTCTTTGCTAGCCCTATTTCTGTGGAATCTGAGAGCAGATATTTCGGATCCCTTTGAAGACTATAGGGCCAAAGGAAATATCCTCGGATAACAAAGAGAAAGAAGCTTTCTGAGAAACTTCTTTGTGTTCTGTGAAATCATCTCACAGAGTGCAGCTTTCCCCTCAAGAAGCCTTTCGCTAAGACAGTTCTTGTGGAATTGGCAAAGTGATATTTGGAAGCCCATAGAGGGCTATGGTGAAAAAGGAAATATCCTCAGATGAAATCTGGAAAGAAGCTTTCTGAGAAACTGCTCAGTGTTCTGTTAATTCATCTCACAGAGTTACATCTGTATTTCGTGAATCTCTTTGCTAGCCTTATTTCTGTGGAATCTGAGAACTGATATTTCGGATCCCTTTGAAGACTCTAGGCCAAAGGAAATATCCTCCGATAACAAAGAGAAAGAAGCTTTCTGAGAAACTTCTTTGTGTTCTGTGAAATCATCTCACAGAGTTACCGCTTTCCCTTCAAGAAGCCTTTCGCTAAGACAGTTCTTGTGGAATTGGCAAAGTGATATTTGGAAGCCCATAGAGGGCTATGGTGAAAAAGGAAATATCCTCAGATGAAATCTGGAAAGAAGCTTTCTGAGAAACTGCTTAGTGTTCTGTTAATTCACCTCACAGAGTTACATCTCTATTTCTTGGATCTCCTTGCTAGCCTTATTTCTGTGGAATCTGAGAACAGATATTTCGGATCCCTTTGAAGACTATAGGGCCAAAGGAAATATCCTCTGATAACAAAGAGAAAGAAGCTTTCTGAGAAACTTCTTTGTGTTCTGTGAAATCATCTCACAGGGTTACAGCTTTCCCCTCGAGAAGCCTTTCGCTAAGCCAGTTCTTGTGGAATTGGCAACGTGATATTTGGAAGGCCACAGAGGGCTATGGTGAAAAAGAAAATATCCTCACATGAAATCTGTAAAGAAGCTTTCTGAGAAACTGCTAAGTGTTCTGTTAATCATCTCTCAGAGTTACACCTGTATTTCGTGGATCTCTCTGGTAGCCTTATTTCTGTGGAATCAGAGAACAGATATTTCGGATCCCTTGGAAGACTATAGCCCAAAGGAAATATTATCCGATAACAAAGAGAAAGAAGCTTTCTGAGAAACTTCTTTGTGTTCTGTGAAATCATCTCACAGAGTTACAGCTTTCCCTTCCAGAAGCCTTTCGCTAAGACAGTTCTTGTGGAATTTGCAAAGTGATATTTGGAAGCCCATAGAGGGCTATGATGAAAAAGGAAATATCCTCAGATGAAATCTGGAAAGAAGCTTTCTGAGAAACTGCTTAGTGTTCTGTTAATTCATCTCACAGAGTTACACCTGTATTTCGTGAATCTCTCTGCTCGCCTTATTTCTGTGGAATGTGAGAACAGATATTTCGGTCCCTTGGAAGACTATAGGGTCAAAGGAAATATCCTCCGATAACAAAGAGAAAGAAGCTTTCTGAGAAACTTCTTTGTGTTCTGTGAAATCATCTCACAGAGATACAGCTTTTCCCTCAGGAAGCCTTTCGCTAAGACAGTTCTTGTGGAATTGGCAAAGTGATATTTGGAAGCCCATAGAGGGCTATGGTGAAAAAGGAAATATCCTCAGATGAAATCTGGAAAGAAGCTTTCTGAGAAACTGCTTAGTGTTCTGTTGTTTCACCTCACAGAGTTACATCTGTATTTTTTGGATCTTCTTGCTAGCCTTATTTCTGTGGAATCTGAGAACAGATATTTCGGATTCCTTTGAAGACTATAGGGCCAAAGGAAATATCCTCTGATAACAAAGAGAAAGAAGCTTTCTGAGAAACTTCTTTGTGTTCTGTGAAATAATCTCCCAGAGTTATAGCTTTCCACTGAAGAATCCTTTCGCTAAGACAGTTATTGTGGAATTGGCAAAGTGATATTTGGAAGCCCACAGAGGGCAAGGGTGAAAAAGGAAATATCCTCAGGTGAAATCTGGAAGGAAACTTTCTGAGAAACTGCTAAGTGTTCTGTTAATTAATATCACAGAGTTACACCTGTATTTCGTGGATCTCTCTGGTAGCCTTATTTCTGTGGAATCAGAGAACAGATATTTCGGATCCCTTGGAAGACTATAGGGCCAAAGGAAACATCCTCCGATAACAAAGAGAAAGAAGCTCTGAGAAACTTCTGTGTTCTGTGAAATCATCTCACAGAGTTACAGCTTTCCCCTCAAGAAGCCTTTCGCTAAGACAGTTCTTGTGGAATTGGCAAAGTGATGTTTGGAAGCCCATATAGGACTATGGTGAAAAAGGAAATATCCTCGGGTCAAATCTGGAAAGAAGCTTTCTGAGAAACTGCTTAGGGTTCTGTTAATTCATCTCACAGAGTTACAACTGTATTTCTTGGATCTATTTGCTAGCCTTATTTCTCTGGAATCTGAGAACAGATAATTAGGATCCCTTGGAAGACACTAGGGCCAAAGAAAATATCCTCCGATAACAAGATAAGGAAGCTTTCTGAGAAACTTCTTTGTGTTTTGTGAAATTAACTCACAGAGTTACAGCTTTCCCCTCAAGAAGCCTTTCGCTAAGACAGTTCTTGTGGAATTGGCAAAGTGATATTTGGAACCCCTAGAGGGCTAAGGTGAAAAAGGAAATATCCTCAGAAGAAATCTGGAAAGAAGCTTTCTGAGAAACTGCTTGGTGTTCTGTTAATTCATCTCACAGAGTTACATCTGTGTTTCGTGGATCACTTTGCTAGCCCTATTTCTGTGGAATCTGAGAACAGATATTTCGGATCCCTTTGAAGACTATAGGGCCAAAGGAAATATCCTCCGATAACAAAGAGAAAGAAGCTTTCTGAGAAACTTCTTTGTGTTCTGTGAAATCATCTCACAGAGTTACAGCTTTCCCCTCAAGAAGCCTTTTGATAAGACAGTTCTTGTGGCATTGGCAAAGTGATATTTGGAAACCCATAGAGGGCTATGGTGAAAAAGGATATATCCTCTGATGAAATCTGGAAAGAAGCTTTCTGAGAAGCTGCTCTGTGATGTGTGACTTCCACTCCCAGAGTTACATCTGTATTTCGTGGATCTCTTTGTAGCCTTATTTCTGTGGATACTGAAAACAGATATTTCTGATCCCTTTGAAGACTCTAGGGCCAAAGGAAATATCCTGCGATAACAAAGAGAAAGAAGCTTTCTGAAAAACTTCTTTGTGTTCTTTGAAATCATCTCACAGAGTTACAGCTTTCCCCTCAAGAAGCCTTTCGATAAGACAGTTCTTATGGCATTGGGAAAGTGATATTTGGAAGCCCTTAGAGGGCTATGGGGAAAAAGGAAATATCCTCAGATGAAATCTGGAAAGAAGTTTTCTGAGAAACTGCTCTGTGATGTGTGACTTCCACTCACAGAGTTACATCTGTATTTCGTGGATCTCTTTGCTAGCGTTATTTCTGTGGAATCTGAGAAGAGATATTTCGGATCCCTTTGAAGACTATAGCGCCAAAGGAAATATCCACCGATACCAAAGAGAAAGAAGCTTTCTGAGAAACTTCTTTGTGTTCTGTGAAATCATCTCACAGAGTTACCGCTTTCCCCTCAAGAAGCCTTTCGCTAAAACAGTTCTTGTGGAATTGGCAAAGTGATATTTGGAAGCCCATAGAGGGCTATGGTGAAAAAGGAAATATCCTCAGATGAAATCTGGAAAGAAGCTTTCTGAGTAACTGCTTAGTGTTCTGTTAATTCATCTCACGGCGTTACATCTGTATTTCGTGAATCTCTTTGCTAGCCCTATTTCTGCGGAATCTGAGAACAGATATTTCGGATCCCTTTGAAGACTATAGGGCCAAAGGAAATATCCTCGGATAACAAAGAGAAAGAGGCTTTCTGAGAAACTTCTTTGTGTTCTGTGAAATCATCTCACAGAGTGCAGCTTTCCCCTCAAGAAGCCTTTCGCTAAGACAGTTCTTGTGGAATTGGCAAAGTGATATTTGGAAGCCCATAGAAGGCTATGGTGAAAAAGGAAATATCCTCCGATGAAATCTGGAAAGAAGCTTTCTGAGAAACTGCTTAGTGTTCTGTTAATTCATCTCAAAGAGTTACATCTGTATTTCATGGATCTCTTTGCTAGCCTTATTTTGGTGGAATCTGAGAACAGATATTTCGGATCCCTTTAAAGACTATAGGGCCAAAAGAAATACCCTCCGATAACAAAGAGAAAGAAGCTTTCTGAGAAACTTGTTTGTGTTCCGTGAAATCATCTCACAGATTTACAGCTTACCCCTCAAGAAGCCTTTTGCTAAGACAGTTCTTGTGGAAATGGCAAAGTGATATTTGGAAGCCCATAGAGTGTTATGGTGAAAAAGGAAATAACTTCAGATGAAATCTGGAAAGAAGCTTTCTGAGAAACTGCTTAGTGTTCTGTTAATTCATCTCACAGAGTTACATCTGTATTTCGTAGATCTCTCTCCTAGCCTTATTTCTGTGGAATCTGAGAAAAGATATTTCGGATCCCTTTGAAGACTATAGGGACAAAGGAAATATCCTCCGATAACAAAGAGAAAGAAGCTTTCTGAGAAACTTCTTTTTGTTCTTCGAAATCATCTCACAGAGTTGCAGCTTTCCCCTCAAGAAGCTTTTCGCTAAGACAGTTCTTGTGGAATTGGCAAAGTGATATTTGGAAGCCCTTAGAGGGCTATGGTGAAAAAGGAAATATCCCCAGATGAAATCTGGATAGAAGCTTTCTGAGAAACTGCTTAGTGTTCTGTTAATTCATCTCTGAGAGTTACATCTGTATTTCGTGGATCTCCTTGCTAGCCTTATTTCTCTGGAATTGAGAACAGATATTTCGGATCCCTTGGAAGACTACAGGGCCAAAGGAAATATCCTCCGATAACAAAGAGAAAAAAGCTTTCTGAGAAACTTCTTTGTGTTCTGTGATATCATCTCACAGAGTTACAGCTTTCCCCTCAAGAAGCCTTTCGCTAAGACAGTTCTTGAGGAATTGGCAAAGTGATATTTGGAAACCCATAGAGGGCTGTGGAGAAAAAGGAAATATCCTCAGATGAAATCTGGAAAGAAGCTTTCTGAGGAACCGCTTAGTGTTCAATTAATTCATTTCACAGAGTTACATCAGTATTTCGTGGATCTCTTTGCTAGCCATATTTCTGTGGAATCTGAGATCAGATATTTCTGACCCCGTTGAAGAATATAGGGCCAAAGGAAATATCCTCCGATAACAAAGAGAAAGAAGCTTTCTGAGAAACTTCTTTGTGTTCTGTGAAATCATCTCACAGAGTTACAGATTTCCCCTCAAGAAGCCTTTCGATAAGACAGTTCTTGTGGAATTGGAAAGGTGATATTTCGAAGCCCATAGAGGGCTATGGTGAAAAAGGAAATATCCTCAGATGAAATCTGGAAAGAAGCTTTCTGAGAAACTGCACTTTGATGTGTGACTTCCATTGATAGAGTTACATCTGTATTTCGTGGATCTCTTTGCTAGCCTTATTTCTGTGGAATCTGAGAACAGATATTTCGGATCCCTTGGAAGACTATAGGGCCAATGAAATATCCTCCGATAACAAATAGAAAGAAGCTTTCTGAGAAACTTCTTTTTGTTCTGTGAAATCATCTCACAGAGTTACAGCTTTCCCCTCAAGAAGCCTTTCGCTAAGACAGTTCTTGTGGAATTGGCAAAGTGATATTTGGAAGCCCTTATAGGGCTATGGTGAAAAAGGAAATATCCTCGGGTCAAATCTGGAAAGAAGCTTTCTGAGAAACTGCTTAGTGTTCTGTTAATTCATCTCACAGAGTTACAACTGTATTTCGTGCATCTCTTTGCTAGCCTTATTTCTCTGGAATCTGAGAACAGATAATTCGGATCCCTTGGAAGACACTAGGGCCAAAGAAAATATCCTCCGATAACAAAGATAAAGAAGCTTTCTTAGAAACTTCTTTGTGTTTTCTGAAATTAACTCACAGAGTTACAGCTTTCCCCTCAAGAAGCCTTTCGCTAAGACAGTTCTTGTGGAATTGGCAAAGTGATATTTGGAAGCCCTTACAGGGCTATGATGAAAAAGGAAATATCCTCAGATGAAATCTGGAAAGAAGCTTTCTGAGAAACTGCTTAGTGTTCTGTTAATTCATCTCACAGTGTTACACCTGTATTTCGTGGATCTCTCTGGTAGCCTTATTTCTGTGGAATCAGAGAACAGATATTTCGGATCCCTTGGAAGACTATAGGCCAAAGGAAATATTATCCGATAACAAAGAGAAAGAAGCTTTCTGAGAAACTTCTTTGTGTTCTGTGAAATCATCTCACAGAGTTACAGCTTTCCCTTCCAGAAGCCTTTCACTGAGACAGTTCTTGTGGAATTTGCAAAGTGATATTTGGAAGCCCATAGAGGGCTATGATGAAAAAGGAAATATCCTCAGATGAAATCTGGAAAGAAGCTTTCTGAGAAACTGCTTAGTGTTCTGTTAATTCATCTCACAGAGTTACACCTGTATTTCGTGAATCTCTCTGCTAGCCTTATTTCTGTGGAATCTGAGAACAGATATTTCGATCCCTTGGAAGACTATAGGGTTAAAGGAAATATCCTCCGATAACAAAGAGAAAGAAGCTTTCTGAGAAACTTCTTTGTGTTCTGTGAAATCATCTCACAGAGTTACAGCTTTTCCCTCAGGAAGCCTTTCGCTAAGACAGTTCTTGTGGAATTGGCAAAGTGATATTTGGAAGCCCATAGAGGGCTATGGTGAAAAAGGAAATATCCTCAGATGAAATCTGGAAAGAAGCTTTCTGAGAAACTGCTTAGTGTTCTGTTAATTCACCTCACAGAGTTACATCTGTATTTCTTGGATCTTCTTGCTAGCCTTATTTCTGTGGAATCTGAGAACAGATATTTCTGATCCCTTTGAAGACACTAGGGCCAAAGAAAATATCCTCCGTTAACAAAGAGAAAGAAGCTTTCTGAGAAACTTCTTTGTGTTTTGTGAAATCATCTCACAGAGTTACAGCTTTCCCCTCAAGAAGCCTTTCGCTAAGACAGTTCTTGTGGAATTGGCAAAGTGATATTTGGAAGCCCATAGAGGGCTTAGGTGAAAAAGGAAATATCCTCAGAAGAAATCTGGAAAGAAGCTTTCTGAGAAACTGCTTAGTGTTCTGTTAATTCAGTTCACGGAGTTACATCTGTATTTCTTGGATCTCTTTGCTAGCCTTATTTCTGTGGATTCTGAGAACAAATATTTCGGATCCCTTTGAAGACCATAGAGCCAAAGGAAATATCCTCCGATAACAAAGAGAAAGAAGCTTTGTGAGAAACTTCTTTGTGTTCTGTGAAATCATCTCACAGAGTTACAGCTTTCCCCTCAAGAAGCCTTTCGCTAAGACAGTTCTTGTGGAATTGCCAAAGTGATATTTGGAAGCCCTTAGAGGGCTATGGTGAAAAAGGAAATATCCTCAGATGAAATCTGGAAAGAAGCTTTCTGAGAAACTGCTTAGTGTTCTGTTACTTTATCTCACAGAGTTACATCTGTATTTCGTGGATTTCTTTGCTCTCCTTATTTCTCTGGAATCTGAGAACAGATATTTCTGATCCCTTGGAAGACTATTGTGCCATTGGAAATATCCTCCGATGACAAAGAGAAAGAAGCTGTCTGGGAAACTTCTATGTGTTCTGTGAAATCATCTCACAGAGTTACAGCTTTCACCTCAAGAAGCCTTTCGCTAAGACAGTTCTTGTGGAATTGGAAAAGTGATGTTTGGAAGCCCATAGAGGGCTATGGTGAAAAAGGAAATATCCTCAGATGAAATCTGGAAAGAAGCTTTCTGAGAAATTGCTCTGAGATGGGTGACTTCCACACACAGATTTACATCTGTGTTTCGTGGATCTCTTTCCTAGCCTTATTTCTGTGGAATCCTAGAGCAGATATTTCGGATCCCTGTGAAGACTATAGGGCCAAAGGAAATATCCTCTGATAACAAAGATAAAGAAGCTTTCTGAGAAACTTCTTTGTGTTCTGTGAAATCATCTCACAGAGTTACAGCTTTCCCCTCAAGAAGCCTTTCGCTAAGACACTTCTTGTGGAATTGGCAAAGTGATATTTGGAACCCCACCGAGGGCTATTGTGACAAAGGTATGTCCTCAGATAAAATCTGGAAAGAAGCTTTATGAGAAACTGCTTAGTGTTCTGTTAATTCATCTCACGGAGTTACATCTGTATTTCTTGGATCTCTTTGCTAGCCTTATTTCTGTGGAATGTGAGAACAGATATTTCGGATACTTTTGAAGACTATAGGGCCAAAGGAAATATCCTCCGATAACAAGAGAAAGAAGCTTTCTGAGAAACTTCTTTGTGTTCTGTGAAATCATCTCACTGAGATACAGCTTTAACCTCAAGAAGCCTTTCGCTAAGACAGTTCTTGTGGAATTGGCAAAGTGATATTTGGAAGCCCTTAGAGGGCTATGGTGAAAAAGGAAATATCCTCAGATGAAATCTGGAAAGAAGCTTTCTGAGAAACTGCTAAGTGTTCTGTTACTTCATCTCACAGACTTACATCTGTATTTCGTGGATCTCTTTGCTAGCCTTATTTCTGTGGAATCTGAGAACAGATATTTCGTATCCCTGTGAAGAGTATAGGGACAAAGGAAATATCATCCGATAACAAAGAGAAAGAAGCTTTCTGAGAAACTTCTTTGTGTTCTGTGAAATCATCTCACAGAGTTACAGCTTTCCCTTCAAGAAGCCTTTCGCTAAGACTGCTCTTGTGGAATTGGTAAAGTGAAATTTGGAAGCCCATAGAGGGCTATGGCGAAAAAGGAAATATCCTCAGATGAAATCTGGAAAGAAGCTCTCTGAGAAACTGCTTAGTGTTCTGTTAATTCATCGTACAGAGTTATATCTGCATTTCGTGGATCTATTTCCTAGCCTTATATCTGTGGAATCTTAGAACAGATATTGCGGATCCCTGTGAAGACTTTAGGGCCAAAGAAAATATCCTCTGATAACAAAGATAAAGAAGCTTTCTGAGAAACTTCTTTGTGTTCTGTGAAATCATCTCACAGAGTTACAGCTTTGCCCTCAAGAAGCCTTTCGCTAAGACAGTTCTTGTGGAATGGGCAAAGTGATATTTGACAACCCACAGAGGGCTATAGTGACAACGAAAATATCCTCAGATGAAATCTGGAAAGAAGCTCTCTGAGAAACTGCTTAGTGTTCTGTTAATTCATCTCACGGAGTTACATCTGTATTTCTTGGATCTCTTTGCTAGACTTATTTCTGTGGAATATGAGAACAAATATTTCGGATCCCTTTAAAGACCATAGGGCCAAAGGAAATATCCTCCGATAACAAAGAGAAAGAAGCTTTCTGAGAAACTTCTTTGTGTTCTTTGAAATCATCTCACAGAGTTACAGCTTTCCCCTCAAGAGGCCTTTAGGTAAGACAGTTCTTGTGGAATTGGCAAAGTGATATTTGGAAGCCCATAGAGGGCTATGTTGAAAAAGGAAATATCCTCAGATGAAATCTGGAAAGAAGCTTTCTGAGAAACTGCTTAGTGTTCTGTTACTTTATCTCACAGAGTTACATCTGTATTTCATGGATCTCTTGCTCTCCTTATTTCTCTGGAATCTGAGAACAGATATTTCTGATGCCTTGGAAGACTATTGTGCCAATGGAAATATCCTCCGATAACAAAGAGAAAGAAGTTGTCAGGGAAACTTCTATGTGTTCTGTGAAATCATCTCACAGAGTTACAGCTTTCCCCTCAAGAAGCCTTTCGCTAAGACAGCTCTTGTGGAATTGGCAAAGTGAAATTTGGAAGCCCATAGAGGGCTACGGCGAAAAAGGAAATATCCTCAGATGAAATCCGGAAAGAAGCTCTCTGAGGAACTGCTTAGTGTTCTGTTAATTCATCGTACAGAGTTATATCTGTATTTCGTGGATCTCTTTCCTAGCCTTATTTCTGTGGAATCTTAGAACAGATATTTCGGATCCCTGTGAAGACTATAGGGCCAAAGGAAATATCCTCCGATAACAAAGATAAAGAACCTTTCTGAGAGACTCCTTTGTGTTCTGTGAAATCATCTCAAAGAGTTACAGCTTTCCCCTCAAGAAGCCTTTCGCTAAGACAGTTCTTGTGGAATTTGCAAAGTGATATTTGGAAGCCCATAGAGGGCTCTGGTGAAATAGGAAATATCCTCAGATGTAATCTGGAAAGAAGATTTCAGAGTAACTGCTTAGTGTTCTGTTAATTCATCTCCCAGAGTTACATCTGTATTTCGTGGATCTCTTTGCTTGCCTTTTTTTTTTTTTGTGGAATCTGAGAACAGATATTTGGATCCCTTTGAAGACTATAGGGCCAAAGGAAATATCCTCCGATAACAAAGAGAAAGAAGCTTTCTGAGAAACTTTTTGGGTTCTGTGAAATCATCTCACAGAGTTACAGCTTTCCCCTCAAGAAGCCTTTCGATAAGACAGTTCTTGTGGAATTGGCAAGGTGATATTTCGAAGCCCATAGAGGGCTATGGTGAAAAAGGAAATATCCTCAGATTCAATCTGGAAAGAAGCTTTCTGAGAAAATGCGCTGTGATGTGTGACTTCCATTGACAGAGTTACATCTGTATTTCGTGGATCTCTTTGCTAGCCTTATTTCTCTGGAATCTGAGAACAGATAATTCGGATCACTTGGAAGACACTAGGGCCAAAGAAAATATCCTCCGATAACAAAGATAAAGAAGCTTTCTGAGAAACTTCTTTGTGTTTTCTGAAATTAACTCACAGAGTTACAGCTTTCCTCTCAAGAAGCCTTTCGCTAAGACAGTTTTTGTGGAATTGGCAAAGTGATATTTGGAAGCCCTTACAGGGCTATGATGAAAAAGGAAATATCCTCAGATGAAATCTGGAAAGAAGCTTTCTGAGAAACTGCTTAGTGTTCTGTTAATTCATCTCACAGAGTTACACCTGTATTTCGTGGATCTCTCTGCTAGCCTTATTTCTGTGGAATCAGAGAACAGATATTTCGGATCCCTTGAAAGACTATAGGGCCAAAGGAAATATCCTCCGATAACAAAGAGAAAGAAGCTTTCTGAGAAACTTCTTTGTGTTCTGTGAAATCATCTCACAGAGTTACAGCTTTCCCGTCAAGAAGCCTTTCGCTAAGACAGTTCTTGTGGAATTGGCAAAGTGATATTTGGAAGCCCATAGAGGGCTATGGTGAAAAAGGAAATATCCTCAGATGAAATCTGGAAAGAAGCTTTCTGAGAAACTGCTCAGTGTTCTGTTAATTCATCTCACAGAGTTACATCTGTATTTCGTGAATCTCTTTGCTAGCCTTATTTCTGTGGAATATGAGAACTGATATTTCGGATCCCTTTGAAGACTCTAGGCCAAAGGAAATATCCTCCGATAACAAAGAGAAAGAAGCTTTCTGAGAAACTTCTTTGTGTTCTGTGAAATCATCTCACAGAGTTACCGCTTTCCCTTCAAGAAGCCTTTCGCTAAGACAGTTTTTGTGGAATTGGCAAAGTGATATTTGGAAGCCCATAGAGGGCTATGGTGAAAAAGGAAATATCCTCAGATGAAATCTGGAAAGAAGCTTTCTGAGAAACTGCTTAGTGTTCTGTTAATTCACCTCACAGAGTTACATCTCTATTTCTTGGATCTCCTTGCTAGCCTTATTTCTGTGGAATCTGAGAACAGATATTTCGGATCCCTTTGAAGACTATAGGGCCAAAGGAAATATCCTCTGATAACAAAGAGAAAGAAGCTTTCTGAGAAACTTCTTTGTGTTCTGTGAAATCATCTCACAGGGTTACAGCTTTCCCCTCGAGAAGCCTTTCGCTAAGCCAGTTCTTGTGGAATTGGCAACGTGATATTTGGAAGCCCTCAGAGGGCAATGGTGAAAAAGAAAATATCCTCACATGAAATCTGTAAAGAAGCTTTCTGAGAAACTGCTAAGTGTTCTGTTAATCATCTCTCAGAGTTACACCTGTATTTCTTGGATCTCTCTGGTATCCTTATTTCTGTGGAATCAGAGAACAGATATTTCGGATCGCTTGGAAGACTATAGGCCAAAGGAAATATTATCCGATAACAAAGAGAAAGAAGCTTTCTGAGAAACTTCTTTGTGTTCTGTGAAATCATCTCACAGAGTTACAGCTTTCCCTTCCAGAAGCCTTTCGCTAAGACAGTTCTTGTGGAATTGGCAAAGTGATATTTGGAAGCCCATAGAGGGCTATGATGAAAAAGGAAATATCCTCAGATGAAATCTGGAAAGAAGCTTTCTGAGAAACTGCTTAGTGTTCTGTTAATTCATCTCACAGAGTTACACCTGTATTTCGTGAATCTCTCTGCTAGCCTTATTTCTGTGGAATCTGAGAACAGATATTTCGGTCCCTTGGAAGACTATAGGGTCAAAGGAAATATCCTCCGATAACAAAGAGAAAGAAGCTTTCTGAGAAACTTCTTTGTGTTCTGTGAAATCATCTCACAGAGTTACAGCTTTTCCCTCAGGAAGCCTTTCGCTAAGACAGTTCTTGTGGAATTGGCAAAGTGATATTTGGAAGCCCATAGAGGGCTATGGTGAAAAAGGAAATATCCTCAGATGAAATCTGGAAAGAAGCTTTCTGAGAAACTGCTTAGTGTTCTGTTAATTCACCTCACAGAGTTACATCTGTATTTCTTGGATCTTCTTGCTAGCCTTATTTCTGTGGAATCTGAGAACAGATATTTCTGATCCCTTTGAAGACACTAGGGCCAAAGAAAATATCCTCCGTTAACAAAGAGAAAGAAGCTTTCTGAGAAACTTCTTTGTGTTTTGTGAAATCATCTCACAGAGTTACAGCTTTCCCCTCAAGAAGCCTTTCGCTAAGACAGTTCTTGTGGAATTGGCAAAGTGATATTTGGAAGCCCATAGAGGACTATGGTGAAAAAGGAAATATCCTCAGATGAAATCTGGAAAGAAGCTTTCTGAGAAACTGCTTAGTGTTCTGTTAATTCATCTCACGGAGTTACATCTGTATTTCTTGGATCTCTTTGCTAGCCTTATTTCTGTGGAATCTGAGAACCGATATTTCGGATCCCTTTGAAGACTATAGGGCCAAAGGAAATATCCTCTGATAACAAAGAGAAAGAAGCTTTCTGAGAAACTTCTTTGTGTTCTGTGAAATAATCTCACAGAGTTATAGCTTTCCACTGAAGAATCCTTTCGCTAAGACAGTTATTGTGGAATTGGCAAAGTGATATTTGGAAGCCCACAGAGGGCAATGGTGAAAAAGGAAATATCCTCGGGTCAAATCTGGAAAGAAGCTTTCTGAGAAACTGCTTAGGGTTCTGTTAACTCATCTCACAGAGTTACAACTGTATTTCTTGGATCTCTTTGCTAGCCTTATTTCTCTGGAATCTGAGAACAGATAATTCGGATCCCTTGGAAGACACTAGGGCCAAAGAAAATATCCTCCGATAACAAGATAAGGAAGCTTTCTGAGAAACTTCTTTGTGTTTTGTGAAATTAACTCACAGAGTTACAGCTTTCCCCTCAAGAAGCCTTTCGCTAAGACAGTTCTTGTGGAATTGGCAAAGTGATATTTGGAACCCCTAGAGGGCTAAGGTGAAAAAGGAAATATCCTCAGATGAAATCTGGAAAGAAGCTTTCTGAGAAACTGCTTAGCGTTCTGTTAATTCATCTCACAGGTTTACATCTGTATGTCGTGGATCTCTTTGCTAGCCTTATTTCTGTGGAATCTGAGAACAGATATTTCTGATCCCTTTGAAGACTATAGGGCCAAAGGAAATATCCTCTGGAAACAAAGAGAAAGAAGCTTTCTGAGAAACTTCTTTGTGTTCTGTGAAATCATCTCACAGAGTTACAGCTTTCCACTGAAGAAGCCTTTCGCTAGGACAGTTCTTGTGGAATTGGCAAAGTGATATTTGGAAGCCCATAGAGGGCTATGGTGAAAAAGGAAATATCCTCAGATGAAATCTGGAAAGAAGCTTTCTGAGAAACTGCTAAGTGTTCTGTTACTTCATCTCGTAGACTTACATTTGTATTTCGTTTATCTCTTTGCTAGACTTATTTCTGTGGAATCTGAGAACAGATATTTCGGATCCCATTGAAGACACTAGGGCCAAAGGAAATATCTTCCGATAACAAAGAGAAAGAAGCTTTCTGAGAAACTTCTTTGTGTTCTGTGAAATCATGTCACAGAGTTACAGCTTCCCCCTGATGAAGGCTTTCGCTAAGACAGTTCTTGTGTAATTGGCAAAGTGATATTTGGAAGCTCGTAGAGGTCTAAGGTGAAAAAGGAAATATCCTCAGGTGAAATCTGGAAAGAAGCTTTCAGAGAAACTGCTTAGTGTTCTGTTAATTCACCTCACAGAGTTACATCTGTATTTCTTGGATCTTCTTGCTAGCCTTCTTTCTGTGGAATCTGAGAACAGATATTTCTGATCCCTTTGAAGACACTAGGGCCAAAGAAAATATCCTCCGTTAACAAAGAGAAAGAAGCTTTCTGAGAAACTTCTTTGTGTTTTGTGAAATCATCTCACAGAGTTACAGCTTTCCCCTCAAGAAGCATTTCGCTAAGACAGTTCTTGTGGAATTGGCAAAGTGATATTTGGAAGCCCATAGAGGGCTTAGGTGAAAAAGGAAATATCCTCCGATGAAATCTGGAAAGAAGCTTTCTGAGAATCTGCTTAGCGTTCTGTTAATTCATCTCACAGGGTTACATCTGTATTTCGTGGATCTCTTTGCTAGCCTTATTTCTGTGGAATCTGAGAACAGATATTCCGGATTCCTTTGAAGACTATAGGGCCAAAGGAAATATCCTCTGATAACAAAGAGAAAGAAGCTTTCTGAGAAACTTCTTTGTGTTCTGTGAAATAATCTCACAGAGTTATAGCTTTCCACTGAAGAAGCCTTTCGCTTAGACAGTTATTGTGGAATTGGCAAAGTGATATTTGGAAGCCCACATAGGGCTATGGTGAAAAAGGAAATATCCTCAGGTGAAATCTGGAAAGAAGCTTTCTGAGAAACTGCTAAGTGTTCTGTTAATTAATATCACAGAGTTACACCTGTATTTCGTGGATCTCTCTGGTAGCCTTATTTCTGTGGAATCAGAGAACAGATATTTCGGATCCCTTGGAAGACTATAGGCCAAAGGAAATATTATCCGATAACAAAGAGTAAGAAGCTTTCTGAGAAACTTCTTTGTGTTCTGTGAAATCATCTCACAGAGTTACAGCTTTCCCTTCCAGAAGCCTTTCGCTAAGACATTTCTTGTGGAATTAGCAAAGTGATATTTGGAAGCCCATAGAGGGCTATGATGAAAAAGGAAATATCCTCAGATGAAATCTGGAAAGAAGCTTTCTGAGAAACTGCTTAGTGTTCTGTTAATTCATCTCACAGAGTTACACCTGTATTTGGTGAATCTCTCTGCTAGCCTTATTTCTGTGGAATCTGAGAACAGATATTTCGGTCCCTTGGAAGACTATAGGGTCAAAGGAAATATCCTGCGATAACAAAGAGAAAGAAGCTTTCTGAGAAACTTCTTTGTGTTCTGTGAAATCATCTCACAGAGTTACAGCTTTTCCCTCAGGAAGCCTTTCGCTAAGATAGTTCTTGTGGAATTGGCAAAGTGATATTTGGAAGCCCATAGAGGGCTATGGTGAAAAAGGAAATATCCTCAGATGAAATCTGGAAAGAAGCTTTCTGAGAAACTGCTTAGTGTTCTGTTAATTCACCTCACAGAGTTACATCTGTATTTCTTGGATCTTCTTGCTAGCCTTATTTCTGTGGAATCTGAGAACAGATATTTCTGATCCCTTTGAAGACACTAGGGCCAAAGAAAATATCCTCCGTTAACAAAGAGAAAGAAGCTTTCTGAGAAACTTCTTTGTGTTTTGTGAAATCATCTCACAGAGTTACAGCTTTCCCCTCAAGAAGCCTTTCGCTAAGACAGTTCTTGTGGAATTGGCAAAGTGATATTTGGAAGCCCATAGAGGGCTTAGGTGAAAAAGGAAATATCCTCAGATGAAATCTGGAAAGAAGCTTTCTGAGAAACTGCTTAGCGTTCTGTTAATTCATCTCACAGGGTTACATCTGTATTTCGTGGATCTCTTTGCTAGCCTTATTTCTGTGGAATCTGAGAACAGATATTTCGGATCCCTTTGAAGACTATAGGTCCAAAGGAAATATCCTCTGATAACAAAGAGAAAGAAGCTTTCTGAGAAACTTCTTTCTGTTCTGTGAAATAATCTCACAGAGTTATAGCTTTCCACTGAAGAAGCCTTTCGCTAAGACAGTTATTGTGGAATTGGCAAAGTGATATTTGGAAGCCCACAGAGGGCTATGGTGAAAAAGGAAATATCCTCAGGTGAAATCTGGAAAGAAGCTTTCTGAGAAACTGCTAAGTGTTCTGTTAATTAATATCACAGAGTTACACCTGTATTTCGTGGATCTCTCTGGTAGCCTTATTTCTGTGGAATCAGAGAACAGATATTTCGGATCCCTTGGAAGACTATAGGGCCAAAGGAAACATCCTCCGATAACAAAGAGAAAGAAGCTTTCTGAGAAACTTCTGTGTTCTGTGAAATCATCTCACAGAGTTACAGCTCTCCCCTCAAGAAGCCTTTCGCTAAGACAGTTCTTGTGGAATTGGCAAAGTGATGTTTGGAAGCCCATATAGGGCTATATTGAAAAAGGAAATATCCTCGGGTCAAATTTGGAAAGAAGCTTTCTGAGAAACTGCTTAGGGTTCTGTTAATTCATCTCACGGAGTTACAACTGTATTTCTTGGATCTCTTTGCTAGTCTTATTTCTCTGGAATCTGAGAACAGATAATTCGGATCCCTTGGAAGACACTAGGGCCAAAGAAAATATCCTCCGATAACAAGATAAGGGAGCTTTCTGAGAAACTTCTTTGTGTTTTGTGAAATTAACTCACAGAGTTACAGCTTTCCCCTCAAGAAGCCTTTCGCTAAGACAGTTCTTGTGGAATTGGCAAAGTGATATTTGGAAGAACATTGAGGGCTAAGGTGAAAAAGGAAATATCCTCAGATGAAATCTGGAAAGAAGCTTTCTGAGAAACTGCTTAGCGTTCTGTTAATTCATCTCACAGGTTTACATCTGTATGTCGTGGATCTCTTTGCTAGCCTTATTTCTGTGGAATCTGAGAACAGATATTTCTGATCCCTTTGAAGACTATAGGGAAAAAGGAAATATCCTCTGATAACAAAGAGAAAGAAGCTTTCTGAGAAACTTCTTTGTGTTCTGTGAAATCATCTCACAGAGTTACAGCTTTCCACTGAAGAAGCCTTTCGCTAAGACAGTTCTTGTGGAATTGGCAAAGTGATATTTGGAAGCTAACAAAGGGCTATGGTGAAAAAGGAAATATCCTCAGGTGAAATCTGGAAGGAATCTTTCTGAGAAACTGCTAAGTGTTCTGTTAATTCATCTCACAGAGTTACACCTGTATTTCGTGGATCTCTTTGCTAGCCTTATTTCTCTGGAATCTGAGAACAGATATTTCGGATCCCTTGGAAGACTATAGGGCCAAAGGAAATATCCTCCAATAACAAAGAGAAAGAAGCTTTCTGAGAAACTTCTTTGTGTTCTGTGAAATCATCTCACAGAGTTACAGCTTTCCTCTCAAGAAGCCTTTCGCTAGGACAGTTCTTGTGGAATTGGCAAAGTGATATTTGGAAGCCCATAGAGGGCTATGGTGAAAAAGGAAATATCCTCAGATGAAATATGGAAAGAAGCTTTCTGAGAAACTGCTAAGTGTTCTGTTACTTCATCTCGCAGACTTACATTTGTATTTCGTTTATCTCTTTGCTAGACTTATTTCTGTGGAATCTGAGAACAGATATTTCGGATCCCTTTGAAGACACTAGGGCCAAAGGAAATATCTTCCGATAACAAAGAGAAAGAAGCTTTCTGAGAAACTTCTTTGTGTTCTGTGAAATCATGTCACAGAGTTACAGCTTCCCCCTGATGAAGGCTTTCGCTAAGACAGTTCTTGTGTAATTGGCAAAGTGATATTTGGAAGCCCGTAGAGGGCTAAGGTGAAAAAGGAAATATCCTCAGATGAAATCTGGAAAGAAGCTTTCTGAGAAACTGCTTAGTGTTCTGATAATTCACCTCACAGAGTTACATCTGTATTTCTTGGATCTTCTTGCTAGACTTATTTCTGTGGAATCTGAGAACAGATATTTCTGATCCCTTTGAAGACACTAGGGCCAAAGAAAATATCGTCCGTTAACAAAGAGAAAGAAGCTTTCTGAGAAACTTCTTTGTGTTTTGTGAAATCATCTCACAGAGTTACAGCTTTCCCCTCAAGAAGCCTTTCGCTAAGACAGTTCTTGTGGAATTGGCAAAGTGATATTTGGAAGCCCATAGAGGGCTTAGGTGAAAAAGGAAATATCGTCCGATGAAATCTGGAAAGAAGCTTTCTGAGAATCTGCTTAGCGTTCTGTTAATTCATCTCACAGGGTTACATCTGTATTTCGTGGATCTCTTTGCTAGCCTTATTTCTGTGGAATCTGAGAACAGATATTTCGGATCCCTTTGAAGACTATAGGGCCAAAGGAAATATCCTCTGATAACAAAGAGAAAGAAGCTTTCTGAGAAACTTCTTTGTGTTCTGTGAAATAATCTCACAGAGTTATAGCTTTCCACTGAAGAAGCCTTTCGCTAAGACAGTTATTGTGGAATTGTCAAAGTGATATTTGGAAGCCCACAGAGGGCTATGGTGAAAAAGGAAATATCCTCAGGTGAAATCTGGAAAGAAGATTTATGAGAAACTGCTAAGTGTTCTGTTAATTAATATCACAGAGTTACACCTGTATTTCGTGGATCTCTCTGGTAGCCTTATTTCTGTGGAATCAGAGAACAGATATTTCGGATCCCTTGGAAGACTATAGGCCAAAGGAAATATTATCCGATAACAAAGAGAAAGAAGCTTTCTGAGAAACTTCTTTGTGTTCTGTGAAATCATCTCACAGAGTTACAGCTTTCCCCTAAGAAGCCTTTCGCTAAGACAGTTCTTGTGGAATTTGCAAAGTGATATTTGGAAGCCCATAGAGGGCTATGATGAAAAAGGAAATATCCTCAGATGAAATCTGGAAAGAAGCTTTCTGAGAAACTGCTTAGTGTTCTGTTAATTCATCTCACAGAGTTACACCTGTATTTCGTGAATCTCTCTGCTAGCCTTATTTCTGTGGAATCTGAGAACAGATATTTCGGTCCCTTGGAAGACTATAGGGTCAAAGGAAATATCCTCCGATAACAAAGAGAAAGAAGCTTTCTGAGAAACTTCTTTGTGTTCTGTGAAATCATCTCACAGATTTACAGCTTTTCCCTCAGGAAGCCTTTCGCTAAGATAGTTCTTGTGGAATTGGCAAAGTGATATTTGGAAGCCCATAGAGGGCTATGGTGAAAAAGGAAATATCCTCAGATGAAATCTGGAAAGAAGCTTTCTGAGAAACTGCTTAGTGTTCTGTTAATTCACCTCACAGAGTTACATCTGTTTTTCTTGGATCTTCTTGCTAGCCTTATTTCTGTGGAATCTGAGAACAGATATTTCTGATCCCTTTGAAGACACTAGGGCCAAAGAAAATATCCTCCGTTAACAAAGAGAAAGAAGCTTTCTGAGAAACTTCTTTGTGTTTTGTGAAATCATATCACAGAGTTACAGCTTTCCCCTCAAGAAGCCTTTCACTAAGACACTTCTTTTGGAATTCGCAAAGTGATATTTGGAAGCCCATAGATGGCTATGGTGAAAAAGGTAATATCCTCAGATGAAATCTGGAAAGAAGACTTCTGAGAAACTGCTCTGCGATGTGTGACTTCCACTCACAATGTTTCAACTGTATTTCTTGGATCTCTTTGCTAGCCTTATTTCTCTGGAATCTGAGATCAGATAATTCGGATCCCTTGGAAGACACTAGGGCCAAAGAAAATATCCTCCGATAACAAGATAAGGAAGCTTTCTGAGAAACTTCTTTGTGTTTTGTGAAATCATCTCACAGAGTTACAGCTTTCCCTTCAAGAAGCCTTTCGCTAAGACAGTTCTTGTGGAATTGGCAAAGTGATATTTGGAAGCCCATAGAGGGCTAAGGTGAAAAAGGAAATATCCTCAGATGAAATCTGGAAAGAAGCTTTCTGAGAAACTGCTTAGCGTTCTGTTAATTCATCTCACAGGTTTACATCTGTATGTCGTGGATCTCTTTGCTAGCCTTATTTCTGTGGAATCTGAGAACAGATATTTCTGATCCCTTTGAAGACTATAGGGCCAAAGGAAATATCCTCTGATAACAAAGAGAAAGAAGCTTTCTGTTAAACTTCTTTGTGTTCTGTGAAATCATCTCACAGAGTTACAGCTTTCCACTGAAGAAGCCTTTCGCTAAGACAGTTCTTGTGGAATTGGCAAAGTGATATTTGGAAGCTAACAAAGGGCTATGGTGAAAAAGGAAATATCCTCAGGTGAAATCTGGAAAGAATCTTTCTGAGAAACTGCTAAGTGTTCTGTTAATTCATCTCACAGAGTTACACCTGTATTTTGTGGATCTCTTTGCTAGCCTTATTACTCTGGAATCTGAGAACAGATATTTCGGATCCCTTGGAAGACTATAGGGCCAAAGGAAATATCCTCCAATAACAAAGAGAAAGAAGCTTTCTGAGAAACTTCTTTGTGTTCTGTGAAATCATCTCACAGAGTTACAGCTTTCCTCTCAAGAAGCCTTTCACTAGGACAGTTCTTGTGGAATTGGCAAAGTGATATTTGGAAGCCCATAGAGGGCTATGGTGAAAAAGGAAATATCCTCAGATGAAATCTGGAAAGAAGCTTTCTGAGAAACTGCTAAGTGTTCTGTTACTTCATCTCACAGACTTACATTTGTATTTCGTTTATCTCCTTGCTAGACTTATTTCTGTGGAATCTGAGAACAGATATTTCGGATCCCTTTGAAGACACTAGGGCCAAAGGAAATATCTTCCGATAACAAAGAGAAAGAAGCTTTCTGAGAAACTTCTTTGTGTTCTGTGAAATCATGTCACAGAGTTACAGCTTCCCCCTCAAGAAGGCTTTCGCTAAGACAGTTCTTGTGGAATTGGCAAAGTGATATTTGGAAGCCCGTAGAGGGCTAAGGTGAAAAAGGAAATATCCTCAGATGAAATCTGGAAAGAATCTTTCTGAGAAACTGCTTAGTGTTCTGTTAATTCACCTCACAGAGTTACATCTGTATTTCTTGGATCTTCTTGCTAGCCTTATTTCTGTGGAATCTGAGAACAGATATTTCTGATCCCTTTGAAGACACTAGGGCCAAAGAAAATATCCTCCGTTAACAAAGAGAAAGAAGCTTTCTGAGAAACTTCTTTGTGTTTTGTGAAATCATCTCACAGAGTTACAGCTTTCCCCTCAAGAAGCCTTTCGCTAAGACAGTTCTTGTGGAATTGGCAAAGTGATATTTGGAAGCCCATAGAGGGCTTAGGTGAAAAAGGAAATATCCTCAGATGAAATCTGGAAAGAAGCTTTCTGAGAAACTGCTTAGCGTTCTGTTAATTCATCTCACAGGGTTACATCTGTATTTCGTGCATCTCTTTGCTAGCCTTATTTCTGTGGAATCTGAGAACAGATATTTCGGATCCCTTTGAAGACTATAGGGCCAAAGGAAATATCCTCTGATAACAAAGAGAAAGAAGCTTTCTGAGAAACTTCTTTGTGTTCTGTGAAATAATCTCACAGAGGTATAGCTTTCCACTGAAGAAGCCTTTCGCTAAGACAGTTATTGTGGAATTGGCAAAGTGATATTTGGAAGCCCACAGAGGGCTATGGTGAAAAAGGAAATATCCTCAGGTGAAATCTGGAAAGAAGCTTTATGAGAAACTGCTAAGTGTTCTGTTAATTAATATCACAGAGTTACACCTGTATTTCGTGGATCTCTCTGGTAGCCTTATTTCTGTGGAATCAGAGAACAGATATTTCGGATCCCTTGGAAGACTATAGGGCCAAAGGAAACATCCTCCGATAACAAAGAGAAAGAAGCTTTCTGAGAAACTTCTGTGTTCTGTGAAATCATCTCACAGAGTTACAGCTTTCCCCTCAAGAAGCCTTTCGCTAAGACAGTTCTTGTGGAATTGGCAAAGTGATGTTTGGAAGCCCATATAGGTCTATGGTGAAAAAGGAAATATCCCCGGGTCAAATCTGGAAAGAAGCTTTCTGAGAAACTGCTTAGGGTTCTGTTAATTCATCTCACAGAGTTACAACTGTATTTCTTGGATCTCTTTGCTAGCCTTATTTCTCTGGAATCTGAGAACAGATAATTCGGATCCCTTGGAAGACACTAGGGCCAAAGAAAATATCCTCCGATAACAAGATAAGGAAGCTTTCTGAGAAACTTCTTTGTGTTTTGTGAAATCATCTCACAGAGTTACAGCTTTCCCCTCAAGAAGCCTTTCGCTAAGACAGTTCTTGTGGAATTGGCAAAGTGATATTTGGAAGCCCATAGAGGGCTAAGGTGAAAAAGGAAATATCCTCAGATGAAATCTGGAAAGAAGCTTTCTGAGAAACTGCTTAGCGTTCTGTTAATTCATCTCACAGGTTTACATCTGTATGTCGTGGATCTCTTTGCTAGCCTTATTTCTGTGGAATCTGAGAACAGATATTTCTGATCCCTTTGAAGACTATAGGGCCAAAGGAAATATCCTCTGATAACAAAGAGAAAGAAGCTTTCTGAGAAACTTCTTTGTGTTCTGTGAAATCATCTCACAGAGTTACAGCTTTCCACTGAAGAAGCCTTTCGCTAAGACAGTTCTTGTGGAATTGGCAAAGTGATATTTGGAAGCTAACAAAGGGCTATGGTGAAAAAGGAAATATCCTCAGGTGAAATCTGGAAAGAATCTTTCTGAGAAACTGCTAAGTGTTCTGTTAATTCATCTCACAGAGTTACACCTGTATTTTGTGGATCTCTTTGCTAGCCTTATTTCTCTGGAATCTGAGAACAGATATTTCGGATCCCTTGGAAGACTATAGGGCCAAAGGAAATATCCTCCAATAACAAAGAGAAAGAAGCTTTCTGAGAAACTTCTTTGTGTTCTGTGAAATCATCTCACAGAGTTACAGCTTTCCTCTCAAGAAGCCTTTCGCTAGGACAGTTCTTGTGGAATTGGCAAAGTGATATTTGGAAGCCCATAGAGGGCTATGGTGAAAAAGGAAATATCCTCAGATGAAATCTGGAAAGAAGCTTTCTGAGAAACTGCTAAGTGTTCTGTTACTTCATCTCACAGACTTACATTTGTATTTCGTTTATCTCTTTGCTAGACTTATTTCTGTGGAATCTGAGAACAGATATTTCGGATCCCTTTGAAGACACTAGGGCCAAAGGAAATATCTTCCGATAACAAAGAGAAAGAAGCTTTCTGAGAAACTTCTTTGTGTACTGTGAAATCATCTCACAGAGTTACAGCTTCCCCCTCAAGAAGGCTTTCGCTAAGACAGTTCTTGTGGAATTGGCAAAGTGATATTTGGAAGCCCGTAGAGGGCTAAGGTGAAAAAGGAAATATCCTCAGATGAAATCTGGAAAGAATCTTTCTGAGAAACTGCTTAGTGTTCTGTTAATTCACCTCACAGAGTTACATCTGTATTTCTTGGATCTTCTTGCTAGCCTTCTTTCTGTGGAATCTGAGAACAGATATTTCTGATCCCTTTGAAGACACTAGGGCCAAAGAAAATATCCTCCGTTAACAAAGAGAAAGAAGCTTTCTGAGAAACTTCTTTGTGTTTTGTGAAATCATCTCACAGAGTTACAGCTTTCCCCTCAAGAAGCCTTTCGCTAAGACAGTTCTTGTGGAATTGGCAAAGTGATATTTGGAAGCCCATAGAGGGCTTAGGTGAAAAAGGAAATATCCTCAGATGAAATCTGGAAAAAAGATTTCTGAGAAACTGCTTAGCGTTCTGTTAATTCATCTCACAGGGTTACATCTGTATTTCGTGCATCTCTTTGCTAGCCTTATTTCTGTGGAATCTGAGAACAGATATTTCGGATCCCTTTGAAGACTATAGGGCCAAAGGAAATATCCTCTGATAACAAAGAGAAAGAAGCTTTCTGAGAAACTTCTTTGTGTTCTGTGAAATAATCTCACAGAGGTATAGCTTTCCACTGAAGAAGCCTTTCGCTAAGACAGTTATTGTGGAATTGGCAAAGTGATATTTGGAAGCCCACAGAGGGCTATGGTGAAAAAGGAAATATCCTCAGGTGAAATCTGGAAAGAAGCTTTATGAGAAACTGCTAAGTGTTCTGTTAATTAATATCACAGAGTTACACCTGTATTTCGTGGATCTCTCTGGTAGCCTTATTTCTGTGGAATCAGAGAACAGATATTTCGGATCCCTTGGAAGACTATAGGGCCAAAGGAAACATCCTCCGATAACAAAGAGAAAGAAGCTTTCTGAGAAACTTCTGTGTTCTGTGAAATCATCTCACAGAGTTACAGCTTTCCCCTCAAGAAGCCTTTCGCTAAGACAGTTCTTGTGGAATTGGCAAAGTGATATTTGGAAGCCCATATAGGGCTATGGTGAAAAAGGAAATATCCTCGGGTCAAATCTGGAAAGAAGCTTTCTGAGAAACTGCTTAGGGTTCTGTTAATTCATCTCACAGAGTTACAACTGTATTTCTTGGATCTCTTTGCTAGCCTTATTTCTCTGGAATCTGAGAACAGATAATTCGGATCCCTTGGAAGACACTAGGGCCAAAGAAAATATCCTCCGATAACAAGATAAGGAAGCTTTCTGAGAAACTTCTTTGTGTTTTGTGAAATTAAGTCACAGAGTTACAGCTTTCCCCTCAAGAAGCGTTTCGCTAAGACAGTTCTTGTGGAATTGGAAAAGTGATAATTGGAAGCCCATAGAATGCTAAGGTGAAAAAGGAAATATCCTCAGATGAAATCTGGAAAGAAGCTTTCTGAGAAACTGATTAGCGTTCTGTTAATTCATCTCACAGGTTTACATCTGTATGTCGTGGATCTCTTTGCTAGCCTTATTTCTGTGGAATCTGAGAACAGATATTTCTGATCCCTTTGAAGACTATAGGGCCAAAGGAAATATCCTCTGATAACAAAGAGAAAGAAGCTTTCTGAGAAATTTCTTTGTGTTCTGTGAAATCATCTCACAGAATTACAGCTTTCCACTGAAGAAGCCTTTCGCTAAGACAGTTCTTGTGGAATTGGCAAAGTGATATTTGGAAGCCCACAAAGGGCTATGGTGAAAAAGGAAATATCCTCAGGTGAAATCTGGAAAGAATCTTTCAGAGAAACTGCTAAGTGTTCTGTTAATTCATCTCACAGAGTTACACCTGTATTTCGTGGATCTCTTTGCTAGCCTTATTTCTCTGGAATCTGAGAACAGATATTTCGGATCCCTTGGAAGACTATAGGGCCAAAGGAAATATCCTCCAATAACAAAGAGAAAGAAGCTTTCTGAGAAACTTCTTTGTGTTCTGTGAAATCATCTCACAGAGTTACAGCTTTCCTCTCAAGAAGCCTTTCGCTAGGACAGTTCTTGTGGAATTGGCAAAGTGATATTTGGAAGCCCATAGAGGGCTATGGTGAAAAAGGAAATATCCTCAGATGAAATCTGGAAAGAAGCTTTCTGAGAAACTGCTAAGTGTTCTGTTACTTCATCTCGCAGACTTACATTTGTATTTCGTTTATCTCTTTGCTAGACTTATTTCTGTGGAATCTGAGAACAGATATTTCGGATCCCTTTGAAGACACTAGGGCCAAAGGAAATATCTTCCGATAACAAAGAGAAAGAAGCTTTCTGAGAAACTTCTTTGTGTTCTGTGAAATCATGTCACAGAGTTACAGCTTCCCCCTGATGAAGGCTTTCGCTAAGACAGTTCTTGTGGAATTGGCAAAGTGATATTTGGAAGCCCGTAGAGGGCTAAGGTGAAAAAGGAAATATCCTCAGATGAAATCTGGAAAGAAGCTTTCTGAGATACTGTTTAGGGTTCTGATTATTCATCTCACAGAGTTACATATGTATTTCGCGGATCTCTTTGCTAGCCTTTTTTCTGTGGAATCTGAGAACAGATATTTCGGATCCCTTCAAAGACTAAAGGGACAAAGGAAATATCCTCCGATAACAAAGAGAAAGAACCTTTTTGAGAAACTTCTTTGTGTTCTGTGAAATCATCTCACAGAGTTACAGCTTTCCCCTCAAGAAGCCTTTCGCTAAGACAGTTCTTGTGGAATTGGCAAAGTGATATTTGGAAGCCCATAGAGGGCTTAGGTGAAAAAGGAAATATCCTCAGATGAAATCTGGAAAGAAGCTTTCTGAGAAACTGCTTAGCGTTCTGTTAATTCATCTCACAGGGTTACATCTGTATTTCGTGGATCTCTTTGCTAGCCTTATTTCTGTGGAATCTGAGAACAGATATTTCGGATCCCTTTGAAGACTATAGGGCCAAAGGAAATATCCTCTGATAACAAAGAGAAAGAAGCTTTCTGAGAAACTTCTTTGTGTTCTGTGAAATCATCTCACAGAGTTATAGCTTTCCACTGAAGAAGCCTTCCGCTAAGACAGTTATTGTGGAATTGGCAAAGTGATATTTGGAAGCCCACAGAGGGCTATGGTGAAAAAGGAAATATCCTCAGGTGAAATCTGGAAAGAAGCTTTCTGAGAAACTGCTAAGTGTTCTGTTAATTAATATCACAGAGTTACACCTGTATTTCGTGGATCTCTCTGGTAGCCTTATTTCTGTGGAATCAGAGAACAGATATTTCGGATCCCTTGGAAGACTATAGGGCCAAAGGAAACATCCTCCGATAACAAAGAGAAAGAAGCTTTCTGAGAAACTTCTGTGTTCTGTGAAATCATCTCACAGAGTTACAGCTTTCCCCTCAAGAAGCCTTTCGCTAAGACAGTTCTTGTGGAATTGGCAAAGTGATGTTTGGAAGCCCATATAGGACTATGGTGAAAAAGGAAATATCCTCGGGTCAAATCTGGAAAGAAGCTTTCTGAGAAACTGCTTAGGGTTCTGTTAATTCATCTCACAGAGTTACAACTGTATTTCTTGGATCTCTTTGCTAGTCTTATTTCTCTGGAATCTGAGAACAGATAATTCGGATCCCTTGGAAGACACTAGGGCCAAAGAAAATATCCTCCGATAACAAGATAAGGAAGCTTTCTGAGAAACTTCTTTGTGTTTTGTGAAATTAACTCACAGAGTTACAGCTTTCCCCTCAAGAAGCCTTTCGCTAAGACAGTTCTTGTGGAATTGGCAAAGTGATATTTGGAAGCCCATAGAGGGCTAAGGTGAAAAAGGAAATATCCTCAGATGAAATCTGGAAAGAAGCTTTCTGAGAAACTGCTTAGCGTTCTGTTAATTCATCTCACAGGTTTACATCTGTATGTCGTGGATCTCTTTGCTAGCCTTATTTCTGTGGAATCTGAGAACAGATATTTCTGATCCCTTTGAAGACTATAGGGCCAAAGGAAATATCCTCTGATAACAAAGAGAAAGAAGCTTTCTGAGAAACTTCTTTGTGTTCTGTGAAATCATCTCACAGAGTTACAGCTTTCCACTGAAGAAGCCTTTCGCTAAGACAGTTCTTGTGGAATTGGCAAAGTGATATTTGGAAGCTAACAAAGGGCTATGGTGAAAAAGGAAATATCCTCAGGTGAAATCTGGAAAGAATCTTTCTGAGAAACTGCTAAGTGTTCTGTTAATTCATCTCACAGAGTTACACCTGTATTTTGTGGATCTCTTTGCTAGCCTTATTTCTCTGGAATCTGAGAACAGATATTTCGGATCCCTTGGAAGACTATAGGGCCAAAGGAAATATCCTCCAATAACAAAGAGAAAGAAGCTTTCTGAGAAACTTCTTTGTGTTCTGTGAAATCATCTCACAGAGTTACAGCTTTCCTCTCAAGAAGCCTTTCGCTAGGACAGTTCTTGTGGAATTGGCAAAGTGATATTTGGAAGCCCATAGAGGGCTATGGTGAAAAAGGAAATATCCTCAGATGAAATCTGGAAAGAAGCTTTCTGAGAAACTGCTAAGTGTTCTGTTACTTCATCTCACAGACTTACATTTGTATTTCGTTTATCTCTTTGCTAGACTTATTTCTGTGGAATCTGAGAACAGATATTTCGGATCCCTTTGAAGACACTAGGGCCAAAGGAAATATCTTCCGATAACAAAGAGAAAGAAGCTTTCTGAGAAACTTCTTTGTGTACTGTGAAATCATCTCACAGAGTTACAGCTTCCCCCTCAAGAAGGCTTTCGCTAAGACAGTTCTTGTGGAATTGGCAAAGTGATATTTGGAAGCCCGTAGAGGGCTAAGGTGAAAAAGGAAATATCCTCAGATGAAATCTGGAAAGAATCTTTCTGAGAAACTGCTTAGTGTTCTGTTAATTCACCTCACAGAGTTACATCTGTATTTCTTGGATCTTCTTGCTAGCCTTATTTCTGTGGAATCTGAGAACAGATATTTCTGATCCCTTTGAAGACACTAGGGCCAAAGAAAATATCCTCCGTTAACAAAGAGAAAGAAGCTTTCTGAGAAACTTCTTTGTGTTTTGTGAAATCATCTCACAGAGTTACAGCTTTCCCCTCAAGAAGCCTTTCGCTAAGACAGTTCTTGTGGAATTGGCAAAGTGATATTTGGAAGCCCATAGAGGGCTTAGGTGAAAAAGGAAATATCCTCAGATGAAATCTGGAAAGAAGATTTCTGAGAAACTGCTTAGCGTTCTGTTAATTCATCTCACAGGGTTACATCTGTATTTCGTGCATCTCTTTGCTAGCCTTATTTCTGTGGAATCTGAGAACAGATATTTCGGATCCCTTTGAAGACTATAGGGCCAAAGGAAATATCCTCTGATAACAAAGAGAAAGAAGCTTTCTGAGAAACTTCTTTGTGTTCTGTGAAATAATCTCACAGAGTTATAGCTTTCCACTGAAGAAGCCTTCCGCTAAGACAGTTATTGTGGAATTGGCAAAGTGATATTTGGAAGCCCACAGAGGGCTATGGTGAAAAAGGAAATATCCTCAGGTGAAATCTGGAAAGAAGCTTTCTGAGAAACTGCTAAGTATTCTGTTAATTAATATCACAGAGTTACACCTGTATTTCGTGGATCTCTCTGGTAGCCTTATTTCTGTGGAATCAGAGAACAGATATTTCGGATCCCTTGGAAGACTATAGGGCCAAAGGAAACATCCTCCGATAACAAAGAGAAAGAAGCTTTCTGAGAAACTTCTGTGTTCTGTGAAATCATCTCACAGAGTTACAGCTTTCCCCTCAAGAAGCCTTTCGCTAAGACAGTTCTTGTGGAATTGGCAAAGTGATGTTTGGAAGCCCATATAGGGCTATATTGAAAAAGGAAATATCCTCGGGTCAAATCTGGAAAGAAGCTTTCTGAGAAACTGCTTAGGGTTCTGTTAATTCATCTCACAGAGTTACAACTGTATTTCTTGGATCTCTTTGCTAGTCTTATTTCTCTGGAATCTGAGAACAGATAATTCGGATCCCTTGGAAGACACTAGGGCCAAAGAAAATATCCTCCGATAACAAGATAAGGAAGCTTTCTGAGAAACTTCTTTGTGTTTTGTGAAATAAACTCACAGAGTTACAGCTTTCCCCTCAAGAAGCCTTTCGCTAAGACAGTTCTTGTGGAATTGGCAAAGTGATATTTGGAAGCCCATAGAGGGCTAAGGTGAAAAAGGAAATATCCTCAGATGAAATCTGGAAAGAAGCTTTCTGAGAAACTGCTTAGCGTTCTGTTAATTCATCTCACAGGTTTACATCTGTATGTCGTGGATCTCTTTGCTAGCCTTATTTCTGTGGAATCTGAGAACAGATATTTCTGATCCCTTTGAAGACTATAGGGCCAAAGGAAATATCCTCTGATAACAAAGAGAAAGAAGCTTTCTGAGAAACTTCTTTGTGTTCTGTGAAATCATCTCACAGAGTTACAGCTTTCCACTGAAGAAGCCTTTCGCTAAGACAGTTCTTGTGGAATTGGCAAAGTGATATTTGGAAGCTAACAAAGGGCTATGGTGAAAAAGGAAATATCCTCAGGTGAAATCTGGAAAGAATCTTTCTGAGAAACTGCTAAGTGTTCTGTTAATTCATCTCACAGAGTTACACCTGTATTTCGTGGATCTCTTTGCTAGCCTTATTTCTCTGGAATCTGAGAACAGATATTTCGGATCCCTTGGAAGACTATAGGGCCAAAGGAAATATCCTCCAATAACAAAGAGAAAGAAGCTTTCTGAGAAACTTCTGTGTTCTGTGAAATCATCTCACAGAGTTACAGCTTTCCTCTCAAAAAGCCTTTCGCTAGGACAGTTCTTGTGGAATTGGCAAAGTGATATTTGGAAGCCCATAGAGGGCTATGGTGAAAAAGGAAATATCCTCAGATGAAATCTGGAAAGAAGCTTTCTGAGAAACTGCTAAGTGTTCTGTTACTTCATCTCGCAGACTTACATTTGTATTTCGTTTATCTCTTTGCTAGACTTATTTCTGTGGAATCTGAGAACAGATATTTCGGATCCCTTTGAAGACACTAGGGCCAAAGGAAATATCTTCCGATAACAAAGAGAAAGAAGCTTTCTGAGAAACTTCTTTGTGTACTGTGAAATCATCTCACAGAGTTACAGCTTCCCCCTCAAGAAGGCTTTCGCTAAGACAGTTCTTGTGGAATTGGCAAAGTGATATTTGGAAGCCCGTAGAGGGCTAAGGTGAAAAAGGAAATATCCTCAGATGAAATCTGGAAAGAATCTTTCTGAGAAACTGCTTAGTGTTCTGTTAATTCACCTCACAGAGTTACATCTGTATTTCTTGGATCTTCTTGCTAGCCTTATTTCTGTGGAATCTGAGAACAGATATTTCTGATCCCTTTGAAGACACTAGGGCCAAAGAAAATATCCTCCGTTAACAAAGAGAAAGAAGCTTTCTGAGAAACTTCTTTGTGTTTTGTGAAATCATCTCACAGAGTTACAGCTTTCCCCTCAAGAAGCCTTTCGCTAAGACAGTTCTTGTGGAATTGGCAAAGTGATATTTGGAAGCCCATAGAGGGCTTAGGTGAAAAAGGAAATATCCTCAGATGAAATCTGGAAAGAAGCTTTCTGAGAAACTGCTTAGCGTTCTGTTAATTCATCTCACAGGGTTACATCTGTATTTCGTGGATCTCTTTGCTAGCCTTATTTCTGTGGAATCTGAGAACAGATATTTCGGATCCCTTTGAAGACTATAGGGCCAAAGGAAATATCCTCTGATAACAAAGAGAAAGAAGCTTTCTGAGAAACTTCTTTGTGTTCTGTGAAATAATCTCACAGAGTTATAGCTTTCCACTGAAGAAGCCTTCCGCTAAGACAGTTATTGTGGAATTGGCAAAGTGATATTTGGAAGCCCACAGAGGGCTATGGTGAAAAAGGAAATATCCTCAGGTGAAATCTGGAAAGAAGCTTTCTGAGAAACTGCTAAGTATTCTGTTAATTAATATCACAGAGTTACACCTGTATTTCGTGGATCTCTCTGGTAGCCTTATTTCTGTGGAATCAGAGAACAGATATTTCGGATCCCTTGGAAGACTATAGGGCCAAAGGAAACATCCTCCGATAACAAAGAGAAAGAAGCTTTCTGAGAAACTTCTGTGTTCTGTGAAATCATCTCACAGAGTTACAGCTTTCCCCTCAAGAAGCCTTTCGCTAAGACAGTTCTTGTGGAATTGGCAAAGTGATGTTTGGAAGCCCATATAGGGCTATATTGAAAAAGGAAATATCCTCGGGTCAAATCTGGAAAGAAGCTTTCTGAGAAACTGCTTAGGGTTCTGTTAATTCATCTCACAGAGTTACAACTGTATTTCTTGGATCTCTTTGCTAGTCTTATTTCTCTGGAATCTGAGAACAGATAATTCGGATCCCTTGGAAGACACTAGGGCCAAAGAAAATATCCTCCGATAACAAGATAAGGAAGCTTTCTGAGAAACTTCTTTGTGTTTTGTGAAATTAACTCACAGAGTTACAGCTTTCCCCTCAAGAAGCCTTTCGCTAAGACAGTTCTTGTGGAATTGGCAAAGTGATATTTGGAAGCCCATAGAGGGCTAAGGTGAAAAAGGAAATATCCTCAGATGAAATCTGGAAAGAAGCTTTCTGAGAAACTGCTTAGCGTTCTGTTAATTCATCTCACAGGTTTACATCTGTATGTCGTGGATCTCTTTGCTAGCCTTATTTCTGTGGAATCTGAGAACAGATATTTCTGATCCCTTTGAAGACTATAGGGCCAAAGGAAATATCCTCTGATAACAAAGAGAAAGAAGCTTTCTGAGAAACTTCTTTGTGTTCTGTGAAATCATCTCACAGAGTTACAGCTTTCCACTGAAGAAGCCTTTCGCTAAGACAGTTCTTGTGGAATTGGCAAAGTGATATTTGGAAGCTAACAAAGGGCTATGGTGAAAAAGGAAATATCCTCAGGTGAAATCTGGAAAGAATCTTTCTGAGAAACTGCTAAGTGTTCTGTTAATTCATCTCACAGAGTTACACCTGTATTTCGTGGATCTCTTTGCTAGCCTTATTTCTCTGGAATCTGAGAACAGATATTTCGGATCCCTTGGAAGACTATAGGGCCAAAGGAAATATCCTCCAATAACAAAGAGAAAGAAGCTTTCTGAGAAACTTCTGTGTTCTGTGAAATCATCTCACAGAGTTACAGCTTTCCTCTCAAAAAGCCTTTCGCTAGGACAGTTCTTGTGGAATTGGCAAAGTGATATTTGGAAGCCCATAGAGGGCTATGGTGAAAAAGGAAATATCCTCAGATGAAATCTGGAAAGAAGCTTTCTGAGAAACTGCTAAGTGTTCTGTTACTTCATCTCGCAGACTTACATTTGTATTTCGTTTATCTCTTTGCTAGACTTATTTCTGTGGAATCTGAGAACAGATATTTCGGATCCCTTTGAAGACACTAGGGCCAAAGGAAATATCTTCCGATAACAAAGAGAAAGAAGCTTTCTGAGAAACTTCTTTGTGTACTGTGAAATCATCTCACAGAGTTACAGCTTCCCCCTCAAGAAGGCTTTCGCTAAGACAGTTCTTGTGGAATTGGCAAAGTGATATTTGGAAGCCCGTAGAGGGCTAAGGTGAAAAAGGAAATATCCTCAGATGAAATCTGGAAAGAATCTTTCTGAGAAACTGCTTAGTGTTCTGTTAATTCACCTCACAGAGTTACATCTGTATTTCTTGGATCTTCTTGCTAGCCTTATTTCTGTGGAATCTGAGAACAGATATTTCTGATCCCTTTGAAGACACTAGGGCCAAAGAAAATATCCTCCGTTAACAAAGAGAAAGAAGCTTTCTGAGAAACTTCTTTGTGTTTTGTGAAATCATCTCACAGAGTTACAGCTTTCCCCTCAAGAAGCCTTTCGTTAAGACAGTTCTTGTGGAATTGGCAAAGTGATATTTGGAAGCCCATAGAGGGCTTAGGTGAAAAAGGAAATATCCTCAGATGAAATCTGGAAAGAAGATTTCTGAGAAACTGCTTAGCGTTCTGTTAATTCATCTCACAGGGTTACATCTGTATTTCGTGGATCTCTTTGCTAGCCTTATTTCTGTGGAATCTGAGAACAGATATTTCGGATCCCTTTGAAGACTATAGGGCCAAAGGAAATATCCTCTGATAACAAAGAGAAAGAAGCTTTCTGAGAAACTTCTTTGTGTTCTGTGAAATAATCTCACAGAGTTATAGCTTTCCACTGAAGAAGCCTTCCGCTAAGACAGTTATTGTGGAATTGGCAAAGTGATATTTGGAAGCCCACAGAGGGCTATGGTGAAAAAGGAAATATCCTCAGGTGAAATCTGGAAAGAAGCTTTCTGAGAAACTGCTAAGTATTCTGTTAATTAATATCACAGAGTTACACCTGTATTTCGTGGATCTCTCTGGTAGCCTTATTTCTGTGGAATCAGAGAACAGATATTTCGGATCCCTTGGAAGACTATAGGGCCAAAGGAAACATCCTCCGATAACAAAGAGAAAGAAGCTTTCTGAGAAACTTCTGTGTTCTGTGAAATCATCTCACAGAGTTACAGCTTTCCCCTCAAGAAGCCTTTCGCTAAGACAGTTCTTGTGGAATTGGCAAAGTGATGTTTGGAAGCCCATATAGGGCTATATTGAAAAAGGAAATATCCTCGGGTCAAATCTGGAAAGAAGCTTTCTGAGAAACTGCTTAGGGTTCTGTTAATTCATCTCACAGAGTTACAACTGTATTTCTTGGATCTCTTTGCTAGTCTTATTTCTCTGGAATCTGAGAACAGATAATTCGGATCCCTTGGAAGACACTAGGGCCAAAGAAAATATCCTCCGATAACAAGATAAGGAAGCTTTCTGAGAAACTTCTTTGTGTTCTGTGAAATTAACTCACAGAGTTACAGCTTTCCCCTCAAGAAGCCTTTCGCTAAGACAGTTCTTGTGGAATTGGCAAAGTGATATTTGGAAGCCCATAGAGGGCTAAGGTGAAAAAGGAAATATCCTCAGATGAAATCTGGAAAGAAGCTTTCTGAGAAACTGCTTAGCGTTCTGTTAATTCATCTCACAGGTTTACATCTGTATGTCGTGGATCTCTTTGCTAGCCTTATTTCTGTGGAATCTGAGAACAGATATTTCTGATCCCTTTGAAGACTATAGGGCCAAAGGAAATATCCTCTGATAACAAAGAGAAAGAAGCTTTCTGAGAAACTTCTTTGTGTTCTGTGAAATCATCTCACAGAGTTACAGCTTTCCACTGAAGAAGCCTTTCGCTAAGACAGTTCTTGTGGAATTGGCAAAGTGATATTTGGAAGCTAACAAAGGGCTATGGTGAAAAAGGAAATATCCTCAGGTGAAATCTGGAAAGAATCTTTCTGAGAAACTGCTAAGTGTTCTGTTAATTCATCTCACAGAGTTACACCTGTATTTCGTGGATCTCTTTGCTAGCCTTATTTCTCTGGAATCTGAGAACAGATATTTCGGATCCCTTGGAAGACTATAGGGCCAAAGGAAATATCCTCCAATAACAAAGAGAAAGAAGCTTTCTGAGAAACTTCTGTGTTCTGTGAAATCATCTCACAGAGTTACAGCTTTCCTCTCAAAAAGCCTTTCGCTAGGACAGTTCTTGTGGAATTGGCAAAGTGATATTTGGAAGCCCATAGAGGGCTATGGTGAAAAAGGAAATATCCTCAGATGAAATCTGGAAAGAAGCTTTCTGAGAAACTGCTAAGTGTTCTGTTACTTCATCTCGCAGACTTACATTTGTATTTCGTTTATCTCTTTGCTAGACTTATTTCTGTGGAATCTGAGAACAGATATTTCGGATCCCTTTGAAGACACTAGGGCCAAAGGAAATATCTTCCGATAACAAAGAGAAAGAAGCTTTCTGAGAAACTTCTTTGTGTTCTGTGAAATCATGTCACAGAGTTACAGCTTCCCCCTGATGAAGGCTTTCGCTAAGACAGTTCTTGTGGATTTGGCAAAGTGATATTTGGAAGCCCGTAGAGGGCAAAGGTGAAAAAGGAAATATCCTGAGATGAAATCTGGAAAGAAGCTTTCTGAGAAACTGTTTAGTGTTCTGATAATTCATCTCACAGAGTTACATATGTATTTCGCGGATCTCTTTGCTAGCCTTTTTTCTGTGGAATCTGAGAACAGATATTTCGGATCCCTTCAAAGACTAAAGGGCCAAAGGAAATATCCTCCGATAACAAAGAGAAAGAACCTTTTTGAGAAACTTCTTTGTGTTCTGTGAAATCATCTCACAGAGTTACAGCTTTCCCCTCAAGAAGCCTTTCGCTAAGACAGTTCTTGTGGAATTGGCAAAGTGATATTTGGAAGCCCATAGAGGGCTATGTTAAAAAAGGAAATATCCTCAGGTGAAATCGGGAAAGAACCTTTCTGAGAAACTGCTTAGTGTTCTGTTAATTCATCTCACAGAGTTACAACTGTATTTCTTGGATCTCTTTGCTAGCCTTATTTCTCTGGAATCTGAGAACAGATAATTCGGATCCCTTGGAAGACACGAGGGCCAAAGAAAATATCCTCCGATAACAAGATAAGGAAGCTTTCTGAGAAACTTCTTTGTGTTTTGTGAAATTAACTCACAGAGTTACAGCTTTCCCCTCAAGAAGCCTTTCGCTAAGACAGTTCTTGTGGAATTGGAAAAGTGATAATTGGAAGCCCATAGAGGGCTAAGGTGAAAAAGGAAATATCCTCAGATGAAATCTGGAAAGAAGCTTTCTGAGAAACTGCTTAGCGTTCTGTTAATTCATCTCACAGGTTTACATCTGTATGTCGTGGATCTCTTTGCTAGCCTTATTTCTGTGGAATCTGAGAACAGATATTTCTGATCCCTTTGAAGACTATAGGGCCAAAGGAAATATCCTCTGATAACAAAGAGAAAGAAGCTTTCTGAGAAATTTCTTTGTGTTCTGTGAAATCATCTCACAGAGTTACAGCTTTACACTGAAGAAGCCTTTCGCTAAGACAGTTCTTGTGGAATTGGCAAAGTGATATTTGGAAGCCCACAAAGGGCTATGGTGAAAAAGGAAATATCCTCAGGTGAAATCTGGAAAGAATCTTTCAGAGAAACTGCTAAGTGTTCTGTTAATTCATCTCACAGAGTTACACCTGTATTTCGTGGATCTCTTTGCTAGCCTTATTTCTCTGGAATCTGAGAACAGATATTTCGGATCCCTTGGAAGACTATAGGGCCAAAGGAAATATCCTCCAATAACAAAGAGAAAGAAGTTTTCTGAGAAACATCTTTGTGTTCTGTGAAATCATCTCACAGAGTTGCAGCTTTCCCCTAAAGTAGCCTTTCGCTAACACAGTTCTTGTGGAATTGGCAAAGTGATATTTGGAAGCCCATAGAGGGCTATTGTGAAAAAGGTAATATCCTCAGCTGAAATCTCGAAAGAAGATTTCTGAGAAACTGCTTAGCGTTCTGTTAATTCATATCACAGAGTTACATCAGTATTTCGTGGATCTCTTTGCTAGCCTTATTTCTGTGGAATCTGAGAACAGATATTTCGGATCCCTTTGAAGACTATAGGGCCAAAGGAAATATCCTCTGATAACAAAGAGAAAGAAGCTTTCTGAGAAACTTCTTTGTGTTCTGTGAAATCATCTCACAGAGTTACAGCTTTCCCCTCAAGAAGATTTTCGCAAAGACAGTTATTCTGGAATTGGCAAAGTAATATTTGGAAGCCCATGGAGGCTATGGTGAAAAAGGAAATATCCTCAGATGAAATCTGGTAAGAAGCTTTCTGAGAAACTGCTCTGCGATGTGTGACTCCCAAAAACAGAGTTACGTCATTATTTCGTGGATCTCTTTTCTAGCCTTATTTCTGTGGAATCTGAGAACAGATATTTCGGATCCCTTTGATGACTATAGGGCCAAAGGAAATATCCTCCGATAACAAAGAGAAAGAAGCTTTTTGAGAAACTTCTTTGTTTTCTGTGAAATCATCGCACAGAATTACAGCTTTCCCCTCAAGAACCCTTTCGCTAAGTCAGTTCTTGTGGAATTGGCAAAGTGATTTTTGGAAGCCCATGGAGGGCTATGGTGAAAAAGGAAATATCCTCAGATGAAATCTGGAAAGAAGCTTTCTGAGAAACAGCTCTGTGATGTGTGACTTCCACTCACAGAGTTACATCTGTATTTCGTGGGTCTATTTGCTAGCCTTATTTCTCTGGAATCTGAGAAGAGATATTTCGGATCCCTTTGAAGAGTATAGGGCCAAAAGAAATATCCTCTGAGAAGAAAGAGAAAGAAGCTTTCTGAGAAACTTCTTTGTGTTTTGTGAAATCATCTCACAGAGTTACAGCTTTCCCCTCAAGAAGCCTTTCGCTAAGACAGTTCTTGTGGAATTGGCAAAGTGATATTTGGAAGCCCATAGAGGGCTATGGTGAAAAAGGAAATATCCTCAGATGAAATCTGGAAAGAAGGTTTCTGAGAAATTGCTTAGTGTTCTGTTATTTCATATCATAGAGTTACATCTGTATTTCTTGGATCTCTCTGCTAGGCTTATTTCTGTGGAATCTGAGAACAGATATTTCGGATCCCTTTGAAGACTATAGGACCAAAGGAAATATCCTCCGATAACAAAGAGAAAGAAGCTTTCTGAGAAACTTCTTTGTGTTCTGTGAAATCATCTCACAGAGTTACAGCTTTACCGTCAAGAAGCCTTTCGCTAAGACAGTTCTTGTGGAATTGGCAAAGTGATATTTGGAAGCCCATAGAAGGCTATGGTGAAAAAGGAAATATCCTCAGATGAAATCTGGAGAGAAGCTTTCTGAGAAACTTCTTAGTGTTCTGTTAAGTCATCTCACAGAGTTACATTTGTATTTCGTAAATCTCTTTGCTAGCATTATTTCTGTGCAATCTGAGAACAGATATTTCAGATCCCTTTGAAGACTATAGGGCCAAAGGGTATATCCTGCGATAACAAAGAGAAAGATGCATTCTGAGAAACTTCTTTGAGTTCTGTGAAATCATCTCACAGAGTTACAGCTTTCCCCTCAAGAAGCCTTTCACTAAGACAGTTCTTGTGGAATTGGCAAAGTGATATTTGGAAGCCCGTACAGGGCTATGGTGAAAAAGGAAATATCCTGCGATGAAATCTGGAAAGAAGCTTTCTGAAAAACTGCTCTGTGATGAGTGACTTCCACTCACAGAGTTACATCTGTATTTCGTGGATCTCTTTGCTAGTCTTATTTCTGTTGGATCTGAGAACAGATATTTCGGATCCCTTTGAAGACTATAGGGCCAAAGGAAATATCCTCTGATAACAAAGAGAAAGAAGCTTTCTGAGAAACTTCTTTGTGTTCTGTGAAATCATCTCACAGAGTTACAGTTTTCCTCTCCAGAAGCCTTTCGCTAAGACAGTTCTTGTGGAATTGGCAAAGTGATGTTAGAAGCCCATAGAGGGCTGTAGTGAAAAAGGAAATATCCTCCGATGAAATCTGGAAAGAAACTTTCTGAGAAACTGCTTAGTGTTCTGTTAATTCATCTCTCAGAGTTACATCAGTATTTCGTGGATCTCTTTGCTAGCCTTAGTTCTGTGGAATCTGAGAACAGATATTTCGGATCCCTTTGAAGACTATAGGGTCAAAGGAAATATCCTCCGATAACAAAGAGAAAGAAGCTTTCTGAGAAACTTCTTTGTGTTCTGTGAAATCATCTCACAGAGTTACAGCTTTCCCCTCAAGAATCCTTTCGCTAAGACAGTTCTTGTGGAATTGGCAAAGTGATATTTGGAAGCCCATAGAGGGCTATCGTGAAAAAGGAAATATCCTCAGATGGAATCTGAAAAGAAGCTTTCTGAGAAACTGCTTTGTGTTCTGTTAATTCATCTCACAGATTTGCATCTGTATTTCGTGGATCTCTTTGCTAGCCTTATGTCTGTGGAATCTGAGAACAGATATTTCGGATCCCTTTGAAGACTATAGGGCCAAAGGAAATATCCTCCGATAACAAAGAGAAAGAAGCTTCCTGAGAAACTTCTTTGTGTTCTGTGAAATCATCTCACAGAGTTACAGCTTTCCCCTCAAGAAGACTTTCGCTAAGACAGTTCTTGTGGAATTCTCAAAGTGATATTTGGAAGCCCATAGAGGGCTATGGTGAAAAAGGAAATATCCTCCGATGAAATCTGGAAAGAAGCTTTCTGAGAAACTGCTCTATGATGTGTGACTTCCACTCACAGAGTTACATCTGTATTTCGTGGATCTATTTGCTCGCCTTATTTCTGTGGAATCTGAGAACAGATATTTCGGATCCCTTTGAAGGCTATAGGGCCAAAGGAAATATTCTGCGATAAAAAAAGAGAAAGAAGCTTTCTGAGAAACATCTTTGTGTTCTCTGAAATCATCTCACAGAGTTACAGCTTTTCCCTCAAGAAGCCTTTCACTAAGACAGTTCTTGTGGAATTGGCAAAGTAATATTTGGAAGACCTTAGAGGTCTATGGTGAAAAAGGAAATATCCTCCGATGAAATCTGGAAAGAAGCTTTCTGAGAAACTGCTCTGTGATGTGTGACCTCCACTCACAGAGTTACATCTGTATTTCGTTGATCTCTTTGCTAGCCTTATTTCTGTGGAATCTGAGAACAGATATTTCGGATCCCTTTGAAGACTATAGGTCCAAAGGAAATATCCTCCGATAACAAAGAGAAAGAAGCTTTCTGAGAAACATCTTTGTGTTCTGTGAAATCATCTAACAGAGTTACAGCTTTTCCGTTAAGAAGCCTTTCACTAAGACAGTTCTTGTGGAATTGGCAAAGTAATATTTGGAAGACTTTAGAGGGCTATGGTGAAAAAGGAAATATCCTCCGATGAAATCTGGAAGGAAGCTTTCTGAGAAACTGCTCTGTGATGTGTGACATCCACTCACAGAGTTACATCGGTATTTCGTGGATCTCTTTGCTAGCCTTATTTCTGTGGAATCTGAGAACAGATATTTCGGATCCCATTGAAGGCTATAGGGCCAAAAGAAATATCCTCCGATAACAAAGGGAAAGAAGCTTTTTGAGAAACTTCTTTGTGTTCTGTGAAATCATCTCACAGAGTTAAAGCTTTCCCCTCAGGAAGACTTTCGCTAAGACAGTTCTTGAGGAATGGGCAAAGTGATATTTGGAAGCCCGTAGAGGGCTATGTTGAAAAAGGAAATATCCTCAGATGAAATCTGGAAAGAAGTTTTCTGAGGAAGTGCTTAGTGTTCTGTTAATTCATCTCACAGAGTTACATCTGTATTTCGTGGATCTCTTTGCTAGCCTTGTTTCTGTTCAATCTGAGAACAGATATTTCGGATCCCTTTGAAGACTATAGGTCCAAAGGAAATATCCTCCGATAACAAAGAGAAAGAAGCTTTCTGAGAAACATCTTTGTGTTCTGTGAAATCATCTCAAAGAGTTACAGCTTTTCCGTCAAGAAGCCTTTCACTAAGACAGTTCTTGTGGAATTGGCAAAGTAATATTTGGAAGACCTTAGAGGGCTATGGTGAAAAAGGAAATATCCTCCGATGAAATCTGGAAGGAAGCTTTCTGAGAAACTGCTCTGTGATGTGTGACATCCACTCACAGAGTTACATCGGTATTTCGTGGATCTCTTTGCTAGCCTTATTTCTGTGGAATCTGAGAACAGATATTTCGGATCCCATTGAAGGCTATAGGGCCAAAAGAAATATCCTCCGATAACAAAGGGAAAGAAGCTTTTTGAGAAACTTCTTTGTGTTCTGTGAAATCATCTCACAGAGTTAAAGCTTTCCCCTCAGGAAGACTTTCGCTAAGACAGTTCTTGAGGAATGGGCAAAGTGATATTTGGAAGCCCGTAGAGGGCTATGTTGAAAAAGGAAATATCCTCAGATGAAATCTGGAAAGAAGTTTTCTGAGGAAGTGCTTAGTGTTCTGTTAATTCATCTCACAGAGTTACATCTGTATTTCGTGGATCTCTTTGCTAGCCTTGTTTCTGTTCAATCTGAGAACAGATATTTCGGATCCCTTTGAAGACTATAGGTCCAAAGGAAATATCCTCCGATAACAAAGAGAAAGAAGCTTTCTGAGAAACATCTTTGTGTTCTGTGAAATCATCTCACAGAGTTACAGCTTTTCCGTCAAGAAGCCTTTCACTAAGACAGTTCTTGTGGAATTGGCAAAGTAATATTTGGAAGACCTTAGAGGGCTATGGTGAAAAAGGAAATATCCTCCGATGAAATCTGGAAGGAAGCTTTCTGAGAAACTGCTCTGTGATGTGTGACATCCACTCACAGAGTTACATCGGTATTTCGTGGATCTCTTTGCTAGCCTTATTTCTGTGGAATCTGAGAACAGATATTTCGGATCCCATTGAAGGCTATAGGGCCAAAAGAAATATCCTCCGATAACAAAGGGAAAGAAGCTTTCTCAGAAACTTCTTTGTGTTCTGTGAAATCATCTCACAGAGTTAAAGCTTTCCCCTCAGGAAGCCTTTCGCTAAGACAGTTCTTGTGGAATGGGCAAAGTGATATTTGGAAGCCCGTAGAGCGCTATGTTGAAAAAGGAAATATCCTCAGATGAAATCTGGAAAGAAGTTTTCTGAGGAAGTGCTTAGTGTTCTGTTAATTCATCTCACAGAGTTACATCTGTATTTCGTGGATCTCTTTGCTAGCCTTGTTTCTGTTCAATCTGAGAACAGATATTTCGGATCCCTTTGAAGACTATAGGGCCAAAGGAAATATCCTCCGATAACAAAGAGAAAGAAGCTTTTTGAGAAACTTCTTTGTGTTCTGTGATATCATCTCACAGAGTTACATCTGTATTTCGTGGATCTCTTTGCTAGCCTTATTTCTGTGGAATCTGAGAACAGATATTTCGGATCCCTTTGAAGACTAGAAGGCCAAAGGAAATCTGCTCCGATAACAAAGAGAATGAAGCTTTCTAGTAAACTTCTTTGTGTTCTATGAAATCATCTCACAGAGTTACAGTTTTCCCCTCAAGAAGCCTTTCGCTAAGACAGTTCTTGTGGAATTGTCAAAGTGATATTAGAAGCCCATAGAGGACAACGGTGAAAAAGGAAATATCCTCTGATAAAATCTGGAAAGAAGCTTTCGGAGAAACTGCTTAGTGTTCTGTTAATTCATCTCACAGAGTTACATCAGTATTTCGTGGATATCTTTGCTAGCCTTATTTCTGTGGAATCTGAGAACAGATATTTCGGATCCCTTTGAAGGCTATAGGGCCAAAAGAAATATCCTCCGATAACAAAGGGAAAGAAGCTTTCTGAGAAATTTCTTTGTGTTCTTTGAAATCATCTCACAGAGTTAAAGCTTTCCCCTCAGGAAGCCTTTCGCTAAGACAGTTCTTGTGGAATTGGCAAAGTGATATTTGGAAGCCCATAGAGGTCTATCGTGAAAAAGGAAATATCCTCAGATGGAATCTGAAAAGAAGCTTTCTGAGAAACTGCTTTGTGTTCTGTTAATTCATCTCACAGATTTGCATCTGTATTTCGTGGATCTCTTTGCTAGCCTTATTTCTGTTCAATCTGAGAACAGATATTTCGGATCCCTTTGAAGAGTATAGGGCCATAGGAAATATCCTCCGATAACAAAAAAAGAAACTTTCTGAGAAACTTCTTTGTGTTCTGTGAAATCATCTCACAGAGTTACAGTTTTCCCCTCAAGAAGCCTTTCGCTAAGACAGTTCTTGTGGAATTGGCAAAGTGATATTTGGAAGCCCATAGAGGGCTATAGTGAAAAAGGAAATATCCTCCGATGAAATCTGGAAAGAAGCTTTCTGAGAAACTGCTCTATGATGTGTGACTTCCACTCACAGAGTTACATCTGTATTTCGTGGATCTATTTGCTCGCCTTATTTCTGTGGAATCTGAGAACAGATATTTCGGATCCCTTTGAAGACTATAGGGCCAAAGGAAATATCGTCCGATAACAAAGAGAAAGAAGCTTTCTGAGAAACATCTTTGTGTTCTGTGAAATCATCTCACAGAGTTACAGCTTTTCCGTCAAGAAGCCTTTCACTAAGACAGTTCTTGTGGAATTGGCAAAGTAATATTTGGAAGACCTTAGAGTGCTATGGTGAAAAAGGAAATATCCTCCGATGAAATCTGGAAGGAAGCCTTCTGAGAAACTGCTCTGTGATGTGTGACATCCACTCACAGAGTTACATCGGTATTTCGTGGATCTCTTTGCTAGCCTTATTTCTGTGGAATCTGAGAACAGATATTTCGGATCCCTTTGAAGGCTATAGGGCCAAAAGAAATATCCTCCGATAACAAAGGGAAAGAAGCTTTCTGAGAAACTTCTTTGTGTTCTGTGAAATCATCTCACAGAGTTAAAGCTTTCCCCTCAGGAAGCCTTTCGCTAAGACAGTTCTTGTGGAATGGGCAAAGTGATATTTGGAAGCCCGTAGAGGGCTATGTTGAAAAAGGAAATATCCTCAGATGAAATCTGGAAAGAAGTTTTCTGAGGAAGTGCTTAGTGTTCTGTTAATTCATCTCACAGAAATACATCTGTATTTCGTGGATCTCTTTGCTAGCCTTGTTTCTGTTCAATCTGAGAACAGATATTTCGGATCCCTTTGAAGACTATAGGGCCAAAGGAAATATCCTCCGATAACAAAGAGAAAGAAGCTTTCTGAGAAACTTCTTTGTGTTCTGTGATTTCATCTCACAGAGTTACGTCTGTATTTCGTGGATCTCTTTGCTAGCCTTATTTCTGTGGAATCTGAGAACAGATATTTCGGATCCCTTTGAAGACTAGAGGGTCAAAGGAAATCTCCTCCGATAACAAAGAGAATGAAGCTTTCTAGGAAACTTCTTTGTGTTCTATGAAATCATCTCACAGAGTTACAGTTTTCCCCTCAAGAAGCCTTTCGCTAAGACAGTTCTTGTGGAATTGTCAAAGTGATATTAGAAGCCCATAGAGGGCAACGGTGAAAAAGGAAATATCCTCTGATAAAATCTGGAAAGAAGCTTTCGGAGAAACTGCTTAGTGTTCTGTTAATTCATCTCACAGAGTTACATCTGTATTTCGTGGATCTCTTTGCTAGCCTTGTTTCTGTTCAATCTGAGAACAGATATTTCGGATCCCTTTGAAGACTATAGGGCCAAAGGAAATATCCTCCGATAACAAAGAGAAAGAAGCTTTTTGAGAAACTTCTTTGTGTTCTGTGATATCATCTCACAGAGTTACATCTGTATTTCGTGGATCTCTTTGCTAGCCTTATTTCTGTGGAATCTGAGAACAGATATTTCGGATCCCTTTGAAGACTAGAGGGCCAAAGGAAATCTGCTCCGATAACAAAGAGAATGATGCTTTCTAGTAAACTTCTTTGTGTTCTATGAAATCATCTCACAGAGTTACAGTTTTCCCCTCAAGAAGCCTTTCGCTAAGACAGTTCTTGTGGAATTGTCAAAGTGATATTAGAAGCCCATAGAGGGCAACGGTGAAAAAGGAAATATCCTCTGATAAAATCTGGAAAGAAGCTTTCGGAGAAACTGCTTAGTGTTCTGTTAATTCATCTCACAGAGTTACATCAGTATTTCGTGGATATCTTTGCTAGCCTTATTTCTGTGGAATCTGAGAACAGATATTTCGGATCCCTTTGAAGGCTATAGGGCCAAAAGAAATATCCTCCGATAACAAAGGGAAAGAAGCTTTCTGAGAAACTTCTTTGTGTTCTCTGAAATCATCTCACAGAGTTAAAGCTTTCCCCTCAGGAAGCCTTTCGCTAAGACAGTTCTTGTGGAATGGGCAAAGTGATATTTGGAAGCCCGTAGAGGGCTATGTTGAAAAAGGAAATATCCCCAGATGAAATCTGGAAAGAAGTTTTCTGAGGAAGTGCTTAGTGTTCTGTTAATTCATCTCACAGAGTTACATCTGTATTTCGTGGATCTCTTTGCTAGCCTTATTTCTGTTCAATCTGAGAACCGATATTTCGGATCCCTTTGAAGAGTATAGGGCCATAGGAAATATCCTCCGATAACAAAAAAAGAAGCTTTCTGAGAGACTTCTTTGTGTTCTGTGAAATCATCTCACAGAGTTACAGTTTTCCCCTCAAGAAGCCTTTCGCTAAGACAGTTCTTGTGGAATTGGCAAAGTGATATTTGGAAGCCCATTGAGGGCTATGGTGAAAAAGGAAACATCCGCCGATGAAATCTGGAAAGAAGCTTTCTGAGAAACTGCTCTGTGATGTGTGACTTCCACTCACAGAATTACATCTGTATTTCGTGTATCTCTTTGCTAGCCTTATGTCTGTGGAATCTGAGTACAGATATTTCGGATCCCTTTGAAGACTATAGGGTCAAAGATAATTTCCTCCGATAACAAAGAGAAAGAAGCTTTCTGAGAAACTTCTTTGTGTTCTGTGAAATCATCTCACAGAGTTACAGCTTTACCCTCAAGAAGCCTTCCGCTAAGACAGTTCTTGTGGAATTGTCAAAGTGATATTTGGAAGCCCATAGAGGGCTATGGTGAAAAAGGAAATATCCTGCGATGAAATCTGGAAAGAAGCTTTCTGAAAAACTGCTCTGTGATGAGTGACTTCCACTCACAGAGTTACATCTGTATTTCGTGGATCTCTTTGCTAGTCTTATTTCTGTTGGATCTGAGAACAGATATTTCGGATCCCTTTGAAGACTATAGGGCCAAAGGAAATATCCTCTGATAACAAAGAGAAAGAAGCTTTCTGAGAAACTTCTTTGTGTTCTGTGAAATCATCTCACAGAGTTACAGTTTTCCTCTCAAGAAGCCTTTCGCTAAGACAGTTCTTGTGGAATTGGCAAAGTGATATTAGAAGCCCATAGAGGGCTGTAGTGAAAAAGGAAATATCCTCCGATGAAATCTGGAAAGAAACTTTCTGAGAAACTGCTTAGTGTTCTGTTAATTCATCTCTCAGAGTTACATCAGTATTTCGTGGATCTCTTTGCTAGCCTTATTTCTGTGGAATCTGAGAACAGATATTTCGGATCCCTTTGAAGACTATAGGGTCAAAGGAAATATCCTCCGATAACAAAGAGAAAGAAGCTTTCTGAGAAACTTCTTTGTGTTCTGTGAAATCATCTCACAGAGTTAAACTTTCCCCTCAAGAATCCTTTCGCTAAGACAGTTCTTGTGGAATTGGCAAAGTGATATTTGGAAGCCCATAGAGGGCTATCGTGAAAAAGGAAATATCCTCAGATGGAATCTGAAAAGAAGCTTTCTGAGAAACTGCTTTGTGTTCTGTTAATTCATCTCACAGATTTGCATCTGTATTTCGTGGATCTCTTTGCTAGCCTTATATCTGTGGAATCTGAGAACAGATATTTCGGATCCCATTGAAGACTATAGGGCCAAAGGAAATATCCTCCGATAACAAAGAGAAAGAAGCTTCCTGAGAAACTTCTTTGTGTTCTGTGAAATCATCTCACAGAGTTACAGCTTTCCCCTCAAGAAGACTTTCGCTAAGACAGTTCTTGTGGAATTCTCAAAGTGATATTTGGAAGCCCATAGAGGGCTATGGTGAAAAAGGAAATATCCTCAGATGAAATCTGGAAAGAAGTTTTCTGAGGAACTGCTTAGTGTTCTGTTAATTCATCTCAAAGAGTTATATCTGTATTTCGTGGATCTCTTTCCTAGCCTTATTTCTGTGGAATCTGAGAACAGATATTTCGGATCCCTTTGAAGACTAGAGGGCCAAAGGAAATATCCTCCGATAACAAAGAGAAAGAAGCTTTCTGAGAAACTTCTTTGTGTTCTGTGAAATCATCTCACAGAGTTACACCTTTCTGCTAAAGAAGCCTTTCGCTAAGACAGTTCTTGTGGAATTGGCAAAGTGATATTTGGAAGCCCAGAGAGTGCTATGGTGAAAAAGTAAATATCCTCAGTAGGAATCTGAAAAGAAGCTTGTTGAGAAACTGCTTAGTGTTCTGTTAATTCGTCTCACAGAGTTACATCTGTATTTCGTGGATCTCTTTGCTAGCCTTATTTCTGTGGATTCTGAGAAGAGATATTTCGGATATCTTTGAAGACTATAGGGCCAAAGGAAATATCCTCCGGTAACAAAGAGAAAGAAGCTTCCTGAGAAACTTCTTTGTGTTCTGTGAAATCATCTCACAGAGTTACAGCTGTCCCCTCAAGAAGGCTTTCACTAAGACAGTTCTTGTGGAATTGGCAAAGTGATATTTGGAAGCCCATAGAGGGCTATGGTGAAAAAGGAAATATCCTCCGATGAAATCTGGAAAGAAGCTTTCTGAGAAACTGCTCTATGATGTGTGACTTCCACTCACAGAGTTACATCTGTATTTCGTGGATCTATTTGCTCGCCTTATTTCTGTGGAATCTGAGAACAGATATTTCGGATCCCTTTGAAGACTATAGGGCCAAAGGAAATATTCTGCGATGCAAAAAGAGAAAGAAGCTTTCTGAGAAACATCTTTGTGTTCTCTGAAATCATCTCACAGAGTTACAGCTTTTCCCTCAAGAAGCCTTTCACTAAGACAGTTCTTGTGGAATTGGCAAAGTAATATTTGGAAGACCTTAGAGGTCTATGGTGAAAAAGGAAATATCCTCCGATGAAATCTGGAAAGAAGCTTTCTGAGAAACTGCTCTGTGATGTGTGACCTCCACTCACAGAGTTACATCTGTATTTCGTGGATCTCTTTGCTAGCCATTTTTCTGTGGAATCTGAGGACAGATATTTCGGATCCCTTTGAAGACTATAGGTCCAAAGGAAATATCCTCCGATAACAAAGAGAAAGAAGCTTTCTGAGAAACATCTTTGTGTTCTGTGAAATCATCTAACAGAGTTACAGCTTTTCCTTCAAGAAGCCTTTCACTAAGACAGTTCTTGTGGAATTGGCAAAGTAATATTTGGAAGACCTTAGAGGGCTAGGGTGAAAAAGGAAATATCCTCCGATGAAATCTGGAAGGAAGCTTTCTGAGAAACTGCTCTGTGATGTGTGACATCCACTCACAGAGTTACATCGGTATTTCGTGGATCTCTTTGCTAGCCTTATTTCTGTGGAATCTGAGAACAGATATTTCGGATCCCATTGAAGGCTATAGGGCCAAAAGAAATATCCTCCGATAACAAAGGGAAAGAAGCTTTCTGAGAAACTTCTTTGTGTTCTGTGAAATCATCTCACAGAGTTAAAGCTTTCCCCTCAGGAAGCCTTTCGCTAAGACAGTTCTTGTGGAATGGGCAAAGTGATATTTGGAAGCCCGTAGAGGGCTATGTTGAAAAAGGAAATATCCTCAGCTGAAATCTGGAAAGAAGTTTTCTGAGGAAGTGCTTAGTGTTCTGTTAATTCATCTCACAGAGTTACATCTGTATTTCGTGGATCTCTTTGCTAGCCTTGTTTCTGTTCAATCTGAGAACAGATATTTCGGATCCCTTTGAAGACTATAGGGCCAAAGGAAATATCCTCCGATAACAAAGAGAAAGAAGCTTTCTGAGAAACTTCTTTGTGTTCTGTGATATCATCTCACAGAGTTACATCTGTATTTCGTGGATCTCTTTGCTAGCCTTATTTCTGTGGAATCTGAGAACAGATATTTCGGATCCCTTTGAAGACTAGAGGGCCAAAGGAAATCTCCTCCGATAACAAAGAGAATGAAGCTTTCTAGGAAACTTCTTTGTGTTCTATGAAATCATCTCACAGAGTTACAGTTTTCCCCTCAAGAAGCCTTTCGCTAAGACAGTTCTTGTGGAATTGTCAAAGTGATATTAGAAGCCCATAGAGGGCAACGGTGAAAAAGGAAATATCCTCTGATAAAATCTGGAAAGAAGCTTTCGGAGAAACTGCTTAGTGTTCTGTTAATTCATCTCACAGAGTTACATCTGTATTTCGTGGATCTCTTTGCTAGCCTTGTTTCTGTTCAATCTGAGAACAGATATTTCGGATCCCTTTGAAGACTATAGGGCCAAAGGAAATATCCTCCGATAACAAAGAGAAAGAAGCTTTCTGAGAAACTTCTTTGTGTTCTCTGAAATCATCTCACAGAGTTAAAGCTTTCCCCTCAGGAAGCCTTTCGCTAAGACAGTTCTTGTGGAATGGGCAAAGTGATATTTGGAAGCCCGTAGAGGGCTATGGTGAAAAAGGAAATATCCTCAGATGAAATCTGGAAAGAAGTTTTCTGAGGAAGTGCTTAGTGTTCTGTTAATTCATCTCACAGAGTTACATCTGTATTTCGTGGATCTCTTTGCTAGCCTTATTTCTGTTCAATCTGAGAACCGATATTTCGGATCCCTTTGAAGAGTATAGGGCCATAGGAAATATCCTCCGATAACAAAAAAAGAAGCTTTCTGAGAAACTTCTTTGTGTTCTGTGAAATCATCTCACAGTGTTACAGTTTTCCCCTCAAGAAGCCTTTCGCTAAGACAGTTCTTGTGGAATTGGCAAAGTGATATTTGGAAGCCCATAGAGGGCTATGGTGAAAAAGGAAACATCCGCCGATGAAATCTGGAAAGAAGCTTTCTGAGAAACTGCTCTGTGATGTGTGACTTCCACTCACAGAATTACATCTGTATTTCGTGTATCTCTTTGCTAGCCTTATGTCTGTGGAATCTGAGTACAGATATTTCGGATCCCTTTGAAGACTATAGGGTCAAAGATAATTTCCTCCGATAACAAAGAGAAAGAAGCTTTCTGAGAAACTTCTTTGTGTTCTGTGAAATCATCTCACAGAGTTACAGCTTTACCCTCAAGAAGCCTTCCGCTAAGACAGTTCTAGTGGAATTGTCAAAGTGATATTTGGAAGCCCATAGAGGGCTATGGTGAAAAAGGAAATATCCTGCGATGAAATCTGGAAAGAAGCTTTCTGAAAAACTGCTCTGTGATGAGTGACTTCCACTCACAGAGTTACATCTGTATTTCGTGGATCTCTTTGCTAGTCTTATTTCTGTTGGATCTGAGAACAGATATTTCGGATCCCTTTGAAGACTATAGGGCCAAAGGAAATATCCTCTGATAACAAAGAGAAAGAAGCTTTCTGAGAAACTTCTTTGTGTTCTGTGAAATCATCTCACAGAGTTACAGTTTTCCTCTCAAGAAGCCTTTCGCTAAGACAGTTCTTGTGGAATTGGCAAAGTGATATTAGAAGCCCATAGAGGGCTGTAGTGAAAAAGGAAATATCCTCCGATGAAATCTGGAAAGAAACTTTCTGAGAAACTGCTTAGTGTTCTGTTAATTCATCTCTCAGAGTTACATCAGTATTTCGTGGATCTCTTTGCTAGCCTTATTTCTGTGGAATCTGAGAACAGATATTTCGGATCCCTTTGAAGACTATAGGGTCAAAGGAAATATCCTCCGATAACAAAGAGAAAGAAGCTTCCTGAGAAACTTCTTTGTGTTCTGTGAAATCATCTCACAGAGTTACAGCTTTCCCCTCAAGAAGACTTTCGCTAAGACAGTTCTTGTGGAATTCTCAAAGTGATATTTGGAAGCCCATAGAGGGCTATGGTGAAAAAGGAAATATCCTCAGATGAAATCTGGAAAGAAGTTTTCTGAGGAACTGCTTAGTGTTCTGTTAATTCATCTCACAGAGTTACATCTGTTTTCGTGAATCTCTTTGCTAGCCTTATTTCTGTGGAATCTGAGAACAGATATTTCGGATCCCTTTGAAGACTAGAGGGCCAAAGGAAATATCCTCCGAAAACAAAGAGAAAGAAGCTTTCTGAGAAACTTCTTTGTGTTCTGTGAAATCATCTCACAGAGTTACACCTTTCTGCTAAAGAAGCCTTTCGCTAAGACAGTTCTTGTGGAATTGGCAAAGTGATATTTGGAAGCCCAGAGAGTGCTATGGTGAAAAAGTAAATATCCGCAGATGGAATCTGAAAAGCAGCTTGTTGAGAAACTGCTTAGTGTTCTGTTAATTCGTCTCACAGAGTTACATCTGTATTTCGTGGATCTCTTTGCTAGCCTTATTTCTGTGGATTCTGAGAAGAGATATTTCGGATATCTTTGAAGACTATAGGGCCAAAGGAAATATCCTCCGGTAACAAAGAGAAAGAAGCTTCCTGAGAAACTTCTTTGTGTTCTGTGAAATCATCTCACAGAGTTACAGCTGTCCCCTCAAGAAGGCTTTCACTAAGACAGTTCTTGTGGAATTGGCAAAGTGATATTTGGAAGCCCTTAGAGGGCTATGGTGAAAAAGGAAATATCCTCCGATGACATCTGGAAAGAAGCTTTCTGAGAAACTGCTCTATGATGTGTGACTTCCACTCACAGAGTTACATCTGTTTTCGTGGATCTATTTGCTCGCCTTATTTCTGTGGAATCTGAGAACAGATATTTCGGATCCCTTTGAAGACTATAGGGCCAAAGGAAATATCCAGCGATAAAAAAGAGAAAGAAGCTTTCTGAGAAACATCTTTGTGTTCTCTGAAATCATCTCACAGAGTTACAGCTTTTCCCTCAAGAAGCCTTTCACTAAGACAGTTCTTGTGGAATTGACAAAGTAATATTTGGAAGACCCTAGAGGTCTATGGTGAAAAAGGAAATATCCTCCGATGAAATCTGGAAAGAAGCTTTCTGAGAGACTGCTCTGTGATGTGTGACCTCCACTCACAGAGTTACATCTGTATTTCGTGGATCTCTTTGCTACCCTTATTTCTGTGGAATCTGAGAACAGATATTTCGGATCCCTTTGAAGACTATAGGTCCAAAGGAAATATCCTCCGATAACAAAGAGAAAGAAGCTTTGTGAGAAACATCTTTGTGTTCTGTGAAATCATCTCACAGAGTTACAGCTTTCCCCTCAAGTAGCCTTTCGCTAAGACAGTTCTTGTGGAATTGGCAAAGTGATATTTGGAAGCCTAAAGGGGACTATGGTGAAAACGGAAATATCCTCAGATGAAATCTGGAAAGAAGCTTTCTGAGAAACTGCTCTGCTCTGTGACGTGTGACTTCCACTCACAGAGTTACATCTGTATTTCGTGGATCTCTTTGCTAGCCTTGTTTCTGTTCAATCTGAGAACAGATATTTCGGATCCCTTTGAAGACTATAGGGCCAAAGGAAATATCCTCCGATAACAAAGAGAAAGAAGCTTTCTGAGAAACTTCTTTGTGTTCTGTGATATCATCTCACAGAGTTACATCTGTATTTCGTGGATCTCTTTGCTAGCCTTATTTCTGTGGAATCTGAGAACAGATATTTCGGATCCCTTTGAAGACTAGAGGGCCAAAGGAAATCTCCTCCGATAACAAAGAGAATGAAGCTTTCTACGAAACTTCTTTGTGTTCTATGAAATCATCTCACAGAGTTACAGTTTTCCCCTCAAGAAGCCTTTCGCTAAGACAGTTCTTGTGGAATTGTCAAAGTGATATTAGAAGCCCATAGAGGGCAACGGTGAAAAAGGAAATATCCTCTGATAAAATCTGGAAAGAAGCTTTCGGAGAAACTGCTTAGTGTTCTGTTAATTCATCTCACAGAGTTACATCTGTATTTCGTGGATCTCTTTGCTAGCCTTGTTTCTGTTCAATCTGAGAGCAGATATTTCGGATCCCTTTGAAGACTATAGGGCCAAAGGAAATATCCTCCGATAACAAAGAGAAAGAAGCTTTCTGAGAAACTTCTTTGTGTTCTGTGAAATCATCTCACAGAGTTACAGCTGTCCCCTCAAGAAGGCTTTCACTAAGACAGTTCTTGTGGAATTGGCAAAGTGATATTTGGAAGCCCATAGAGGGCTATAGTGAAAAAGGAAATATCCTCCGATGAAATCTGGAAAGAAGCTTTCTGAGAAACTGCTCTATGATGTGTGACTTCCACTCACAGAGTTACATCTGTATTTCGTGGATCTAATTGCTCGCCTTATTTCTGTGGAATCTGAGAACAGATATTTCGGATCCCTTTGAAGACTATAGGGCCAAAGGAAATATTCTGCGATAAAAAAAGAGAAAGAAGCTTTCTGAGAAACATCTTTGTGTTCTCTGAAATCATCTCACAGAGTTACAGCTTTTCCCTCAAGAAGCCTTTCACTAAGACAGTTCTTGTGGAATTGGCAAAGTAATATTTGGAAGACCTTAGAGGTCTATGGTGAAAAAGGAAATATCCTCCGATGAAATCTGGAAAGAAGCTTTCTGAGTAACTGCTCTGTGATGTGTGACCTCCACTCACAGAGTTACATCTGTATTTCATGGATCTCTTTGCTAGCCTTATTTCTGTGGAATCTGAGGTCAGATATTTCGGATCCCTTTGAAGACTATAGGTCCAAAGGAAATATCCTCCGATAACAAAGAGAAAGAAGCTTTCTGAGAAACATCTTTGTGTTCTGTGAAATCATCTAACAGAGTTACAGCTTATCCTTCAAGAAGCCTTTCACTAAGACAGTTCTTGTGGAATTGGCAAAGTAATATTTGGAAGACCTTAGAGGGCTATGGTGAAAAAGGAAATATCCTCCGATGAAATCTGGAAGGAAGCTTTCTGAGAAACTGCTCTGTGATGTGTGACATCCACTCAGAGAGTTACATCGGTATTTCGTGGATCTCTTTGCTAGCCTTATTTGTAGAATCTGAGAACAGATATTTCGGATCCCATTGAAGGCTATAGGGCCAAAAGAAATATCCTCCGATAACAAAGGGAAAGAAGCTTTCTGAGAAACTTCTTTGTGTTCTGTGAAATCATCTCACAGAGTTAAAGCTTTCCCCTCAGGAAGCCTTTCGCTAAGACAGTTCTTGTGGAATGGGCAAAGTGATATTTGGAAGCCCGTAGAGGGCTATGTTGAAAAAGGAAATATCCTCAGATGAAATCTGGAAAGAAGTTTTCTGAGGAAGTGCTTAGTGTTCTGTTAATTCATCTCACAGAGTTACATCTGTATTTCGTGGATCTCTTTGCTAGCCTTGTTTCTGTTCAATCTGAGAACAGATATTTCGGATCCCTTTGAAGACTATAGGTCCAAAGGAAATATCCTCCGATAACAAAGAGAAAGAAGCTTTCTGAGAAACTTCTTTGTGTTCTGTGATATCATCTCACAGAGTTACATCTGTATTTCGTGGATCTCTTTCCTAGCCTTATTTCTGTGGAATCTGAGAACAGATATTTCGGATCCCTTTGAAGACTAGAGGGCCAAAGGAAATCTCCTCCGATAACAAAGAGAATGAAGCTTTCTAGGAAACTTCTTTGTGTTCTATGAAATCATCTCAAAGAGTTACAGTTTTCCCCTCAAGAAGCCTTTCGCTAAGACAGTTCTTGTGGAATTGTCAAAGTGATATTAGAAGCCCATAGAGGGCAACGGTGAAAAAGGAGATATCCTCTGATAAAATCTGGAAAGAAGCTTTCGGAGAAACTGCTTAGTGTTCTGTTAATTCATCTCACAGAGTTACATCAGTATTTCTTGGATATCTTTGCTATCCTTATTTCTGTGGAATATGAAAACAGATATTTCGGATCCCTTTGAAGACTATAGGGACAAAGGAAATATCCTCCGATAACAAAGAGAAAGAAGCTTTCTGAGAAACTTCTTTGTGTTCTGTGAAATCATCTCACAGAGGTTAAGCTTTAACCTCAAGAATCCTTTCGCTAAGACAGTTTTTGTGGAATTGGCAAAGTTATATTTGGAAGCCCATAGAGGGCTATGGTGAAAAAGGAAATATCCTCAGATGGAATCTGAAAAGAAGCTTTCTGAGAAACTGCTTAGTGTTCTGTTAATTCAACTCACAGAGTTGCCTCGGTATTTCGTGGATCTCTTTGCTAGACTTATTTCTGTTCAATCTGAGAACAGATATTTCGGATCCCTTTGAAGAGTATAGGGCCATAGGAAATATCCTCCGATAACAAAAAAAGAAGCTTTCTGAGAAACTTCTTTGTGTTCTGTGAAATCATCTCACAGAGTTACAGTTTTCCCCTCAAGAAGCCTTTCGCTAAGACAGTTCTTGTGGAATTGGCAAAGTGATATTTGGAAGCCCATAGAGGGCTATGGTGAAAAAGGAAATATCCGCCGATGAAATCTGGAAAGAAGCTTTCTGAGAAACTGCTCTGTGATGTGTGACTTCCACTCACAGAATTACATCTGTATTTCGTGGATCTCTTTGCTAGCCTTATTACTGTGGAATCTGAGAACAGATATTTCGGATCCCTTTGAAGACTATAGGGCCAAAGGAAATATCCTCCGATAACAAAGAGAAAGAAGCTTTCTGAGAAACTTCTTTGTGTTCTGTGAAATCATCTCACAGAGTTACAGCTTTACCCTCAAGAAGCCTTCCGCTAAGATAGTTCTTGTGGAATTGTCAAAGTGATATTTGGAAGCCCATAGAGGGCTATGGTGAAAAAGGAAATATCCTGCGATGAAATCTGGAAAGAAGCTTTCTGAAAAACTGCTCTGTGATGAGTGACTTCGACTCACAGAGTTACATCTGTATTTCCTGGATCTCTTTGCTAGTCTTATTTCTGTTGGATCTGAGAACAGATATTTCGGATCCCTTTGAAGACTATAGGGCCAAAGGAAATATCCTCCGATAACAAAGAGAAAGAAGCTTTCTGAGAAACTTCTTTGTGTTCTGTGAAATCATCTCACAGAGTTACAGTTTTCCTCTCAAGAAGCCTTTCGCTAAGACAGTTCTTGTGGAATTGGCAAAGTGATATTAGAAGCCCATAGAGGGCTGTAGTGAAAAAGGAAATATCCTCCGATGAAATCTGGAAAGAAACTTTCTGAGAAACTGCTTAGTGTTCTGTTAATTCATCTCTCAGAGTTACATCAGTATTTCGTGGATCTCTTTGCTAGCCTTATTTCTGTGGAATCAGAGAACAGATATTTCGGATCCCTTTGAAGACTATAGGGTCAAAGGAAATATCCTCCGATAACAAAGAGAAAGAAGCTTTCTGAGAAACTTCTTTGTGTTCTGTGAAATCATCTCACAGAGTTAAACTTTCCCCTCAAGAATCCTTTCGCTAAGACAGTTCTTGTGGAATTGGCAAAGTGATATTTGGACGCCCATAGAGGTCTATCGTGAAAAAGGAAATATCCTCAGATGGAATCTGAAAAGAAGCTTTCTGAGAAACTGCTTTGTGTTCTGTTAATTCATCTCACAGATTTGCATCTGTATTTCGTGGATCTCTTTGCTAGCCTTATTTCTGTTCAATCTGAGAACAGATATTTCGGATCCCTTTGAAGAGTATAGGGCCATAGGAAATATCCTCCGATAACAAAAAAAGAAGCTTTCTGAGAAACTTCTTTGTGTTCTGTGAAATCATCTCACAGAGTTACAGTTTTCCCCTCAAGAAGCCTTTCGCTGAGACAGTTCTTGTGGAATTGGCAAAGTGATATTTGGAAACCCATAGAGGGCTATGGTGAAAAAGGAAATATCCGCCGATGAAATCTGGAAAGAAGCTTTCTGAGAAACTGCTCTGTGATGTTTGACTTCCACTCACAGAATTACATCTGTATTTCGTGGATCTCCTTGCTAGCCTTATTACTGTGGAATCTGAGAACAGATATTTCGGATCCCTTTGAAGACTATAGGGCCAAAGGAAATATCCTCCGATAACAAAGAGAAAGAAGCTTTCTGAGAAACTTCTTTGTGTTCTGTGAAATCATCTCACAGAGTTACAGCTTTACCCTCAAGAAGCCTCCGCTAAGACAGTTCTTGTGGAATTGTCAAAGTGATATTTGGAAGCCCATAGAGGGCTACGGTGAAAAAGGAAATATCCTGCGATGAAATCTGGAAAGAAGCTTTCTGAAAAACTGCTCTGTGATGAGTGACTTCGACTCACAGAGTTACATCTGTATTTCGTGGATCTCTTTGCTAGTCTTATTTCTGTTGGATCTGAGAACAGATATTTCGGATCCCTTTGAAGACTATAGGGCCAAAGGAAATATCCTCCGATAACAAAGAGAAAGAAGCTTTCTGAGAAACTTCTTTGTGTTCTGTGAAATCATCTCACAGAGTTACAGTTTTCCTCTCAAGAAGCCTTTCGCTAAGACAGTTCTTGTGGAATTGGCAAAGTGATATTAGAAGCCCATAGAGGGCTGTAGTGAAAAAGGAAATATCCTCCGATGAAATCTGGAAAGAAAATTTCTGAGAAACTGCTTAGTGTTCTGTTAATTCATCTCTCAGAGTTACATCAGTATTTCGTGGATCTCTTTGCTAGCCTTATTTCTGTGGAATCTGAGAACAGATATTTCGGATCCCTTTGAAGACTATAGGGTCAAAGGAAATATCCTCCGATAACAAAGAGAAAGAAGCTTTCTGAGAAACTTCTTTGTGTTCTGTGAAATCATCTCACAGAGTTAAACTTTCCCCTCAAGAATCCTTTCGCTAAGACAGTTCTTGTGGAATTGGCAAAGTGATATTTGGACGCCCATAGAGGTCTATCGTGAAAAAGGAAATATCCTCAGATGGAATCTGAAAAGAAGGTTTCTGAGAAACTGCTTTGTGTTCTGTTAATTCATCTCACAGATTTGCATCTGTATTTCGTGGATCTCTTTGCTAGCCTTATTTCTGTTCAATCTGAGAACAGATATTTCGGATCCCTTTGAAGAGTATAGGGCCATAGGAAATATCCTCTGATAACAAAAAAAGAAGCTTTCTGAGAAACTTCTTTGTGTTCTGTGAAATCATCTCACAGAGTTACAGTTTTCCCCTCAAGAATCCTTTCTCTAAGACAGTTCTTGTGGAATTGGCAAAGTGATATTTGGAAGCCCATAGAGGGCTATCGTGAAAAAGGAAATATCCTCAGATGGAATCTGAAAAGAAGCTTTCTGAGAAACTGCTTTGTGTTCTGTTAATTCATCTCACAGATTTGCATCTGTATTTCGTGGATCTCTTTGCTAGCCTTGTTTCTGTTCAATCTGAGAACAGATATTTCGGATCCCTTTGAAGACTATAGGGCCAAAGGAAATATCCTCCGATAACAAAGAGAAAGAAGCTTTCTGAGAAACTTCTTTGTGTTCTGTGAAATCATCTCACAGAGGTACAGCTGTCCCCTCAAGAAGGCTTTCACTAAGACAGTTCTTGTGGAATTGGCAAAGTGATATTTGGAAGCCCATAGAGGGCTATAGTGAAAAAGGAAATATCCTCCGATGAAATCTGGAAAGAAGCTTTCTGAGAAACTGCTCTATGATGTGTGACTTCCACTCACAGAGTTACATCTGTATTTCGTGGATCTATTTGCTCGCCTTATTTCTGTGGAATCTGAGAACAGATATTTCGGATCCCTTTGAAGACTATAGGGCCAAAGGAAATATCCTCCGATAACAAAGAGAAAGAAGCTTTCTGAGAAACATCTTTGTGTTCTGTGAAATCATCTAACAGAGTTACAGCTTTTCCGTCAAGAAGCCTTTCACTAAGACAGTTCTTGTGGAATTGGCAAAGTAATATTTGGAAGACCTTAGAGGGCTATGGTGAAAAAGGAAATATCCTCCGATGAAATCTGGAAGGAAGCTTTCTGAGAAACTGCTCTGTGATGTGTGACATCCACTCACAGAGTTACATCGCTATTTCGTGGATCTCTTTGCTAGCCTTATTTCTGTGGAATCTGAGAACAGATATTTCGGATCCCATTGAAGGCTATAGGGCCAAAAGAAATATCCTCCGATAACAAAGGGAAAGAAGCTTTCTGAGAAACTTCTTTGTGTTCTGTGAAATCATCTCACAGAGTTAAAGCTTTCCCCTCAGGAAGCCTTTCGCTAAGACAGTTCTTGTGGAACGGGCAAAGTGATATTTGGAAGCCCGTAGAGGGCTATGTTGAAAAAGGAAATATCCTCAGATGAAATCTGGAAAGAAGTTTTCTGAGGAAGTGCTTAGTGTTCTGTTAATTCATCTCACAGAGTTACATCTGTATTTCGTGGATCTCTTTGCTAGCCTTGTTTCTGTTCAATCTGAGAACAGATATTTCGGATCCCTTTGAAGACTATAGTTCCAAAGGAAATATCCTCCGATAACAAAGAGAAAGAAGCTTTCTGAGAAACTTCTTTGTGTTCTGTGATATCATCTCACAGAGTTACATCTGTATTTCGTGGATCTCTTTGCTAGCCTTATTTCTGTGGAATCTGAGAACAGATATTTCGGATCCCTTTGAAGACTAGAGGGCCAAAGGAAATCTGCTCCGATAACAAAGAGAATGAAGCTTTCTAGTAAACTTCTTTGTGTTCTATGAAATCATCTCACAGAGTTACAGTTTTCCCCTCAAGAAGCCTTTCGCTAAGACAGTTCTTGTGGAATTGTCAAAGTGATATTAGAACCCCTAGAGGGCAACGGTGAAAAAGGAGATATCCTCTGATAAAATCTGGAAAGAAGCTTTCGGAGAAACTGCTTAGTGTTCTGTTAATTCATCTCACAGAGTTACATCAGTATTTGTTGGATATCTTTGCTATCCTTATTTCTGTGGAATCTGAGAACAGATATTTCGGATCCCTTTGAAGACTATAGGGACAAAGGAAATATCCTCCGATAACAAAGAGAAAGAAGCTTTCTGAGAAACTTCTTTGTGTTCTGTGAAATCATCTCACAGAGGTTAAGCTTTAACCTCAAGAATCCTTTCGCTAAGACAGTTTTTGTGGAATTGGCAAAGTTATATTTGGAAGCCCATAGAGGGCTATGGTGAAAAAGGAAATATCCTCAGATGGAATCTGAAAAGAAGCTTTCTGAGAAACTGCTTAGTGTTCTGTTAATTCAACTCACAGAGTTACCTCGGTATTTCGTGGATCTCTTTGCTAGCCTTATTTCTGTTCAATCTGAGAACAGATATTTCGGATCCCTTTGAAGAGTATAGGGCCATAGGAAATATCCTCCGATAACAAAAAAAGAAGCTTTCTGAGAAACTTCTTTGTGTTCTGTGAAATCATCTCACAGAGTTACAGCTTTCCCCTCAAGAAGCCTTTCGCTAAGACAGTTCTTGTGGAATTGGCAAAGTGATATTTGGAAGCCCATAGAGGGCTATGGTGAAAAAGGAAATATCCGCCGATGAAATCTGGAAAGAAGCTTTCTGAGAAACTGCTCTGTGATGTGTGACTTCCACTCACAGAATTACATCTGTATTTCGTGGATCTCTTTGCTAGCCTTATTACTGTGGAATCTGAGAACAGATATTTCGGATCCCTTTGAAGACTATAGGGCCAAAGGAAATATCCTCCGATAACAAAGAGAAAGAAGCTTTCTGAGAAACTTCTTTGTGTTCTGTGAAATCATCTCACAGAGTTACAGCTTTACCCTCAAGAAGCCTTCCGCTAAGACAGTTCTTGTGGAATTGTCAAAGTGATATTTGGAAGCCCATAGAGGGCTATGGTGAAAAAGGAAATATCCTGCGATGAAATCTGGAAAGAAGCTTTCTGAAAAACTGCTCTGTGATGAGTGACTTCGACTCACAGAGTTACATCTGTATTTCGTGGATCTCTTTGCTAGTCTTATTTCTGTTGGATCTGAGAACAGATATTTCGGATCCCTTTGAAGACTATAGGGCCAAAGGAAATATCCTCCGATAACAAAGAGAAAGAAGCTTTCTGAGAAACTTCTTTGTGTTCTGTGAAATCATCTCACAGAGTTACAGTTTTCCTCTCAAGAAGCCTTTCGCTAAGACAGTTCTTGTGGAATTGGCAAAGTGATATTAGAAGCCCATAGAGGGCTGTAGTGAAAAAGGAAATATCCTCCGATGAAATCTGGAAAGAAACTTTCTGAGAAACTGCTTAGTGTTCTGTTAATTCATCTCTCAGAGTTACATCAGTATTTCGTGGATCTCTTTGCTAGCCTTATTTCTGTGGAATCTGAGAACAGATACTTCGGATCCCTTTGAAGACTATAGGGTCAAAGGAAATATCCTCCGATAACAAAGAGAAAGAAGCTTTCTGAGAAACTTCTTTGTGTTCTGTGAAATCATCTCACAGAGTTAAACTTTCCCCTCAAGAATCCTTTCGCTAAGACAGTTCTTGTGGAATTGGCAAAGTGATATTTGGACGCCCATAGAGGTCTATCGTGAAAAAGGAAATATCCTCAGATGGAATCTGAAAAGAAGCTTTCTGAGAAACTGCTTTGTGTTCTGTTAATTCATCTCACAGATTTGCATCTGTATTTCGTGGATCTCTTTGCTAGCCTTATTTCTGTTCAATCTGAGAACAGATATTTCGGATCCCTTTGAAGAGTATAGGGCCATAGGAAATATCCTCCGATAACAAAAAAAGAAGCTTTCTGAGAAACTTCTTTGTGTTCTGTGAAATCATCTCACAGAGTTACAGTTTTCCCCTCAAGAAGCCTTTCGCTGAGACAGTTCTTGTGGAATAGGCAAAGTGATATTTGGAAGCCCATAGAGGGCTATGGTGAAAAAGGAAATATCCGCCGATGAAATCTGGAAAGAAGCTTTCTGAGAAACTGCTCTGTGATGTTTGACTTCCACTCACAGAATTACATCTGTATTTCGTGGATCTCTTTGCTAGCCTTATTACTGTGGAATCTGAGAACAGATATTTCGGATCCCTTTGAAGACTATAGGGCCAAAGGAAATATCCTCCGATAACAAAGAGAAAGAAGCTTTCTGAGAAACTTCTTTGTGTTCTGTGAAATCATCTCACAGAGTTACAGCTTTACCCTCAAGAAGCCTTCCGCTAAGACAGTTCTTGTGGAATTGTCAAAGTGATATTTGGAAGCCGATAGAGGGCTATGGTGAAAAAGGAAATATCCTGCGATGAAATCTGGAAAGAAGCTTTCTGAAAAACTGCTCTGTGATGAGTGACTTCCACTAACAGAGTTACATCTGTATTTCGTGGATCTCTTTGCTAGTCTTATTTCTGTTGGATCTGAAAACAGATATTTCGGATCCCTTTGAAGACAATAGGGCCAAAGTAAATATCCTCCGATAACAAAGAGAAAGAAGCTTTCTGAGAAACTTCTTTGTGTTCTGTGAAATCATCTCACAGAGTTACAGTTTTCCTCTCAAGAAGCCTTTCGCTAAGACAGTTCTTGTGGAATTGGCAAAGTGATATTAGAAGCCCATAGAGGGCTGTAGTGAAAAAGGAAATATCCTCCGATGAAATCTGGAAAGAAACTTTCTGAGAAACTGCTTAGTGTTCTGTTATTTCATCTCTCAGAGTTACATCAGTATTTCGTGGATCTCTTTGCTAGCCTTATTTCTGTGGAATCTGAGAACAGATATTTCGTATCCCTTTGAAGACTATAGGGTCAAAGGAAATATCCTCCGATAACAAAGAGAAAGAAGCTTTCTGAGAAACTTCTTTGTGTTCTGTGAAATCATCTCACAGAGTTAAAGCTTTCCCCTCAAGAATCCTTTCGCTAAGACAGTTCTTGTGGAATTGGCAAAGTGATATTTGGAAGCCCATAGAGGGCTATCGTGAAAAAGGAAATATCCTCAGATGGAATCTCAAAAGAAGCTTTCTGAGAAACTGCTTTGTGTTCTGTTAATTCATCTCACAGATTTGCATCTGTATTTCGTGGATCTCTTTGCTAGCCTTGTTTCTGTTCAATCTGAGAACAGATATTTCGGATCCCTTTGAAGACTTTAGGGCCAAAGGAAATATCCTCCGATAACAAAGAGAAAGAAGCTTTCTGAGAAACTTCTTTGTGTTCTGTGAAATCATCTCACAGAGGTACAGCTGTCCCCTCAAGAAGGCTTTCACTAAGACAGTTCTTGTGGAATTGGCAAAGTGATATTTGGAAGCCCATAGAGGGCTATAGTGAAAAAGGAAATATCCTCCGATGAAATCTGGAAAGAAGCTTTCTGAGAAAAATGCTCTATGATGTGTGACTTCCACTCACAGAGTTACATCTGTATTTCGTGGATCTATTTGCTCGCCTTATTTCTGTGGAATCTGAGAACAGATATTTCGGATCCCTTTGAAGACTATAGGTCCAAAGGAAATATCCTCCGATAACAAAGAGAAAGAAGCTTTCTGAGAAACATCTTTGTGTTCTGTGAAATCATCTAACAGCGTTACAGCTTTTCCGTCAAGAAGCCTTTCACTAAGACAGTTCTTGTGGAATTGGCAAAGTAATATTTGGAAGACCTTAGAGGGCTATGGTGAAAAAGGAAATATCCTCCGATGAAATCTGGAAGGAAGCTTTCTGAGAAACTGCTCTGTGATGTGTGACATCCACTCACAGAGTTACATCGCTATTTCGTGGATCTCTTTGCTAGCCTTATTTCTGTGGAATCTGAGAACAGATATTTCGGATCCCATTGAAGGCTATAGGGCCAAAAGAAATATCCTCCGATAACAAAGGGAAAGAAGCTTTCTGAGAAACTTCTTTGTGTTCTGTGAAATCATCTCACAGAGTTAAAGCTTTCCCCTCAGGAAGCCTTTCGCTAAGACAGTTCTTGTGGAATGGGCAAAGTGATATTTGGAAGCCCGTAGAGGGCTATGTTGAAAAAGGAAATATCCTCAGATGAAATCTGGAAAGAAGTTTTCTGAGGAAGTGCTTAGTGTTCTGTTAATTCATCTCACAGAGTTACATCTGTATTTCGTGGATCTCTTTGCTAGCCTTGTTTCTGTTCAATCTGAGAACAGATATTTCGGATCCCTTTGAAGACTATAGGTCCAAAGGAAATATCCTCCGATAACAAAGAGAAAGAAGCTTTCTGAGAAACTTCTTTGTGTTCTGTGATATCATCTCACAGAGTTACATCTGTATTTCGTGGATCTCTTTGCTAGCCTTATTTCTGTGGAATCTGAGAACAGATATTTCGGATCCCTTTGAAGACTAGAGGGCCAAAGGAAATCTCCTCCGATAACAAAGAGAATGAAGCTTTCTAGTAAACTTCTTTGTGTTCTATGAAATCATCTCACAGAGTTACAGTTTTCCCCTCAAGAAGCCTTTCGCTAAGACAGTTCTTGTGGAATTGTCAAAGTGATATTAGAAGCCCATAGAGGGCAACGGTGAAAAAGGAGATATCCTCTGATAAAATCTGGAAAGAAGCTTTCGGAGAAACTGCTTAGTGTTCTGTTAATTCATCTCACAGAGTTACATCAGTATTTGTTGGATATCTTTGCTATCCTTATTTCTGTGGAATATGAAAACAGATATTTCGGATCCCTTTGAAGACTATAGGGACAAAGGAAATATCCTCCGATAACAAAGAGAAAGAAGCTTTCTGAGAAACTTCTTTGTGTTCTGTGAAATCATCTCACAGAGGTTAAGCTTTAACCTCAAGAATCCTTTCGCTAAGACAGGTTTTGTGGAATTGGCAAAGTTATATTTGGAAGCCCATAGAGGGCTAAGGTGAAAAAGGAAATATCCTCAGACGGAATCTGAAAAGAAGCTTTCTGAGAAACTGCTTAGTGTTCTGTTAATTCAACTCACAGAGTTACCTCGGTATTTCGTGGATCTCTTTGCTAGCCTTATTTCTGTTCAATCTGAGAACAGATATTTCGGATCCCTTTGAAGAGTATAGGGCCATAGGAAATATCCTCCGATAACAAAAAAAGAAGCTTTCTGAGAAACTTCTTTGTGTTCTGTGAAATCATCTCACAGAGTTACAGTTTTCCCCTCAAGAAGCCTTTCGCTAAGACAGTTCTTGTGGAATTGGCAAAGTGATATTTGGAAGCCCATAGAGGGCTATGGTGAAAAAGGAAATATCCGCCGATGAAATCTGGAAAGAAGCTTTCTGAGAAACTGCTGTGTGATGTGTGACTTCCACTCACAGAATTACATCTGTATTTGGTGGATCTCTTTGCTAGCCTTATTACTGTGGAATCTGAGAACAGATATTTCGGATCCCTTTGAAGACTATAGGGCCAAAGGAAATATCCTCCGATAACAAAGAGAAAGAAGCTTTCTGAGAAACTTCTTTGTGTTCTGTGAAATCATCTCACAGAGTTACAGCTTTACCCTCAAGAAGCCTTCCGCTAAGACAGTTCTTGTGGAATTGTCAAAGTGATATTTGGAAGCCCATAGAGGGCTATGGTGAAAAAGGAAATATCCTGCGATGAAATCTGGAAAGAAGCTTTCTGAAAAACTGCTCTGTGATGAGTGACTTCGACTCACAGAGTTACATCTGTATTTCGTGGATCTCTTTGCTAGTCTTATTTCTGTTGGATCTGAGAACAGATATTTCGGATCCCTTTGAAGACTATAGGGCCAAAGGAAATATCCTCCGATAACAAAGAGAAAGAAGCTTTCTGAGAAACATCTTTGTGTTCTGTGAAATCATCTCACAGAGTTACAGTTTTCCTCTCAAGAAGCCTTTCGCTAAGACAGTTCTTGTGGAATTGGCAAAGTGATATTAGAAGCCCATAGAGGGCTGTAGTGAAAAAGGAAATATCCTCCGATGAAATCTGGAAAGAAACTTTCTGAGAAACTGCTTAGTGTTCTGTTAATTCACCTCTCAGAGTTACATCAGTATTTCGTGGATCTCTTTGCTAGCCTTATTTCTGTGGAATCAGAGAACAGATATTTCGGATCCCTTTGAAGACTATAGGGTCAAAGGAAATATCCTCCGATAACAAAGAGAAAGAAACTTTCTGAGAAACTTCTTTGTGTTCTGTGAAATCATCTCACAGAGTTAAACTTTCCCCTCAAGAATCCTTTCGCTAAGACAGTTCTTGTGGAATTGGCAAAGTGATATTTGGACGCCCATAGAGGTCTATCGTGAAAAAGGAAATATCCTCAGATGGAATCTGAAAAGAAGCTTTCTGAGAAACTGCTTTGTGTTCTGTTAATTCATCTCACAGATTTGCATCTGTATTTCGTGGATCTCTTTGCTAGCCTTATTTCTGTTCAATCTGAGAACAGATATTTCGGATCCCTTTGAAGAGTATAGGGCCATAGGAAATATCCTCCGATAACAAAAAAAGAAGCTTTCTGAGAAACTTCTTTGTGTTCTGTGAAATCATCTCACAGAGTTACAGTTTTCCCCTCAAGAAGCCTTTCGCTAAGACAGTTCTTGTGGAATTGGCAAAGTGATATTTGGAAGCCCATAGAGGGCTATGTTGAAAAAGGAAATATCCGCCGATGAAATCTGGAAAGAAGCTTTCTGAGAAACTGCTCTGTGATGTTTGACTTCCACTCACAGAATTACATCTGTATTTCGTGGATCTCTTTGCTAGCCTTATTACTGTGGAATCTGAGAACAGATATTTCGGATCCCTTTGAAGACTATAGGGCCAAAGGAAATATCCTCCGATAACAAAGAGAAAGAAGCTTTCTGAGAAACTTCTTTGTGTTCTGTGAAATCATCTCACAGAGTTACAGCTTTACCCTCAAGAAGCCTTCCGCTAAGACAGTTCTTGTGGAATTGTCAAAGTGATATTTGGAAGCCCATAGAGGGCTATGGTGAAAAAGGAAATATCCTGCGATGAAATCTGGAAAGAAGCTTTCTGAAAAACTGCTCTGTGATGAGTGACTTCGACTCACAGAGTTACATCTGTATTTCGTGGATCTCTTTGCTAGTCTTATTTCTGTTGGATCTGAGAACAGATATTTCGGATCCCTTTGAAGACTATAGGGCCAAAGGAAATATACTCCGATAACAAAGAGAAAGAAGCTTTCTGAGAAACTTCTTTGTGTTCTGTGAAATCATCTCACAGAGTTACAGTTTTCCTCTCAAGAAGCCTTTCGCTAAGACAGTTCTTGTGGAATTGGCAAAGTGATATTAGAAGCCCATAGAGGGCTGTAGTGAAAAAGGAAATATCCTCCGATGAAATCTGGAAAGAAACTTTCTGAGAAACTGCTTAGTGTTCTGTTAATTCATCTCTCAGAGTTACATCAGTATTTCGTGGATCTCTTTGCTAGCCTTATTTCTGTGGAATCTGAGAACAGATATTTCGGATCCCTTTGAAGACTATAGGGTCAAAGGAAATATCCTCCGATAACAAAGAGAAAGAAGCTTTCTGAGAAACTTCTTTGTGTTCTGTGAAATCATCTCACAGAGTTAAACTTTCCCCTCAAGAATCCTTTCGCTAAGACAGTTCTTGTGGAATTGGCAAAGTGATATTTGGACGCCCATAGAGGTCTATCGTGAAAAAGGAAATATCCTCAGATGGAATCTGAAAAGAAGCTTTCTGAGAAACTGCTTTGTGTTCTGTTAATTCATCTCACAGATTTGCATCTGTATTTCGTGGATCTCTTTGCTAGCCTTATTTCTGTTCAATCTGAGAACAGATATTTCGGATCCCTTTGAAGAGTATAGGGCCATAGGAAATATCCTCCGATAACAGAAAAAGAAGCTTTCTGAGAAACTTCTTTGTGTTCTGTGAAATCGTCTCACAGAGTTACAGTTTTCCCCTCAAGAAGCCTTTCGCTAAGACAGTTCTTGTGGAATTTGCAAAGTGATATTTGGAAGCCCATAGAGGGCTATGGTGAAAAAGGAAATATCCTCAGATGAAATCTGGAAAGAAGTTTTCCCGGGAATTGCTTAGTGTTCTGTTAATTCATCTCACAGAGTTCCATCTGTATTTCGTGGATCTCTTTGCTAGCCTTATTTCTGTGGAATCTGAGAACAGATATTTCAGATCCCTTTGAAAACTACAGGGCCAAAGGAAATATCATCCGACAAGAAAGTGAAAGAAGCTTTCTGAGAAACTTCTTTGTGTTCTGTGAAATCATCTCACAGAGTTACAGCTTTTCCCTCAAGAAGCCTTTCACTAAGACAGTTCTTGTGGAATTGGCAAAGTGATATTTGGAAGCCCATAGAGGGCTAGGGTGAAAAAGGAAATATCCTCCGATGAAATCTGGAAAGAAGCTTTCTGAAAAACTGCTTAGTATTCTGTTAATTCATCTCACAGTGTTACATCTGTATTTCGTGGATCTCTTTGCTAGCCTTATTTCTGTGGAATCTGAGAACAGATATTTCGGATCCCTTTGAAGACTTTAGGGCCAAAGGAAATATCCTCCGGTAACAAAGAGAAAGAAGGTTTCAGAGAAACTTCTTCGTGTTCTGTGAAATCATCTCACAGAGTTACAGTTTTCCCTCAAGAAGACTTTCGCTAAGACAGTTCTTGTGGAATTGGCAAAGTGATATTTGGAACCCCATAGAGGGCTATGGTGAAAAAGGAAATATCCTCAGATGAAATCTGGAAAGAAGTTTTCTGAGGAACTGCTTAGTGTTCTGTTAATTCATCTCACAGAGTTATATCTGTATTTCGTGGATGTCTTTGCTAGCCTTATTTCTGTGGAATCTGAGAACAGATATTTCGGATCCCTTTGAAGACTATAGGGCCAAAGGAAATATCCTCCGATAACAAAGAGAAAGAAGCTTTCTGAGAAACTTCTTTGTGTTCTGTGAAATCATCTCACAGAGTTACAGCTTTCCCCTCAAGAAGCCTTTCGCTAAGACAGTTCTTGTGGAATTGGCAAAGTGATATTTGGAAGCCCGTAGAGGGCTATGGTGAAAAAGAAAATATCCTCAGATGAAATCAGGAAAGAAGTTTTCTGAGAAACATCTCTGTGATGTGTGTCTTCCACTCACAGAGTTACATCTGTATTTCGTGGATCTCTTTGCCAGCCTTATTTCTTTTCAATCTGAGAACAGATATTTCGGATCCCTTTGTAGACTATAGGGCCAAAGGAAATATCCTCCGATAACAAAGAGAAAGAAGATTTCTGAGAAACTTCTTTGTGTTCTGTGAAATCATCTCACAGAGTTACAGCTTTCCCCTCAAGAAGCCTATAGCTAAGACAGTTCTTGTGGTATTGGTAAAGTGATATTTGGAAGCCCATAGAGGGCTATGGTGAAAAAGGAAATATCCTCAGATGGAATATGAAAAGAAGCTTGTTGAGAAACTGCTTAGTGTTCTGTTAATTCGTCTCACAGAGTTACATCTGTATTTCGTGGATCTCTTTGCTAGCCTTATTTCTGTGGAATCTGAGAACAGATATTTCGGATCCCTTTGAAGACTATAGGGCCAAAGGAAATATCCTCCGGTAACAAAGAGAAAGAAGCTTTCTGAGAAACTTCTTTGTGTTCTGTGAAATCATCTCTCAGATTTACAGTTTTCCTCTCAAGAGGCCTTTCGCTAAGACAGTTCTTGTGGAATTGGCAAAGTGATATTTGGAAGCCCATAGAGGGCTATGGTGAAAAAGGAAATATCCTCAGATGAAATCTGGAAAGAAGCTTTTTGAGAAACTACTCTGTGATGCTTGACTTCCACTCACGAAGTTACATCTGTATTTCGTGGATCTCTTTGCTAACCTTATTTCTGTGGAATCTGAGAACAGATATTTCGGATCCCTTTGAACACTATAAGGCCAAAGGAAATATCCTCCGACAACAAAGAGAAAGAAGCTTTCTGAGAAACTTCTTTGTGTTCTGTGAAATCATCTCACAGAGTTACAGCTTTACCCTCAAGAATCCTTTCGCTAAGACAGTTCTTGTGGAATTGGCAAAGTGATATTTGGAAGCCCATAGAGGGCTATGGTGAAAAAGGAAATATCCTCCGATGAAATCTGGAAAGAAGCTTTCTGAGAAACTGCTTAGTGTTCTGTTAATTCATCTCTCAGAGTTACATCAGTATTTCGTGGATCTCTTTGCTAGCCTTATTTCTTTTCAATCTGAGAACAGATATTTCGTATCCCTTTGAAGACTATAGGGCCAAAGGAATATCCTCCGATAACAAAGAGAAAGAAGCCTTCTGAGAAACTTCTTTGTGTTCTGTGAAATCATCTCACAGAGTTAACGCTTTCCCCTCAAGAATCCTTTCGCTAAGACAGTTCTTGTTGAATTGGCAAAGTGATATTTGGAAGCCCATAGAGGGCTATGGTGAAAAAGGAAATATCCTCAGATGGAATCTGAAAAGAAGCTTCCTGAGAAACTGCTTTGTGTTCTGTTAATTCATCTCACAGATTTACATCTGTATTTCGTGGATCTCTTTGCTAGCCTTACTTCTGTTCAATCTGAGAACAGATATTTCGGATCCCTTTGAAGACTATAGGGCCAAAGGAAATATCCTCCGATAACAAAGAGAAAGAAGCTTTCTGAGAAACTTCTTCGTGTTCTGTGAAATCATCTCACAGAGTTACAGCTTTTCCCTCAAGAAGCCTTTCACTAAGACAGTTCATGTGGAATTGGCCAAGTGATATTTGGAAGCTCATAGAGGGCTATGGTGAAAAAGGAAATATCCTCAGATGAAATCTGGAAAGAAGCTTTCTGAGAAAGTGCTTAGTGTTCTGTTAATTCATCTCACAGATTTACATCTGTATTTCGTGGATCTCTTTGCTAGCCTTATTTCTCTTCAATCTCAGAACAGATATTTCGGATCCCTTTGAAGACTATAGGGCCAAAAGAAATATCCTCCGATAACAAAGAGAAAGAAGCTTTCTGAGAAAATTCTTTGTGTTCTGTGAAATCACCTCACAGAGTTACAGCTTCCCCCTCAAGAAGCCTATCGCTAAGACCGTTCTTGTGGAATTGGCAAAGTGATATTTGGAATCACCTAGAGGGCTATGGTGAAAAAGGAAATATCCTCAGATGATATCTGGAAAGAAGCTTTCTGAGAAACTGCTCTGTGATCTGTGACTTCCACTCATAGAGTTACATCTGTATTTCGTGGATCTCTTTGCTATCCTTATTTCTGTGGAATCTGAGAACAGATATTTCGGATCCCTTTGAAGACTATAGGGCCAAAGAAAATATCCTCCGATAACAAAGAGAAAGAAGGTTTCTGAGAAACATCTTTGTGTTCTGTGAAATCATCTCACAGAGTTACAGCTCTTCCCTCAAGAAGCCTTTCGCTAAGACAGTTCTTGTGGAATTGGCAAAGTAATATTTGGAAGACCTTAGAGGGCTATGGTGAGAAAGGAAATATCCTCCGATGAAATTTGGAAAGGAGCTTTCTGAGAAACTGCTCTGTGATGTGTGACCTCCACTCACAGAGTTACATCTGTATTTCCTGGATCTCTTTGCTAGCCTTATTTCTGTGGAATCTGAGAACAGATATTTCGGATCCCTTTGAAGACTATAGGTCCAAAGGAAATATCCTCCGATAACAAAGAGAAAGAAGCTTTCTGAGAAACATCTTTGTGTTCTGTGAAATCATCTCACAGAGTTACAGCTTTTCCCTCAAGAAGCCTTTCACTAAGATAGTTCTTGTGGAATTGGCAAAGTAATATTTGGAAGACCTTAGAGGGCTATGGTGAAAAAGGAAATATCCTCCGATGAAATCTGGAAAGAAGCTTTCTGAGAAACTGCTCTGTGATGTGTGAACTCCACTCACAGAGTTACATCTGTATTTCCTGGATCTCTTTGCTAGCCTTATTTCTGTGGAATCTGAGAACAGATATTTCGGATCCCTTTGAAGACTATAGGGCCAAAGGAAATATCCTCTGATAACAAAGAGAAAGAAGCTTTCTGAGAAACTTCTTTGTGTTCTGTGAAATCATCTCACAGAGTTACAGCTTTCCCCTCAAGAAGCCTTTCGCTAAGACAGTTCTTGTGGAATTGGCAAAGTGATATTTGGAAGCCCATAGAGGGCTATGGTGAAAAAGGAAATATCCTCAGATGAAATCTGGAAAGAAGTTTTCTGAGGAACTGCTTAGTGTTCTGTTAATTCATCTCACAGAGTTATATCTGTATTTCGTGGATCTCTTTGCTAGCCTTATTACTGTGGAATCTGAGAACAGATATTTCGGATCCCTTTGAAGACTAGAGGGCCAAAGGAAATATCCCACGATAACAAAGAGAAAGAAGCTTTCTGAGAAACTTCTTTGTGTTCTGTGAAATCATCTCACAGAGTTACAGCTTTTCCCTCAAGAAGCCTTTCACTAAGATAGTTCTTGTGGAATTGGCAAAGTAATATTTGGAAGACCTTAGAGGGCTATGGTGAAAAAGGAAATATCCTCCGATGAAATCTGGTAAGAAGCTTTCTGAGAAACTGCTCTGTGATGTGTGACCTCCACTCACAGAGTTACATCTGTATTTCCTGGATCTCTTTGCTAGCCTTATTTCTGTGAAATCTGAGAACAGATATTTCGGATCCCTTTGAAGGCTATAGGGCCAAAGGAAATATCCTTCGATAACAAAAAAAGAAGCTTTCTGAGAAACTTCTTTGTGTTCTGTGAAATCATCTCACAGAGTTACAGCTTTCCCTTCAAGAAGCCTTTCGCTAAGACAGTTCTTGTGGAATTGGCAAAGTGATATTTGGAAGCCCATAGAGGGCTATGGTGAAAAAGGAAATATCCTCAGATGAAATCTGGAAAGAAGTTTTCCCGGGAATTGCTTAGTGTTCTGTTAATTCATCTCACAGAGTTCCATCTGTATTTCGTGGATCTCTTTGCTAGCCTTATTTCTGTTCAATATGAGAACAGATATTTCAGATCCCTTTGAAAACTACAGGGCCAAAGGAAATATCCTCCGATAAGAAAGTGAAAGAAGCTTTCTGAGAAACTTCTTTGTGTTCTGTGAAATCATCTCACAGAGTTACAGCTTTTCCCTCAAGAAGCCTTTCACTAAGACAGTTCTTGTGGAATTGGCAAAGTGATATTTGGAAGCCCATAGAGGGCTAGGGTGAAAAAGGAAATATCCTCCGATGAAATCTGGAAAGAAGCTTTCTGAAAAACTGCTTAGTATTCTGTTAATTCATCTCACAGTGTTACATCTGTATTTCGTGGATCTCTTTGCTAGCCTTATTTCTGTGGAATCTGAGAACAGATATTTCGGATCCCTTTGAAGACTTTAGGGCCAAAGGAAATATCCTCCGGTAACAAAGAGAAAGAAGGTTTCAGAGAAACTTCTTCGTGTTCTGTGAAATCATCTCACAGAGTTACAGTTTTCCCTCAAGAAGACTTTCGCTAAGACAGTTCTTGTGGAATTGGCAAAGTGATATTTGGAACCCCATAGAGGGCTATGGTGAAAAAGGAAATATCCTCAGATGAAATCTGGAAAGAAGTTTTCTGAGGAACTGCTTAGTGTTCTGTTAATTCATCTCACAGAGTTATATCTGTATTTCGTGGATGTCTTTGCTAGCCTTATTTCTGTGGAATCTGAGAACAGATATTTCGGATCCCTTTGAAGACTATAGGGCCAAAGGAAATATCCTCCGATAACAAAGAGAAAGAAGCTTTCTGAGAAACTTCTTTGTGTTCTGTGAAATCATCTCACAGAGTTACAGCTTTCCCCTCAAGAAGCCTTTCGCTAAGACAGTTCTTGTGGAATTGGCAAAGTGATATTTGGAAGCCCGTAGAGGGCTATGGTGAAAAAGGAAATATCCTCAGATGAAATCTGGAAAGAAGCTTTCTGAGAAACTCCTTAGTGTTCTGTTAATTCATCTCACAGAGTTACATCTGTATTTCGTGGATCTCTTTGCTAGCCCCATTTCTGTGCAATCGGAGAACAGATATTTCGGATCCCTTTGAAGACTATGGGGCCAAAGGAAATATCCTCCGATAACAAAGAGAAAGAAGCTTTCTGAGAAACTTCTTTGTGTTCTGTGAAATCATATCACAGAGTTACAGCTTTTCCCTCAAGAAGCCTTTCACTAAGACAGTTCTTGTGGAATTGGCCAAGTGATATTTGGAAGCCCCTAGAGGGCTATTGTGAAAAAGGAAATATCCTCCGATGAAATCTGGAAAGAAGCTTTCTGAGAAACTGCTCTGTGATGTGTGACTTCCACTCACAGAGTTACATCTGTATTTCGTGGATCTCTTTGCTAGCCTTATTTCTGTGGAATCTGAGAACAGATATTTCGGATCCCATTGAAGACTATAGGGCCAAAGGAAATATCCTCCGATAACAAAGAGAAAGAAGCTTTCTGAGAAACTTCTTTGTGTTCTGTGAAATCATCTCACAGAGTTACAAATTTTCCATCAAGAAGCCTTTCACTAAGACAGTTCTTGTGGAATTGGCAAAGTGATATTTGGAAACCCATAGAGGGCTATGGTGAAAAAGAAAATATCCTCAGATGAAATCAGGAAAGAAGTTTTCTGAGAAACATCTCTGTGATGTGTGTCTTCCACTCACAGAGTTACATCTGTATTTCGTGGATCTCTTTGCTAGCCTTATTTCTTTTCAATCTGAGAACAGATATTTCGGATCCCTTCGTAGACTATAGGGCCAAAGGAAATATCCTCCGATAACAAAGAGAAAGAAGCTTTCTGAGAAACTTCTTTGTGTTCTGTGAAATCATCTCACAGAGTTACAGCTTTCCCCTCAAGAAGCCTATCGCTAAGACAGTTCTTGTGGTATTGGCAAAGTGATATTTGGAAGCCCATAGAGGGCTATGGTGAAAAAGGAAATATCCTCAGATGGAATATGAAAAGAAGCTTGTTGAGAAACTGCTTAGTGTTCTGTTAATTCGTCTCACAGAGTTACATCTGTATTTCGTGGATCTCTTTGCTAGCCTTATTTCTGTGGAATCTGAGAACAGATATTTCGGATCCCTTTGAAGACTATAGGGCCAAAGGAAATATCCTCCGGTAACAAAGAGAAAGAAGCTTTCTGAGAAACTTCTTTGTGTTCTGTGAAATCATCTCTCAGATTTACAGTTTTCCTCTCAAGAAGCCTTTCGCTAAGACAGTTCTTGTGGAATTGGCAATGTGATATTTGGAAGCCCATAGAGGGCTATGGTGAAAAAGGAAATATCCTCAGATGAAATCTGGAAAGAAGCTTTTTGAGAAACTACTCTGTGATACTTGACTTCCACTCACGGAGTTACATCTGTATTTCGTGGATCTCTTTGCTAACCTTATTTCTGTGGAATCTGAGAACAGATATTTCGGATCCCTTTGAACACTATAAGGCCAAAGGAAATATCCTCCGACAACAAAGAGAAAGAAGCTTTCTGAGAAACTTCTTTGTGTTCTGTGAAATCATCTCACAGAGTTACAGCTTTACCCTCAATAATCCTTTCGCTAAGACAGTTCTTGTGGAATTGGCAAAGTGATATTTGGAAGCCCATGGAGGGCTATGGTGAAAAAGGAAATATCCTCCGATGAAATCTGGAAAGAAGCTTTCTGAGAAACTGCTTAGTGTTCTGTTAATTCATCTCTCAGTGTTACATCAGTATTTCGTGGATCTCTTTGCTAGCCTTATTTCTTTTCAATCTGAGAACAGATATTTCGTATCCCTTTGAAGACTATAGGGCCAAAGGAATATCCTCCGATAACAAAGAGAAAGAAGCCTTCTGAGAAACTTCTTTGTGTTCTGTGAAATCATCTCACAGAGTTAACGCTTTCCCCTCAAGAATCCTTTCGCTAAGACAGTTCTTGTTGAATTGGCAAAGTGATATTTGGAAGCCCATAGAGGGCTATGGTGAAAAAGGAAATATCCTCAGATGGAATCTGAAAAGAAGCTTTCTGAGAAACTGCTTTGTGTTCTGTTAATTCATCTCACAGATTTACATCTGTATTTCGTGGATCTCTTTGCTAACCTTACTTCTGTTCAATATGAGAACAGATATTTCGGATCCCTTTGAAGACTATAGGGCCAAAGGAAATATCCTCCGATAACAAAGAGAAAGAAGCTTTCTGAGAAACTTCTTCGTGTTCTGTGAAATCATCTCACAGAGTTACAGCTTTTCCCTCAAGAAGCCTTTCACTAAGACAGTTCATGTGGAATTGGCCAAGTGATATTTGGAAGCCCATAGAGGGCTATGGTGAAAAAGGAAATATCCTCAGATGAAATCTGGAAAGAAGCTTTCTGAGAAAGTGCTTAGTGTTCTGTTAATTCATCTCACAGATTTACATCTGTATTTCGTGGATCTCTTTGCTAGCCTTATTTCTCTTCAATCTCAGAACAGATATTTCGGATCCCTTTGAAGACTATAGGGCCAAAAGAAATATCCTCCGATAACAAAGAGAAAGAAGCTTTCTGAGAAAATTCTTTGTGTTCTGTGAAATCACCTCACAGAGTTACAGCTTTCCCCTCAAGAAGCCTTTCGATAAGACCGTTCTTGTGGAATTGGCAAAGTGATATTTGGAATCACCTAGAGGGCTATGGTGAAAAAGGAAATATCCTCAGATGATATCTGGAAAGAAGTTTCTGAGAAACTGCTCTGTGATCTGTGATTTCCACTCATAGAGTTACATCTGTATTTCGTGGATCTCTTTGCTATCCTTATTTCTGTGGAATCTGAGAACAGATATTTCGGATCCCTTTGAAGACTATAGGGCCAAAGAAAATATCCTCCGATAACAAAGAGAAAGAAGGTTTCTGAGAAACATCTTTGTGTTCTGTGAAATCATCTCACAGAGTTACAGCTCTTCCCTCAAGAAGCCTTTCGCTAAGACAGTTCTTGTGGAATTGGCAAAGTAATATTTGGAAGACCTTAGAGGGCTATGGTGAGAAAGGAAATATCCTCCGATGAAATCTGGAAAGGAGCTTTCTGAGAAACTGCTCTGTGATGTGTGACCTCCACTCACAGAGTTACATCTGTATTTCCTGGATCTCTTTGCTAGCCTTATTTCTGTGGAATCTGAGAACAGATATTTCGGATCCCTTTGAAGACTATAGGTCCAAAGGAAATATCCTCCGATAACAAAGAGAAAGAAGCTTTCTGAGAAACATCTTTGTGTTCTGTGAAATCATCTCACAGAGTTACAGCTTTTCCCTCAAGAAGCCTTTCACTAAGATAGTTCTTGTGGAATTGGCAAAGTAATATTTGGAAGACCTTAGAGGGCTATGGTGAAAAAGGAAATATCCTCCGATGATATCTGGAAAGAAGCTTTCTGAGAAACTGCTCTGTGATGTGTGACCTCCACTCACAGAGTTACATCTGTATTTCCTGGATCTCTTTGCTAGCCTTATTTCTGTGGAATCTGAGAACAGATATTTCGGATCCCTTTGAAGACTATAGGGCCAAAGGAAATATCCTCTGATAACAAAGAGAAAGAAGCTTTCTGAGAAACTTCTTTGTGTTCTGTGAAATCATCTCACAGAGTTACAGCTTTCCCCTCAAGAAGCCTTTCGCTAAGACAGTTCTTGTGGAATTGGCAAAGTGATATTTGGAAGCCCATAGAGGGCTATGGTGAAAAAGGAAATATCCTCAGATGAAATCTGGAAAGAAGTTTTCTGAGGAACTGCTTAGTGTTCTGTTAATTCATCTCACAGAGTTATATCTGTATTTCGTGGATCTCTTTGCTAGCCTTATTTCTGTTCAATCTGAGAACAGATATTTCAGATCCCTTTGAAAACTACAGGGCCAAAGGAAATATCCTCCGATAAGAAAGTGAAAGAAGCTTTCTGAGAAACTTCTTTGTGTTCTGTGAAATCATCTCACAGAGTTACAGCTTTTCCCTCAAGAAGCCTTTCACTAAGACAGTTCTTGTGGAATTGGCAAAGTGATATTTGGAAGCCCATAGAGGGCTAGGGTGAAAAAGGAAATATCCTCCGATGAAATCTGGAAAGAAGCTTTCTGAAAAACTGCTTAGTATTCTGTTAATTCATCTCACAGTGTTACATCTGTATTTCGTGGATCTCTTTGCTAGCCTTATTTCTGTGGAATCTGAGAACAGATATTTCGGATCCCTTTGAAGACTTTAGGGCCAAAGGATATATCCTCCGGTAACAAAGAGAAAGAAGGTTTCAGAGAAACTTCTTCGTGTTCTGTGAAATCATCTCACAGAGTTACAGTTTTCCCTCAAGAAGACTTTCGCTAAGACAGTTCTTGTGGAATTGGCAAAGTGATATTTGGAACCCCATAGAGGGCTATGGTGAAAAAGGAAATATCCTCAGATGAAATCTGGAAAGAAGTTTTCTGAGGAACTGCTTAGTGTTCTGTTAATTCATCTCACAGAGTTATATCTGTATTTCGTGGATGTCTTTGCTAGCCTTATTTCTGTGGAATCTGAGAACAGATATTTCGGATCCCTTTGAAGACTATAGGGCCAAAGGAAATATCCTCCGATAACAAAGAGAAAGAAGCTTTCTGAGAAACTTCTTTGTGTTCTGTGAAATCATCTCACAGAGTTACAGCTTTCCCCTCAAGAAGCCTTTCGCTAAGACAGTTCTTGTGGAATTGGCAAAGTGATATTTGGAAGCCCGTAGAGGGCTATGGTGAAAAAGGAAATATCCTCAGATGAAATCTGGAAAGAAGCTTTCTGAGAAACTCCTTAGTGTTCTGTTAATTCATCTCACAGAGTTACATCTGTATTTCGTGGATCTCTTTGCTAGCCCCATTTCTGTGCAATCGGAGAACAGATATTTCGGATCCCTTTGAAGACTATGGGGCCAAAGGAAATATCCTCCGATAACAAAGAGAAAGAAGCTTTCTGAGAAACTTCTTTGTGTTCTGTGAAATCATCTCACAGAGTTACAGCTTTTCCCTCAAGAAGCCTTTCACTAAGACAGTTCTTGTGGAATTGGCCAAGTGATATTTGGAAGCCCCTAGAGGGCTATTGTGAAAAAGGAAATATCCTCCGATGAAATCTGGAAAGAAGCTTTCTGAGAAACTGCTCTGTGATGTGTGACTTCCACTCACAGAGTTACATCTGTATTTCTTGGATCTCTTTGCTAGCCTTATTTCTGTGGAATCTGAGAACAGATATTTCGGATCCCTTTGAAGACTATAGGGCCAAAGGAAATATCCTCCGATAACAAAGAGAAAGAAGCTTTCTGAGAAACTTCTTTGTGTTCTGTGAAATCATCTCACAGGGTTACAAATTTTCCATCAAGAAGCCTTTCACTAAGACAGTTCTTGTGGAATTGGCAAAGTGATATCTGGAAACCCATAGAGGGCTATGGTGAAAAAGAAAATATCCTCAGATGAAATCAGGAAAGAAGTTTTCTGAGAAACATCTCTGTGATGTGTGTCTTCCACTCACAGAGTTACATCTGTATTTCGTGGATCTCTTTGCTAGCCTTATTTCTTTTCAATCTGAGAACAGATATTTCGTATCCCTTTGAAGACTATAGGGCCAAAGGAATATCCTCCGATAACAAAGAGAAAGAAGCCTTCTGAGAAACTTCTTTGTGTTCTGTGAAATCATCTCACAGAGTTAACGCTTTCCCCTCAAGAATCCTTTCGCTAAGACAGTTCTTGTTGAATTGGCAAAGTGATATTTGGAAGCCCATAGAGGGCTATGGTGAAAAAGGAAATATCCTCAGATGGAATCTGAAAAGAAGCTTTCTGAGAAACTTCTTTGTGTTCTGTGAAATCATCTCTCAGATTTACAGTTTTTCTCTCAAGAAGCCTTTCGCTAAGACAGTTCTTGTGGAATTGGCAAAGTGATATTTGGAAGCCCATAGAGGGCTATGGTGAAAAAAGAAATATCCTCAGATGAAATCTGGAAAGAAGCTTTTTGAGAAACTACTCTGTGATGCTTGACATGCACTCACGGAGTTACATCTGTATTTCGTGGATCTCTTTGCTAACCTTATTTCTGTGGAATCTGAGAACAGATATTTCGGATCCCTTTGAACACTATAAGGCCAAAGGAAATATCCTCCGACAACAAATAGAAAGAAGCTTTCTGAGAAACTTCTTTGTGTTCTGTGAAATCACCTCACAGAGTCACAGCTTTCCCCTCAAGAAGCCTTTCGATAAGACCGTTCTTGTGGAATTGGCAAAGTGATATTTGGAATCACCTAGAGGGCTATGGTGAAAAAGGAAATATCCTCAGATGATATCTGGAAAGAAGCTTTCTGAGAAACTGCTCTGTGATCTGTGACTTCCACTCATAGAGTTACATCTGTATTTCGTGGATCTCTTTGCTATCCTTATTTCTGTGGAATCTGAGAACAGATATTTCGGATCCCTTTGAAGACTATAGGGCCAAAGAAAATATCCTCCGATAACAAAGAGAAAGAAGGTTTCTGAGAAACATCTTTGTGTTCTGTGAAATCATCTCACAGAGTTACAGCTCTTCCCTCAAGAAGCCTTTCGCTAAGACAGTTCTTGTGGAATTGGCAAAGTAATATTTGGAAGACCTTAGAGGGCTATGGTGAGAAAGGAAATATCCTCCGATGAAATCTGGAAAGGAGCTTTCTGAGAAACTGCTCTGTGATGTGTGACCTCCACTCACAGAGTTACATCTGTATTTCCTGGATCTCTTTGCTAGCCTTATTTCTGTGGAATCTGAGAACAGATTTTTCGGATCCCTTTGAAGACTATAGGGCCAAAGGAAATATCCTCTGATAACAAAGAGAAAGAAGCTTTCTGAGAAACTTCTTTGTGTTCTGTGAAATCATCTCACAGAGTTACAGCTTTCCCCTCAAGAAGCCTTTCGCTAAGACAGTTCTTGTGGAATTGGCAAAGTGATATTTGGAAGCCCATAGAGGGCTATGGTGAAAAAGGAAATATCCTCAGATGAAATCTGGAAAGAAGTTTTCTGAGGAACTGCTTAGTGTTCTGTTAATTCATCTCACAGAGTTATATCTGTATTTCGTGGATCTCTTTGCTAGCCTTATTTCTGTGGAATCTGAGAACAGATATTTCGGATCCCTTTGAAGACTAGAGGGCCAAAGGAAATATCCCCCGATAACAAAGAGAAAGAAGCTTTCTGAGAAACTTCTTTGTGTTCTGTGAAATCATCTCACAGAGTTACAGCTTTTCCCTCAAGAAGCCTTTCACTAAGATAGTTCTTGTGGAATTGGCAAAGTAATATTTGGAAGACCTTAGAGGGCTATGGTGAAAAAGGAAATATCCTCCGATGAAATCTGGTAAGAAGCTTTCTGAGAAACTGCTCTGTGATGTGTGACCTCCACTCACAGAGTTACATCTGTATTTCCTGGATCTCTTTGCTAGCCTTATTTCTGTGAAATCTGAGAACAGATATTTCGGATCCCTTTGAAGACTAGAGGGCCAAAGGAAATATCCTCCGATAACAAAGAGAAAGAAGCTTTCTGAGAAACATCTTTGTGTTCTGTTAAATCATCTCACAGAGTTACAGCTTTTCCCTCAAGAAGCCTTTCACTAAGATAGTTCTTGTGGAATTGGCAAAGTAATATTTGGAAGACCTTAGAGGGCTATGGTGAAAAAGGAAATATCCTCTGATGAAATCTGGAAAGAAGCTTTCTGAGAAACTGCTCTGTGATGTGTGACCTCCACTCACAGAGTTACATCGGTATTTCGTGGATCTCTTTGCTACCCTTATTTCTGTGGAATCTGAGAACAGATATTTCGGAAACCTTTGAAGGCTATAGGGCCAAAAGAAATATCCTCCGATAACAAAGGGAAAGAAGCTTTCTGAGAAACTTCTTTGTGTTCTGTGAAATCATTTCACAGAGTTAAAGCTTTACCCTCAAGAAGCCTTTCGCTAAGACAGTTCTTGTGGAATGGGCAAAGTGATATTTGGAAGCCCATAGAGGGCTATGGTGAAAAAGGAAATATCCTCAGATGAAATCCGGAAAGAAGTTTTCTGGGGAACTGCTTAGTGTTCTGTTAATTCATCTCACAGAGTTACATCTGTATTTCGTGGATCTCTTTGCTAGCTTTGTTTCTGTTCAATCTGAGAACAGATATTTCGGATCCCTTTGAAGACTATAGGGTCAGAGGAAATATCCTCCGATAACAAAGAGAAAGAAGCTTTCTGAGAAACTTCTTTGTGTTCTGTGAAATCATCTCACAGAGTTACAGCTTTTCCCTCAAGAAGGCTTTCAATAAGGCACTACTTGTGGAATTGGCGAAGTGATATTTGGAAGCCTTTTGTGGGCTATGGTGAAAAAGGAAATATCCTCAGATGAAATCTGGAATGAAGGTTTCTGAGAAACTGCTTAGTATTCTGTTAATTCATCTCACAGAGTTACATGTGTATTTCGTGGATCTCTTTGCTAGCCTTATTTCTGTGGAATCTGAGAACAGATATTTCGGATCCCTTTGAAGACTATAGGGCCATAGGAAATATCCTACGATAACAAAGAGAAAGAAGCTTTCTGAGAAACTTCTTTGTGTTCTGTGAAATCATCTCACAGAGTTACATCTGTATTTCGTGGATCTCTTTGCTAGCCTTATTTCTGTGGAATCTGAGAACAGATATTTCGGATCCCTTTGAAGACTAGAGGGCCAAAGGAAATATCCTCCGATAACAAAGAGAAAGAAGCTTTCTAGGAAACTTCTTTGTGTTCTGTGAAATCGTCTCACAGAGTTACAGTTTTCCCCTCAAGAAGCCTTTCGCTAAGACAGTTCATGTGGAATTGGCAAAGTGATATTTGAAGCCCATAGAGGGCTATGGTGAAATAGGAAATATCCTCTGATAAAATCTGGAAAGAAGCTTTTTGAGAAACTGCTTAGTGTTCTGTTAATTCATCTCACAGAGTTACATCAGTATTTCGTGGATCTCTTTGCTATCCTTATTTCTGTGGAATCTGAGAACAGATATTTCGGATCCCTTTGAAGACCTTATGCCAAAGGAAATATCCTCCGATAAGAAAGAGAAAGAAGCTTTCTGAGAAACTACTTTGTGTTCTGTGAAATCATCTCACAGAGTTAAAGCTTTCCCCTCAAGAATCCTTTCGCTAAGACAGTTCTTTTGGAATTGGCAAAGTTATATTTGGAAGCCCATAGAGGGTTATGGTGAAAAAGGAAATATCCTCCGATGGCATTTGAAAAGAAGGTTTCTGAGAAACTGCTTAGTGTTCTGTTAACTCATCTCACAGATTTACATCTGTATTTCGTGGATCTCTTTGCTAGCCTTATTTCTGTTCAATCTGAGAACAGATATTTCGGATCCCTTTGAAGACTATAGGGCCAAAGGAAATATCCTCCGATAACAAAGAGAAAGAAGCTTTATGAGAAACTTCTTTGTGTTCTGTGAAATCATCTCACAGAGTTACAGCTTTCCCCTCAAGAAACCTTTCGCTAAGACAGTTCTTGTGGAATTGGCAAAGTGATAATTGGAAGCCCATAGAGGGCTATGGTGAAAAAGGAAATATCCTCAGATGAAATCTGGAAAGAAGGTTTCTGAGGAACTGCTTAGTGTTCTGTTAATTCATCTCACAGAGTTATATCTGTATTTCGTGGATCTCTTTGCTAGCCTTATTTCTGTGGAATCTGAGAACAGATATTTCGGATCCCTTTGAAGACTATAGTTCCAAAGGAAATATCCTCCGATAACAAAGAGAAAGAAGCTTTCTGAGAAACTTCTTTGTGTTCCGTGAAATCAACTCACAGAGTTAAAACTTTCCCCTCAAGAATCCTTTCGCTAAGACAGTTCTTGTGGAATCTGCAAAGTGATATTTGTAAGCCCATAGAGGGCTATGGTGAAAAAGGAAATATCCTCCGATGAAATCTGGAAAGAAGCTTTCTGAGAAACTGCTCTGTGATGTGTGACCTCCACTCACAGAGTTACATCGGTATTTCGTGGATCTCTTTGCTAGCCTTATTTCTGTGGAATCTGAGAAAAGATATTTCGGATCCCTTTGAAGACTATAGGGCCAAAGGAAATATCCTCCGATAACAAAAAAAGAAGCTCTCTGAGAAACTCCTTTGTGTTCTGTGAAATCATCTCACAGAGTTACAGCTTTCACCTCAAGAAGCCTTTCGCTAAGACAGTTCTTTTTGAATTGGCAAACTGATATTTGGAAGACCATTGAGGGCTTTGGTGAAAAAGGAAATATCCTCAGATGAAATCTGGAAAGAAGTTTTCTGAGGAACTGCTTAGTGTTCTGTTAATTCATCTCACAGAGTTACATCTGTATTTCGTGGATCTCTTTGCTAGCCTTATTTCTGTGCAATCTGAGAACAGATATTTCGGATCCCTTTGAAGACTATAGGGCCAAAGGAAATATCCCCCGATAACAAAGAGAAAGAAGCTTTCTGAGAAACGTCTTTGTGTTCTCTGAAATCATCTCACAGAGTTACAGCTTTTCCTTTCAAGAAGCCTTTCACTAAGACAGTTCTTGTTGAATTGGCCAAGTGATATTTGGAAGCCCATAGAGGGCTATGTTGAAAAAGGAAATATCCTCCGATGAAAACTGGAAAGAAGGTTTCTGAGAAACTGCTTAGTATTCTGTTAATTCATCTCACAGAGTTACATCTGTATTTCGTGGATCTCTTTGCTAGCCTTATTTCTGTTCAATCTGAGAACAGATATTTCGGATCCCTTTGAAGACTATAGGGCCAAAGGAAATATCCTCCGATAACAAAGAGAAAGAAGCTTTCTGAGAAAATTCTTTGTGTTCTGTGAAATCACCTCACAGAGTTACAGCTTTCCCCTCAAGAAGCCTTTCGCTAAGACAGTTCTTGTGGAATAGGTCAAGTGATATTTGGAATCCCCTAGAGGGCTATGGTGAAAAAGGAAATATCCTCAGATGAAATCTGGAAAGAAGCTTTCTGAGAAACTGCTCTGTGATGTGTGACTTCCCCTCCCCGAGTTATATCTGTATTTCGTGGATCTTTTGCTAGCCTTATTTCTGTGGAATCTGAGAACAGATATTTCGGATCCCTTTGACGTCTATAGGTCCAAAGGAAATATCCTCCGATAACAAAGAGAAAGAAACTTTCTGAGAAACTTCTTTGTGTTCTGTGAAATTTTCTCACAGAGTTACAACTTTTCCCTCAAGAAGCCTTTCACTAAGACAGTTCTTGTGGAATTGGCAACGTGATATTTGGAAGCCCATAGAGGGGATGGTGAAAAAGGAAATATCCTCAGATGAAATCTGGAAAGAAGATTTCTGAGAAACAGCTCTGTGATGTGTGACTTCCACTCACAGAGTTACATCTGTATTTCGTGGATCTCTTTCCGAGCCTTATTTCTGTGGAATCTGAGAACAGATATTTCGGATCCCTTTGAAGGCTATAGGGCCAAAGGAAATATCCTCCGATAACAAAGAGAAAGAAGCTTTCTGAGAAACTTCTTTGTGTTCTTTGAAATCATCTCACAGAGTTACAGCTTTCCACTCAAGAATCCTTTCGCTAAGACAGTTCTTGTGGAATTGGCAAAGTTATATTTGGAAGCCCATAGAGGGCTATGGTGAAAAAGTAAATATCCTCCGATGAAATCTGGAAAGAAGGTTTCTGAGAAACTGCTTAGTATTCTGTTAATTTATCTCACATAGTTACATCTGTATTTCGTGGATCTCTTTGCTGGCCTTATTTCTCTGGAATCTGAGAACAGATATTTCGGATCCTTTGAAGACTATAGGGCCAAAGGAAATATCCTCCGATAACAAAGAGAAAGAAGCTACCTGAGAAACTTCTTCGTGTTCTGTGAAATAATCTCACAGAGTTACAGCATTTCCCTCAAGAAGCCTTTCGCTAAGACAGTTCTGGTGGAATTGGCAAAGTGATGTTTGGAAGCCCATAGAGGGCTATGGTGAAAAAGAAAATATCCTCAGATGAAATCTGGAAAGAAGTTTTCTGAGAAACAGCTCTGTGATGTGTGTCTTCCACTCACAGAGCTACATCTGTATTTCGTGGATTTCTTTGCGAGCCTTATTACTGTGGAATCTGAGAACAGACATTTCGGATCACTTTGAAGACTATAGGAACAAAGGAAATATCCTCCGATAACAAAGAGAAAGAAGCTTTCTGAGAAACTTCTTTGTGTTCTGTGAAATCATCTCACAGAGTTACAGCTTTCCCCTCAGGAAGTCTTTTGCTAACACAGTTCTTGTGGAAATTAAAAGTGATATTTAGAAGCCCATAGAGCACTATGTTGAAACAGGAATTATCCTCAGATGAAATCTGGAAAGAAGCTTTCTGAGAAACTGCTTAGTGTCCTGTTAATTCATCTCACAGAGTTACATACGTATTTCGTGGATCTCTTTTCTAACCTTATTTCTGTGGAATCTGAGAAGAGATATTTCGGATCCCTTTGAAGACTATTGGGCCAAAGGAAATATCCTCCGATAACAAAGAGAAAGAAGCTCTCTGAGAAACTTCCTTGTGTTCTGTGAAATCACCTCACAGAGTTACAGCTTTCCCCTCAAGAAGCCTTTCGCTAAGACAGTTCTTGTGGAATTGGCCAAGTGATATTCGGAAGCCCCTAGAGGGCTATGGTGAAAAAGGAAATATCCTCCGATGAAATCCGGAAAGAAGCTTTCTGAGAAACTGCTTAGTGTTCTGTTAATTCATCTCACAGAGTTACATCTGTATTTCGTGGATCTCTTTGCTAGCCTTATTTCTGTGGAATCTGTGAACAGATATTTCGGATCCCTTTGAAGACTATAGGGCCAAAGGAAATATCCTCCGATATCAAAGCGAAAGAGGTGTCTGAGAAACTTCTTTGTGTTCTGTGAAATCATCTCACAGAGTTTCACCTTTCTGCTAAAGAAGCCTTTCGCTAAGACAGTTCTTGTGGTATTGGCCAAGTGATATTTGGAAGCCCATAGAGGGCTATGGTGAAAAAGGAAATATCCTCAGATGGAATCTGAAAAGAAGCTTGTTGAGTAACTGCTTAGTGTTCTGTTAATTCGTCTCACAGAGTTACATCTGTATTTCGTGGATCTCTTTGCTAGCCTTATTTCTATGGAATCTGAGAACAGATATTTCGGATCCCTTTGAAGACTATAGGGAAAAAGGAAATATCCTCCGGTAACAAAGAGAAAGAAGCTTTCTGAGAAACTTCTTTGTGTTTTGTGAAATCATCTCACAGAGTTACAGCTTTCACCTCAAGAAGCCTTTCGCTAAGACAGTTCTTGTGGAATTGGCAAAGTGATATTTGGAAGCCCATTGAGGGCTTTGGTGAAAAAGGAAATATCCTCAGATGAAATCTGGAAAGAAGTTTTCTGAGGAACTGCTTAGTGTTCTGTTAATTCATCTCACAGAGTTACATCTGTATTTCGTGGATGTCTTTGCTAGCCTTATTTCTTTGGAATCTGAGAACAGATATTTCGGATCCCTTTGAAGACTATATGGCCAAAGGAAATATCCCCCGATAACAAAGAGAAAGAAGCTTTCTGAGAAACGTCTTTGTGTTCTCTGAAATCATCTCACAGAGTTACAGCTTTTCCCTCAAGAAGCCTTTCACTAAGACAGTTCTTGTGGAATTGGCCAAGTGATATTTGGAAGCCCATAGAGGGCTATGTTGAAAAAGGAAATATCCTCCGATGAAAACTGGAAAGAAGGTTTCTGAGAAACTGCTTAGTATTCTGTTAATTCATCTCACAGGGTTACATCTGTATTTCGTGGATCTCTTTGCTAGCCTTATTTCTGTTCTATCTGAGAACAGATATTTCGGATCCCTTTGAAGACTATAGGGCCAAAGGAAATATCCTCCGATAACAAAGAGAAAGAAGCTTTCTGAGAAAATTCTTTGTGTTCTGTGAAATCACCTCACAGAGTTACAGCTTTCCCCTCAAGAAGCCTTTCGCTAAGACAGTTCTTGTGGAATTGGCCAAGTGATATTTGGAATCCCCTAGAGGGCTATGGTGAAAAACGAAATATCCTCAGATGAAATCTGGAAAGAAGCTTTCTGAGAAACTGCTCTGTGATGTGTGACTTCCCCTCACCGAGTTACATCTGTATTTCGTGGATCTTTTGCTAGCCTTATTTCTGTGGAATCTGAGAACAGATATTTCGGATCCCTTTGACGTCTATAGGTCCAAAGGAAATATCCTCCGATAACAAAGAGAAAGAAACTTTCTGAGAAACTTCTTTGTGTTCTGTGAAATTTTCTCACAGAGTTACAACTTTTCCCTCAAGAAGCCTTTCACTAAGACAGTTCTTGTGGAATTGGCAAAGTGATATTTGGAAGCCCATAGAGGGGATGGTGAAAAAGGAAATATCCTCAGATGACATCTGGAAAGAAGTTTTCTGAGAAACAGCTCTGTGATGTGTGACTTCCACTCACAGAGTTACATCTGTATTTCGTGGATCTCTTTGCGAGCCTTATTTCTGTGGAATCTGAGAACAGATATTTCGGATCCCTTTGAAGGCTATAGGGCCAAAGGAAATATCCTCCGATAACAAAGAGAAAGAAGCTTTCTGAGAAACTTCTTTGTGTTCTTTGAAATCATCTCACAGAGTTACAGCTTTCCACTCAAGAATTCTTTCGCTAAGACAGTTCTTGTGGAATTGGCAAAGTTATATTTGGAAGCCCATAGAGGGCTATGGTGAAAAAGGAAATATCCTCCGATGAAATCTGGAAAGAAGGTTTCTGAGAAAATGCTTAGTATTCTGTTAATTTATCTCACATAGTTACATCTGTATTTCGTGGATCTCTTTGCTAGCCTTATTTCTCTGGAATCTGAGAACAGATATTTCGGATCCTTTGAAGACTATAGGGCCAAAGGAAATATCCTCCGATAACAAAGAGAAAGAAGCTACCTGAGAAACTTCTTCGTGTTCTGTGAAATAATCTCACAGAGTTACAGCATTTCCCTCAAGAAGCCTTTCGCTAAGACAGTTCTGGTGGAATTGGCAAAGTGATGTTTGGAAGCCCATAGAGGGCTATGGTGAAAAAGAAAATATCCTCAGATGAAATCTGGAAAGAAGTTTTCTGAGAAACACCTCTGTGATGTGTGTCTTCCACTCACAGAGCTACATCTGTATTTCGTGGATTTCTTTGCGAGCCTTATTACTGTGGAATCTGAGAACAGATATTTCGGATCACTTTGAAGACTATAGGAACAAAGGAAATATCCTCCGATAACAAAGAGAAAGAAGCTTTCTGAGAAACTTCTTTGTGTTCTGTGAAATCATCTCACAGAGTTACAGCTTTCCCCTCAGGAAGTCTTTTGCTAACACAGTTCTTGTGGAAATTAAAAGTGATATTTAGAAGCCCATAGAGCACTATGTTGAAACAGGAATTATCCTCAGATGAAATCTGGAAAGAAGCTTTCTGAGAAACTGCTTAGTGTCCTGTTAATTCATCTCACAGAGTTACATACGTATTTCGTGGATCTCTTTTCTAACCTTATTTCTGTGGAATCTGAGAAGAGATATTTCGGATCCCTTTGAAGACTATAGGGCCAAAGGAAATATCCTCCGATAACAAAGAGAAAGAAGCTCTCTGAGAAACTTCCTTGTGTTCTGTGAAATCACCTCACAGAGTTACAGCTTTCCCCTCAAGAAGCCTTTCGCTAAGACAGTTCTTGTGGAATTGGCCAAGTGATATTCGGAAGCCCCTAGAGGGCTATGGTGAAAAAGGAAATATCCTCCGATGAAATCTGGAAAGAAGTTTTCTGAGGAACTGCTTAGTGTTCTGTTAATTCATCTCACAGAGTTACATCTGTATTTCGTGGATGTCTTTGTAGCCTTATTTCTGTGGAATCTGAGAAAAGATATTTCGGATCCCTTTGAAGACTATAGGGCCAAAGGAAATATCCTCCGATAACAAAGAGAAAGAAGCTTTCTGAGAAACTTCTTCGTGTTCTGTGAAATCATCTCACAGAGTTAAAGCCTTCCCCACAGGAATCCTTTCACTAAGACAGTTCTTGTGGAATTTGCAAAGTTATATTTGTAAGCCCATAGAGGGCTATGGTGAAAAAGGAAATATCCTCCGATGAAATCTGGAAAGAAGCTTTCTGAGAAACTGCTCTGTGATGTGTGACCTCCACTCAGAGAGTTACATCGGTATTTCGTGGATCTCTTTGCTAGCCTTATTTCTGTTCAATCTGAGAACAGATATTTCGGATCCCTTTGAAGACTATAGGGCCAAAGGAAATATCCTCCGATAACAAAGAGAGAGAAGCTTTCTGAGAAAATTCTTTGTGTTCTGTGAAATCACCTCACAGAGTTACAGCTTTCCCCTCAAGAAGCCTTTCGCTAAGACAGTTCTTGTGGAATTGGCCAAGTGATATTTGGAATCCCCTAGAGGGCTATGGTGAAAAACGAAATATCCTCAGATGAAATCTGGAAAGAAGCTTTCTGAGAAACTGCTCTGTGATGTGTGACTTCCCCTCACCGAGTTACATCTGTATTTCGTGGATCTTTTGCTAGCCTTATTTCTGTGGAATCTGAGAACAGATATTTCGGATCCCTTTGACGTCTATAGGTCCAAAGGAAATATCCTCCGATAACAAAGAGAAAGAAACTTTCTGAGAAACTTCTTTGTGTTCTGTGAAATTTTCTCACAGAGTTACAACTTTTCCCTCAAGAAGCCTTTCACTAAGACAGTTCTTGTGGAATTGGCAAAGTGATATTTGGAAGCCGATAGATGGGATGGTGAAAAAGGAAATATCCTCAGATGACATCTGGAAAGAAGTTTTCTGAGAAACAGCTCTGTGATGTGTGACTTCCACTCACAGAGTTACATCTGTATTTCGTGGATCTCTTTGCGAGCCTTATTTCTGTGGAATCTGAGAACAGATATTTCGGATCCCTTTGAAGGCTATAGGGCCAAAGGAAATATCCTCCGATAACAAAGAGAAAGAAGCTTTCTGAGAAACTTCTTTGTGTTCTTTGAAATCATCTCACAGAGTTACAGCTTTCCACTCAAGAATTCTTTCGCTAAGACAGTTCTTGTGGAATTGGCAAAGTTATATTTGGAAGCCCATAGAGGGCTATGGTGAAAAAGGAAATATCCTCCGATGAAATCTGGAAAGAAGGTTTCTGAGAAAATGCTTAGTATTCTGTTAATTTATCTCACATAGTTACATCTGTATTTCGTGGATCTCTTTGCTAGCCTTATTTCTCTGGAATCTGAGAACAGATATTTCGGATCCTTTGAAGACTATAGGGCCAAAGGAAATATCCTCCGATAACAAAGAGAAAGAAGCTACCTGAGAAACTTCTTCGTGTTCTGTGAAATAATCTCACAGAGTTACAGCATTTCCCTCAAGAAGCCTTTCGCTAAGACAGTTCTGGTGGAATTGGCAAAGTGATGTTTGGAAGCCCATAGAGGGCTATGGTGAAAAAGAAAATATCCTCAGATGAAATCTGGAAAGAAGTTTTCTGAGAAACACCTCTGTGATGTGTGTCTTCCACTCACAGAGCTACATCTGTATTTCGTGGATTTCTTTGCGAGCCTTATTACTGTGGAATCTGAGAACAGATATTTCGGATCACTTTGAAGACTATAGGAACAAAGGAAATATCCTCCGATAACAAAGAGAAAGAAGCTTTCTGAGAAACTTCTTTGTGTTCTGTGAAATCATCTCACAGAGTTACAGCTTTCCCCTCAGGAAGTCTTTTGCTAACACAGTTCTTGTGGAAATTAAAAGTGATATTTAGAAGCCCATAGAGCACTATGTTGAAACAGGAATTATCCTCAGATGAAATCTGGAAAGAAGCTTTCTGAGAAACTGCTTAGTGTCCTGTTAATTCATCTCACAGAGTTACATACGTATTTCGTGGATCTCTTTTCTAACCTTATTTCTGTGGAATCTGAGAAGAGATATTTCGGATCCCTTTGAAGACTATAGGGCCAAAGGAAATATCCTCCGATAACAAAGAGAAAGAAGCTCTCTGAGAAACTTCCTTGTGTTCTGTGAAATCACCTCACAGAGTTACAGCTTTCCCCTCAAGAAGCCTTTCGCTAAGACAGTTCTTGTGGAATTGGCCAAGTGATATTCGGAAGCCCCTAGAGGGCTATGGTGAAAAAGGAAATATCCTCCGATGAAATCTGGAAAGAAGCTTTCTGAGAAACTGCTTAGTGTTCTGTTAATTCATCTCACAGAGTTACATCTGTATTTCGTGGATCTCTTTGCTAGCCTTATTTCTGTGGAATCTGTGAACAGATATTTCGGATCCCTTTGAAGACTATAGGGCCAAAGGAAATATCCTCCGATATCAAAGCGAAAGAGGTGTCTGAGAAACTTCTTTGTGTTCTGTGAAATCATCTCACAGAGTTTCACCTTTCTGCTAAAGAAGCCTTTCGCTAAGACAGTTCTTGTGGTATTGGCCAAGTGATATTTGGAAGCCCATAGAGGGCTATGGTGAAAAAGGAAATATCCTCAGATGGAATCTGAAAAGAAGCTTGTTGAGAAACTGCATAGTGTTCTGTTAATTCGTCTCACAGAGTTACATCTGTATTTCGTGGATCTCTTTGCTAGCCTTATTTCTATGGAATCTGAGAACAGATATTTCGCATCCCTTTGAAGACTATAGGGAAAAAGGAAATATCCTCCGGTAACAAAGAGAAAGAAGCTTTCTGAGAAACTTCTTTGTGTTTTGTGAAATCATCTCACAGAGTTACAGCTTTCACCTCAAGAAGCCTTTCGCTAAGACAGTTCTTGTGGAATTGGCAAAGTGATATTTGGAAGCCCATTGAGGGCTTTGGTGAAAAAGGAAATATCCTCAGATGAAATCTGGAAAGAAGTTTTCTGAGGAACTGCTTAGTGTTCTGTTAATTCATCTCACAGAGTTACATCTGTATTTCGTGGATGTCTTTGCTAGCCTTATTTCTGTGGAATCTGAGAACAGATATTTCGGATCCCTTTGAAGACTATAGGGCCAAAGGAAATATCCTCTGATAACAAAGAGAAAGAAGCTTTCTGAGAAACTTCTTCGTGTTCTGTGAAATCATCTCACAGAGTTAAAGCCTTCCCCTCAGGAATCCTTTCGCTAAGACAGTTCTTGTGGAATTGGCAAAGTGATGTTTGGAAGCCCATAGAGGGCTAGGGTGAAAAAGGAAATATCCTCAGATGGAATCTGAAAAGAAGCTTTCTGAGAAACTGCTCAGTGTTCTGTTAATTCATCTCACAGAGTTACATCTGTATTTCGTGGATCTCTTTGCTAGCCTTATTTCTGTTCAATCTGAGAACAGATATTTCGGATCCCTTTGAAGACTATAGAGGCATAGGAAATATCCTCCGATAACAAAGAGAAAGAAGCTTTCTGAGAAACTTCTTTGTGTTCTGTGAAATCATCTCACAGAGTTACAGCTTTCCCCTCAAGAAGCCTTTCGCTTAGACAGTTCTTGTGGAATTGGCAAAGTTGTATTTGGAAGCCCACAGAGGGCTATGGTGAAAAAGGAAATATCCTCCGATGAAATCTGGAAAGAAGATTTCTGAAAAACTGCTCTGTGATGTGTGACTTCCACTCACAGAGTTACATCTGTATTTCGTGGATCTTTTTGCTAGCCTTATTTCTGTGGAAACTGAGAACAGATATTTCGGATCCCTTTGAAGTCTATAGGGCCAAAGGAAATATCCTCCGATAACAAAGAGAAAGAAGCTTTCTGAGAAACATCTTTGTGTTCTGTGAAATCATCTCACAGAGTTACAGCTTTTCCCTCAAGAAGCCTTTCACTAAGACAGTTCCTGTGGAATTGGCAAAGTTATATTTGGAAGCCCATAGAGGGCTATGGTGAAAAAGGAAATATCCTCAGATGAAATCTGGAAAGAAGCTTTCTGAGAAACTGCTCTGTGATGTGTGACCTCCACTCACAGAGTTACATGGGTATTTCGTGGATCTCTTTGCTAGCCTTATTTCTGTGGAATCTGAGAACAGATATTTCGGATCCCTTTGAAGAATATAGGGCCAAAGGAAATATCCTCCGATAACAAAAAAAGAAGCTTTCTGAGAAACTCCTTTGTGCTCTGTGAAATCATCTCACAGAGTTACAGCTTTCCACTCAAGAAGCCTTTCGCTAAGACAGCTCTTTTTGAATTGGCAAACTGATATTTGGAAGCCCATTGAGGGCTTTGGTGAAAAAGGAAATATCCTCAGATGAAATCTGGAAAGAAGTTTTCTGAGGAACTGCTTAGTGTTCTGTTAATTCATCTCACAGAGTTACATCTGTATTTCGTGGATCTCTTTGCTAGCCTTATTTCTGTGGAATCTGAGAAGAGATATTTCGGATCCCTTTGAAGACTATAGGGCCAAGGGAAATATCCCCCGATAACAAAGAGAAAGAAGCTTTCTGAGAAACGTCTTTGTGTTCTCTGAAATCATCTCACAGAGTTACAGCTTTTCCCTCAAGAAGCCTTTCACTAAGACAGTTCTTGTGGAATTGGCCAAGTGATATTTGGAAGCCCATAGAGGGCTATGTTGAAAAAGGAAATATCCTCCGATGAAAACTGAAAAGAAGGTTTCTGAGAAACTGCTTAGTATTCTGTTAATTCATCTCACAGAGTTACATCTGTATTTCGTGGATCTCTTTGCTAGCCTTATTTCTGTTCAATCGGAGAACAGATATTTCGGATCCCTTTGAAGACTATAGGGCCAAAGGAAATATCCTCCGATAACAAAGAGAAAGAAGCTTTCTGAGAAAATTCTTTGTGTTCTGTGAAATCACCTCACAGAGTTACAGCTTTCCCCTCAAGAAGCCTTTCGCTAAGACAGTTCTTGTGGAATTGGCCAAGTGATATTTGGAATCCCCTAGAGGGCTATGGTGAAAAAGGAAATATCCTCAGATGAAATCTGGAAAGAAGCTTTCTGAGAAACTGCTCTGTGATGTGTGACTTCCCCTCACCGAGTTACATCTGTATTTCGTGGATCTTTTGATAGCCTTATTTCTGTGGAATCTGAGAACAGATATTTCGGATCCCTTTGACGTCTATAGGTCCAAAGGAAATATCCTCCGATAACAAAGAGAAAGAAACTTTCTGAGAAACTTCTTTGTCTTCTGTGAAATCACCTCACAGAGTTACAGCTTTCCTCTCAAGAAGCCATTCGCTAAGACAGTTCTTGTGGAATTGGCCAAGTGATATTCGGAAGCCCCTAGAGGGCCATGGTGAAAAAGGAAATATCCTCCGTTGAAATCTGGAAAGAAGCTTTCTGAGAAACTGCTTAGTGTTCTGTTAATTCATCTCGCAGAGTTACATCTGTATTTCGTGGATATCTTTGCTCGCCTTATTTCTGTGGAATCTGAGAACAGATATTTCGGATCCCTTTGAAGACTATAGGGCCAAAGGAAATATCCTCCAATAACAAAGAGAAAGAAGGTGTCTGAGAAACTTCTTTGTGTTCTGTGAAATCATCTCACAGAGTTTCACCTTTCTGCTAAAGAAGCCTTTCGCAAAGACAGTTCTTGTGGAATTGGCCAAGTGATATTTGGAAGCCGATAGAGGGCTATGGTGAAAAAAGAAATATCCTCAGATGGAATCTGAAAAGAAGCTTGTTCAGAAACTGCTTAGTGTTCTGTTAATTCGTCTCACAGAGTTACATCGGTATTTTGTGGAACTCTTTGCTAGCCTTATTTCTGTGGAATCTGAGAACAGATATTTCGGATCCCTTTGAAGACTGTAGGGAAAAAGGAAATATCCTCCGGTAACAAAGAGAAAGAAGCTTTCTGAGAAACTTCTTTGTGTTTTGTGAAATCATCTCACAGAGTTACAGCTTTCCCCTCAAGAAGCCTTTCGCTAAGACAGTTCTTGTGGAATTGGCAAAGTGATATTTGGATGCCCATAGAGGGCTATGATGAAAAAGGAAATATCCTCCGATGAAATCTGGAAAGAAGCTTTCTGAGAAACTGCTCTGTGATGTGTGACTTCCACTCATAGAGTTACATCTGTATTTCGTGGATCGCTTTGTTAGCCTTATTTCTGTGGATTCTGAGAACAGATATTTCGGATCCCTTTGAAGACTATAGTTCCAAAGGAAATATCCTCCGATAACAAAGAGAAAGAAGCTTTCTGAGAAACTTCTTTGTGTTCTGTGAAATCATCTCACAGAGTTACAAATTTTCCCTCAAGAAGGCTTTCACTAAGACAGTTCTTGTGGAATTGGCAAAGTGATGTTTGGAAGCCCATAGAGGGCTATGGTGAAAAAGAAAATATCCTCAGATGAAATCTGGAAAGAAGTTTTCTGAGAAACAGCTCTGTGATGTGTGTCTTCTACTCACAGAGTTACATCTGTATTTCGTGGATTTCTTTGCGAGCCTTATTACTGTGGAATCTGAGAACAGATATTTCGGATCCCTTTGAAGACTATAGGGACAAAGGAAATATCCTCCGATAACAAAGGGAAAGAAGCTTTCTGAGAAACTTCTCTGTGTTCTGTGAAATCATCTCACAGAGTTACAGCTTTCCCCTCAGGAAGTCTTTTGCTAAGACAGTTCTTGTGGAATTTGAAAGTGATATTTAGAAGCCCATAGAGCGCTATGGTTAAAAAGGAATTATCCTCAGATGAAATCTGGAAAGAAGCTTTCTGAGAAACTGCTTAGTGTTCTGTTAATTCATCTCACAGAGTTACATATGTATTTCGTGGATCTCTTTGCTAACCTTATTTCTGTGGAATCTGAGAAGAGATATTTCGGATCCCTTTGAAGACTATAGGGCCAAAGGAAATATGCTACGATAACAAAGAGAAAGAAGCTATCTGAGAAACTTCTTTGTGTTCTGTGAAATCACCTCACAGAGTTACAGCTTTCACCTCAAGAAGCCTTTCGCTAAGACAGTTCTTGTGGAATTGGCCAAGTGATATTCGGAAGCCCCTAGAGGGCTATGGTGAAAAAGGAAATATCCTCCGATGAAATCTGGAGAGAAGCTTTCTGAGAAACTGCTGAGTGTTCTGTTAATTCATCTCACAGAGTTACATCTGTATTTCGTGGATCTCTTTGCTAGCCTTATTTCTGTGGAATCTGAGAACAGATATTTCGGATCCCTTTGAAGACTATAGGGCCAAAGGAAATATCCTCCGATAACAAAGAGAAAGAGGTGTCTGAGAAACTTCTTTTTTTCGGTGAAATCATCTCACAGAGTTTCACCTTTCTGCTAAAGAAGCCTTTCGCTAAGACAGTTGTTGTGGAATTGGCCAAGTGATATTTGGAAGCCCATAGAGGGCTATGGTGAAAAAGGAAATATCCTCAGATGGAATCTGAAAAGAAGCTTGTTGAGAAACGGCTTAGTGTTCTGTTAATTCGTATCAAAGAGTTACATCTGTATTTCGTGGATCTCTTTGCTAGCCTTTTTTCTGTGGAGTCTGAGAACAGATATTTCGGATCCCTTTGAAGACTATAGGGAAAAAGGAAATATCCTCCGGTAACAAAGAGAAAGAAGCTTTCTGAGAAACTTCTTTGTGTTTTGTGAAATCATCTCACAGAGTTACAGCTTTCCCCTCAAGAAGCCTTTCGCTAAGACAGTTCTTGTGGAATTGGCAAAGTGATATTTGGAAGCCCATAGAGGGCTATGGTGAAAAAGGAAATATTCTCAGATGAAATCTGAAAAGAACTTTTCTGAGGAACTGCTTAGTGTTCTGTGAATTCATCTCACAGAGTTACATCTGTATTTCGTGGATCTCTATGCTAGCCTTATTTCTGTCCAATCTGAAAACAGATATTTCGGATCCCTTTGAAGACTATAGGGCCAAAGGAAATATCCTCCGATAACAAAGAGAAAGAAGCTTTCTGAGAAACTTCTTCCTGTTCTGTGAAATCATCTCACAGAGTTACAGCTTTTAGCTCAAGAAGCCTTTCGCTAAGACAGTTCTTGTGGAATTGGCCAAGTTATATTTGGAAGCCCATAGAGGGCTATGGTGAAAAAGGAAATATCCTCCGATGAAATCTGGAAAGAAGCTTTCTGAGAAACTGCTTAGTGTTCTGTTAATTCATCTCACAGAGTTACATCTGTATTTCGTGGATCTCTTTGATAGCCTTATTTCTGTGGAATCTGAGAACAGATATTTCGGATCCCTTTGAAGACTATAGGGCCAAAGGAAATATCCTCCGATAACAAAGAGAAAAAAGCTTTCTGAGAAACTTCTTTGTGTTCTCTGAAATCATGTCTCAGAGTTACAGCTTTTCCCTCAAGAAGCCTTTCGCTAAGACAGTTCTTGTGGAATTGGCCAGGTGATATTTGGAATCCCCTAGAGGGCTATGGTGAAAAAGGAAATATCCTCAGATGAAATCTGGAAAGAAGCTTTCTGAAAAACTGCTCTGTGATGTGTGACTTCCACTCACAGGGTTACATCTGTATTTCGTGGATCTTTTTGCTAGCCTTATTTCTGTGGAAACTGAGAACAGATATTTCGGATCCCTTTGAAGTCTATAGGGCCAAAGGAAATATCCTCCGATAACAAAGAGAAAGAAGCTTCCTGAGAAACATCTTTGTGTTCTGTGAAATCATGTCACAGAATTACAGCTTTTCCCTCAAGAAGCCTTTCACTAAGAGAGTTCTTGTGGAATTGGCAAAGTTATATTTGGAAGCCCATAGAGGGCTATGGTGAAAAAGGAAATATCCTCAGATGAAATCTGGGAAGAAGCTTTGTGAGAAACTGCTCTGTGATGTGTGACCTCCACTCACAGAGTTACATCGGTATTTCGTGCATCTCTTTGCTGGCCTTATTTCTGTGGAATCTGAGAACAGATATTTCGGATCCCTTTGAAGACTATAGGGCCAAAGGAAATATCCTCCGATAACAAAGAGAAAGAAGCTTTCTGAGAAACTTCTTTGTGTTCTGTGAAATCATCTCACAGAGTTACAGCTTTCCCCTCAAGAAGCCTTTCGCTAAGAAAGTTCTTGTGGAATTCGCAAAGTGATATTTGGAAGCCCATAGAGGGCTACGGTTAACAAGGAAATATCCTCAGATGAAACTGGAAAGAAGTTTTCTGAGGAACTGCTTAGGGTTCTGTTAATTCATCTCACAGAGTTATATCTGTATTTCGTGGATCTATTTGCTAGCCTTATTTCTGTTCAATCTGAGAACAGATATTTCGGAACCCTTTGAAGACTATAGGGCCAAAGGAAATATCCTCCGATAACAAAGAGAAACAAGCCTTCTGAGAAACTTCTTTGTGTTCTGTGAAATCATCTCACAGAGTTACAGCTTTTCCCTCAAGAAGCCTTTCACTAAGACAGTTCTTGTGGAATTGGCAAAGTGATATTTGGAAGCCCATAGAGGGCTATGGTGAAAAAGGAAATATCCTCAGATGAAATCTGGAAAGAAGGTTTCTGAGAAACTGCTTAGTATTCTGTTAATTCATCTCACAGAGTTACATCTGTATTTCGTGGATCTCTTTGCTAGCCTTATTTCTGTGGAATCTGAGAACAGATATTTCGGATCCCTTTGAAGACTATAGGGCCAAAGGAAATATCCTCCGATAACAAAGAGAAAGAAGCTTTCTGAGAAACTTCTTTGAGTTCCGTGAAATCATCTCACAGAGTTACAGCTTTCCCCTCAAGAAGCCTTTTGCTAAGACAGTTCTTGTGGAATTGTCAAAGTGATATTTGGAAACCCCTAGAGGGCTATGGTGAAAAAGGAAATATCCTCCGATGAAATCTGGAAAGAAGCTTTCTGAGAAACTGCTCTGTGATGTGTGACTTCCACTCACAGAGTTACATCTGTATTTCGTGGATCTCTTTGCTAGCCTTATTTCTGTGGAATCTGAGAACAGATATTTCGGATCCCTTTGAAGACTATAGGGCCAAAGGAAATATCCTCTGATAACAAAGAGAAAGAAGCTTTCTGAGAAACTTCTTTGTGTTCTGTGAAATCATCTCACAGAGTTACAGTTTTTCCCTCAAAAAGCCTTTCACTAAGATAGTTCTTGTGGAATTGTCAAAGTGATATTTGGAAGCCCATAGAGGGCTATGGTGAAAAAGGAAATATCCTCAGATGGAATCTGAAAAGAAGCTTGTTGAGAAACTGCTTAGTGTTCTGTTAATTCGTCTCACAGAGTTACATCTGTATTTCGTGGATCTCTTTGCTAGCCTTATTTCTGTGGAATCTGAGAACAGATATTTCGGATCCCTTTGAAGACTATAGGGCCAAAGGAAATATCCTCCGATAAGAAAGAGAAAGAAGCTTTCTGAGAAACTTCTTTGTGTTCTGTGAAATCATCTCACAGAGTTACAGCTGTCCCCTCAAGAAGCCTTTCACTAAGACAGTTCTTGTGGAATGGCAAAGTGATATTTGGAAGCCCATAGAGGGCTATCGTGAAAAAGGAAATATCCTCAGATGAAATCTGTAAAGAAGCTTTCTGAGAAACTGTTCTGTGATGTGTGACCTCCACTCACAGAGTTTCATCGGTATTTCGTGGATCTCTTTGCTAGCCTTATTTCTGTGGAACCTGAGAAAAGATATTTCGGATCCCTTTGAAGACGATAGGGCCAAAGGAAATATCCTCCGATAACAAACAGAAACAAGCTTTCTGAGAAACTTCTTTGTGTTCTGTGAAATCATCTCACAGAGTTACACCTTTCCGTTAAAGAAGCCTTTCGCTAAGACTGTTGTTTTGGAATTGGCAAAGTGATATTTGGAAGTACATAGAGGGCTATGGTGAAAAAGGAAATATTCTTAGATGGAATTTGAAAAGCAGCTTTCTAAGAAACTGCTTAGTGTTCTGTTAATTCATCTCAGAGAGTTACATCTGTATTTCGTGGATCTCTTTGCTAGCCTTATTTCTGTGGAATCTGAGAACAGATATTTCGGATCCCTTTGAAGACTATAGGGACAAAGGAAATATCCTCCGATAACAAAGAGAAAGAAGCTTTCTAAGAAAATTCTTTGTGTTCTGTGAAATCATCTCGCTGAGTTACAGCTTTCCCCTCAGGAAGCCTTTCACTAAGACAGTTCTTGTGGAATTGGCAAAGTGATATTTGGAAGCCCATAGAGGGCTATGGTGAAAAAGGAAATATCCTCAGATGAAATCTGGAAAGAAGCTTTCTGAGAAACTGCTTAGTGTTCTCTTAATTCATCTCACTTAGTTACATCTGTATTTCGTGGATCTCTTTGCTAGTCTTATTTCTGCGGAATCTGAGAACAGATATTTCGGATCCCTTTGAAGACTATAGGGTCAAAGGAAATATCCTCCGGTAACAAAGAGAAAGAAGCTTTCTGAGAAACTTCTTTGTGTTCTGTGAAATCATCTCACAGAGTTACAGCTATCCCCTCAAGAAGCCTTTCACTAAGACAGTTCTTGTGGAATTGGCAAAGTGATAATTGGAAGCCCATAGTGGGCTATGGTGAAAAAGGAAATATCCTCCGATGAAATCGGGAAAGAAGCCTTCTGAGAAACTGCCCTGTGATGTGTGACTTCCACTCACAGAGTTACATCTGTATTTCGTGGATCTCTTTGCTAGCCTTATTTCTGTGGAATCTGAGAACAGATATTTCGGATCCCTTTGAAGACTATAGGGCCAAAGGAAATATCCTCCGAAAACAAAGAGAAAGAAGATTTATGAGAAACTTCTTTGTGTTCTGTGAAATCATCTCACAGAGTCACAGCTTTCCTCTCAAGAAGCCTTTCGCTAAGACAGTTTTTCTGGAATTGGCAAAGTGATATTTGGAAGCCCATAGAGGGCTTTGGTAAAAAAGGAAACATCCTTCGATGAAATCGGGAAAGAAGGTTTCTGAGAAACTGCTTAGTATTCTGTTAATTCGTCTCACAGAGTTACATCTGTATTTCGTGGATCTCTTTGCTAGCCTTATTTCTCTGGAATCTGAAAACAGATATTTCGGATCCCTTTGAAAACTATATTGCCAAATGAAATATCCTCCGATAACAAAGAGAAAGAAGCTTCCTTAGAAACTTCTTCGTGTTCTGTGAAATCATCTCACAGAGTTACAGCATTTCCCTCAAGAAGCCTTTCGCTAAGACAGTTCTTGTGGAATTGGCCAAGTGATATTTGGAAGCCCATAGAGGGCTATGGTGAAAAAGGAAATATCCTCAGATGAAATCTGGAAAGAAGCTTTCTGAGAAACTGTTTAGTGTTCTGTTAATTCATCTCAAAGAGTTACATCAGTATTTCGTGGATTTCTTTGTTAGCCTTGTTTCTGTGGAATCTGAGAACAGATATTTCGGATCCCTTTGAAGACTATAGGGAAAAAGGAAATATCCTACGGTAACAAAGAGAAAGAAGCTTTCTGAGAAACTTCTTTGTGTTTTGTGAAATCATCTCACAGAGTTACAGCTTTCCCCTCAAGAAGCCTTTCGCTAAGACAGTTCTTGTGGAATTGGCAAAGTGATATTTGGAAGACCATAGAGGGCTATGGTGAAAAAGGAAATATCCTCAGATGAAATCTGGAAAGAAGTTTTCTGAGGAACTGCTTAGTGTTCTGTAAATTCATCTCACAGATTTACATCTGTATTTCGTGGATCTCTTTGCTAGCCTTATTTCTGTCCAATCTGAGAACAGATATTTCGGATCCCTTTGAAGACTATAGGGCCGAAGGAAATATCCTCCGATAACAAAGAGAAAAAAGCTTTCTGAGAAACTTCTTTGTGTTCTCTGAAATCATCTCACAGAGTTACAGCTTTTCTCTGAAGAAGCCTTTCGCTAAGACAGTTCTTGTGAAATGGGCCAAGTGATATTTGGAATCCCCTAGAGGGCTATGGTGAAAAAGGAAATATCCTCAGATGAAATCTGGAAAGAAGCTTTCTGAGAAACTGCTCTGTGATGTGTGACTTCCACTCACAGAGTTACATCTGTATTTCGTGGATCTCTTTGCTAGCCTTATTTCTGTGGAATCTGAGAACAGATATTTTGGATCCCTTTGAAGACTATAGGGCCAAAGGAAATATCCTCTGATAACAAAGAGAAAGAAGCTTTCTGAGAAACTTCTTTGTGTTCTGTGAAATCATCTCACAGAGTTACAGTTTTTCCCTCAAAAAGCCTTTCACTAAGATAGTTCTTGTGGAATTGTTAAAGTGATATTTGGAAGCCGATAGAGGGCTATGGTGAAAAAGGAAATATCCTCAGATGGAATCTGAAAAGAAGCTTGTTGAGAAACTGCTTAGTGTTCTGTTAATTCGTATCACAGAGTTACATCTGTATTTCGTGGATCTCTTTGCTAGCCTTATTTCTGTGGAATCTGAGAACAGATATTTCGGATCCCTTTGAAGACTATAGGGCCAAAGGAAATATCCTCCGAAAAGAAAGAGAAAGAAGCTTTCTGAGAAACTTCTTTGTGTTCTGTGAAATCATCTCACAGATTTACAGCTGTCCCCTCAAGAAGCCTTTCACTAAGACAGTTCTTGTGGAATGGCAAAGTGATATTTGGAAGCCTATAGAGGGCTATCGTGAAAAAGGAAATATCCTCAGATGAAATCTGTAAAGAAGCTTTCTGAGAAACTGTTCTGTGATGTGTGACCTCCACTCACAGAGTTTCATCGGTATTTCGTGGATCTCTTTGCTAGCCTTATTTCTGTGGAACCTGAGAAAAGATATTTCGGATCCCTTTGAAGACTATAGGGCCAAAGGAAATATCCTCCGATAACAAACAGAAACAAGCTTTCTGAGAAACTTCTTTGTGATCTGTGAAATCATCTCACAGAGTTACACCTTTCCGTTAAAGAAGCCTTTCGCTAAGACTGTTGTTTTGGAATTGGCAAAGTGATATTTGGAAGTACATAGAGGGCTATGGTGAAAAAGGAAATATTCTTAGATGGAATTTGAAAAGCAGCTTTCTAAGAAACTGCTTAGCGTTCTGTTAATTCATCTCACAGAGTTACATCTGTATTTCGTGGATCTCTTTGCTAGCCTTATTTCTGTGGAATCTGAGAACAGATATTTCGGATCCCTTTGAAGACACTAGGGCCAAAGGAAATATCCTCCGATAACAAAGAGAAAGAAGCTTTCTAAGAAAATTCTTTGTGTTCTGTGCAATCATCTCACTGAGTTACAGCTTTCCCCTCAGAAAGCCTTTCACTAAGACAGTTCTTGTGGAATTGGCAAAGTGATATTTGGAAGCCCATAGAGGGCTATGGTGAAAAAGGAAATATCCTCCGATGAAATCGGGAAAGAAGCTTTCTGAGAAACTGCCCTGTGATGTGTGACTTCCACTCACAGAGTTACATCTGTATTTCGTGGATCTCTTTGCTAGCCTTATTTCTGTGGAATCTGAGAACAGATATTTCGGATCCCTTTGAAGACGATAGGGCCAAAGGAAATATCCTCCGATAACAAAGAGAAAGAAGCTTTCTGAGAAACTTCTTTGTGTTCTGTGAAATCATCTCACAGAGTACAGCTTTCCCCTCAAGAAGCCTTTCACTAAGACAGTTCTTGTGGAATTGGCAAAGTGATATTTGGAAGCCCATAGAGGGCTATGGTGAAAAAGGAAATATCCTCAGATGAAATCTGGAAAGAAGCTTTCTGAGAAACTGCTTAGTGTTCTCTTAATTCATCTCACTGAGTTATATCTGTATTTCGTCGATCTCTTTGCTAGCCTTATTTCTGTGGAATTTGAGAACAGATATTTCAGATCCCTTTGAAGACTATAGGGCCAAAGGAAATATCCTCCGATAACAAAGAGGAAGAAGCTTTCTGAGAAACTTCTTTGTGTTCTGTGAAATCATCTCACAGGGTTACAGCTTTCCCCTCAAGAAGCCTTTCACTAAGACACTTCTTGTGGAATTGGCAAAGTGATATTTGGTAGCCCATAGAGGGCTATGGTGAAAAAGGAAATATCCTCCGATGAAATCTGGAAAGAAGCTTTCTGAGAAACTGCTCTGTGATGTGCGACTTCCACTCACCGAGTTACATCTGTATTTCGTGGATCTCTTTGCTAGCCTTATTTCTGCGGAATCTGAGAACAGATATTTCGGATCCCTTTTAAGACTATAGGGCCAAAGGAAATATCCTCCGATAACAAAGAGAAAGAAGCTTTCTGAGGAACTTCTTTGCGTTCTGTGAAATCATCTCACAGAGTTACAGCTTTCCCCTCAAGAAGCCTTTCGCTAAGACAGTTCTTGTGGAATTGGCCAAGTGATATTTGGAAGCCCCTAGAGGGCTATGGTGAAAAAGGAAATATCCTCCGATGAAATCTGGAAAGAAGCTTTCTGAGAAACTGCTCTGGGATGTGTGACTTCCACTCACAGAGTTACATCTGTATTTCGTGGATCTCTTTGATAGCCTTATTTCTGTGGAATCTGAGAACAGATATTTCGGATCCCTTTGAAGTCTATATTTCCAAAGGAAATATCCTCCGATAACAAAGAGAAAGAAACTTTCTGAGAAACTTCTTTGTGTTCTGTGAAATTTTCTCACAGAGTTACAACTTTTCCCTCAAGAAAGCTTTCACTAAGACAGTTCCTCTGGAATTGGCAAAGTGATATTTGGAAGCCCATAGAGGGCTATGGTTAAAAAGGAAATATCCTCAGATGAAATCTGGAAAGAAGATTTCTGAAAAACTGCTCTGTGATGTGTGACTTCCACTCACAGAGTTACATCTGTATTTCGTGGATCTCTTTGCTAGCCTTATTTCTGTGGAATCTGAGAACAGATATTTCGGATCCCTTTGAAGACTATAGGGCCAAAGGAAATATCCTCCGATAACAAAGAGAAAGAAGCTTTATGAGAAACTTCTTTGTGTTCTGTGAAATCATCTCACAGAGTCACAGCTTTCCTCTCAAGAAGCCTTTCGCTAAGACAGTTCTTCTGGAATTGACAAAGTGATATTTGGAAGCCCATAGAGGGCTTTGGTAAAAAAGGAAATATCCTTCGATGAAATCGGGAAAGAAGGTTTCTGAGAAACTGCTTAGTATTCTGTTAATTCGTCTCACAGAGTTACATCTGTATTTCGTGGATCTCTTTGCTAGCCTTATTTCTCTGCAATCTGAAAATAGATATTTCGGATCCCTTTGAAAACTATAGGGCCAAAGGAAATATCCTCCGATAACAAAGAGAAAGAAGCTTCCTTAGAAACTTCTTCGTGTTGTGTGAAATCATCTCACAGAGTTACAGCATTTCCCTCAAGTAGCCTTTCGCTAAGACAGTTCTTGTGGAATTGGCCAAGTGATATTTAGAATCCCATAGAGGGCTATGGTGAAAAAGGAAATATCCTCAGATGAAATCTGGAAAGAAGCTTTCTGAGAAACTGTTTAGTGTTCTGTTAATTCATCTCAAAGAGTTACATCAGTATTTCGTGGATTTCTTTGTTAGCCTTGTTTCTGTGGAATCTGAGAACAGATATTTCGGATCCCTTTGAAGACTATAGTTCCAAAGGAAATATCCTCCGATAACAAAGAGAAAGAAGATTTCTGAGAAACTTCTTTGTGTTCCGTGAAATCATCTCACAGAGTTACAGCTTTCCCCTCAAGAAGCCTTTCGCTAAGACAGTTCTTGTGGAATTGGCAAACTGATATTTGGAAGCCCATAGAGGGCTATGGTGAAAAAGGAAATATAATCAGATGAAATCTGGAAAGAAGCTTTCTGAGAAACTGCTCTGTGATGTGTGACTTCCAGTCACAGAGTTAAATCTGTATTTCGTGGATCTCTTAGCTAGCCTTATTCCTGTGGAATCTGAGAACACATATTTCAGATCCCTTTGAAGACTATAGGGACAAAGGAAATATCCTCCGATAACAAAGAGAAAGAAGCTTTCTGAGAAACTTCTTTGTGTTCTGTGAAATCATCTCACAGAGTTACAGCTTTCCCCTCAAGAAGCCTTTCACTAAGACAGTTCTTGTGGAATTGGCAAAGTTGTATTTGGAAGCCCATAGAGGGCTATGGTGAAAAAGGAAATATCCTCCTATGAAATCTGGAAAGAAGATTTCTGAAAAACTGCTCTGTGATATGTGACTTCCACTCACAGAGTTACATCTGTATTTCGTGGATCTTTTTACTAGCCTTATTTCTGTGGAAACTGAGAACAGATATTTCGCATCCCTTTGAAGTCTATAGGGACAAAGGAAATATCCTCCGATAACAAAGAGAAAGAAGCTTCCTGAGAAACATCTTTGTGTTCTGTGAAATCATGTCACAGAGTTACAGCTTTTCCCTCACGAAGCCTTTCACTAAGACAGTTCTTGTGGAATTTGCAAAGTTATATTTGGAAGCCCATAGAGGGCTATGGTGAAAAAGGAAATATCCTCAGATGAAATCTGGAAACAAGCTTTGTGAGAAACTGCTGTGTGATGTGTGACTTCCACTCACAGAGTTACATCTGTATTTCGTGGATCTCTTTGCTAGCCTTATTTCTGTGGAATCTGAGAACAGATATTTCGGATCCCTTTGAAGACTATAGGGCCAAAGGAAATATCCTCTGATAATAAAGAGAAAGAAGCTTTCTGAGAAACTTCTTTGTGTTCTGTGAAATCATCTCACAGAGTTACAGTTTTTCCCTCAAAAAGCCTTTCACTAAGATAGTTCTTGTGGAATTGTTAAAGTGATATTTGGAAGCCCATAGAGGGCTATGGTGAAAAAGGAAATATCCTCAGATGGAATCTGAAAAGAAGCTTGTTGAGAAACTGCTTAGTGTTCTGTTAATTCGTCTCACAGAGTTACATCTGTATTTCGTGGATCTCTTTGCTAGCCTTATTTCTGTGGAATCTGAGAACAGATATTTCGGATCCCTTTGAAGACTATAGGGCCAAAGGAAATATCCTCCGATAAGAAAGAGAAAGAAGCTTTCTGAGAAACTTCTTTGTGTTCTGTGAAATCATCTCACAGAGTTACAGCTGTCCCCTCAAGAAGCCTTTCACTAAGACAGTTCTTGTGGAATGGCAAAGTGATATTTGGAAGCCCATAGAGGGCTATCGTGAAAAAGGAAATATCCTCAGATGAAATCTGTAAGGAAGCTTTCTGAGAAACTGTTCTGTGATGTGTGACCTCCACTCACAGAGTTTCATCGGTATTTCGTGGATCTCTTTGCTAGCCTTATTTCTGTGGAACCTGAGAAAAGATATTTCGGATCCCTTTGAATACGATAGGGCCAAAGGAAATATCCTCCGATAACAAACAGAAACAAGCTTTCTGAGAAACTTCTTTAGGTTCTGTGAAATCATCTCACAGAGTTACACCTTTCCGTTAAAGAAGCCTTTCGCTAAGACTGTTGTTTTGGAATTGGCAAAGTGATATTTGGAAGTACATAGAGGGCTATGGTGCAAAAGGAAATATTCTTAGATGGAATTTGAAAAGCAGCTTTCTAGGAAACTGTTTAGCGTTCTGTTAATTCATCTCACAGAGTTACATCTGTATTTCGTGGATCTCTTTGCTAGCCTTATTTTTGTGGAATCTGAGAACAGATATTTCGGATCCCTTTGAAGACTCTAGGGCCAAAGGAAATATCCTCCGATAACAAAGAGAAAGAAGCTTTCTAAGAAAATTCTTTGTGTTCTGTGAAATCATCTCACTGAGTTACAGCTTTCCCCTCAGGAAGCCTTTCACTAAGACAGTTCTTGTGGAATTGGCAAAGTGATATTTGGAAGCCCATAGAGGGCTATGGTGAAAAAGGAAATATCCTCAGATGAAATCTGGAAAGAAGCTTTCTGAGAAACTGCTTAGTGTTCTCTTAATTCATCTCACTGAGTTACATCTGTATTTCGTGGATGTCTTTGCTAGCCTTATTTCTGCGGAATCTGAGAACAGATATTTCGGATCCCTTTGAAGACTATAGGGTCAAAGGAAATATCCTCCGGTAACAAAGAGAAAGAAGCTTTCTGAGAAACTTCTTTGTGTTCTGTGAAATCATCTCACAGAGTTACAGCTATCCCCTCAAGAAGCCTTTCACTAAGACAGTTCTTGTGGAATTGGCAAAGTGATAATTGGAAGCCCATAGTGGGCTATGGTGAAAAAGGAAATATCCTCCGATGAAATCGGGAAAGAAGCTTTCTGAGAAACTGCCCTGTGATGTGTGACTTCCACTCACAGAGTTACATCTGTATTTCGTGGATCTCTTTGCTAGCCTTATTTCTGTGGAATCTGAGAACAGATATTTCGGATCTCTTTGAAGACTATAGGGCCAAAGGAAATATCCTCCGATAACAAAGAGAAAGAAGCTTTCTGAGAAACTTCTTTGTGTTCTGTGAAATCATCTCACAGAGTCACAGCTTTCCTCTCAAGAAGCCTTTCGCTAAGACAGTTCTTCTGGAATTGGCAAAGTGATATTTGGAAGCCCATAGAGGGCTTTGGTAAAAAAGGAAATATCCTTCGATGAAATCGGGAAAGAAGGTTTCTGAGAAACTACTTAGTATTCTGTTAATTCGTCTCACAGAGTTACATCTGCATTTCGTGGATCTCTTTGCTAGCCTTATTTCTCTGGAATCTGAAAACAGATATTTCGGATCCCTTTGAAAACTATAGGGCCAAAGGAAATATCCTCCGATAACAAAGAGAAAGAAGCTTCCTTAGAAACTTCTTCGTGTTGTGTGAAATCATCTCACAGAGTTACAGCATTTCCCTCAAGAAGCCTTTCGCTAAGACAGTTCTTGTGGAATTGGCCAAGTGATATTTGGAAGCCCATAGAGGGCTATGGTGAAAAAGGAAATATCCTCAGATGAAATCTGGAAAGAAGCTTTCTGAGAAACTGTTTAGTGTTCTGTTAATTCATCTCAAAGAGTTACATCAGTATTTCGTGGATTTCTTTGTTAGCCTTGTTTCTGTGGAATCTGAGAACAGATATTTCGGATCCCTTTGAAGACTATAGTTCCAAAGGAAATATCCTCCGATAACAAAGAGAAAGAAGATTTCTGAGAAACTTCTTTGTGTTCCGTGAAATCATCTCACAGAGTTACAGCTTTCCCCTCAAGAATCCATTCGCTAAGACAGTTCTTGTGGAATTGGCCAAGTGATATTTGGAATCCCCAAGAGGGCTATGGTGAAAAACGAAATATCCTCAGATGAAATCTGGAAAGAAGCTTTCTGAGAAACTGCTCTGGGATGCGTGACTTCCACTCACAGAGTTACATCTGTATTTCGTGGATCTCTTTGCTAGCCTAATTTCTGTGGAATCTGAGAACAGATATTTCGGATCCCTTTGAAGTCTATAGGTCCAAAGGAAATATCCTCCGATAAGAAACAGAAAGAAGCTTTCTGAGAAACTACTTTGTGTTCTGTGAAATCATCTCACAGAGTTACAGCTTTCCCCTCAAGAAGCCTTTCGCTAAGACAGTTCTTGTGGAATAGGTCAAGTGATATTTGGAATCCCCTACAGGGCTATGGTGAAAAAGGAAATATCCTCAGATGAAATCTGGAAAGAAGCTTTCTGAGAAACTGCTCTGTGATGTGTGACTTCCCCTCACCGAGTTATATCTGTATTTCGTGGATCTTTTGCTAGCCTTATTTCTGTGGAATCTGAGAACAGATATTTCGGATCCCTTTGACGTCTATAGGTCCAAAGGAAATACCCTCCGATAACAAAGAGAAAGAAACTTTCTGAGAAACTTCTTTGTGTTCTGTGAAATTTTCTCACAGAGTTACAACTTTTCCCTCAAGAAGCCTTTCACTAAGACAGTTCTTGTGGAATTGGCAAAGTGATATTTGGAAGCCCATAGAGGGGATGGTGAAAAAGGAAATATCCTCAGATGACATCTGGAAAGAAGTTTTCTGAGAAACAGCTCTGTGATGTGTGACTTCCACTCACAGAGTTACATCTGTATTTCGTGGATCTCTTTGCGAGCCTTATTTCTGTGGAATCTGAGAACAGATATTTCGGATCCCTTTGAAGGCTATAGGGCCAAAGGAAATATCCTCCGATAACAAAGAGAAAGAAGCTTTCTGAGAAACTTCTTTGTGTTCTTTGAAATCATCTCACAGAGTTACAGCTTTCCACTCAAGAATCCTTTCGCTAAGACAGTTCTTGTGGAATTGGCAAAGTTATATTTGGAAGCCCATAGAGGGCTATGGTGAAAAAGGAAATATCCTCCGATGAAATCTGGAAAGAAGGTTTCTGAGAAAATGCTTAGTATTCTGTTAATTTATCTCACATAGTTACATCTGTATTTCGTGGATCTCTTTGCTAGCCTTATTTCTCTGGAATCTGAGAACAGATATTTCGGATCCTTTGAAGACTATACGGCCAAAGGAAATATCCTCCGATAACAAAGAGAAAGAAGCTACCTGAGAAACTTCTTCGTGTTCTGTGAAATAATCTCACAGAGTTACAGCATTTCCCTCAAGAAGCCTTTCGCTAAGACAGTTCTGGTGGAATTGGCAAAGTGATGTTTGGAAGCCCATAGAGGGCTATGGTGAAAAAGAAAATATCCTCAGATGAAATCTGGAAAGAAGTTTTCTGAGAAACAGCTCTGTGATGTGTGTCTTCCACTCACAGAGCTACATCTGTATTTCGTGGATTTCTTTGCGAGCCTTATTACTGTGGAATCTGAGAACAGATATTTCGGATCACTTTGAAGACTATAGGGCCAAAGGAAATATCCTCCGATAACAAAGAGAAAGAAGCTTTCTGAGAAACTTCTTTGTGTTCTGTGAAATCATCTCACAGAGTTACAGCTTTCCCCTCAGGAAGTCTTTTGCTAACACAGTTCTTGTGGAAATTAAAAGTGATATTTAGAAGCCCATAGAGCACTATGTTGAAACAGGAATTATCCTCAGATGAAATCTGGAAAGAAGCTTTCTGAGAAACTGCTTAGTGTCCTGTTAATTCATCTCACAGAGTTACATACGTATTTCGTGGATCTCTTTTCCAACCTTATTTCTGTGGAATCTGAGAAGAGATATTTCGGATCCCTTTGAAGACTATAGGGCCAAAGGAAATATCCTCCGATAACAAAGAGAAAGAAGCTCTCTGAGAAACTTCCTTGTGTTCTGTGAAATCACCTCACAGAGTTACAGCTTTCCCCTCAAGAAGCCTTTCGCTAAGACAGTTCTTGTGGAATTGGCCAAGTGATATTCGGAAGCCCCTAGAGGGCTATGGTGAAAAAGGAAATATCCTCCGATGAAATCTGGAAAGAAGCTTTCTGAGAAACTGCTTAGTGTTCTGTTAATTCATCTCACAGAGTTACATCTGTATTTCGTGGATCTCTTTGCTAGCCTTATTTCTGTGGAATCTGTGAACAGATATTTCGGATCCCTTTGAAGACTATAGGGCCAAAGGAAATATCCTCCGATATCAAAGCGAAAGAGGTGTCTGAGAAACTTCTTTGTGTTCTGTGAAATCATCTCACAGAGTTTCACCTTTCTGCTAAAGAAGCCTTTCGCTAAGACAGTTCTTGTGGTATTGGCCAAGTGATATTTGGAAGCCCATAGAGGGCTATGGTGAAAAAGGAAATATCCTCAGATGGAATCTGAAAAGAAGCTTGTTGAGAAACTGCTTAGTGTTCTGTTAATTCGTCTCACAGAGTTACATCTGTATTTCGTGGATCTCTTTGCTAGCCTTATTTCTATGGAATCTGAGAACAGATATTTCGGATCCCTTTGAAGACTATAGGGAAAAAGGAAATATCCTCCGGTAACAAAGAGAAAGAAGCTTTCTGAGAAACTTCTTTGTGTTTTGTGAAATCATCTCACAGAGTTACAGCTTTCACCTCAAGAAGCCTTTCGCTAAGACAGTTCTTGTGGAATTGGCAAAGTGATATTTGGAAGCCCATTGAGGGCTTTGGTGAAAAAGGAAATATCCTCACATGAAATCTGGAAAGAAGTTTTCTGAGGAACTGCTTAGTGTTCTGTTAATTCATCTCACAGAGTTACATCTGTATTTCGTGGATGTCTTTGCTAGCCTTATTTCTGTGGAATCTGAGAACAGATATTTCGGATCCCTTTGAAGACTATAGGGCCAAAGGAAATATCCTCTGATAACAAAGAGAAAGAAGCTTTCTGAGAAACTTCTTCGTGTTCTGTGAAATCATCTCACAGAGTTAAAGCCTTCCCCTCAGGAATCCTTTCGCTAAGACAGTTCTTGTGGAATTGGCAAAGTGATGTTTGGAAGCCCATAGAGGGCTAGGGTGAAAAAGGAAATATCCTCAGATGGAATCTGAAAAGAAGCTTTCTGAGAAACTGCTCAGTGTTCTGTTAATTTATCTCACAGAGTTACATCTGTATTTCGTGGATCTCTTTGCTAGCCTTATTTCTGTTCAATCTGAGAACAGATATTTCGGATCCCTTTGAAGACTATAGAGGCATAGGAAATATCCTCCGATAACAAAGAGAAAGAAGCTTTCTGAGAAACTTCTTTGTGTTCTGTGAAATCATCTCACAGAGTTACAGCTTTCCCCTCAAGAAGCCTTTCGCTTAGACAGTTCTTGTGGAATTGGCAAAGTTGTATTTGGAAGCCCACAGAGGGCTATGGTGAAAAAGGAAATATCCTCCGATGAAATCTGGAAAGAAGATTTCTGAAAAACTGCTCTGTGATGTGTGACTTCCACTCACAGAGTTACATCTGTATTTCGTGGATCTTTTTGCTAGCCTTATTTCTGTGGAAACTGAGAACAGATATTTCGGATCCCTTTGAAGTCTATAGGGCCAAAGGAAATATCCTCCGATAACAAAGAGAAAGAAGCTTTCTGAGAAACATCTTTGTGTTCTGTGAAATCATCTCACAGAGTTACAGCTTTTCCCTCAAGAAGCCTTTCACTAAGACAGTTCCTGTGGAATTGGCAAAGTTATATTTGGAAGCCCATAGAGGGCTATGGTGAAAAAGGAAATATCCTCAGATGAAATCTGGAAAGAAGCTTTCTGAGAAACTGCTCTGTGATGTGTGACCTCCACTCACAGAGTTACATGGGTATTTCGTGGATCTCTTTGCTAGCCTTATTTCTGTGGAATCTGAGAACAGATATTTCGGATCCCTTTGAAGATTATAGGGCCAAAGGAAATATCCTCCGATAACAAAAAAAGAAGCTTTCTGAGAAACTCCTTTGTGCTCTGTGAAAACATCTCACAGAGATACAGCTTTCCACTCAAGAAGCCTTTCGCTAAGACAGTTCTTTTTGAATTGGCAAACTGATATTTGGAAGCCCATTGAGGGCTTTGGTGAAAAAGGAAATATCCTCAGATGAAATCTGGAAAGAAGTTTTCTGAGGAACTGCTTAGTGTTCTGTTAATTCATCTCACAGAGTTACATCTGTATTTCGTGGATCTCTTTGCTAGCCTTATTTCTGTGGAATCTGAGAACAGATATTTCGGATCCCTTTGAAGACTATAGGGCCAAAGGAAATATCCCCCGATAACAAAGAGAAAGAAGCTTTCTGAGAAACGTCTTTGTGTTCTCTGAAATCATCTCACAGAGTTACAGCTTTTCCCTCAAGAAGCCTTTCACTAAGACAGTTCTTGTGGAATTGGCCAAGTGATATTTGGAAGCCCATAGAGGGCTATGTTGAAAAAGGAAATATCCTCCGATGAAAACTGAAAAGAAGGTTTCTGAGAAACTGCTTAGTATTCTGTTAATTCATCTCACAGAGTTACATCTGTATTTCGTGGATCTCTTTGCTAGCCTTATTTCTGTTCAATCTGAGAACAGATATTTCGGATCCCTTTGAAGACTATAGGGCCAAAGGAAATATCCTCCGATAACAAAGAGAAAGAAGCTTTCTGAGAAAATTCTTTGTGTTCTGTGAAATCACCTCACAGAGTTACAGCTTTCCCCTCAAGAAGCCTTTCGCTAAGGCAGTTCTTGTGGAATTGGCCAAGTGATATTTGGAATCTCCTAGAGGGCTATGGTGAAAAAGGAAGTATCCTCAGATGAAATCTGGAAAGAAGCTTTCTGAGAAACTGCTCTGTGATGTGTGACTTCCCCTCACCGAGTTACATCTGTATTTCGTGGATCTTTTTATAGCCTTATTTCTGTGGAATCTGAGAACAGATATTTCGGATCCCTTTGACGTCTATAGGTCCAAAGGAAATATCCTCCGATAACAAAGAGAAAGAAACTTTCTGAGAAACTTCTTTGTGTTCTGAGAAATTTTCTCACAGAGTTACAACTTTTCCCTCAAGAAGCCTTTCACTAAGACAGTTCTTGTGGAATTGGCAAAGTGATATTTGGAAGCCCATAGAGGGGATGGTGAAAAAGGAAATATCCTCAGACGAAATCTGGAAAGAAGTTTTCTGAGAAACAGCTCTGTGATGTGTGTCTTCCACTCACAGAGCTACATCTGTATTTCGTGGATTTCTTTGCGAGCCTTATTACTGTGGAATCTGAGAACAGATATTGCGGATCCCTTTGAAGACTATGGGGACAAAGGAAATATCCTCCGATAACAAAGAGAAAGAAGCTTTCTGAGAAACTTCTCTGTGTTCTGTGAAATCATCTCACAGAGTTACAGCTTTCCCCTCAGGAAGTCTTTTGCTAAGACAGTTCTTGTGGAATTTGAAAGTGATATTTAGAAGCCCATAGAGCGCTATAGTGAAAAAGGAATTATCCTCAGATGAAATCTGGAAAGAAGCTTTCTGAGAAACTGCTTAGTGTTCTGTTAATTCATCTCACAGAGTTACATATGTATTTCGTGGATCTCTTTGCTAACCTTATTTCTGTGGAATCTGAGAAGAGATATTTCGGATCCCTTTGAAGACTATAGGGCCAAAGGAAATATCCTCCGATAACAAAGAGAAAGAAGCTTTCTGAGAATCTTCTTTGTGTTCTGTGAAATCACCTCACAGAGTTACAGCTTTCCCCTCAAGAAGCCTTTCGCTAAGACAGTTCTTGTGGAATTGGCCAAGTGATATTCGGAAGCGCCTAGAGGGCTATGGTGAAAAAGGAAATATCCTCCGATGAAATCTGGAAAGAAGCTTTCTGAGAAACTGCTGAGTGTTCTGTTAATTCATCTCACAGAGTTACATCTGTATTTCGTGGATCTCTTTGCTAGCCTTATTTCTGTGGAATCTGAGAACAGATGTTTCGGATCCCTTTCAAGACTATAGGGCCAAAGGAAATATCCTCCGATAACAAAGAGAAAGAAGCTTTCTGAGAAACTTCTTTGTGTTCTGTGAAATCATCTCACAGAGTTACAGCTTTCCCCTCAAGAAGCCTTTCGCTAAGAGAGTTCTTGTGGAATTGGCAAAGTGATATTTGGAAGCCCATAGAGGGCTATGGTGAAAAAGGAAATATTCTCAGATGAAATCTGAAAAGAAGTTTTCTGAGGAACTGCTTAGTGTTCTGTAAATTCATCTCACAGAGTTACATCTGTATTTCGTGGATCTCTTTGCTAGCCTTATTTCTGTCCAATCTGAAAACAGATATTTCGGATCCCTTTGAAGACAATAGGGCCAAAGGAAATATCCTCCGATAAAAAAGAGAAAGAAGCTTTCTGAGAAACTTCTTCCTGTTCTGTGAAATCATCTCACAGAGTTACAGCTTTTAGCTCAAGAAGCCTTTCGCTAAGACAGTTCTTGTGGAATTGGCCAAGTTATATTTGGAAGCCCATAGAGGGCTATGGTGAAAAAGGAAATATCCTCCGATGAAATCTGGAAAGAAGCTTTCTGAGAAACTGCTTAGTGTTCTGTTAACTCATCTCACAGAGTTACATCAGTATTTCGTGGATCTCTTTGATAGCCTTATTTCTGTGGAATCTGAGAACAGATATTTCGGATCCCTTTGAAGACTATAGGGCCAAAGGAAATATCCTCCGATAACAAAGAGAAAAAAGCTTTCTGAGAAACTTCTTTGTGTTCTCTGAAATCATGTCTCAGAGTTACAGCTTTTCCCTCAAGAAGCCTTTCGCTAAGACAGTTCTTGTGGAATTGGCCAGGTGATATTTGGAAGCCCATAGAGGGCTATGGTGAAAAAGAAAATATCCTCAGATGAAATCTGGAAAGAAGCTTTCTGAGAAACAGCTATGTGATGTGTGACTTCCAGTCACAGAGTTAAATCTGTATTTCATGGATCTCTTAGCTAGCCTTATTCCTGTGGAATCTGAGAACACATATTATAGATCCCTTTGAAGACTATAGGGCCAAAGGAAATATACTCCGATAACAAAGAGAAAGAAGCTTTCTGAGAAACTTCTTTGTGTTCTGTGAAATCATCTCACAGAGTTACAGCTTTCCCCTCAAGAAGCCTTTCGCTAAGACAGTTCTTGTGGAATTGGCAAAGTTGTATTTGGAAGCCCATAGAGGGCTATGGTGAAAAAGGAAATATCCTCCGATGATATCTGGAAAGAAGATTTCTGAAAAACTGCTCTGTGATGTGTGACTTCCACTCACAGAGTTACATCTGTATTTCCTGGATGTTTTTGCTAGCCTTATTTCTGTGGAAACTGAGAACAGATATTTCGGATCCCTTTGAAGTCTATAGGGCCAAAGGAAATATCCTCCGATAACAAAGAGAAAGAAGCTTCCTGAGAAACATCTTTGTGTTCTGTGAAATCATGTCACAGAATTACAGCTTTTCCCTCAAGAAGCCTTTCACTAAGACAGTTCCTGTGGAATTGGCAAAGTTATATTTGGAAGCCCATAGAGGACTACGGTGAAAAAGGAAATATCCTCAGATGAAATCTGGGAAGAAGCTTTGTGAGAAACTGCTCTGTGATGTGTGACCTCCACTCACAGAGTTACATCGGTATTTCGTGCATCTCTTTGCTGGCCTTATTTCTGTGGAATCTGAGAACAGATATTTCGGATCCCTTTGAAGACTATAGGGCCAAAGGAAATATCCTCTGATAACAAAGAGAAAGAAGCTTTCTGAGAAACTTCTTTGTGTTCTGTGAAATCATCTCACAGAGTTACAGCTTTCCCCTCAAGAAGCCTTTCGCTAAGAAAGTTCTTGTGGAATTGGCAAAGTGATATTTGGAAGCCCATAGAGGGCTATGGTGAACAAGGAAATATCCTCAGATGAAACTGGAAAGAAGTTTTCTGAGGAACTGCTTAGGGTTCTGTTAATTCATCTCACAGAGTTATATCTGTATTTCGTGGATCTCTTTGCTAGCCTTATTTCTGTTCAATCTGAGAACAGATATTTCGGAACCCTTTGAAGGCTATAGGGCCAAAGGAAATATCCTCCGATAACAAAGAGAAACAAGCCTTCTGAGAAACTTCTTTGTGTTCTGTGAAATCATCTCACAGAGTTACAGCTTTTCCCTCAAGAAGCCTTTCACTAAGACAGTTCTTGTGGAATTGGCAAAGTGATATTTGGAAGCCCATAGAGGGCTATGGTGAAAAAGGAAATATCCTCAGATGAAATCTGGAAAGAAGGTTTCTGAGAAACTGCTTAGTATTCTGTTAATTCATCTCACAGAGTTACATCTGTATTTCGTGGATCTCTTTGCTAGCATTATTTCTGTGGAATCTGAGAACAGATATTTCGGATCCCTTTGAAGACTATAGGGCCAAAGGAAATATCCTCCGATAACAAAGAGAAAGAAGCTTTCTGAGAAACTTCTTTGAGTTCTGTGAAATCATCTCACAGAGTTACAGCTTTCCCCTCAAGAAGCCTTTTGCTACGACAGTTCTTGTGGAATTGTCAAAGTGATATTTGGAAGCCCCTAGAGGGCTATGGTGAAAAAGGAAATATCCTCCGATGAAATCTGGAAAGAAGCTTTCTGAGAAACTGCTCTGTGATGTGTGACTTCCACTCACAGAGTTACATCTGTATTTCGTGGATCTCTTTGCTAGCCTTATTTCTGTGGAATCTGAGAACAGATATTTCGGATCCCTTTGAAGACTATAGGGCCAAAGGAAATATCCTCTGATAACAAAGAGAAAGAAGCTTTCTGAGAAACTTCTTTGTGTTCTGTGAAATCATCTCACAGAGTTACAGTTTTTCCCTCAAAAAGCCTTTCACTAAGATAGTTCTTGTGGAATTGTCAAAGTCATATTTGGAAGCCCATAGAGGGCTATGGTGAAAAAGGAAATATCCTCAGATGGAATCTGAAAAGAAGCTTGTTGAGAAACTGCTTAGTGTTCTGTTAATTCGTCTCACAGAGTTACATCTGTATTTCGTGGATCTCTTTGCTAGCCTTATTTCTGTGGAATCTGAGAACAGATATTTCGGATCCCTTTGAAGACTATAGGGCCAAAGGAAATATCCTCCGATAAGAAAGAGAAAGAAGCTTTCTGAGAAACTTCTTTGTGTTCTGTGAAATCATCTCACAGAGTTACAGCTGTCCCCTCAAGAAGCCTTTCACTAAGACAGTTCTTGTGGAATGGCAAAGTGATATTTGGAAGCCCATAGAGGGCTATCGTGAAAAAGGAAATATCCTCAGATGAAATCTGTAAAGAAGCTTTCTGAGAAACTGTTCTGTGATGTGTGACCTCCACTCACAGAGTTTCATCGGTATTTCGTGGATCTCTTTGCTAGCCTTATTTCTGTGGAACCTGAGAAAAGATATTTCGGATCCCTTTGAAGACGATAGGGCCAAAGGAAATATCCTCCGATAACAAACAGAAACAAGCTTTCTGAGAAACTTCTTTGTGTTCTGTGAAATCATCTCACAGAGTTACACCTTTCCGTTAAAGAAGCCTTTCGCTAAGACTGTTGTTTTGGAATTGGCAAAGTGATATTTGGAAGTACATAGAGGGCTATGGTGAAAAAGGAAATATTCTTAGATGGAATTTGAAAAGCAGCTTTCTAAGAAACTGCTTAGTGTTCTGTTAATTCATCTCACAGAGTTACATCTGTATTTCGTGGATCTCTTTGCTAGCCTTATTTCTGTGGAATCTGAGAACAGATATTTCGGATCCCTTTGAAGACTATAGGGACAAAGGAAATATCCTCCGATAACAAAGAGAAAGAAGCTTTCTAAGAAAATTCTTTGTGTTCTGTGAAATCATCTCACTGAGTTACAGCTTTTCCCTCAGGAAGCCTTTCACTAAGACAGTTCTTGTGGAATTGGCAAAGTGATATTTGGAAGCCCATAGAGGGCTATGGTGAAAAAGGAAATATCCTCAGATGAAATCTGGAAAGAAGCTTTCTGAGAAACTGCTTAGTGTTCTCTTAATTCATCTCACTGAGGTACATCTGTATTTCGTGGATCTCTTTGCTAGCCTTATTTCTGCGGAATCTGAGAACAGATATTTCGGATCCCTTTGAAGACTATAGGGTCAAAGGAAATATCCTCCGGTAACAAAGAGAAAGAAGCTTTCTGAGAAACTTCTTTGTGTTCTGTGAAATCATCTCACAGAGTTACAGCTATCCCCTCAAGAAGCCTTTCACTAAGACAGTTCTTGTGGAATTGGCAAAGTGATAATTGGAAGCCCATAGTGGGCTATGGTGAAAAAGGAAATATCCTCCGATGAAATCGGGAAAGAAGCCTTCTGAGAAACTGCCCTGTGATGTGTGACTTCCACTCACAGAGTTACATCTGTATTTCGTGGATCTCTTTGCTAGCCTTATTTCTGTGGAATCTGAGAGCAGATATTTCGGATCCCTTTGAAGACTATAGGGCCAAAGGAAATATCCTCCGAAAACAAAGAGAAAGAAGCTTTCTGAGAAACTTCTTTGTGTTCTGTGAAATCATCTCACAGAGTCACAGCTTTCCTCTCAAGAAGCCTTTCGCTAAGACAGTTTTTCTGGAATTGGCAAAGTGATATTTGGAAGCCCATAGAGGGCTTTGGTAAAAAAGGAAATATCCTTCGATGAAATCGGGAAAGAAGGTTTCTGAGAAACTGCTTAGTATTCTGTTAATTCGTCTCACAGAGTTACATCTGTATTTCGTGGATCTCTTTGCTAGCCTTATTTCTCTGGAATCTGAAAACAGATATTTCGGATCCCTTTGAAAACTATATTGCCAAATGAAATATCCTCCGATAACAAAGAGAAAGAAGCTTCCTTAGAAACTTCTTCGTGTTCTGTGAAATCATCTCACAGAGTTACAGCATTTCCCTCAAGAAGCCTTTCGCTAAGACAGTTCTTGTGGAATTGGCCAAGTGATATTTGGAAGCCCATAGAGGGCTATGGTGAAAAAGGAAATATCCTCAGATGAAATCTGGAAAGAAGCTTTCTGAGAAACTGTTTAGTGTTCTGTTAATTCATCTCAAAGAGTTACATCAGTATTTCGTGGATTTCTTTGTTAGCCTTGTTTCTGTGGAATCTGAGAACAGATATTTCGGATCCCTTTGAAGACTATAGGGAAAAAGGAAATATCCTACGGTAACAAAGAGAAAGAAGCTTTCTGAGAAACTTCTTTGTGTTTTGTGAAATCATCTCACAGAGTTACAGCTTTCCCCTCAAGAAGCCTTTCGCTAAGACAGTTCTTGTGGAATTGGCAAAGTGATATTTGGAAGACCATAGAGGGCTATGGTGAAAAAGGAAATATCCTCAGATGAAATCTGGAAAGAAGTTTTCTGAGGAACTGCTTAGTGTTCTGTAAATTCATCTCACAGATTTACATCTGTATTTCGTGGATCTCTTTGCTAGCCTTATTTCTGTCCAATCTGAGAACAGATATTTCGGATCCCTTTGAAGACTATAGGGCCGAAGGAAATATCCTCCGATAACAAAGAGAAAAAAGCTTTCTGAGAAACTTCTTTGTGTTCTCTGAAATCATCTCACAGAGTTACAGCTTTTCTCTGAAGAAGCCTTTCGCTAAGACAGTTCTTGTGAAATGGGCCAAGTGATATTTGGAATCCCCTAGAGGGCTATGGTGAAAAAGGAAATATCCTCAGATGAAATCTGGAAAGAAGCTTTCTGAGAAACTGCTCTGTGATGTGTGACTTCCACTCACAGAGTTACATCTGTATTTCGTGGATCTCTTTGCTAGCCTTATTTCTGTGGAATCTGAGAACAGATATTTCGGATCCCTTTGAAGACTATAGGGCCAAAGGAAATATCCTCTGATAACAAAGAGAAAGAAGCTTTCTGAGAAACTTCTTTGTGTTCTGTGAAATCATCTCACAGAGTTACAGTTTTTCCCTCAAAAAGCCTTTCACTAAGATAGTTCTTGTGGAATTGTCAAAGTCATATTTGGAAGCCCATAGAGGGCTATGGTGAAAAAGGAAATATCCTCAGATGGAATCTGAAAAGAAGCTTGTTGAGAAACTGCTTAGTGTTCTGTTAATTCGTCTCACAGAGTTACATCTGTATTTCGTGGATCTCTTTGCTAGCCTTATTTCTGTGGAATCTGAGAACAGATATTTCGGATCCCTTTGAAGACTATAGGGCCAAAGGAAATATCCTCCGATAAGAAAGAGAAAGAAGCTTTCTGAGAAACTTCTTTGTGTTCTGTGAAATCATCTCACAGAGTTACAGCTGTCCCCTCAAGAAGCCTTTCACTAAGACAGTTCTTGTGGAATGGCAAAGTGATATTTGGAAGCCCATAGAGGGCTATCGTGAAAAAGGAAATATCCTCAGATGAAATCTGTAAAGAAGCTTTCTGAGAAACTGTTCTGTGATGTGTGACCTCCACTCACAGAGTTTCATCGGTATTTCGTGGATCTCTTTGCTAGCCTTATTTCTGTGGAACCTGAGAAAAGATATTTCGGATCCCTTTGAAGACGATAGGGCCAAAGGAAATATCCTCCGATAACAAACAGAAACAAGCTTTCTGAGAAACTTCTTTGTGTTCTGTGAAATCATCTCACAGAGTTACACCTTTCCGTTAAAGAAGCCTTTCGCTAAGACTGTTGTTTTGGAATTGGCAAAGTGATATTTGGAAGTACATAGAGGGCTATGGTGAAAAAGGAAATATTCTTAGATGGAATTTGAAAAGCAGCTTTCTAAGAAACTGCTTAGTGTTCTGTTAATTCATCTCACAGAGTTACATCTGTATTTCGTGGATCTCTTTGCTAGCCTTATTTCTGTGGAATCTGAGAACAGATATTTCGGATCCCTTTGAAGACTATAGGGACAAAGGAAATATCCTCCGATAACAAAGAGAAAGAAGCTTTCTAAGAAAATTCTTTGTGTTCTGTGAAATCATCTCACTGAGTTACAGCTTTCCCCTCAGGAAGCCTTTCACTAAGACAGTTCTTGTGGAATTGGCAAAGTGATATTTGGAAGCCCATAGAGGGCTATGGTGAAAAAGGAAATATCCTCAGATGAAATCTGGAAAGAAGCTTTCTGAGAAACTGCTTAGTGTTCTCTTAATTCATCTCACTGAGGTACATCTGTATTTCGTGGATCTCTTTGCTAGCCTTATTTCTGCGGAATCTGAGAACAGATATTTCGGATCCCTTTGAAGACTATAGGGTCAAAGGAAATATCCTCCGATAACAAAGAGAAAGAAGCTTTCTGAGAAACTTCTTTGTGTTCTGTGAAATCACCTCACAGAGTTACAGCTATCCCCTCAAGAAGCCTTTCACTAAGACAGTTCTTGTGGAATTGGCAAAGTGATAATTGGAAGCCCATAGTGGGCTATGGTGAAAAAGGAAATATCCTCCGATGAAATCGGGAAAGAAGCCTTCTGAGAAACTGCCCTGTGATGTGTGACTTCCACTCACAGAGTTACATCTGTATTTCGTGGATCTCTTTGCTAGCCTTATTTCTGTGGAATCTGAGAGCAGATATTTCGGATCCCTTTGAAGACTATAGGGCCAAAGGAAATATCCTCCGAAAACAAAGAGAAAGAAGCTTTCTGAGAAACTTCTTTGTTTTCTGTGAAATCATCTCACAGAGTCACAGCTTTCCTCTCAAGAAGCCTTTCGCTAAGACAGTTTTTCTGGAATTGGCAAAGTGATATTTGGAAGCCCATAGAGGGCTTTGGTAAAAAAGGAAATATCCTTCGATGAAATCGGGAAAGAAGGTTTCTGAGAAACTGCTTAGTATTCTGTTAATTCGTCTCACAGAGTTACATCTGTATTTCGTGGATCTCTTTGCTAGCCTTATTTCTCTGGAATCTGAAAACAGATATTTCGGATCCCTTTGAAAACTATATTGCCAAATGAAATATCTTCCGATAACAAAGAGAAAGAAGCTTCCTTAGAAACTTCTTCGTGTTCTGTGAAATCATCTCACAGAGTTACAGCATTTCCCTCAAGAAGCCTTTCGCTAAGACAGTTCTTGTGGAATTGGCCAAGTGATATTTGGAAGCCCATAGAGGGCTATGGTGAAAAAGGAAATATCCTCAGATGAAATCTGGAAAGAAGCTTTCTGAGAAACTGTTTAGTGTTCTGTTAATTCATCTCAAAGAGTTACATCAGTATTTCGTGGATTTCTTTGTTAGCCTTGTTTCTGTGGAATCTGAGAACAGATATTTCGGATCCCTTTGAAGACTATAGGGAAAAAGGAAATATCCTACGGTAACAAAGAGAAAGAAGCTTTCTGAGAAACTTCTTTGTGTTTTGTGAAATCATCTCACAGAGTTACAGCTTTCCCCTCAAGAAGCCTTTCGCTAAGACAGTTCTTGTGGAATTGGCAAAGTGATATTTGGAAGACCATAGAGGGCTATGGTGAAAAAGGAAATATCCTCAGATGAAATCTGGAAAGAAGTTTTCTGAGGAACTGCTTAGTGTTCTGTAAATTCATCTCACAGATTTACATCTGTATTTCGTGGATCTCTTTGCTAGCCTTATTTCTGTCCAATCTGAGAACAGATATTTCGGATCCCTTTGAAGACTATAGGGCCGAAGGAAATATCCTCCGATAACAAAGAGAAAAAAGCTTTCTGAGAAACTTCTTTGTGTTCTCTGAAATCATCTCACAGAGTTACAGCTTTTCTCTGAAGAAGCCTTTCGCTAAGACAGTTCTTGTGAAATGGGCCAAGTGATATTTGGAATCCCCTAGAGGGCTATGGTGAAAAAGGAAATATCCTCAGATGAAATCTGGAAAGAAGCTTTCTGAGAAACTGCTCTGTGATGTGTGACTTCCACTCACAGAGTTACATCTGTATTTCGTGGATCTCTTTGCTAGCCTTATTTCTGTGGAATCTGAGAACAGATATTTCGGATCCCTTTGAAGACTATAGGGCCAAAGGAAATATCCTCCGATAACAAAGAGAAAGAAGCTTTCTGAGAAACTTCTTTGTGTTCTGTGAAATCATCTCACAGAGTTACAGTTTTTCCCTCAAAAAGCCTTTCACTAAGATAGTTCTTGTGGAATTGTTAAAGTGATATTTGGAAGCCGATAGAGGGTTATGGTGAAAAAGGAAATATCCTCAGATGGAATCTGAAAAGAAGCTTGTTGAGAAACTGCTTAGTGTTCTGTTAATTCGTATCACAGAGTTACATCTGTATTTCGTGGATCTCTTTGCTAGCCTTATTTCTGTGGAATCTGAGAACAGATATTTCGGATCCCTTTGAAGACTATAGGGCCAAAGGAAATATCCTCCGAAAAGAAAGAGAAAGAAGCTTTCTGAGAAACTTCTTTGTGTTCTGTGAAATCATCTCACAGAGTTACAGCTGTCCCCTCAAAAAGCCTTTCACTAAGACAGTTCTTGTGGAATGGCAAAGTGATATTTGGAAGCCTATAGTGGGCTATCGTGAAAAAGGAAATATCCTCAGATGAAATCTGTAAAGAAGCTTTCTGAGAAACTGTTCTGTGATGTGTGACCTCCACTCACAGAGTTTCATCGGTATTTCGTGGATCTCTTTGCTAGCCTTATTTCTGTGGAACCTGAGAAAAGATATTTCGGATCCCTTTGAAGACGATAGGGCCAAAGGAAATATCCTCCGATAACAAACAGAAACAAGCTTTCTGAGAAACTTCTTTGTGTTCTGTGAAATCATCTCACAGAGTTACACCTTTCCGTTAAAGAAGCCTTTCGCTAAGACTGTTGTTTTGGAATTGGCAAAGTGATATTTGGAAGTACATAGAGGGCTATGGTGAAAAAGGAAATATTCTTAGATGGAATTTGAAAAGCAGCTTTCTAAGAAACTGCTTAGCGTTCTGTTAATTCATCTCACAGAGTTACATCTGTATTTCGTGGATCTCTTTGCTAGCCTTATTTCTGTCCAATCTGAAAACAGATATTTCGGATCCCTTTGAAGACTATAGGGCCAAAGGAAATATCCTCCGATAAGAAAGAGAAAGAAGCTTTCTGAGAAACTTCTTCCTGTTCTGTGAAATCATCTCACAGAGTTACAGCTTTTAGCTCAAGAAGCCTTTCGCTAAGACAGTTCTTGTGGAATTGGCCAAGTTATATTTGGAAGCCCATAGAGGGCTATGGTGAAAAAGGAAATATCCTCCGATGAAATCTGGAAAGAAGCTTTCTGAGAAACTGCTTAGTGTTCTGTTAATTCATCTCACAGAGTTACATCAGTATTTCGTGGATCTCTTTGATAGCCTTATTTCTGTGGAATCTGAGAACAGATATTTCGGATCCCTTTGAAGACTATAGGGCCAAAGGAAATATCCTCCGATAACAAAGAGAAAAAAGCTTTCTGAGAAACTTCTTTGTGTTCTCTGAAATCATGTCTCAGAGTTACAGCTTTTCCCTCAAGAAGCCTTTCGCTAAGACAGTTCTTGTGGAATTGGCCAGGTGATATTTGGAAGCCGATAGAGGGCTATGGTGAAAAAGGAAATATCCTCAGATGAAATCTGGAAAGAAGCTTTCTGAAAAACTGCTCTGTGATGTGTGACTTCCACTCACAGGGTTACATCTGTATTTCGTGGATCTTTTTGCTAGCCTTATTTCTGTGGAAACTGAGAACAGATATTTCGGATCCCTTTGAAGTCTATAGGGCCAAAGGAAATATCCTCCGATAACAAAGAGAAAGAAGCTTCCTGAGAAACATCTTTGTGTTCTGTGAAATCATGTCACAGAATTACAGCTTTTCCCTCAAGAAGCCTTTCACTAAGAGAGTTCTTGTGGAATTGGCAAAGTTATATTTGGAAGCCCATAGAGGGCTATGGTGAAAAAGGAAATATCCTCAGATGAAATCTGGGAAGAAGCTTTGTGAGAAACTGCTCTGTGATGTGTGACCTCCACTCACAGAGTTACATCGGTATTTCGTGCATCTCTTTGCTGGCCTTATTTCTGTGGAATCTGAGAACAGATATTTCGGATCCCTTTGAAGACTATAGGGCCAAAGGAAATATCCTCCGATAACAAAGAGAAAGAAGCTTTCTGAGAAACTTCTTTGTGTTCTGTGAAATCATCTCACAGAGTTACAGCTTTCCCCTCAAGAAGCCTTTCGCTAAGAAAGTTCTTGTGGAATTCGCAAAGTGATATTTGGAAGCCCATAGAAGGCTATGGTGAACAAGGAAATATCCTCAGATGAAACTGGAAAGAAGTTTTCTGAGGAACTGCTTAGGGTTCTGTTAATTCATCTCACAGAGTTATATCTGTATTTCGTGGATCTATTTGCTAGCCTTATTTCTGTTCAATCTGAGAACAGATATTTCGGAACCCTTTGAAGACTATAGGGCCAAAGGAAATATCCTCCGATAACAAAGAGAAACAAGCCTTCTGAGAAACTTCTTTGTGTTCTGTGAAATCATCTCACAGAGTTACAGCTTTTCCCTCAAGAAGCCTTTCACTAAGACAGTTCTTGTGGAATTGGCAAAGTGATATTTGGAAGCCCATAGAGGGCTATGGTGAAAAAGGAAATATCCTCAGATGAAATCTGGAAAGAAGGTTTCTGAGAAACTGCTTAGTATTCTGTTAATTCATCTCACAGAGTTACATCTGTATTTCGTGGATCTCTTTGCTAGCCTTATTTCTGTGGAATCTGAGAACAGATATTTCGGATCCCTTTGAATACTATAGGGCCAAAGGAAATATCCTCCGATAACAAAGAGAAAGAAGCTTTCTGAGAAACTTCTTTGAGTTCTGTGAAATCATCTCACAGAGTTACAGCTTTCCCCTCAAGAAGCCTTTTGCTAAGACAGTTCTTGTGGAATTGTCAAAGTGATATTTGGAAACCCCTAGAGGGCTATGGTGAAAAAGGAAATATCCTCCGATGAAATCTGGAAAGAAGCTTTCTGAGAAACTGCTCTGTGATGTGTGACTTCCACTCACAGAGTTACATCTGTATTTCGTGGATCTCTTTGCTAGCCTTATTTCTGTGGAATCTGAGAACAGATATTTCGGATCCCTTTGAAGACTATAGGGCCAAAGGAAATATCCTCTGATAACAAAGAGAAAGAAGCTTTCTGAGAAACTTCTTTGTGTTCTGTGAAATCATCTCACAGAGTTACAGTTTTTCCCTCAAAAAGCCTTTCACTAAGATAGTTCTTGTGGAATTGTCAAAGTCATATTTGGAAGCCCATAGAGGGCTATGGTGAAAAAGGAAATATCCTCAGATGGAATCTGAAAAGAAGCTTGTTGAGAAACTACTTAGTGTTCTGTTAATTCGTCTCACAGAGTTACATCTGTATTTCGTGGATCTCTTTGCTAGCCTTATTTCTGTGGAATCTGAGAACAGATATTTCGGATCCCTTTGAAGACTATAGGGCCAAAGGAAATATCCTCCGATAAGAAAGAGAAAGAAGCTTTCTGAGAAACTTCTTTGTGTTCTGTGAAATCATCTCACAGAGTTACAGCTGTCCCCTCAAGAAGCCTTTCACTAAGACAGTTCTTGTGGAATGGCAAAGTGATATTTGGAAGCCCATAGAGGGCTATCGTGAAAAAGGAAATATCCTCAGATGAAATCTGTAAAGAAGCTTTCTGAGAAACTGTTCTGTGATGTGTGACCTCCACTCACAGAGTTTCATCGGTATTTCGTGGATCTCTTTGCTAGCCTTATTTCTGTGGAACCTGAGAAAAGATATTTCGGATCCCTTTGAAGACGATAGGGCCAAAGGAAATATCCTCCGATAACAAACAGAAACAAGCTTTCTGAGAAACTTCTTTGTGTTCTGTGAAATCATCTCACAGAGTTACAAATTTTCCCTCGAGAAGGCTTTCACTTAGACAGTTCTTGTGGAATTGGCAAAGTGATGTTTGGAAGCCGATAGAGGTCTATGGTGAAAAAGAAAATATCCTCAGATGAAATCTGGAAAGAAGTGTTCTGAGAAACAGCTCTGTGATGTGTGTCTTCCACTCACAGAGTTACATCTGTATTTCGTGGATTTCTTTGCGAGCCTTATTACTGTGGAATCTGAGAACAGATATTTCGGATCCCTTTGAAGACTATAGGGACAAAGGAAATATATTCCGATAACAAAGAGAAAGAAGCTTTCTGAGAAACTTCTTTGTGTTCTGTGAAATCATCTCACAGAGTTACAGCTTTCACCTCAGGAAGTCTTTTCCTAAGACAGTTCTTGTGGAATTTCAATGTGATATTTAGAAGCCCATAGAGCGCTATGGTGAAAAAGGAATTATCCTCAGATGAAATCTGGAAAGAAGTTTTCTGAGATACTGCTTAGTGTTCTGTTAATTCATCTCACAGAGTGACATATGTATTTCGTGGATCTCTTTGCTAACCTTATTTCTGTGGAATCTGAGAAGAGATATTTCGGATCCCTATGAAGACTATAGGGCCAAAGGAAATATCCTCCGATAACAAAGAGAAAGAAGCTATCTGAGAAACTTCTTTGTCTTCTGTGAAATCACCTCACAGAGTTACAGCTTTCCTCTCAAGAAGCCATTCGCTAAGACAGTTCTTGTGGAATTGGCCAAGTGATATTCGGAAGCCCCTAGAGGGCTATGGTGAAAAAGGAAATATCCTCCGATGAAATCTGGAAAGAAGCTTTCTGAGAAACTGCTTAGTGTTCTGTTAATTCATCTCGCAGAGTTACATCTGTATTTCGTGGATCTCTTTGCTCGCCTTATTTCTGTGGAATCTGAGAAGAGATATTTCGGATCCCTTTGAAGACTAAAGGGCCAAAGGAAATATCCTCCGATAACAAAGAGAAAGAAGGTGTCTGAGAAACTTCTTTGTGTTCTGTGAAATCATCTCACAGAGATTCACCTCTCTGCTAAAGAAGCCTTTCGCAAAGACAGTTCTTGTGGAATTGGCCAAGTGATGTTTGGAAGCCCATAGAGGGCTATGGTGAAAAAGGAAATATCCTCAGCTGAAATCTGGAAAGAAGCTTTCTGAGAAACTGCTCTGTGATGTTCGACTTCCACTCACAGAGTTACATCTCTATTTCGTGGATCTCTTTGCTAGCCTTATTTCTGTGGAATCTGAGAACAGATATTTCGGATCCCTTTGAAGACTATAGGGCCAAAGGAAATATCCTCCGATAACAAAGAGAAACAAGCTTTCTGAGAAACTTCTTTGTGTTCTGTGAAATCATCTCACAGAGTTACACCTTTCCGTTAAAGAAGCCTTTCGCTAAGACGTTTCTTTTGGAATTGACAAAGTGATATTTAGAAGTACATAGAGGGCTATGGTGAAAAAGGAAATATTCTCAGATGGAATTTGAAAAGAAGCTTTCTAAGAAACTACTTAGTGTTCTCTTAATTCATCTCACAGAGTTACATCTGTATTTCGTGGATCTCTTTGCTAGCCTTATTTCTGTGGAATCTGAGAACAGATATTTCGCATCCCTTTGAAGACTATAGGGCCAAAGGTAATATCCTCCGATAACAAAGAGGTAGAAGCTTTCTGAGAAACTTCTTTGTGTTCTGTGAAATCATCTCACAGAGTTACACCTTTACGTTAAAGAAGCCTTTCGCTAAGACATTTCTTTTGGAATTGGCAAAGTGATATTTGGAAGTACATAAAGGGCTATGGTGAAAAAGGAAATATTCTCAGATGGAATTTGAAAAGCAGCTTTCTAAGAAACTGCTTAGTGTTCTGTTAATTCATGTCACAGAGTTACGTCTGTATTTCGTGGATCTCTTTGCTAGCCTTATTTCTGTGGAATCTCAGAACAGATATTTCGGATCCCTTTGAAGACGATAGGGCCAAAGGAAATATCCTCCGATAACAAAGAGAAAGAAGCTTTCTGAGAAACTTCTTTGTGTTCTGTGAAATCATCTCACAGAGTACAGCTTTCCCCTCAAGAAGCCTTTCACTAAGACAGTTCTTGTGGAATTGGCAAAGTGATATTTGGAAGCCCATAGAGGGCTATGGTGAAAAAGGAAATATCCTCCGATGAAATCTGGAAAGAAGCTTTCTGAGAAACTGCTCTGTGATGTGCGACTTCCACTCACCGAGTTACATCTGTATTTCGTGGATCTCTTTGCTAGCCTTATTTCTGCGGAATCTGAGAACAGATATTTCGGATCCCTTTTAAGACTATAGGGCCAAAGGAAATATCCTCCGATAACAAAGAGAAAGAAGCTTTCTGAGAAACTTCTTTGCATTGTGTGAAATCATCTCACAGAGTTACAGCTTTCCCCTCAAGAAGCCATTCGCTAAGACAGTTCTTGTGGAATTGGCCAAGTGATATTTGGAAGCCCCTAGAGGGCTATGGTGAAAAAGGAAATATCCTCCGATGAAATCTGGAAAGAAGCTTTCTGAGAAACTGCTCTGGGATGTGTGACTTCCACTCACAGAGTTACATCTGTATTTCGTGGATCTCTTTGATAGCCTTATTTCTGTGGAATCTGAGAACAGATATTTCGGATCCCTTTGAAGTCTATATTTCCAAAGGAAATATCCTCCGATAACAAAGAGAAAGAAACTTTCTGAGAAACTTCTTTGTGTTCTGTGAAATTTTCTCACAGAGTTACAACTTTTCCCTCAAGAAAGCTTTCACTAAGACAGTTCCTCTGGAATTGGCAAAGTGATATTTGGAAGCCCATAGAGGGCTATGGTTAAAAAGGAAATATACTCAGATGAAATCTGGAAAGAACATTTTTGAGAAACAGCTCTGTGATGTGTGACTTCCACTCACAGAGTTACATCTGTATTTCGTGGATCTCTTTGCGAGCCTTATTTCTGTGGAATCTGAGAACAGATATTTCGGATCCCTTTGAAGACTATAGGGCCAAAGGAAATATCCTCCGATAACAAAGAGAAAGAAGCTTTCTGAGAAACTGCTTTGTGTTCTGTGAAATCATCTCACAGAGTTACAGCTTTCCCCTCTAGAAGCCTTTCGCTAAGACAATTCTTGTGGAATTGGCAAAGTGATATTTGGAAGCCCATAGAGGGCTACGGTGAAAAAGGAAATATCCTCCGATGAAATCTGGAAAGAAGCTTTCTGAGGAAGAACTTAGTGTTCTGTTAATTCATCTCACAGAATTACATCTGTATTTCGTGGATCTCTTTGCTAGCCTTATTTCTGTGGAATCTGAGAACAGATATTTCGGATCCCTTTGAAGACTATAGGGCCAAAGGAAATATCCTCTGATAACAAAGAGAAACAAGCTTTCTGAGAAACTTCTTTGTGTTCTGTGAAATCATCTCACAGAGTTACACCTTTCCGTTAAAGAAGCCTTTCGCTAAGACGTTTCTTTTGGAATTGGCAAAGTGATATTTGGAAGTACATAGAGGGCTATGGTGAAAAAGGAAATATTCTCAGATGGAATTTGAAAAGAAGCTTTCTAAGAAACTGCTGAGTGTTCTGTTAATTCATCTCACAGAGTTACATCTGTATTTCGTGGATCTCTTTGCTAGCCTTATTTCTGTGGAATCTGAGAACAGATATTTCGCATCCCTTTGAAGACTATAGGGCCAAAGGAAATATCCTCCGATAACAAAGAGGTAGAAGCTTTCTGAGAAACTTCTTTGTGTTCTCTGAAATCATCTCACAGAGTTACAGCTTTCCCCTCAAGAAGCCTTTCACTAAGACAGTTCTTACGGAATTGGCTAAGTGATATTTGGAAGCCCATAGAGGGCTATGTTGAAAAAGGAAATATCCTCAGATGAAATCTGGAAAGAAGCTTTCTGAGAAACTGCTTAGTGTTCTCTTAATTCATCTCACTGAGTTACATCTGTATTTCGTGGATCTCTTTGCTAGCCTTATTTCTGTGGAATCTGAGAACAGATATTTCGGATCCCTTTTAAGACTACAGGGCCAAAAGAAATATCCTCCGATAACAAAGAGAAAGAAGCTTTCTGAGAAACTTCTTTGTGTTCTGTGAAATCATATCACAGAGTTACAGCTTTACCCTCAAGAAGCCTTTCATTAAGACAGTTCTTGTGGAATTGGCAAAGTGTTATTTGGAAGCCCATAGAGGGCTATGGTTAAAAAGGAATTACCCTCGGATGAAATCTGGAAAGAAGCTTTCTGAGAAACTGCTCTGTGATGTGTGACTTCCACTCACAGAGTTACATCTGTATTTCGTGGATCTCTTTGCTAGCCTTATTTCTGTGGAATCTGAGAACAGATATTTCGGATCACTTTGAGGACTATAGGGCCAAAGGAAATATCCTCCGATAACAAACAGAAACAAGCTTTTAGAGAAACTTCTTTGTGTTCTGTGAAATCATCTCACAAAGTTACACCTTTCGGTTAAAGAAGCCTTTCGCTAAGACAGTTCTTTTGGAATTGGCAAAGTGATATTTGGAAGTACATAGAGGGCTATGGTGAAAAAGGAAATATTCTCAGATGGAATTTGAAAAGCAGCTTTCTAAGAAACTGCTTAGTATTCTGTTAATTCATCTCAGAGAGTTACATCTGTATTTCGTGGATCTCTTTGATTGCCTTATTTCTGTGGAATCTGAGAACAGATATTTCGGATCCCTTTGAAGACGATAGGGCCAAAGGAAATATCCTCCGATAACAAAGAGAAAGAAGCTTTCTGAGAAACTTCTTTGTGTTCTGTGAAATCATCTCACAGAGTACAGCTTTCCCCTCAAGAAGCCTTTCACTAAGACAGTTCTTGTGGAATTGGCAAAGTGATATTTGGAAGCCCATAGAGGGCTATGGTGAAAAAGGAAATATCCTCAGATGAAATCTGGAAAGAAGCTTTCTGAGAAACTGCTTAGTGTTCTCTTAATTCATCTCACTGAGTTATATCTGTATTTCGTCGATCTCTTTGCTAGCCTTATTTCTGTGGAATCTGAGAACAGATATTTCGGATCCCTTTGAAGACTATAGGCACAAAGGAAATATCCTCCGATAACAAAGAGGAAGAAGCTTTCTGAGAAACTTCTTTGTGTTCTGTGAAATCATCTCACAGGGTTACAGCTTTCCCCTCAAGAAGCCTTTCACTAAGACACTTCTTGTGGAATTGGCAAAGTGATATTTGGAAGCCCATAGAGGACTATGGTGAAAAAGGAAATATCCTCCGATGAAATCTGGAAAGAAGCTTTCTGAGAAACTGCTCTGTGATGTGCGACTTCCACTCACCGAGTTACATCTGTATTTCGTGGATCTCTTTGCTAGCCTTATTTCTGCGGAATCTGAGAACAGATATTTCGGATCCCTTTTAAGACTATAGGGCCAAAGGAAATATCCTCCGATAACAAAGAGAAAGAAGCTTTCTGAGAAACTTCTTTGCATTCTGTGAAATCATCTCACAGAGTTACAGCTTTCCCCTCAAGAAGCCATTCGCTAAGACAGTTCTTGTGGAATTGGCCAAGTGATATTTGGAAGCCCCTAGAGGGCTATGGTGAAAAAGGAAATATCCTCCGATGAAATCTGGAAAGAAGCTTTCTGAGAAACTGCTCTGGGATGTGTGACTTCCACTCACAGACTTACATCTGTATTTCGTGGATCTCTTTGATAGCCTTATTTCTGTGGAATCTGAGAACAGATATTTCGGATCCCTTTGAAGTCTATATTTCCAAAGGAAATATCCTCCGATAACAAAGAGAAAGAAACTTTCTGAGAAACTTCTTTGTGTTCTGTGAAATTTTCTCACAGAGTTACAACTTTTCCCTCAAGAAATCTTTCACTAAGACAGTTCCTCTGGAATTGGCAAAGTGATATTTGGAAGCCCATAGAGGGCTATGGTTAAAAAGGAAATATCCTCAGATGAAATCTGGAAAGAACATTTTTGAGAAACAGCTCTGTGATGTGTGACTTCCACTCAGAGAGTTACATCTGTATTTCGTGGATCTCTTTGCGAGCCTTATTTCTGTGGAATCTGAGAACAGATATTTCGGATCCCTTTGAAGACTATAGGGCCAAAGGAAATATCCTCCGATAACAAAGAGAAAGAAGCTTTCTGAGAAACTGCTTTGTGTTCTGTGAAATCATCTCACAGAGTTACAGCTTTCCCCTCTAGAAGCCTTTCGCTAAGACAATTCTTGTGGAATTGGCAAAGTGATATTTGGAAGCCCATAGAGGGCTACGGTGAAAAAGGAAATATCCTCAGATGAAATCTGGAAAGAAGCTTTCTGAGGAAGAACTTAGTGTTCTGTTAATTCATCTCACAGAGTTACATCTGTATTTCGTGGATCTCTTTGCTAGCCTTATTTCTGTGGAATCTGAGAACAGATATTTCGGATCCCTTTGAAGTATATAGGGCCAAAGGAAATATCCTCTGATAACAAAGAGAAACAAGCTTTCTGAGAAACTTCTTTGTGTTCTGTGAAATCATCTCACAGAGTTACACCTTTCCGTTAAAGAAGCCTTTCGCTAAGACATTTCTTTTGGAATTGGCAAAGTGATATTTGGAAGTACATAGAGGGCTATGGTGAAAAAGGAAATATTCTCAGATGGAATTTGAAAAGAAGCTTTCTAAGAAACTGCTGAGTGTTCTGTTAATTCATCTCACAGAGTTACATCTGTATTTCGTGGATCTCTTTGCTAGCCTTATTTCTGTGGAATCTGAGAACAGATATTTCGCATCCCTTTGAAGACTATAGGGCCAAAGGAAATATCCTCCGATAACAAAGAGGTAGAAGCTTTCTGAGAAACTTCTTTGTGTTCTCTGAAATCATCTCACAGAGTTACAGCTTTCCCCTCAAGAAGCCTTTCACTAAGACAGTTCTTACGGAATTGGCTAAGTGATATTTGGAAGCCCATAGAGGGCTATGTTGAAAAAGGAAATATCCTCAGATGAAATCTGGAAAGAAGCTTTCTGAGAAACTGCTTAGTGTTCTCTTAATTCATCTCACTGAGTTACATCTGTATTTCGTGGATCTCTTTGCTAGCCTTATTTCTGTGGAATCTGAGAACAGATATTTCGGATCCCTTTTAAGACTACAGGGCCAAAAGAAATATCCTCCGATAACAAAGAGAAAGAAGCTTTCTGAGAAACTTCTTTGTGTTCTGTGAAATCATATCACAGAGTTACAGCTTTACCCTCAAGAAGCCTTTCATTAAGACAGTTCTTGTGGAATTGGCAAAGTGTTATTTGGAAGCCCATAGAGGGCTATGGTTAAAAAGGAATTACCCTCCGATGAAATCTGGAAAGAAGCTTTCTGAGAAACTGCTCTGTGATGTGTGACTTCCACTCACAGAGTTACATCTGTATTTCGTGGATCTCTTTGCTAGCCTTATTTCTGTGGAATCTGAGAACAGATATTTCGGATCACTTTGAGGACTATAGGGCCAAAGGAAATATCCTCCGATAACAAACAGAAACAAGCTTTTAGAGAAACTTCTTTGTGTTCTGTGAAATCATCTCACAAAGTTACACCTTTCGGTTAAAGAAGCCTTTCGCTAAGACAGTTCTTTTGGAATTGGCAAAGTGATATTTGGAAGTACATAGAGGGCTATGGTGAAAAAGGAAATATTCTCAGATGGAATTTGAAAAGCAGCTTTCTAAGAAACTGCTTAGTATTCTGTTAATTCATCTCAGAGAGTTACATCTGTATTTCGTGGATCTCTTTGATTGCCTTATTTCTGTGGAATCTGAGAACAGATATTTCGGATCCCTTTGAAGTCTATATTTCCAAAGGAAATATCCTCCGATAACAAAGAGAAAGAAACTTTCTGAGAAACTTCTTTGTGTTCTGTGAAATTTTCTCACAGAGTTACAACTTTTCCCTCAAGAAACCTTTCACTAAGACAGTTCCTCTGGAATTGGCAAAGTGATATTTGGAAGCCCATAGAGGGCTATGGAGAAAAAGGAAATATGCTCAGATGAAATCTGGAAAGAAGCTTTTTGAGAAACAGCTCTGTGATGTGTGACTTCCACTCAGAGAGTTACATCTGTATTTCGTGGATCTCTTTGCGAGCCTTATTTCTGTGAAATCTGAGAACAGATATTTCGGATCCCTTTGAAGACTATAGGGCCAAACGAAATATCCTCCGATAACAAAGAGAAAGAAGCTTTTTGAGAAACTTCTTTGTGTTCTGTGAAATCATCTCACAGAGTTACAGTTTTTCCCTCAAGAAGCCTTTCGCTAAGACAATTCTTGTGGAATTGGCAAAGTGATATTTGGAAGCCCATAGAGGGCTACGGTGAAAAAGGAAATATCCTCAGATGAAATCTGGAAAGAAGCTTTCTGAGGAAGAGCTTAGTGTTCTGTTAATTCATCTCCCAGAGTTACATCTGTATTTCGTGGATCTCTTTGCTAGCCTTATTTCTGTGGAATCAGAACAGATATTTCATATCTCCTTGAAGACTATAGGGCCAAAGGAAATATTCTCCGATAGCAAAGAGAAAGAAGCTTTCTGAGAAACTTCTTTGTGTTCTGTGAAATCATCTCACAGAGTTACAGCTTTTCCCTCAAGAAGCCTTTCACTAAGACAGTTCTTGTTGAATTGGCAAAGTTATACTTGGAAGCCCATAGAGGGGTATGGTGAAAAAGGAAATATCCTCAGATGAAATATGGAAAGAAGCTTTCTGAGAAACTGTTCTGTGATGTGTGACCTCCACTCACAGAGTTACATCGGTATTTCGTGGATCTCTTTACTAGCCTTATTTCTGTGGAATCTGAGAAAAGATATTTCGGATCCCTTTGAAGACGATAGGGTCAAAGGAAATATCCTCCGATAACAAACAGAAACAAGCTTTCAGAGAAACTTCTTTGTGTTCTGTGAAATCATCTCACAGAGTTACAGCTTTCCGTTAAAAAGCCTTTCGCTAAGACAGTTCTTTTGGAATTGGCAAAGTGATATTTTGAAGTACATAGAGGGCTGTGGTGAAAAAGGAAATATTCTCAGATGGAATTTGAAAAGCAGATTTCTAAGAAACTGCTTAGTGCTCTGTTAATTCATCTCACAGAGCTACATCTGTATTTCGTGGATCTCTTTGCTAGCCTTATTTCTGTGGAATCTGAGAACAGATATTTCGGATCCCTTTGAAGACTATAGGGCCAAAGGAAATATCCTCCGATAACAAAGAGAAAGAAGCTTTCTGAGAAAATTCTTTGTGTTCTGTGAAATCATCTCACAGAGTTACAGCTTGCCCCTCAAGAAGCCTTTCACTAAGACAGTTCTTGTGGAATTGGCAAGGTGATATTTGGAAGCCCATAGAGGGCTATGGTGAAAAAGGAAATATCCTCAGATGAAATCTGGAAAGAAGCTTTCTGAGAAACTGCTTAGTGTTCTGTTAATTCATCGAACAAAGTTACATCTGCATTTCGTTTATCTCTTTGCTAGCCTTGTTTCTGTGGAATCTGAGAACAGATATTTCGGATCCCTTTGAAGACTATAGGGCCAAAGGAAATATCCTCCGATAACAAAGAGAAAGAAGCTTTCTGAGAAAATTCTTTGTATTCTGTGAAATCATCTCACAGAGTTACAGGTTTCCCCTCAAGAAGCCTTTCACTAAGACAGTTCTTGTGGAATTGGCAAAGTGATATTTGGAAGCCCATAGAGGGCTATGGTGAAAAAGGAAATGTCCTCAGATGAAATCTGGAAAGAAGCTTTCTGAGAAACTGCTCTGGATTGCGTGACTTCCACTCACAGAGTTACATCTGTATTTCGTGGATCTCTTTGCTAGCCTTATTTCTGTGGAATCTGAGAACAGATATTTCGGATCCCTTTGAAGACCATAGGGCCAAAGGAAATATCCTCCGATAACAAAGAGAAAGAAGCTTTCTGAGAAACTTCTTTTTGTTCTGTGAAATGATCTCACAGAGATACAGCTTTCCCCTCAAGAAGCCTTTCGCTAAGACAGTTGTTGTGGAATTGGCAAAGTGATATTTGGAAGCCCATAGAGGGCTATGTTGAAAAAGGAAATATCCTCCGATGAAATCTGGAAAGAAGCTTTCTGAGAAACTGCTCTGTGATGTGTGACTTCCACTCACAGAATTACATCTGTATTTCGTGGATCTCTTTGCTCGCCTTATTTCTGTGGAATCTGAGAACAGATATTTCGGATCCCTTTGAAGACTATAGGGCCAAAGGAAATATCCTCCGATAACAAAGAGAAAGCAGCTTTCTGAGAAACTTCTTTTTGTCCTGTGAAATCATCTCACAGAGTTACAGCTTTCCCCTCTAGAATCCTTTCGCTAAGACAGTTCTTGTGGAATTGGCAAAGTGATATTTGGAAGCCCATAGTGGGCTATGGTGAAAAAGGAAATATCCTCAGATGAAATCTGGAAAGAAGATTTCTGAGAAACTGACTAGTGTTCTGTTAATTCATCTCACAGAGTTACATCTGTATTTCGTGGATCTCTTTGCTAGACTTATTTATGTGGCATCTGAGAACAGATATTTCGGATCCCTTTGAAGACTATAGGGCCAAAGGAAGTATCCTCCAGTAACAAAGAGAAAGAAGCTTTCTGAGAAACTTCTTTGTGTTCTGTGAAATCATCTCACAGAATTACAGCTGTCCCCTCAAGAAGCCTTTCGCTAAGACAGTTCTTTTGGAATTGGCAAAGTGATATTTGGAAGCCCATAGAGGGCTATGGTTAAAAAGGAAATACCCTCCGATGAAATCTGGAAAGAAGCTTTCTGAGAAACTGCTTAGTGTTCTGTTAATTCATCTCACAGAGTTACATCTGTATTTCGTGGATCTCTTTGCTAGCCTTATTTCTGTGGAATCTGAGAACAGATATTTCGGATCCCTTTGAAGACTATAGGGCCAAAGGAAATATCCCCCGATAACAAAGAGAAAGAAGCTTTCTGAGAAACGTCTTTGTGTTCTCTGAAATCATCTCACAGAGTTACAGCTTTTCCCTCAAGAAGCCTTTCACTAAGACAGTTCTTGTGGAATTGGCCAAGTGATATTTGGAATCCCCTATAGGGCTATGGTGAAAAAGGAAATATCCTCAGATGAAATCTGGAAAGAAGCTTTCTGAGAAACTGCTCTGGGATGCGTGACTTCCACTCACAGAGTTACATCTGTATTTCGTGGATCTCTTTGCTAGCCTTATTTCTGTGGAATCTGAGAACAGATATTTCGGATACCTTTGAAGAATATAGGGCCAAAGGAAATATCCTCCGATAACAAAGAGAAAGAAGCTTTCTGAGAAACTTCTTTGCGTTCTGTGAAATCATCTCACAGAGTTACAGCTTTCCCCTCAAGAAGCCTTTCGCTAAGACAGTTCTTGTGGAATTGGCCAAGTGATATTTGGAATCCCCTAGAGGGCTATGGTGAAAAAGGAAATATCCTCAGATGAAATCTGGAAAGAAGCTTTCTGAGAAACTGCTCTGTGATGTGTGACTTCCCCTCACCGAGTTACATCTGTATTTCGTGGATCTTTTGCTAGCCTTATTTCTGTGGAATCTGAGAACAGATATTTCGGATCCCTTTGACGTCTGTAGGTCCAAAGGAAATATCCTCCGATAACAAAGAGAAAGAAAGTTTCTGAGAAACTTCTTTGTGTTCTGTGAAATTTTCTCACAGAGATACAACTTTTCCCTCAAGAAGCCTTTCACTAAGACAGTTCTTGTGGAATTGGCAAAGTGATATTTGGAAGCCCATAGAGGGGATGGTGAAAAAGGAAATATCCTCAGATGAAATCTGGAAAGAAGATTTCTGAGAAACAGCTCTGTGATGTGTGACTTCCAATCACAGAGTTACATCTGTATTTCGTGGATCTCTTTGCGAGCCTTATTTCTGTGGAATCTGAGAACAGATATTTCGGATCCTTTTGAAGGCTATAGGGCCAAAGGAAATATCCTCCGATAACAAAGAGAAAGAAGCTTTCTGAGAAACTTCTTTGTGTCTCTGAAATCATGTCTCAGAGTTACAGCTTTTCCCTCAAGAAGCCTTTCGCTAAGACAGTTCTTGTGGAATTGGCCAAGTGATATTTGGAATCCCCTAGAGGGCTATGGTGAAAAAGGAAATATCCTCAGATGAAATCTGGAAAGAAGCTTTCTGAGAAACTGCTCTCTGATGTGTCACTTCCACTCACAGTGTTACATCTCTATTTCGTGGATCTCTTTGCTAGCCTTATTTCTGTGGAACCTGAGAACAGATATTTCGGATCCCTTTGAAGTCTATAGGGCCAAAGGAAATATCCTCCGATAACAAAGAGAAAGAAGCTTTCTGAAAAACTTCTTTGTGTTCTGTGAAATCATCCCACAGAGTTACAGCTTTCCCCTCAAGAAGTCTTTCGCTAAGACCGTTCTTGTGGAATTGGCAAAGTGATATTTGGAAGCCCATAGAGGGCTATGGTGAACAAGGAAATATCCTCAGATGAAACTGGAAAGAAGTTTTCTGAGGAACTGCTTAGGGTTCTGTTAATTCATCTCACAGAGTTATATCTGTATTTCGTGGATCTCTTTGCTAGCCTTATTTCTGTTCGATGTGAGAACAGATATTTCGGAACCCTTTGAAGACTATAGGGCCAAAGGAAATATCCTCCGATAACAAAGAGAAACAAGCCTTCTGAGAAACTTCTTTGTGTTCTGTGAAATCATCTCACAGAGTTACAGCTTTTCCCTCAAGAAGCCTTTCACTAAGACAGTTCTTGTGGAATTGGCAAAGTGATATTTGGAAGCCCATAGAGGGCTATGGTGAAAAAGGAAATATCCTCAGATGAAATCTGGAAAGAAGGTTTCTGAGAAACTGCTTAGTATTCTGTTAATTCATCTCACAGAGTTACATCTGTATTTCGTGGATCTCTTTGCTAGCCTTATTTCTGTGGAATCTGAGAACAGATATTTCGGATCCCTTTGAAGACTATAGGGCCAAAGGAAATATCCTCCGATAACAAAGAGAAAGAAGCTTTCTGAGAAACTTCTTTGAGTTCTGTGAAATCATCTCACAGAGTTACAGCTTTCCCCTCAAGAAGCCTTTCGCTACGACAGTTCTTGTGGAATTGTCAAAGTGATATTTGGAAGCCCCTAGAGGGCTATGGTGAAAAAGGAAATATCCTCCGATGAAATCTGGAAAGAAGCTTTCTGAGAAACTGCTCTGTGATGTGTGACTTCCACTCACAGAGTTACATCTGTATTTCGTGGATCTCTTTGCTAACCTTATTTCTGTGGAATCTGAGAAGAGATATTTCGGATCCCTTTGAAGACTATAGGGCCAAAGGAAATATCCTCCGATAACAAAGAGAAAGAAGCTCTCTGAGAAACTTCTTTGTCTTCTGTGAAATCACCTCACAGAGTTACAGCTTTCCTCTCAAGAAGCCTTTCGCTAAGACAGTTCTTGTGGAATTGGCCAAGTGATATTCGGAAGCCCCTAGAGGGCTATGGTGAAAAAGGAAATATCCTCTGATGAAATCTGGAAAGAAGCTTTCTGAGAAACTGCTTAGCGTTCAGTTAATTCATCTCGCAGAGTTACATCTGTATTTCGTGGATCTCTTTGCTAGCCTTATTTCTGTGGAATCTGAGAACAGATATTTCAGATCCCTTTGAAGACTATAGGGAAAAAGGAAATATCCTACGGTAACAAAGAGAAAGAAGCTTTCTGAGAAACTTCTTTGTGTTTTGTGAAATCATCTCACAGAGTTACAGCTTTCCCCTCAAGAAGCCTTTCGCTAAGACAGTTCTTGTGGAATTGGCAAAGTGATATTTGGAAGCCCATAGAGGGCTATGGTGAAAAAGGAAATATCCTCAGATGAAATCTGGAAAGAAGCTTTCTGAGGAACTGCTTAGTGTTCTGTAAATTCATCTCACAGAGTTACATCTGTATTTCGTGGATCTCTTTGCTAGCCTTATTTCTGTCCAATCTGAGAACAGATATTTCGGATCCCTTTGAAGACTATAGGGCCGAAGGAAATATCCTCCGATAACAAAGAGAAAAAAGCTTTCTGAGAAACTTCTTTGTGTTCTCTGAAATCATCTCACAGAGTTACAGCTTTTCTCTGAAGAAGCCTTTCGCTAAGACAGTTCTTGTGGAATTGGCCATGTGATATTTGGAATCCCCTAGAGGGCTATGGTGAAAAAGGAAATATCCTCAGATGAAATCTGGAAAGAAGCTTTCTGAGAAACTGCTCTGTGATGTGTGACTTCCACTCACAGAGTTACATGTGTATTTCGTGGATCGCTTTGCTAGCCTTATTTCTGTGGAATCTGAGAACAGATATTTCGGATCCCTTTGAAGACTATAGGGCCAAAGGAAATATCCTCTGATAACAAAGAGAAAGAAGCTTTCTGAGGAACTTCTTTGTGTTCTGTGAAATCATCTCACAGAGTTACAGTTTTTCGCTCAAAAAGCCTTTCACTAAGATAGTTCTTGTGGCATTGTCAAAGTGATATTTGGAAGCCCATAGAGGGCTATGGTGAAAAAGGAAATATCCTCAGATGGAATCTGAAAAGAAGCTTGTTGAGAAACTGCTTAGTGTTCTGTTAATTCGTCTCACAGAGTTACATCTGTATTTCGTGGATCTCTTTGCTAGCCTTATTTCTGTGGAATCTGAGAACAGATATTTCGGATCCCTTTGAAACTATAGGGCCAAAGGAAATATCCTCCGATAAGAAAGAGAAAGAAGCTTTCTGAGAAACTTCTTTGTGTTCTGTGAAATCATCTCACAGAGTTACAGCTGTCCCCTCAAGAAGCCTTTCACTAAGACAGTTCTTGTGGAATGGCAAAGTGATATTTGGAAGCCCATAGAGGGCTATGGTGAAAAAGGAAATATCCTCAGATGAAATCTGGAAAGAAGCTTTCTGAGAAACTTCTCTGTGATGTGTGACTTCCACTCACAGAGTTACATCTGTATTTCGTGGATCTCTTTGCTAGCCTTATTTCTGTGGAACCTGAGAAAAGATATTTCGGATCCCTTTGAAGACGATAGGGCCAAAGGAAATATCCTCCGATAACAAACAGAAACAAGCTTTCTGAGAAACTTCTTTGTGTTCTGTGAAATCATCTCACAGAGTTACACCTTTCCCTTAAAGAAGCCTTTCGCTAAGACTGTTGTTTTGGAATTGGCAAAGTGATATTTGGAAGTACATAGAGGGCTATGGTGAAAAAGGAAATATTCTCAGATGGAAATTGAAAAGTAGCTTTCTAAGAAACTGCTTAGTGTTCTGTTAATTCATCTCACAGTGTTACATCTGTATTTCGTGGATCTCTTTGCTAGCCTTATTTCTGTGGAATCTGAGAACAGATATTTCGGATCCCTTTGAAGACTGTAGGGTCAAAGGAAATATACTCCGATAACAAAGAGAAAGAAGCTTTCTAAGAAAATTCTTTGTGTTCTGTGAAATCATCTCACTGAGTTACAGCTTTCCCCTCAGGAAGCCTTTCACTAAGACAGTTCTTGTGGAATTGGCAAAGTGATATTTGGAAGCCCATAGAGGGCTATGGTGAAAAAGGAAATATCCTCAGATGAAATCTGGAAAGAAGCTTTCTGAGAAACTGCTTAGTGTTCTCTTTATTCATCTCACTGAGTTACATCTGTATTTCGTGGATCTCTTTGCTAGCCTTATTTCTGCGGAATCTGAGAACAGATATTTCGGATCCCTTTGAAGACTATAGGGACAAAGGAAATATCCTCCGGTAACAAAGAGAAAGAAGCTTTCTGAGAAACTTCTTTGTGTTCTGTGAAATCATCTCACAGAGTTACAGCTATCCCCTCAAGAAGCCTTTCACTAAAACAGTTCTTGTGGAACTGGCAAAGTGATAATTGGAAGCCCATAGTGGGCTATGGTGAAAAAGGAAATATCCTCCGATGAAATCGGGAAAGAAGCTTTCTGAGAAACTGCCCTGTGATGTGTGACTTCCACTCACAGAGTTACATCTGTATTTCATGGATCTCTTTGCTAGCCTTATTTCTGTGGAATCTGAGAACAGATATTTCGGATCCCTCTGAAGACTATAGGGCCAAAGGAAATATCCTCCGATAACAAAGAGAAAGAAGCTTTCTGAGAAACTTCTTTGTGTTCTGTGAAATCATCTCACAGAGTCACAGCTTTCCTCTCAAGAACCCGTTCGCTAAGACAGTTCTTCTGGAATTGGCAAAGTGATATTTGGAAGCCCATAGAGGGCTATGTTAAAAAAGGAAATATCCTTCGATGAAATCGGGAAAGAAGGTTTCTGAGAAACTGCTTAGTATTCTGTTAATTCATCTCACAGAGTTACATCTGTATTTCGTGGATCTCTTTGCTAGCCTTATTTCTCTGGAATCTGAAAACAGATATTTCGGATCCCTTTGAAAATTATAGGGCCAAAGGAAATATCCTCCGATAACAAAGAGAAAGAAGCTTCCTTAGAAACTTCTTCGTGTTCTGTGAAATCATCTCACAGAGTTACAGCATTTCCCTCAAGAAGCCTTTCGCTAAGACAGTTCTTGTGGAATTGGCCAAGTGATATTTGGAAGCCCATAGAGGGCTATGGTGAAAAAGGAAATATCCTCAGATGAAATCTGGAAAAAAGCTTTCTGAGAAACTGTTTAGTGTTCTGTTAATTCATCTCAAAGAGTTACATCAGTATTTCGTGGATTTCCTTGTTAGCCTTGTTTCTGTGGAATCTGAGAACAGATATTTCGGATCCCTTTGAAGACTATAGTTCCAAAGGTAATATCCTCCGATAACAAAGAGAAAGAAGATTTCTGAGAAACTTCTTTGTCTTCCGTGAAATCATCTCCCCGAGTTACAGCTTTCCCCTCAAGAATCCTTTCGTTAAGACAGTTCTTGTGGAATTGGCCAAGTGATATTTGGAATCCCCTAGAGGGCTATGGTGAAAAAGGAAATATCCTCAGATGAAATCTGGAAAGAAGCTTTCTGAGAAACTGCTCTGGGATGCGTGACTTCCACTCACAGAGTTACATCTGTATTTCGTGGATCTCTTTGCTAGCCTAATTTCTGTGGAATCTGAGAACAGATATTTCGGATCCCTTTGAAGTCTATAATTCCCAAGGAAATATCCTCCGATAAGAAACAGAAAGATGCTTTCTGAGAAACTACTTTGTGTTCTGTGAAATCATCTCACAGAGTTACAGCTTTCCCCTCAAGAAGCCTTTCGCTAAGACAGTTGTTGTGGAATTGGCAAACTGATATTTTGAAGCCCATAGAGGGCTATGGTGAAAAAGGAAATATCCCCAGATGAAATCTGGAAAGAAGCTTTCTGAGAAACTGCTCTGTGATGTGTGACTTCCAGTCACAGAGTTAAATCTGTATTTCGTGGATCTCTTAGCTAGCCTTATTCCTGTGGAATCTGAAAACACATATTTCAGATCCCTTTGAAGACTATAGGGCCAAAGTAAATATCCTCCGATAACAAAGAGAAAGAAGCTTTCTGAGAAACTTCTTTGTGTTCTGTGAAATCATCTCACAGAGTTACAGCTTTCCCCTCAAGAAGCCTTTCGCTAAGACAGTTCTTGTGGAATTGGCAAATTTGTATTTGGAAGCCCATAGAGGGCTATGGTGAAAAAGGAAATATCCTCAGATGAAATCTGGAAAGAAGCTTTCTGAGAAACTGCCTACTGTTCTGTTAATTCATCTCACAGAGTTACATCTGTATTTCGAGGATCTCTTTGCTAGCCTTTTTTCTGTGGAATCTGAGAACAGATATTTCGAATCCCTTTGAAGATTATAGGGCCAAAGGAAATATCCTCCGATAACAAAGAGAAAGAAGCTTTCTGAGAAACTTCTTTTGTCCTGAGAAATCATCTCACAGAGTTACAGCTTTCCCCGCAAGAAGCCTTTCGCTAACACAGTTTTTGTGCAATTGGCAAAGTGATATTTGGAATCCCATAGAGGGCTATGGTGAAAAAGGAAATATCCTCAGATGAAATCTGTAAAGAAGCTTTCTGAGAAACTGCTTAGTGTTCTGTTAATTCATCTCACAGAGATACATCTGTATTTCGTGGATCTCCTTGTGAGCCTTATTTCTGTGGAATCTGAGAACAGATATTTCGGATCCGTTTGAAGACTATAGGGCCAAAGGAAATATCCTCCGATAACAAAGAGAAAGAAGCTTTCTGAGAAACTTCTTTGTGTTCTGTGAAATCATCTCACTGAGTTACCGCTTTCCCCTCAAGAAGCCTTTCGCTAAGACAGTTCTTGTGGAATTGGCAAAGTGATATTTGGAAGCCCATAGAGGGCTATGGTGAAAAAGGAAATATCCTCCGATGAAATCTGGAAAGAAGCTTTCTGAGAAACTGCTCTGTGATGTGTGACTTCCACTCATTGTGTTACATCTGTATTACGTGGATCTCTTTGCTAGCCTTATTTCTTTGGAATCTGAGAACAGATATTTCGGATCCCTTTGAAGACTATAGGGCCAAAGGAAATATCCTCCGATAACAAAGAGAAAGAAGCTTTCAGAGAAACTTCTTTGTGTTCTGTGAAATCATCTCACAGAGTTACCCCTTTCCGCTACAGAAGTCTTTCGCTAAGACAGTTCTTTTGGAATTGGCAAAGCGATATTTGGAAGCCCTTAGAGGGCTGTGGTGAAAAAGGAAATATCCTCAGATGAAATCTGGAAAGAAGCTTTCAGAGAAACTGCTTAGTGTTCTGTTAATTAATATCACAGAGTTACATCTGTATTTCCTGGATCTCTTTGCTAGCCTTATTTCTGTGGAATCTGAGAACAGATATTTCGGATCCGTTTGAAGACTATAGGGCCAAAGGAAATATCCTCCGATAACAAAGAGAAAGAAGCTTTCTGACAACCTTCTTTGTGCTCCGTGAAATCATCTCACAGAGTTACAGCTTTCCCCTCAAGAATCCCTTCGCTAAGACAGTTCTTGTGGATTTGGCAAAGTGATATTTGGAAGCCCATAGAGGGCTATGGTGAAAAAGGAAATATCCCCATATGAAATCTGGAAAGAAGGTTTCTGAGAAACTGCCCTGTGATGTGTGACTTCCACTCACAGGGTTACATCTGTATTTCGTGGATCTCTTTGCGAGCCTTATTTCTGTGGAATCTGAGAACAGATATTTCGGATCCCTTTGAAGACTATAGGGCCAAAGGAAATATCCTCCGATAACAAGGAGAAAGAAGCTTTCTGAGAAACTTCTTTGTGTTCTGTGAAATCACCTCACAGAGTTACAGCTTTCCCCTCAAGAAGCCTTTCGTTAAGACAGTTCTTGTGCAATTGGCAAAGTGATATTTGGAAGCCCATAGAGGGCTAGGTTGAAAAAGGAAATATCCTCAGATGAAATCTGTAAAGAAGCTTTCTGAGAAACTACTCTGTGATGTGTGAATTCCACTCCCAGAGTTACATCTGTATTTCGTGGATCTCTTTGCTAGCCTTATTTCTGTGGAATCTGAGAACAGATATTTCGGATCCGTTTGAAGACTATAGGGCCAAAGGAAATATCCTCCGATAACAAAGAGAAAGAAGCTATCTGACAACCTTCTTTGGGTTCTGTGAAATCATCTCACAGAGTTCCAGCTTTCCCCTCAAGAAGCCCTTCGCTAAGACAGTTCTTGTGGATTTGGCAAAGTGATATTTGGAAGCCCTTAGAGGGCTATGGTGAAAAAGGAAATATCCTCCGATGTAATCTGGAAAGAAACTTTCTGAGAAACTGCTCTGTGATGTGTGACTTCCACTCACAGAGTTATATCTGTATTTCGTGGATCTTTTTGCTAGCCTTATTTCTGAGGAATCTGAGAACAGATATTTCGGATCCCTTTGAAGACTATAGGGCCAAAGGACATATCCTCCGATAACAAAGAGAAAGAACCTTTCTGAGAAACTTATTTGTGTTCTGTGAAATCATCTCACAGAGTCACAGCTTTCCCCTCACTAAGCCTTTCGCTAAGACAGTTCTTGTGGAATTGACAAAGTGATATTTGGAAGCCCATAGAGGGCTGTGGTGAAAAAGGAAATATCCTCAGATGAAATCTGGAAAGAAGCTTTCTGAGAAACTGCTTAGTGTTCTGTTAATTAATCTCACAGAGTTACATCTGTATTTCGTGGATCTCTTTGCTAGCCTTATTTCTGTGGAATCTGAGAACAGATATTTCGGATCCCTTTGAAGACTATAGGGCCAAAGGAAATATCCTCCGATAACAAAGAGAAAGAAGCTTTCTGAGAACCTTCTTTGTTTTCCGTGAAATCATCTCACAGAGTTACAGCTTTCCCCTCAAGAAGCCCTTCGCTAAGACAGTTCTTGTGGAATTGGCAAAGTGATATTTGGAAGCCCATAGAGGGATATGGTGAAAAAGGAAATATCCCCAGATGAAATCTGGAAAGAAGCTATCTGAGAAACTGCCTAGTGTTCTTTTAATTCATCTCACAGAGTTACATCAGAATTTCGTGGATCTCTTTGCTAGCCTTATTTCTGTGGAATCTGAGAACAGATATTTCGGATCCCTTTGAAGACTATAGGGCCAAAGGAAATATCCTCCGATAACAAAGAGAAAGAAGCTTTCTGAGAAACTTCGTGGTGTTCTGTGAAATCATCTCACAGAATTACAACTTTTCCCTCAAGAAGCCTTTCACTGAGACAGTTCTTGTGGAATTGGCAAAGTGATATTGGGAGGCCCATAGAGGGCTATGGTGAAAAAGGAAATATCCTCAGATAAAATCTGGAAAGAAGTTTTCTGAGAAACTGCTCTGTGATGTGTGGCTTCCACTCACAGAGTTACATCTGTATTTCGTGGATCTCATTTCTAGCCTTATTTCTGTGGAATCTGAGAACAGATATTTCGGATCCCTTTGAAGACTATAGGGCCAAAGGAAATATCCTCCGATAACAAAGAGAAAGAAGCTTTCTGAGAAACTTCTTTGTGTTCTGTGAAATCATCTCACGGAGTTACACCTTTCCGCTACAGAAGCCTTTCTCTAAGACAGTTCTTTTGGAATTGGCAAAGAGATATTTGGAAGCCCTTAGCGGGCTGTGGTGAAAAAGGAAATATTCTCAGATGGAATCTGAAAAGAAGGTTTCTGAGAAACTGCTTAGTGTTCTGTTAATTCATCTCACAGAGTTACATCTGTATTTCGTGAATCTCTTTACTAGCCTTATTTCTGTGGAATCTGAGAACAGATATTTCGGATCCCTTTGAAGACTACAGGGCCAAAGGAAATATCCTCCGATAAGAAAGAGAAAGAAGCTTTCTGAGAAACTTCTATGTGTTCTGTGAAATCATCTCACAGAGTTACAACTTTTCCCTCAAGAAGCCTTTCACTAAGACAGTTCTTGTGGAATTGGCAAAGTGATATTTGGAAGCCCTTAGAGGGCTATGGTGAAAAAGGAAATATCCTCCGATGTAATCTGGAAAGAAGATTTCTGAGAAACTGCTCCGTGATGTGTGACTTCCACTCACAGAGTTACATCTGTATTTCGTGGATCTCTTTGCTAGGCTTATTTCTGTGGAATCTGAGAACAGATATTTCGGATCCCTTTGAAGACTATAGGGCCAAAGGAAATATCCTCCGATAACAAAGAGAAAGAACCTTTCTGAAAAACTTCTTTGTTTTCTGTGAAATCATCTCACAGAGTTACAGCTTTCCCCTCACTAAGCCTTTCGCTAAGACAGTTATTGTGGAATTGGCAAAGTGATATTTGGAAGCCCATAGAGGGCTATGGTGAAAAAGGAAATATCCTCAGATGAAATCTGGAAGGAAGCTTTCTGAGAAACTGCTTAGTGTTCTGTTAATTCATCTCAGAGAGTGACATCTGTATTTCGTGGATCTCTTTGCTAGCCCTATTTCTGCGGAATCTGTGAACAGATATTTCGGATCCCTTTGAAGACTATAGGGACAAAGGAAATATCTTCCGATAACAAAGAGAAAGAAGCTTTATGAGAAACTTCTTTGTGTTCCGTGAAACTATCTCACAGAGTTACAGCTTTTGCCTCAAGAAGCCCTTCGCTAAGACAGTTCTTGTGGAATTGGCAAGGTGATATTTGGACGCCCATAGAGGGCTATGGTGAAAAAGGAAATATTCTCAGATGGAATCTGAAAAGAATCTTTCTGAGAAACTGCTTAGTGTTCTGTTAATTCATCTCACAGAGTTACATCTGTATTTCGTGGATCTCTTTGCTAGCCTTATTTCTGTGGAATCTGAGAACAGATATTTCGGATCCCTTTGAAGACTATAGGGCCAAAGGAAATATCCTCCGATAACAAAGAGAAAGAGGCTTTCTGAGAAACTTCTTTTTTGTTCTGTGAAATCTTCTCACAGAGTTACAGCTTTTTCCTCAAAAAGCCTTTCACTAAGACAGTTCTTGTGGAATTGGCAAAGTGATATTTGGAGGCCCCTAGAGGGCTAAGGAGAAAAAGGAAATATCCTCAGATGAAATCTGGAAAGAAGGTTTCTGAGAAACTGCTCTGTGATATGTGACTTCCACTCACAGAGTTACATCTGTATTTCGTGGATCTCCTTGCTAGCCTTATTTCTGTGGAATCTGAGAACAGATATTTCGGATCCCTTTGAAGACTATAGGGCCAAAGGAAATATCCTCCGATAACAAAGAGAAAGAAGCTTTCTGAGAAACTTCTTTGTGTTCTGTGAAATCATCTCTCAGAGTTACAGCTTTCCCCTCAAGAAGCCTTTAACTAAGACAGTTCTTGTGGAATTGGCAAAGTGATATTTGGAACCCACTAGAGGCCTATGGTGAAAAAGGAAATATACTCCGATGAGATCTGGAAAGAAGATTTCAGAGAAACGGCTTAGTGTTCTCTTAATTCATCTCACAGAGTTAGATCTGTATTTCGTGGATCTCTCTGCTAGCCTTATTTCTGTGTAATCTGAGAACAGATATTTCGGATCCCTTTGAAGACTATAGGGCCAAGGAAATATCCTCCGATAACAAAGAGAAAGAAGCTTTCTGAGAAACATCTTTGTGTTCTGTGAAATCATCTCACAGAGTTACAGCTTTTCCCTCAAGAAGCCTTTCACTAAGACAGTTCTTGTGGCATTGGAAAAGTGATATTTGGAAGCCCATAGAAGGCTATGGTGAAAAAGGGAATATCCTCCGATGAAATCTGGAAAGAAGGTTTCTGAGAAACTGCTCTGTGATGTGGGACTTCCACTCACAGAGTTACATCTGTATTTCGTGGATCTCTTTGCTAGCCTTATTTCTGTGGAATCTGAGAACAGATATTTCGGATCCCTTTGAAGACTATAGGGCCAAAGGAAATATCCTCCGATAACAAAGAGAAAGAAACTTTCTGAGAAACTTCTTTGTGTTCTTGAAATCGTCTCACAGAGTTAGAGCTTTCCCCTCAAGAAGCCTTTCGCTAAGACAGTTCTTTTGGAATTGACAAAGTGATATTTGGATGCCCATAGAGGGCTACGGTGAAAAAGGAATTATCCTCAAAAGAAATCTGGAAAGAAGCTTTCTGAGGAAGAACTTAGTGTTCTGTTAATTCATCTCACAGAGTTACATCTGTATTTCGTGGATCTCTTTGCTAGCCTTATTTCTGTGGAATCTGAGAACAGATATTTCGGATCCCTTTGAAGACTATAGGGCCAAAGGAAATATCCTCCGATAACAAAGAGAAAGAAGCTTTCTGAGAAACTTCTTTGTGTTCTGTGAAATCATCTCACAGAGTTACAGCTTTCCCCTCAAGAAGCCTTTCCCTAAGACAGTTCTTGTGGAATTGGCAAAGTGATATTTGGAAGCCCATAGAGGGCTATGGTGAAAAAGGAAATATCCTCAGATGAAATCTGGAAAGAAGCTTTCTGAGAAACTGCCTAGTGTTCTCTTAATTCATCTCACAGAGTTACATCAGAATTTCATGGATCTCTTTGCTAGCCTTATTTCTGTGAAATCTGAGAACAGATATTTCGAATCCCTTTGAAGACTATAGGGCCAAAGGAAATATCCTCCGATAACAAAGAGAAAGAAGCTTTCTGAGAAACTTCTTGGTGTTCTGTGAAATCATCTCACAGAGTTACAACTTTTCCCTCAAAAAGCCTTTCACTAAGACAGTTCTTGTGGAATTGTCAAAGTGATATTTGGAAGCCCATAGAGGGCTATGGTGAAAAAGGAAATATCCTCCGATTAAATCTGGAAAGAAGGTTTCTGAGAAACTCCTTAGTGTTCTGTTAATTCATCTCACAGTGTTACATCTGTATTTCGTGGATCTCTTTGCTAGCCTTATTTCTGTGGAATATTAGAACAGATATTTCGGATCTCTTTGAAGACTATAAGGCCAAAGGAAATATCCTCCGATAACAAAGAGAAAGAAGCTTTGGGAGAAACTTCTTTTGTGTTCTGTGAAATCATCTCACAGAGTTACAGCTTTTTCCTCAAGAAGCCTTTCACTAAGACAGTTCTTGTGGAATTGGCAAAGTGATATTGGGAGGCCCATAGAGGGCTATGGTGAAAAAGGAAATATCCTCAGATGAAATCTGGAAAGAAGGTTTCTGAGAAACTGCTCTGTGATGTGTGGCTTCCACTCACAGAGTTACATCTGTATTTCGAGGATCTCATTGCTAGCCTTATTTCTGTGGAATCTGAGAACAGATATTTCGGATCCCTTTGAAGTCTATAGGGCCAAAGGAAATATCCTCCGATAACAAAGAGAAAGAAGCTTTCTGAGAAACTTCTTTGTGTTCTGTGAAATCATCTCACAGAGTTACACCTTTCCGCTACAGAAGCCTTTCGGTAAGACAGTTCTTTTGGAATTGGCAAAGTGACATTTGGGAGCCCTTAGAGGGCTGTGGTGAAAAAGGAAATATTCTCAGATGGAATCTGAAAAGAAGGTTTCTGAGAAACTGCTTAGTGTTCGGTTAATTCATCTCACAGAGTTACATCTGTATTTCGTGGATCTCTTTGCTACCCTTATTTCTGTGGAATCTGAGAACAGATATTTCGGATCCCTTTGAAGACTATAGGGCCAAAGGAAATATCCTCCGATAACAAAGAGAAAGAAGCTTTCTGAGAACCTTCTTTGTGCTCCGTGAAATCATCTCACAGAGTTACAGCTTTCCCCTCAAGAAGCCCTTCGCTAAGACAGTTCTTGTGGATTTGGCAAAGTGATATTTGGAAGCCCATAGAGGGCTATGGTGAAAAAGGAAATATCCCCAGATGAAATCTGGAAAGAAGGTTTCTGAGAAACTGCTCTGTGATGTGTGACTTCCACTCACAGAGTTACATCTGTATTTCGTGGATCTCTTTGCGAGCCTTATTTCTGTGGAATCTGAGAACAGATATTTCGGATCCCTTTGAATTCTATAGGGCCAAAGGAAATATCCTCCGATAACAAGGAGAAAGAAGCTTTCTGAGAAACTTCTTTGTGTTCTGTGAAATCATCTCACAGAGTTACAGCTTTCCCCTCAAGAAGCCTTTCCCTAAGACAGTTCTTGTGGAATTGGCAAAGTGATATTTGGAAGCCATAGAGGGCTATGGTGAAAAAGGAAATATCCTCAGATGAAATCTGGAAAGAAGCTTTCTGAGAAACTGCCTAGTGTTCTCTTAATTCATCTCACAGAGTTACATCAGAATTTCATGGATCTCTTTGCTAGCCTTATTTCTGTGGAATCTGAGAACAGATATTTCGAATCCCTTTGAAGACTATAGGGCCAAAGGAAATATCCTCCGATAACAAAGAGAAAGAAGCTTTCTGAGAAACTTCTTGGTGTTCTGTGAAATCATCTCACAGAGTTACAACTTTTCCCTCAAAAAGCCTTTCACTAAGACAGTTCTTGTGGAATTGTCAAAGTGATATTTGGAAGCCCATAGAGGGCTATGGTGAAAAAGGAAATATCCTCCGATTAAATCTGGAAAGAAGGTTTCTGAGAAACTCCTTAGTGTTCTGTTAATTCATCTCACAGTGTTACATCTGTATTTCGTGGATCTCTTTGCTAGCCTTATTTCTGTGGAATATTAGAACAGATATTTCGGATCTCTTTGAAGACTATAAGGCCAAAGGAAATATCCTCCGATAACAAAGAGAAAGAAGCTTTGGGAGAAACTTCTTTTGTGTTCTGTGAAATCATCTCACAGAGTTACAGCTTTTTCCTCTAGAAGCCTTTCACTAAGACAGTTCTTGTGGAATTGGCAAAGTGATATTGGGAGGCCCATAGAGGGCTATGGTGAAAAAGGAAATATCCTCAGATGAAATCTGGAAAGAAGGTTTCTGAGAAACTGCTCTGTGATGTGTGGCTCCCACTCACAGAGTTACATCTGTATTTCGAGGATCTCATTGCTAGCCTTATTTCTGTGGAATCTGAGAACAGATATTTCGGATCCCTTTGAAGTCTATAGGGCCAAAGGAAATATCCTCCGATAACAAAGAGAAAGAAGCTTTCTGAGAAACTTCTTTGTGTTCTGTGAAATCATCTCACAGAGTTACACCTTTCCGCTACAGAAGCCTTTCGGTAAGACAGTTCTTTTGGAATTGGCAAAGTGACATTTGGAAGCCCTTAGAGGGCTGTGGTGAAAAAGGAAATATTCTCAGATGGAATCTGAAAAGAAGGTTTCTGAGAAACTGCTTAGTGTTCGGTTAATTCATCTCACAGAGTTACATCTGTATTTCGTGGATCTCTTTGCTAGCCTTATTTCTGTGGAATCTGAGAACAGATATTTCGGATCCCTTTGAAGACTATAGGGCCAAAGGAAATATCCTCCGATAACAAAGAGAAAGAAGCTTTCTGAGAAACTTCTTTGTGTTCTGTGAAATCATCTAACCGAGGTACAGCTTTTCCCTCAAGAAGCCTTTCACTAAGACAGTTCTTGTGGAATTGGCAAAGTGATATTTGGAAGGCCATAAAGGGCTATGGTGAAAAAGGAAATATCCTCAGATGAAATCTGGAAAGAAGGTTTCTGAGAAACTGCTCTGTGATGTGTGACTTCCACTCACAGAGTTACATCTGTATTTCGTGGATCTCATTGCTAGCCTTATTTCTGTGGAATCTGAGAACAGATATTTCGGATCCCTTTGAAGACTATAGGGCCAAAGGAAATATCCTCCGATAACAAAGAGAAAGAAGCTTTCTGAGAAACTTCTTTGTGTTCTGTGAAATCATCTCTCAGAGTTACAGCTTTCCCCTCAAGAAGCCTTTCACTAAGACAGATCTTGTGGAATTGGCAAAGTGATATTTGGAACCCACGAGAGGCCTATGGTGAAAAAGGAAATATCCTCAGATGAAATCTGGAAAGAAGGTTTCTGAGAAAATGCTCTGTGATTTGTGACTTCCACTCACAGTGTTACATCTGTATTTCGTGGATCTCTTTGCTAGCCTTTTTTTTGTGGAATCTGAGAACAGATATTTCGGATCCCTTTGAAGACTATAGGGCCAAAAGAAATATCCTCCGATAACAAAGAGAAAGAAACTTTCTGAGAAACTTCTTTGTGTTCTGTGAAATCATCTCACAGAGTTACAGCTTTCCCTTCAAGAGGCCTTTCGCTAAGACAGTTCTTGTGGAATTGACAAAGTGATATTTGGATGCCCATAGAGGGCAACGGTGAAAAAGGAACTATCCTCAAATGAAATCTGGAAAGAAGCTTTCTGAGAAACTTCTTAGTGTTCTGTTAATTAATCTCACAGAGTTACATCTGTATTTCGTGGATCTCTTTGCCAGCCTTATTTCTGTGGAATCTGAGAAAAGATACTTCGGATCCCTTTGAAGACTATAGGGCCAAAGGAAACATCCTCCGATAAAAAAGAGAAAGAAGCTTTCTGAGAAACTTCTTTGTGTTCTGTGAAATCAACTCACAGAGTTACAGCTTTCCCCTCAAGAAGCCTTTCCCGAAGACGGTTCTTGTGGAATTGGCCAAGGGATATTTGGAAGCCCTTAGAGGGCTACGGTGAAAAAGAAAATATCCCCAGATGTAATCTGGAAAGAAGCTTTCTAAGAAACTGCTCTGTGATGTGTAACTTCCACTCACAGAGTTACATCTTTATTTCGCGGATCTCTTTGCTAGCCTTATTTCTGTGGAATCTGAGAACAGATATTTCGGATCCCTTTGAAGACTATAGAGCCAAAGGAAATAACCTGCGATAAAAAAGAGAAAGAAGCTTTCTGAGAAACTTCTTTGTGTTGTGTGAAATCATCTCACAGAGTTACAGCTTTCTTCTCAAGAAGCCTTTCGCTAAGACAGTTCTTGTGGAATTGGCAAAGAGATATAAGGAACCCCCTAGCGGGCTATGGTGAAAAAGTAAATATCCTCCGAAGATCTGGAAGGAAGCTTTCTGAGAAACTGCTTAGTGTTCTGTTAATTCATCTCACAGAGTTACTTCTGTATTTCGTGGATCTCTTTGCTAGCCTTATTTCTGTGGAATCTGAGAACAGATATTTCGTATCCCTTTGAAGACTATAAGGCCAAAGGAAATATCCTCCGATAACAAAGAGAAAGAAGCTTTCTGAGAAACTTCTTTGTGTTCTGTGAAATCATCTCACAGAGTTACAGCTCTCCCCTCAAGAAGCCTTTCGCTAAGACATTTCTTGTGGAATTCACAAAGTGATATTTGGAAGCCCATAGAGGGCTTTGGTGAAAAAGGAAATATCCTCAGATGAAATCTGGAAAGAAGCTTTCTGAGAAAATGCTTAGTGTTCTGTTAATTCATCTTACATAGTTACATCTGTAGTTCGTGGATCTCTTTGCTAGCCTTATTTCTGTGGAATCTGAGAACAGATATTTCGGATCCCTTTGAAGACTATAGGGCCAAAGGGAATATCCTCCGATTACAAAGAGAAAGAAGATTTCTGAGAAACTTCTTTGTGTTCTGTGAAATCATCTCACAGAGTTACAGCTTTCCCCTTAAGAAGACTTTGGCTAAGACAGTTCTTGTGGAATTGTCAAAGTGATATTTGGAAGCCCATAGAGGGCTATGGTGAAAAAGGAAATATCCTCAGATGAAATCTGGAAAGAAGCTTTCTGAGAAACTGCTCTGTGATATGTGACTTCCACTCACAGAGTTACATCTGTATTTCGTGGGTCTCTTTGTTAGTCTTATTCCTGTGGAATCTGAGAACAGATATTTCGGATCCCTTTGAAGACTATAGGGACAAAGGAAATATCCTCCGATAACAAAGAGAAAGAAGCTTTCTGAGAAACTTCTTTGTGTTCTGTGAAATCATCTCACCGAGTTACAGGTTTCCCCTCAAGAAGCCTTTCGCTGAGACAGTTCTTGCGGAATTGGCAAAGTGAAATTTGGAAGCCCATAGAGGGCTATGGTGAAAAAGGAAATATCCTCAGATGAAATCTGGAAAGAAGCTTTCTGGGAAACTGCTTAGTGTTCTGTTAATTCATCTCACAGAGTTACATCTGTATTTCGTGAATCTCTTTGCTAATCTTATATCTGTGGAATCCGAGAACAGATATTTCGATTCCCTTTGAAGACTATAGGACCAAAGGTAATATCCTCCGATAAGAAAGAGAAAGAAGATTTCTGAGAAACTTCTTTGTGTTCTGTGAAATAATCACACAGAGTTACAGCTTTCCCCTCAAGAAGCCTTTCGCGAAGACAGTGCTTGTGGAATTGGCAAAGTGATATTTGGAAGTCCATAGAGGGCTATGGTGAAAAAGGAAATATCCTCAGAAGAAATCTGGAAAGAAGCTTTCTGAGAAACTGCTTAGTGTTCTGTTAATTCATCTCACAGAGTTACATCTGTATTTCGTGGATCTCTTTGCTAGCCTTATTTCTGTGGAATATGAGAACAGATAATTCCGATCCCTTTGAAGACTATAGGGCCAAAGGAAATATCAACCGATAACAAAGAGAAAGAAGCTTTCTGAGAAACTTCTTTGTGTTCTGTGAAATCATCTCACAGAGTTACAGCTTTCCCCTCAAGAAGCCTTTCGTTGAGACAGTTCTAGTGGAATTGGCAAAGTGATATTTGGAGGCCCATAGAGGGCTATGGTGAAAAAGGAAATATCGTCCGATGAAATCTGGAAAGGAGCTTTCTGAGAAACTGCTTAGTGTTCTGTTAATTTATCTCACAGTGTTACATCTGTATTTCGTGGATCTCTTTGCTAGCCTTATTTCTGTGGTATCTGAGAACACATATTTCGGATCCCTTTGAAGACTATAGGGCCAAAGGAAATATCCTCTGATAACAAAGAGAAAGAAGCTTTCTGAGAAACTTCTTTGTGTTCTGTGAAATCATCTCACAGAGTTACAGCTTTCCCCTGAAGGAGCCTTTCGATAAGACAGTTCTTGTGGAATTGACAAAGTGATATTTGGAAGCCTATAGAGGGCTATGGTGAAAAAGGAAATAACCTCCCATGAAATCTGGAAAGAAGGTTTCTGAGAAAATGCTTAGTGTTCTGCTAATTCATCTTACAGAGTTACATCTGTATTTCGTGGATCTCTTTGCTAGCCTTATTTCTCTGGAATCTGAGAACAGATATTTCGGATCCCTTTGAAGACTATAGGGCCAAAGGAAATATCCTCCGATAACAAAGAGAAAGAAGCTTTCTGAGAAACTTCTTTGTGTTCTGTGTAATCATCTCACAGAGTTACAGCTTTCCCCTCAAGAAGCCTTTCGGTAAGACAATTCTTGTGGAATTGGCAAAGTGATATTTGGAAGCCCATAGAGGGCTCTGGTGAAAAAGGACATATCCTCAGATGAAATCTGGAAAGAAGCTTTCTGAGAAACTGCTCTGTGATTTGTGACTTCCACTCACAGAGTTACATCTGCATTTCGTGTATCTCTTTGCTAGCCATATTTCTGTGGAATCTGAGAACAGATATTTCGAATCCCTTTGAAGACTATAGGGCCAAAGGAAATATCCTCCGATAACAAAGAGAAAGAAGCGTTCTGAGAAACTTCTTTGTGTTCGGTGAAATCATCTCACAGAGTTACAGCTTTCCCCTTAAGAAGCCTTTCGCTAAGACAATTCTTGTGGAATTGGCAAAGTGATATTTGGAAGTCCAAAGAGGGCTATGGTGAAAAAGGAAATATCCTCAGATGAAATCTGGAAAGAAGCTTTCTGAGAAACCGCTCTGTGATTTGTGACTTCCACTCACAGAGTTACATCTGCATTTCGTGGATCTCTTTGCTAGCCTTATTTCTGTGGAATCTGAGAACAGATATTTCGGAACCCTTTGAGGTCTATAGGGCCAAAGGAAATATCCTAGGATAAGAAAGAGAAAGAAGCTTTCTGAGAACTACTTTGTGTTCTGTGAAATCATCTCACAGAGTTACAGCTTTCCCCTCAGGAAGCCTTTCGCTAAGACAGTTCTTGTGGAATTGGCAAAGTGATATTTGGAGGCCCATAGAGGGCTATGGTGAAAAAGAAAATATTCTCTGATGAAATCTGGAAAGAAGCTTTCTGAGAAACTGCTTAGTGTTCTGTTAATTCATCTCACAGTGTTACATCTGTATTTCGTGGATCTCCTTCCTAGCCTTATTTCTCTGGAATCTGAGAACAGATATTTCGGATCCCTTTGACGACTATAGGGCCAAAGGAAATATCCTCCGATAAAAAAGAGAAAGAAGCTTTCTGAGAAACTTCTTTGTGTTCAGGGAAATCATCTCACAGAGTTACAGCTTTCCCCTCAAGAAGCCTTTCGCTGAGACAGTTCTTGCGGAATTGGCAAAGTGATATTTGGAAGCCCATAGAGGGCTATGGTGAAAAAGGAAATATTCTCAGATGAAATCTGCAAAGAAGCTTTCTGAGAAACTGCTTAGTGTTCTGTTAATTCATCTCACAGAGTTACATCTGAATTTCGTGGATCTCTTTGCTAGCCTTATTTCTGTGGAATCCAAGAACAGATATTGCGGATCCCTTTGAAGACTATAGGGCCAAAGGAAATATCCTCCGATAACAAAGAGAAAGAAGCTTTCTGAGAAACTTCTTTGTGTTCTGTGAAATCATCTCAGAGAGTTACAGCTTTCCCCTCAATAAGCCTTTCGCTAAGACAGTTCTTGTGGAATTGGCAAAGTGATATTTGGAAGCCCATAGAGGGCTATGGTGAAAAAGGAAATATCCAAAGATGAAATCTGGAAAGAAGCTTTCTTAGAAACTGCTTAGTGTTCTGTTAATTCATCTCACGGAGGTACATCTGTATTCCGTGGTTCTCTTTGCTAGCCTTTTTTCTGTGGAATCTGAGAACAGATATTTCGGATCCCTTTGAGGACAATAGGGACAAAGGAAATATCCTCCGATAAGAAAGCGAAAGAAGCTTTCTGAGAAACTTCTTTGTGTTCTGTGAAATCATCTCACAGAGTTACAGCTTTCCCCTCAAGAAGACTTTCGCTGAGACAGTTCTTGTGGAATCGGCAAAGTGATATTTGGAAGCCCATAGAGGGCTCTGTTGAAAAAGGTAATATCCTCAGATGAAATCCGGAAAGAAGCTTTCTGAGAAACTGCTCTGTGATGTGTGATTTCCACTCACAGAGTTACATCGGTATTTCGTGGATCTCTTTGCTATCCTTATTTCTGTGGAATCTGAGAACAGATATTTCGGATCCCTTTGAAGACTACAGGGCCAAAGGAAATATCCTCCGATAACAAAGAGAAAGAAGCTTTCAGAGAAACTTCTTTGTGTTCTGTGAAATCATCTCACAGAGATACAGCTTTCCCCTCAAGAATCCTTTCGATAAGACAGTTCTTGTGGAATTGGCAAATTGATATTTGGAGTCCCATAGAGGGCTATGTTGAAAAAGGAAATATCCTCCGATGAAATCTGGAAAGAAGCTTTCTGAGAAACTGCTTAGTGTTCTGTTAATTCATCTGACAGAGTTACATTAGTATTTCGTGGATCTCATTGCTAGCCTTATTTCTGTGTAATCTGAGAACAGATATTTCATATCCCTTTGAAGACTATAAGGCCAAAGGAAATATCCTCCGATAACAAAGTGAAAGAAGCTTTCTGAGAAACTTCTTTGTGTTCTGTGAAATCATCTCAAAGAGTTACAGCTTTCCCCTCAAGAAGCCGTTCGCTAAGACAGTTCTTGTGGAATTGGCAAAGTGATATTTGGAAGCCCTAGAGGGCTATGGTGAGAAAGGAAATATCCTCCGATGAAATCTGGAAAGAAGCTTTCTGAGAAATTCCTTAGAGTTCTTTTAATTCATCTCACAGAGTTACATCTGCATTTCGCGGAACTCTTTGCTAGCCTTATTTCTGTGGAATCTGAGAACAGATATTTCGGATCCCTTTGAAGACTATAGGGACAAAGGAAATATCCTCCGATAACAAAGAGAAAGAAGCTTTTTGAGGAACTTCTTTGTGTTCTGTGAAATCATCTCACAGAGTTACACCTTTCCCCTCAAGAAACCTTTCGCTAAGACAGCTCTTGTGGAACTGGCAAAGTGATATTTGGAAGCCCATAGAGGGCTCTGGTGAAAAAGGAAATATCCTCAGATGAAATCTGGAAAGAAGCGTTCTGAGAAACTGCTTAGTGTTCTTTAATTCATCTCACAAAGTTACATTTGTATTTCGTGGATCTCTTTGCTAGCCTTATTTCTGTGGAATCTAAGAACAGATATTTCGGATCCCTTTGAAGACTATAGGGCCAAAGGAAATATCCTCCGATAACAAAGAGAAAGAAGGTTTCTGAGAAACTTCTTTGTGTTCTGTTAAATCATCTCACAGAGTTACAGCTTTCCCCTCAAGAAGCCTTTCGCTAAGACAATTCTTGTGGAATTGGCAAAGTGATATTTGGAAGCCCATAGAGGGCTACGGTGAAAAAGGAAATATCCTCAGATGATATCTGGAAAGAAGCTTTCTGAGAAACTGCTTAGTGTTCTGTTAATTCATCTCACAGAGTTACATCTGTATTTCGTGGATCTCTTTGCTAGCCTTATTTCTGTGGAATCTGAGAACAGATATTTCGGATCCCTTTGAAAACTATAGGGCCAAAGGAAATATCCTCCGATAACAAAGAGAAGGAAGCATTCTGAGAAACTTATTCCTGTTCTGTGAAATCATCTCACAGAGTTACAGCTTTCCCCTGAAGAAATCTTTCGCTAAGATAGTTCTTGTGGAATTGGCAAAGTGATATTTGGAAGCCTATAGAGGACTATGGTGAAAAAGGAAATATCCTCCGATGAAATCTGGAAAGAAGCTTTCTGAGAAAATGCTTAGTGTTCTGTTAATTCATCTTACAGAGTTACACTTGTATTTCGTGGATCTCTTTACTAGCCTTATTTCTCTGGAATCTGAGAACAGATATTTCGGATCCCTTTGAGGACAATAGGGACAAAGGAAATATCCTCCGATAAGAAAGCGCAAGAAGCTTTCTGAGAAACTTCTTTGTGTTCTGTGAAATCATCCCACAGAGTTACAGCTTTCCCCTCAAGAAGCCTTTCATAAGACAGTTCTTGTAGAATTGGCAAAGTGATATTTGGAGGCCCTTAGAGGGCTATGGTGAAAAAGAAAATATCGTCCGACGAAATCTGGAAAGAAGCTTTCTGAGAAACTGCTCTGTGATGTGTGACTTCCACTCACAGAGTTTCATCTGTATTTCGTGGATGTCTTTGCTAGCCTTATTTCTGTGGAATCTGAGAACAGATATTTCGGATCCCTTTGAAGTCTATAGGGCCAAAGGAAATATCCTCCGATAACACAGAGAAGGAAGCTTTCTGAGAAACTTCTTTGTGTTCTGTGAAAACATCTCACAGAGTTACAGCTTTCCCATCAAGAAGCCTTTCGCTAAGACAGTTCTTGTGGAATTGGCAAAGTGATATTTGGAAGCCCATAGAGGGCCATGGTGAAAAAGGAAATATCCTCCGATGAAATCTGGAAAGAAGCTTTCTGAGAAACTGCTTAGTGTTCTGTTAATTCATCTCACAGAGTTACATCTGTATTTCGTGGATCTCTTTGCTAGCCTTATTTCTGTGGAATCTGAGAACAGATATTTCGGATCCCTTTGAAGACTATAGGGCCAAAGGAAATATCCTCCGATAACAAAGAGAAAGAAGCTTTCTGAGAAACTTCTTTGTGTTCTGTGAAATCATCTCACAGAGATACAGCTTTCCCCTCAAGAATCCTTTCGCTAAGACGGTTCCTGTGGAATTGGCAAAGGGATATTTGGAAGCCCTTAGAGAGCTATGGTGGAAAAGGAAATATCCTCAGATGAAATCTGGAAGGAAGGTTTCTGAGAAACTGCTCTGTGATGTGTGACTTCCACTCACAGAGTTACATCTGTATTTCGTGGATCTCTTTGCCAACCTTATTTCTGTGGAATCTCAGAACAGATATTTCGGATCCCTTTGAAGAGTATAGAGCCAAAGGAAATAACCTCCGATAACAAAGAGAAAGAAGGTTTCTGAGAAACTTCTTTGTGTTCTGTGAAATCATCTCACAGAGTTACAGCTTCCCCCTCAAGAAGCCTTTCGCTAAGACAGTTCTTGTGGAATTTGCAAAGTGATATTTGGAAGCCCATAGAGGGCTATGTTGAAAAAGGAAATATACTCAGATGAAATCTTGAAAGAAGCTTTCTGAGAAACTGCGTAGTGTTTTCTTAATTCATCTCACAGAGTTACATCTGTATTTGGTGGATCACTTTGCTAGCCTTATTTCTGTGGTATCTGAGAACAGATATTTCGGATCCCTTTGAAGACTATAGAGCCAAAGGAAATAACCTCCGATAACAAAGAGAAAGAAGCTTTCTGAGAAACTTCTTTGTGTTCTGTGAAATCATCTCACAGAGTTACAGGTTTCCCCTCATGAAGCCTTTCGCTAAGAGGTTCTTGTGGAATTGGCAAAGGGATATTTGGAAGCCCTTAGAGGGCTATGGTAAAAAAGGAAATATCCTCAGATGAAATCTGGAAAGAAGCTTTCTGAGAAACTGCTCTGTGATGTGTGACTTCCACTCACAGACTTACATCTGTTTTTCGTGGATCTCTTTGCTAGCCTTTTTTCTGTGGAATCTGAGAACAGATATTTCGGATCCCTTTGAAGACTATAGGGCCAAAGGAAATATCCTCCGATAACAAAGAGAAAGAAGCTTTCTGAGAAACTACTTTGTGTTCTGTGAAATCATCTCACAGAGTTACAGCTTTCCTCTCAAGAAGCTGTTGTCTAAGACAGTTCTTGTGGAATTGGCAAAGTGATATTTGGAAGCCAATAGAGGGCTATGGTGAAAAAGGAAATATCCTCAGCTGAAATCTGGAAAGAAGCTTTCTGAGAAACTGCTTAGTGTTCTGCTAATTCATCTCACAGTGTTATATGTGTATTTCGTGGATCTCTTTGCTAGCCTTTTTTCTGTGGAATCTGAGAACAGATATTTCGGATCCCTTTGAAGACTATAGGGCCAAAGGAAATATCCTCCGATAACAAAGAGAAAGAAGCTTTCTGAGAAACTTCTTTGTGTTCTGTGAAATCATCTCACAGAGTTACAGCTTTCCTCTCAAGAAGCTTTTGTCTAAGACAGTTCTTGTGGAATTGGCAAAGTGATATTTGGAAGCCAATAGAGGGCTATGGTGAAAAAGGAAATATCCTCAGATGAAATCTGGAAAGAAGCTTTCTGAGAAACTGCTTAGTGTTCTGCTAATTCATCTCACAGTGTTATATGTGTATTTCGTGGATCTCTTTGCTAGCCTTATTTCTGTGGAATCTGAGAACAGATATTTCGGATCCCTTTGAAGACTATAGGACCAAAGGAAATATCCTCCGATAACAAAGAGAAAGAAACTTTCTTAGAAACTTCTTTGTGTTCTGTGAAATCATCTCACAGAGCTACAGCTTTCCCCTCAACAAGCCTTTCGCTAAGGCAGTTCTTGTGGAATTGGCAAGGTGATATTTGGAAGCCAATAGAGGGCTATGGTGAAAAGTGAAATATCCTCAGCTGAAATCTGGAAAGAAGCTTTCTGGGAAACTGCTTAGTGTTCTGTTAATTCATCTCACAGAGTTACATCTGTATTTCGTGGATCTCTTTGCTAGCCTTATTTCTGTGGAATCTGAGAACAGATATTTCGGATCCCTTTGAAGGCTATAGAGCCAAAGGAAATAACCTCCGATTACAAAGAGAAAGAAGCTTTCTGAGAAACTTCTTTGTGTTCTGTGAAATCATCTCACAGAGTTACAGCTTTCCCCTCAAGAGGCCTTTCGCTAAGACAGTTCTTGTGGAATTGGCAAAGTGATATTTGGAAGACCATAGAGGGCTGTGGTGAAAAAGGAAATATCCTCCGATGAAATCTGGAAAGAAGCTTTCTGAGAAACTGCTTAGTGTTCTGTTAATTCATCTCACAGAGTTACATCTGTATTTCGTCGATCTCTTTGCTAGCCTTATTTCTGTGGAATCTGAGAACAGATATTTCGGAACCCATTGAAGACTATAGGACCAAAGGAAATATCCTCCGACAACAAAGAGAAAGAAGCTTTCTGAGAAACTTATTTGTGTTTTGTGAAATCATCTCACGGAGTTACAGCTTTCCCCTCAAGAAGCCTTTCGCTAAGACAGTTCTTGTGGAATTGGCAAAGTGATATTTGGAAGCCCATAGAGGGCTTTGGTGAAAAAGGAATTATCCTCAGATGAAATCTGGAAAGAAGCTTTCTGAGAAACTGCTCTGTGATGTGTGACTTCCACTCACAGAGTTACATCTGTATTTCGTGGATCTCTTTGCTAGCCTTATTTCTGTGAAATCTGAGAAGAGGTATTTCGGATCCCTTTGAAGACTATATGGCTAAAGGAAGTATCCTCCGATAACAAAGAGAAAGAAGCTTTCTGAGAAACTTCTTTGTGTTCTGTGAAATCATCTCACAGAGTTACAGCTTTCCCCTCAATAAACCTTTCGCTAAGACAGTTCTTGTGGAATTGGCAAAGTGATATTTGGAAGCCCATAGAGGGCTATGGTGAAAAAGGAAATATCCTCCGATGATCTGGAAAAAAGCTTTCTGAGAAACTGCTTAGTGTTCTGTTAATTCATCTCACAGAGTTACATCAGTATTTCTTGGATCTCTTTGCTAGCCTTATTTCTGTGGAATCTGAGAACAGATATTTCGGATCCCTTTGAAGACTATAGGGCCAAAGGAAATATCCGCCGATAACAAAGAGAAAGAAGCTTTCTGAGAAACTTCTTTGTGTTCTGTGAAATCATCTCACAGAGTTACAGCTTTCCCATCAAGAAGTCTTTCGCTAAGACAGTTCTTGTGGAATTGGCAAAGTGATATTTGGAAGCCCATAGAGGGCTATGGTGAAAAAGGAAATATCCTCCGATGAAATCTGGAAAGAAGCTTTCTGAGAAACTGCTTAGTGTTCTGCTAATTCATCTCACAGAGTTATATGTGTATTTCGTGGATCTTTTTGCTAGCCTTATTTCTGTGGAATCTGAGAACAGATATTTCGGATCCCTTTGAAGACAATAGGGCCAAAGGAAATATCCTCCGATAACAAAGAGAAAGAAGCTTTCTGAGAAACTTCTTTGTGTTCTGTGAAATCATCTCACAGAGTTACAGCTTTCCCCTCAAGAAGCCTTTTGCTAAGACAGCTCTTGTCTAATTGGCAAAGTGATATTTGGAGGCCCGTAAAGGGCTATGGTGAAAAAGGAAATATTCTCCGATGAAATCTGGAAAGAAGCTTTCTGAGAAACTGCTTAGTGTTCTGTTAATTCATCTCACAGAGTTACGTCTGTATTTCGTGGATCTCTTTGCTAGCCTTATTTCTGTGGAATCTGAGAACAGATATTTCGGATCCCTTTGAAGACAATAGGGCCAAAGGAAATATCCTCCGATAACAAAGAGAAAGAAGCTTTCTGAGAAACTTCTTTGTGTTCTGTGAAATCATCTCACAGAGTTACAGCTTTCCTCTCAAGAAGCTTTTGTCTAAGACAGTTCTTGTGGAATTGGCAAAGTGATATTTGGAAGCCAATAGAGGGCTATGGTGAAAAAGGAAATATCCTCAGCTGAAATCTGGAAAGAAGCTTTCTGAGAAACTGCTTAGTGTTCTGCTAATTCATCTCACAGTGTTATATGTGTATTTCGTGGATCTCTTTGCTAGCCTTATTTCTGTGGAATCTGAGAACAGATATTTCGGATCCCTTTGAAGACTATAGGACCAAAGGAAATATCCTCCGATAACAAAGAGAAAGAAACTTTCTTAGAAACTTCTTTGTGTTCTGTGAAATCATCTCACAGAGCTACAGCTTTCCCCTCAAAAAGCCTTTCGCTAAGGCAGTTCTTGTGGAATTGGCAAGGTGATATTTGGAAGCCCATAGAGGGCTATGGTGAAAAGTGAAATATCCTCAGCTGAAATCTGGAAAGAAGCTTTCTGGGAAACTGCTTAGTGTTCTGTTAATTCATCTCACAGAGTTACATCTGTATTTCGTGGATCTCTTTGCTAGCCTTATTTCTGTGGAATCTGAGAACAGATATTTCGGATCCCTTTGAAGGCTATAGAGCCAAAGGAAATAACCTCCGATTACAAAGAGAAAGAAGCTTTCTGAGAAACTTCTTTGTGTTCTGTGAAATCATCTCACAGAGTTACAGCTTTCCCCTCAAGAGGCCTTTCGCTAAGACAGTTCTTGTGGAATTGGCAAAGTGATATTTGGAAGACCATAGAGGGCTGTGGTGAAAAAGGAAATATCCTCCGATGAAATCTGGAAAGAAGCTTTCTGAGAAACTGCTTAGTGTTCTGTTAATTCATCTCACAGAGTTACATCTGTATTTCGTCGATCTCTTTGCTAGCCTTATTTCTGTGGAATCTGAGAACAGATATTTCGGAACCCATTGAAGACTATAGGACCAAAGGAAATATCCTCCGACAACAAAGAGAAAGAAGCTTTCTGAGAAACTTATTTGTGTTCTGTGAAATCATCTCACGGAGTTACAGCTTTCCCCTCAAGAAGCCTTTCGCTAAGACAGTTCTTGTGGAATTGGCAAAGTGATATTTGGAAGCCCATAGAGGGCTTTGGTGAAAAAGGAAATATCCTCAGATGAAATCTGGAAAGAAGCTTTCTGAGAAACTGCTCTGTGATGTGTGACTTCCACTCACAGAGTTACATCTGTATTTCGTGGATCTCTTTGATAGCCTTATTTCTGTGAAATCTGAGAAGAGGTATTTCGGATCCCTTTGAAGACTATATGGCTAAAGGAAGTATCCTCCGATAACAAAGAGAAAGAAGCTTTCTGAGAAACTTCTTTGTGTTCTGTGAAATCATCTCACAGAGTTACAGCTTTCCCCTCAATAAACCTTTCGCTAAGACAGTTCTTGTGGAATTGGCAAAGTGATATTTGGAAGCCCATAGAGGGCTATGGTGAAAAAGGAAATATCCTCCGATGAAATCTGGAAAAAAGCTTTCTGAGAAACTGCTTAGTGTTCTGTTAATTCATCTCACAGAGTTACATCAGTATTTCTTGGATCTCTTTGCTAGCCTTATTTCTGTGGAATCTGAGAACAGATATTTCGGATCCCTTTGAAGACTATAGGGCCAAAGGAAATATCCGCCGATAACAAAGAGAAAGAAGCTTTCTGAGAAACTTCTTTGTGTTCTGTGAAATCATCTCACAGAGTTACAGCTTTCCCATCAAGAAGTCTTTCGCTAAGACAGTTCTTGTGGAATTGGCAAAGTGATATTTGGAAGCCCATAGAGGGCTATGGTGAAAAAGGAAATATCCTCCGATGAAATCTGGAAAGAAGCTTTCTGAGAAACTGCTTAGTGTTCTGCTAATTCATCTCACAGAGTTATATGTGTATTTCGTGGATCTCTTTGCTAGCCTTATTTCTGTGGAATCTGAGAACAGATATTTCGGATCCCTTTGAAGACAATAGGGCCAAAGGAAATATCCTCCGATAACAAAGAGAAAGAAGTTTTCTGAGAAACTTCTTTGTGTTCTGTGAAATCATCTCACAGAGTTACAGCTTTCCCCTCAAGAAGCCTTTTGCTAAGACAGCTCTTGTCTAATTGGCAAAGTGATATTTGGAGGCCCGTAAAGGGCTATGGTGAAAAAGGAAATATTCTCCGATGAAATCTGGAAAGAAGCTTTCTGAGAAACTGCTTAGTGTTCTGTTAATTCATCTCACAGGGTTACGTCTCTATTTCGTGGATCTCTTTGCTAGCCTTATTTCTGTGGAATCTGAGAACAGATATTTCGGATCCCTTTGAGGAGTATAGGGCCATAGGAAATATCCTCCGATAACAAAGAGAAAGAAGCTTTCTGAGAAACTTCTTTGTCTTCTGTGAAATCATCTCACAGAGTTACAGCTTTCCCCTCCAGAAGCCTTTTGCTAAGACAATTCTTGTGGAATTGGCAAAGTGATATTTGGAAGCCCATAGAGGGCTATGGTGAAAAAGGAAATATCCTCCGAAGAAATCTGGAAAGAAGCTTTCTGAGAAACTGCTTTGTGATGTGTGACTTCAACTCACAGAGTTACATCTGTATTTCGTGGATCTCTTTGCTAGCCTTATTTCTCTGGAATCTGAGAACAGATATTTCGGATCCCTTTGAAGACCATAGGGCGAAAGGAAATATCCTCCGATAACAAAGAGAAAGAAGCTTTCTGAGAAACTTCTTTGTGTTCTGTTAAATCATCTCACAGAGTTACAGCTTCCCCCTCCAGAAGCCTTTCGCTAAGACAGTTCTTGTGGAATTGGCAAAGTGATATTTGGAAGCCCATACAGGGCTACGGTGAAAAATGAAATATCCTCAGATGAAATCTGGAAAGAAACTTTCTGAGAAACTGTTTAGTGTTCTGTTATTTCATCTCACAGAGTTACACCTGTATTTCGTGTACCTCTTTGCGAGCCTTATTTCTGTGGAATCTGAGAACAGATATTTCGGATCCCTTTGAAGTCTATACGGCCAAAGGAAATATCCTCCGATAAAAAAAAGAGAAAGAAGCTTTCGGAGAAACTTCTTTGTGTTCTGTGAAATATTCTCACAGAGTTACAGCTTTCCCCTCAAGAAGCCTTTCGCTGAGACAGTTCTTGTGGAATTGGCAAAGTGATATTTGGAAGCCCATAAAGAACCATGGTGAAAAAGGAAATATCCTCCGATGAAATCTGGAAAGAAGCTTTCTGAGAAACTGCTTAGTGTTCTGTTAATTCATCTCACAGAGTTACGTCTGTATTTCGTGGATCTCTTTGCTAGCCTTATTTCTGTGGAATCTGAGAACAGATATTTCGGATCCCTTTGAAGACTATAGGGCGAAAGATAATATCCTCCGATAACAAAGAGAAAGAAGCTTTCTGAGAAACTTCTTTGTGTTCTGTGAAATCATCTCACAGAGTTACAGCTTTCCCCTCAAGAAGCCTTTCGCTAAGACAGTTCTTGTGGAATTGGCAAAGTGATATTTGGAGGCCAATGGAGGGCTATGGTGAAAAAGGAATTATCCCCCGATGAAATCTGGAAAGAAGCTTTCTGAGAAACTGCTCTGTGATGTGTGACTTCTACTCACAGAGTTACATCTGTATTTCGTGGATCTCTTTGCTAGCCTTATTTCTGTGGAATCTGAGAACAGATATTTCGGATCCCTTTGAAGACTATAGGGCCAAAGGAAATATCCTTCGATTACAAAGTGAAAGAAGCTTTCTGAGAAACTTCTTTCTGTTCTGTGAAATCATCTCACAGAGTTACAGCTTTCCCCTCAAGAAGCCTTTTGCTAAGACAGCTCTTGTCGAATTGGCAAAGTGATATTTGGAGGCCCATAAAGGGCTATGGTGAAAAAGGAAATATTCTCCGATGAAAACTGGAAAGAAGTTTCTGAGCAACTGCTTAGTGTTCTGCTAATTCATCTCACAGAGTTATATGTGTATTTCGTGGATTTCTTTGCTAGCCTTATTTCTGTGGAATCTGAGAACAGATATTTCGGATCCCTTTGAAGACAATAGGGCCAAAGGAAATATCCTCCGATTACAAAGAGAAAGAAGCTTTCTGAGAAACTTCTTTGTGTTCTGTGAAATCATCTCACAGAGTTACAGCTTTCCCCTCAAGAAGCCTTTCACTAAGACAGTTCTTGTGGAATTGGCAAAGTCATATTTGCAAGCCCATAGAGGGCTATGGTGAAAAAGGAAATATCCTCCGATGAAATCTGGAAAGAAGCTTTCTGAGAAACTACCTAGTGTTCTGTTAATTCATCTCACAGAGTTACATCTGTGCTTCGTGGATCTCTTTGCTAGCCTTATTTCTGTGGAATCTGAAAACAGATATTTCGGATCCCTTTGAAGACTATAGGGCCAAAGGAAATATCCTCCGATAACAAAGAGAAAGAAGCTTTCTGAGAAACTTCTTTGTGTTCTGTGATATCATCTCACAGAGTTACATCTTTCCCCTCACGAAGCGATTCGCTATTACGGTTCTTGTGGAATTGGCTAAGGGATATTTGGAAGCCCTTAGAGGGCTATGGTGAAAAAGGAAATATCCTCAGATGAAATCTGGAAAGAAGCTTTCTGAGGAACGGCTTAGTGTTCTGTCAATTCATCTCACAGTGTTACATCTGTATTTCGTGAATCTCTTTGCTAGCTTTATTTCTGTGGAATCTGAGAACAGATATTTCGGATCCCTTTGAAGACTATAGGGCCAAAGGAAATATCCTCCGGTAACAAAGAGAAAGAAGCTTTCTGAGAAACTTCTTTGTGTTCTGTGAAATCATCTCACAGAGTTACAGCTTTCCCCTCAAGAAGCCTTTCACTAATACAGTTCTTGTGGAATTGGCAAAGTCATATTTGCAAGCCCATAGAGGGCTATGGTGAAAAAGGAAATATCCTCCGATGAAATCTGGAAAGAACTTTCTGAGAAACTACCTAGTGTTCTGTTAATTCATCTCACAGAATTACATCTGTGCTTCGTGGATCTCTTTGCTAGCCTTATTTCTGTGGAATCTGAGAACAGATATTTCGGATCCCTTTGAAGACTATTGGGCCAAAGGAAATATCCTCCGATAACAAAGAGAAAGAAGCTTTCTGAGAAACATCTTTGTGTTCTGTGATATGATCTCACAGAGTTACATCTTTCCCCTCACGAAGCGATTCGCTATTACGGTTCTTGTGGAATTGGCTAAGGGATATTTGGAAGCCCTTAGAGGGCTATGGTGAAAAAGGAAATATCCTCAGATGAAATCTCGAAACAAGTTTTCTGAGAAACTGCTCTGTGATGTGTGATTTCCACTCACAGAGTTACATCAGTATTTCGTGGATCTCTTTGCTAGCCTTATTTCTGTGGAATCTGGGAACAGATATTTCGGATCCCTTTGAAGAGTATAGGGCCAAAGGAAATATCCTCCGATAACAAAGAGAAAGAAGCTTTCTGAAAAACTTCTTTGTGTTCTGTGAAATCATCTCACAGAGTTACAGCTTTCCCTTCAAGAATACTTTCGCTAAGACAGTTCTTGTGGAATTGGCAAAGTTATATTTGGAAGCCCATTGAGGGCTATGGTGAAAACGGAAATACCCTCAGATGAAATCTGGAAAGAAGCTTTCTGAGAAAATGCTTAGTGTTCTGTTAATTCATCTGATAGAGTTACATCTGTATCTCGTGGATCTCTTTGCTAGCCTTATGTCTGTGGAATGTGAGAACAGATATTTCGGATCCCTTTGAAGACAATAGGGCCAAAGGAAATATCCTCCGATAACAAAGAGAAAGAAGCTTTCTGAGAAACTTCTTTGTGTTCTGTGAAATCATCTCACAGAGTTACAGCTTTCCCCTCAAGAAGACTTTCGCTAAGACAGTTCTTGTGGAATTGGCAAAGTGATATTTGGAAGCCTATAGGGGGCTATGGTGAAAACGGAAATAACCTCAGATGAAATCTGGAAAGAAGCTTTCTGAGAAACTGCTCTGCTCTGTGACGTGTGACTTCCACTCACAGAGTTACATCTGTATTTCGTGGATCTCTTTGCTAGCCTTATTTCTGTGGATTCTGAGAACAGATATTTCGGATCCCATTGAAGATTAAAGGGTCAAAGGAAATATCCTCCAATAACAAAGAGAAAGAAGCTTTCTGAGAAACTACTTTGTGTTCTGTGAAATAATGTCACAGAGTTACAGCTTTCCCCTCAAGAAGACTTTCGCTAAGACAGTTATGTGGAATTGGCAAAGTGATATTTGGAAGCCCATAGAGAGGTATGGTGAAAAAGGAAATATCCTCCCATGAAATCTGGAAAGAAGGTTTCTGAGAAACTGCTCTGTGACGTGTTCCTTCCACTCACAGATTTACATCTGTATTTCGCGGATCTCTTTGCTAGCCTTATTTCTGTGGAATCTGAGAACAGATATTTCGGATCCCTTTGAAGTCTATAGGGCCAAAGGAAATATCCTCCGAAAATAAAGAGAAAGAGGCTTTCTGAGAAACTTCTTTGTGTTCTGTGAAATCATCTCACAGAATTACAGCTTTCCCCTCAAGAAGCCTTTCGCTAAGACAGTTCTTGTGGAATTGGCAAAGTGATATTTGGAAGCCCATCGAGGGCTATGGTGAAAAAGGAAATATCCTCCGATGTAATCTGGAAAGAAGCTTTCTGAGAGACTACCTAGTGTTCTGTTAATTCATCTCACAGAGTTACATCTGTATTTCGTGGATCTCTTTGCTAGCCTTATTTCTGTGGAATCTGAGAACAGATATTTCGGATCCCTTTGAAGACTATAGGGCCAAAGGAAATATCCTCCGATAACAAAGAGAAAGAAGCTTTCTGAGAAACTTCTTTGTGTTCTGGGAAATCATCTCACAGAGTTACAGCTTTCCACTCAAGAATCCTTTCGCTAAGAGAGTTCTTGTGGAATTGGCAAAGTGATATTTGGAAGCCCATAGAGGGCTATTGTGAAAAAGGAAATATCCACAGATGAAATCTGGAAAGAAGCTTTCTGAGAAACTGCTCTGTGATGTGTGACTTCCACTCACACAGTTACATCTGTATTTCGTGGATCTCTTTCCTAGCCTTATTTCTGTGGAATCTGAGAACAGATATTTCGGATCCCTTTGAAGACTATAGGGCCAAAGGAAATATCCTCTGATAACAAAGAGAGGGAAGCTTTCTGAGAAACTTCTTTGTGTTCTGTGAAATCATCTCACAGAGTTACAGCTTTCCCCTCAAGAAGCCTTTCGCTAAGACAGTTCTTGTGGAATTGGCAAAGTGATATTTGGAAGCCCATAGAGGGCTATGGTGAAAAAGGAAATATCCTCAGATGAAATCTGGAAAGAAGCTTTCTGAGAAACTGCTAAGTGTTCTGTTAAGTCATCTCACAGAGTTACATCAGTATTTCGTGGATCTCTTTGCTAACCTTATTTCTGTGGAATCTGAGAACAGATATTTCGAATCCCTTTGAAGACTATAGGGCCAAAGGAAATATCCTCCGATAACAAAGAGAAAGAAGCTTTCTGAGAAACTTCTTTGTGTTCTGTGAAATCATCTCACAGAGTTACAGCTTTCCCCTCAAGAAGCCTTTCGCTAAGACAGTTCTTGTGGAATTTGCAAAGTGATATTTGGAAGCCCTTAGAGGTCTATGGTGAAAAAGGAAATATCCTCAGATGAAATCTGGAAAGAAGCTTTCTGAGAAACTGCCTAGTCTTCTGTTAATTCATCTCATAGAGTTACATGTGTATTTCGTGGATCTCTTTGCTAGCCTTATTTCTATGGAATCTGAGAACAGATATTTCGGATCCCTTTGAAGACTATAGGGCCAAAGGAAATATCCTCTGATAACAAAGAGAAAGAAGCTTTCTGAGAAACTTCTTTGTGTTCTGTGAAATCATCTCACAGAGTTACAGCTTTCCCCTCAAGAAGCCTTTCGCTAAGAGGTTTTTGTGGAATTGGCAAAGTGATATTTGGAAGCCCATAGGGGACTATGGTGAAAAAGGAAACATCCTCAGATGAAATCTGGAAAGAAGCTTTCTGAGAAACTGCTTAGTGTTCTGTTAATTCATCTCACAAAGTTACATCTGTACTTCGTGGATCTCTTTGCTAGCCTTATTTCTGTGGAATCTGAGAACAGATACTTCGGATCCCTTTGAAGACTATAGGGCCAAAGGAAATATCCTCCGATAACAAAGAGAAAGAAGCTTTCTGAGAATCTTCTTTGTGTTCTGTGAAATCATCTCACAGAGTTACAGCTTTCCCCTCAAGAAGTATTTCGCTAAGACAGTTCTTGTGGAATTGGCAAAATGATATTTGGAAGCCCTTAGAGGGCTATGGTGAAAAAGGAAATATCCTCAGATGAAATCTGGAAAGAAGCTTTCTGAGAAACTTCTTAGTGTGCTGTTAATTCATCGCACAGAGTTACATCAGTATTTCGTGGATCTCTTTGCTAACCTTATTTCTTTGGAATCTGAGAACCGATATTTCGGAACCCTTTGAAGACTATAGGGCCAAAGGAAATATCCTCCAATAAGAAAGCGAAAGAAGCATTCTGAGAAACTTCTTTGTGTTCTGTGAAATCATCTCAAAGAGTTACAGCTTTTCCCTCAAGAATCCTTTCGCTAAGACAGTTCTTTTGGAATTGGCAAAGGGATATTTGGAAGCCCTTAGAGGGCTATGGTGAAAAAGGAAATATCCTCAGATGAAATCTGGAAAAAAGCTTTCTGAGAAAGTGCTCTGTGATGTGTGACTTCCACTAACAGAGCTACATCTGTATTTCGTGGATCTCTTTGCTAGCCTTATTTCTGTGGAATCTGAGAAGAGATATTTCGGATCCCTTTGAAGACTATAGGGCCAATTAAATATCCTCCGATAACAAAGAGAAAGAAGCTTTCTGAGAAACTTCTTTGTGTTCTGTGAAATCATCTCACAGAGTTACTGCTCTCCCGTCAAGAAGCCTTTCGCTAAGACAGTTCTTGAGGAATTGGCAAAGTGATATTTGGAAGTCCATAGAGGGCTATGGTGAAAAAGGACATATCCTCCGATGAAATCTGGAAAGAAGCTTTCTCAGAACAGCTCTGTGATGTGTGACTTCCAGTCACAGAGTTACATCTGTATTTCGTGGATCTCTTTGCTAGCCTTATTTCTCTGGTATCTGAGATCAGATATTTCGGATCCCTTTGAAGACTCTAGGGCCAATGGACATATCCTCCGATAACAAAGAGAAAGAAGCTTTCTGAGAAACTTCTTTGTGTTGTGTGAAATCGTCTCACAGAGTTACAGCTTTCCCCTCAAGAAGCCTTTCGCGAAGACAGTGCTTGTGGAATTGGCAAAGTGATATTTGGAAGTCCATAGAGGGCTATGGTGAAAAAGGAAATATCCTCAGATGAAATCTGGAAAGAAGCTTTCTGAGAAGCTGCTTAGTGTTCTGTTAATTCATCTCCCAGAGTTACATCTGTATTTCGTGGATCTCTTTGCTAGCCTTATTTCTGTGGAATATGAGAACAGATAATTCAGATCCCTTTAAAGACTATAGGGCCAAAGGAAATATCCTCCGATAACAAAGAGAAAGAAGCTTTCTGAGAAACTTCTTTGTGTTCTGTGAAATCATCTCACAGAGTTACAGCTTTCCCGTCAAGAAGCCTTTCGCTGAGACAGTTCTTGTGGAATTGGCAAAGTGATATTAGGAGGCCCATAGAGGGCTATGGTGAAAAAGGAAATATCGTCCGATGAAATCTGGAAAGAAGCTTTCTGAGAAACTGCTTAGTGTTCTGTTAATTCATCTCACAGAGTTACATCTGTATTTCGTGGATCTCTTTGCTAGCCTTATTTCTGTGGAATCTGAGAACAGATATTTCGGAACCCTTTGAAGACTATAGGGCCAAAGGAAATATCCTCCGATAAGAAAGCGAAAGAAGCATTCTGAGAAACTTCTTTGTGTTCTGTGAAATAATCTCACAGAGTTACAGCTTTTCCCTCAAGAATCCTTTCGCTAAGACAGTTCTTGTGGAATTGGCAAAGGGATATTTGGAAGCCCTTAGAGGGCTATGGTGAAAAAGGAAATATCCTCAGATGAAATCTGGAAAAAAGCTTTCTGAGAAACTGCTCTGTGATGTGTGACTTCCACACACAGAGCTACATCTGTATTTCGTGGATCTCTTTGCTAGCCTTATTTCTGTGGAATCTGAGAAGAGATATTTCGGATCTTTTTGAAGACTGTAGGGCCAATTAAATATCCTCCGATAACAAAGAGAAAGAAGCTTTCTGAGAAACTGCTCTGTGATGTGTGACTTCAACTCACAGAGTTACATCTGTATTTCGTGGATCTCTTTGCTAGCCTTATTTCTCTGGAATCTGAGAACAGATATTTTGGATACCTTTGAAGACTATAGGGCCAAAGGAAATATCCTCCGATAACAAAGAGAAAGAAGCTTTCTGAGAAACTTCTTTGTGTTCTGTCAAATCATCTCACAGAGTTACAACTTCCCCCTCCAGTAGCCTTTCGCTAAGACAGTTCTTGTGGAATTGGCAAAGTGATATTTGGAAGCCCATACAGGGCTACGGTGAAAAATGAAATATCCTCAGATGAAATCTGGAAAGAAACTTTCTGAGAAACTGTTTAGTGTTCTGTTATTTCATCTCACAGAGTAACATCTGTATTTCGGATCTCTTTGCTAGCCTTATTACTGTGGAATCTGAGAACAGATATTTCGGATCCCTTTGAAGTCTATAGGGCCAAAGGAAATATCCTCCGATAAAAAAAAGAGAAAGAAGCTTTCGGAGAAACTTCTTTGTGTTCTGTGAAATCATCTCACAGAGTTACAGCTTTCCCCTCAAGAAGCCTTTCGCTAAGACAGTTCTTGTGGAATTGGCAAAGTGATATTTGGAAGCCCATGGAGAACCATGGTGAAAAAGGAAATATCCTCAGATGAAATCTGGAAAGAAGCTTTCTGAGAAACTGCTTAGTGTTCTGTTAATTCGTCTCAGAGTTTCGTCTGTATTTCGTGGATCTCTTTGCTAGCCTTATTTCTGTGGAATCTGAGAACAGATATTTCGGATCCCTTTGAAGACTATAGGGCGAAAGATAATATCCACCGATAACAAAGAGAAAGAAGCTTTCTGATAAACTTCTTTGTGTTCTGTGAAATCATCTCACAGAGTTACAGCTTTCCCCTCAAGAAGCCTTTCGCTAAGACAGTTCTTGTGGAATTGGCAAAGTGATATTTGGAGGCCAATGGAGGGCTATGGTGAAAAAGGAATTATCCCCCGATGAAATCTGGAAAGAAGCTTTCTGAGAAACTGCTCTGTGACGTGTGACTTCTACTCACAGAGTTACATTTGTATTTCGTGGATCTCTTTGCTAGCCTTATTTCTGTGGAATCTGAGAACAGATATTTCGGATACCTTTGAAGACTATAGGGCCAAAGGAAATATCCTCCGATTGCAAAGTGAAAGAAGCTTTCTGAGAAACTTCTTTGTGTTCTGTGAAATCATCTCACAGAGTTACAGCTTTCCCCTCATGAAGCCTTTCGCTAAGACAGCTCTTGTCCAATTGGCAAAGTGATATTTGGAAGCCCATAGAGGACCATGGTGAAAAAGGAAATATCCTCCGATGAAATCTGGAAAGAAGCTTTCTGAGAAACTGCTTAGTGTTCTGTTAATTCATCTCACAGAGTTACGTCTGTATTTCGTGGATCTGTTTGCTAGCATTATTTCTGTGGAATCTGAGAACAGATATTTCGGATCCCTTTGAAGACTATAGGGGGAAAGATAATATCCTCTGATAACAAAGAGAAAGAAGCTTTCTGAGAAACTTCTTTGGGTTCTGTGAAATCATCTCACAGAGTTACAGCTTTCCCCTAAAGAAGCCTTTCGCTAAGACAGTTCTTGTGGAATTGGTAAAGTGATATTTGGAGGGCAATGGAGGGCTATGTTGAAAAAGGAAATATCCTCCGATGAAATCTGGAAAGAAGCTTTCTGAGAAACTGCTCTGTGATGTGTGACTTCAACTCACAGAGTTACATCTGTATTTCGTGGATCTCTTTGCTAGCCTTATTTCTGTGGAATCTGAGAACAGATATTTCGGATCCCTTTGAAGAATATAGGGCCAAAGGAAATATCCTCCGATAACACATAGAAAGAAGCTTTCGGAGAAACTTCTTTGTGTTCTGTGAAATCATCTCACAGAGTTACAGCTTTCCCCTCAAGAAGCCGTTCGCTAAGACAGCTCTTGTGGAATTGTCAAAGTGATATTTGGAAGCCCATAGAGGGCTCTGGTGAAAAAGGAAATATCCTCCGATGATATCTGGAAAAAGCTTTCTGAGAAACTGCTTAGTGTTCTATTAATTCATCTCACAGAGTTACATCTGTATTTCGTGGATCTCTTTGCTAGCCTTATTTCTGTGGAATCTGAGATCAGATATTTTAGATCCCTTTGAAGACTATAGGGTCAAAGGAAATATACTCCGATAACAAAGAGAAAGAAGCTTTCTGAGAAACTTTTTTGTGTTCTGTGAAATCATCTCACAGATTTAAAGCTTTAACCTCAAGAAGCCTTTCGCTAAGACAGTTGTTGTGTAATTGGCAAAGTGATATTTGGAAGCCCATAGAGGGCTATGGTGAAAAAGGAAATATCCTGAGATGAAATCTGGCAAGAAGCTTTCTGAGAAACTGCTTAGTGTTCTGTTAATTCATCTCACAGAGTTACATCTGTATTTCGTGGATCTGTTTGCTAGCATTATTTCTGTGGAATCTGAGAACAGATATTTCGGATCCCTTTGAAGACTATAGGGCCAAAGGAAATATCCTCCGATAACACAGAGAAAGAAGCTTTCTGAGAAACTTCTTTGTGTTCTGCGAAATCATCTCACAGAGTTACAGCTTTCCCCTCAAGAAGCCTTTCGCTAAGACAGTTCTTGTGGAATTGGCAAAGTGATATTTGAAGCCCATAGGGGGCTATGGTGAGAAAGGATATATCCTCAAATGAAATCTGGAAAGAAGCTTTCTGAGAAACTGCTTAGTTTTCTGTTAATTCATCTCACAGAGTTACATCTGTATTTCGTGGTTCTCTTTGCTAGCCTTATTTCTGTGGAATCTGAGAACAGATATTTCGGAACCCTTTGAAGACTATAGGGCCAAAGGAAATATCCTCCGATAAGAAAGCGAAAGAAGCATTCTGAGAAACTTCTTTGTGTTCTGTGAAATCATCTCAAAGAGTTACAGCTTTTCCCTCAAGAATCCTTTCGCTAAGACAGTTCTTTTGGAATTGGCAAAGGGATATTTGGAAGCCCTTAGAGGGCTATGGTGAAAAAGGAAATATCCTCAGATGAAATCTGGAAAAAAGCTTTCTGAGAAAGTGCTCTGTGATGTGTGACTTCCACTAACAGAGCTACATCTGTATTTCGTGGATCTCTTTGCTAGCCTTATTTCTGTGGAATCTGAGAAGAGATATTTCGGATCCCTTTGAAGACTATAGGGCCAATTAAATATCCTCCGATAACAAAGAGAAAGAAGCTTTCTGAGAAACTTCTTTGTGTTCTGTGAAATCATCTCACAGAGTTACTGCTCTCCCGTCAAGAAGCCTTTCGCTAAGACAGTTCTTGAGGAATTGGCAAAGTGATATTTGGAAGTCCATAGAGGGCTATGGTGAAAAAGGAAATATCCTCAGATGAAATCTGGAAAGAAGCTTTCTGAGAAGCTGCTTAGTGTTCTGTTAATTCATCTCCCAGAGTTACATCTGTATTTCGTGGATCTCTTTGCTAGCCTTATTTCTGTGGAATATGAGAACAGATAATTCAGATCCCTTTAAAGACTATAGGGCCAAAGGAAATATCCTCCGATAACAAAGAGAAAGAAGCTTTCTGAGAAACTTCTTTGTGTTCTGTGAAATCATCTCACAGAGTTACAGCTTTCCCGTCAAGAAGCCTTTCGCTGAGACAGTTCTTGTGGAATTGGCAAAGTGATATTAGGAGGCCCATAGAGGGCTATGGTGAAAAAGGAAATATCGTCCGATGAAATCTGGAAAGAAGCTTTCTGAGAAACTGCTTAGTGTTCTGTTAATTCATCTCACAGAGTTACATCTGTATTTCGTGGATCTCTTTGCTAGCCTTATTTCTGTGGAATCTGAGAACAGATATTTCGGAACCCTTTGAAGACTATAGGGCCAAAGGAAATATCCTCCGATAAGAAAGCGAAAGAAGCATTCTGAGAAACTTCTTTGTGTTCTGTGAAATAATCTCACAGAGTTACAGCTTTTCCCTCAAGAATCCTTTCGCTAAGACAGTTCTTGTGGAATTGGCAAAGGGATATTTGGAAGCCCTTAGAGGGCTATGGTGAAAAAGGAAATATCCTCAGATGAAATCTGGAAAAAAGCTTTCTGAGAAACTACTCTGTGATGTGTGACTTCCACACACAGAGCTACATCTGTATTTCGTGGATCTCTTTGCTAGCCTTATTTCTGTGGAATCTGAGAAGAGATATTTCGGATCTTTTTGAAGACTGTAGGGCCAATTAAATATCCTCCGATAACAAAGAGAAAGAAGCTTTCTGAGAAACTGCTCTGTGATGTGTGACTTCAACTCACAGAGTTACATCTGTATTTCGTGGATCTCTTTGCTAGCCTTATTTCTCTGGAATCTGAGAACAGATATTTTGGATACCTTTGAAGAATATAGGGCCAAAGGAAATATCCTCCGATAACAAAGAGAAAGAAGCTTTCTGAGAAACTTCTTTGTGTTCTGTCAAATCATCTCACAGAGTTACAACTTCCCCCTCCAGTAGCCTTTCGCTAAGACAGCTCTTGTGGAATTGGCAAAGTGATATTTGGAAGCCCATACAGGGCTACGGTGAAAAATGAAATATCCTCAGATGAAATCTGGAAAGAAACTTTCTGAGAAACTGTTTAGTGTTCTGTTATTTCATCTCACAGAGTAACATCTGTATTTCGGATCTCTTTGCTAGCCTTATTACTGTGGAATCTGAGAACAGATATTTCGGATCCCTTTGAAGTCTATAGGGCCAAAGGAAATATCCTCCGATAAAAAAAAGAGAAAGAAGCTTTCGGAGAAACTTCTTTGTGTTCTCTGAAATCATCTCACAGAGTTACAGCTTTCCCCTCAAGAAGCCTTTCGCTAAGACAGTTCTTGTGGAATTGGCAAAGTGATATTTGGAAGCCCATGGAGAACCATGGTGAAAAAGGAAATATCCTCAGATGAAATCTGGAAAGAAGCTTTCTGAGAAACTGCTTAGTGTTCTGTTAATTCATCTCAGAGTTTCGTCTGTATTTCGTGGATCTCTTTGCTAGCCTTATTTCTGTGGAATCTGAGAACAGATATTTCGGATCCCTTTGAAGACTATAGGGCGAAAGATAATATCCACCGATAACAAAGAGAAAGAAGCTTTCTGATAAACTTCTTTGTGTTCTGTGAAATCATCTCACAGAGTTACAGCTTTCCCCTCAAGAAGCCTTTCGCTAAGACAGTTCTTGTGGAATTGGCAAAGTGATATTTGGAGGCCAATGGAGGGCTATGGTGAAAAAGGAATTATCCCCCGATGAAATCTGGAAAGAAGCTTTCTGAGAAACTGCTCTGTGACGTGTGACTTCTACTCACAGAGTTACATTTGTATTTCGTGGATCTCTTTGCTAGCCTTATTTCTGTGGAATCTGAGAACAGATATTTCGGATACCTTTGAAGACTATAGGGCCAAAGGAAATATCCTCCGATTGCAAAGTGAAAGAAGCTTTCTGAGAAACTTCTTTGTGTTCTGTGAAATCATCTCACAGAGTTACAGCTTTCCCCTCATGAAGCCTTTCGCTAAGACAGCTCTTGTCCAATTGGCAAAGTGATATTTGGAAGCCCATAGAGGACCATGGTGAAAAAGGAAATATCCTCCGATGAAATCTGGAAAGAAGCTTTCTGAGAAACTGCTTAGTGTTCTGTTAATTCATCTCACAGAGTTACGTCTGTATTTCGTGGATCTGTTTGCTAGCATTATTTCTGTGGAATCTGAGAACAGATATTTCGGATCCCTTTGAAGACTATAGGGGGAAAGATAATATCCTCTGATAACAAAGAGAAAGAAGCTTTCTGAGAAACTTCTTTGGGTTCTGTGAAATCATCTCACAGAGTTACAGCTTTCCCCTAAAGAAGCCTTTCGCTAAGACAGTTCTTGTGGAATTGGTAAAGTGATATTTGGAGGGCAATGGAGGGCTATGTTGAAAAAGGAAATATCCTCCGATGAAATCTGGAAAGAAGCTTTCTGAGAAACTGCTCTGTGATGTGTGACTTCAACTCACAGAGTTACATCTGTATTTCGTGGATCTCTTTGCTAGCCTTATTTCTGTGGAATCTGAGAACAGATATTTCGGATCCCTTTGAAGAATATAGGGCCAAAGGAAATATCCTCCGATAACACATAGAAAGAAGCTTTCGGAGAAACTTCTTTGTGTTCTGTGAAATCATCTCACAGAGTTACAGCTTTCCCCTCAAGAAGCCGTTCGCTAAGACAGCTCTTGTGGAATTGTCAAAGTGATATTTGGAAGCCCATAGAGGGCTCTGGTGAAAAAGGAAATATCCTCCGATGATATCTGGAAAAAGCTTTCTGAGAAACTGCTTAGTGTTCTATTAATTCATCTCACAGAGTTACATCTGTATTTCGTGGATCTCTTTGCTAGCCTTATTTCTGTGGAATCTGAGATCAGATATTTCAGATCCCTTTGAAGACTATAGGGTCAAAGGAAATATACTCCGATAACAAAGAGAAAGAAGCTTTCTGAGAAACTTTTTTGTGTTCTGTGAAATCATCTCACAGATTTAAAGCTTTAACCTCAAGAAGCCTTTCGCTAAGACAGTTGTTGTGTAATTGGCAAAGTGATATTTGGAAGCCCATAGAGGGCTATGGTGAAAAAGGAAATATCCTGAGATGAAATCTGGCAAGAAGCTTTCTGAGAAACTGCTTAGTGTTCTGTTAATTCATCTCACAGAGTTACATCTGTATTTCGTGGATCTGTTTGCTAGCATTATTTCTGTGGAATCTGAGAACAGATATTTCGGATCCCTTTGAAGACTATAGGGCCAAAGGAAATATCCTCCGATAACACAGAGAAAGAAGCTTTCTGAGAAACTTCTTTGTGTTCTGCGAAATCATCTCACAGAGTTACAGCTTTCCCCTCAAGAAGCCTTTCGCTAAGACAGTTCTTGTGGAATTGGCAAAGTGATATTTGAAGCCCATAGGGGGCTATGGTGAGAAAGGATATATCCTCAAATGAAATCTGGAAAGAAGCTTTCTGAGAAACTGCTTAGTTTTCTGTTAATTCATCTCACAGAGTTACATCTGTATTTCGTGGTTCTCTTTTCTAGCCTTATTTCTGTGGAATCTGAGAACAGATATTTCGGAAACCTTTGAAGACTATAGGGCCAAAGGAAATATCCTCCGATAAGAAAGCGAAAGAAGCATTCTGAGAAACTTCTTTGTGTTCTGTGAAATCATCTCAAAGAGTTACAGCTTTTCCCTCAAGAATCCTTTCGCTAAGACAGTTCTTTTGGAATTGGCAAAGGGATATTTGGAAGCCCTTAGAGGGCTATGGTGAAAAAGGAAATATCCTCAGATGAAATCTGGAAAAAAGCTTTCTGAGAAAGTGCTCTGTGATGTGTGACTTCCACTAACAGAGCTACATCTGTATTTCGTGGATCTCTTTGCTAGCCTTATTTCTGTGGAATCTGAGAAGAGATATTTCGGATCCCTTTGAAGACTATAGGGCCAATTAAATATCCTCCGATAACAAAGAGAAAGAAGCTTTCTGAGAAACTTCTTTGTGTTCTGTGAAATCATCTCACAGAGTTACTGCTCTCCCGTCAAGAAGCCTTTCGCTAAGACAGTTCTTGAGGAATTGGCAAAGTGATATTTGGAAGTCCATAGAGGGCTATGGTGAAAAAGGACATATCCTCCGATGAAATCTGGAAAGAAGCTTTCTCAGAACAGCTCTGTGATGTGTGACTTCCAGTCACAGAGTTACATCTGTATTTCGTGGATCTCTTTGCTAGCCTTATTTCTCTGGTATCTGAGATCAGATATTTCGGATCCCTTTGAAGACTCTAGGGCCAATGGACATAACCTCCGATAACAAAGAGAAAGAAGCTTTCTGAGAAACTTCTTTGTGTTGTGTGAAATCGTCTCACAGAGTTACAGCTTTCCCCTCAAGAAGCCTTTCGCGAAGACAGTGCTTGTGGAATTGGCAAAGTGATAATTGGAAGTCCATAGAGGGCTATGGTGAAAAAGGAAATATCCTCAGATGAAATCTGGAAAGAAGCTTTCTGAGAAGCTGCTTAGTGTTCTGTTAATTCATCTCCCAGAGTTACATCTGTATTTCGTGGATCTCTTTGCTAGCCTTATTTCTGTGGAATATGAGAACAGATAATTCAGATCCCTTTAAAGACTATAGGGCCAAAGGAAATATCCTCCGATAACAAAGAGAAAGAAGCTTTCTGAGAAACTTCTTTGTGTTCTGTGAAATCATCTCACAGAGTTACAGCTTTCCCGTCAAGAAGCCTTTCGCTGAGACAGTTCTTGTGGAATTGGCAAAGTGATATTAGGAGGCCCATAGAGGGCTATGGTGAAAAAGGAAATATCGTCCGATGAAATCTGGAAAGAAGCTTTCTGAGAAACTGCTTAGTGTTCTGTTAATTCATCTCACAGAGTTACATCTGTATTTCGTGGATCTCTTTGCTAGCCTTATTTCTGTGGAATCTGAGAACAGATATTTCGGAACCCTTTGAAGACTATAGGGCCAAAGGAAATATCCTCCGATAAGAAAGCGAAAGAAGCATTCTGAGAAACTTCTTTGTGTTCTGTGAAATAATCTCACAGAGTTACAGCTTTTCCCTCAAGAATCCTTTCGCTAAGACAGTTCTTGTGGAATTGGCAAAGGGATATTTGGAAGCCCTTAGAGGGCTATGGTGAAAAAGGAAATATCCTCAGATGAAATCTGGAAAAAAGCTTTCTGAGAAACTGCTCTGTGATGTGTGACTTCCACACACAGAGCTACATCTGTATTTCGTGGATCTCTTTGCTAGCCTTATTTCTGTGGAGTCTGAGAAGAGATATTTCGGATCTTTTTGAAGACTGTAGGGCCAATTAAATATCCTCCGATAACAAAGAGAAAGAAGCTTTCTGAGAAACTGCTCTGTGATGTGTGACTTCAACTCACAGAGTTACATCTGTATTTCGTGGATCTCTTTGCTAGCCTTATTTCTCTGGAATCTGAGAACAGATATTTCGGATCCCTTTGAAGAATATAGGGCCAAAGGAAATATCCTCCGATAACACATAGAAAGAAGCTTTCGGAGAAACTTCTTTGTGTTCTGTGAAATCATCTTACAGAGTTACAGCTTTCCCCTCAAGAAGCCGTTCGCTAAGACAGCTCTTGTGGAATTGTCAAAGTGATATTTGGAAGCCCATAGAGGGCTCTGGTGAAAAAGGAAATATCCTCCGATGATATCTGGAAAGAAGCTTTCTGAGAAACTGCTTAGTGTTCTATTAATTCATCTCACAGAGTTACATCTGTATTTCGTGGATCTCTTTGCTAGCCTTATTTCTGTGGAATCTGAGAACAGATATTTCAGATCCCTTTGAAGACTATAGGGTCAAAGGAAATATACTCCGATAACAAAGAGAAAGAAGCTTTCTGAGAAACTTTTTTGTGTTCTGTGAAATCATCTCACAGATTTAAAGCTTTAACCTCAAGAAGCCTTTCGCTAAGACAGTTGTTGTGGAATTGGCAAAGTGATATTTGGAAGCCCATAGAGGGCTATGGTGAAAAAGGAAATATCCTGAGATGAAATCTGGCAAGAAGCTTTCTGAGAAACTGCTTAGTGTTCTGTTAATTCATCTCACAGAGTTACATCTGTATTTCGTGGATCTGTTTGCTAGCATTATTTCTGTGGAATCTGAGAACAGATATTTCGGATCCCTTTGAAGACTATAGGGCCAAAGGAAATATCCTCCGATAACACAGAGAAAGAAGCTTTCTGAGAAACTTCTTTGTGTTCTGCGAAATCATCTCACAGAGTTACAGCTTTCCCCTCAAGAAGCCTTTCGCTAAGACAGTTCTTGTGGAATTGGCAAAGTGATATTAGGAAGCCCATAGAGGGCTACGGTGAAAAAGGAAATATCCGCAGATGAAATCTGGAAAGAAGCTTTCTGAGAAACTGCTTAGTGTTCTCTTAATTCATCTCACAGAGTTACATCTGTATTTCGTGGATCTCTTTGCTAGCCTTATTTCTGTGGAATCTGAGAACAGATATTTCGGATGCCTTTGAAGACTATAGGGCCAAAGGAAATATCCTCCGATAACAAAGAGAAAGAAGCTTTCTGAGAAACTTCTTTGTGTTCTGTGAAATCATCTCACATAGTTACAGCTTTGCCATCAAGAAGCCTTTCGCTAAGACAGCTCTTGTGGAATTGGCAAAGTGATATTTGGAGGCCCATTGAGGGCTATGGTGAAAAAGGAAATATCCTCCGATGAAATCTGGAAAGAAGCCTTCTGAGAAACTGCTTAGTGTTCTGTTAATTCATCTCACAGAGTTACATCTGTATTTCGTGGATCTCTTTGCTAGCCTTATTTCTTTGGAATCTGAGAACAGACATTTCGGATCCCTTTGAAGACTATGGGGCCAAAGGAAATATCCTCCTATAACAAAGAGAAAGAAGCTTTCTGAGAAACTTCTTTGTGTTCTGTTAAATCATCTCACATAGTTACAGCTTTGCCATCAAGAAGCCTTTCGCTAAGACAGCTCTTGTCCAATTGGCAAAGTGATGTTTGGAGGCCCATAAAGGGCTATGATGAAAAAGGAAATATCCTGAGATGAAATCTGGAAAGAAGCTTTCTGAGAAACTGCTTAGTGTTCTGTTAATTCATCTCACAGAGTTACATCTGTATTTCGTGGATCTCTTTGCTAGCCTTATTTCTGTGGAATCTGAGTACAGATATTTCGGATCCCTTTGAAGACTATGGGGCCAAAGGAAATTTCCTCCAATAACAAAGAGAAAGAAGCTTTCTGAGAAACCTCTTTGTGTTCTGTGAAATCATCTCACAGATTTAAAGCTTTCCCCTCAAGAAGCCTTTCGCTAAGACAGTTCTTGTGGAATTGGCAAAGTGATATTTGGAAGCTCATAGAAGGGTATGGTGAAAAAGGAAATATCCTCCGATGAAATCTGGAAAGAAGCTTTCTGAGAAACTGCTCTGTGATGTGTGACTTCAACTCACAGAGTTACATCTGTATTTCGTGGATCTCTTTGCTAGCCTTATTTCTGTGGAATCAGAGAACAGATATTTCGGATCCCTTTGAAGACTATAGGGCCAAAGGAAATATCCTCCGATAACAAAGAGAAAGAAGCTTTCTGAGAAACTTCTTTGTGTTCTGTGAAATCATCTCACAGAGTTACAGCTTCCCCCTCCAGAAGCCTTTCGCTAAGACAGTTCTTGTGGAATTGGAAAAGTGATATTTGGAAGCCCATAGAGGGCTATGGTGAAAAAGGAAATATCTCCCGATCAAACCTGGAAAGAAGCTTCTGAGAATCTGCTCTGTGATGTGTGACTTCAACTCACAGAGTTACATCTGTATTTCGTGGATGTCTTTGCTAGCCTTATTTCTGTGGAATCTGAGAACAGATATTTCGGATCCCTTTGAAGACAATAGGGACAAAGAAAATATCCTCCGATAAGATAGAGAAAGAAGATTTCTGAGAAACCTCTTTGTGTTCTGTGAAATCATCTCACAGAGTTACAGCTTTCCCCTCAAGAAGCCTTTCGCTAAGACAGTTCTTGTGGAATTGGCAAAGGGATATTTGGAGGCCAATGGAGGGCTATGGTGAAAAAGGAATTATCCCCCGATGAAATCTGGAAAGAAGCTTTCTGAGAAACTGCTCTGTTATGTGTGACTTCTACTCACAGAGTTACATCTGTATTTCGTGGATCTCTTTGCTAGCCTTATTTCTGTGGAATCTGAGAACAGATATTTCGGATACCTTTGAAGACTATAGGGCCAAAGGAAATATCCTCCGATTACAAAGTGAAAGAAGCTTTCTGAGAAACTTCTTTGTGTTCTGTGAAATCATCTCACAGAGTTACAGATTTCCCCTCAAGAAGCCTTTCGCTAAGACAGCTCTAGTCCAATTGGCAAAGTGATATTTGGAGGCCCATAAAGGGCTATGTTGAAAAAGGAAATATCGTCCGATGAAATCTGGAAAGAAGCTTTCTGAGAAACTGCTTAGTGTTCTGTTAATTCATGTCACAGAGTTACGTCTGTATTTCGTGGATCTCTTTGCTAGCCTTATTTCTGTGGAATCTGAGAACAGATATTTCTGATCCCTTTGAAGACTATAGGGCCAAAGAAAATATCCTCCGATAACAAAGAGAAAGAAGCGTTCTGAGAAACTTCTTTGTGTTCTGTGAAATCATCTCTCAGAATTATAGCTTTCCCCTCAAGAAGCCTTTCACTAAGACAGTACTTGTGGACTTGGCAAAGTGATATTTGGAGGCCCATAGAGGGCTATGGTGAAAAAGGAAATATCCTCCGGTGAAATCTGGAAAGAAGCTTTCTGAGAAACTGCTTAGTGTTCTGTTAATTCATCTCACAGAGTTACGTCCGTATTTCGTGGATCTCTTTGCTAGCCTTATTTATGTGGAATCTGAGAACAGATATTTCGGATCCCTTTGAAGAATATAGGGCGAAAGATAATATCCTCTGATAACAAAGAGAAAGAAGCTTTCTGAGAAACTTCTTTGGGTTCTGTGAAATCATCTCAAAGAGTTACAACTTTCCCCTCAAGAAGCCTTTCGCTAAGACATTTCTTGTGGAATTGGCAAAGTGATATTTGGAGGCCAATGGAGGGCTATGGTGAAAAAGGAAATATCCTCCGATGAAATCTGGAAAGAAGCTTTCTGAGAAACTGCTCCGTGATGTGTGACTTCAACTCACAGAATTACATCTGTATTTCGTGGATCTCTTTGCTAGCCTTATTTCTGTGGAATCTGAGAACAGATATTTCGGATCCCTTTGACCACTATAGGGCCAAAGGAAATATCCTCCGATAACAAAGAGAATGAAGCTTTCTGAGAAACTTCTTTGTGTTCTCTGAAATCATCTCACAGAGTTACAGCTTTCCCTTCAAGAAGCCTTTCGCTAAGACAGTTCTTTTGGAATTGGCAAAGTGATATTTGGAAGCCTATAGAGGGCTAGGCTGAAAAAGGAAATATCCTCCGATGAAATCTGGAAAGAAGCTTTGTGAGAAAATGCTTAGCGTTCTGTTAATTCATCTCACAGAGTTACATCTGTATTTCGTGGATCTCTTTGCTAGCCTTATTTCTCTGGAATCTGAGAACTGATATTTCGGATCCCTTTGAAGACTAAAGGGCCAAAGGAATGATCCTCCGATAACACAGAGAAAGAAGCTTTCTGAAAAACTTCTTTGTGTTCTGTGAAATCATCTCACAGAGTTACAGCTTTCCTCTCAAGAAGCCTTTCGCTAAGACAGTTCTTGTGGAATTGGCAAAGTGATATTTGGAAGCCCATAGAGGGCTATGGTGAAAAAGAAAATATCCTCAGATGAAATCTGGAAAGAAGATTTCTGAGAAACTGCTTAGTGTTCTGTTAATTCATCGCACAGTGTTACATCTGTATTTCGTGGATCTCTTTGCTAGCCTTATTTCTGTGGAATCTGAGAACAGATATTTCGGATCCCTTTGAAGACTATAGGGCCAAAGGAAATATCCTTCGATAAGAAAGAGAAAGAAGCTTTCTGAGAAACTTCTTTGTATTCTGTGAAATCATCTCACAGAGTTACAGCTTTCCCCTCAGGAAGACTTTCGCTAAGACAGTTCTTGTGGAATTGGACAAGTGATATTCGCAATCCCTTAGAGGGCTATGGTGAAAAAGGAAATATCCTCAGATGAAATCTGGAAAGAAGCTTTCTGTGAAACTGCTTATTTTTCTTTAAATTCATCTCACAGAGTTACATCTATATTTCGTGGATCTCTTTGCTAGCCTTATTTCTGTGGAATCTCAGAACAGATATTTCGGATGACTTTGAAGACTATAGGGACAAAGGAAATATCCTCTGATAAAAAAGAGAAAGAAGATTTCTGAGGAACTTCTTTGTGTTCTGTGAAATCATCTCACAGAGTTACAGCTTTCCCCTCAAGAAGCCTTTCGCTAAGACAGCTCTTGTGGAATTGGCAAAGTGATATTTGGAAGCCCATAGAGGGCTCTGGTGAAAAAGGAAATATCCTCAGATGAAATCTGGAAAGAAGCGTTCTGAGAAACTGCTGAGTGTTCTGTTAATTCATCTCACAGTGTTACATCTGTATTTCGTGGATCTCTTTGCTAGCCTTATTTCTGTGGAATCTGAGAACAGATATTTCGGATCCCTTTGAGGACAATAGGGACAAAGGAAATATCCTCCGATAAGAAAGCGAAAGAAGCTTCCTGAGAAACTTTTTTGTGTTCTGTGAAATCATCTCCCAGAGTTACATCTTTCCCTCAAGAAGCCTTTCGCTAAGACAGTTCTTGTGGAATTGGCAAAGTGATATTTGGAGGCCCACAGAGGGCTATGGTGAAAAAGGAAATATCCTCCGATGAAATCTGGAAAGAAGCTTTCTGAGAAACTGCTTAGTGTTCTGTTAATTCATCTCACAGTGATACATCTGTATTTCATGGATCTCTTTGCTAGCATTATTTCTGTGGAATCTGAGAAACAGATATTTCGGATCCCTTTGACGACTATAGGGCTAAAGGAAATATACTCCGATAACAAAGAGAAAGCTTTCTGAGAAACTTCTTTGTGTTCTGTGAAATCATCTCACAGAGTTACAGCTTTCCCCTCAAGAAGTCTTTCGCTAAGACAGTTCTTGTGGAATTGGCAAAGTGATATTTGGAAGCCCATAGAGGGCTATGGTGAAAAAGGAAATATCCTCAGATAAAATCTGGAAAGAAGATTTCTGAGAAAATGCTTAGTGTTATGTTAATTCATCTCATAGAGTTACATCTGTATTTCGTGGATCTCTTTGCTAGCCTTATTTCTGTGGAATCTGAGAACAGATATTTCGGATCCCTTTGAAGACTGCAGGGCCAAATGAAATATCCTCCGATAACAAAGAGAAAGAAGCTTTCTGAGGAACTTCTTTGTGTTCTGTGAGTTCATCTCACAGAGTTACAGCTTTCTCCTCAAGAATCCTTTCGCTAAGACAGTTCTTGTGTAATTGGCAAAGTGATATTTCGAAGCCCATAGAGGGATATGGTGAAAAAGGAAATATCCTCAGATGAAATCCGGGAAGATGCTTTCTGAGAAATTGCTTAGTGATCTGTTAATTCCTCTCACAGAGTTACATCTGTATTTCGTGGATCTCTTTGCTAGCCTTATTTCTGTGGAATCTTAGAACAGATATTTCGGATCCCTTTGAAGACTATCGGGTCAAAGGAAATATAATCCGATAACAAAGAGAAAGAAGCTTTTTGAGAAACTTCTTTATGTTCTGTGAAATCATCTCACAGATTTAAAGCTTTCCCCTCAAGGAGCCTTTCGCTAAGACAGTTCTTGTGGAATTGGCAAAGTGATATGTGGAAGCCCATAGAGGGCTATGGTGAAAACGGAAATATCCTCCGTTGAAATCTGGGAAGAAGCTTTCTGAGATACTGCTCTGTGATGTGTGACTTCAACTCACAGAGTTACATCTGTATTTCGTGGATCTCTTTTCTAGCCTTATTTCTGTGGAATCTGAGAACAGATATTTCGGATACTTTTGAAGAGTATAGGGCCAAAGGAAATATCCTCCGATAACAAAGAGAAAGAAGCTTTCTGAGAAACTTCTTTGTGTTCTGTGAAATCATCTCACAGAGTTACAGCTTCCCCCTCAAGAAGCCTTTCGCTAAGACAGTTCTTGTGGAATTGGCAAAGTGATATTTGGAAGCCCATAGAGGGGTATGGTGAAAAAGGAAATATCCTCAGACGAAATCTGGAAAGAAGCATTCTGAGAAACTGCTTAGTGTTCTGTTAATTCATCTCACAGAGTTACATCTGTATTTCGTGGATCTCTTTGCTAGCCTTATTTCAGTGGAATCTGAGAACAGATATTTCGGATCCCTTTGAAGACTATAGGGCCAAAGGAAATATCCTCCGATAACAAAGTGAAAGAAGCTTTCTGAGAAACTTCTTTGTGTTCTGTGAAATCATCTAACAGTGTTTCAGGTTTCCCCTGAAGAAGCCTTTCACTAAGACATTTCTTGTGGACTTTCAAAGTGATATTTGGAGGCCCATAGAGGGCTATGGTGAAAAAGGAAATATCCTCCGATGAAATCTGGAAAGAAGCTGTCTGAGAAACTGCTAAGTGTTCTGTTAATTCATCTCACAGAGTTACATCTGTATTTCGTCGGTCTCTTTACCAGCCTTATTTCAGTGGAATCTGAGAACAGATATTTCGGATCCCTTTGAAGACTATAGGGCCAAAGGAAATATCCTCCGATAACAAAGAGAAAGAAGCTTTCTGAGAAACTTCTTTGTGTTCTGTGAAATCATTTCACAGAGTTACAGATCTCCCCTCAAGAAGCCTTTCGCTAAGACAGTTCTTGTGGAATTGGCAAAGTGATATTTGGAAGACCCTAGAGGGCTATGTTGAAAAAGGAAATATCCTCCGATGAAATCTGGAAAGAAGCTTTCTGAGAAAGTGCTTAGTGTTCTATCAATTCACCTCACAGAGTTACATCTGTATTTCGTGGATCTCTTTGCTAGCCTTATTTCTGTGGAATCTGAGAACAGATATTTCGGATCCCTTTGAATACTATAGGGCCAAAGGAAATATCCTCCGATAACAAAGAGAAAGAAGCTTTCTGAGAAACTTCTTTGTGTTCTGTGAAATCATCTCACAGTTACAGCTTTCTCCTCAAGAATCCTTTCGCTAAGACAGTTCTTGTGTAACTGGCAAAGTGATATTTCGAAGCCCATAGAGGGATATGGTGAAAAAGGAAATATCCTCAGATGAAATCTGGGAAGATGCTTTCTGAGAAATTGCTTAGTAATCTGTTAATTCATCTCACAGAGTTACATCTGTATTTCGTGGATCACTTGGCTAGCCTTATTTATGTGGAATCTGAGAACAGATATTTCGTATCCCTTTGAAGACTATAGGGCGAAAGATAATATCCGCCGATAAGGAAGGGAAAGAAGCTTTCTGAGAAATTTCTTTGTGTTCTGTGAAATCATTTTACAGAGTTACATCTTTTCCCTCAAGAAGCCTTTCAGTAAGACAGTTCTTGTGGATTTGGCAAAGTGATATTTGGAAGTCCTTAGAGGGCTATGGTGAAAAAGGAAATATCCCCCGATGAACTCTGGAAAGAATCTTTCTGAGAAACTGCTTAGTGTTCCGTTAATTCATCTCACAGACTTACATCTGTATTTCGTGGATCTCTTTGCTAGCCTTTTTTCTGTGGAATCTGAGAACAGATATTTCGGATCCCTTTGAAGATTATAGGGCCAAAGGAAATATCCTCCGATAACAAAGAGAAAGAAGCTTTCTGAGAAACTTCTTTCTGTTCTGTGAAAACATCTCACAGAGTTACTACATTCCGCTAAAGAAGCCTTTCGCTAAGACAGTTCTTTTGGAATTGGCAAAGTGATATTTGGAGGCCCATAGAGGGCTATGGTGAAAAAGGAAATATTCTCAGATGGAATCTGAAAAGAAGCTTTCTGAGAAACTGCTTAGTGTTCTGTTAATTCATCTCACAGAGTTACAACTGTATTTCGTGGATCTCTTTGCTAGCCTTATTTCTGTGGAATCTGAGAACAGATATTTCGGATCCCTTTGAAGACTATAGGGCCAAAAGAAATATCCTCCGATAACAAAGAGAAAGAAGCTTTCTGAGAAACTTCTTTGTGTTCTGTGAAATCATCTCACAGAGTTACAGCTTTCCGCTCAAGAAGACTTTTGCTAAGACTGTTCTTGTGGAATTGGCAAAGTGATATTTGGAAGCCCATAGGGGGCTATGGTGAAAACGGAAATATCCTCAGATGAAATCTGGAAAGAAGCTTTCTGAGAAACTGCCCTGCTCTGTGACGTGTGACTTCCACTCACAGAGTTACATATGTATTTCGTGGATCTCTTTGCTAGCCTTATTTCTGTGGAATCTGAAAACAGATATTTCAGATCCCTTTGAAGACTATAGGGTCAAAGGAAATATCCTCCGATAACAGAGAGAAAGAAGTTTTCTGAGAAACTACTTTGTGTTCTGTGAAATCATCTCACAGAGTTACAGCTTTCCCCTCAAGAAGACTTTCGCTAAGACAGTTCTTGTGGAATTGGCAAAGTGATATTTGGAAGCCCATAGAGGGCTATGATGAAAAAGGAAATATCCTCCGATGAAATCTGGAAAGAAGGTTTCTGAGAAACTGCTCTGTGATGTGTTCCTTCCACTCACAGAGTTACATCTGTATTTCGCGGATCTCTTTGCTAGCCTTATTTCTGGGGAATCTGAGAACAGATATTTCGGATCCCTTTGAAGACTATAGGGCCAAAGGAAATATCGTCCGAAAATGAAGAGAAAAGGGCTTTCTGAGAAACTTCTTTGTGTTCTCTGAAATCATCTCACAGGGGTACAGCTTTCCCCTCAAGAAGCCTTTCGCTAAGACTGTTCTTGTGGAATTGGCAAAGTGATATTTGGAAGCCCATAGAGGGCTATGGTGAAAAGGAAATATCCTCAGATGAAATCTGGAAAGAAGCTTTATGAGAAATTGCTTAGTGTTCTGTTAATTCATCTCATAGAGTTACATCTGTATTTCGTGTATCTCTTTGCTAGCCTTATTTCTGTGGAATCTGAGAACAGATATTTCGGATGCCTTTGAAGACTATAGGGCCAAAGGAAATATCCTCCGATAACAAAGAGAAAGAAGCTTTCTGAGAAACTTCTTTGTGTTCTGTGAAATCATCTCACAGAGTTACAGCTTTCCCTTCAAGAATCCTTTCGCTAAGACAGTTCTTGTGGAATTGGCAAAGTGATATTTGGAAGCCCATAGAGGGCTATGGTGAAAAAGGAAATATCCTCCGATGAAATCTGGAAAGAAGCTTTCTGAGAAACTGCTTAGTGTTCTTATAATTCATCACACAGAGTTACATCTGTATTTCGTGGATCTCTTTTCTAGCCTTTTTTCTGTGGAATCTGAGAACAGATATTTCGGATGACTTTGAAGACTATAGGGACATAGGAAATATCCTCCGATAACAAAGAGAAAGAAGCTTTCTGAGGAACTTCTTTGTGTTCTGTGAAATCATCTCACATAGTTACAGCTTTGCCATCAAGAAGCCTTTCGCTAAGACAGCTCTTGTGGAATTGGCAAAGTGATATTTGGAAGGCCATAGAGGGCTATGGTGAAAAAGGAAATATCCTCCGATGAAATCTGGAAGGAAGCTTTCTGAGAAACTGCTTAGTGTTCTGTTAATTCATCTCACAGTGTTACATCTGTATTTCGTGGATCTCTTTGTTAGCCTTATTTCTGTGGAATCTGAGAACAGATATTTCGGATCCCTTTGACCACTATAGGGCCAAAGGAAATATCCTCCGATAACAAAGAGAATGAAGCTTTCTGAGAAACTTCTTTGTGTTCTCTGAAATCATCTCACAGGGTTACAGCTTTCCCTTCAAGAAGACTTTCGCTAAGACAGTTCTTTTGGAATTGGCAAAGTGATATTTGGAAGCCTATAGAGGGCTACGGTGAAAAAGGAAATATCCTCCGATGAAATCTGGAAAGAAGATTTGTGAGAAAATGCTTAGCGTTCTGTTAATTCATCTCACAGAGTTACATCTGTATTTCGTGGATCTCTTTGCTAGCCTTATTTCTCTGGAATCTGAGAACTGATATTTCGGATCCCTTTGAAGACTAAAGGGCCAAAGGAATTATCCTCCGATAACACAGAGAAAGAAGCTTTCTGAGAAACTTCTTTGTGTTCTGTGAAATCATCTCACAGAGTTACAGCTTTCCTCTCAAGAAGCCTTTCGCTAAGACAGTTCTTGTGGAATTGGCATAGTGATATTTGGAATCCCATAGAGGGCTATGGTGAAAAAGGAAATATCCTCAGATGAAATCTGGAAAGAAGATTTCTGAGAAACTGCTTAGTGTTCTGTTAATTCATCGCAGAGTGTTACATCTGTATTTCGTGGATCTCTTTGCTAGCCTTATATCTGTGGAATCTGAGAACAGATATTTCGGATCCCTTTGAAGACTATAGGGCCAAAGGAAATATCCTTCGATAAGAAAGAGAAAGAAGCTTTCTGAGAAACTTCTTTGTATTCTGTGAAATCATCTCACAGAGTTACAGCTTTCCCCTCAGGAAGACTTTCGCTAAGACAGTTCTTGTGGAATTGGCCAAGTGATATTCGCAATCCCTTAGAGGGCTATGGTGAAAAAGGAAATATCCTCAGATGAAATCTGGAAAGAAGCTTTCTGTGAAACTGCTTATTTTTCTTTAAATTCATCTCACAGAGTTACATCTATATTTCGTGGATCTCTTTGCTAGCCTTATTTCTGTGGAATCTCAGAACAGATATTTCGGATGACTTTGAAGACTATAGGGACAAAGGAAATATCCTCCGATAAAAAAGAGAAAGAAGATTTCTGAGGAACTTCTTTGTGTTCTGTGAAATCATCTCACAGAGTTACAGCTTTCCCCTCAAGAAGCCTTTCGCTAAGAGAGCTCTTGTGGAATTGGCAAAGTGATATTTGGAAGCCCATAGAGGGCTCTGGTGAAAAAGGAAATATCCTCAGATGAAATCTGGAAAGAAGCGTTCTGAGAAACTGCTGAGTGTTCTGTTAATTCATCTCACAGTGTTACATCTGTATTTCGTGGATCTCTTTGCTAGCCTTATTTCTGTGGAATCTGAGAACAGATATTTCGGATCCCTTTGAGGACAATAGGGACAAAGGAAATATCCTCCGGTAAGAAAGCGAAAGAAGCTTCCTGAGAAACTTCTTTGTGTTCTGTGAAATCATCTCCCAGAGTTACAGCTTTCCCTCAAGAAGCCTTTCGCTAAGACAGTTCTTGTGGAATTGGCAAAGTGATATTTGGAGGCCCACAGAGGGCTATGGTGAAAAAGGAAATATCCTCCGATGAAATCTGGAAAGAAGCTTTCTGAGAAACTGCTTAGTGTTCTGTTAATTCATCTCACAGTGTTACATCTGTATTTCATGGATCTCTTTGCTAGCCTTATTTCTGTGGAATCTGAGAAACAGATATTTCGGATCCCTTTGACGACTATAGGGCTAAAGGAAATATCCTCCGATAACAAAGAGAAAGCTTTCTGAGAATCTTCTTTGTGTTCTGTGAAATCATCTCACAGAGATACAGCTTTCCCCTCAAGAAGTCTTTCCATAAGACAGTTCTTGTGGAATTGGCAAAGTGATATTTGGAAGCCCTTAGAGGGCTATGGTGAAAAAGGAAATATCCTCCGATCAAATCTGGAAAGAAGCTTTCTGAGAAACTGCTTAGTGTTCTGTTAATTCATCTCACAGACTTACATCTGTATTTTGTGGATCTCTTTGCTAGCCCTTTTTCTGTGGAATCTGAGAACATATATTTCGGATCCCTTTGAAGACTATATGGCCAAAGTAAATATCCTCCGATAACAAAGAGAAAGAAGCTTTCTGAGAAACTTCTTTGTGTTTTGTGAAATCATCTCACAGAGTTACAGCTTTCCCCTCAAGAAACCTTTCGTTAAGACAGTTCTTGTGTAGTTGGCAAAGTGATATTTGGAAGCCCATAGAGGTCTATGGTGAAAAAGGAAATATCCTCAGATAAAATCTGGAAAGAAGATTTCTGAGAAAATGCTTAGTGTTATGTTAATTCATCTCATAGAGTTACATCTGTATTTCGTGGATTTCTTTGCTAGCCTTATTTCTGTGGAATCTGAGAACAGATATTTCAGATCCCTTTGAAGACTGCAGGGCCAAAGGAAATATCCTCCGATAACAAAGAGAAAGAAGCTACCTGAGAAACTTCTTCGTGTTCTGTGAAATCATCTCACAGAGTTACAGCTTTCCCCTCAAGAAGCCTTTCGCTAAGGCAGTTCTTGTGGAATTGGCAAAGTGATATTTGGAACCCCATAGAGGGCTATGGTGAAAAAGGAAATATCCTCAGATGAAATCTGGAAAGAAGCTTTCTGAGAAACTGCTTAGTGTTCTGTTAATTCATCTCACAGAGTTACATCTGTATTTCGTGGATCTCTTTACTAGCCTTATTTCTGTGGAATCTGAGAACAGATATTTCGGATCCCTTTGAAGACTATAGGGCCAAAGCAAATATCCTCCGATAACAAAGAGAAAGAAGCTTTCTGAGAAACTTCTTTGTGTTCTGTGAGTTCATCTCACAGAGTTACAGCTTTCTCCTCAAGAATCCTTTCGCTAAGACAGTTCTTGTGTAATTGGCAAAGTGATATTTCGAAGCCCATAGAGGGCTATGGTGAAAAAGGAAATATCCTCAGATGAAATCTGGGAAGATGCTTTCTGAGAAATTGCTTAGTGATCTGTTAATTCCTCTCACAGAGTTACATCTCTATTTCGTGGATCTCTTTGCTAGCCTTATTTCTGTGGAATCTTAGAACAGATATTTCGGATCCCTTTGAAGACTATCGGGTCAAAGGAAATATAATCCGATAACAAAGAGAAAGAAGCTTTTTGAGAAACTTCTTTATGTTCTGTGAAATCATCTCACAGATTTAAAGCTTTCCCCTCAAGGAGCCTTTCGCTAAGACAGTTCTTGTGGAATTGGCAAAGTGATATGTGGAAGCCCATAGAGGGCTATGGTGAAAACGGAAATATCCTCCGATGAAACCTGGGAAGAAGCTTTCTGAGATACTGCTCTGTGATGTGTGACTTCAACTCACAGAGTTACGTCTGTATTTCGTGGATCTCTTTTCTAGCCTTATTTCTGTGGAATCTGAGAACAGATATTTCGGATACCTTTGAAGAGTATAGGGCCAAAGGAAATATCCTCCGATAACAAAGAGAAAGAAGCTTTCTGAGAAACTTCTTTGTGTTCTGTGAAATCATCTCACAGAGTTACAGCTTCCCCCTCAAGAAGCCTTTCGCTAAGACAGTTCTTGTGGAATTGGCAAAGTGATATTTGGAAGCCCATAGAGGGATATGGTGAAAAAGGAAATATCCTCAGACGAAATCTGGAAAGAAGCATTCTGAGAAACTGCTTAGTGTTCTGTTAATTCATCTCACAGAGTTACATCTGTATTTCGTGGATCTCTTTGCTAGCCTTATTTCAGTGGAATCTGAGAACAGATATTTCGGATCCCTTTGAAGACTATAGGGCCAAAGGAAATATCCTCCGATAACAAAGTGAAAGAAGCTTTCTGAGAAACTTCTTTGTGTTCTGTGAAATCATCTAACAGAGTTTCAGGTTTCCCCTGAAGAAGCCTTTCACTAAGACATTTCTTGTGGACTTTCAAAGTGAAATTTGGAGGCCCATAGAGGGCTATGGTGAAAAAGGAAATATCCTCCGATGAAATCTGGAAAGAAGCTGTCTGAGAAACTGCTAAGTGTTCTGTTAATTCATCTCACAGAGTTACATCTGTATTTCGTCGGTCTCTTTACCAGCCTTATTTCAGTGGAATCTGAGAACAGATATTTCGGATCCCTTTGAAGACTATAGGGCCAAAGGAAATATCCTCCGATAACAAAGAGAAAGAAGCTTTCTGAGAAACTTCTTTGTGTTCTGTGAAATCATCTCCCAGAGTTACAGCTTTCCCCTCAAGAAGCCTTTCGCTAAGACAGTTCTTGTAGAATTGGCAAAGTGATATTTGGAAGACCCTAGAGGGCTATGTTGAAAAAGGAAATATCCGCCGATGAAATCTGGAAAGAAGCTTTCTGAGAAACTGCTTAGTGTTCTATCAATTCACCTCACAGAGTTACATCTGTATTTCGTGGATCTCTTTGCTAGCCTTATTTCTGTGGAATCTGAGAACAGATATTTCGGATCCCTTTGAAGACTATAGGGTCAAAGGAAATATCCTCCGATAACAGAGAGAAAGAAGTTTTCTGAGAAACTACTTTGTGTTCTGTGAAATCATCTCACAGAGTTACAGCTTTCCCCTCAAGAAGACTTTCGCTAAGACAGTTCTTGTGGAATTGGCAAAGTGATATTTGGAAGCCCATAGAGGGCTATGGTGAAAAAGGAAATATCCTCCGATGAAATCTGGAAAGAAGCTTTCTGAGAAACTGCTAAGTGTTCTGTTAAGTCATCTCACAGAGTTACATCAGTATTTCGTGGATCTCTTTGCTAACCTTATTTCTGTGGAATCTGAGAACAGATATTTCGAATCCCTTTGAAGACGATAGGGCCAAAGGAAATATCCTCCGATAAAAAAGAGAAAGAAGCTTTCTGAGAAACTTCTTTGTGTTCTGTGAAATCATCTCACAGAGTTACAGCTTTCCCCTCAAGAAGCCTTTCGCTAAGAATGTTCTTGTGGAATTGGCAAAGTGATATTTGGAAGCCCTTAGAGGTCTATGGTGAAAAAGGAAATATCCTCAGATGAAATCTGGAAAGAAGCTTTCTGAGAAACTGCCTAGTCTTCTGTTAATTCATCTCATAGAGTTACATGTGTATTTCGTGGATCTCTTTGCTAGCCTTATTTCTATGGAATCTGAGAACAGATATTTCGGATCCCTTTGAAGACTATAGGGCCAAAGGAAATATCCTCTGATAACAAAGAGAAAGAAGTTTTCCGAGAAACTTCTTTGTGTTCTGTGAAATCATCTCACAGAGTTACAGCTTTCCCCTCAAGAAGCCTTTCGCTAAGAGGTTTTTGAGGAATTGGCAAAGTGATATTTGGAAGCCCATAGAGGGCTATGGTGAAAAAGGAAATATCCTCAGATGAAATCTGGAAAGAAACTTTCTGAGAAACTGCTTAGTGTTCTGTTAATTCATCTCACAGAGTTACATCTGTACTTCGTGGATCTCCTTGCTAGCCTTATTTCTGTGGAATAGGAGAACAGATATTTCGGAACCCTTTGAAGACTATAGGGCCAAAGGAAATATCCTCTGATAACAAAGAGAAAGAAGCTTTCTGAGAAACTTCCTTGTGTTCTGTGAAATCATCTCACAGAGTTACACCTTTCCCCTCAAGAAGCCTTTCGCTAAGAGGTTTTTGTGGAATTGGCAAAGTGATATTTGGAAGCCCATAGAGGGCTATGGTGAAAAAGGAAATATCCTCGGATGAAATCTGGAAAGAAGGTTTCTGAGATACTGCTCTGTGATGTGTTCCTTCCACTCACAGAGTTACATCTGTGTTTCGCGGATCTCTTTGCTAGCCTTATTTCTGGGGAATCTGAGAACAGATATTTCGGATCCCTTTGAAGACTATAGGGCCAAAGGAAATATCCTCTGATAACAAAGAGAAAGAAGCTTTCTGAGAAACTTCTTTGTGTTCTGAGAAATCATCTCACAGAGTTACAGCTTTCCCCTCAAGAAGCCTTTCGCTAAGACAGTTCTTGTGGAATTGGCAAAGTGATATTTGGAAGTCCATAGAGGACTATGGTGAAAAAGTAAATATCCTCAGATGAAATCTGGAAAGAAGCTTTCTGAGAAACTGCTCTGTGATGTGTGACTTCCACTCACAGAGTTACATCTGTATTTCGTGGATCTCTTTGCTAGCCTTATTTCTGAGGAATCTGAGAACAGATATTTCGGATCCATTTGAAGACTCTAGGGCCAAAGGAAATAACCTCCGATACCAAAGAGAAAGAAGATTTCTGAGAAACTTCTTTGTGTTCTGTGAAATCATCTCACAGAGTTACAGCTTTCCCTCAAGACTGCGTTCGCTAAGACAGTTCTTGTGGAATTGGCAAAGTGATATTTGGAAGCCCATAGAGGGCTATGGTGAAAAAGGAAATATCCTCCGATGAAATCTGGAAAGAAGCTGTGTGAGAAACTGCTTAGTGTTCTGTTAATTCATCCCACAGAGTTACATCTGTATTTCGTGGATCTCTTTGCTAGCCTTATTTCTGTGGAATCTGAGAACAGATATTTACGAACCTTTTGAAGACTATAGGGCCAAAGGAAATATCCTCCGATAAGAAAGCGAAAGAAGCATTCTGAGAAACTTCTCTGTGTTCTGTGAAATCATCTCACAGAGTTACAGCTTTTCCCTCAAGAATACTTTCGCTACGACAGTTCTTGTGGAGTTGGAAAAGGGATATTTGGAAGCCCTTAGAGGGCTATGGTGAAAAAGGAAATATCCTCAAATGAAATCTGGAAAAAAGCTTTCTGAGAAACTGCTCTGTGATGTGTGACTTCCACTCGCAGAGCTACATCTGTATTTCGTGGATCTCTTTGCTAGCCTTATTTCTGTGGAATCTGAGAAGAGATATTTCGGATCCCTTTGAAGAATATAGGGCCAATTAAATATCCTCCGATAACAAAGAGAAAGAAGCTTTCTGAGAAACTTCTTTGTGTTCTGTGAAATCATCTCACAGAGTTACAGCTTTCCATTCAAGAAGCCTTTCGCTAAGACAGTTCTTGTGGAATTGGCAAAGTGATATTTGGAAGCCCATAGAGGGCTATGGTGAAAAAGGAAATATCCACAGATGAAATCTGGAAAGAAGTTTTCTGAGAAACTGCTCTGTGATGTGTGACTTCCACTCACACAGTTACTTCTGTATTTCGTGGATCTCTTTCCTAGCCTTACTTCTGTGGAATCTGAGAACAGATATTTCGGATCCCTTTGAAGACTATAGGGCCAAAGGAAATATCCTCTGATAACAAAGAGAAAGAAGCTTTCTGAGAAACTTCTTTGTGTTCTGTGAAATCATCTCACAGAGTTACAGCTTTCCCCTCAAGAAGACTTTCGCTAAGACAGTTCTTGTGGAATTGACAAAGTGATATTTGGAAGCCCATAGAGGGCTATGGTGAAAAAGGAAATATCCTCAGATGAAATCTGGAAAGAAGCTTTCTGAGAAACTACTAAGTGTTCTGTTAAGTCATCTCACAGAGTTACATCAGTATTTCGTGGATCTCTTTGCTAACCTTATTTCTGTGGAATCTGAGAACAGATATTTCGAATCCCTTTGAAGACTATAGGGCCAAAGGAAATATCCTCCGATAACAAAGAGAAAGAAGCTTTCTGAGAAACTTCTTTCTGTTCTGTGAAATCATCTCACAGAGTTACAGCTTTCCCCTCAAGAAGCCTTTCGCTAAGACAGTTCTTGTGGAATTGGCAAAGTGATATTTGGAAGCCCTTAGAGGTCTATGGTGAAAAAGGAAATATCCTCAGATGAAATCTGGAAAGAAGCTTTCTGAGAAACTGCCTAGTCTTCTGTTAATTCATCTCATAGAGTTACATGTGTATTTCGTGCATCTCTTTGCTAGCCTTATTTCTGTGGAATCTGAGAACAGATATTTCGGATCCCTTTGAAGACTATAGGGCCAAAGGAAATATCCTCTGATAACAAAGAGAAAGAAGCTTTCTGAGAAACTTCTTTGTGTTCTGTGAAATCATCTCACAGAGTTACAGCTTTCCCCTCAAGAAGCCTTTCGCTAAGAGGTTTTTGTGGAATTGGCAAAGTGATATTTGGAAGCCCATAGGGGGCTATGGTGAAAAAGGAAATATCCTCAGATGAAATCTGGAAAGAAGCTTTCTGAGAAACTGCTTAGTGTTCTGTTAATTCATCTCACAGAGTTACATCTGTACTTCCTGGATCTCTTTGCTAGCCTTATTTCTGTGGAATCTGAGAACAGATACTTCGGATCCCTTTGAAGACTATAGGGCCAAAGGAAATATCCTCCGATAACAAAGAGAAAGAAGCTTTCTGAGAATCTTCTTTGTGTTCTGTGAAATCATCTCACAGAGTTACAGCTTTCCCCTCAAGAAGCCTTTCGCTAAGACAGTTCTTGTGGAATTGGCAAAATGATATTTGGAAGCCCTTAGAGGGCTATGGTGAAAAAGGAAATATCCTCAGATGAAATCTGGAAAGAACCTTTCTGAGAAACTGCTTAGTGTTCTGTTAATTCATCGCACAGAGTTACATCAGTATTTCGTGGATCTCTTTGCTAACCTTATTTCTGTGAAATCTAGAACAGATATTTCGGTTCCCTTTGAAGACTATAGGGCCAATGGAAATATCCTCCGATAACAAAGAGAAAGAAGCTTTCTGAGAAACTTCTTTGTGTTCTGTGAAATCATCTCACAGAGTTACAGCTTTCCCCTCAAGAAGCCTTTCGCTAAGACAGTTCTTGTGGAATTGGCAAAGTGATATTTGGAAGTCCATAGAGGACTATGGTGAAAAAGGAAATATCCTCAGATGAAATCTGGAAAGAAGCTTTCTGAGAAACTGCTCTGTGATGTGTGACTTCCACTCACAGAGTTACATCTGTATTTCGTGGATCTCTTTGCTAGCCTTATTTCTGCGGAATCTGAGAACAGATATTTCGGAACCCTTTGAAGACTATAGGGCCAATTAAATATCCTCCGATAACAAAGAGAAAGAAGCTTTCTGAGAAACTTCTTTGTGTTCTGTGAAATCATCTCACAGAGTTACAGCTTTCCCTTCAAGAAGCCTTTCGCTAAGACAGTTCTTGTGGAATTGGCAAAGTGATATTTGGAAGCCCATAGAGGGCTATGGTGAAAAAGGAAATATCCTCAGATGAAATCTGGAAAGAAGCTTTCTGAGAAACTGCTTAGTGTTCTGTTAATTCATCTTACAGAGTTACATCTGTATTTCGTGGATCTCTTTGCTAGCCTTATTTCTCTGGAATCTGAGAACAGATATTTCGGATCCCTTTGAAGACTATAGGGCCAATTAAATATCCTCCGATAACAAAGAGAAAGAAGCTTTCTGAGAAACTTCTTTGTGTTCTGTGAAATCATCTCACAGAGTTGCTGCTCTCCCGTCAAGAAGCCTTTCGCTAAGACAGTTCTTGAGGAATTGGCAAAGTGATATTTGGAAGCCCATAGAGGGCTATGGTGAAAAAGGAAATATCCTCCGATGAAATCTGGAAAGAAGCTTTCTCAGAAACTGCTCTGTGATGTGTGACTTCCAGTCACAGAGTTACATATGTATTTCGTGGATCTCTTTGCTAGCCTTATTTCTGTGTTATCTGAGATCAGATATTTCGGATCCCTTTGAAGACTCTAGGGCCAAAGGACATATCCTCCGATAACAAAGAGAAAGAAGCTTTCTGAGAAACTTCTTTGTGTTGTGTGAAATCATCTCACAGAGTTACAGCTTTCCCTCAAGAAGCCTTTCGCGAAGACAGTGCTTGTGGAATTGGCAAAGTGATATTTGGAAGTCCATAGAGGGCTATGGTGAAAAAGGAAATATCCTCAGATGAAATCTGGAAAGAAGCTTTCTGAGAAGCTGCTTAGTGTTCTGTTAATTCATCTCCCAGAGTTACATCTGTATTTCGTGGATCTCTTTGCTAGCCTTATTTCTGTGGAATATGAGAACAGATAATTCAGATCCCTTTGAAGACTATAGGGCCAAAGGAAATATCCTCCGATAACAAAGAGAAAGAAGCTTTCTGAGAAACTTCTTTGTGTTCTGTGAAATCATCTCACAGAGTTACAGCTTTCCCCTCAAGAAGCCTTTCGCTGAGACAGTTCTTGTGGAATTGGCAAAGTGATATTTGGAGGCCCATAGAGGGCTATGGTGAAAAAGGAAATATCGTCCGATGAAATCTGGAAAGGAGCTTTCTGAGAAACTGCTTAGTGTTCTGTTAATTCATCTCACAGAGTTACATCTGTATTTCGTGGATCTCTTTGCTAGCCTTATTTCTGTGGAATCTGAGAACAGATATTTCGGAACCCTTTGAAGACTATAGGGCCAAAGGAAATATCCTCCGATAAGAAAGCGAAAGAAGCATTCTGAGAAACTTCTTTGTGTTCTCTGAAATCATCTCACAGAGTTACAGCTTTTCCCTCAAGAATCCTTTCGCTAAGACAGTTCTTGTGGAATTGGCAAAGGGATATTTGGAAGCCCTTAGAGGGCTATGGTGAAAAAGGAAATATCCTCAGATGAAATCTGGAAAAAAGCTTTCTGAGAAACTGCTCTGTGATGTGTGACTTCCACACACAGAGCTACATCTGTATTTCGTGGATCTCTTTGCTAGCCTTATTTCTGTGGAATCTGAGAACAGATATTTCGGATCCCTTTGAAGACTGTAGGGCCAATTAAATATCCTCCGATAACAAAGAGAAAGAGGCTTTCTGAGAAACTGCTCTGTGATGTGTGACTTCCACTCACAGAGTTACATCTGTATTTCGTGGATCTCTTTGCTAGCCTTATTTCTGTGGAATCTGAGAACAGATATTTTGGATCCCTTTGAAGACTCTAGGGCCAAAGGAAATATCCTCCCATAACAAAAGAAAGAAGCTTTCTGAGAAACTTCTTTGTGTTCTGTGAAATCATCTCACAGAGTTACAGCTTTCCCCTCAAGAAGCCTTTCGCTAAGACAGTTCTTGTGGAATTGACAAAGTGATATTTGGAAGCCCATAGAGGGCTATGGTGAAAAAGGAAATATCCTCCGATGAAATCTGGAAAGAAGCTTTCTGAGAAACTGCTCTGTGATGTGTGACTTCCACTCAAAGAGATACATCTGTATTTCGTGGATCTCTTTGCTAGCCTTATTTCTGTGGAATCTGAGAAGAGATATTTCGGATCCCTTTGAAGACTATAGGGCCAAAGGACATATCCTCCGATAACAAAGAGAAAGAAGCTTTCTGAGAAACTTCTTTGTGTTGTGTGAAATCATCTCACAGAGTTACAGCCTTCCCCTCAAGAAGCCTTTCGCTAAGACAGTTCTTGTGGAATTGGCAAAGTGATATTTGGAAGCCCATAGAGGGATATGGTGAAAAAGGAAATATCCTCACATGAAATGTGGAAAGAAGCTTTCTGAGAAACTCCTTAGTGTTCTGTTAATTCATCTCAAAGAGTTACATCAGTATTTCATGGATCTCTTTGCTAGCTTATTTTTGTGGAATCTGAGAACAGATATTTCGGATCACTTTGAAGACTATAGGGCCAACGGAAGTATCCTCCGATAAAAGAGACAAAGAAGCTTTCTAAGAAACTTCGTAGTGTTCTGTGAAATCATCTCACAGAGTTACAGCTTTCCCCTCAAGAAGCCTTTCGCTAAGACAGTTCTTGTGGAATTGGCAAAGTGATATTTGGAAGACCATAGAGGGCTATGGTGAAAAGGAAATATCCTCAGATGAAATCTGGAAAGAAGCTTTCTGAGAAACTGCTCTGTGATGTGTGACTTCCTCTCACAGAGTTACATCTGTATTTCGTGGATCTCTTTGCTAGCCTTATTTCTGTGGATTCTGAGAACAGATATTTGGGATCCCTTTGAAGACTACATTGACAAAGGAAATATACTCCGATAACAAAGAGAAAGAAGATTTCTGAGAAACTTCTTTGTGTTCTGTGAAATCATCTCCCAGAGTTACAGCTTTCCCCTCAAGAAGCCTTTCGGTAAGACAGTTCTTGTGGAATTGGCCAAGTGATATTTGGAAGCCCTTAGAGGGCTATGCTGAAAAACGAAATATCCTCTGATGAAATCTGGAAAGAAGCTTTCTGAGAAACTGCCTAGTCTTCTGTTAATTCATCTCACATAGTTACATGTGTATTTCGTGTATCTCTTTGCTAGCCTTATTTCTATGGAATCTGAGAACAGATATTTTGGATCCCTTTGAAGACTATAAGGCCAAAGGAAATATCCTCCAATAACAAAGAGAAAGAAGCATTCTGAGAAACTTCTTTGTGTTCTCTGAAATCATCTCACAGAGTTACAGCTTTTCCCTCAAGAATCCTTTCGCTAAGACAGTTCTTGTGGAATTGGCAAAGGGATATTTGGAAGCCCTTAGAGGGCTATGGTGAAAAAGGAAATATCCTCAGATGAAATCTGGAAAAAAGCTTTCTGAGAAACTGCTCTGTGATGTGTGACTTCCACACACAGAGCTACATCTGTATTTCGTGGATCTCTTTGCTAGCCTTATTTCTGTGGAATCTGAGAACAGATATTTCGGATCCCTTTGAAGAATATAGGGCCAATTAAATATCCTCCGATAACAAAGAGAAAGAGGCTTTCTGAGAAACTGCTCTGTGATGTGTGACTTCCACTCACAGAGTTACATCTGTATTTCGTGGATCTCTTTGCTAGCCTTATTTCTGTGGAATCTGAGAACAGATATTTTGGATCCCTTTGAAGACTCTAGGGCCAAAGGAAATATCCTCCCATAACAAAAGAAAGAAGCTTTCTGAGAAACTTCTTTGTGTTCTGTGAAATCATCTCACAGAGTTACAGCTTTCCCCTCAAGAAGCCTTTCGCTAAGACAGTTCTTGTGGAATTGGCAAAGTGATATTTGGAAGCCCATAGAGGGCTATGGTGAAAAAGGAAATATCCTCACATGAAATGTGGAAAGAAGCTTTCTGAGAAACTCCTTAGTGTTTTGTTAATTCATCTCAAAGAGTTACATCAGTATTTCATGGATCTCTTTGCTAGCTTATTTTTGTGGAATCTGAGAACAGATATTTCGGATCACTTTGAAGACTATAGGGCCAACGGAAGTATCCTCCGATAAAAGAGACAAAGAAGCTTTCTAGGAAACTTCGTAGTGTTCTGTGAAATCATCTCACAGAGTTACAGCTTTCCCCTGAAGAAGCCTTTCGCTAAGACAGTTCTTGTGGAATTGGCAAAGTGATATTTGGAAGACCATAGAGGGCTATGGTGAAAAGGAAATATCCTCAGATGAAATCTGGAAAGAAGCTTTCTGAGAAACTGCTCTGTGATGTGTGACTTCCTCTCACAGAGTTACATCTGTATTTCGTGGATCTCTTTGCTAGCCTTATTTCTGTGGATTCTGAGAACAGATATTTGGGATCCCTTTGAAGACTACATTGACAAAGGAAATATCCTCCGATAACAAAGAGAAAGAAGATTTCTGAGAAACTTCTTTGTGTTCTGTGAAATCATCTCCCAGAGTTACAGCTTTCCCCTCAAGAAGCCTTTCGGTAAGACAGTTCTTGTGGAATTGGCCAAGTGATATTTGGAAGCCCTTAGAGGGCTATGCTGAAAAACGAAATATCCTCTGATGAAATCTGGAAAGAAGCTTTCTGAGAAACTGCCTAGTCTTCTGTTAATTCATCTCACAGAGTTACATCTGTATTTCTTGGATCTCTTTGCTAGCCTTAATTCTATGGAATCTGAAAACAGATATTTCGGATCCCTTTGAAGACTATAGGGCCAAAGGAAATATCCTCCGATAACAAAGAGATAGAAGCTTTCTGAGAATCTTCTTTGTGTTCTGTGATATCGTCTCACGGAGTAACAGCTTTTCCCTCAAGAAGCGTTTCGCTAAGACAGTTCTTGTGGAATTGGCAAAGTGATATTTGGAAGCCTATAGAGGGCTATGGTGAAAAAGGAAATATCCTCCGATGAAATCTGAAAAGAAGCTTTCTGAGAAAATGCTTAGTGTTCTGTTAATTCATCTTACAGAGTTACATCTGTATTTCGTGGATCTCTTTGCTAGCCTTATTTCTCTGGAATCTGAGAACAGATATTTCGGATCCCTTTGAAGACTATAGGGACAAAGGAAATATCCTCCGATAACAAAGAGAAAGAAGCTTTCTGAGAAACTTCTTTGTGTTCTGTGAAATCATCTCACCGAGTTACAGGTTTCCCATCAAGAAGCCTTTCGCTAAGACAGTTCTTGTGGAATTGGCAAAGTGATATTTGGATGCCAATTGAGGTCTATGGTGAAAAAGGAAATATCCTCCGATGAAATCTGAAAAGAAGCTTCCTGAGAAACTGCTTAGTGTTCTGTTAATTCACCTCACAGAGTTCCATCTGTATTTCGTGGATCTCTTTGCTAGCCTTATTTCTGTGGAATCAGAGAACAGACATTTCGGATCCCTTTGAAGACTATGGGGCCAAAGGAAATATCCTCCGATAACAAAGAGAAAGAAGCTTTCTGAGAAACTTCTTTGTCCTCTGTGAAATCATCTCACAGAGTTACAGCTTTCCCCTCAAGAAGCCTTTCGCTAAGACAGTTCTTGTGGAATTGGCAAACTGATATTTGGATGCCCATTGAGGTCTATGGTGAAAAAGGAAATATCCTCCGATGAAATCTGAAAAGAAGCTTCCTGAGAAACTGCTTAGTGTTCTGTTAATTCACGTCACAGAGTTCCATCTGTATTTCGTGGATCTCTTTGCTAGCCTTATTTCTGTGGAATCTGACAACAGACATTTCGGATCCCCTTGAAGACTATGGGGCCAAAGGAATTATCCTCCGATAAAAAAGAGAAAGAAGCTTTCTGAGAAACTTCTTTGTGTTCTGTGAAATCATCTCACAGAGTTACAGCTTACCCCTCAGGAAGCCTTTCTCTAAGACAGTTCTTGTGGAATTGGCAAAGTGATATTTGGAGGTCCATAGAGGGCTATGGTGAAAAAGGAAATATCCTCATATGAAATCTGGAAAGTAGCTTTCTGAGAAACTGCTTAGTGTTCTGCTAATTCATCTCACAGAGTTACATTTGTATTTTGTGGATCCCTTTGCTAGCCCTATTTCTGTGGAATCTGAGAACATATATTTCGAATCCCTTTGAAGACTATAGGGCCAAAGGAAATATCCTCAGATAACAAAGAGAAAGAAGCTTTCTGAGAAAGTTCTTTGTGTTCTGTGTAATAATCTCACAGAGTTACAGCTTACCCCTCAAAAAGCCTTTCGCTAAGACAGTTCTTGTGGAATTGGCAAAGGGATATTTGGAAGCCCATAGAGGGCTATGGTGAAAAAGGATATATCCTCCGATGAAATCTGGAAAGCAGCTTTCTGAGAATCTGCTTAGTTTTCTGTTAATTCATCTCACAGAATTACATCTCTAGTTCGTGGATCTCTTTGCTAGCCTTATTTCTGTGGAATCTGAGAACAGATATTTCGGATCCCTTTGAAGACTATAGGGCCAAAGGAAATATGCTCCGATAACAAAGACAAAGAAGCTTTCTGAGAAACTTCTTTGTGTTCTGTGAAATCATCTCACAGAGTGACAGCTGTCGCCTCAATAAGCCTTTCGCTAAGACAGTTCTTGTGAAATTGGCAAAGGGATATTTTGAAGCCCATAGATGGCTATGGTTATAAAGGAAATATCCTCCGATGAAATCTGGCAAGAAGCTTTCTGAGGAACTTCTTAGTGTTCTGTTAATTCATCTCACAGAGTTACGTCTGGATTTCGTGGATCTCTTTGCTAGCCTTATTTCTGAGGAATCTGAGAACAGATATTTCAGATCCCTTTGAAGACTATAGGGCTAAAGGAAATATCCTCCGATAATAAAGAGAAAGAAGCTTTCTGAAAAACTTCTTTGTGTTCTGTGAAATCATCTCACAGAGTTACAGCTTTCCCCTCAAGAAGCCTTTCGCTAAGACAGTTCTTGTGGAATTGGCAAAGTGATATTTGGAAGCCCTTAGAGGTCTAAGGTTAAAAAGGAAATAACCTCCGATGAAATCTGTAAAGAAGCTTTCTGAGAAACTGCTCTGTGAGGTGTGACTTCCACTCACAGAGTTACGTCTGTATTTGGTGGATCTCTTTGCTAGCCTTATTTCTGTGGAATCTGAGAACAGATATTTCGGATCCCTTTGAAGACTAGAGGACCTAAGGAAATATCCTCCGATAACAAAGAGAAAGAAGCTTTCTGAGAAACTTCTTTGTGTTCTGTGAAATCATCTCACAGAGTTACAGCTTTGACCTCAAGAAACCTTTCGCTAAGACAGTTCTTATGGAATTGGCAAAGTGATATTTGGAAGCCCATAGAGGGCTATGATGAAAAAGGAAATATCCTCAGATGATATCTGGTAGGAAGCTTTCTGAGAAACTACTCTGTGATGTGTGAATTCCACTCACAGAGTTACATCTGTATTTCGTGGATCTCTTTGCTAGCCTTATTTTTGTGGAATCTGAGAACAGATATTTCTGATCCCTTTGAAGACTATAGGGCCAAAGGAAATATCCTACGATAACAAAGAGAAAGAAGATTTCTGAGAAACTTCTTTGTGTTCTGTGAAATCATCTCACAGAGTTACAGCTTTTCCCTCAAGAAGCCTTTCACTAAGACAGTTCTTGTGGAATTGGCAAAGTGATGTTTGGAAGCCCATAGAGGGCTATGGTGAAAAAGGAAATATCCTCCGATGAAATCTGGAAAGAAGCTTTCTGAGGAACTGCTTAGTGTTCTGTTATTTCATCTCACAGAGTTACGTCTGTATTTCGTGGATGTGTTTGCTAGCCTTATTTCTGTGGAATCTGAGAACAGATATTCCGGATCCCTTTGAAGACTACAGGGCCAAAGGAAATATCCTCCGATAACAAAGAGAAAGAAGATTTCTGAGAAACTACTTTGTGTTCTGTGAAATCATCTCACAGAGTTACAGCTTTCCCCTCAAGAAGCCTTTCACTAAGACTGTTCTTATGGAATTGGCAAAGTGATATTTGGAAGCCCATAGAGGGCTATGGTGAAAAAGGAAATATCCTCAGATGAAATCTGGAAAGAAGCCCTCTGAGAAACTGCTTAGTGTTCTGTTAATTCATCTCACCGAGTTACATCTGTATTTCGTGGATCTCGTTGCTAGCCTTATTTCTGTGGAATCTGAGAACAGATATTTCGGATCCCTTTGAAGAGTATAGGGCCAAAGGAAATATCCTCCGATAACAAAGAGAAAGAAGCTTTCTGAGAAACTTCTTTGTGTTCTGTGAAATCATCTCACAGAGTTACAGCTTTCCCCTCAAGAAGCCTTTCGCTAAGACAGTTCTTTTGGAATTGGCAAAGTGATATTTGGAAGCCCATAGAGGGTTACGGTGAAAAAGGAAATATCCTCAGATGAAGTCTGGAAGGAAGCTTTCTGAGAAACTGCTCTGTGATGTGTGACTTCCACTCACTGAGTTACATCTGTATTTCGTGTATCTCTTTGCTAGCCTTATTTCTGTGGAATCTGAGAACAGATATTTCGGATCCCTTTGAAGACTCTAGGGCCAAAGGAAATATCCTCCGATAACAAAGAGAAAGAAGCTTTCCCAGAAAATTCTTTGTGTTCTGTGAAATCATCCCACAGAGTTACAGCTTTCCCCTCAATAAGACTTTCGCTAAGACAGTTCTTGTGGAATTGGTAAAGGGATATTTGGAAGCCCATAGAGGGCTATGGTGAAAAAGGAAATATCCTCAGATGAAATCTGGAAAGAAGCTTTCTGAGAAACTGCTTAGTGTTTTGTTAATTCATCTCACAGAGTTACATCTGTATTTCGTGGATCTCTTTGCTTTCCTTATTTCTGTGAAATCTGAGAACAGATATTTCGGATCCCTTTGAAGACTATAGGGCCAAAAGAAATATCCTCCGATAACAAAGAGAAAGAAGCTTTCTGAGAAACTTCTTTGTGTTCTGTGAAATCATCTCACAGAGTTACAGCTTGCCCCTCAAGAAGCCTTTCGCTAAGACAGTTCTTGTGAAATTGGCAAAGTGATATTTGGAAGCCCATAGAAGTCTATGGTGAAAAAGGAAATAACCTCAGATGAAATCTGGAAAGAAACGTTCTGAGAAACTGCTCTGTGATGTGTTACTTCCACTCACAGAGTTACATCTGTATTTCGTGGATCTCTTTGCTAGCCTGATTTCTGTGGAATCTGAGAACAGGTATTTCGGATCCCTTCGAAGACTATAGGGCCAAAGGAAATATCCTCCTATAACAAAGAGAAAGAAGCTTTCTTACAAACTTCTTTGTGTTCTGTGAAATCATCTCACAGAGTTACAGCTTTCCCCTCAAGAAGCCTTTCGCTAAGACAGTTCTTGTGGAATTGGCAAAGTGATATTTGGAAGCCCATAGAGGGCTATGGTGAAAAAGGAAATATCCTCAGATGAAATCTGGAAAGAAGTTTTCTGAGAAACTGCTCTGTGATGGGTGACTTCCACTCACAGAGTTACATCTGTATTTCGTGGATCTCTTTGCTAGCCTTATTTCTCTGGAAACTGAGAACAGATATTTCGGATCCCTTTGAGGACTATAGGGCCAAAGGAAATATCCTCCGATAACAAAGAGAAAGAAGCTTTCTGAGAAACTTCTTTGTGTTCTTTGAAATCATCTCACAGAGTTACAGCTTTCCCCTCAAGAAGCCTTTCGCTAAGACAGTTCTTGTGGAATTGGCAAAGTGATATTTGGAAGCCCATAGAGGGCTATGGTGAAAAAGGAAATATCCTCAGATAAAATCTGGAAAGAAGATTTCTGAGAAAATACTTAGTGTTCTGTTAATTCATCTCATAGAGTTACATCTGTATTTCGTGGATCTCTTTGCTAGCCTTATTGCTGTGGAATCTGAGAACAGATATTTCTGATCCCTTTGAAGACTGTAGGGCCAAAGGAAATATCCTCCGATAACAAAGAGAATGAAGCCTTCTGAGAAACATCTTTGTGTTCTGTGAAATCATCTCACAGAGTTACAGCTTTCCCCTGAGGAAGCCTTTCGCTAAGACAGTTCTTGTGGAATTGGCAAAGTGATATTTGGAAGCCCTTAGAGGGCTATGGTGAAAAAGGAAATATCCTCCGATGAAATCTGGAAAGCAGCTTTCTGAGAAACTGCTTAGTGTTCTGTTAATTCATCTCACAGAGTTACATCTGTATTTCGTGGATCTCTTTGCTAGCCTTATATCTATGGAATCTGAGAACAGATATTTCGGATCCCTTTGAAGACTATAGGGCCAAAGCAAATATCCTTCGATTACAAAGTGAAAGAAGCTTTCTGAGAAACTTCTTTGTGTTCTGTGAAATCATCTCACAGAGTTACAGCTTTCCCCTCAAGAAGTCTTTCGCTAAGACAGTTCTTGTGGAATTGGCAAAGTGATATTTGGAAGCCCATAGAGGGCTTTGGTGAAAAAGGAAATATCCTCAGATGAAATCTGCAAAGAAGATTTCTGAGAAACTGCTCTGTGATGTGTGACTTCCACTCACAGAGGTATATCTGTATTTCGTGGATCTCTTTGCTAGCCTTATTTCTGTGGAATCTGAGAACAGATATTTCGGATCCATTTGAAGACTATAGGGCCAAAGGAAATATCCTCCGATAAAAAAGAGAAAGAAGCTTTCTGAGAAACTTCTTTGTGTTGTGTGAAATCATCTCACAGAGTTACAGCTTTCCCCTCAAAAAGCCTTTCGTTAAGACAGTTCTTGTGGAATTGGCAAAGTGATATTTGGAAGCCCATAGAGGGCTACGGTGAAAAAGGAAATATCCTCAGATGAAATCTGGAAAGAAGCTTTCTGAGAAACTGCTTAGTGTTCTGTTAATTCATCTCACAGAGTTACATCAGTATTTCGTGGATCTCTTTGCTAGCCTTATTTCTGTGGAATCTGAGAACAGATATTTCTGATCCCTTTGAAGACTATAGGGCCAAAGGAAATATCCTCTGATAACACAGAGAAAGAAGCTTTCTGAGAAACTTCTTTGTGTTCTGTGAAATCATCTCACAGAGTTACAGCTTTCCCCTCAAGGAGCCTTTCGCTAAGACAGTTCTTGTGGAATTGGCAAAGTGATATTTTGAAGCCCATAGAGGGCTATGGTGAAAAAGGAAATATCCTCAGATGAAATCTGGAAAGAAGCTTTCTGAGAAACTGCTCTGTGATGTGTGACTTCCACTGACAGATTACATCTGTATTTCGTGGATATCTTTCCCAGCCTTATTTCTGTGGAATCTGAGAAGAGATATTTCGGATCCCTTTCAAGACTACAGGGCCAAAGGAAGTATCCTCAGATAACAAAGAGAAAGAAGCTTTCTGAGAAACTTCTTTGTGTTCTGTGAAATCATCTCACAGAGTTACAGCTTTCCCCTCAAGAAGCCTTTCTCTAAGACAGTTCTTGTGGAATTGACAAGGTGATATTTGGAAGCCCATAGAGGGCTATGGTGAAAAGGGAAATATCCTCAGCTGAAATCTGGAAAGAAGCTTTCTGAGAAACTGCCTAGTGTTCTGTTAATTCATCTCACAGAGTTTCTTCTGTATTTCGTGGATCTCTTTGCTAGCCTTATTTCTGTGGAATCTGAGAACAGATATTTCGCATACCTTTGAAGACTATAGGGCCAAAGGAATTATCCTCCGATAAAAAAGAGAAAGAAGCTTTCTGAGAAACTTCTTTGTGTTCTGTGAAATCATCTCACAGAGTTAAAAGTTTCCCCTCAATAAGGGTTTCGATAAGACGGTTCTTGTGGAATTGGCAAAGGGATATTTGGAAGCCCTTAGAGGGCTATGGTGAAAAAGGAAATATGCCCCGATGAAATCTGGAAACGAGCTTTCTGAGAAACTGCTCTGTGATGTGTGACTTCCACTCACAGAGTTACATCTGTATTTCGTGGGTCTCTTTGCTAGCCTTATTCCTGTGGAATTTGAGAACAGATATTCCGGATCCCTTTGAAGTCTATAGTGCCAAAGGAAATATCCTCCGATAACAAAGAGAAAGAAGCTTTCTGAGAAACTTCTTTGTGTTCTGTGAAATCATCTCAGAGAGTTACAGGTTTCCAATCAAGAAGCCTTTCGCTAAGACAGTTCTTGTGGAATTGGAAAAGTGATATCTGAAGCCCATAGAGGGCTATGGTGAGATAGGAAATATCCTCAGATGAAATATGGAAAGAAGCTTTCTGAGAAACTGCTAAGTGTTCTGCTAATTCATCTCACAGAGTTATATCTGTATTTCGTGGATCTCTTTGCTAGCCTTATTTCTGTGGAATCTGAGAACAGATATTTCGGATCCCTTTGAAGTCTATAGAGCCAAAGGAAATATCCTCCGATAACACAGAGAAAGAAGTTTTCTGAGAAACTTCTTTGTGTTCTGTGAAATCATCTCACAGAATTACAGCTTTCCCATCAAGAAGTCTTTCGCTAAGACAGTTCTTGTGGAATTGGCAAAGTGATATTTGGAAGCCCTTAGAGGGCTACGGTGAAAAAGGAAATATCCTCCGATGAAATCTGGAAAGAAGCTTTCTGAGAAACTGCTTAGTGTTCTGATAATTCATCTCACAGAGTTACATCTGTATTTCGGGGATCTCTTTGCTAGCCTTATTTCTGTGGAATCTGAGAACAGATATTTCGGATCCCTTTGAAGACTATAGGGCCAAAGGAAATATCCTCCGATAACAAAGAGAAAGAATCTTTCTGAGAAACTTCTTTGTGTTCTGTGAAATCATCTCACAGAAATACAGCTTTCCCCTCAAGAAGCCTTTCGCTAATTTGGTTCTTGTGGAATTGGCAAAGGGATATTTGGAAGCCCGTAGAGAGTTATGGTGGAATAGGAAATATCCTCAGATGAAATCTGGAAGGAAGGTTTCTGAGAAACTGCTCTGTGATGTGTGACTTCCACTCACAGAGTTACATCTGTATTTCGTGGGTCTCTTTGCTAGCCTTATTCCTGTGGAATCTGAGAACAGATATTTCGGATCCCTTTGACGACTATAGGGCCAAAGGAAATATCCTCCGATAACAAAGAGAAAGAAGCTTTCTGAGAAACTTCTTTGTGTTCTGCGAAATCATTTCACAGAGTTACAGCTTTCCCCTCAAAAAGCCTTTCGCTAAGACAGTTCTTGTGGCATTGGAAAGTGATATTTGAAGCCCATAGAGAGCTATGGTGAAAAGGATATATCCTCAGATGATATCTGGAAAGAAGGTTTCTGAGAAACTGCTTAGTGTTCTCCTAATTCAACTCACAGTGTTATATCTGTATTTCGTGGTTCTCTTTGCTAGCCTTATTTCTGTGGAATCTGAGAACAGATATTTCGGATCCCTTTGAAGACTATAGGGCCAAAGGAAATATCCTCCGATAACAAAGAGAAAGAAGCTTTCTGAGAAACTACTTTGTGTTCTGTGAAATCATCTCACAGAGTTACAGCTTTCCCCTCAAGAAGCCTTTCGCTAAGACAGTTCTTGTGGAATTCGAAAAGTGATATTTGGAATCCCATAGAGGGCTATGGTGAAAAAGGAAATATCCTCAGATGAAATCTGGAAAGAAGCTTTCTGGGAAACTGCTTAGTGTTTTGTTAATTCATCTCAAAGAGTTACATCTGTATTTCGTGGATCTCTTTGCTAACCTTATTTCTGTGGAATCTGAGAACAGATATTTCTAATCCCTTTGAAGACTATAGGACCAGAGGAAATATCCTCCGATAACCAAGAGTCAGAAGCTTTCTGAGAAACTTCTTTGAGTTCTGTGAAATCATCTCACAGAGTTACAGCTTTCCCCTCAAGAAGCCTTTCGCTAAGACAGTTCTTGTGGAATTTGCAAAGTGATATTTGGAAGCCCATAGAGGGCTATGTTGAAAAAGGAAATATCCTCAGATCAAATCTTGAAAGAAGCTTTCTGAGAAACTGCCTAGTGTTTTCTTAATTCATCTCACAGTGTTACATCTGTATTTGGTGGATCTCTTTGCTAGCCTTTTTTCTGTTGAATCTGAGAACAGATATTTCGGATCCCTTTGAAGACTATAGGGCCAAAGGAAATATCCTCCGATAACAAAGAGAAAGAAGCTTTCTGAGAAACTTCTTTGTGTTCTGTGAAATCATCTCACAGAGTTACAGCTTTCCCCTCAAGAAGCCTTTCGCTAAGACAGTTCTTGTGGAATTGGCAAAGTGATATTTGGAAGCCCATAGAGGGCTATGCTGAAAAAGGAAATATCCTCTGATGAAATCTGGAAAGAAGCTTTCTGAGAAACTGCTCTGTGATGTGTTACTTCCACTCACAGAGTTACATCTGTTTTTCGTGGGTCTCTTTGCTAGCCTTATTCCTGTGGAATCTGAGAACAGATATTTCGGATCCCTTTGACGACTATAGGGCCAAAGGAAATATCCTCCGATAACAAAGAGAAAGAAGCTTTCTGAGAAACTTCTTTGTGTTCTGCGAAATCATTTCACAGAGTTACAGCTTTCCCCTCAAGAAGCCTTTCGCTAAGACAGTTCTTGTGGCATTGGAAAGTGATATTTGAAGCCCATAGAGAGCTATGGTGAGAAAGGATATATCCTCAGATGATATATGGAAAGAAGGTTTCTGAGAAACTGCTTAGTGTTCTCCTAATTCAACTCACAGAGTTATATCTGTATTTCGTGGATCTCTTTGCTAGCCTTATTTCTGTGGAATCTGAGAACAGATATTTCGGATCCCTTTGAAGACTATAGGGCCAAAGGAAATATCTTCCGATAACCAAGAGAAAGAAGCTTTCTGAGAAACTTCTTTGTGTTCTGTGAAATCATCTCACAGAGTTACAGCTTTCCCCTCAAGAAGCCTTGCGCTAAGACAGTTCTTGTGGAATTTGCAAAGTGATATTTGGAAGCTCATAGAGGGCTATGGTGAAAAAGGAAATATACTCAGATCAAATCTTGAAAGAAGCTTTCTGAGAAACAGCCTAGTGTTTTCTTAATTCATCTCACAGAGTTACATCTGTATTTGGTGGATCTCTTTGCTAGCCTTTTTTCTGTTGAATCTGAGAACAGATATTTCGGATCCCTTTGAAGACTATAGGGCCAAAGGAAATATCCTCCGATAACAAAGAGAAAGAAGCTTTCTGAGAAACTTCTTTGTGTTCTGTGAAATCATCTCACAGAGTTACAGCTTTCCTCTCAAGAAGCTTTTGTCTAAGACAGTTCTTGTGGAATTGGCAAAGTGATATTTGGAAGCCCATAGAGGGATATGGTGAAAAGGAAATATCCTCAGATGAAATCTGGAAAGAACCTTTCTGAGAAACTGCTGTGTGATGTGTGACTTCCACTCACAGAGTTGCATCTGTATTTCGTGGATCTCTTTGCCAGCCTTATTTCTGTGGAATCTGAGAAGAGATATTTCGGATCCCTTTGAAGACTACAGGGCCAAAGGAAGTATCCTCAAATAACAAAGAGAAAGAAGCTTTCTGAGAAACTTCTTTGTGTTCTGTGAAATCATCTCCCAGAGTTACAGCTTTCCCATCAAGAAGTCTTTCGCTAAGACAGTTCTCGTGGAATTGGCAAAGTGATATTTGGAAGCCCATAGAGGGCTATGGTGAAAAGGGAAATATCCTCAGCTGAAATCTGGAAAGAAGCTTTCTGAGAAACTGCCTGGTGTTCTGTTAATTCATCTCACAGAGTTACTTCTGTATTTCGTGGATCTCTTTGCTAGCCTTATTTCTGTGGAAACTGAGAACAGATATTTCGCATCCCTTTGAAGACTATAGGGCCAAAGGAAATATCCTCCGATAACAAAGAGAAAGAAGCTTTCTGAGAAACTTCTTTGTGTTCTGTGAAATCATCTCACAGAGTTAAAATTTTCCCCTCAAGAAGGGTTTCGATAAGACGGTTCTTGTGGAATTGACAAAGGGATATTTGGAAGCCCTTAAGGGCTATGGAGAAAAAGGAAATATCCCTCGATGAAATCTGGAAACGAGCTTTCTGAGAAACTGCTCTGTGATGTGTGACTTCCACTCACAGAGTTACATCTGTATTTCGTGGGTCTCTTTGCTAGCCTTATTTCTGTGGAATCTGAGAACAGATATTTCGGATCCCTTTGAAGACTATAGGACCAAAGGAAATATCCTCCGATAACAAAGAGAAAGAAGCTTTCTGAGAAACTTCTTTGTGTTCTGTGAAATCATCTCACAGAGTTACAGCTTTCCCCTCAAGAAGCCTTTCGCTAAGTTAGTTCATGTGGAATTGGCAAAGTGATATTTGGAAGCCCATAGAGGGCTATGCTGAAAAAGGAAATATCCTCCGATGAAATTTGGAAAGAAGCTTTCTGAGAAACTGCTTAGTGTTCTGTTAATTCATCTCACAGAGTTACATCTGTATTTCGTGGATCTCTTTGCTAGCCTTATTTCTATGGAATCTGAGAACAGATATTTCGGATCCCTTTGAAGATTATAGGGCCAAAGCAAATATCCTCCGATAACAAAGAGAAAGAAGCTTTCTGAGAAACTTCTTTGTGTTCTGTGAAATCATTTCACAGATTTACAGCTTTCTCCTCAAGAATCCTTTCGCTAAGACAGTTCTTGTGTAATTGGCAAAGTGATATTTCGAAGCCCATAGAGGGATATGGTGAAAAAGGAAATATCCTCATATGAAATCTGGGAAGATGCTTTCTGAGAAACTGCTTAGTGTTCTGTTAATTCATCTCACAGAGTTACATCTGTATTTCGTGGATCTCTTTGCTAGCCTTATTTCTGTGGAATCTGAGAACAGATATTTCGGATCCCTTTGAAGACTATATGGTCAAAGGAAAAATAATCCGATAACAAAGAGAAAGAAGCTTTCTGAGAAACTTCTTTATGTTCTGTGAAATCATCTCACAGATTTAAAGCATTCCCCTCAAGAAGCCTTTCGCTAAGACAGTTCTTGTGGAATTGGCAAAGTGATATTTGGAAGCCCAAAGAGGGCTATAGAGAAAAAGGAAATATCCTCCGATGAAATCTGTAAAGAAGCTTTCTGAGAAACTGCTCTGTGATATTTGAGTTCAACTCACAGAGTTACATCTGTATTTCGTGGATCTCTTTTCTAGCCTTCTTTCTGTGTATCTTAGAACAGATATTTCGATCCCTTTGAAGACTATAGGGCCAAAGGAAATATCCTCCGATAACAAAGAGAAAGAAGTTCTCTGAGAATCTTCTTTGTGTTCTGTGAAATCATCTCACAGAGTTACAGCCTCCCCCTAAAGAATCCTTTCGCGAAGACAGTTCTTGTGGAATTGGCAAAGTGATATTTGAAAGCCCATAGAGGGGTATGGTGAAAAAGGAAATATCCTCAGACGAAATCTGGAAGGAAGCTTTCTGAGAAACTGCTTAGTGTTCTGTTAATTCATCTCACCGAGTTACATCTGTATTTCGTGGATCTCTTTGCTAGCCTTATTTCTGTGGAATCTGAGAACAGATATTTCGGATCCCTTCGAAGACTATAGGGCCAAAGGAAATATCCTCCGATAACAAAGAGAAAGAAGCTTTCTGAGAAACTTCTTTGTGTTCTGTGAAATCATCTCACAGAGTTACAGCTTTTCTCTCAAGAAGCCTTTCTCTAAGACAGTTCTTGTGGAATTGGCAAAGTGATATTTGGAAGCCCATAGAGGGCTATGGTGAAAAAGGAAATATCCTCCGATGAAATCTGGAAAGAAGCTTTCTGAGAAACTGCTTAGTGTTCTGTTAATTCATCTCACAGAGTTACATCTGTATTTCGTGGATCTCTTTGCTAGCCTTATTTCTGTGGAATCTGAGAACAGATATTTCGGATACCTTTTAAGACTATAGGGCCAAAGAAAATATCCTCCGATAACAAAGAGAAAGAAGTTTTCTGAGAAACTTCTTTGTGTTCTGTGAAACCATCTCACAGAGTTTCAGCTTTCCCTCACAAGCCTTTCGCTAAGACATATCTTGTGGACTTGGCAAAGTGATATTTCGAGGCCCATAGAGGGCTATGGTGAAAAAGGAAATATCCTCTGATGAAATCTGGAAAGAAGCTTTCTGAGAAACTTCTAAGTGTTCCGTTAATTCATCTCACAGAGTTACATCTGTATTTCGTGGATCTCTTTGCTAGCCTTATGTCTGTGGAATCTGAGTACAGATATTTCGGATCCCTTTGAAGACTATAGGGCCAAAGGAAATATCCTCCGATAACAAAGAGAAAAAATCTTCCTGAGTAACTTCATTGTGTTCTGTGAAATCATCTCACAGAGTTACAGCTTCCCCCTCCAGAAGCCTTTCGCTAAGACAGTTCTTGTGGAATTGGCAAAGTGATATTTGGAAGCCATACAGGGCTACGGTGAAATATGAACTATCCTCAGATGAAATCTGGAAAGAAGCTTTCTGAGAAACTGTTTAGTGTTCTGTTAATTCATCTCACAGAGTTACATCTGTATTTCGGGGATCTCTTTGCTAGCCTTATTTATGTGGAATCTGAGAACAGATATTTCGGATCCCTTTGAAGACTATAGGGAGAAAGCTAATATCCTACAATAACAAAGAGAAAGAAGCTTTCTGAGAAACTTCTTTGTGTTCTGTGAAATCATCTCACAGTGTGACAGCTTTCCCCTCAAGAAGCCTTTCGCTAAGACACTTCTTGTGGAATTGGCAAAGTGATATTTGGAAGCTCATAGAAGGCTTTGGTGAAAAAGGAAATATCCTCCGATGAAATCTGGAAAGAAGCTTTCTGAGAAACTGCTCTGTGATGTGTGACTTCCACTCACAGACTTACATCTGTATTTCGTGGATCTCTTTGCTAGCCTTATTTCTGTGGAATCTGAGAACAGATATTTCGGATCCCTTTGAAGACTATAGGGCTAAAGTAAGTATCCTCCGATAACAAAGAGAAAGAAGCTTTCTGAGAAACTTCTTTGTGTTCTGTGAAATCATCTCACAGAGTTACAGCTTTCCCCTCAAGGAGACTTTCGCTAAGACAGTTCTTGTGGAATTGGCAAAGTGATATTTGGAAGCCCATAGAGGGCAATGGTGAAAAAGGAAATATCCTCCCATGAAATCTGGAAAAAAGCTTTCTGAGAAACTGCTTAGTGTTCTGTTAATTCATCTCACAGAGTTACATCAGTATTTCTTGGATCTCTTTGCTAGCCTTATTTCTGTGGAATCTGAGAACAGATATTTCGGATCCCTTTGAAGACTACAGGACCAAAGGAAATATCCTCCGATAACAAAGAGAAAGAAGCTTTCTGAGAAACTTCTTTGTGTTCTGTGAAATCATCTCACAGAGTTACAGCTTTCCCCTCAAGAAGCCTTTCTCTAAGACAGTTCTTGTGGAATTGGCAAAGTGATATTTGGAAGCCCATAGAGGGCTAGGGTGAAAAAGGAAATATCCTCAGATGAAATCTGGAAAGAAGCTTTCTGAGAAACTACTTAGTTTTCTGCTAATTCATCTCACAGAGTTATATCTGTATTTCGTGGATCTCCTTGCTAGCCTTATTTCTGTGGAATCTGAGAACAGATATTTCGGATCCCTTTGAAGACTATAGGGCCAAAGGAAATATCCTCCGATAACAAAGAGAAAGAAGCTTTCTGAGAAACTTCTTTGTGTTCTGTGAAATCATCTCACAGAGTTACAGCTTTCCCCTCAAGAAGCCTTTCGCTAAGACAGTTCTTGTGGAATTGGCAAAGTGATATTTGGAAGCCCTTAGAGGGCTATGGTGAGATAGGAAATATCCTCAGATGAAATATGGAAAGAAGCTTTCTGAGAAACTGCTAATTGTTCTGCTAATTCATCTCACAGAGTTATATCTGTATTTCGTGGATCTCTTTGCTAGCCTTTTTTCTGTGGAATCTGAGAACAGATATTTCGGATCCTTTTGAAGTCTATAGGGCCAAAGGAAATATCCTCCGATAACACAGAGAAAGAAGCTTTCTGAGAAACTTCTTTGTGTTCTGGGAAATCATCTCACAGAGTTACAGCTTTCCCATCAAGAAGTCTTTCGCTAAGACAGTTCTTGTGGAATTGGGAAAGTGATATTTGGAAGCCCATAGAGGGCTATGGTGAAAAAGGAAATATCCTCCGATGAAATCTGGAAAGAAGCTTTCTGAGAAACTGCTTAGTGTTCTGATAATTCATCTCACAGAGTTACATCTGTATTTCGTGGATCTCTTTGCTAGCCTTATTTCTGTGGAATCTGAGAACAGATATTTCGGATCCCTTTGAAGACTATAGGGCCAAAGGAAATATCCTCCGATAACAAAGAGAAAGAAGCTTTCTGAGAAACTTCTTTGTGTTCTGTGAAATCATCTCACAGAGATACAGCTTTCCCCTCAAGAAGCCTTTCGATAAGACGGTTCTTGTGGAATTGGCAAAGGGATATTTGGAAGCCCGTAGAGAGTAATGGTGGAAAAGGAAATATCCTCAGATGAAATCTGGAAGGAAGGTTTCTGAGAAACTGCTCTGTGATGTGTGACTTCCACTCACAGAGTTACATCTGTATTTCGTGGATCTCTTTGCCATCCTTATTTCTGTGGAATCTCAGAACAGATATTTCGGATCACTTTGAAGACTATAGAGCCAAAGGAAATAACCTCCGATAACAAAGAGAAAGAAGGTTTCTGAGAAACTTCTTTGAGTTCTGTGAAATCATCTCACAGAGTTACAGCTTTCCCCTCAAGAAGCCTTTCGCTAAGACAGTTCTTGTGGAATTGGCACAGTGATATTTGAAGCCCATAGAGGGCTATGGTGAGAAAGGAAATATCCCCAGATGAAATCTGGAAAGAAGCTTTCTGAGAAATTGCTAAGTGTTCTGCTAATTCATCTCACAGAGATATATCTGTATTTCGTGGATCTCTTTGCTAGCCTTATTTCTGTGGAATCTGAGAACAGATATTTCGGATCCCTTTGAAGACTATAGGGCCAAAGGAAATATCCTCCGATAACAAAGAGAAAGAAGCTTTCTGAGAAACTTCTTTGTGTTCTCTGAAATCATCTCACAGAGTTACAGCTTTCCCCTCAAGAAGCCTTTCGCTAAGACAGTTCTTGTGGAATTGGCAAAGTGATATTTCGAAGCCCATAGAGGGCTATGGTGAAAAAGGAAATATCCTCAGATGAAATCTGGAAAGAAGCTTTCTGAGAAACTGCTCTGTGATGTGTGACTTCCACTCACAGAGTTACATCTGTATTTCGTGGTCTCTTTGCTAGCCTTTTTCCTGTGGAATCTGAGAGCAGATATTTCGGATCCCTTTGACGACTATAGGGCCAAAGGAAATATCCTCCGATAACAAAGAGAAAGAAGCTTCCTGAGAAACTTCTTTGTGTTCTGCGAAATCATTTCACAGAGTTACAGCTTTCCCCTCAAGAAGCCTTTCGCTAAGACAGTTCTTGTGGCATTGGAAAGTGATATTTGAAGCCCATAGAGAGCTATGGTGAGAAAGGATATATTCTCAGATGATATCTGGAAAGAAGGTTTCTGAGAAACTGCTTAGTGTTCTCCTAATTCAACTCACAGAGTTATATCTGTATTTCGTGGATCTCTTTGCTAGCCTTATTTCTGTGGTATCTGAGAACAGATATTTCGGATCCCTTTTAAGACTATAGGGCCAAAGGAAATATCCTCCGATAACAAAGAGAAAGAAGCTTTCTGAGAAACTACTTTGTGTTCTGTGAAATCATCTCACAGAGTTACAGCTTTCCCCTCAAGAAGCCTTTCGCTAAGACAGTTCTTGTGGAATTCGCAAAGTGATATTTGGAAGCCCTTAGAGGGCTATCGTGAAAAAGGAAATATCCTCAGATGAAATCTGGAAAGAAGCTTTCTGGGAAACTGCTTAGTGTTCTGTTAATTCATCTCACAGAGTTACATCTGTAGTTCGTGGATCTCTTTGCTAGCCTTATTTCTGTGGAATCTGAGAACAGATATTTCGGATCCCTTTGAAGACTATAGGGACAAAGAAAATATCCTCCGATAACAAAGAGACAGAAGCTTTCTGAGAAACTTCTTTGTTTTCTGTGAAATCATCTCACACAGTTACAGCTTTCCCCTCAAGAAGCCTTTCTCTAAGACAGTTCTGGTGTAATTGGCAAGGTGATATTTGGAAGCCCATAGAGGGCTATGGTGAAAAGGAAATATCCTCAGCTGAAATCTGGAAAGAAGATTTCTGTGAAACTGCCTAGTGTTCTGTTAATTCATCTCACAGAGTTACTTCTGTATTTCGTGGCTCTCTTTCCTAGCCTTATTTCTGTGGAAACTGTGTACAGATATTTCGCATCCCTTTGAAGACCATAGGGCCAAAGGAAATATACTCCGATAACAAAGAGAAAGAAGCTTTCTGAGAAACTTCTTTGTGTTCTGTGAAATCATCTCACAGAGTTAAAAGTTTCCCCTCAAGAAGGGTTTCGATAAGACGGTTCTTGTGGAATTGACAAAGGGATATTTGGAAGCCCTCAGAGGGCTATGGAGAAAAAGGAAATATCCTCTGATGAAATCTGTAAAGAAGCTTTCTGAGAAACTGCTCTGTGATGTTTGACTTCAACTCACAGAGTTACATCTGTATTTCGTGGATCTCTTTTCTAGCCTTCTTTCTGTGGAATCTGAGAACAGATATTTCGGATCCCTTTGAAGACTATAGGGCCAAAGGAAATATCTTCCGATAACAAAGAGAAAGAAGCTCTCTGAGAAACTTCTTTGTGTTCTGTGAAATCATCTCACAGAGTTACAGCATCCCCCTAAAGAAGCCTTTCGCTAAGAAAGTTCTTGTGGAATTGGAAAAGTGATATTTGGAAGCCCATAGAGGGGTATGGTGAAAAAGGAAATATCCTCAGACGAAATCTGAAAGGAAGCTTTCTGAGAAACTGCTTAGTGTTCTGTTAATTCATCTCACCGAGTTACATCTGTATTTCGTGGATCTCTTTGCTAGCCTTATTTCTGTGGAATCTGAGAACAGATATTTCGGATCCCTTCGAAGACTATAGGGCCAAAGGAAATATCCTCCGGTAACAAAGAGAAAGAAGCTTTCTGAGAAACTTCTTTGTGTTCTGTGAAATCATCTCACAGAGTTACAGCTTTTCTCTAAAGAAGCCTTTCGCTAAGACAGTTCTTGTGGAATTGGCAAAGTGATATTTGGAAGCGCATAGAAGGCTATGGTGAAAAAGGAAATATCCTCCGATGAAATCTGGAAAGAAGCTTTCTGAGAAACTGCTTAGTGTTCTGTTAATTCATCTCACAGAGTTACATCTGTATTTCGTGGATCTCTTTGCTAGCCTTATTTCTGTGGAATCTGAGAACAGATATTTCGGATCCCTTTGAAGACTATAGGGCCAAAGAAAACATCCTCCGATAACAAAGAGTAAGAAGCTTTCTGAGAAAGTTCTTTGTGTTCTGTGAAACCATCTCACAGAGTTTCAGCTTTCCCCTCAAGAAGCCTTTCGCTAAGACAGTTCTTCTGGAATTGGCAAAGTGATATTTCGAGGCCCATAGAGGGCTATGGTGAAAAAGGAAATATCCTCTGATGAAATCTGGAAAGAAGCTTTCTGAGAAACTGCTAAGTGTTCTGTTAATTCATCTCACAGAGTTACATCTGTATTTCGTGGATCTCTTTGATAGCCTTATGTCTGTGGAATCTGAGTACAGATATTTCGGATCCCTTTGAAGACTATATGGTCAAACATAATTTTCTCCGATAACAAAGAGAAAGAAGCTTTCTGAGAAACTTCTTTGTGTTCTGTGAAATCATCTCACAGAGTTACAGCTTCCCCCTCCAGAAGCCTTTCGCTAAGACAGTTCTTGTGGAATTGGCCAAGTGATATTTGGAAGCCCCTAGAGGGGTACGGTGAAAAAGGAAGTATCCTACGATGAAATCTGGAAAGAAGCTTTCTGAGAAACTGCTCTGTGATGTGTGACTTCAACTATCAGAGTTACATCTGTATTTCGTGGATCTCTTTGCTAGCCTTATTTCTGTGGAATCTGAGAACAGATATTTCTGATTCCTTTGAAGACTATAGGGCCAAAGAAAATATCCTCGCATAACAAAGAGTAAGAAGCGTTCTGAGAAACTTCTTTGTGTTCTGTGAAATCATCTCACAGAGTTACAGCTTTCCCCTCAAGAAGCCTTTCGCTAAGACAGTACTTGTGGACTTGGCAAAGTGATATTTGGAGGCCCGTAGAGGGCTATGGTGAAAAAGGAAATATCCTCAGATGAAATCTGGAAAGAAGCTTTCTGAGAAACTGTTTAGTGTTCTGTTATTTCATCTCACAGAGTTACATCTGTATTTCGGATCTCTTTGCGAGCCTTATTTCTGTGGAATCTGAGAACAGATATTTCGGATCCCTTAGAAGACTATAGGGCCAAAGGAAATATCCTCCGATAAAAAAAAGAGAAAGAAGCTTTCGGAGAAACTTCTTTGTGTTCTGTGAAATCATATCATTGAGTTACAGCTTTCCCCTCAAGAAGCCTTTCACTAAGACAGTTCTTGTGGAATTGGCAAAGTGATATTTGGAAGCCCATAGAGGACCATGGTGAAAAAGGAAATATCCTCCGATGAAATCTGGAAAGAAGCTTTCTGAGAAACTGCTTAGTGTTCTGTTAATTCATCTCACAGAGCTACGTCTGTATTTCGTGGATCTCTTTCCTAGCCTTATTTATGTGGAATCTGAGAACAGATATTTCGGATCCCTTTGAGGACTATAGGGCCATAGGAAATATCCTCCGATAACAAAGAGAAAGAAGCTTTCTGAGAAACTTCTTTATCTTCTGTGAAATCATCTCACAGAGTTACAGCTTTCCCCTCAAGAAGCCTTTCGCTAAGACAGTTCTTGTGGAATTGGCAAAGTGATATTTGGAAGCCCATAGAGGGCTATGGTGAAAAAGGAAATATCCTCCGATGAAATCTGGAAAGAAGCTTTCTGAGAAACTGCTCTGTGATGTGTGACTTCAACTCACAGAGTTACATCTGTATTTCGTGGATCTCTTTGCTAGCCTTATTTATGTGGAATCTGAGAACAGATATTTCGGATCCCTTTGAAGACTATAGGGCCAAAGGAAATATCCTCCGATAACAAAGAGAAAGAAGCTTTCTGAGAAACTTCTTTGTGTTCTGTAAAATCATCTCACAGAGTTACAGCTTCCCCCTCCAGAAGCCTTTCGCTAAGACAGTCCTTGTGGAATTGGCAAAGTGATATTTGGAAGCCCATACAGGGCTACGGTGAAAAATGAAATATCCTCAGATGAAATCTTGAAAGAAACTTTCTGAGAAACTGTTTAGTGTTCTGTTATTTCATCTCACAGAGTTACGTCTGTATTTCGGATCTCTTTGCTAGTCTTATTTCTGTGGAATCTGAGAACAGATATTTCGGATCCTTTTGAAGTCTATAGGGCCAAAGGAAATATCCTCCGATAACAAAGAGAAAGAAGCTTTCTGAGAAACTTCTTTGTGTTCTGTGAAATCATCTCACAGAGATACAGCTTTCCCCTCAAGAAGCCTTTCGCTACGACGGTTCTTGTGGAATTGGCAAAGGGATATTTGGAAGCCCTTAGAGAGTTATGGTGGAAAAGGAAATATCCTCAGATGAAATCTGGAAGAAAGGTTTCTGAGAAACTGCTCTGTGATGTGTGACTTCCACTCACAGAGTTACATCTGTATTTCGTGGATCTCTTTGCCAACCTTATTTCTGTGGAATCTCAGAACAGATATTTCGGATCCCTTTGAAGACTATAGAGCCAAAGGAAATAACCTCCGATAACAAAGAGAAGGAAGGATTCTGAGAAACTTCTTTGTGTTCTGTGAAATCATCTCACAGAGTTACAGCTTTCCCCTCAAGAAGCCTTTCGCTAAGACAGTTCTTGTGGAATTGGCAAAGTGATATTTGAAGCCCATAGAGGGCTATGGTCAGAAAGGAAATATCCCCAGATGAAATCTGGAAAGAAGCTTTCTGAGAAACTGCTAAGTGTTCTGCTAATTCATCTCACGGAGATATATCTGTATTTCGTGGATCTCTTTGCTAGCCTTATTTCTGTGGAATCTGAGAACAGATATTTCGGATCCCTTTGAAGACTATAGGGCCAAAGGAAATATCCTCCGATAACAAAGAGAAAGAAGCTTTCTGAGAAACTTCTTTGTGTCTCTGAAATCATCTCACAGAGTTACAGCTTTCCCCTCAAGAAGCCTTTCGCTAAGACTGTTCTTGTGGAATTGGCAAAGTGATATTTGGAAGCCCATAGAGGGCTACGGTGAAAAAGGAAATATCCTCAGATGAAATCTGGAAAGAAGCTTTCTGAGAAACTGCTCTGTGATGTGTTACTTCCACTCACAGAGTTACATCTGTATTTCGTGGGTCTCTTTGCTAGCCTTATTCCTGTGGAATCTGAGAACAGATATTTCGGATCCCTTTGAAGACTATAGGGCCAAAGGAAATATCCTCCGATAACAAAGAGAAAGAAGCTTTCTGAGAAACTTCTTTGTGTTCTGCGAAATCATTTCACAGAGTTACAGCATTCCCCTCAAGAAGCCTTTCGCTAAGACAGTTCTTGTGGCATTGGAAAGTGATATTTGAAGCCCATAGAGAGCTATGGTGAGAAAGGATACATCCTCAGATGATATCTGGAAAGAAGGTTTCTGAGAAACTGCTTAGTGTTCTCCTAATTCAACTCACAGAGTTATATCTGTATTTCGTGGATCTCTTTGCTAGCCTTATTTCTGTGGAATCTGAGAACAGATATTTCGGATCCCTTTTAAGACTATAGGGCCAAAGGAAGTATCCTCCGATAACAAAGAGAAAGAAGCTTTCTGAGAAACTACTTTGTGTTCCGTGAAATCATCTCACAGAGTTACAGCTTTCCCCTCAAGAAGCCTTTCGCTAAGACAGTTCTTGTGGAATTCGCAATGTGATATTTGGAAGCCCATAGAGGGCTATGGTGAAAAAGGAAATATACTCAGATCAAATCTTGAAAGAAGCTTTCTGAGAAATTGCCTAGTGTTTTCTTAATTCATCTCACAGAGTTACATCTGTATTTCGTGGATCTCTTTGCTAACCTTATTTCTGTGCAATCTGAGAACAGATATTTCGGATCCCTTTGAAGACTATAGGGCCAAAGGAAATATCCTCCAATAACAAAGAGAAAGAAGCTTTCTGAGAAACTTCTTCGTGTTCTGTGAAATCATCTCACAGAGTCACAGCTTTCCCCTCAAGAAGCCTTTCGCTAAGACAGTTCTTGTGGAATTGGCAAAGTGATATTTGGAATTCCCAAGAGGGCTATGTTGAAAAAGGAAATATCCTCAGATGAAATCTGGAAAGAAGCTTTCTGGGAAACTGCTTAGTGTTCTGTTAATTCATCTCACAGAGTTACATCTGTATTTAGTGGGTCTCTTTGCTAGCCTTATTTCTGTGGAATCTGAGAACAGATATTTCGGATCCCTTTGAAGACTATAGGGACAAAGAAAATATCCTCCGATAACAAAGAGACAGAAGCGTTCTGAGAAACTTCTTTGTATTCTGTGAAATCATCTCACAGAGTTTCAGCTTTCCCCTAAAGAAGCCTTTCTCTAAGACAGTTCTTGTGTAATTGGCAAGGTGATATTTGGAAGCCCATAGAGGGCTATGGTGAAAAGGGAAATATCCTCAGCTGAAATCTGGAAAGAAGCTTTCTGAGAAACTGCCTAGTGTTCTGTTAATTCATCTCACAGAGTTACTTCTGTATTTCGTGGCTCTCTTTCCCAGCCTTATTTCTGTGGAAACTGTGAACAGATATTTCGCATCCCTTTGAAGACCATAGGGCCAAAGGAAATATACTCCGATAACAAAGAGAAAGAAGCTTTCTGAGAAACTTTTTTGTGTTCTGTGAAATCATCTCACAGAATTAAAAGTTTCCCCTCAAGAAGGGTGTCGATAAGACGGTTCTTGTGGAATTGACAAAGGGATATTTGGAAGCCCTTAGAGGGCTATGGAGAAAAAGGAAATATCCCTCGTTGAAATCTGGAAACGAGCTTTCTGAGAAACTGCTCTGTGATGTGTGACTTCCACTCACAGAGTTACATCTGTATTTCGTGGATCTCTTTGCCAGCCTTATTTCTGTGGAATCTGACAACAGATATTTCGGATCCCTTTGAAGACTATAGGACCAAAGGAAATATCCTCCGATAACAAAGAGAAAGAAGCTTTCTGAGAAACTTCTTTGTGTTCTGTGAAATCATCTCACAGAGTTACAGCTTTCCCCTCAAGAAGCCTTTCGCTAAGACACTTCTTGTGGAATTGGCAAGGTGATATTTGGAAGCCCATTGAGGGCTATGGTGAAAAAGGAAATATCCTCAGATGAAATCTGGAAAGAAGCTTTCTGAGAAACTGCTCAGTGTTCTGTTAATTCATCTCACAGAGTTACATCTGTATTTCGTGGATCTCTTTGCTAGCCTTATTTCTGTGAAATCTGAGAACAGATATTTCGGATCCCTTTGAAGAGTATAGGACCAAAGGAAATATCCTCCGATAACAAAGAGAAAGAAGCTTTCTGAGAAACTTCTTTGTGTTCTCTGAAATCATCTCACAGAGTTACAGCTTTCCCCTCAAGAAGCCTTTCTCTAAGTTAGTTCATGTGGAATTGGCAAAGTGATATTTGGAAGCCCATAGAGGGCTATGCTGAAAAAGGAAATATCCTCCGATGAAATTTGGAAAGAAGCTTTCTGAGAAACTGCTTAGTGTTCTGTTAATTCATCTCACAGAGTTTCATCTGTATTTCGTGGATCTCTTTACTAGCCTTATTTCTATGGAATCAGAGAACAGATATTTCGGATCCCTTTGAAGACTATAGGGCCAAAGCAAATATCCTCCGATAACAAAGAGAAAGAAGCTTTCTGAGAAACTTCTTTGTGTTCTGTGAAATCATCTCACAGATTTACAGCTTTCTCCTCTAGAATCCTTTCGCTAAGACAGTTCTTGTGTAATTGGCAAAGTGATATTTCGAAGCCCATAGAGGGATATGGTGAAAAAGGAAATATCCTCATATGAAATCTGGGAAGATGCTTTCTGAGAAGCTGCTTAGTGTTCTGTTAATTCATCTCACAGAGTTACATCTGTATTTCGTGGATCTCTTTGCTAGCCTTATTTCTGTGGAATCTGATAACAGATATTTCGGATCCCTTTGAAGACTATAGGGTCAAAGGAAATATAATCCGATAACAAAGAGAAAGAAGCTTTCTGAGAAACTTCTTTATGTTCTGTGAAATTATCTCACAGATTTACAGCAATCCCCTCAAGAAGCCTTTCGCTAAGACAGTTCTTGAGGAATTGGCAAAGTGATATTTGGAAGCCCAAAGAGCGCTATAGTGAAAAAGGAAATATCCTCCGATGAAATCTGTAAAGAAGCTTTCTGAGAAACTGCTCTGTGATGTTTGACTTCAACTCACAGAGTTACATCTGTATTTCGTGGATCTCTTTTCTAGCCTTCTTTCTGTGGAATCTGAGAACAGATATTTCGGATCCCTTTGAAGACTATAGGGCCAAAGGAAATATCCTCCGATAACAAAGAGAAAGAAGCTCTCTGAGAAACTTCTTTGTGTTCTGTGAAATCATCTCATAGAGTTACAGCATCCCCCTAAAGAAGCCTTTCGCTAAGACAGTTCTTGTGGAATTGGCAAAGTGATATTTGGAAGCCCATAGAGGGGTATGGTGAAAAAGGAAATATCCTCAGACGAAATCTGAAAGGAAGCTTTCTGAGAAACTGCTTAGTGTTCTGTTAATTCATCTCACCGAGTTACATCTGTATTTCGTGGATCTCTTTGCTAGCCTTATTTCTGTGGAATCTGAGAACAGCTATTTCGGATCCCTTCGAAGACTATAGGGCCAAAGGAAATATCCTGCGATAACAAAGAGAAAGAAGCTTTCTGAGAAACTTCTTTGTGTTCTGTGAAATCATCTCACAGAGTTACAGCTTTTCTCTAAAGAAGCCTTTCGCTAAGACAGTTCTTGTGGAATTGGCAAAGTGATATGTGGAAGCTCATAGAAGGCTATGGTGAAAAAGGAAATATCCTCCGATGAAATCTGGAAAGAAGCTTTCTGAGAAACTGCTTAGTGTTCTGTTAATTCATCTCACAGAGTTACATCTGTATTTCGTGGATCTCTTTGCTAGCCTTATGTCTGTGGAATCTGAGTACGGATATTTCGGATCCCTTTGAAGACTATAGGGTCAAAGATAATTTCCTCCGATAACAAAAAGAAAGAAGCTTTCTGAGAAACTTCTTTGTGTTCTGTGAAATCATATCATTGAGTTACAGCTTTCCCCTCAAGAAGCCTTTCACTAAGACAGTTCTTGTGGAATTGGCAAAGTGATATTTGGAAGCCCATATAGGACCATGGTGAAAAGGAAATATCCTCCGATGAAATCTGGAAAGAAGCTTTCAGAGAAACTGCCTAGTGTTCTGTTAATTCATCTCACAGAGCTACGTCTGTATTTCGTGGATCTCTTTCCTAGCCTTATTTATGTGGAATCTGAGAACAGATATTTCGGATCCCTTTGAAGACTATAGGGCCATAGGAAATATCCTCCGATAACAAAGAGAAAGAAGCTTTCTGAGAAACTTCTTTGTGTTCTGTGAAATCATCTCACAGAGTTACAGCTTTCCCCTCAAGAATCCTTTCGCTAAGACAGTTCTTGTGGAATTGGCAAAGTGACATTTGGAGGCCAATGGAGGGCTATGGTGAAAAAGGAATTATCCCCCTATGAAATCTGGAAAGAAGCTTTCTGAGAAACTGCTCTGTGACGTGTGACTTCTACTCACAGAGTTACATCTGTATTTCGTGGATCTCTTTGCTAGCCTTATTTCTGTGGAATCTGAGAACAGATATTTCGGATCCCTTTGAAGACTATAGGGCCAAAGAAAGTATCCTCCGATAACAAAGAGAAAGAAGCTTTCTGTGAAACTTCTTTGTGTTCTGTGAAATCATCTCACACAGTTACAGCGTTCCCCTCAAGAAGCCTTTCGCTAAGACAGTTCTTGTGGAATTGGCCAAGTGATATTTGGAAGCCTCTAGTGGGCTATGGTGAAAAAGGAAAAATCCTCAGATGAAATCTGGAAAGAAGCTTTCTGAGAAACTGTTTAGTGTTCTGTTATTTCATCTCACAGAGTTACATCTGTATTTCGGATCTCTTTGCGAGCCTTATTTCTGTGGAATCTGAGAACAGATATTTTGGATCCCTTTGAAGACTATAGGGCCAAAGGAAATATCCTCCGATAAAAAAAAGAGAAAGAAGCTTTCGGAGAAACTTCTTTGTGTTCTGTGAAATCATATCATTGAGTTACAGCTTTCCCCTCAAGAAGCCTTTCGCTAAGACAGTTCTTGTGGAATTGGCAAAGTGATATTTGAAAGCCCATAGAGGACCATGGTGAAAAAGGAAATATCCTCCGATGAAATCTGGAAAGAAGCTTTCAGAGAAAATGCTTAGTGTTCTGTTAATTCATCTCACAGAGTTACGTCTGTATTTCGTGGATCTCTTTGTTAGCCTTATTTATGTGGAATCTGAGAACAGATATTTCGGATCCCTTTGAAGACTATAGGGCGAAAGATAATATCCTCTGATAACAAAGAGAAAGAAGCTTTCTGAGAAACTTCTTTGGGTTCTGTGAAATCATCTCACAGAGTTACAGCTTTCCCCTCAAGAAGCCTTTCGCTAAGACATTTCTTGTGGAATTGGTAAAGTGATATTTGGAGGCCATTGGACGGCTATGGTGAAAAAGGAAATATCCTCCGATGAAATCTGGAAAGAAGCTTTCTGAGAAACTGCTCTGTGATGTGTGACTTCAACTCACAGAGTTACATCTGTATTTCGTGGATCTCTTTGCTAGCCTTATTTCTGTGGAATCTGAGAACAGATATTTCGGATCCCTTTGAAGAATATAGGGCCAAAGGAAATATCCTCCGATAACAAAGAGAAAGAAGCTTTCTGAGAAACTTCTTTGTGTTCTGTGAAATCATCTCACAGAGTTACAGCTTTCCCTTCAAGAAGCCTTTCGCTAAGACAGTTCTTGTGGAATTGGAAAAGTGATATTTGGAATCCCATAGAGGGCTATGGTGAAAAAGGAAATATCCTCAGATGAAATCTGGAAAGAAGCTTTCTGAGAAACTGCTTAGTGTTCTGTTAATTCATCTCACAGAGTTACATCTGTATTTCGTGGATCTCTTTGCTAGCCTTATTTCTGTGGAACCTGAGAAGAGATATTTCGGATCCCTTGAAGACTAAAGGGCCAAAGGAAATATCCTCCGATAACAAAGAGAAAGAAGCTTTCTGAGAAACTTCTTTGTGTTCTGTGAAATCGTGTCACAGAGTTACAGCTTTCCCCTCAAGAAGCCTTTCGCTAAGACAGTTCTTGTGGAATTGGCAAAGTGATATTTGGAAGCCCATAGATGGCTCTGGTGAAAAAGGAAATATCCTCCGATGAAATCTAGAAAGAAGCTTTCTGAGAAACTGCTTAGTGTTCTGTTAATTCATCTCACAGAGTTACATCTGTATTTCGTGGATCTGTTTGCTAGCAATAATTCTGTGGAATCTGAGAACAGATATTTCGGATCCCTTTGAAGACTATAGGGCCAAAGGAAATATCCTCCGATAACACAGAGAAAGAAGCTTTCTGAGAAACTTCTTTGTGTTCTGTGAAATCATCTCACAGAGTTACAGCTTTCCCCTCAAGAAGCCTTTCGCTAAGACAGTTCTTATGGAATTGGCAAAGTGATATTTGGAAGCCCATAGAGGGCTTCGGTGAAAAAGGAAATATCCTCAGATGAAATCTGGAAAGAAGCTTTCTGAGAAACTGCTTAGTGTTCTGTTAATTCATCTCACAGAGTTACATCTGTATTTCGTGGATCTCTTTGCTAGCCTTATTTCTGTGGAATCTGAGAACAGATATTTCAGATGCCTTTGAAGACTATAGGGCCAAAGGAAATATCCTCCGATAACAAAGACAAAGAAGCTTTCTGAGAAACTTCTTTGTGTTCTGTGAAATCATCTCACAGAGTTGCAGCTTTCCCTTCAAGAATCCTTTCTGTAAGATAGTTCTTGTGGAATTGGCAAAGTGATATTTGGAAGCCCATAGAGGGCTATGGTGAAAAAGGAAATATCCTCCGATGAAATCTGGAAAGAAGCTTTCTGAGAAACTGCTTAGTGTTCTTTTAATTCATCTCACAGAGTTACATCTGTGTTTCGTGAATCTCTTTTCTAGCCTTATTTCTGTGGAATCTGAGATCAGATATTTCGGATGACTTTGAAGACTATAAGGACAAAGGAAATATCCTCCAATAATAAAGAGAAAGAAGCTTTCTGAGGAACTTCATTGTGTTCTGCGAAATCATCTCACATAGTTACAGCTTTGCCATCAAGAAGCCTTTCGCTAAGACAGTTCTTGTGGAATTGGCAAAGTGATATTTGGAAGCCCATAGAGGGCTATGGTGAAAAAGGAAATATCCTCAGATGAAATCTGGAAAGAAGCTTTCTGTGAAACTGCTTAGTGTTCTGTTAATTCATCTCACAGAGTTACATCTGTATTTCGTGGATCTCTTTGCTAGCCTTATTTCTGTGGAATCTGAGAACAGATATTTCGGATCCCTTTGACGACTATAGGGCCAATGGAAATATCCTCCGATGACAAAGAGAATTAAGCTTTCTGAGAAACTTCTTTGTGTTCTCTGAAATCATCTCACAGAGTTACAGCTTTCCCTTCAAGAAGCCTTTCGCTAAGACAGTTCTTTTGGAATTGGCAAAGTGATATTTGGAAGCCTATAGAGGGCTAGGGTGAAAAATGAAATATCCTCCGATGAAATCTGGAAAGAAGCTTTGTGAGAAAATGCTTAGTGTTCTGTTAATTCATCTCACTTAGTTACATCTGTATTTCGTGGATCTCTTTGCTAGCCTTATGTCTCTGGAATCTGAGAACTCATATTTCGGATCCCTTTGAAGACTATAGGGCCAAAGGAAATATCCTCCGATAACACAGAGAAAGAAGCTTTCTGAGAAACATCTTTGTGTTCTGTGAAATCATGTCACAGAGTTACAGCTTTCCTCTCCATAAGCCTTTCGCTAAGACAGCTCTTGTCCAATTGGCAAAGTGATATTTGGAGGCCCATAAAGGGCTATGGTGAAAAAGGAAATATCCTCCAATGAAATCTGGAAAGAAGCTTTCTGAGAAACTTCTTAGTGTTCTGTTAATTCATCTCACAGAGTTACGTCTGTATTTCGTGGATCTCTTTGCTAGCCTTATTTCTGTGGAATCTGAGAGCAGATATTTCTGATCCCTTTGAAGACTATAGGGCCAAAGAAAATATCCTCCGATAACAAAGAGAAAGAAGCTTTCTGAGAAACTTCTTTGTGTTCTGTGAAATCATCTCACAGAGTTACAGCTTTCCCCTCAAGAAGCCTTTCGCGAAGACAGTGCTTGTGGAATTGGCAAAGTGATATTTGGAAGTCCATAGAGGGCTATGGTGAAAAAGGAAATATCCTCAGATGAAATCTGGAAAGAAGCTTTCTGAGAAGCGGCTTAGTGTTCTGTTAATTCATCTCCTAGAGTTACATCTGTATTTCGTGGATCTCTTTGCTAGCCTTATTTCTGTGGAATATGAGAACAGATAATTCAGATCCCTTTGAAGACTATAGGGCCAAAGGAAATATCCTCCGATAATAAAGAGAAAGAAGCTTTCTGAGAAACTTCTTTGTGTTCTGTGAAATCATCTCACAGAGTTACAGCTTTCTCCTCAAGAAGCCTTTCGCTGAGACAGTTCTTGTGGAATTGGCACAGTGATATTTGAAGGCCCATAGAGGGCTATGGTGAAAAAGGAAATATCGTCCGATGAAATCGGGAAAGGAGCATTCTGAGAAACTGCTTAGTGTTCTGTTAATTCATCTCACAGGGTTACATCTGTATTTCGTGGATCTCTTTGCTAGCCTTATTTCTGTGGAATCTGAGAACAGATATTTTGGATCCCTTTGAAGACTATAGGGCCAAAGGAAATATCCTCCGATTACAAAGTGAAAGAAGCTTTCTGAGAAACTTCTTTGTGTTCTGTGAAATCATCTCACAGAGTTACAGCTTTCCCCTCAAGAAGCCTTTCGCTAAGACAGCTCTTGTCCAATTGGCAACGTGATATTTGGAAGCCCATAGAGGACCATGGTGAAAAAGGAAATATCCTCCGATGAAATCTGGAAAGAAGCTTTCTGAGAAACTGCTTAGTGTTCTGTTAATTCATCTCACAGAGTTACGTCTGTATTTCGTGGATCTCTTTGCTAGCCTTATTTCTGTGGAATCTGAGAACAGATATTTCGGATCCCTTTGAAGACTATAGGGCGAAAGATAATATCCTCTGATAACAAAGAGAAAGAAGCTTTCTGAGAAACTTCTTTGGGTTCTGTGAAATCATCTCACAGAGTTACAGCTTTCCCCTAAAGAAGCCTTTCGCTAAGACAGTTCTTGTGGAATTGGTAAAGTGATATTTGGAGGGCAATGGAGGGTTATGGTGAAAAAGGAAATATCCTCCGATGAAATCTGGAAAGAAGCTTTCTGAGAAACTGCTCTGTGATGTGTGACTTCAACTCACAGAGTTACATCTGTATTTCGTGGATCTCTTTGCTAGCCTTATTTCTCTGTAATCTGAGAACAGATATTTCGGATCCCTTTGAAGAATATAGGGCGAAAGATAATATCCTCCGATAACAAAGAGAAAGAAGCTTTCTAAGGAACTTCTTTGTGTTCTGTGAAATCATCTCACATAGTTACAACTTTGCCATCAAGAAGCCTTTCGCTAAGACAGCTCTTGTGGAATTGGCAAAGTGATATTTGGAAGGCCATAGAGGGCTATGGTGAAAACGGAAATATCCTCCGATGAAATCTGGAAAGAAGCTTTCTGAGAAACTGCTTAGTGTTCTCTTAATTCATCTAACAGAGTTACATCTGTATTTCGTGGATCTCTTTGCTAGCCTTATTTCTGTGGAATCTGAGAACAGATATTTCGGATCCCTTTGACCACTCTAGGGCCAAAGGAAATATCCTCCGATAACAAAGAGAATGAGGCTTTCTGAGAAACTTCTTTGTGTTCTCTGAAATCATCTCACAGAGTTATAGCTTTCCCTTCAAGAAGCCTTTCGCTAAGACAGTTCTTTTGGAATTGGCAAAGTGAAATTTGAAGCCTATAGAAGGCTAGGGTGAAAAAGGAAATATCCTCCGATGAAATCTGGAAAGAAGCTTTGTGAGAAAATGCTTAGGGTTCGGTTAATTCATCTCACAGAGTTACATCTGTATTTCGTGGATCTCTTTGCTAGCCTTATTTCTCTGGAATCTGAGAACTGATATTTCGGATCCCTTTGAAGACTAAAGGGCCAAAGGAATTATCCTCTGATAACACAGAGAAAGAAGCTTTCTGAGAAACTTCTTTGTGTTCTGTGAAATCATCTCACAGAGTTACAGCTTTCCTCTCAAGAAGCCTTTCGCTAAGACAGTTCTTGTGGAATTGGCATAGTGATATTTGGAATCCCATAGAGGGCTATGGTGAAAAAGGAAATATCCTCAGATGAAATCTGGAAAGAAGATTTCTGTGAAACTGCTTAGTGTTCTGTTAATTCATCTCACAGAGTTACATCTGTATTTCATGGATCTCTTTGCTAGTCTTATTTCTGTGGAATCTGAGAAACAGATATTTCGGATCCCTTTGACGACTATAGGGCTAAAGGAAATATCCTCCGATAACAAAGAGAAAGCTTTCTGAGAGACTTCTTTGTGTTCTGTGAAATCATCTCACAGAGTGAAAGCTTTCCCCTCAAGAAGTCTTTCGCTAAGACAGTTCTTGTGGAATTGGCAAAGTGATATTTGGAAGCCCATAGAGGGCTATGGTGAAAAAGGAAATATGCTCCGATGAAATCTGGAAAGAAGCTTTCTGAGAAACTGCTTAGTGTTCTGTTAATTCATCTCACAGACTTACATCTGTATTTCGGATCTCTTTGCTAGCCTTATTTCTGTGGAATCTGAGAACAGATATTTCGGATCCCTTTGAAGACTATAGGGCCAAAGGAAATATCCTCCGATAAAAAAAAGAAAAAGAAGTTTTCGGAGAAACTTCTTTGTGTTCTGTGAAATCATATCACAGAGTTACAGCTTTCCCCTCAAGAAGCCTTTCGCTAAGACAGTTCTTGTGGAATTAGCAAAGTGATATTTGGAAGCCCATAGAGGGCTATATTGAAAAAGGAAATATCCTCAGATGAAATCTGGAAAGAAGCTCTCTGAGAAACTGCTTAGTGTTCTGTTAATTCATCTCACAGACTTACATCTGTATTTCGGATCTCTTTGCTAGCCTTATTTCTGTGGAATCTGAGAACAGATATTTTGGATCCCTTTGAAGACTATAGGGCCAAAGGAAATATCCTCCGATAACAAAGAGAAAGAAGCTTTCTGAGAAACTTCTTTGTGTTCTGTGAAATCATCTCACAGAGTTACAGCTTTCTCCTCATGAATCCTTTCGCTAAGACAGTTCTTGTGTAACTGGCAAAGTCATATTTTGAAACCCATAGAGGGATATAGTGAAAAAGGAAATATCCTCAGATGAAATCTGGGAAGATGCTTTCTGAGAAATTGCTTAGTGTTCTGTTAATTCATCTCACAGAGTTACATCTGTATTTTGGGGATCTCTTTGCTAGCCTTATTTATGTGGAATCTGAGAACAGATATTTCGGATCCCTTTGAAGACTATAGGGCGAAAGATAATATCCGCCGATAAGGAAGGGAAAGAAGCTTTCTGAGAAACTTCTTTGTGTTCTGTGAAATCATTTTGCAGAATTACAGCATTTCCCTCAAGAAGCCTTTCAGTAAGACAGTTCTTGTGGATTTGGCAAAGTGATATTTGGAGTCCCATAGAGGGCTCTGGTGAAAAAGGAAATATCCTCAGATGAAATCTGGAAAGAAGCTTTCTGAGAAACTGTTTAGTGTTCTGTTATTTCATCTCACAGAGTTACATCTGTATTTCGGATCTCTTTGCGAGCCTTATTTCTGTGGAATCTGAGAACAGATATTTTGGATCCCTTTGAAGACTATAGGGCCAAAGGAAATATCCTCCGATAAAAAAAAGAGAAAGAAGCTTTCGGAGAAACTTCTTTGTGTTCTGTGAAATCATATCATTGAGTTACAGCTTTCCCCTCAAGAAGCCTTTCGCTAAGACAGTTCTTGTGGAATTGGCAAAGTGATATTTGAAAGCCCATAGAGGACCATGGTGAAAAAGGAAATATCCTCCGATCAAATCTGGAAAGAAGCTTTCAGAGAAAATGCTTAGTGTTCTGTTAATTCATCTCACAGAGTTACGTCTGTATTTCGTGGATCTCTTTGTTAGCCTTATTTATGTGGAATCTGAGAACAGATATTTCGGATCCCTTTGAAGACTATAGGGCGAAAGATAATATCCTCTGATAACAAAGAGAAAGAAGCTTTCTGAGAAACTTCTTTGGGTTCTGTGAAATCATCTCACAGAGTTACAGCTTTCCCCTCAAGAAGCCTTTCGCTAAGACATTTCTTGTGGAATTGGTAAAGTGATATTTGGAGGCCATTGGACGGCTATGGTGAAAAAGGAAATATCCTCCGATGAAATCTGGAAAGAAGCTTTCTGAGAAACTGCTCTGTGATGTGTGACTTCAACTCACAGAGTTACATCTGTATTTCGTGGATCTCTTTGCTAGCCTTATTTCTGTGGAATCTGAGAACAGATATTTCGGATCCCTTTGAAGACTAAAGGGCCAAAGGAAATATCCTCCGATAACAAAGAGAAAGAAGCTTTCTGAGAAACTTCTTTGTGTTCTGTGAAATCGTCTCACAGAGTTAAAGCTTTCCCCTCAAGAAGCCTTTCGCTAAGACAGTTCTTGTGGAATTGGCAAAGTGATATTTGGAAGCCCATAGATGGCTCTGGTGAAAAAGGAAATATCCTCCGATGAAATCTAGAAAGAAGCTTTCTGAGAAACTGCTTAGTGTTCTGTTAATTCATCTCACAGAGTTACATCTGTATTTCGTGGATCTGTTTGCTAGCAATAATTCTGTGGAAACTGAGAACAGATATTTCGGATCCCTTTGAAGACTATAGGGCCAAAGGAAATATCCTCCGATAACACAGAGAAAGAAGCTTTCTGAGAAACTTCTTTGTGTTCTGTGAAATCATCTCACAGAGTTACAGCTTTCCCCTCAAGAAGCCTTTCGCTAAGACAGTTCTTATGGAATTGGCAAAGTGATATTTGGAAGCCCATAGAGGGCTTCGGTGAAAAAGGAAATATCCTCAGATGAAATCTGGAAAGAAGCTTTCTGAGAAACTGCTTAGTGTTCTGTTAATTCATCTCACAGAGTTACATCTGTATTTCGTGGATCTCTTTGCTAGCCTTATTTCTGTGGAATCTGAGAACAGATATTTCAGATGCCTTTGAAGACTATAGGGCCAAAGGAAATATCCTCCGATAACAAAGACAAAGAAGCTTTCTGAGAAACTTCTTTGTGTTCTGTGAAATCGTGTCACAGAGTTAAAGCTTTCCCCTCAAGAAGCCTTTCGCTAAGACAGTTCTTGTGGAATTGGCAAAGTGATATTTGGAAGCCCATAGATGGCTCTGGTGAAAAAGGAAATATCCTCCGATGAAATCTAGAAAGAAGCTTTCTGAGAAACTGCTTAGTGTACTGTTAATTCATCTCACAGAGTTACATCTGTATTTCGTGGATCTGTTTGCTAGCAATAATTCTGTGGAATCTGAGAACAGATATTTCGGATCCCTGTGAAGACTATAGGGCCAAAGGAAATATCCTCCGATAACACAGAGAAAGAAGCTTTCTGAGAAACTTCTTTGTGTTCTGTGAAATCATCTCACAGAGTTACAGCTTTCCCCTCAAGAAGCCTTTCGCTAAGACAGTTCTTATGGAATTGGCAAAGTGATATTTGGAAGCCCATAGAGGGCTTCGGTGAAAAAGGAAATATCCTCAGATGAAATCTGGAAAGAAGCTTTCTGAGAAACTGCTTAGTGTTCTGTTAATTCATCTCACAGAGTTACATCTGTATTTCGTGGATCTCTTTGCTAGCCTTATTTCTGTGGAATCTGAGAACAGATATTTCAGATGCCTTTGAAGACTATAGGGCCAAAGGAAATATCCTCCGATAACAAAGACAAAGAAGCTTTCTGAGAAACTTCTTTGTGTTCTGTGAAATCATCTCACAGAGTTGCAGCTTTCCCTTCAAGAATCCTTTCGCTAAGATAGTTCTTGTGGAATTGGCAAAGTGATATTTGGAAGCCCATAGAGGGCTATGGTGAAAAAGGAAATATCCTCCGATGAAATCTGGAAAGAAGCTTTCTGAGAAACTGCTTAGTGTTCTTTTAATTCATCTCACAGAGTTACATCTGTATTTCGTGAATCTCTTTTCTAGCCTTATTTCTGTGGAATCTGAGATCAGATATTTCGGATGACTTTGAAGACTATAAGGACAAAGGAAATATCCTCCAATAATAAAGAGAAAGAAGCTTTCTGAGGAACTTCATTGTGTTCTGCGAAATCATCTCACATAGTTACAGCTTTGCCATCAAGAAGCCTTTCGCTAAGACAGTTCTTGTGGAATTGGCAAAGTGATATTTGGAAGCCCATAGAGGGCTATGGTGAAAAAGGAAATATCCTCAGATGAAATCTGGAAAGAAGCTTTCTGTGAAACTGCTTAGTGTTCTGTTAATTCATCTCACAGAGTTACATCTGTATTTCGTGGATCTCTTTGCTAGCCTTATTTCTGTGGAATCTGAGAACAGATATTTCGGATCCCTTTGACGACTATAGGGCCAATGGAAATATCCTCCGATGACAAAGAGAATTAAGCTTTCTGAGAAACTTCTTTGTGTTCTCTGAAATCATCTCACAGAGTTACAGCTTTCCCTTCAAGAAGCCTTTCGCTAAGACAGTTCTTTTGGAATTGGCAAAGTGATATTTGGAAGCCTATAGAGGGCTAGGGTGAAAAAGGAAATATCCTCCGATGAAATCTGGAAAGAAGCTTTGTGAGAAAATGCTTAGTGTTCTGTTAATTCATCTCACTTAGTTACATCTGTATTTCGTGGATCTCTTTGCTAGCCTTATGTCTCTGGAATCTGAGAACTCATATTTCGGATCCCTTTGAAGACTATAGGGCCAAAGGAAATATCCTCCGATAACACAGAGAAAGAAGCTTTCTGAGAAACATCTTTGTGTTCTGTGAAATCATGTCACAGAGTTACAGCTTTCCTCTCCATAAGCCTTTCGCTAAGACAGCTCTTGTCCAATTGGCAAAGTGATATTTGGAGGCCCATAAAGGGCTATGGTGAAAAAGGAAATATCCTCCAATGAAATCTGGAAAGAAGCTTTCTGAGAAACTTCTTAGTGTTCTGTTAATTCATCTCACAGAGTTACGTCTGTATTTCGTGGATCTCTTTGCTAGCCTTATTTCTGTGGAATCTGAGAGCAGATATTTCTGATCCCTTTGAAGACTATAGGGCCAAAGAAAATATCCTCCGATAACAAAGAGAAAGAAGCTTTCTGAGAAACTTCTTTGTGTTCTGTGAAATCATCTCACAGAGTTACAGCTTTCCCCTCAAGAAGCCTTTCGCGAAGACAGTGCTTGTGGAATTGGCAAAGTGATATTTGGAAGTCCATAGAGGGCTATGGTGAAAAAGGAAATATCCTCAGATGAAATCTGGAAAGAAGCTTTCTGAGAAGCGGCTTAGTGTTCTGTTAATTCATCTCCTAGAGTTACATCTGTATTTCGTGGATCTCTTTGCTAGCCTTATTTCTGTGGAATATGAGAACAGATAATTCAGATCCCTTTGAAGACTATAGGGCCAAAGGAAATATCCTCCGATAATAAAGAGAAAGAAGCTTTCTGAGAAACTACTTTGTGTTCTGTGAAATCATCTCACAGAGTTACACCTTTCTCCTCAAGAAGCCTTTCGCTGAGACAGTTCTTGTGGAATTGGCACAGTGATATTTGAAGGCCCATAGAGGGCTATGGTGAAAAAGGAAATATCGTCCGATGAAATCGGGAAAGGAGCATTCTGAGAAACTGCTTAGTGTTCTGTTAATTCATCTCACAGGGTTACATCTGTATTTCGTGGATCTCTTTGCTAGCCTTATTTCTGTGGAATCTGAGAACAGATATTTTGGATCCCTTTGAAGACTATAGGGCCAAAGGAAATATCCTCCGATTACAAAGTGAAAGAAGCTTTCTGAGAAACTTCTTTGTGTTCTGTGAAATCATCTCACAGAGTTACAGCTTTCCCCTCAAGAAGCCTTTCGCTAAGACAGCTCTTGTCCAATTGGCAACGTGATATTTGGAAGCCCATAGAGGACCATGGTGAAAAAGGAAATATCCTCCGATGAAATCTGGAAAGAAGCTTTCTGAGAAACTGCTTAGTGTTCTGTTAATTCATCTCACAGAGTTACGTCTGTAGTTCGTGGATCTCTTTGCTAGCCTTATTTCTGTGGAATCTGAGAACAGATATTTCGGATCCCTTTGAAGACTATAGGGCGAAAGATAATATCCTCTGATAACAAAGAGAAAGAAGCTTTCTGAGAAACTTCTTTGGGTTCTGTGAAATCATCTCACAGAGTTACAGCTTTCCCCTAAAGAAGCCTTTCGCTAAGACAGTTCTTGTGGAATTGGTAAAGTGATATTTGGAGGGCAATGGAGGGTTATGGTGAAAAAGGAAATATCCTCCGATGAAATCTGGAAAGAAGCTTTCTGAGAAACTGCTCTGTGATGTGTGACTTCAACTCATAGAGTTACATCTGTATTTCGTGGATCTCTTTGCTAGCCTTATTTCTCTGTAATCTGAGAACAGATATTTCGGATCCCTTTGAAGAATATAGGGCGAAAGATAATATCCTCCGATAACAAAGAGAAAGAAGCTTTCTGAGGAACTTCTTTGTGTTCTGTGAAATCATCTCACAGAGTTACAACTTTGCCATCAAGAAGCCTTTCGCTAAGACAGCTCTTGTGGAATTGGCAAAGTGATATTTGGAAGGCCATAGAGGGCTATGGTGAAAAAGGAAATATCCTCCGATGAAATCTGGAAAGAAGCTTTCTGAGAAACTGCTTAGTGTTCTGTTAATTCATCTCACAGACTTACATCTGTATTTCGGATCTCTTTGCTAGCCTTATTTCTGTGGAATCTGAGAACAGATATTTCGGATCCCTTTGAAGACTATAGGGCCAAAGGAAATATCCTCCGATAAAAAAAAGAAAAAGAAGTTTTCGGAGAAACTTCTTTGTGTTCTGTGAAATCATATCACAGAGTTACAGCTTTCCCCTCAAGAAGCCTTTCGCTAAGACAGTTCTTGTGGAATTAGCAAAGTGATATTTGGAAGCCCATAGAGGGCTATATTGAAAAAGGAAATATCCTCAGATGAAATCTGGAAAGAAGCTCTCTGAGAAACTGCTTAGTGTTCTGTTAATTCATCTCACAGACTTACATCTGTATTTCGGATCTCTTTGCTAGCCTTATTTCTGTGGAATCTGAGAACAGATATTTTGGATCCCTTTGAAGACTATAGGGCCAAAGGAAATATCCTCCGATAACAAAGAGAAAGAAGCTTTCTGAGAAACTTCTTTGTGTTCTGTGAAATCATCTCACAGAGTTACAGCTTTCTCCTCATGAATCCTTTCGCTAAGACAGTTCTTGTGTAACTGGCAAAGTGATATTTCGAAGCCCATAGAGGGATATAGTGAAAAAGGAAATATCCTCAGATGAAATCTGGGAAGATGCTTTCTGAGAAATTGCTTAGTGTTCTGTTAATTCATCTCACAGAGTTACATCTGTATTTTGGGGATCTCTTTGCTAGCCTTATTTATGTGGAATCTGAGAACAGATATTTCGGATCCCTTTGAAGACTATAGGGCGAAAGATAATATCCGCCGATAAGGAAGGGAAAGAAGCTTTCTGAGAAACTTCTTTGTGTTCTGTGAAATCATTTTACAGAATTACAGCATTTCCCTCAAGAAGCCTTTCAGTAAGACAGTTCTTGTGGATTTGGCAAAGTGATATTTGGAGTCCCATAGAGGGCTCTGGTGAAAAAGGAAATATCCTCAGATGAAATCTGGAAAGAAGCTTTCTGAGAAACTGTTTAGTGTTCTGTTATTTCATCTCACAGAGTTACATCTGTATTTCGGATCTCTTTGCGAGCCTTATTTCTGTGGAATCTGAGAACAGATATTTTGGATCCCTTTGAAGACTATAGGGCCAAAGGAAATATCCTCCGATAAAAAAAAGAGAAAGAAGCTTTCGGAGAAACTTCTTTGTGTTCTGTGAAATCATATCATTGAGTTACAGCTTTCCCCTCAAGAAGCCTTTCGCTAAGACAGTTCTTGTGGAATTGGCAAAGTGATATTTGAAAGCCCATAGAGGACCATGGTGAAAAAGGAAATATCCTCCGATCAAATCTGGAAAGAAGCTTTCAGAGAAAATGCTTAGTGTTCTGTTAATTCATCTCACAGAGTTACGTCTGTATTTCGTGGATCTCTTTGTTAGCCTTATTTATGTGGAATCTGAGAACAGATATTTCGGATCCCTTTGAAGACTATAGGGCGAAAGATAATATCCTCTGATAACAAAGAGAAAGAAGCTTTCTGAGAAACTTCTTTGGGTTCTGTGAAATCATCTCACAGAGTTACAGCTTTCCCCTCAAGAAGCCTTTCGCTAAGACATTTCTTGTGGAATTGGTAAAGTGATATTTGGAGGCCATTGGACGGCTATGGTGAAAAAGGAACTATCCTCCGATGAAATCTGGAAAGAAGCTTTCTGAGAAACTGCTCTGTGATGTGTGACTTCAACTCACAGAGTTACATCTGTATTTCGTGGATCTCTTTGCTAGCCTTATTTCTGTGGAATCTGAGAACAGATATTTCGGATCCCTTTGAAGAATATAGGGCCAAAGGAAATATCCTCCGATAACAAAGAGAAAGAAGCTTTCTGAGAAACTTCTTTGTGTTCTGTGAAATCATCTCACAGAGTTACAGCTTTCCCTTCAAGAAGCCTTTCGCTAAGACAGTTCTTGTGGAATTGGAAAAGTGATATTTGGAATCCCATAGAGGGCTATGGTGAAAAAGGAAATATCCTCAGATGAAATCTGGAAAGAAGCTTTCTGAGAAACTGCTTAGTGTTCTGTTAATTCATCTCACAGAGTTACATCTGTATTTCGTGGATCTCTTTGCTAGCCTTATTTCTGTGGAACCTGAGAAGAGATATTTCGGATCCCTTGAAGACTAAAGGGCCAAAGGAAATATCCTCCGATAACAAAGAGAAAGAAGCTTTCTGAGAAACTTCTTTGTGTTCTGTGAAATCGTCTCACAGAGTTAAAGCTTTCCCCTCAAGAAGCCTTTCGCTAAGACAGTTCTTGTGGAATTGGCAAAGTGATATTTGGAAGCCCATAGATGGCTCTGGTGAAAAAGGAAATATCCTCCGATGAAATCTAGAAAGAAGCTTTCTGAGAAACTGCTTAGTGTTCTGTTAATTCATCTCACAGAGTTACATCTGTATTTCGTGGATCTGTTTGCTAGCAATAATTCTGTGGAAACTGAGAACAGATATTTCGGATCCCTTTGAAGACTATAGGGCCAAAGGAAATATCCTCCGATAACACAGAGAAAGAAGCTTTCTGAGAAACTTCTTTGTGTTCTGTGAAATCATCTCACAGAGTTACAGCTTTCCCCTCAAGAAGCCTTTCGCTAAGACAGTTCTTATGGAATTGGCAAAGTGATATTTGGAAGCCCATAGAGGGCTTCGGTGAAAAAGGAAATATCCTCAGATGAAATCTGGAAAGAAGCTTTCTGAGAAACTGCTTAGTGTTCTGTTAATTCATCTCACAGAGTTACATCTGTATTTCGTGGATCTCTTTGCTAGCCTTATTTCTGTGGAATCTGAGAACAGATATTTCAGATGCCTTTGAAGACTATAGGGCCAAAGGAAATATCCTCCGATAACAAAGACAAAGAAGCTTTCTGAGAAACTTCTTTGTGTTCTGTGAAATCGTGTCACAGAGTTAAAGCTTTCCCCTCAAGAAGCCTTTCGCTAAGACAGTTCTTATGGAATTGGCAAAGTGATATTTGGAAGCCCATAGAGGGCTTCGGTGAAAAAGGAAATATCCTCAGATGAAATCTGGAAAGAAGCTTTCTGAGAAACTGCTTAGTGTTCTGTTAATTCATCTCACAGAGTTACGTCTGTATTTCGTGGATCTCTTTGCTAGCCTTATTTCTGTGGAATCTGAGAGCAGATATTTCTGATCCCTTTGAAGACTATAGGGCCAAAGAAAATATCCTCCGATAACAAAGAGAAAGAAGCTTTCTGAGAAACTTCTTTGTGTTCTGTGAAATCATCTCACAGAGTTACAGCTTTCCCCTCAAGAAGCCTTTCGCGAAGACAGTGCTTGTGGAATTGGCAAAGTGATATTTGGAAGTCCATAGAGGGCTATGGTGAAAAAGGAAATATCCTCAGATGAAATCTGGAAAGAAGCTTTCTGAGAAGCGGCTTAGTGTTCTGTTAATTCATCTCCTAGAGTTACATCTGTATTTCGTGGATCTCTTTGCTAGCCTTATTTCTGTGGAATATGAGAACAGATAATTCAGATCCCTTTGAAGACTATAGGGCCAAAGGAAATATCCTCCGATAATAAAGAGAAAGAAGCTTTCTGAGAAACTTCTTTGTGTTCTGTGAAATCATCTCACAGAGTTACAGCTTTCTCCTCAAGAAGCCTTTCGCTGAGACAGTTCTTGTGGAATTGGCACAGTGATATTTGAAGGCCCATAGAGGGCTATGGTGAAAAAGGAAATATCGTCCGATGAAATCGGGAAAGGAGCATTCTGAGAAACTGCTTAGTGTTCTGTTAATTCATCTCACAGGGTTACATCTGTATTTCGTGGATCTCTTTGCTAGCCTTATTTCTGTGGAATCTGAGAACAGATATTTTGGATCCCTTTGAAGACTATAGGGCCAAAGGAAATATCCTCCGATTACAAAGTGAAAGAAGCTTTCTGAGAAACTTCTTTGTGTTCTGTGAAATCATCTCACAGAGTTACAGCTTTCCCCTCAAGAAGCCTTTCGCTAAGACAGCTCTTGTCCAATTGGCAACGTGATATTTGGAAGCCCATAGAGGACCATGGTGAAAAAGGAAATATCCTCCGATGAAATCTGGAAAGAAGCTTTCTGAGAAACTGCTTAGTGTTCTGTTAATTCATCTCACAGAGTTACGTCTGTAGTTCGTGGATCTCTTTGCTAGCCTTATTTCTGTGGAATCTGAGAACAGATATTTCGGATCCCTTTGAAGACTATAGGGCGAAAGATAATATCCTCTGATAACAAAGAGAAAGAAGCTTTCTGAGAAACTTCTTTGGGTTCTGTGAAATCATCTCACAGAGTTACAGCTTTCCCCTAAAGAAGCCTTTCGCTAAGACAGTTCTTGTGGAATTGGTAAAGTGATATTTGGAGGGCAATGGAGGGTTATGGTGAAAAAGGAAATATCCTCCGATGAAATCTGGAAAGAAGCTTTCTGAGAAACTGCTCTGTGATGTGTGACTTCAACTCATAGAGTTACATCTGTATTTCGTGGATCTCTTTGCTAGCCTTATTTCTCTGTAATCTGAGAACAGATATTTCGGATCCCTTTGAAGAATATAGGGCGAAAGATAATATCCTCCGATAACAAAGAGAAAGTAGCTTTCTGAGGAACTTCTTTGTGTTCTGTGAAATCATCTCACAGAGTTACAACTTTGCCATCAAGAAGCCTTTCGCTAAGACAGCTCTTGTGGAATTGGCAAAGTGATATTTGGAAGGCCATAGAGGGCTATGGTGAAAAAGGAAATATCCTCCGATGAAATCTGGAAAGAAGCTTTCTGAGAAACTGCTTAGTGTTCTCTTAATTCATCTAACAGAGTTACATCTGTATTTCGTGGATCTCTTTGCTAGCCTTATTTCTGTGGAATCTGAGAACAGATATTTCGGATCCCTTTGACCACTATAGGGCCAAAGGAAATATCCTCCGATAACAAAGAGAATGAGGCTTTCTGAGAAACTTCTTTGTGTTCTCTGAAATCATCTCACAGAGTTATAGCTTTCCCTTCAAGAAGCCTTTCACTAAGACAGTTCTTTTGGAATTGGCAAAGTGAAATTTGAAGCCTATAGAAGGCTAGGGTGAAAAAGGAAATATCCTCCGATGAAATCTGGAAAGAAGCTTTGTGAGAAAATGCTTAGGGTTCGGTTAATTCATCTCACAGAGTTACATCTGTATTTCGTGGATCTCTTTGCTAGCCTTATTTCTCTGGAATCTGAGAACTGATATTTCGGATCCCTTTGAAGACTTAAGGGCCAAAGGAATTATCCTCTGATAACACAGAGAAAGAAGCTTTCTGAGAAACTTCTTTGTGTTCTGTGAAATCATCTCACAGAGTTACAGCTTTCCTCTCAAGAAGCCTTTCGCTAAGACAGTTCTTGTGGAATTGGCATAGTGATATTTGGAATCCCATAGAGGGCTATGGTGAAAAAGGAAATATCCTCAGATGAAATCTGGAAAGAAGATTTCTGTGAAACTGCTTAGTGTTCTGTTAATTCATCTCACAGAGTTACATCTGTATTTCATGGATCTCTTTGCTAGCCTTATTTCTGTGGAATCTGAGAAACAGATATTTCGGATCCCTTTGACGACTATAGGGCTAAAGGAAATATCCTCCGATAACAAAGAGAAAGCTTTCTGAGAGACTTCTTTGTGTTCTGTGAAATCATCTCACAGAGTGAAAGCTTTCCCCTCAAGAAGTCTTTCGCTAAGACAGTTCTTGTGGAATTGGCAAAGTGATATTTGGAAGCCCATAGAGGGCTATGGTGAAAAAGGAAATATGCTCCGATGAAATCTGGAAAGAAGCTTTCTGGGAAACTGCTTAGTGTTCCGTTAATTCATCTCACTGAGTTACATCTGTAACTGACTTCCACTCACAGAATTACTTCTGTATTTCGTGTATCTCTTTGCTAGCCTTATTTCTGTGGAATCTGAGAACAGATATTTCGGATCCCTTTGAAGACTATAGGGCCAAAGGAAATATCCTCCGATAAAAAAAAGAAAAAGAAGTTTTCGGAGAAACTTCTTTGTGTTCTGTGAAATCATCTCACAGAGTTACAGCTTTCTCCTCATGAATCCTTTCGCTAAGACAGTTCTTGTGTAACTGGCAAAGTGATATTTCGAAGCCCATAGAGGGATATAGTGAAAAAGGAAATATCCTCAGATGAAATCTGGGAAGATGCTTTCTGAGAAATTGCTTAGTGTTCTGTTAATTCATCTCACAGAGTTACATCTGTATTTTGGGGATCTCTTTGCTAGCCTTATTTATGTGGAATCTGAGAACAGATATTTCGGATCCCTTTGAAGACTATAGGGCGAAAGATAATATCCGCCGATAAGGAAGGGAAAGAAGCTTTCTGAGAAGCTTCTTTGTTTTCTGTGAAATCATTTTACAGAATTACAGCATTTCCCTCAAGAAGCCTTTCAGTAAGACAGTTCTTGTGGATTTGGCAAAGTGATATTTGGAAGTCCATAAAGGGCTATGGTGAAAAAGGAAATATCCCCCGATGAAATCTGGAAAGAATCTTTCTGAGAAACTGCTTAGTGTTCCGTTAATTCATCTCACAGACTTACATCTGTATTTCGTGGATCTCTTTGCTAGCCTTATTTCTGTGGAATCTGAGAACAGATATTTCGGATCCGTTTGAAGACTATAGGGCCAAAAGAAATATCCTCCGATAACAAAGAGAAAGAAGCTTTCTGAGAAACTTCTTTGTGTTCTGTGAAATCATCTCACAGAGTTACAGCTTTCCGCTCAAGAAGACTTTTGCTAAGACTGTTCTTGTGGAATTGGCAAAGTGATATTTGGAAGCCCATAAGGGGTATGGTGAAAACGGAAATATCCTCAGATGAAATCAGGAAAGAAGCTTTCTGAGAAACTGCTCTGCTCTGTGACGTGTGACTTCCACTCACAGAGTTACATCTGTATTTCGTGGATCTCTTTGCTAGCCTTATTTCTGAGGAATCTGAGAACAGATATTTCGGATCCCTTTGAAGACTATAGGGTCAAAGGAAATATCCTCCGATAACAGAGAGAAAGAAGTTTTCTGAGAAACTACTTTGTGTTCTGTGAAATTATCTCACAGAGTTACAGCTTTCCCCTCAAGAAGACTTTCGCTAAGACAGTTCTTGTGGAATTGGCAAAGTGATATTTGGAAGCCCATAGAGGGCTAGGTTGAAAAAGGAAATATCCTCCGATGAAGTCTGGAAAGAAGGTTTCTGAGAAACTGCTCTGTGATGTGTTCCTTCCACTCACAGAGTTACATCTGTATTTCGCGGATCTCTTTGCTAGCCTTATTTCTGGGGAATCTGAGAACAGATATTTCGGATCCCTTTGAAGACTATAGGGCCAAAGGAAATATCCTCCGAAAATGAAGAGAAAGAGGCTTTCTGAGAAACTTCTTTGTGTTCTCTGAAATCATCTCACAGAGGTACAGCTTTCCCCTCAAGAAGCCTTTCGCTAAGACTGTTCTTGTGGAATTGGCAAAGTGATATTTGGAAGCCCATAGAGGGGTATGGTGAAAAGGAAATATCCTCAGATAAAATCTGGAAAGAAGCTTTCTGAGAAACTGCTCTGTGATGTGTGATTTCCACTCACAGAGTTACATCTGTATTTCGTGGATCTCTTTGCCAGCCTTATTTCTGTGGAATCTGAGAAGAGATATTTCGGATCCCTTTGAAGACTATGGGGCCAAAGGAAGTATCCTCAGATAACAAAGAGAAAGAAGCTTTCTGAGAAACTACTTTGTGTTCTGTGAAATCATCTCACAGAGTTACAGCTTTCCCCTCAAGTAGCCTTTCGCTAAGACAGTTCTTGTGGAATTGGCATAGTGATATTTGGAAGCCTAAAGGGGACTATGGTGAAAACGGAAATATCCTCAGATGAAATCTGGAAAGAAGCTTTCTGAGAAACTGCTCTGCTCTGTGACGTGTGACTTCCACTCACAGAATTACATCTGTATTTCGTGGATCTCTTTGCTAGCCTTATTTCTGTGGATTCTGAAAACAGATATTTCGGATCCCATTGAAGACAATAGGGTCAAAGGAAATATCCTCCGATAACAAAGAGAAAGAAGCTTTCTGAGAAACTACTTTGTGTTCTGTGAAATCATCTCAGAGAGTTACAGCTTTCCCCTCTAGAAGACTTTCGCTAAGACAGTTCTTGTGGAATTGGCAAAGTGATATTTGGAAGCCCATAGAGGGCTATGGTGAAAAAGGAAATATCCTCCGATGAAATCTGGAAAGAAGGTTTCTGAGAAACTGCTCTGTGACGTGTTCCTTCCACTCACAGAGTTACATCTGTATTTCACGGATCTCTTTGCTTGCCTTATTTCTGTGGAATCTGAGAACAGATATTTTGGATCCCTTTGAAGACTATAGGGCCAAAGGAAATATCCACCGAAAATAAAGAGAAAGAGACTTTCTGAGAAACTTCTTTGTGTTCTGTGAAATCATCTCACAGAGTTACAGCTTTCCCCGCAAGAAGCCTTTCACTAAGACAGTTCTTTTGGAATTGGCAAAGTCATATTTGCAAGCCCATACAGGGCTATGGTGAAAAAGGAAATATCCTCCGATGAAATCTGGAAAGAAGCTTTCTGAGAAACTACCTAGTGTTCTGTTAATTCATCTCACAGAGTTACATCTGTATTTCGTGGATCTCTTTGCTAGCCTTATTTCTGTGGAATCTGAGAACAGATATTTCGGATCCCTTTGAAGACTATAGGGCCAAAGGAAATATCCTCCGATAACAAAGAGAAAGAAGCTTTCTGAGAAACTTCTTTGTGTTCTGTGATATCATCTCACAGAGTTACATCTTTCCCCTCAAGAAGCGATTCGCTATTACGGTTCTTGTGGCATTGGCTAAGGGATATTTGGAAGCCCTTAGAGGGCTATGGTGAAAAAGGAAATATCCTCAGATGAAATCTCGAAACAAGTTTTCTGAGAAACTGCTCTGTGATGTGTGACTTCCACTCACAGAGTTACATCAGTATTTCGTGGATCTCTTTGCTAGTCTTATTTCTGTGGAATCTGGGAACAGATATTTCGGATCCCATTGAAGAGTATAGGGCCAAAGGAAATATCCTCCGATAACAAAGAGAAAGAAGCTTTCTGAGAAACTTCTTTGTGTTCTGTGAAATCATCACACAGAGTTACAGCTTTCCCCTCAAGAATACTTTCGCTAAGACAGTTCCTGTGGAATTGGCAAAGTTATATTTGGAAGCCCATCGAGGGCTATGGTGAAAATGGAAATACCCTCAGATGAAATCTGGAAAGAAGCTTTCTGAGAAAATGCTTAGTGTTCTGTTAATTCATCTGATAGAGTTACACCTGTACTTCGTGGATCTCTTTGCTAGCCTTATTTCTGTGGAATCTGAGAACAGATACTTCAGATCCCTTTGAAGACTATAGGGCCAAAGGAAATATCCTCCGATAACAAACAGAAAGATGCTTTCTGAGAATCTTCTTTGTGTTCTGTGAAATCATCTCACAGAATTACAGCTTTCCCCTCAAGAAGCCTTTCGCTAAGACAGTTCTTGTGGAAATGGCAAAATGATATTTGGAAGCCCGTAGAGGGCTATGATGAAAAAGGAAATATCCTCCGATGAAATCTGGAAAAAAGCTTTCTGAGAAACTGCTTAGTGTTCTGTTAATTCATCTCACAGTGTTACATCTGTATTTCGTGGATCTCTTTGCTAGCCTTATTTCTGTGGAATCTGAGAACAGATATTTCGGATCCCTTTGAAGACTATAGGACCAACGGAAATATCCTCCGATAACAAAGAGAAAGAAGCTTTCTGAGAAACTTCTTGGTGTTCTGTGAAATCATCTCACAGAGTTACAGCTTTCCCCTCAAGAAGCCTTTCGCTAAGAGAGTTCTTGTGGAATTGGCAAAGTGATATTTGGAAGCCCATAGAGGGCTACGGTGAAAAAGGAAATATCCTCCGATGAAATCTGGTAACGAGCTTTCTGAGAAACTGCTCTGTGATGTGTGACTTCCACTCACAGAGTTACATCTGTATTTCGTGGGTCTCTTTGCTAGTCTTATTCCTGTGGAATCTGAGAACAGATATTTCGGATCGCTTTGAAGACTATAGGGCCAAAGGAAATATCCTCCGATAACATAGAGAAAGAAGCTTTCTGAGAAACTTCTTTGTGTTCTGTGAAATCATCTCACCGAGTTACAGGTTTCCCCTCAAGAAGCCTTTCGCTAAGACAGTTCTTGTGGAATTGGCAAAGTGATATTTGAAGCCCATAGGGGGCTATGGTGAAAAAGGATATATCCTCAAATGAAATTTGGAAAGAAGCTTTCTGAGAAACTGCTTAGTGTTCTGTTAATTCATCTGACAGAGTTACATCTGTATTTCGTGGTTCTCTTTGCTAGCCTTATTTCTGTGGAATCTGAGAACAGATATTTCGGAACCCTTTGAAGACTATAGGGCCAAAGGAAATATCCTCCGATAAGAAAGCGAAAGAAGCATTCTGAGAAACTTCTTTGTGTTCTGTGAAATCATCTCACAGAGTTACAGCTTTTCCCTCAAGAATCCTTTCGCTAAGACAGTTCTTGTGGAATTGGCAAAGGGATATTTGGAAGCCCTAAGAGGGCTATGGTGAAAAGGGAAATATCCTCAGCTGAAATCTGGAAAGAAGCTTTCTGAGAAACTGCCTAGTGTTCTGTTAATTCATCTCACAGAGTTTCTTCTGTATTTCGTGGATCTCTTTGCTAGCCTTATTTCTGTGGAATCTGAGAACAGATATTTAGGATCCCTTTGACGACTATAGGGCCAATTAAATATCCTCCGATAACAAAGAGAAAGAAGCTTTCTGAGAAACTTCTTTGTGTTCTGTGAAATCATCTCACAGAGTTACTGCTCTCCCGTCAAGAAGCCTTTCGCTAAGACAGTTCTTGAGGAATTGGCAAAGTGATATTTGGAAGCCCATAGAGGGCTATGGTGAAAAAGGAAATATCCTCCGATGAAATCTGGAAAGAAGCTTTCTCAGAAACTGCTCTGTGATGTGTGACTTCCAGTCACAGAGTTACATCTGTATTTCGTGGATCTCTTTGCTAGCCTTATTTCTGTGGTATCTGAGATCAGATATTTCGGATCCCTTTGAAGACTCTAGGGACAAAGGACATATCCTCCGATAACAAAGAGAAAGAAGCTTTCTGAGAAACTTCTTTGTGTTGTGTGAAATCATCTCACAGAGTTACAGCTTTCCCCTCAAGAAGCCTTTCGCGAAGACAGTGCTTGTGGAATTGGCAAAGTGATATTTGGAAGTCCATAGAGGGCTATGGTGAAAAAGGAAATATCCTCAGATGAAATCTGGAAAGAAGCTTTCTGAGAAGCTGCTTAGTGTTCTGTTAATTCATCTCCCAGAGTTACATCTGTATTTCGTGGATCTCTTTGCTAGCCTTATTTCTGTGGAATCTGAGAACAGATATTTCAGAACCCTTTGAAGACTATAGGGCCAAAGGAAATATCCTCCGATAAGAAAGCGAAAGAAGCATTCTGAGAAACTTCTTTGTGTTCTGTGAAATCATCTCACAGAGTTACAGCTTTTCCCTCAAGAATCCTTTCGCTAAGACAGTTCTTGTGGAATTGGCAAAGGGATATTTGGAAGCCCTTAGAGGGCTATGGTGAAAAAGGAAATATCCTCAGATGAAATCTGGAAAAAAGCTTTCTGAGAAACTGCTCTGTGATGTGTGACTTCCACACACAGAGCTACATCTGTATTTCGTGGATCTCTTTGCTAGCCTTATTTCTGTGGAATCTGAGAAGAGATATTTCGGATCCCTTTGAAGACTATAGGGCCAATTAAATATCCTCCGATAACAAAGAGAAAGAAGCTTTCTGAGAAACTGCTTAGTGTTCTGTTAATTCATCTCAAAGAGTTACATCAGTATTTCATGGATCTCTTTCCTAGCTTATTTTTGTGGAATCTGTGAACAGATATTTCGGATCACTTTGAAGACTATAGGGCCAACGGAAGTATCCTCCGATAAAAGAGACAAAGAAGCTTTCTAAGAAACTTCGTAGTGTTCTGTGAAATCATCTCACAGAGTTACAGCTTTCCCCTCAAGAAGCCGTTCGCTAAGACAGTTCTTGTGGAATTGGCAAAGTGATATTTGGAAGCCCATAGAGGCCTATGGTGAAAAGGAAATATCCTCAGATGATATCTGGAAAGAAGCTTTCTGAGAAACTGCTCTGTGATGTGTGACTTCCCCTCACAGAGTTACATCTGTATTTTGTGGATCTCTTTGCTAGCCTTATTTCTGTGGAATCTGAGAACAGATATTTGGGATCCCTTTGAAGACTACATTGACAAAGGAAATATCCTCCGATAAAAAAGAGAAAGAAGATTTCTGAGAAACTTCTTTGTGTTCTGTGAAATCATCTCCCAGAGTTACAGCTTTCCCCTCAAGAAGCCTTTCGCTAAGACAGTTCTTGTGGAATTGGCAAAGTGATATTTGGAAGCCCTTAGAGGGTTATGCTGAAAAACGAAATATCCTCTGATGAAATCTGGAAAGAAGCTTTCTGAGAAACTGCCTAGTCTTCTGTTAATTCATCGCACATAGTTACATGTGTATTTCGTGTATCTCTTTGCTAGCCTTATTTCTATGGAATCTGAGAACAGATATTTTGGATTCCTTTGAAGACTATAGGGCCAAAGGAAATATCCTCCAATAACAAAGAGAAAGAAGCTTTCTGAGAAACTTCTTTGTGTTCTGTGAAATCATCTCACAGAGTTACAGCTTTCCCCTCAAGAAGCCTTTCGCTAAGAGTTTCTTGGGGAATTGGCAAAGGGATATTTGGAAGCCCTTAGAGGGCTATGGTAAAAAAGGAAATATCCTCAGATGAAATCTGGAAAGAAGGTTTCTGAGAAACTGCTCTGTGATGTGTTACTTCCACTCACAGAGTTACATCTGTATTTCGTGGAACTCTTTGCTAGCCTTATTTCTGTGGAATCCAAGAACAGATATTTCGGATCCCTTTGAAGACTATAAGGCCAAAGGAAATATCCTCCGTTAAAAAAGAGAAAGAAGCTTTCTGAGAATCTTCTTTTTGTTCTGTGAAGTCATCTCACAGAGTTACAGCTTTCCCCTCAAGAAGCCTTTCGCTAAGACAGCTCTTGTAGAATTGGCAAAGTGATATTTGGAAGCCCACATAAGGCTATGGTGAAAAAGGAAATATCCTCAGATGAAATCTGGGAAGAAGCTTTCTGAGAAACTGCTTAGTGTTCTGTTAATTTATCTCAGAGAGTTACATGTGTATTTCGGATCTCTTTGCTAGCCTTATTTCTGTGGAATCTGAGAACAGATATTTCGGATCCCTTTGAAGACTATAGGGACAAAGGAAATATCCCCCGATAACAAAGAAAAAGAAGCTTTCTGAGAAACTTCTTTGTGTTATGTGAAATCATCTCACAGAGTTACAGCTTTCCCCTCAAGAAGCCTTTCGCTAAGACAGTTCTTGTGGAATTGGCAAAGTGATATTTGGAAGCCCATAGAGGGCTATGGTCAAAAAGGAAATATCCTCAGATGAAATCTGGAAAGAAGCTTTCTGAGAAACTGCTTAGTGTTCTGTTAATTCATCTCACAGAGTTACATCTGTATTTCGTGGATATCTTTGCTAGCCTCATTTCTGTGGAATCTGAGAACAGATATTTCGGATCCCTTTGAAGACTATAGGGCCAAAGGAAATATCCTCCGATAACAAAGAGAAAGAAGCTTTCTGAGAAACTTCTTTTTGTTCTGTGAAATCATCTCACAGAGTTACAGCTTTCCCCTCAAGAAGCCTTTCGCTAAGACAGTTCTTGTGGAATTGGCAAAGTGATATTTGAAAGCCCATAGAGGGCTATGGTGAAAAAGGAAATATCCTAAGATAAAATCTGGAAAGAAGATTTCTGAGAAAATACTTAGTGTTCTGTTAATTCATCTCATAGAGTTACATCTGTATTTCGTGGATCTCTTTGCTAGCCTTATTTCTGTGGAATCTGAGAACAGATATTTTTGATCCCTTTGAAGACTGTAGGGCCAAAGGAAATATCCTCCGATAACAAGGAGAAAGAAGCGTTCTGAGAAACATCTTTGTGTTCTGTGAAATCATCTCACAGAGTTACAGCTTTCACCTGAGGAAGCCTTTCGCTAAGACAGTTCTTGTGGAATTTGCAAAGTGATATTTGGAAGCCCTTAGAGGGCTATGGTGAAAAAGGAAATATCCTCTGATGAAATCTGGAAAGCAGCTTTCTGAGAAACTGCTTAGTGTTCTGTTAATTCATCTCACAGAGTTACATCTCTATTTCGTGGATCTCTTTGCTAGCCTTATTTCTGTCGAATTTGAGAACAGATATTTCGGACCCCTTTGAAGACTATAGGGCCAAAGGAAATATCCTCCGAAAACAAAGAGAAAGAAGCTTTCTGAGAAACTTCTTTGTGTTATGTGAAATCAACAAACAGAGTTACAGCTTTCCCCTCAAGAAGCCTTTCGCTAAGACAGTTCTTGTGGAATTGGCAAAGTGACATTTGGAAGCCCATAGATGGCTATGGTGAAAAAGGAAATATCCTCTGATGAAATGTGGCAAGAAGCTTTCTGAGAATCTGCTTAGTGTTCTGTTAATTCATCTCACAGTGTCACATCTGTATTTCGTGGATCTCTTTACTAGCCTTATTTCTATGGAATCTGAGAACAGATCTTTCGGATCCCTTTGAAGACTATAGGACCAAAGGAAATAGCCTCCGATAACAAAGAGAAAGAATCTTTCTGAGAAACTTCTTTGTGTTCTGTGAAATCATCTCACAGAGTTACAGCTTTCCCCTCAAGAAGCCTTTCGCTAAGACAGTTCTTGTGGAATTGGCAAAGTGATATTTGGAAGCCCATAGAGGGCTATGGTGAAAAAGGAAATATCCTCAGATGAAATCTGGAAAGAAGCTTTCTGAGAAACTGCTCTGTGATGTGTGACTTCCACTCACAGAGTTAAATCAGTATTTCGTGGATCTCTTTGCTAGCCTTATTTCTGTGGAATCTGAGAACAGATATTTCGGATCCCTTTGAAGACTATAGGGCCAAAGGAAATATCCTCCGATAACAAAGAGAAAGAAGCTTTCTGAGAAACTTCTTTTTGTTCTGTGAAATCATCTCACAGAGTTACAGCTTTCCCCTCAAGAAGCCTTTCGCTAAGACAGTTCTTGTGGAATTGGCAAAGTGATATTTGAAAGCCCATAGAGGGCTATGGTGAAAAAGGAAATATCCTCACATGAAATCTGGAAAGAAGCTTTCTGAGAAACTGCTTAGTTTTCTGCTAATTCATCTCACAGAGTTATATCTGTATTTCGTGGGTCTCTTTGTTAGCCTTATTTCTGTGGAATCTGAGAACAGATATTTCGGATCCCTTTGAAGACTATAGAGCCAAAGGAAATATCCTCGGATAACAAAGAGAAAGAAGCTTTCTGGGAAACTTCTTTGTGTTCTGTGAAATCATCTCACAGAGTTACAGCTTTCCCCTCAAGAAGCCTTTCGCTAAGACAGTTCTTGTGGAATTGGCAAAGTGATATTTGGAAGCCCATAGAGGGCAATGGTGAAAAAGGAAATATCCTCAGATGATATCTGGAAAGAAGCTTTCAGAGAAACTGGTCTGTGATGTGTGACCTCCACTCACAGAGTTACATCTGTATTTCGTGCATCTCATTCCTAGCCTTATTTCTGTGGAATCTGAGAACAGATATTTCGGATCCCTTTGAAGACTATAGGGCCAAAGGAAGTATCCTCCGATAACAAAGAGAAAGAAGCTTTCTGAGAAACTTCTTTGTGTTCTGTGAAATCATCTCACAGAGTTACAGCTTTCCCCTCAAGAAACCTTTCGCTAAGACACTTCTTGTGGAATTGGCAAAGTGATATTTGGAAGCCCATAGAGGGCTATGGTGAAAAAGGAAATATCCTCCCATGAAATCTGGAAAAAACTTTCTGAGAAACTGCTTAGTGTTCTGTTAATTCATCTCACAGAGTTACATCAGTATTTCTTTGATCTCTTTGCTAGCTTTATTTCTGTGGAATCTGAGAACAGATATTTCGGATTCCTTTGAAGACTATAGGACCAAAGGAAATATCCTCCGATAACAAAGAGAAAGAAGCTTTCTGAGAAACTTCTTTGTGTTCTGTGAAATCATCTCACGGAGTTACAGATTTCCCGTCATGAAGCCTTTCGCTAAGACAGTTCTCGTGGAATTGGCAAAGTGATATTTGGAAGCCCATAGAGGGCTACGGTGAAAAAGGAAATATCCTCATCTGAAATCTGGAAAGAAGCCTTCTGAGAAAATGCCTAGTGTTTTGTTAATTCATCTCACAGAATTACTTCTGTATTTCGTGTATCTCTTTGCTAGCCTTATTTCTGTGGAATCTGAGAACAGATATTTCGGATCCCTTTGAAGACTATAGGGCCAAATGAAATATCCTCCGATAATAAAGAGAAAGAAGCTTTCTGAGAAACTTCTTTGTGTTCTGTGAAATCATCTCACAGAGTTAAAGCTTACCCCTCAAGAAGCGTTTCGCTAAGACGGTTCTTGTGGAATTGGCGAAGGGATATTTGGAAGCCCTTAGAGGGCTATGGTGAAAAAGGAAATATCCTCCGATGAAATCTGGAAACAAGCTTTCTGAGAAACTGCTCTGTGATGTGTGACTTCCACTCACAGAGTTACATCTGTATTTCGTGGGTCGCTTTGCTAGCCTTATTCCTGTGGAATCTGAGAACTGATATTTCGGATCCCTTTGAAGACTATAGGGCCAAAGGAAATATCCTCCGATAACAAAGAGAAAGAAGCTTTCTGAGAAACTTCTTTGTGTTCTGTGAAATCATCTAACAGAGTTACAGCTTTCCCCTCAAGAAGCCTTTCGCTAAGACACTTCTTGTGGAATTGGCAAAGTGATATTTGGAAGACCTTAGAGGGATTTGTTGAAAAAGGAAACATCCTCCGATGAAATCTGGAAAGAAGCTTTCTGAGAAACTGCTCTGTGATGTGTGACTTCAACTCACAGAGTTACATCTGTATTTCGTGGATCTCTTTGCTAGCCTTATTTCTGTGGAATCTGAGAACAGATATTTCGGATCCCTTTGAAGACTATAGAGCCAAAGGAAATAACCTGCGATAACAAAGAGAAAGAAGCTTTCTGAGAAACTTCTTTGTGTTCTGTGAAATCAACTCACAGAGTTACAGCTTTCCCCTCAAGAAGCCTTTCTCTAAGACAGTTCTTGTGGAATTGGCTAAGTGATATTTGGAAGCCCATAGAGGGCTATGGTGAAAAAGGAAATATCCTCCGACGAAATCTGGAAGGAAGCTTTCTTAGAAACTGCTTAGTGTTCTGTTAATTCATCTCACAGAGTTACCTCTGTATTTCGTGGATCTCTTTGCTAGCCTTATTTCTGTGGAATCTGAGAACAGATATTTCGGATCCCTTTGAAGACTATAGGGCCAAAGGAAATATCCTCTGATAACACAGAGAAAGAAGCTTTCTGAGAAACTTCTTTGTGTTCTCTGAAATCATCTCACAGAGTTACAGCTTTCCCCTCAAGAAGCCTTTCGCTAAGACAGTTCTTGTGGAACTGGCAAAGTGATATTGGAAGCCCATAGAGCGCTCTGGTGAAAAAGAAAATATCCTCAGATGAAATCTGGAAAGAAGCTTTCTGAGAAACTGCTCTGTGATGTGTGACTTCCACTCACAGCGTTACAACTGTATTTCGTGGATCTCTTTGCCAGCGTTATTTCTGTGGAATCTGAGAAGAGATATTTCGGATCCCTTTGAAGACTATAGGGCCAAAGGACATATCCTCCGATAACAAAGAGAAAGAAGCTATCTGAGAAACTTCTTTGTGTTCCGTGAAATCATCTCACAGAGTTACAGCCTTCCCCTCAAGAAGCCTTTCGCTAAGACAGTTCTTGTGGAATTGGCAAAGTGATATTTGGAAGCCCATATAGGGATATGGTGAAAAAGGAAATATCCTCACATGAAATGTGGAAAGAAGCTTTCTGAGAAACTGCTTAGTGTTCCGTTAATTCATCTCAAAGAGTTACATCAGTATTTCATGGATCTCTTTGGTAGCTTATTTTTGTGGAATCTGTGAACAGATATTTCGGATCACTTTGAAGACTATAGGGCCAACGGAATATCCTCCGATAAAAGAGACAAAGAAGCTTTCTAAGAAACTTCGTAGTGTTCTGTGAAATCATCTCACAGAGTTACAGCTTTCCCCTCAAGAAGCCTTTCGCTAAGACAGTTCTTGTGGAATTGGCAAAGTGATATTTGGAAGCCCAAAGAGGGCTATGGTGAAAAGGAAATATCCTCAGATGTAATCTGGAAAGAAGCTTTCTGAGAAACTGCTCTGTGATGTGTGACTTCCTCTCACAGAGTTACATCTGTATTTCGTGGATCTCTTTGCTAGCCTTATTTCTGTGGAATCTGAGAACAGATATTTGGGATCCCTTTGAAGACTACATTGACAAAGGAAATATTCTCCGATAACAAAGAGAAAGAAGATTTCTGAGAAACTTCTTTGTGTTCTGTGAAATCATCTCCCAGAGTTACAGCTTTCCCCTCAAGAAGCCTTTCGGTAAGACAGTTCTTGTGGAATTGGCCAAGTGATATTTGGAAGCCCTTAGAGGGCTATGCTGAAAAACGAAATATCCTCTGATGAAATCTGGAAAGAAGCTTTCTGAGAAACTGCCTAGTCTTCTGTTAATTCATCGCACATAGTTACATGTGTATTTCGTGTATCTCTTTGCTAGCCTTATTTCTACGGAATCTGAGAACAGATATTTTGGATCCCTTTGAAGACTATAGGGCCAAAGGAAATATCCTCCAATAACAAAGAGAAAGAAGCTTTCTGAGAAACTTCTTTGTGTTCTGTGAAATCATCTCACAGAGTTACAGCTTTCCCCTCAAGAAGCCTTTCGCTAAGAGGTTCTTGGGGAATTGGCAAATGGATATTTGGAAGCCCTTAGAGAGCTATGGTAAAAAAGGAAATATCCTCAGATGAAATCTGGAAAGAAGCTTTCTGAGAAACTGCCTAGTCTTCTGTTAATTCATCTCACAGAGTTACATCTGTATTTCGTGGATCTGTTTGCTAGCCTTAATTCTATGGAATCTGAGAACAGATATTTCGGATCCCTTTGAAGACTATAGGGCCAAAGGAAATATCCTCCAATAAAAAAGAGAAAGAAGCTTTCTGAGAATCTTCTTTGTGTTCTGTGATATCATCTCACGGAGTAACAGCTTTTCCCTCAAGAAGCGTTTCGCTAAGACGGTTCTTGTGGAATTGGCAAAGGGATATTTGGAAGCCCTTAGAGGGCTATGGTGAAAAAGGAAATATCCCCCTATGAAATCTGGAAACGAGCTTTCTGAGAAACTGCTCTGTGATGTGTGACTTCCACTCACAGAGTTACGTCTGTATTTCGTGGGTCTCTTTGCTAGTCTTATTCCTGTGGAATCTGAGAACAGATATTTCGGATCCCTTTGAAGACTATAGGGCCAAAGGAAATATCCTCCGATAACAAAGAGAAAGAAGCTTTCTGAGAAACTTCTTTGTGTTCTGTGAAATCATCTCACCGAGTTACAGGTTTCCCCTCAAGAAGCCTTTCGCTAAGACATTTCTTGTGGAATTGGCAAAGTGATATTTGAAGCCCATAGGGGGCTATGGTGAGAAAGGAAATATCCTCAGATGAAATCTGGAAAGAAGCTTTCTGAGAAACCGCTCTGTGATGTGTGATTTCCACTCACAGAGTTACATCTGTATTTCGTGGATCTCCTTGCTAGCCTTATTTCTTTGGAATCTGAGAACAGATATTTCGGAACCCTTTGAGGTCTATAGGGCCAAAGGAAATATCCTCCGATAAGAAAGAGAAAGAAGCTTTCTGAGAAACTGCTTAGTGTTCTGTTAATTCATCTCACAGTGTTACATTTGTATTTCGTGGATCTCCTTCCTAGCCTTATTTCTCTGGAATCTGAGAACAGATATTTAGGATCCCTTTGACGACTATAGGTCCAAAGGAAATATCCTCCGATAACAAAGAGAAAGAAGCTTTCTGAGAAACTTCTTTGTGTTGTGTGAAATCATCTCACAGATTTACAGCTTTCCCCTCAAGAAGCCTTTCGCTGAGACAGTTCTTGTGGAATTGGCAAAGTGATATTTGGAAGCCCATAGAGGGCTTTGGTGAAAAAGGAAATATCCTCAGATGAAATCTGCAAAGAAGCTTTCTGAGAAACTGTTTAGTGTTCTGTTAATTCATCTCACAGAGTTACATCTGAATTTCGTGGATCTCTTTGCTAGCCTTATTTCTGTGGAATCCAAGAACAGATATTGCGGATCCCTTTGAAGACTATAGGGCCAAAGGAAATATCCTCCGATAACAAAGAGAAAGAAGCTTTCTGAGAAACTTCTTTGTGTTCTGTGAAATCATCTCAGAGAGTTACAGCTTTCCCCTCAAAAAGCCTTTCGCTAAGACAGTTCTTGTGGAATTGGCAAAGTGATATTTGGAAACCCATAGAGGGCTATGGTGAAAAAGGAAATATCCTCAGATGAAATCTTGAAAGAAGTTTTCTGAGAAACTGCTTAGTGTTCTGTTAATTCATCTCACAGAGTTACATCTGTATTTCGTGGATCTCTTTGCTAGCCTTATTTCTCTGGAATCTGAGAACAGATATTTCGGATCCCTTTCAAGACTATAGGGCCAAAGGAAATATCCTCCGATAACAAAGAGAAAGAAGCTTTCTGAGAAACTTCTTTGTGTTCTGTGAAATCATCTCACAGAGTTACAGCTTTCCCCTCAAGAAGCCTTTCGCTAAGACAGTTCTTGTAGAATTGGCAAAGTGATATTTGGAATCCCAAAGAGGGCTATGGTGAAAAAGGAAATATCCTCAGATGAAATCTGGAAAGATGCTTTCTGAGAAACTGCTTAGTGTTCTGTTAATTCATCTCACAGAGTAATATCTGTATTTCGTGGATCCCTTTGCTAGCCTTATTTCTGTGGAATCTGAGAACAGATATTTCGGAACCCTTTGACGACTATAGGGCCAAAGGAAATATCCTCCTATAACAAAGACAAAGAGGCTTTCTGAGAAACTTCTTTGTATTCTGTGAAATCATCTCACAGAGTTACAGCTTTCCCCTGAAGAAGCCTTTCGCTAAGACAGTTCTTGTGGAATTGGCCAAGTGATATTGGCAATCCCATAGAGGGCTATGGTGAAAAAGGAAATATCCTCAAATGAAATCTGGAAAGAAGCTTCCTGAGAAACTGCTTAGTGTTCTGTTAATTCACCTCACAGAGTTCCATCTGTATTTCGTGGATCTCTTTGCTAGCCTTAATTCTGTGGAATCTGAGAACAGACATTTTGGACCCCTTTGAAGACTATGGGGCCAAAGGAAATATCCTCCGATAAAAAACAGAAAGAAGCTTTCTGAGAAACTTCTTTGTGTTCTGTGAAATCATCTCACAGAGTAACAGCTCTCCCCTCAAGAAGCCTTTCGCTAAGACAGTTCTTGTGGAACTGGCAAAGTGATATTTGGAAGCCCATAGAGGGCTATGGAGAAAAAGGAAATATCCTCCGATGAAATCTGGAAAGTAGCTTTCTGAGAAACTGCTTAGTGTTCTGTAAATTCATCTCACAGAGTTACATCTGTATTTTGTGGATCCCTTTGCTAGCCCTATTTCTGTGGAATCTGAGAACATATATTTCGAATCCCTTTGAAGACTATAGGGCCAAAGGAAATAGCCTCAGATAACAAAGAGAAAGAAGCTTTCTGAGAAAGTTCTTTGTGTTCTGTGAAATAATCTCACAGAGTTACAGCTTTCCCCTCAAGAAGCCTTTCGCAATGACAGTTCTTGTGGAATTGGAAAAGTGATATTTGGAAGCCCATAGAGGGCTGTGGTGAAAAAGGAAATATCCTCCAATGAAATCTGGAAAGCAGCTTTCTGAGAAACTGCTTAGTGTTCTGTTAATTCATCTCACAGAATTACATCTCTATTTCGTGGATCTCTTTGCTAGCCTTATTTCTGTGGAATCTGAGAACAGATATTTCGGATCCCTTTGAAGACTATAGGGCCAAAGGAAATATCCTCCGATAACCAAGACAAAGAAGCTTTCTGAGAAACGTCTTTGTGATCTGTGAAATCATCTCACAGAGAGACAGCTTTCCCCTCAAGAAGCCTTTCGCTAAGACAGTTCTTGTGGAATTGGCAAAGGGATATTTGGAAGCCCATAGATGGCTATGGTTATAAAGGAAATATCCTCCTTTGAAATCTGGCAAGAAACTTTCTGAGGAACTGCTTAGTGTTCTGTTAATTCATCTCACAGAGTTACATCTGTATTTCGTGGATCTCTTTACTAGCCTTATTTCTATGGAATCTGAGAACAGACATTTCGGATCCCTTTGAAGACTATAGGGCCAAAGCAAATATCCTCCTATAACAAAGAGAAAGAAGCTTTCTGAGAAACTTCTTTGTGTTCTGTGAAATCACCTCACAGAGTTACAGCTTTCCCCTCAAGAAGACTTTCGCTGAGACAGTTCTTGTGGAATTGGCAAAGTGATATTTGGAATCCCATAGAGGGCTATGGTGAAAAAGGAAATATCCTCAGATGAAATCTGGAAAGAAGGTTTCTGAGAAACTGCTCTGTGATGTGTTACTTCCACTCACAGAGTTACATCTGTATTTCGTGGATCTCTTTGCTAGCCTTATTTCTGTGGAATCCAAGAACAGATATTTCGGATCCCTTTGAAGACTATAAGGCCAAAGGAAATATCCTCCGTTAACAAAGAGAAAGAAGTGTTCTGAGAAACTTCTTGGTGTTCTGTGAAATCATCTCACAAAGTTACAGCTTCCCCTCAAGAAGCCTTTCGCTAAGACAGCTCTTGTGGAATTGGCAAAGTGATATTTGGAAGCCCATATAAGGCTATGGTGAAAAAGGAAATATCCTCAGATGAAATCTGGGAAGAAGCTTTCTGAGAAACTGCTTAGTGTTCTGTTAATTTATCTCACAGAGTTAAGTGAGTATTTCGGATCTCTTTGCTAGCCTTATTTCTGTGGAATCTGAGAACAGATATTTCGGATCCCTTTGAAGACTATAGGGCCAAAGGAAATATCCTCCGATAACAAAGAGAAAGAAGCTTTCTGAGAAACCTCTTTGTGTTCTGTGAAATCATCTCACAGAGTTACAGGTTTCCAATCAAGAAGCCTTTCGCTAAGACAGTTCTTGTGGAATTGGCCAAGTGATATTTGAAGCCCATAGAGGGCTATGGTGAGAAAGGAAATATCCTCAGATGAAATCTGGAAAGAAGCTTTTTGAGAAACTGCTAAGTGTTCTGCTAATTCATCTCACAGAGTTACATCTGTATTTCGTGGATCTCTTTGCTAGCCTTATTTCTGTGGAATCTGAGAACAGATAATTCGGATCCCTTTGAAGACTATAGGACCAACGGAAATATCCTCCGATAAAATAGGCAAAGAAGCTTTCTGAGAAACTTCGTTGTGTTCTGTGAAATCATCTCACAGAGTTACAGGTTTCCCCTCAAGAAGCCTTTCGTAAGACAGTCCTTGCGGAATTCGCAAAGTGATATTTGGAAGCCCATAGAGGGCTATGGTGAAAAAGGAAATATCCTCCGATGAAATCTGGAAAGAAGATTTCTGAGAAACTGCTTAGTGTTCTGTTAATTCATCTCACAGAGTTATCTCTGTATTTCGTGGATCTCTTTGCTAGCCTTATTTCTGTGGAATCTGAGAACAGATATTTAGGATCCCTTTGAAGACTATAGGGCCAAAGGAAATATCCTCTGATAACACAGAGAAAGAAGCTTTCTGAGAAACTTCTTTGTGTTCTGTGAAATCATCTCACAGAGTTACAACTTTCCCATCAAGAAGTCTTTCGCTAAGACAGTTCTTGTGGAATTGGTAAAGTGATATTTGGAAGCCCACAGAGGGCTATGGAGAAAAAGGAAATATCCTCCGATGAAATATGGAAAGAAGCTTTCTGAGGAACTGCTTAGTCTTCTGTTAATACATCTCACAGAGTTACATCTGTATTTCGTGGATCTCCTTGCTAGCCTTATTTCTGTGGCATCTGAGAACAGATATTTCGGATCCCTTTGAAGACTATAGGGCCAAAGGAAATATCCTCCGATAACAAAGAGAAAGAAGCTTTCTGAGAAACTTCTTTGTGTTCTGTGAAATCATCTCACAGAGTTACAGCTTTTCTCTAAAGAAGCCTTTCGCTAAGACAGTTCTTGTGGAATTGGCAAAGTGATATTTGGAAGCCCATAGAGGGCTATGGTGAAAAAGGAAATATCCTCAGATGAAATCTGGAAAGAAGCTTTCTGAGAAACTGCTCTGTGATGTGTGACTTCCATTCACAGATTACATCTGTGTTTCGTGGATCTCTTTCCCAGCCTTATTTCTGTGGAATCTGAGAAGAGATATTTCGGATCCCTTTGAAGACTACAGGGCCAAAGGAAGTATCCTCAAATAACAAAGAGAAAGAAGCTTTCTGAGAAACTTCTTTGTGTTCTGTGAAATCATCTCTTAGAGTTACAGCTTTCCCCTCAAGAAGCCTTTCTCTAAGACAGTTCTTGTGGAATTGACAAGGTGATATTTGGAAGCCCATAGAGGGCTATGGTGAAAAGGGAAATATCCTCAGCTGAAATCTGGAAAGAAGCTTTCTGAGAAACTGCCTAGTGTTCTGTTAATTCATCTCACAGAGTTTCTTCTGTATTTCGTGGATCTCTTTCCTAGCCTTATTTCTGTGGAATCTGAGAACAGATATTTCGCATCCCTTTGAAGACTATAGGGCCAAAGGAAATATCCTCCGATAACAAAGAGAAAGAAGCTTTCTGAGAAACTTCTTTGTGTTCTGTGAAATCATCTCACAGAGTTAAAAGTTTCCCCTCAAGAAGGGTTTCGATAAGACGGTTCTTGTGGAATTGGCAAAGGAATATTTGGAAGCCCTTAGAGGGCTATGTTGAAAAAGGAAATATGCCCCGATGAAATCTGGAAACGAGCTTTCTGAGAAACTGCTCTGTGATGTGTGACTGCCACTCACAGAGTTACATCTGTATTTCGTGGGTCTCTTTGCTAGCCTTATTCCTGTGGAATCTAGGAAGAGATATTTCGGATCCCTTTGAAGACTATAGGGCCAAAGGAAATATCATCCGATAACAAAGAGAAAGAAGCTTTCTGAGAAACTTCTTTGTGTTCTGTGAAATCATCTCACAGAGATACAGCTTTCCTCTCAAGAAGCCTTTCGCTAAGACGGTTCTTGTGGAATTGGCAAAGGGATATTTGGAAGCCCGTAGAGAGTTATGGTGGAAAAGGAAATATCCTCAGATGAAATCTGGAAGGAAGGTTTCTGAGAAACTGCTCTGTGATGTGTGACTTCCACTCACAGAGTTATATCTGTATTTCGTGGATCTCTTTGTCAACTTTATTTCTGTGGAATCTCAGAACAGATATTTCGGATCACTTTGAAGACCATAGAGCCAAAGGAAATAACCTCCAATAACAAAGAGAAAGAAGGTTTCTGAGAAACTTCTTTGTGTTCTGTGAAATCATCTCACAGAGTTACAGCTTTCCCCTCCAGAAGCCTTTCGCTAAGACAGTTCTTGTGGAATTGGCAAAGTGATATTTGAAGCCCATAGAGGGCTATGGTGAGAAAGGAAATATCCCCAGATGAAATCTGGAAAGAAGCTTTCTGAGAAACGGCTAAGTGTTCTGCTAATTCATCTCACAGAGATATATCTGTATTTCGTGGATCTCTTTGCTAGCCTTATTTCTGTGGAATCTGAGAACAGATATTTCGGATCCCTTTGAAGACTCTAGGGCCAAAGGAAATATCCTCCGATAACAAAGAGAAAGAAGCTTTCTGAGAAACTTCTTTGTGTTCTGTGAAATCATCTCACAGAGTTACAGCTTTCCCCTCAAGAAGCCTTTCGCTAAGACAGTTCTTGTGGAATTGGCCAAGTGATATTTGGAAGCCCATAGAGGGCTATGGTGAAAAAGGAAATATCCTCTGATGAAATCTGGAAAGAAGCTTTCTGTGAAACTGCTCTGTGATGTGTGACTTCCACTCACAGAGTTACATCTGTATTTCGTGGGTCTCTTTGCTAGCCTTAATCCTGTGGAATCTGAGAACAGATATTTCGGATCCCTTTGACGACTATAGGGCCAAAGGAAATATCCTCCGATAACAAAGAGAAAGAAGCTTTATGAGAAACTTCTTTGTGTTCTGCGAAATCATTTCACAGAGTTACAACTTTCCCCTCAAGAAGCCTTTCGCTAAGACAGTTCTTGTGGCATTGGAAAGTTATATTTGAAGCCCATAGAGAGCTATGTTGAGAAAGGATATATCCTCAGATGATATCTGGAAAGAAGGTTTCTGAGAAACTGCTTAGTGTTCTCCTAATTCAACTCACAGAGTTATATCTGTATTTCGTGGATCTCTTTGCTAGCCTTATTTCTGTGGAATCTGAGAACAGATATTTCGGATCCCTTTGAAGACTATAGGGCCAAAGGAAATATCCTCCGATAACAAAGAGAAAGAATTTTCTGAGAAACTACTTTGTGTTCTGTGAAATAATCTCACAGAGTTACAGCTTTCCCCTCAAGAAGCCTTTCGCTAAGACAGTTCTTGTGGAATTCGCAAAGTGATATTTGGAATCCCATAGAGGGCTATGGTGAAAAAGGAAATATCCTCAGTTGAAATCTGGAAAGAAGCTTTCTGGGAAACTGCTTAGTGTTTTGTTAATTCATCTCACAGAGTTACATCTGTATTTCGTGGATCTCTTTGCTAACCTTATTTCTGTGGAATCTGAGAACAGATATTTCTAATCCCTTTGAAGACTATAGGACCAGAGGAAATATCCTCCGATAACCAAGAGAAAGAAGCTTTCTGAGAAACTTCTTTGTGTTCTGTGAAATCATCTCACAGAGTTACAGCTTTCCCCTCAAGAAGCCATTCGCTAAGACAGTTCTTGTGGAATTTGCAAAGTGATATTTGGAGGCCCATAGAGGGCTATGGTGAAAAAGGAAATATACTCAGATCAAATCTTGAAAGAAGCTTTCTGAGAAACTGCCTAGTGTTTTCTTAATTCATCTCACAGAGTTACATCTGTATTTGGTGGATCTCTTTGCTAGCCTTTTTTCTGTTGAATCTGAGAACAGATATTTCGGATCCCTTTGAAGACTATAGGGCCAAAGGAAATATCCTCCAATAACAAAGAGAAAGAAGCTTTCTGAGAAACTTCTTTGTGTTCTGTGAAATCATCTCCCAGAGTTACAGCTTTCCCATCAAGAAGTCTTTCGCTAAGACAGTTCTTGTGGAATTGGCATAGTGATATTTGGAAGCCCACAGAGGGCTATGGTGAAAAAGGAAATATGCTCCGATGAAATCTGGAAAAAAGCTTTCTGAGAAACTGCATAGTGTTCTGTTTATTCGTCTCACAGTGTTACATCAGTATTTCTTGGATCTCTTTGCTAGCCTTATTTCTGTGGAATCTGAGAACAGATATTTCGGATTCCTTTGAAGACTACAGGACCAAAGGAAATATCCTCCGATAACAAAGAGAAAGAAGCTTTCTGAGAAACTTCTTTGTTTTCTGTGAAATCATCTCACAGAGTTACAGCTTTCCCCTCAAGAAGCCTTTCTCTAAGACAGTTCTTGTGTAATTGGCAAGGTAATATTTGGAAGCCCTTAGAGGGCTATGGTGAAAAGGGAAATATCCTCAGCTGAAATCTGGAAAGAAGCTTTCTGAGAAACTGCCTAGTGTTCTGTTAATTCATCTCACAGAGTTACTTCTGTATTTCGTGGATCTCTTTGCTAGCCTTATTTCTGTGGAAACTGAGAACAGATATTTCGCATCCCTTTGAAGACTATGGGGCCAAAGGAAATATCCTCCGATAACAAAGAGAAAGAAGCTTTCCGAGAAACTTCTTTGTGTTCTGTGAAATCATCTCACAGAGTTAAAATTTTCACCTCAAGAAGGGTTTCGATAAGACGGTTCTTGTGGTATTGACAAAGGGATATTTGGAAGCCCTTAGAGGGCTATGGAGAAAAAGGAAATATCCCTTGATGAAATCTGGAAACGAGCTTTCTGAGAAACTGCTCTGTGTTGTGTGACTTCCACTCACTGAGTTACATCTGTATTTCGTGGGTCTCTTTGCTAGCCTTATTTCTGTGGAATCTGAGAACAGATATTTCGGATCCCTTTGAAGACTATAGGACCAAAGGAAATACCCTCCGATAACAAAGAGAAAGAAGCTTTCTGAGAAACTTCTTTGTGTTCTGTGAAATCATCTCAAAGAGTTACAGCTTTCCCCTCAAGAAGCCTTTCGCTAAGACACTTCTTGTGGAATTGTCAAAGTGATATTTGGAAGCCCATAGAGGGCTATGGTGAAAAAGGAAATATCCTCAGATGAAATCTGGAAAGAAGCTTTCTGAGAAACTGCTTAGTGTTCTGTTAATTCATCTCACAGAGTTACATCTGTATTTCGTGGATCTCTTTGCTAGCCTTATTTCTGTGGAATCTGAGAACAGATATTTCGGATCCCTTTGAAGAGTATAGGACCAAAGGAAATATCCTCAGATAACAAAGAGAAAGAAGCTTTCTGAGAAACTTCTTTGTGTTCTGTGAAATCATCTCACAGAGTTACAGGTTTCCCCTCAAGAAGCCTTTCGCTAAGTTAGTTCATGTGGAATTGGCAAAGTGATATTTGGAAGCCCATAGAGGGCTATGCTGAAAAAGGAAATATCCCCCGATGAAATTTGGAAAGAAGCTTTCTGAGAAACTGCTTAGTGTTCTGTTAATTCATCTCACAGAGTTACATCTGTATTTCGTGGATCTCTTTACTAGCCTTATTTCTATGGAATCTGAGAACAGATATTTCGGATCCCTTTGAAGAGTATAGGGCCAAAGCAAATATCCTCCGATAACAAAGAGAAAGAAGCTTTCTGAGAAACTTCTTTGTGTTCTGTGAAATCATCTCACAGATTTACAGCTTTCTCCTCAAGAATCCTTTCGCTAAGACAGTTCTTGTGTAATTGGCAAAGTGATATTTCGAAGCCCATAGAGGGCTCTGGTGAAAAAGGAAATATCCTCATATGAAATCTGGGAAGATGCTTTCTGAGAAGCTGCTTAGTGTTCTGTTAATTCATCTCACAGAGTTACATCTCTATTTCGTGTATCTCTTTGCTAGCCTTATTTCTGTGGAATCTGAGAACAGATATTTCGGATCCCTTTGAAGACTATAAGGTCAAAGGAAATATAATCCGATAACAAAGAGAAAGAAGCTTTCTGAGAAACTTCTTTATGTTCTGTGAAATCATCTCACAGGTTTAAAGCATTCCCCTCAAGAAGCCTTTCGCTAAGACAGTTCTTGTGGAATTGGCAAAGTGATATTTGGAAGCCCAAAGAGGGCTATAGTGAAAAAGGAAATATCCTCCGATGAAATCTGTAAAGAAGCTTTCTGAGAAACTGCTCTGTGATGTTTGACTTCAACTCACAGAGTTACATCTGTATATCGTGGATGTCTTTTCTAGCCTTCTTCTTTGTATCTGAGAACAGATATTTCTAATCCCTTTGAAGACTATAGGACCTGAGGAAATATCCTCCGATAACCAAGAGAAAGAAGCTTTCTGAGAAACTTCTTTGTGTTCTGTGAAATCATCTCACAGAGTTACAGCTTTCCCCTCAAGAAGCCATTCGCTAAGACAGTTCTTGTGGAATTTGCAAAGTGATATTTGGAGGCCCATAGAGGGCTATGGTGAAAAAGGAAATATACTCAGATCAAATCTTGAAAGAAGCTTTCTGAGAAACTGCCTAGTGTTTTCTTAATTCATCTCACAGAGTTACATCTGTATTTGGTGGATCTCTTTGCTAGCCTTTTTTCTGTTGAATCTGAGAACAGATATTTCGGATCCCTTTGAAGACTATAGGGCCAAAGGAAATATCCTCCGATAACAAAGAGAAAGAAGCTTTCTGAGAAACTTCTTTGTGTTCTGTGAAATCATCTCCCAGAGTTACAGCTTTCCCATCAAGAAGTCTTTCGCTAAGACAGTTCTTGTGGAATTGGCATAGTGATATTTGGAAGCCCACAGAGGGCTATGGTGAAAAAGGAAATATGCTCCGATGAAATCTGGAAAAAAGCTTTCTGAGAAACTGCATAGTGTTCTGTTTATTCGCCTCACAGTGTTACATCAGAATTTCTTGGATCTCTTTGCTAGCCTTATTTCTGTGGAATCTGAGAACAGATATTTCGGATTCCTTTGAAGACTACAGGACCAAAGGAAATATCCTCCGATAACAAAGAGAAAGAAGCTTTCTGAGAAACTTCTTTGTTTTCTGTGAAATCATCTCACAGAGTTACAGCTTTCCCCTCAAGAAGCCTTTCTCTAAGACAGTTCTTGTGTAATTGGCAAGGTAATATTTGGAAGCCCTTAGAGGGCTATGGTGAAAAGGGAAATATCCTCAGCTGAAATCTGGAAAGAAGCTTTCTGAGAAACTGCCTAGTGTTCTGTTAATTCATCTCACAGAGTTACTTCTGTATTTCGTGGATCTCTTTGCTAGCCTTATTTCTGTGGAAACTGAGAACAGATATTTCGCATCCCTTTGAAGACTATAGGGCCAAAGGAAATATCCTCCGATAACAAAGAGAAAGAAGCTTTCCGAGAAACTTCTTTGTGTTCTGTGAAATCATCTCACAGAGTTAAAATTTTCACCTCAAGAAGGGTTTCGATAAGACGGTTCTTGTGGTATTGACAAAGGGATATTTGGAAGCCCTTAGAGGGCTATGGAGAAAAAGGAAATATCCCTTGATGAAATCTGGAAACGAGCTTTCTGAGAAACTGCTCTGTGTTGTGTGACTTCCACTCACTGAGTTGCATCTGTATTTCGTGGGTCTCTTTGCTAGCCTTATTTCTGTGGAATCTGAGAACAGATATTTCGGATCCCTTTGAAGACTATAGGACCAAAGGAAATACCCTCCGATAACAAAGAGAAAGAAGCTTTCTGAGAAACTTCTTTGTGTTCTGTGAAATCATCTCACAGAGTTACAGCTTTCCCCTCAAGAAGCCTTTCGCTAAGACACTTCTTGTGGAATTGTCAAAGTGATATTTGGAAGCCCATAGAGGGCTATGGTGAAAAAGGAAATATCCTCAGATGAAATCTGGAAAGAAGCTTTCTGAGAAACTGCTTAGTGATGTTTGACTTCAACTCACAGAGTTACATCTGTATATCGTGGATGTCTTTTCTAGCCTTCTTCTGTGTATCTGAGAACAGATATTTCGGATCCCTTTGAAGACTATAGGGCCAAAGGAAATATCCTCCGATAACAAGGAGAAAGAAGCTCTCCGAGAATCTTCTTTGTGTTCTGTGAAATCATCTCACAGAGTTACAGCTTCCCCCTAAAGAAGCCTTTCGCGAAGACAGTTCTTGTGGAATTGGCAAAGTGATATTTGGAAGCCCATAGAGGGCTATGGTGAAAAAGGAAATATCCTGAGACGAAATCTGGAAGGAAGCTTTCTGAGAAACTGCTTAGTGTTCTGTTAATTCATCTCACAGAGTTTCTTCTGTATTTCGTGGATCTCTTTGCTAGCCTTATTTCTGTGGAATCTGAGAACAGATATTTCGCATCCCTTTGAAGACTATAGGGCCAAAGGAAATATCCTCCGATAAAAAAGAGAAACAATCTTTCTGAGAAACTTCTTTGTGTTCTGTGAAATCATCTCACAGAGTTAAAAGTTTCCCTTCAAAAAGGGTTTCGATAAGACGGTTCTTGTGGAATTGGCAAAGGGATATTTGGAAGCCCTTAGAGGGCTATGTTGAAAAAGGAAATATGCCCCAATGAAATCTGGAAACGAGCTTTCTGAGAAACTGCTCTGTGAAGTGTGACTTCCACTCACAGAGTTACATCTGTATTTCGTGGGTCTCTTTGCTAGCCTTATTCCTGTGGAATCTGAGAACAGATACTCCGGATCCCTTTGAAGACTATAAGGCCAAAGGAAATATCCTCCGATAACAAAGAGAAAGAAGCTTTCTGAGAAACTTCTTTGTGTTCTGTGAAATCATCTCAGAGAGTTACAGGTTTCCAATCAAGAAGCCTTTCGCTAAGACAGTTCTTGTGGAATTGGCAAAGTGATATTTGAAGCCCATAGAGGGCTATGGTGAGATAGGAAATATCCTCAGATGAAATCTGGAAAGAAGCTTTCTGAGAAACTGCTAAGTGTTCTGCTAATTCATCTCACAGAGTTATATCTGTATTTCGTGGATCTCTTTGCTAGCCTTATTTCTGTGGAATCTGAGAACAGATATTTCGGATCCCTTTGAAGTCTATAGGGCCAAAGGAAATATCCTCCGATAACACAGAGAAAGAAGCTTTCTGAGAAACTTCTTTGTGTTCCGTGAAATCATCTCACAGAGTTACAGCTTTCCCATCAAGAAGTCTTTCGCTAAGACAGTTCTTGTGGAATTGGCAAAGTGATATTTGGAAGCCCATAGAGGGCTATGGTGAAAAAGGAAATATCCTCCGATGAAATCTGGAAAGAAGCTTTCTGAGAAACTGCTTAGTGTTCTGATAATTCATCTCACAGAGTTACATCTGTATTTCGTGGATCTCTTTGCTAGCCTTATTTCTGTGGAATCTGAGAACAGATATTTCGGATCCCTTTGAAGACTATAGGGCCAAAGGAAATATCCTCCGATAACAAAGAGAAAGAAGCTTTCTGAGAAACTTCTTTGTGTTCTGTGAAATCATCTCACAGAGTTACAGCTTTCCTCTCAAGAAGCCTTTCGCTAAGACGGTTCTTGTGGAATTGGCAAAGGGATATTTGGAAGCCCGTAGAGAGTTATGGTGGAAAAGGAAATATCCTCAGATGAAATCTGGAAGGAAGGTTTCTGAGAAACTGCTCTGTGATGTGTGACTTCCACTCACAGAGTTACATCTGTATTTCGTGTATCTCTTTGCCAACCTTATTTCTGTGGAATCTCAGAACAGATATTTCGGATCCCTTTGAAGACTATAGGGCCAAAGGAAATATCCTCCGATAACCAAGAGAAAGAAGCTTTCTGAGAAACTTCTTTGTGTTCTGTGAAATCATCTCACAGAGTTACAGCTTTCCCCTCAAGAAGCCTTTCGCTAAGACAGTTCTTGTGGAATTTGCAAAGTGATATTTGGAAGCCCATAGAGGGCTATGGTGAAAAAGGAAATATACTCAGATGAAATCTTGAAAGAAACTTTCTGAGAAACTGCCTAGTGTTTTCTTAATTCATCTCACAGAGTTACATCTGTATTTGGTGGATCTCTTTGCTAGCCTTATTTCTGTGGAATCTACGAACAGATATTTCGGATCCCTTTGAAGACTCTAGGGCCAAAGGAAATATCCTCCGATAACAAAGAGAAAGAAGCTTTCTGAGAAACTTCTTTGTGTTCTGTGAAATCATCTCACAGAGATACAGCTTTCCCCTGAAGAAACCTTTCGCTAAGACGGTTCTTGTGGAATTGGCAAAGGGAGATTTGGAAGCCCTTAGAGAGCTATGGTGAAAAAGGAAATATCCTCAGATGAAATCTGGAAGGAAGCTTTCTGAGAAACTGCTCTGTGATGTGTGAATTCCACTCACAGAGTTACATCTGTATTTCGTGGATATCTTTGCTAACCTTATTTCTGTGGAATCTCAGAACAGATATTTCGGATCCCTTTGAAGACTACAGAGCCAAAGGAAATAACCTCGGATAACAAAGAGAAAGAAGCTTTCTGAGAAACTTCTTTGTGTTCTGTGAAATCATCTCACAGAGTTACAGCTTTACCCTCAAGAAGCCTTTTGCGAAGACAGTTGTTGTGGAATTGGCAAAGTGATATTTGGAAGCCCATAGAGGGCTATGGTGAAAAAGGAAATATCCTCCGATGAAATTTGGAAAGAAGCTTTCTGAGAAACACCTTAGTGTTCTGTTAATTCATCTCACAGAGTTACATCTGTATGTCGTGCATCTCTTTGCTAGCCTTATTTCTGTGTAATCTGAGAAGAGATATTTCGGAACCCTTTGAAGACTATAGGGCCAAAGGAAATATCCTCCGATAACAAAGAGATAGAAGCTTTCTGAGAAACTTCTTTGTGTTCTGTGAAATCATCTCACAGAGTTACAGCTTTCCTCTCAAGAAGCTTTTGTCTAAGACAGTTCTTGTGGAATTGGCAAAGTGATATTTGGAAGCCCATAGAGGGCTACGGTGAAAAAGGAAATATCCTCCGATGAAATCTGGAAAGAAGCTTTCTGAGAAACTGCTCTGTGATGTGTGACTTCCACTCACAGAGTTACATCTGTATTTCGTGGATCTCTTTTCTAGCCTTATTTCTGTGGAATCTGAGAAGAGATATTTCAGATCCCTTTTGAAGACTATAGGGCCAAAGGAATTATCCTCCGATAACAAAGAGAAAGAAGCTTTTTGAGAAACTTCTTTGTGTTTTGTGAAATCATTTCACAGAGTTACAGCTTTCCTCTCAAAAAACCTTTCGCTAAGACAGTTCTTGTGGAATTGGCAAAGTGATATTTGGAAGCCCATAGAGGGCTATGGTGAAAAAGGAAATATCCTCCGATGAAATCTGGAAAAAAGCTTTCTGAGAAACTGCTTAGTGTTCTGTTAATTCATCTCACAGAGTTAAATCAGTATTTCTTGGATCTCTCTGCTAGCCTTATTTCTGTGGAATCTGAGAACAGATATTTCGGATCCCTTTGAAGACTATAGAGCCAAAGGAAATAACCTCCGATAACAAAGAGAAAGAAGCTTTCTGAGAAACTTCTTTGTGTTCTGTGAAATCATCTCACAGAGTTACAGGTTTCCCCTCAAGAAGCCTTTCGCTAAGAGGTTCTTCTGGAATTGGCAAAGGGATATTTGGAAGCCCTTTGAAGGCTATGGTAAAAAAGGAAATATCCTCATATGAAATCTGGAAAGAAGCTTTCTGAGAAACTGCCTAGTCTACTGTTAATTCATCTCACAGAGTTACATCTGTATTTCGTGGATCTCTTTGCTAGCCTTATTTCTATGGAATCTGAGAACAGATATTTCGGATCTCTTCGAAGACTATAGGGCCAAAGGAAATATCCGCCGATAACAAAGAGAAAGAAGCTTTCTGAGAATCATCTTTGTGTTCTGTGATATCATCTCACAGAGTAACAGCTTTCCTCTCAAGAAGCGTTTCGCTAAGACGGTTCTTGTGGAATTGGCAAAGGGATATTTGGAAGCCCTTAGAGGGCTATGGTGAAAAAGGAAATATCCTCAGATGAAATCTGGAAAGAAGCTTTCTGAGAAACTGCTTAGTTTTCTGCTAATTCATCTCACAGAGTGATATCTGTATTTCGTGGATTTCTTTGCTAGACTTATTTCTGTGACATCTTAGAACAGATAATTCGGATCCCTTTGAAGACTATAGGGCCAAAGGAAATATCCTCCGATAACAAAGAGAAAGAAGCTTTCTGAGAAACTTCTTTGTGTTCTTTGAAATCATCTCACAGAGTTAAAGCTTTCCCCTCAAGAAGCGTTTCGCTAAGACGGTTCTTGTGGAATTCGCAAACTAATATTTGGAAGCCCATAGAGGGCTATGTTAAAAAAGGAAATATCCTTCGATGAAACATGGAAACGAGCTTTCTGAGAAACTGCTCTGTGATGTGTGACTTCCACTCACAGAGTTACATCTGTATTTCGTGGGTCTCTTTGCTAGCCTTATTCCTGTGGAATCTGAGAACAGATATTTCGGATCCCTTTGAAGACTATAGGGCCAAAGGAAATATCCTCCAATAACAAAGAGAAAGAAGTGTTCTGAGAAACTACTTCGTGTTCTGTGAAATCATCTCACAGAGTTACAGCTTTCCCCCAAGAAGCCTTTCGCTAAGACAGTTCTTGTGGAATTGGCAAAGTGATATTTGGAAGCCCATAGAGGGCTATGGTGAAGAAGGAAATATCCTCAGATGAAATCTGGAAAGAAGCTTTCTGGGAAACTGCTTAGTGTTCTGTTAATTCATCTCACAGAGTTACATCTGTATTTCGTGGATCTCTTTGCTAGCCTTATTTCTGTGGAATATGAGAACAGATATTTCGGATCCCTTTGAAGACTATAGGGCCAAAGCAAATATCCTCCGATAACAAAGAGAAAGAAGCTTTCTGAGAAACTTCTTTGTGTTCTGTGAAATCATCTCACAGATTTACAGCTTTCTCCTCAAGAATCCTTTCGCTAAGACAGTTCTTGTGTAATTGGCAAAGTGATATTTCGAAGCCCATAGAGGGATATGGTGAAAAAGGAAATATCCTCATATAAAATCTGGGAAGATGCTTTCTGAGAAACTGCTTAGTGTTCTGTTAATTCATCTCACAGAGTTACATCTGTATTTCGTGGATCTCTTTGCTAGCCTTATTTCTGTGGAATCTGAGAACAGATATTTCGGATCCCTTTGAAGACTATAGGGCCAAAGGAAATATCCTCCGATAACAAAGAGAAAGAAGCTTTCTGAGAAACTTCTTTGTTTTCCGTGAAATCATCTCACAGAGTTACAGCTTTCCCCTCAACAAGCCTTTCGCTAAGACAGTTCTTGTGGAATTTGCAAAGTGATATTTGGAAGCCCATAGAGGGCTATGGTGAAAAAGGAAATATACTCAGATGAAATCTTGAAAGAAACTTTCTGAGAAACTGCCTAGTGTTTTCTTAATTCATCTCACAGAGTTACATCTGTATTTGGTGGATCTCTTTGCTAGCCTTATTTCTGTGGAATCTGCGAACAGATATTTCGGATCCCTTTGAAGACTCTAGGGCCAAAGGAAATGTCCTCCGATAACAAAGAGAAAGAAGCTTTCTGAGAAACTTCTTTGTGTTCTGTGAAATCATCTCACAGAGATACAGCTTTCCCCTGAAGAAACCTTTCGCTAAGACGGTTCTTGTGGAATTGGCAAAGGGATATTTGGAAGCCCTTAGAGAGCTATGGTGAAAAAGGAAATATCCTCAGATGAAATCTGGAAGGAAGCTTTCTGAGAAACTGCTCTGTGATGTTTGACTTCCACTCACAGAGTTACATCTGTATTTCGTGGATATCTTTGCTAACCTTATTTCTGTGGAATCTCAGAACAGATATTTCGGATACCTTTGAAGACTACAGAGCCAAAGGAAATAACCTCGGATAACAAAGAGAAAGAAGCTTTCTGAGAAACTTCTTTGTGTTCTGTGAAATCATCTCACAGAGTTACAGCTTTACCCTCAAGAAGCCTTTTGCGAAGACAGTTGTTGTGGAATTGGCAAAGTGATATTTGGAAGCCCATAGAGGGCTATGGTGAAAAAGGAAATATCCTCCGATGAAATTTGGAAAGAAGCTTTCTGAGAAACTGCTTAGTGTTCTGTTAATTCATCTCACAGAGTTACATCTGTATTTCGTGCATCTCTTTGCTAGCCTTATTTCTGTGCAATCTGAGAAGAGATATTTCGGAACCCTTTGAAGACTATAGGGCCAAAGGAAATATCCTCCGATAACAAAGAGATAGAAGCTTTCTGAGAAACTTCTTTGTGTTCTGTGAAATCATCTCACAGAGTTACAGCTTTCCTCTCAAGAAGCTTTTGTCTAAGACAGTTCTTGTGGAATTGGCAAAGTGATATTTGGAAGCCCATAGAGGGCTACGGTGATAAAGGAAATATCCTCAGATGAAATCTGGAAAGAAGCTTTCTGAGAAACTGCTCTGTGATGTGTGACTTCCACTCACAGAGTTACATCTGTATTTCGTGGATCTCTTTTCTAGCCTTATTTCTGTGGAATCTGAGAAGAGATATTTCAGATCCCTTTTGAAGACTATAGGGCCAAAGGAAATATCCTCCGATAACAAAGAGAAAGTAGCTTTTTGAGAAACTTCTTTGTGTTTTGTGAAATCATTTCACAGAGTTACAGCTTTCCCCTCAAGAAGCCATTCGCTAAGACAGTTCTTGTGGAATTTGCAAAGTGATATTTGGAGGCCCATAGAGGGCTATGGTGAAAAAGGAAATATACTCAGATCAAATCTTGAAAGCAGCTTTCTGAGAAACTGCCTAGTGTTTTCTTAATTCATCTCACAGAGTTACATCTGTATTTGGTGGATCTCTTTGCTAGCCTTTTTTCTGTTGAATCTGAGAACAGATATTTCGGATCCCTTTGAAGACTATAGGGCCAAAGGAAATATCCTCCGATAACAAAGAGAAAGAAGCTTTCTGAGAAACTTCTTTGTGTTCTGTGAAATCATCTCCCAGAGTTACAGCTTTCCCATCAAGAAGTCTTTCGCTAAGACAGTTCTTGTGGAATTGGCATAGTGATATTTGGAAGCCCACAGAGGGCTATGGTGAAAAAGGAAATATGCTCCGATGAAATCTGGAAAAAAGCTTTCTGAGAAACTGCATAGTGTTCTGTTTATTCGCCTCACAGTGTTACATCAGAATTTCTTGGATCTCTTTGCTAGCCTTATTTCTGTGGAATCTGAGAACAGATATTTCGGATTCCTTTGAAGACTACAGGACCAAAGGAAATATCCTCCGATAACAAAGAGAAAGAAGCTTTCTGAGAAACTTCTTTGTTTTCTGTGAAATCATCTCACAGAGTTACAGCTTTCCCCTCAAGAAGCCTTTCTCTAAGACAGTTCTTGTGTAATTGGCAAGGTAATATTTGGAAGCCCTTAGAGGGCTATGGTGAAAAGGGAAATATCCTCAGCTGAAATCTGGAAAGAAGCTTTCTGAGAAACTGCCTAGTGTTCTGTTAATTCATCTCACAGAGTTACTTCTGTATTTCGTGGATCTCTTTGCTAGCCTTATTTCTGTGGAAACTGAGAACAGATATTTCGCATCCCTTTGAAGACTATAGGGCCAAAGGAAATATCCTCCGATAACAAAGAGAAAGAAGCTTTCCGAGAAACTTCTTTGTGTTCTGTGAAATCATCTCACAGAGTTAAAATTTTCACCTCAAGAAGGGTTTCGATAAGACGGTTCTTGTGGTATTGACAAAGGGATATTTGGAAGCCCTTAGAGGGCTATGGAGAAAAAGGAAATATCCCTTGATGAAATCTGGAAACGAGCTTTCTGAGAAACTGCTCTGTGTTGTGTGACTTCCACTCACTGAGTTACATCTGTATTTCGTGGGTCTCTTTGCTAGCCTTATTTCTGTGGAATCTGAGAACAGATATTTCGGATCCCTTTGAAGACTATAGGACCAAAGGAAATACCCTCCGATAACAAAGAGAAAGAAGCTTTCTGAGAAACTTCTTTGTGTTCTGTGAAATCATCTCACAGAGTTACAGCTTTCCCCTCAAGAAGCCTTTCGCTAAGACACTTCTTGTGGAATTGTCAAAGTGATATTTGGAAGCCCATAGAGGGCTATGGTGAAAAAGGAAATATCCTCAGATGAAATCTGGAAAGAAGCTTTCTGAGAAACTGCTTAGTGATGTTTGACTTCAACTCACAGAGTTACATCTGTATATCGTGGATGTCTTTTCTAGCCTTCTTCTGTGTATCTGAGAACAGATATTTCGGATCCCTTTGAAGACTATAGGGCCAAAGGAAATATCCTCCGATAACAAGGAGAAAGAAGCTCTCCGAGAATCTTCTTTGTGTTCTGTGAAATCATCTCACAGAGTTACAGCTTCCCCCTAAAGAAGCCTTTCGCGAAGACAGTTCTTGTGGAATTGGCAAAGTGATATTTGGAAGCCCATAGAGGGCTATGGTGAAAAAGGAAATATCCTGAGACGAAATCTGGAAGGAAGCTTTCTGAGAAACTGCTTAGTGTTCTGTTAATTCATCTCACAGAGTTTCTTCTGTATTTCGTGGATCTCTTTGCTAGCCTTATTTCTGTGGAATCTGAGAACAGATATTTCGCATCCCTTTGAAGACTATAGGGCCAAAGGAAATATCCTCCGATAAAAAAGAGAAACAATCTTTCTGAGAAACTTCTTTGTGTTCTGTGAAATCATCTCACAGAGTTAAAAGTTTCCCTTCAAAAAGGGTTTCGATAAGACGGTTCTTGTGGAATTGGCAAAGGGATATTTGGAAGCCCTTAGAGGGCTATGTTGAAAAAGGAAATATGCCCCAATGAAATCTGGAAACGAGCTTTCTGAGAAACTGCTCTGTGAAGTGTGACTTCCACTCACAGAGTTACATCTGTATTTCGTGGGTCTCTTTGCTAGCCTTATTCCTGTGGAATCTGAGAACAGATACTCCGGATCCCTTTGAAGACTATAAGGCCAAAGGAAATATCCTCCGATAACAAAGAGAAAGAAGCTTTCTGAGAAACTTCTTTGTGTTCTGTGAAATCATCTCAGAGAGTTACAGGTTTCCAATCAAGAAGCCTTTCGCTAAGACAGTTCTTGTGGAATTGGCAAAGTGATATTTGAAGCCCATAGAGGGCTATGGTGAGATAGGAAATATCCTCAGATGAAATCTGGAAAGAAGCTTTCTGAGAAACTGCTAAGTGTTCTGCTAATTCATCTCACAGAGTTATATCTGTATTTCGTGGATCTCTTTGCTAGCCTTATTTCTGTGGAATCTGAGAACAGATATTTCGGATCCCTTTGAAGTCTATAGGGCCAAAGGAAATATCCTCCGATAACACAGAGAAAGAAGCTTTCTGAGAAACTTCTTTGTGTTCCGTGAAATCATCTCACAGAGTTACAGCTTTCCCATCAAGAAGTCTTTCGCTAAGACAGTTCTTGTGGAATTGGCAAAGTGATATTTGGAAGCCCATAGAGGGCTATGGTGAAAAAGGAAATATCCTCCGATGAAATCTGGAAAGAAGCTTTCTGAGAAACTGCTTAGTGTTCTGATAATTCATCTCACAGAGTTACATCTGTATTTCGTGGATCTCTTTGCTAGCCTTATTTCTGTGGAATCTGAGAACAGATATTTCGGATCCCTTTGAAGACTATAGGGCCAAAGGAAATATCCTCCGATAACAAAGAGAAAGAAGCTTTCTGAGAAACTTCTTTGTGTTCTGTGAAATCATCTCACAGAGTTACAGCTTTCCTCTCAAGAAGCCTTTCGCTAAGACGGTTCTTGTGGAATTGGCAAAGGGATATTTGGAAGCCCGTAGAGAGTTATGGTGGAAAAGGAAATATCCTCAGATGAAATCTGGAAGGAAGGTTTCTGAGAAACTGCTCTGTGATGTGTGACTTCCACTCACAGAGTTACATCTGTATTTCGTGTATCTCTTTGCCAACCTTATTTCTGTGGAATCTCAGAACAGATATTTCGGATCCCTTTGAAGACTATAGGGCCAAAGGAAATATCCTCCGATAACCAAGAGAAAGAAGCTTTCTGAGAAACTTCTTTGTGTTCTGTGAAATCATCTCACAGAGTTACAGCTTTCCCCTCAAGAAGCCTTTCGCTAAGACAGTTCTTGTGGAATTTGCAAAGTGATATTTGGAAGCCCATAGAGGGCTATGGTGAAAAAGGAAATATACTCAGATGAAATCTTGAAAGAAACTTTCTGAGAAACTGCCTAGTGTTTTCTTAATTCATCTCACAGAGTTACATCTGTATTTGGTGGATCTCTTTGCTAGCCTTATTTCTGTGGAATCTACGAACAGATATTTCGGATCCCTTTGAAGACTCTAGGGCCAAAGGAAATATCCTCCGATAACAAAGAGAAAGAAGCTTTCTGAGAAACTTCTTTGTGTTCTGTGAAATCATCTCACAGAGATACAGCTTTCCCCTGAAGAAACCTTTCGCTAAGACGGTTCTTGTGGAATTGGCAAAGGGAGATTTGGAAGCCCTTAGAGAGCTATGGTGAAAAAGGAAATATCCTCAGATGAAATCTGGAAGGAAGCTTTCTGAGAAACTGCTCTGTGATGTGTGAATTCCACTCACAGAGTTACATCTGTATTTCGTGGATATCTTTGCTAACCTTATTTCTGTGGAATCTCAGAACAGATATTTCGGATCCCTTTGAAGACTACAGAGCCAAAGGAAATAACCTCGGATAACAAAGAGAAAGAAGCTTTCTGAGAAACTTCTTTGTGTTCTGTGAAATCATCTCACAGAGTTACAGCTTTACCCTCAAGAAGCCTTTTGCGAAGACAGTTGTTGTGGAATTGGCAAAGTGATATTTGGAAGCCCATAGAGGGCTATGGTGAAAAAGGAAATATCCTCCGATGAAATTTGGAAAGAAGCTTTCTGAGAAACTCCTTAGTGTTCTGTTAATTCATCTCACAGAGTTACATCTGTATGTCGTGCATCTCTTTGCTAGCCTTATTTCTGTGTAATCTGAGAAGAGATATTTCGGAACCCTTTGAAGACTATAGGGCCAAAGGAAATATCCTCCGATAACAAAGAGATAGAAGCTTTCTGAGAAACTTCTTTGTGTTCTGTGAAATCATCTCACAGAGTTACAGCTTTCCTCTCAAGAAGCTTTTGTCTAAGACAGTTCTTGTGGAATTGGCAAAGTGATATTTGGAAGCCCATAGAGGGCTACGGTGAAAAAGGAAATATCCTCCGATGAAATCTGGAAAGAAGCTTTCTGAGAAACTGCTCTGTGATGTGTGACTTCCACTCACAGAGTTACATCTGTATTTCGTGGATCTCTTTTCTAGCCTTATTTCTGTGGAATCTGAGAAGAGATATTTCAGATCCCTTTTGAAGACTATAGGGCCAAAGGAATTATCCTCCGATAACAAAGAGAAAGAAGCTTTTTGAGAAACTTCTTTGTGTTTTGTGAAATCATTTCACAGAGTTACAGCTTTCCTCTCAAAAAACCTTTCGCTAAGACAGTTCTTGTGGAATTGGCAAAGTGATATTTGGAAGCCCATAGAGGGCTATGGTGAAAAAGGAAATATCCTCCGATGAAATCTGGAAAAAAGCTTTCTGGGAAACTGCTTAGTGTTCTGTTAATTCATCTCACAGAGTTAAATCAGTATTTCTTGGATCTCTCTGCTAGCCTTATTTCTGTGGAATCTGAGAACAGATATTTCGGATCCCTTTGAAGACTATAGAGCCAAAGGAAATAACCTCCGATAACAAAGAGAAAGAAGCTTTCTGAGAAACTTCTTTGTGTTCTGTGAAATCATCTCACAGAGTTACAGGTTTCCCCTCAAGAAGCCTTTCGCTAAGAGGTTCTTCTGGAATTGGCAAAGGGATATTTGGAAGCCCTTTGAAGGCTATGGTAAAAAAGGAAATATCCTCATATGAAATCTGGAAAGAAGCTTTCTGAGAAACTGCCTAGTCTACTGTTAATTCATCTCACAGAGTTACATCTGTATTTCGTGGATCTCTTTGCTAGCCTTATTTCTATGGAATCTGAGAACAGATATTTCGGATCTCTTCGAAGACTATAGGGCCAAAGGAAATATCCGCCGATAACAAAGAGAAAGAAGCTTTCTGAGAATCATCTTTGTGTTCTGTGATATCATCTCACAGAGTAACAGCTTTCCTCTCAAGAAGCGTTTCGCTAAGACGGTTCTTGTGGAATTGGCAAAGGGATATTTGGAAGCCCTTAGAGGGCTATGGTGAAAAAGGAAATATCCTCAGATGAAATCTGGAAAGAAGCTTTCTGAGAAACTGCTTAGTTTTCTGCTAATTCATCTCACAGAGTGATATCTGTATTTCGTGGATTTCTTTGCTAGACTTATTTCTGTGACATCTTAGAACAGATAATTCGGATCCCTTTGAAGACTATAGGGCCAAAGGAAATATCCTCCGATAACAAAGAGAAAGAAGCTTTCTGAGAAACTTCTTTGTGTTCTTTGAAATCATCTCACAGAGTTAAAGCTTTCCCCTCAAGAAGCGTTTCGCTAAGACGGTTCTTGTGGAATTCGCAAACTAATATTTGGAAGCCCATAGAGGGCTATGTTAAAAAAGGAAATATCCTTCGATGAAACATGGAAACGAGCTTTCTGAGAAACTGCTCTGTGATGTGTGACTTCCACTCACAGAGTTACATCTGTATTTCGTGGGTCTCTTTGCTAGCCTTATTCCTGTGGAATCTGAGAACAGATATTTCGGATCCCTTTGAAGACTATAGGGCCAAAGGAAATATCCTCCAATAACAAAGAGAAAGAAGTGTTCTGAGAAACTACTTCGTGTTCTGTGAAATCATCTCACAGAGTTACAGCTTTCCCCCAAGAAGCCTTTCGCTAAGACAGTTCTTGTGGAATTGGCAAAGTGATATTTGGAAGCCCATAGAGGGCTATGGTGAAGAAGGAAATATCCTCAGATGAAATCTGGAAAGAAGCTTTCTGGGAAACTGCTTAGTGTTCTGTTAATTCATCTCACAGAGTTACAACTGTATTTCGTGGATCTCTTTGCTAGCCTTATTTCTGTGGAATATGAGAACAGATATTTCGGATCCCTTTGAAGACTATAGGGCCAAAGCAAATATCCTCCGATAACAAAGAGAAAGAAGCTTTCTGAGAAACTTCTTTGTGTTCTGTGAAATCATCTCACAGATTTACAGCTTTCTCCTCAAGAATCCTTTCGCTAAGACAGTTCTTGTGTAATTGGCAAAGTGATATTTCGAAGCCCATAGAGGGATATGGTGAAAAAGGAAATATCCTCATATAAAATCTGGGAAGATGCTTTCTGAGAAACTGCTTAGTGTTCTGTTAATTCATCTCACAGAGTTACATCTGTATTTCGTGGATCTCTTTGCTAGCCTTATTTCTGTGGAATCTGAGAACAGATATTTCGGATCCCTTTGAAGACTATAGGGCCAAAGGAAATATCCTCCGATAACAAAGAGAAAGAAGCTTTCTGAGAAACTTCTTTGTTTTCCGTGAAATCATCTCACAGAGTTACAGCTTTCCCCTCAACAAGCCTTTCGCTAAGACAGTTCTTGTGGAATTTGCAAAGTGATATTTGGAAGCCCATAGAGGGCTATGGTGAAAAAGGAAATATACTCAGATGAAATCTTGAAAGAAACTTTCTGAGAAACTGCCTAGTGTTTTCTTAATTCATCTCACAGAGTTACATCTGTATTTGGTGGATCTCTTTGCTAGCCTTATTTCTGTGGAATCAGCGAACAGATATTTCGGATCCCTTTGAAGACTCTAGGGCCAAAGGAAATGTCCTCCGATAACAAAGAGAAAGAAGCTTTCTGAGAAACTTCTTTGTGTTCTGTGAAATCATCTCACAGAGATACAGCTTTCCCCTGAAGAAACCTTTCGCTAAGACGGTTCTTGTGGAATTGGCAAAGGGATATTTGGAAGCCCTTAGAGAGCTATGGTGAAAAAGGAAATATCCTCAGATGAAATCTGGAAGGAAGCTTTCTGAGAAACTGCTCTGTGATGTTTGACTTCCACTCACAGAGTTACATCTGTATTTCGTGGATATCTTTGCTAACCTTATTTCTGTGGAATCTCAGAACAGATATTTCGGATACCTTTGAAGACTACAGAGCCAAAGGAAATAACCTCGGATAACAAAGAGAAAGAAGCTTTCTGAGAAACTTCTTTGTGTTCTGTGAAATCATCTCACAGAGTTACAGCTTTACCCTCAAGAAGCCTTTTGCGAAGACAGTTGTTGTGGAATTGGCAAAGTGATATTTGGAAGCCCATAGAGGGCTATGGTGAAAAAGGAAATATCCTCCGATGAAATTTGGAAAGAAGCTTTCTGAGAAACTGCTTAGTGTTCTGTTAATTCATCTCACAGAGTTACATCTGTATTTCGTGCATCTCTTTGCTAGCCTTATTTCTGTGCAATCTGAGAAGAGATATTTCGGAACCCTTTGAAGACTATAGGGCCAAAGGAAATATCCTCCGATAACAAAGAGATAGAAGCTTTCTGAGAAACTTCTTTGTGTTCTGTGAAATCATCTCACAGAGTTACAGCTTTCCTCTCAAGAAGCTTTTGTCTAAGACAGTTCTTGTGGAATTGGCAAAGTGATATTTGGAAGCCCATAGAGGGCTACGGTGATAAAGGAAATATCCTCAGATGAAATCTGGAAAGAAGCTTTCTGAGAAACTGCTCTGTAATGTGTGACTTCCACTCACAGAGTTACATCTGTATTTCGTGGATCTCTTTTCTAGCCTTATTTCTGTGGAATCTGAGAAGAGATATTTCAGATCCCTTTTGAAGACTATAGGGCCAAAGGAAATATCCTCCGATAACAAAGAGAAAGTAGCTTTTTGAGAAACTTCTTTGTGTTTTGTGAAATCATTTCACAGAGTTACAGCTTTCCTCTCAAAAAACCTTTCGCTAAGACAGTTCTTGTGGAATTGGCAAAGTGATATTTGGAAGCCCATAGAGGGCTATGGTGAAAAAGGAAATATCCTCCGATGAAATCTGGAAAAAAGCTTTCTGAGAAACTGCTTAGTGTTCTGTTAATTCATCTCACAGTGTTAAATCAGTATTTCTTGAATCTCTCTGCTAGCCTTATTTCTGTGGAAACTGAGAACAGATATTTCGGATCCCTTTGAAGACTATAGAGCCAAAGGAAATAACCTCCGATGACAAAGAGAAAGAAGCTTTCTGAGAAACTTCTTTGTGTTCTGTGAAATCATCTCACAGAGTTACAGGTTTCCCCTCAAGAAGCCTTTCGCTAATAGGTTCTTGTGGAATTGGCAAAGGGATATTTGGAAGCCCTTAGAAGGCTATGGTAAAAAAGGAAATATCCTCATATGAAATCTGGAAAGAAGCTTTCTGAGAAACTGCGTAGTCTACTGTTAATTCATCTCACAGAGTTACATCTGTATTTCGTGGATCTCTTTGCTAGCCTTATTTCTATGGAATCTGAGAACAGATATTTCGGATCTCTTTGAAGACTATAGGGCCAAAGGAAATATCCGCCGATAACAAAGAGAAAGAAGCTTTCTGAGAATCTTCTTTGTGTTCTGTGATATCATCTCACAGAGTAACAGCTTTCCTCTCAAGAAGCGTTTCGCTAAGACGGTTCTTGTGGAATTGGCAAAGGGATATTTGGAAGCCCTTAGAGGGCTATGGTGAAAAAGGAAATATCCTCAGATGAAATCTGGAAAGAAGCTTTCTGAGAAACTGCTTAGTTTTCTGCTAATTCATCTCACAGAGTGATATCTGTATTTCGTGGATTTCTTTGCTAGACTTATTTCTGTGACATCTGAGAACAGATAATTCGGATCCCTTTGAAGACTATAGGGCCAAAGGAAACATCCTCCGATAACAAAGAGAAAGAAGCTTTCTGAGAAACTTCTTTGTGTTCTTTGAAATCATCTCACAGAGTTAAAGCTTTCCCCTCAAGAAGCGTTTCGCTAAGACGGTTCTTGTGGAATTCGCAAAGGGATATTTGGAAGCCCTTAGAGGGCTATGTTAAAAAAGGAAATATCCTTCGATGAAACCTGGAACGAGCTTTCTGAGAAACTGCTCTGTGATGTGTGACTTCCACTCACAGAGTTACATCTGTATTTCGTGGGTCTCCTTGCTAGCCTTATTCCTGTGGAATCTGAGAACAGATATTTCGGATCCCTTTGAAGACTATAGGGCCAAAGGAAATATCCTCCAATAACAAAGAGAAAGAAGTTTTCTGAGAAACTTCTTCGTGTTCTGTGAAATCATCTCACAGAGTTACAGCTTTCCCCTCCAGAAGCCTTTCGCTAAGACAGTTCTTGTGGAATTGGCAAAGTGATATTTGGAAGCCCATAGAAGGCTATGGTGAAAAAGGAAATATCCTCAGATGAAATCTGGAAAGAAGCTTTCTGGGAAACTGCTTAGTGTTCTGTTAATTCATCTCACAGAGTTACATCTGTATTTCGTGGATCTCTCTGCTAGCCTTATTTCTGTGGAATCTGAGAACAGATATTTCGGATCCCTTTGAAGACTATAGGGCCAAAGGAAATATCCTCCGATAACAAAGAGAAAGAAGCTTTCTGAGAAACTTCTTTGTGTTCTGTGAAATCATCTCACAGATTTACAGCTTTCTCCTCAAGAATCCTTTCGCTAAGACAGTTCTTGTGTAATTGGCAAAGTGATATTTCGAAGCCCTTAGAGCGATATGGTGAAAAAGGAAATATCCTCATATGAAATCTGGGAAGATGCTTTCTGAGAAGCTGCTTAGTGTTCTATTAATTCATCTCACAGAGTTACATCTGTATTTCGTGGATCTCTTTGCTAGCCTTATTTCTGTGGAATCTGAGAACAGATATTTCGGATCCCTTTGAAGACTATAGGGTCAAAGGAAATATAATCCGATAACAAAGAGAAAGAAGCTTTCTGAGAATCTTCTTTATGTTCTGTGAAATCATCTCACAGATTTAAAGCATTCCTCTCAAGAAGCCTTTGGCTAAGACAGTTCTTGTGGAATTGGCAAAGTGATATTTGGAAGCCCAAAGAGGGCTATAGTGAAAAACGAAATATCCTCCGATGAAATCTGTAAAGAAGCTTTCTGAGAAACTGCTCTGTGATGTTTGACTTCAACTCACAGAGTTACATCTGTATTTCGTGGATGTCTTTTCTAGCCTTCTTTCTGTGGAATCTGAGAACAGATATTTCGGATCCCTTTGAAGACTATAGGGCCAAAGGAAATATCCTCCGATAACGAAGAGAAAGAAGCTCTCTGAGAAACTTCTTTGTGTTCTGTGAAATCATCTCACAGAGTTACAGCTTCCCCCTAAATAAGCCTTTCGCTAAGAAAGTTCTTGTGGAATTGGCAAAGTGATATTTGGAAGCCCATAGAGGGGTATGGTGAAAAAGGAAATATCCTCAGACGAAATCTGAAGGGAAGCTTTCTGAGAAACTGCTTAGTGTTCTGTTAATTCATCTCACCGAGTTACATCTGTATTTCGTGGATCTCTTTGCTAGCCTTATTTCTGTGGAATCTGAGAACAGATATTTCGGATCCCTTCGAAGACTATAGGGCCAAAGGAAATATCCTCCGATAACAAAGAGAAAGAAGCTTTCTGAGAAACTTCTTTGTGTTCTGTGAAATCATCTCACAGAGTTACAGCTTTTCTCTAAAGAAGCCTTTCGCTAAGACAGTTCTTGTGGAATTGGCAAAGTGATATTTGGAAGCCCATAGAGGGCTATGGTGAAAAAGGAAATATCCTCCGATGAAATCTGGAAAGAAGCTTTCTGAGAAACTGCTTAGTGTTCTGTTAATTCATCTCACAGAGTTACATCTGTATTTCGTGGATCTCTTTGCTAGCCTTATTTCTGTGGAATCTGAGAGCAGATATTTCGGATCCCTTCCAAGACTATAGGGCCAAAGGAAATATCCTCCGATAACGAAGAGAAAGAAGCTTTCTGAGAAACTTCTTTGTGTTCTTTGAAATCATCTCACAGAGTTAAAGCTTTCCCCTCAAGAAGCGTTTCGCTAAGACGGTTCTTGTGGAATTCGCAAAGGGATATTTGGAAGCCCTTAGAGGGCTATGTTAAAAAAGGAAATATCCTTCGATGAAACCTGGAAACGAGCTTTCTGAGAAACTGCTCTGTGATGTGTGACTTCCACTCACAGAGTTACATCTGTATTTCGTGGGTCTCTTTGCTAGCCTTATTCCTGTGGAATCTGAGAACAGATATTTCGGATCCCTTTGAAGACTATAGGGCCAAAGGAAATATCCTCCGATAACAAATAGAAAGAAGCTTTCTGAGAAACTTCTTTGTGTTCTGTGAAATCATCTCACAGAGTTACAGGTTTCCCGTCAAGAAGCCTTTCGCTAAGACAGATCTTGGGGAATTTTCAAAGTGATATTTGAAGCCCTTAGATGGCTGTGGTGAGAAAGGAAATATCCTCAGATGAAATCTGGAAAGAATCTTTCTGAGAAACTGCTTAGTGTTCTGCTAATTCATCTCACAGAGTTATATCTGTATTTCGTGGATCTCTTTGCTAACCTTATTTCTGTGGAATCTGAGAACAGATATTTCGGATCCCTTTGAAGACTATAGGGCCAAAGGAAATATCCTCCAATAACAAAGAGAAAGAAGTTTTCTGAGAAACTTCTTCGTGTTCTGTGAAATCATCTCACAGAGTTACAGCTTTCCCCTCAAGAAGCCTTTCGCTAAGACAGTTCTTGTGGATTTGGCAAAGTGATATTTGGAAGCCCGTAGAGGGCTATGGTGAAAAAGGAAATATCCTCAGATGAAATCTGGAAAGAAGCTTTCTGGGAAACTGCTTAGTGTTCTGTTAATTCATCTCACAGAGTTACATCTGTATTTCGTGGATCTCTTTGCTAGCCTTATTTCTGTGGAATCTGAGAACAGATATTTCGGATCCCTTTGAAGACTATAGGGCCAAAGAAAATATCCTCCGATAACAAAGAGAAAGAAGCTTTCTGAGAAACTTCTTTGTTTTCTGTGAAATCATCTCACAGAGTTACAGCTTTCCCCTCAAGAAGCCTTTCTCTAAGACAGTTCTTGTGTAATTGGCAAGGTGATATTTGGAAGCCCATAGAGGGCTATGGTGAAAAGGGAAATATCCTCAGCTGAAATCTGGAAAGAAGCTTTCTGAGAAACTGCCTAGTGTTCTGTTAATTCATCTCACAGAGTTACTTCTGTATTTCGTGGCTCTCTTTGCTAGCCTTATTTCTGTGTAAACTGAGAACAGATACTTCGCATCCCTTTGAAGACCATAGGGCCCAATTAAATATACTCCGATAACAAAGAGAAAGAAGCTTTCTGAGAAACTTCTTTGTGTTCTGTGAAATCATCTCACAGAGTTAGAAGTTTCCCCTCAAGAAGGGTTTCGATAAGACGGTTCTTGTGGAATTGACAAAGGGATATTTGGAAGCCCTTAGAGGGCTATGGAGAAAAAGGAAATATCCCTCGATGAAATCTGGAAACGAGATTTCTGAGAAACTGCTAAGTGATGTGTGACTTCCACTCACAGAGTAACATCTGTATTTCGTGGATCTCTTTACTAGCCTTATTTCTATGGAATCTGAGAACAGATATTTCGGATCCCTTTGAAGACTATAGGGCCAAAGCAAATATCCTCCGATAACAAAGAGAAAGAAGCTTTCTGAGAAACTTCTTTGTGTTCTGTGAAATCATCTCACACAGTTACAGCTTCCTCCTCAAGAATCCTTTCGCTAAGACAGTTCTTGTGTAATTGGCAAAGTGATATTTGGAAGCCCATACAGGGCTACGGTGAAATATGAAATATCCTCATATGAAATCTGGAAAGAAGCTTTCTGAGAAACTGTTTAGTGTTCTGTTAATTCATCTCACAGAGTTACATCTGTATTTCGAGGATCTCTTTGCTAGCCTTATTTATGTGGAATCTGAGAACAGATATTTCGGATCCCTTTGAAGACTACAGGGCGAAAGGTAATATCCTCCAATAACAAAGAGAAAGAAGCTTTCTGAGAAACCTCTTTGTGTTCTGTGAAATTATCTCACAGATTTAAAGCTTTCCCCTCAAGAAGCCTTTCGCTAAGACAGTTCTTGTGGAATTGGCAAAGTGATATTTGGAAGCTCATAGAAGAGTATAGTGAAAAAGGAAATATCCTCCGATGAAATATGGAAAGAAGCTTTCTGAGAAACTGCTCTGTGATGTGTGACTTCAACTCACAGAGTTACATCTGTATTTCGTGGATCTCTTTGCTAGCCTTATTTCTGTGGAATCTGAGAACAGATATTTCGGTTCCCTTCGAAGACTATAGGGCCAAAGGAAATATCCTCCGATAACAAAGAGAAAGAAGCTTTCTGAGAAACTTCTTTGTGTTCTGTGAAATCATCTCACAGAGTTACAGCTTCCCCCTCCAGAAGCCTTTCGCTAAGACAGTTCTTGTGGAATTGGCAAAGTGATATTTGGAAGCCCATAGAGGGGTATGGTGAAAAAGGAAATATCCTCCGATGAAATCTGGAAAGAAGCTTTCTGAGAAACTGCTCTGTGATGTGTGACTTCAACTCACAGAGTTACATCTGTATTTCGTGGATGTCTTTGCTAGCCTTATTTCTGTGGAATCTGAGAACAGATATTTCGGATCCCTTTGAAGACAATAGGGACAAAGGAAATATCCTTCGATAAGATAGAGAAAGAAGATTTCTGAGAAACCTCTTTGTGTTCTGTGAAATCATCTCACAGAGTTACAGCTTCCCCGTCCAGAAGCCTTTCGCTAAGACAGTTCTTGTGGAATTGGCAAAGTGATATTTGGAAACCCATAGAGGGCTATGGTGAAAAAGGAAATATCCTGAGATGAAATCTGGAAAGAAGCTTTCTGAGAAACTGCTTAGTGTCATGTTAATTCATCTCACAGATTTACATCTGTATTTCGTGGATCTCTTTGCTAGCCTTATTTCTGTGGAATCTGAGAACAGATATTTCGGATTCCTTTGAAGACTATAGGTCCAGAGGAAATATCCTCGAATAACAAAGAGAAAGACGCTTTCTGAGTAACTTCTTTGTGTTCTGTGAAATCATCTCACAGAGTTACAGCTTTCCCCTCGAGAAGCCTTTCGCTAAGACAGCTATTGTCGAATTGGCAAAGTGATATTTCGAAGCCAATAGAGGCCTATGGTGAAAAAGGAAATATCCTCAGATGAAATCTGGAAAGAAGCTTTCTGAGAAAGTGCTTAGTGTTCTGTTAATTCATCTCACAGAGTTACATCTGTATTTCGTGGATCTCTTTGCTGGCCTCATTTCTATGGAATCTGAGAACAGATATTTCGGATCCCTTTGAAGACTATGGGGCCAAAGGAAATATCCTCCGATAACAAAGAGAAAGAAGCTTTCTGAGAAACTTCTTTGTGTTCTGTGAAATCATCTCACAGAGTTACAGCTTTCCCTTCAAGAAGCCTTTCGCTAAGACAGCTCTTGTGGAATTGGCAAAGTGAGATTTTGAAGCCCATAAAGGACTATGGTGAAAAAGGAAACATCCTCAGATGAAATCTGGAAAGAAGCTTTCTGAGAAACTGCTTAGTGCTCTGTTAATTCATCTCACAGAGTTACATCTGTATATCATCGATCTCTTTGCTAGCCTTATTTCTGTGGAATCTGAGAACAGATATTTCGGATCCCTTTGAAGACTATAGGGCCAAAGGAAATATCCTCCGATAACAAAGAGAAAGAAGCTTTCTGAGAAACTTCTTTGTGTTCTGTGAAATCATCTCACAGAGTTACAGCTTTCCCCTCAAGAAGCCTTTCGCTAAGACAGTTCTTGTGGAATTGGCAAAGTGATATTTGGAGGCCCACAGAGGGCTATGGTGAAAAAGGAAATATCATCCGATGAATTCTGGAAAGAAGCTTTCTGAGAAAATGCTTAGTGTTCTGTTAATTCATCTCACAGTGTTACATCTGTATTTCATGGATCTCTTTGCTAGCCTTCTTTCTGTGGAATCTGAGAAACAGATATTTCGGATCCCTCTGACGACTATAGGGCTAAAGGAAATATCCTCCGATAACAAAGAGAAAGAAGCTTTCTGAGAAACTTTTTTGTGTTCTGTGAAATTATCTCACAGAGTTACAGCTTTCCCGTCAAGAAGCCTTTCGCAATGACAGTTCTTGTGGAATTGGCAAAGTGATATTTGAGGCCCATAGAGGGCTATGGTGAAAAAGGAAATATCCTCCGATGAAATCTGGAAAGAAGCTTTCTGAGAAACTGCTTAGTGTTCTGTTAATTCATCTCACAGAGTTACATCTGTATTTCGTGGATCTCTTTGCTAGCCTTATTTCTGTGGAATCTGAGAACAGATATTTCGGATCCCTTTGAAGACTTAGGGCCAAAGGAAATATCCTGCGATAACAAAGAGAAAGAAGCTTTCTGAGAAACTTCTTTGTGTTCTGTGAAATCATCTCAGAGAGTTACAGCTTTCCCCTCAAGAACCCTTTCGGTAAGACAGCTCTTGTGGAATTGGCAAAGTGATATTTGGAAGCCCACAGAGGGCTAGGGTGAAAAAGGAAATATCCTCAGATGAAATCTGGAAAGAAGCTTTCTGAGATCCTGCTTAGTGTTCTGTTAATTCATCTGACAGAGTTACATCTTTATTTCGTTGATCTCTTTCTTAGCCTTATTTCTGTGGAATCTGAGAACAGATATTTCGGATCCCTTTGAATACTATGGGGCCAAAGGAAATATCCTCCGATAAAAAAGACAAAGAAGCTTTCTGAGAAACTTCTTTGTGTTCTGTGTAATCATCCCACGGAGTTACAGCTTTCCCCTCAAGAAGCCTTTCGCTAACAGAGTTTTGTAGAATTGGCAAAGTGATATTTGGAAGCCCATAGAAGGCTGTGGTGAAAAAGAAAATATCCTCAGATGAAATCTGGGTAGAAGCTTTCTGAGAAACTGCTTAGTGTTCTGTTAATTCATCTCACAGAGTTCCATCTGTATTTCGTGGATCTCTTTGCTAGCCTTATTTCTGTGGAATGTGAGAAGAGATATTTCGGATCCCTTTGAAGACTATAGGGCCAAAGGAAATATCCTCCGATAACAAAGAGAAAGAAGCTTTCTGAGAAACTTCTTTGTGTTCTGTGAAATCATCTCACAGAGTTACAGCTTTTCCCTCAAGAAGCCTTTCGCTAAGACGGTTCTTGTGGAATTGGCAAAGTGATATTTGGAAACCCATAGTGGGCTATGGTGAAAAAGGAAATATCCTCAGATGAAAATGGGAAAGAAGCTTTCTGAGAAACTGCTCTGTGATGTGTGACTTACACTCACAGAGTTACATCTGTATTTCGTGGATCTCTTTGCTAGCCTTATTTCTGTGGAATCTGAGAACAGATATTTCGGTTCCCTTTGAAGACTATAGGGCCAAAGGAAATATCCTCCGATAACAAAGAGAAAGAAGCGTTCTGAGAAACTTCTTTGTGTTCTGTGAAATCATCTCACCGAGTGACAGCTTTCCCCTCAAGAAGCCTTTCGCTAAGACAGTTCTTGTAGATTTGGCAAAGTGATATTTGGAAGCCCACAGAGCGCTATGGTGAAAACGGAAATATCCTCAGATGAAATCTGGAAAGAAGCTTTCTGAGAAACTGCTTAGGTTTCTATTAATTCATCTCACAGAGTTACATCTATATTTCGTGGATCTCTTTGCTAGCCTTATTTCTTTGGAATCTGAGAACAGATATTTCGGATCCCTTGAAGACTTAGGGCCAAAGGAAATATCCTCCGATAAAAAAGAGAAAGAAGCTTTCTGAGAAACTTCTTTGTGTTCTGTGAAATCATCTCATAGAGTTACAGCTTTCCCCTCAAGAAGCCTTTGGCTAAGACAGTTCTTGTTGAATTGACAAAGTGATATTTGGAGGCCCATAGAGAGACATGGTGAAAAAGGAAATATCCTCTGATGAAATCTGTAAAGAAGCTTTCTGAGAAACTGCTTAGTGTTCTGTTAATTCATCTAAGAGAGTTACATCTGTATTTCGTGGATCTTTTTGCTACCCCTATTTCTGTGGAATCTGAAAACAGATATTTCGGATCCCTTTGAAGACTATGGGGCCAAAGGAAAAATCCTCCGATAACAAAGAGAAAGAAGCTCTCTGAGAAACTTCTTTGTGTTCTGTGAAATCATCTCACAGAGTTACAGCTTTCCCCTCAAGAAGCCTTTCGCTAAGACAGTTCTTGTGGAATTGGCAAAGTGATATTTGGAAGCCCATAGAGGGCTATGGTGAAAAAGGAAATATCCTCAGATGAAATCTGGAAAGAAGCTTTCTGAGAAACTGCTCTATGATGTGTGACTTCCACTCACAGAGTTACATCTGTATTTCGTGGATCTCTTTGCTAGCCTTATTTCTGTGGAATCTGAGAACAGATATTTCGGATCCCTTTGAAGACTATAGGGCCAAAGGAAATATCCTCCGATAAGAAAGAGAAAGAAGCTTTCTGAGAAACTTCTTTGTGTTCTGTGAAATCATCTCACAGAGTTACAGCTTTCCCCTCCAGAAGCCTTTCGCTAAGACAGTTCTTGTGGAATTGGCCAGGTGATATTTGGAAGCCCCTAGAGGGCTATGGTGAAAAAGGAAATATCCACAGATGAAATCTGGAAAGAAGCTTTCTGAGAAACTGCTTAGTGTTCTGTTAATTCATCTCACAGCGTTACATCTGTATTCGTGGATCTCTTTGCTAGCCTTATTTCTGTGGAATCTGAGAACAGATATTTCGGATCCCTTTGAGGACTATAGGGCCAAAGGAAATATCCTATGATAAGAAAGCGAAAGAAGCTTTCTGAGAAACTTCTTTGTGTTCTGTGAAATCATCTCACAGAGTTACAGCTTTTCCCTCAAGAAGCCTTTCGCTAAGACCCTTCTTGTGGAATTGGCAAAGTGATATTTGGAGGCCCATAGAGGGCTATGGTGAAAAAGGAAATATCCTCCGATGAAATCTGGAAAGAAGCTTTCTGAGAAACTGCTTAGTGTTCTGTTAATTTATCTCACAGTGTTACATCTGTATTTCGTGGATCTCTTTGCTAGCCTTATTTCTGTGGAATCTGAGAACAGATATTTAGGATCCCTTTGACGATTATAGGGCCAAAGGGAATATCATCCGATAACAAAGAGAAAGAAGCTTTCTGAGAAACTTCTTTGTGTTCTGTGATATCATCTCACAGAGTTACAGATTTCCCCTCAAGAAGCCTTTCGCTGAGACAGTTCTTGTGGAATTGGCAAAGTGATATTTGGAAGCCCATAGAGGGCTATGGTGAAAAAGGAAGTATCCTCAGATGAAATCTGGAAAGAAGCTTTCTGAGAAACTGCTCTGTGATGTGTGACTTCCACTCACAGAGTTACATCTGTATTTCGTGGATCTCTTTGCTAGCCTTATTTCTGTGGAATCTGAGAACAGATATTTCGGATCCCTTTGAAGACTACAGGGCCAAAGTAAATATCCCCCGCTATCAAAGAGAAAGAAGCTTTCTGAGAAACTTCTTTGTGTTCTGTGCAATCATCTCACAGAGTTACAGCTTTCCCCTCAAGAATCCTTTCGCTAAGACAGTTCTTCTGGAATTGGCAAAGTGATATTTGGAACCCTTAGAGGGCTCTGGTGAAAAAGGAAATATCCTCAGATGAAATCTGGAAAGAAGCTTTCTGAGAAACTGCTTAATGTTCTGTTAATTCATCTCACAGAGTTACCTCTGTATTTCGTGGATCTCTTTGCTAGTCTTATTTCTGTGGAATCGGAGAACAGATATTTCGGATCCCTTTGAAAATTATGGGGCCAAAGGAAATATCCTCCGATAACAAAGAGAAAGAAGCTTTCTGATAAACTTCTTTGGGTTCTGTGAAATCATCTCACAGAGTTACAATTTCCCCTCAAGAAGTTTTTCGCTAAGACAGTTCTTGTGGAATTGGCAAAGTGATATTTGGAAGCCCATAGAGGGCTACGTTGAAAAAGGAAATATCCTCAGGTGAAATCTGGAAAGAAGCTTTCTGAGAAACTGCGTAGTGCTCTGTTAATTCATCTCACAGAGTTACATCTGTATATCATCGATCTCTTTGCTAGCCTTATTTCTGTGGAATCTGAGAACAGATATTTCGGATCCCTTTGAAGACTATAGGGCCAAAGGAAATATCCTCCGATAACAAAGAGAAAGAAGCTTTCTGAGAAACTTTTTTGTGTTCTGTGAAATTATCTCACAGAGTTACAGCTTTCCCGTCAAGAAGCCTTTCGCAATGACAGTTCTTGTGGAATTGGAAAAGTGATATTTGAGGCCCATAGAGGGCTATGGTGAAAAAGGAAATATCCTCCGATGAAATCTGGAAAGAAGCTTTCTGAGAAACTGCTTAGTGTTCTGTTAATTCATCTCACAGAGTTACATCTGTATTTCGTGGATCTCTTTGCTAGCCTTATTTCTGTGGAATCTGAGAACAGATATTTCTGATCCCTTTGAAGACTTAGGGCCAAAGGAAATATCCTGCGATCACAAAGAGAAAGAAGCTTTCTGAGAAACTTCTTTGTGTTCTGTGAAATCATCTCAGAGAGTTACAGCTTTCCCCTCAAGAAGCCTTTCGCTAAGACAGTTCTTGTAGATTTGGCAAAGTGATATTTGGAAGCCCACAGAGCGCTATGGTGAAAACGGAAATATCCTCAGATGAAATCTGGAAAGAAGCTTTCTGAGAAACTGCTTAGGTTTCTATTAATTCATCTCACAGAGTTACATCTATATTTCGTGGATCTCTTTGCTAGCCTTATTTCTTTGGAATCTGAGAACAGATATTTCGGATCCCTTGAAGACTTAGGGCCAAAGGAAATATCCTCCGATAAAAAAGAGAAAGAAGCTTTCTGAGAAACTTCTTTGTGTTCTGTGAAATCATCTCATAGAGTTACAGCTTTCCCCTCAAGAAGCCTTTGGCTAAGACAGTTCTTGTTGAATTGACAAAGTGATATTTGGAGGCCCATAGAGAGACATGGTGAAAAAGGAAATATCCTCTGATGAAATCTGTAAAGAAGCTTTCTGAGAAACTGCTTAGTGTTCTGTTAATTCATCTAAGAGAGTTACATCTGTATTTCGTGGATCTTTTTGCTACCCCTATTTCTGTGGAATCTGAAAACAGATATTTCGGATCCCTTTGAAGACTATGGGGCCAAAGGAAAAATCCTCCGATAACAAAGAGAAAGAAGCTCTCTGAGAAACTTCTTTGTGTTCTGTGAAATCATCTCACAGAGTTACAGCTTTCCCCTCAAGAAGCCTTTCGCTAAGACAGTTCTTGTGGAATTGGCAAAGTGATATTTGGAAGCCCATAGAGGGCTATGGTGAAAAAGGAAATATCCTCAGATGAAATCTGGAAAGAAGCTTTCTGAGAAACTGCTCTATGATGTGTGACTTCCACTCACAGAGTTACATCTGTATTTCGTGGATCTCTTTGCTAGCCTTATTTCTGTGGAATCTGAGAACAGATATTTCGGATCCCTTTGAAGACTATAGGGCCAAAGGAAATATCCTCCGATAAGAAAGAGAAAGAAGCTTTCTGAGAAACTTCTTTGTGTTCTGTGAAATCATCTCACAGAGTTACAGCTTTCCCCTCCAGAAGCCTTTCGCTAAGACAGTTCTTGTGGAATTGGCCAGGTGATATTTGGAAGCCCCTAGAGGGCTGTGGTGAAAAAGGAAATATCCACAGATGAAATCTGGAAAGAAGCTTTCTGAGAAACTGCTTAGTGTTCTGTTAATTCATCTCACAGCGTTACATCTGTATTCGTGGATCTCTTTGCTAGCCTTATTTTTGTGGAATCTGAGAACAGATATTTCGGATCCCTTTGAGGACTATAGGGCCAAAGGAAATATCCTATGATAAGAAAGCGAAAGAAGCTTTCTGAGAAACTTCTTTGTGTTCTGTGAAATCATCTCACAGAGTTACAGCTTTTCCCTCAAGAAGCCTTTCGCTAAGACCCTTCTTGTGGAATTGGCAAAGTGATATTTGGAGGCCCATAGAGGGCTATGGTGAAAAAGGAAATATCCTCCGATGAAATCTGGAAAGAAGCTTTCTGAGAAACTGCTTAGTGTTCTGTTAATTTATCTCACAGTGTTACATCTGTATTTCGTGGATCTCTTTGCTAGCCTTATTTCTGTGGAATCTGAGAACAGATATTTAGGATCCCTTTGACGATTATAGGGCCAAAGGGAATATCATCCGATAACAAAGAGAAAGAAGCTTTCTGAGAAACTTCTTTGTGTTCTGTGATATCATCTCACAGAGTTACAGATTTCCCCTCAAGAAGCCTTTCGCTGAGACAGTTCTTGTGGAATTGGCAAAGTGATATTTGGAAGCCCATAGAGGGCTATGGTGAAAAAGGAAGTATCCTCAGATGAAATCTGGAAAGAAGCTTTCTGAGAAACTGCTCTGTGATGTGTGACTTCCACTCACAGAGTTACATCTGTATTTCGTGGATCTCTTTGCTAGCCTTATTTCTGTGGAATCTGAGAACAGATATTTCGGATCCCTTTGAAGACTACAGGGCCAAAGTAAATATCCCCCGCTCTCAAAGAGAAAGAAGCTTTCTGAGAAACTTCTTTGTGTTCTGTGCAATCATCTCACAGAGTTACAGCTTTCCCCTCAAGAATCCTTTCGCTAAGACAGTTCTTCTGGAATTGGCAAAGTGATATTTGGAACCCTTAGAGGGCTCTGGTGAAAAAGGAAATATCCTCAGATGAAATCTGGAAAGAAGCTTTCTGAGAAACTGCTTAATGTTCTGTTAATTCATCTCACAGAGTTACCTCTGTATTTCGTGGATCTCTTTGCTAGTCTTATTTCTGTGGAATCGGAGAACAGATATTTCGGATCCCTTTGAAAATTATGGGGCCAAAGGAAATATCCTCCGATAACAAAGAGAAAGAAGCTTTCTGATAAACTTCTTTGGGTTCTGTGAAATCATCTCACAGAGTTACAATTTCCCCTCAAGAAGTTTTTCGCTAAGACAGTTCTTGTGGAATTGGCAAAGTGATATTTGGAAGCCCATAGAGGGCTACGTTGAAAAAGGAAATATCCTCAGGTGAAATCTGGAAAGAAGCTTTCTGAGAAACTGCGTAGTGCTCTGTTAATTCATCTCACAGAGTTACATCTGTATATCATCGATCTCTTTGCTAGCCTTATTTCTGTGGAATCTGAGAACAGATATTTCGGATCCCTTTGAAGACTATAGGGCCAAAGGAAATATCCTCCGATAACAAAGAGAAAGAAGCTTTCTGAGAAACTTTTTTGTGTTCTGTGAAATTATCTCACAGAGTTACAGCTTTCCCGTCAAGAAGCCTTTCGCAATGACAGTTCTTGTGGAATTGGAAAAGTGATATTTGAGGCCCATAGAGGGCTATGGTGAAAAAGGAAATATCCTCCGATGAAATCTGGAAAGAAGCTTTCTGAGAAACTGCTTAGTGTTCTGTTAATTCATCTCACAGAGTTACATCTGTATTTCGTGGATCTCTTTGCTAGCCTTATTTCTGTGGAATCTGAGAACAGATATTTCTGATCCCTTTGAAGACTTAGGGCCAAAGGAAATATCCTGCGATCACAAAGAGAAAGAAGCTTTCTGAGAAACTTCTTTGTGTTCTGTGAAATCATCTCAGAGAGTTACAGCTTTCCCCTCAAGAAGCCTTTCGGTAAGACAGCTCTTGCGGAATTGGCAAAGTGATATTTGGAAGCCCACAGAGGGCTATGGTGAAAAAGGAAATATCCTCAGATGAAATCTGGAAAGAAGCTTTCTGAGATCCTGCTTAGTGTTCTGTTAATTCATCTGACAGAGTTACATCTTTATTTCGTGGATCTCTTTCCTAGCCTTATTTCTGTGGAATCTGAGAACAGATATTTCGGATCCCTTTGAATACTATGGGGCCAAAGGAAATATCCTCCGATAAAAAAGACAAAGAAGCTTTCTGAGAAACTTCTTTGTGTTCTGTGTAATCATCCCACGGAGTTACAGCTTTCCCCTCAAGAAGCCTTTCGCTAACAGAGTTTTGTAGAATTGGCAAAGTGATATTTGGAAGCCCATAGAAGGCTGTGGTGAAAAAGAAAATATCCTCAGATGAAATCTGGGTAGAAGCTTTCTGAGTAACTGCTTAGTGTTCTGTTAATTCATCTCACAGAGTTACATCTGTATTTCGTGGATCTCTTTGCTAGCCTTATTTCTGTGGAATGTGAGAAGAGATATTTCGGATCCCTTTGAAGACTATAGGGCCAAAGGAAATATCCTCCGCTAACAAAGAGAAAGAAGCTTTCTGAGAAACTTCTTTGTGTTCTGTGAAATCATCTCACAGAGTTACAGCTTTTCCCTCAAGAAGCCTTTCGCTAAGACGGTTCTTGTGGAATTGGCAAAGTGATATTTGGAAACCCATAGTGGGCTATGGTGAAAAAGGAAATATCCTCAGATGAAAATGGGAAAGAAGCTTTCTGAGAAACTGCTCTGTGATGTTTGACTTCCACTCACAGAGTTACATCTCTATTTCTTGGATCTCTTTGTTAGCCTTATTTCTGTGGAATCTGAGAACAGATATTTCGGATCCCTTTGAAGACTATAGGGCCAAAGGAAATATCCTCCGATAACAAAGAGAAAGAAGCTTTCTGAGAAACTTCTCTGTGTTCTGTGAAATCATCTCACAGAATTACAGCTTTCCCCTCAAGAAGCCTTTCGCTAAGACAGTTCTTGTGGAATTGGCAAAGTGATATTTGGAAGCCCATACAGGGCTACGGTGAAAAATGAAATATCCTCAGATGAAATCTGGAAAGAATCTTTCTGAGAAACTGCTTAGTGTTCTGTTAATTCATCTCACAGAGTTACATCTGTATTTCGTGGATCTCTTTGCTAGCCTTATTTCTGTGGAATCTGAGAACAGATATGTCGGATCCCGTTGAAGACTTTAGGGCCCAAGGAAATATCCTCCGATAACAAAGAGAAAGAAGATTTCTGAGAAACTTCTTTGTCTTCTGTGAAATCATGTCACAGATTTACAGCTTTCCCCTCAAGAAGCCTTTCGCTAAGACAGTTCTTGTGGAAGTGGCAAAGTGATATTTGGAAGCCCATAGAGGGCTATGGTGAAAAAGGAAATATCCTCCGTTGAAATCTGGAAAGAAGCTTTCTGAGAAACTGCTTAGTGTTCTGTTAATTCATCTCACAGAGTTACATCTGTATTTCGTGGATCTCTTTGCTAGCCTTATTTCTGTGGAATCTGAGAACAGATATTTCCGAAACCTTTGAAGACTACAGGGCCAAAGATAATATCCTCCGATAACAAAGAGAAAGAAGCTTTCTGAGAAACTTCTTTGTGTACTGTGAAATCATCTCACAGAGTTACAGCTTTCCCCTCAAGAAGCCTTTCACTAAGACAGTTCTTGTGGAATTGGCAAAGAGATATTTGGAGGCCCATGGAGGGCTATGGTGATAAAGGAAATATCCCCCGATGAAATCTGCAAAGAAGCTTTCTGAGAAACTGCTCTGTGATGTTTGACTTCCACTCACAGAGTAACATCTGTATTTCGTGGATCTCTTTGCTAGCCTTATTTCTGTGGAATCTGAGAACAGATATTTCGGATCCCTTTGAAGACTATAGGGCCAAAGGAAATATCCTCCAATGACAAAGATAAAGAAGATTTCCGAGAAACTTATTTGATTTCCGTGATCAACTCACAGAGTTACAGCTTTCCCCTCAAGAAGCCTTTCGCTAAGACAGTTCTTGTGGAATTGGCAAAGTGATATTTGGAAGCCCTTAGAGGGCTATGGTGAAAACGGAAATATCCTCCGATAAAATCTGGAAAGAAGCTTTCTGAGAAACTGCTCTGTGATGTGTGACTTCCACTCACTGAGTTACATCTGTATTTCGTGGATCTCTTTGCTAGCCTTATTTCTGTGGAATCTGAGAACAGATATTTCGGATCCCTTTGAAGACAATAGGGCCAAAGATATATCCTCCAATAACAAAGAGAAAGAAGATTTCCGAGAAACTTCTTTGCGTTCCGTGAAATCATCTCACTGAGTTACAGCTTTCCCCACAAGAAGCGTTTCGCTAAGACAGTTCTTGTGGGATTGGCAAAGTGATATTTGGAAGCCCTTAGACGGCTATGGTGATAACGGAAATATCCTCAGATGAAATCTGGAAAGAAGCTTTCTGAGAAACTGCTTAGGGTTCTGTTAATTCATCTCACAGAGTTACATCTGTATTTCGTGGATCTCTTTGCTAGCCTTATTTCTGTGGAATCTGAGAACAGATATTTCGGATCCCTTTGAAGACTATAGGGCCAAAGGAAATATCCTCCGATAAAAAAGAGAAAGAAGCTTTCTGAGAAACTTCTTTGTGTTCTGTGAAATCATTCCACAGAGTTACATCTTTCCTCTCAAGAATCCTTTCGCTAAGACATTTCTTGTGGAATTGGGAAAGTGATATTTGGAAGCCCCTAGAGGGCTATGGTGAAAAAGGAAATATCCTCAGATGAAATCTGGAAAGAAGCTTTCTGAGAAACTGCTTAGTGTTCTGTTAATTCATCTCACAGAGTTACATCTGTATTTCGTGGACCTCTTTGCTAGCCTTATTTCTGTGGAATCAGAGAACAGATATTTCGGATCCCTTGGATGACAATAGGGCCAAAGGAAATAATCTCCGATAACAAAGAGAAAGAAGCTTTCTGAGAAACTTCTTTGTCTTCTGTAAAATCATCTCACAGAGTTACAGCTTTCCCCTCAAGAAGCCTTTCGCTAAGACAGTTCTTGTGGAATTGGCAAAGTGATATTTGGAGGCCCAAAGTGGGCTATGGTGAAAAAGGAAATATCCTCCGATGAAATCTGGAAAGAAGCTTTCTGAGAAACTGCTTAGTGTTCTGTTAATTCATATGACAGAGTTACGTCTGTATTTCATGGATCTGTTTGCTAGCCTTATTTATGTGGAATCTGAGAACAGAAATTTCGGATCCCTTTGAAGACAATAGGGCCAAAAGAAATAACCTCCGATAACAAAGAGAAAGAAGCGTTCTGAGAAAATTCTCTGTCTTCTGTGAAATCATCTCACAGAGTTACATCTTTCCCCTAAAGAAGCCTTTCGCTATGACAGTTCTTGTGGAATTGGCCAAGTGTTATTTGGAACCCCATAGAGGGCTATGGTGAAAAAGGAAATATCCTCAGATGAAATCTGGAAAGAAGCTTTCTGAGAAACTGCTCTGTGATGTGTGACTTCCACTCACAGAGTTACATCTGTATTTCGTGGATCTCTTTGCTAGCCTTATTTCTGTGGAATCTGAGAACAGATATTTCGGATCCCTTTGAAGACTATAGGGCCAAAGGAAATATCCTCCGATAACAAAGAGAAAGAAGCTTTCTGAGAAACTTCTTTGTGTTCTGTGAAATCATCTCACAGAGTTACAGCTTTCCCCTCCAGAAGCCTTTCGCTAAGACAGTTCTTGTGGAATTGGCAAAGTGATATTTGGAGGCCCATAGAGGGCTATGGTGAAAAAGGAAATATCCTCCGATGAAATCTGGAAAGAAGCTTTCTGGAAACTGCTTAGTGTTCTGTTAATTTATCTCACAGTGTTACATCTGTATTTCGTGGATCTCTTTGCTAGCCTTATTTCTGTGGAATCTGAGAACAGATATTTCGGATCCCTTTGAAGACTACAGGGCCAAAGTAAATATCCCCCGCTAACAAAGAGAAAGAAGCTTTCTGAGAAACTTCTTTGTGTTCTGTGCAATCATCTCACAGAGTTACAGCTTTCCCCTCAAGAATCCTTTCGCTAAGACAGTTCTTCTGGAATTGGCAAAGTGATATTTGGAACCCTTAGAGGGCTCTGGTGAAAAAGGAAATATCCTCAGATGAAATCTGGAAAGAAGCTTTCTGAGAAACTGCTTAGTGTTCTGTTAATTCATCTCACAGAGTTACCTCTCTATTTCGTGGATCTCTTTGCTAGTCTTATTTCTGTGGAATCGGAGAACACATATTTCGGATCCCTTTGAAGATTATAGGGCCAAAGGAAATATCCTCCGATAACAAAGAGAAAGAAGCTTTCTGATAAACTTCTTTGGGTTCTGTGAAATCATCTCACAGAGTTACAATTTCCCCTCAAGAAGTTTTTCGCTAAGACAGTTCTTGTGGAATTGGCAAAGTGATATTTGGAAGCCCATAGAGGGCTACGTTGAAAAAGGAAATATCCTAAGATGAAATCTGGAAAGAAGCTTTCTGAGAAACTGCTTAGTGTTCTGTTAATTCATCTCACAGACTTACATCTGTATTTTGTGGATCTCTTTCCTAGCCTTATTTCAGTGGAATCTGAGAACATATATTTCGGATCCCTTTGAAGACTATAGGGCCAAAGATAATATCCTCCGATAACAAAGAGAAAGTAGCTTTCTGAGAAACTTCTTTGTGTTCTGTGAAATCATCTCACAGAGTTACAGCTTTCCCCTCCAGAAGCCTTTCGCTAAGACAGTTCTTGTGGAATTGGCCAGGTGATATTTGGAAGTCCCTAGAGGGCTATGGTGAAAAAGGAAATATCCTCCGATGAAATCTGTAAAGAAGCTTTCTGAGAAACTGCTTAGTGTTCTGTTAATTCATCTCACAGAGTTACATCTGTATTTCGTGGATCTCTTTGCTAGCCTTATTTCTGTGGAATCTGATAACAGATATTTCGGATCCCTTTGAAGACCATAGGGCCAAAGGAAATATCCTACGATAAGAAAGAGAAAGAAGCTTTCTGAGAAACTTCTTTGTGTTCTGTGAAATCATCTCACAGAGTTACAGTTTCCCCCTCCAGAAGCCTTTCGCTAAGACAGTTCTTGTGGAATTGGCAAAGTGATATTTGGAAGTCCATAGAGTGCTATGGTGAAAAAGGAAATATCCTCAGACGAAATCTGTAAAGAAGCTTTCTGAGAAACTGCTTAGTGTTGTGTTAATTCATCTCACCGAGTTACATCTGTATTTCGTGGATCTCTTTGCTAGCCTTATTTCTGTGGAATCTGAGAACAGATATTTCGGATCCCTTTGAAGACTATAGGGCCAAAGGAAATATCCTCCAATGACAAAGATAAAGAAGATTTCCGAGAAACTTATTTGATTTCCGTGATCAACTCACAGAGTTACAGCTTTCCCCTCAAGAAGCCTTTCGCTAAGACAGTTCTTGTGGAATTGGCAAAGTGATATTTGGAAGCCCTTAGAGGGCTATGGTGAAAACGGAAATATCCTCCGATAAAATCTGGAAAGAAGCTTTCTGAGAAACTGCTCTGTGATGTGTGACTTCCACTCACTGAGTTACATCTGTATTTCGTGGATCTCTTTGCTAGCCTTATTTCTGTGGAATCTGAGAACAGATATTTCGGATCCCTTTGAAGACAATAGGGCCAAAGATATATCCTCCAATAACAAAGAGAAAGAAGATTTCCGAGAAACTTCTTTGCGTTCCGTGAAATCATCTCACTGAGTTACAGCTTTCCCACAAGAAGCGTTTCGCTAAGACAGTTCTTGTGGGATTGGCAAAGTGATATTTGGAAGCCCTTAGACGGCTATGGTGAAAACGGAAATATCCTCAGATGAAATCTGGAAAGAAGCTTTCTGAGAAACTGCTTAGGGTTCTGTTAATTCATCTCACAGAGTTACATCTGTATTTCGTGGATCTCTTTGCTAGCCTTATTTCTGTGGAATCTGAGAACAGATATTTCGGATCCCTTTGAAGACTATAGGGCCAAAGGAAATATCCTCCGATAAAAAAGAGAAAGAAGCTTTCTGAGAAACTTCTTTGTGTTCTGTGAAATCATTCCACAGAGTTACATCTTTCCTCTCAAGAATCCTTTCGCTAAGACATTTCTTGTGGAATTGGGAAAGTGATATTTGGAAGCCCCTAGAGGGCTATGGTGAAAAAGGAAATATCCTCAGATGAAATCTGGAAAGAAGCTTTCTGAGAAACTGCTTAGTGTTCTGTTAATTCATCTCACAGAGTTACATCTGTATTTCGTGGACCTCTTTGCTAGCCTTATTTCTGTGGAATCAGAGAACAGATATTTCGGATCCCTTGGATGACAATAGGGCCAAAGGAAATAATCTCCGATAACAAAGAGAAAGAAGCTTTCTGAGAAACTTCTTTGTCTTCTGTGAAATCATCTCACAGAGTTACAGCTTTCCCCTCAAGAAGCCTTTCGCTAAGACAGTTCTTGTGGAATTGGCAAAGTGATATTTGGAGGCCCAAAGTGGGCTATGGTGAAAAAGGAAATATCCTCCGATGAAATCTGGAAAGAAGCTTTCTGAGAAACTGCTTAGTGTTCTGTTAATTCATATGACAGAGTTACGTCTGTATTTCATGGATCTGTTTGCTAGCCTTATTTATGTGGAATCTGAGAACAGAAATTTCGGATCCCTTTGAAGACAATAGGGCCAAAAGAAATAACCTCCGATAACAAAGAGAAAGAAGCGTTCTGAGAAAATTCTCTGTCTTCTGTGAAATCATCTCACAGAGTTACATCTTTCCCCTAAAGAAGCCTTTCGCTATGACAGTTCTTGTGGAATTGGCCAAGTGTTATTTGGAACCCCATAGAGGGCTATGGTGAAAAAGGAAATATCCTCAGATGAAATCTGGAAAGAAGCTTTCTGAGAAACTGCTCTGTGATGTGTGACTTCCACTCACAGAGTTACATCTGTATTTCGTGGATCTCTTTGCTAGCCTTATTTCTGTGGAATCTGAGAACAGATATTTCGGATCCCTTTAAATCTATAGGGCCAAAGGAAATATCCTCCGATAACAAAGAGAAAGAAGCTTTCTGAGAAACTTCTTTGTGTTCTGTGAAATCATCTCACAGATTTACAGCTTTCCCCTCAAGAATCCTTTCGCTAAGACAGTTCTTGTGGAATTGACAAAGTGATATTTGGAGGCCCATAGAGGGCTATGGTGAAAAAGGAAATATCCTCAGATGAAATCTGTAAAGAAGCTTTCTGAGAAACTGCTTAGTGTTCTGTTAATTCATCTCACAGAGTTACATCTGTATTTCGTGGATCTCTTTGCTACCCCTATTTCTGTGGAATCTGAGAAGAGATATTTCGGATCCCTTTGAAGACAATAGGGCCAAAGGAAATATCCTCCGATAACAAAGAGAAAGAAGCTTTCTGAGAAACTTCTTTGTGTTCTGTGAAATCATCTCACAGAGTTACAGCTTTCCCCTCAAGAAGCCTTTCGCTAAGACAGTTCTTGTGGAATTGGCAAAGTGATATTTGGAAGCCCATAGAGGACTATGGAGAAAAATGAAATATCCTCAGATGAAATCTGGAAAGAAGCTTTCTGAGAAACTGCTCTGTGATGTGTGACTTCCACTCACTGAGTTACATCTGTATTTCGTGGATCTCTTTGCTAGCCTTATTTCTGAGGAATCTGAGAACAGATATTTCGGATCCCTTTGAAGACAATAGGGCCAAAGGAAATATCCTCCAATAACAAAGAGAAAGAAGATTTCCGAGAAACTTCTTTCCGTTCCGTGAAATCATCTCACAGAGTTACAGCTTTCCCCACAAGAAGCGTTTCGCTAAGACAGTTCTTGTGGGATTGGCAAAGTGATATTTGGAAGCCCATAGAGGGCTATGGTGAAAACGGAAATATCCTCAGATGAAATCTGGAAAGAAGCTTTCTGAGAAACTGCTTAGGGTTCTGTTAATTCATCTCACAGAGTTACATCTTTATTTCGTGGATCTCTTTCCTAGCCTTATTTCTTTGGAATCTGAGAACAGATATTTCGGATCCCTTGAAGACTATAGGGCCAAAGGAAATATCCTCGAATAAAAAAGAGAAAGAAGCTTTCTGAGAAACTTCTTTGTGTTCTGTGAAATCATCTCACAGAGTTACAGCTTTCCCCTCAAGAAGCCTTTCACTAAGACAGTTATTTTGGAATTGGCAAAGTGATATTTGGAGGCCCATAGAGGGCTAAGGTGAAAAAGGAAATATCCTCGGATGAAATCTGGAAAGAAACTTTCTGAGAAACTGCTTAGTGTTCTGTTAATTCATCTCACTGAGTTACATGTGAATTTCGTGGATCTCTTTGCTAGCCTTATTTCTGTGGAATCTGAGAACAGATATATCGGATCCCTTTGTGGACTGTAGGGACAAAGATAATATTCTCCGATAACAAAGAGAAAGAAGCTTTCTGAGAAATTTCTTTGTGTTCTGTGAAATCATCTCACAGAGTTACAGCTTTCCCCTCAAGAAGACTTTCGCTAAGACAGTTCTTCTGTAATTGGCAAAGTGATATTTGGAAGCCCTTAGAGGGCTATGGTGAAAACGGAAATATCCTCAGATGAAATCTGAAAAGAAGCTTTCTGAGAAACTGCTTAGTGTTCTGTTAATTCATCTCACAGAGTAACATCTGTATTTCGTGGATCTCTTTGCTAGCCTTAGTTCTATGGAATCTGAGAACAGATATTTTGGATCCCTTTGAAGACTATAGGGCCAAAGGTAATATCCTACGATAACAAAGAGAAAGAAGCTTTCTGAGAAAATTCTTTGTATTCTGTGAAATCATCTCACAGAGCTACAGCTTTCCCCTCAAGAAGCCTTTCGCTAAGACAGTTCTTGTGGAATTGGCAAAGTGATACTTGGAAGCCCTTACAGGGCTATGGTGAAAACAGAAATATCCTCCGATGAAATCTGGAAAGAAGCTTTCTGAAAAACTGCTCTGTGATGAGTGACTTCCACTCACAGAGTTACATCTGTATTTCGTGGATCTCTTTGCTAGCCCTATTTCTGTGGAATCTGAGAAGATATATTTCTGATCCTTTGAATACTATAGGGCCAATGGAAATATCCTCCGATAACAAAGAGAAAGAAGCTTTCTGAGAAACTTCTTTGTGTTCTGTGAAATCATCTCACAGAGTTACAGCTTTCCCCTCAAGAAGCCTTTCGCTAAGTTAGTTCTTGTGGAATTGGCAAAGTGATATTTGGAAGCCCATAGAGGGGTATGGTGAAAAAGGAAATATTCTGCGATGAAGTCTGGAAAGAAGCTTTCTGAGAAACTGCTCTGTGAAGTGTGACTTCAACACACAGAGCTACATCTGTATTTCGTGGATCTCTTTACTAGCCTTATTTCTGTGGAATCTGAGAACAGATATTTCGGATCCCTTTGAAGACTATAGGGCCAAAGGAAATATCCTCCGATGACAAAGAGAAAGAAGCTTTCTGAGAAACTTCTTTGTGTTCTGTTAAATCATCTCACAGAGTTACAGCTTTCCCCTCAAGAAGCCTTTCGCTAAGACAGTTCTTGTGGAATTGGCAAAGTGATATTTGGAAGCCCATAGAGGGCTATGGTGAAAAAGGAAATATCCTCAGATGAAATATGGAAAGAAGCTTTCTGAGAAACTGCTTAGTGTACTGTTAATTCATCTCACTGAGTTACATCTGTAGTTCGTGGATCTCTTTGCTAGCCTTATTTCTGTGGAATCTGAGAACAGATATTTCGGATCCCTTTGAAGACTATAGGGCCAAAGGAAATATCCTCCGATAACAAAGAGAAAGAAGCTTTCTGAGAAACTTCTTTGTGTTCTGTGAAATCATCTCACAGAGTTACAGCTTTCCCCTCAAGAAGCCTTTCGCTAAGACAGTTCTTGTGGAATTGGCAAAGTGATATTTGGAAGCCCATAGAGGACTATGGAGAAAAAGGAAATATCCTCAGATGAAATCTGGAAAGAAGCTTTCTGAGAAACTGCTCTGTGATGTGTGACTTCCACTCACTGAGTTACATCTGTATTTCGTGGATCTCTTTGCTAGCCTTATTTCTGAGGAATCTGAGAACAGATATTTCGGATCCCTTTGAAGACAATAGGGCCAAAGGAAATATCCTCCAATAACAAAGAGAAAGAAGATTTCCGAGAAACTTCTTTCCGTTCCGTGAAATCATCTCACAGAGTTACAGCTTTCCCCACAAGAAGCGTTTCGCTAAGACAGTTCTTGTGGAATTGGCAAAGTGATATTTGGAAGCCCATAGAGGGCTATGGTGAAAGAGGAAATATCCTCGGATGAAATATGGAAAGAAGCTTTCTGAGAAACTGCTTAGTGTTCTGTTAATTCATCTCACTGAGTTACATCTGAATTTCGTGGATCTCTTTGCTAGCCTTATTTCTGTGGAACCTGAGAACAGATATTTCGGATCTCTTTGTAGACTGTAGGGACAAAGATAATATCCTCCGATAACAAAGAGAAAGAAGCTTTCTGAGAAACTTCTTTGTGTTCTGTGAAATCATCTCACAGAGTTACAGCTTTGCCCTCAAGAAGAATTTCACTAAGACAGTTCTTGTGGAATTGGCAAAGTGATATTTGGAAGCCCTTAGAGGGCTATGGTGAAAACGGAAATATCCTCAGATGAAATCTGAAAAGAAGCATTCTGAGAAACTGCTTATTGTTCTGTTAATTCATCTCACACAGTTACATCTGTATTTCGTGGATCTCTTTGCTAGCCTTATTTCTGTGGAATCTGAGAACAGATATTTTGGATCCCTTTGAAGACTATAGGGCCAAAGATAATATCCTACGTTAACAAAGAGAAAGAAGCTTTCTGAGAAAATTCTTTGTGTTCTGTGAAATCATCTCACAGAGTGACAGTTTTCCCCTCAAGAAGCCTTTCGGTAAGACAGTTCTTGTGGAATTGGCAAAGTGATACTTGGAAGCCCTTAGAGGGCTATGGTGAAAACGGAAATATCCTCCGATGAAATCTGGAAAGAAGCTTTCTGAGAAACTGCTCTGTGATGTGTGACTTCCACTCACAGAGTAACATCTGTATTTCGTGGATCTCTTTGCTAGCCTCATTTCTGGGGAATCTGAGAACAGATATTTCGGATGTGTTTGAAGACTATAGGGCCAAAGATAATATCCTCCGATAACAAAGAGAAAGATGCTTTCTGAGAAACTTCTTTGTGTTCTGTGAAATCATCTCACAGAGTTACAGCTTTCCCCCCAAGAAGCCTTTCGCTAAGACAGTTCTTGTGGAATTGGCAAAGTGATATTTGGAGGCCTATAGAGGGCTATGGTGAAAAAGGAAATATCCTCCGATGAAATCTGGAAAGAAGTTTTCTGAGAAACTGCTGAGTGTTCTGTTAATTCATCTCACAGAGTTACATCTGTATTTCGTGGATCTCTCTGCTAGTCCTATTTCTGTGGAATCTAAGAAGAGATATTTCGGATCCCTTTGAAGACTATAGGGCCAATGGAAATATCCTCCGATAACAAAGAGAAAGAAGCTTTCCGAGAAACTTCTTTGTGTTCTGTGAAATCATCTCACAGAGTTACAGCTTTCCCCTCAAGAAGCCTTTCGCTAAGACAGTTCTTGTGGAATTGGCAAAGTGATATTTGGAAGCCCTTAGAGGGCTATGGTGAAAACGGAAATATCCTCAGATGAAATCTGAAAAGAAGCTTTCTGAGAAACTGCTTAGTGTTCTGTTAATTCATCTCACAGAGTTACATCTGTATTTCGTGGATCTCTTTGCTAGCCTTAGTTCTATGGAATCTGAGAACAGATATTTTGGATCCCTTTGAAGACTATAGGGCCAAAGGTAATATCCTACGATAACAAAGAGTAAGAAGCTTTCTGAGAAAATTCTTTGTATTCTGTGAAATCATCTCACAGAGCTACAGCTTTCCCCTCAAGAAGCCTTTCGCTAAGACAGTTCTTGTGGAATTGGCAAAGTGATACTTGGAAGCCCTTACAGGGCTATGGTGAAAACGGAAATATCCTCCGATGAAATCTGGAAAGAAGCTTTCTGAGAAACTGCTCTGTGATGAGTGACTTCCACTCACAGAGTTACATCTGTATTTCGTGGATCTCTTTGCTAGCCTTATTTCTTTGGAATCTGAGAATAGATATTTTGGATCTCTTTGAAGACTATAGGGCCAAAGATAATATCCTCCGATAACAAAGAGAAAGATGCTTTCTGAGAAACTTCTTTGTGTTCTGTGAAATCATCTCACAGAGTTACAGCTTTCCCCTCAAGAAGCGTTTCGCTAAGACAGTTCTTGTGGAATTGGCAAAGTGATATTAGGAGGCTCATAGAGGGCTATGGTGAAAAATGAAATATCCTCCGATGTAATCTGGAAAGAAGCTATCTGAGAAACTGCTTAGTGTTCTGTTAATTCATTTCACAGTGTTATATCAGTATTTCGTGGATCTCTTTGCTAGCCTTATTTCTGTAGAATCTGAGAACAGATATTTCGGATCCCTTTGAAGACTATAGGGCCAAAGGAAATATCCTCCGATAACAAAGAGAAAGAAGCTTTCTGAGAAACTTCTTTGTGTTCTGTGAAATCATCTCACAGAGTTACAGCTTTCCCTTCAAGAAGCCTTTCGCTAAGACAGTACTTGTGAAATTGACAAAGTGATATTTGGAGGCCCATAGAGGGCTATAGTGGAAAAGGAAATATCCTCCGATGATATCTGAAAAGAAGCTTTCTGAGAAACTGCTTAGTGTTCTGTTAATTCATCTAACAGAGTTACATCTGTATTTCGTGGATCTCTTTGCTAGCCCTATTTCCGTGGAATCTGAGAAGATATATTTCTGATCCTTTGAATACTATAGGGCCAATGGAAATATCCTCCGTAACAAAGAGAAAGAAGCTTTCTGAGAAACTTCTTTGTGTTCTGTGAAATCATCTCACAGAGTTACAGCTTTCCCCTCAAGAAGCCTTTCGCTAAGTTAGTTCTTGTGGAATTGGCAAAGTGATATTTGGAAGCCCATAGAGGGGTATGGTGAAAAAGGAAATATTCTCCGATGAAGTCTGGAAAGAAGCTTTCTGAGAAACTGCTCTGTGACGTGTGACTTCAACACACAGAGCTACATCTGTATTTCGTGGATCTCTTTACTAGCCTTATTTCTGTGGAATCTGAGAACAGATATTTCGGATCCCTTTGAAGACTATAGGGCCAAAGGAAATATCCTCCATTGACAAAGAGAAAGAAGCTTTCTGAGAAACTTCTTTGTGTTCTGTTAAATCATCTCACAGAGTTACAGCTTTCCCCTCAAGAAGCCTTTCGCTAAGACAGTTCTTGTGGAATTGGCAAAGTGATATTTGGAAGCCCACAGAGGGCTATGGTGAAAAAGGAAATATCCTCAGATGAAATCTGGAAAGAAGCTTTCTGAGAAACTGCTTAGTGTACTGTTAATTCATCTTACAGAGTTACATCTGTATTTCGTGGATCTCTTTGCTAGCCTTATTTCTGTGGAATCTGAGAACAGATATTTCGGATCCCTTTGAAGACTATAGGGCCAAAGGAAATATCCTCCGATAACAAAGAGAAAGAAGCTTTCTGAGAAACTTCTTTGTTTTCTGTGAAATCATCTCACAGAGTTACAGCTTTTCCCTCAAGAAGCCTTTCGCTAAGACAGTTCTTGTGGAATTGGCAAAGTGATATTTGGAAGCCCATAGATGGCTACGGTGAAAAATGAAATATCCTCAGATGAAATCTGGAAAGAAGCTTTCTGAGAAACTGCTTAGTGTTCTGTTAATTCATCTCACAGAATTACATCTGTATTTCGTGGATCTCTTTGCTAAGCTTATTTCTGTGGAATCTGAGAACAGATATTTCGGATCCCTTTGAAGTCTATAGGGCCAAAGGAAATATCCTCCGATAACAAAGAGAAAGAAGCTTTCTGAGAAACTTCTTTGTGTTCTGTTAAATCATCTCACAGAGTTACAGCTTCCCCGTCAAGAAGCCTTTCGCTAAGACAGTTCTTGTGGAATTGGCAAAGTGATATTTGGAAGCCCATAGAGGGCTATGGTAAAAAAGGAAATATCCTCAGATGAAATCTGGAAGGAAGCTTTCTGAGAAACTGCTTACTGTTCTGTTAATTCATGTCACAGAGTTACGTCTGTATTTCGTGGATCTCTTTGCTAACCTTATTTCTGTGGAATCTGAGAACAGATATTTCAGATCTCTTTGAAGACTATAGGGCCAAAGGAAATATCCTCCGATAACAAAGAGAAAGAAGCTTTCTGAGAAACTTCTTTGTGTTCTGTGAAATCATCTCACAGAGTTACAGCTTTCCCCTCAAGAAGCCTTTCGCTAAGACAGTTCTTGTGGAATTGGCAAAGTGATATTTGGAAGCCCATAGAGGGCTATGGTGAAAGAGGAAATATCCTCGGATGAAATATGGAAAGAAGCTTTCTGAGAAACTGCTTAGTGTTCTGTTAATTCATCTCACTGAGTTACATCTGAATTTCGTGGATCTCTTTGCTAGCCTTATTTCTGTGGAACCTGAGAACAGATATTTCGGATCGCTTTGTAGACTGTAGGGACAAAGATAATATCCTCCGATAACAAAGAGAAAGAAGCTTTCTGAGAAACTTCTTTGTGTTCTGTGAAATCATCTCACAGAGTTACAGCTTTCCCCTCAAGAAGAATTTCACTAAGACAGTTCTTGTGGAATTGGCAAAGTGATATTTGGAAGCCCTTAGAGGGCTATGGTGAAAACGGAAATATCCTCAGATGAAATCTGAAAAGAAGCTTTCTGAGAAACTGCTTAGTGTTCTGTTAATTCATCTCACACAGTTACATCTGTATTTCGTGGATCTCTTTGCTAGCCTTATTTCTGTGGAATCTGAGAACAGATATTTTGGATCCCTTTGAAGACTATAGGGCCAAAGATAATATCCTACGTTAACAAAGAGAAAGAAGCTTTCTGAGAAAATTCTTTGTGTTCTGTGAAATCATCTCACAGAGTGACAGTTTCCCCTCAAGAAGCCTTTCGCTAAGACAGTTCTTGTGGAATTGGCAAAGTGATACTTGGAAGCCCTTAGAGGGCTATGGTGAAAACGGAAATATCCTCCGATGAAATCTGGAAAGAAGCTTTCTGAGAAACTGCTCTGTGATGTGTGACTTCCACTCACAGAGTAACATCTGTATTTCGTGGATCTCTTTGCTAGCCTCATTTCTGGGGAATCTGAGAACAGATATTTCGGATCTGTTTGAAGACTATAGGGCCAAAGATAATATCCTCCGATAACAAAGAGAAAGATGCTTTCTGAGAAACTTCTTTGTGTTCTGTGAAATCATCTCACAGAGTTACAGCTTTCCCCCCATGAAGCCTTTCGCTAAGACAGTTCTTGTGGAATTGGCAAAGTGATATTTGGAGGCCTATAGAGGGCTATGGTGAAAAAGGAAATATCCTCCGATGAAATCTGGAAAGAAGCTTTCTGAGAAACTGCTTAGTGTTCTGTTAATTCATCTCACAGAGTTACATCTGTATTTCGTGGATCTCTCTGCTAGTCCTATTTCTGTGGAATCTAAGAAGAGATATTTCGGATCCCTTTGAAGACTATAGGGCCAATGGGAATATCCTCCGTTAACAAAGAGAAAGAAGCTTTCCGAGAAACTTCTTTGTGTTCTGTGAAATCATCTCACAGAGTTACAGCTTTCCCCTCAAGAAGCCTTTCGCTAAGACAGTTCTTGTGGAATTGGCAAAGTGATATTTGGAAGCCCATAGAGGGCTATGGTGAAAGAGGAAATATCCTCGGATGAAATATGGAAAGAAGCTTTCTGAGAAACTGCTTAGTGTTCTGTTAATTCATCTCACTGAGTTACATCTGAATTTCGTGGATCTCTTTGCTAGCCTTATTTCTGTGGAACCTGAGAACAGATATTTCGGATCGCTTTGTAGACTGTAGGGACAAAGATAATATCCTCCGATAACAAAGAGAAAGAAGCTTTCTGAGAAACTTCTTTGTGTTCTGTGAAATCATCTCACAGAGTTACAGCTTTCCCCTCAAGAAGAATTTCACTAACACAGTTCTTGTGGAATTGGCAAAGTGATATTTGGAAGCCCTTAGAGGGCTATGGTGAAAACGGAAATATCCTCAGATGAAATCTGAAAAGAAGCTTTCTGAGAAACTGCTTAGTGTTCTGTTAATTCATCTCACACAGTTACATCTGTATTTCGTGGATCTCTTTGCTAGCCTTATTTCTGTGGAATCTGAGAACAGATATTTTGGATCCCTTTGAAGACTATAGGGCCAAAGATAATATCCTACGTTAACAAAGAGAAAGAAGCTTTCTGAGAAAATTCTTTGTGTTCTGTGAAATCATCTCACAGAGTTACAGCTTTCCCTCAAGAAGCCTTTCGCTAAGACAGTTCTTGTGGAATTGGCCAAGTGATACTTGGAAGCCCTTAGAGGGCTATGGTGAAAACGGAAATATCCTCCGATGAAATCTGGAAAGAAGCTTTCTGAGAAACTGCTCTGTGATGTGTGACTTCCACTCACAGAGTAACATCTGTATTTCGTGGATCTCTTTGCTAGCCTTATTTCTGTGGAATCTGAGAACAGATATTTCGGATCCCTTTGAAGACTATAGGGCCAAAGGAAATATCCTCTGATAAAAAAGAGAAAGAAGCTTTCTGAGAAACTTCTTTGTGTTCTGTGAAATCATCTCACCGAGTTACAGCTTTCCCCTCAAGAAGCCTTTCGCTAAGACAGTTCTTATAGATTTGGCAAAGTGATATTTGGAAGCCCACAGAGGGCTATGGTGAAAACGGAAATATCCTCAGATGAAATCTGGAAAGAAGCTTTCTGAGAAACTGCTTAGGATTCTATTAATTCATCTCACAGAGTTACATCTATATTTCGTGGATCTCTTTGCTAGCCTTATTTCTTTGGAATCTGAGAACAGATATTTCGGATGCCTTTGAAGACTTAGGGCCAAAGGAAATATCCTCCGATAAAAAAGATAAAGAAGCTTTCTGAGAAACTTCTTTGTGTTCTGTGAAATCATCTCATAGAGTTACAGCTTTCCCCTCAAGAAGCTTTTGGCTAAGACAGTTCTTGTTGAATTGACAAAGTGGTATTTGGAGGCCCATAGAGAGACATGGTGAAAAAGGAAATATCCTCCGATGAAATCTGTAAAGAAGCTTTCTGAGAAACTGCTTAGTGTTCTGCTAATTCATCTCAGAGAGTTACATCTGTATTTCGTGGATCTTTTTGCTACCCCTATTTCTGTGGAATCTGAGAACAGATATTTCGGATCCCTTTGAAGACTATGGGGCCAAAGGAAATATCCTCCGATAACAAAGAGAAAGAAGCTCTCTGAGAAACTTCTTTGTGTTCTGTGAAATCATCTCACAGAGTTACAGCTTTCCCCTCAAGAAGCCTTTCGCTAAGACAGTTCTTGTGGAATTGTCAAAGTGATATTTGGAAGCCCATAGAGGGCTATGTTGAAAAAGGAAATATTCTCAGATGAAATCTGGAAAGAAGCTTTCTGAGAAACTGCTCTATGATGTGTGACTTCCACTCACAGAGTTACATCTGTATTTCGTGGATCTCTTTGCTAGCCTTATTTCTGTGGAATCTGAGAACAGATATTTCGGATCCCTTTGAAGACTATAGGGCCTAAGGAAATATCCTCCGATAACAAAGAGAAAGAAGCTTTCTTAGAAACTTCTTTGTGTTCTGTGAAATCATCTCACAAAGTTACAGCTTTCCCCTCCAGAAGCCTTTCGCTAAGACAGTTCTTGTGGAATTGGCCAGGTGATATTTGGAAGCCCCTAGAGGGCTATGGTGAAAAAGGAAATATCCACAGATGAAATCTGGAAAGAAGCTTTCTGAGAAACTGCTTAGTGTTCTGTTAATTCATCTCACAGAGTTACATCTGTATTCGTGGATCTCTTTGATAGCCTTATTTCTGTGGAATCTGAGAACAGATATTTCGGATCCCTTTGAGGACTATAGGGCCAAAGGAAATATCCTATGATAAGAAAGCGAAAGAAGCTTTCTGAGAAACTTCTTTGTGTTCTGTGAAATCATCTCACAGCGTTACAGCTTTTCCCTCAAGAAGCCTTTCGGTAAGACACTTCTTGTGGAATTGGCAAAGTGATATTTGGGGGCCCATAGAGGGCTATGGTGAAAAAGGAAATATCTTCCGATGAAATCTGGAAAGAAGCTTTCTGAGAAACTGCTTAGTGTTCTGTTAATTTATCTCACAGTGTTACATATGTATTTCGTGGATCTCTTTGCTAGCCTTATTTCTGTGGAATCTGAGAACAGGTATTTAGGATCCCTTTGACGATTATAGGGCCAAAGGGAATATCCTCCGATAACAAAGAGAAAGAAGCTTTCTGAGAAACTTCTTTGTGTTCTGTGATATCATCTCACAGAGTTACAGATTTACCCTCAAGAAGCCTTTCGCTGAGACAGTTCTTGTGGAATTGGCAAAGTGATATTTGGAAGCCCATAGAGGGCTATGGTGAAAAAGGAAGTATCCTCCGATGAAATCTGGAAAGAAGCTTTCTGAGAAACTGCTCTGTGATGTGTCACTTCCACTCACAGAGTTACATCTGTATTTCGTGGATCTCTTTGCTAGCCTTATTTCTTTGGAATTTGAGAACAGATATTTCGGATCCCTTTGAAGACTACAGGGCCAAAGGAAATATCCCCCGCTAACAAAGAGAAAGAAGCTTTCTAAGAAACTTCTTTGTGTTCTGTGCAATCATCTCACAGAGTTACAGCTTTCCCCTTAAGAATCCTTTCGCTAAGACAGTTCTTGTGGAATTGGCAAAGTGATATTTGGAACCCTTAGAGGGCTCTGGTGAAAAAGGAAATATCCTCAGATGAAATCTGGAAAGAAGCTTTCTGAGAAACTGCTTAGTGTTCTGTTAATTCATCTCACAGAGTTACCTCTGTATTTCGTGGATCTCTTTGCTAGTCTTATTTCTGTGGAATCGGAGAACAGATATTTCGGATCCCTTTGAAGATTATAGGGCCAAAGGAAGTATCCTCCGATAACAAAGAGAAAGAAGCTTTCTGATAAACTTCTTTGGGTTCTGTGAAATCATCTCACAGAGTTACAATTTCCCCTCAAGAAGTTTTTCGCTAAGACAGTTCTTGTGGAATTGGCAAAGTGATATTTGGAAGCCCATAGAGGGCTACGTTGAAAAAGGAAATATCCTAAGATGAAATCTGGAAAGAAGCTTTCTGAGAAACTGCTTAGTGTTCTGTTAATTCATCTCACAGACTTACATCTGTATTTTGTGGATCTCTTTGCTAGCCCTATTTCAGTGGAATCTGAGAACATATATTTCGGATCCCTTTGAAGACTATAGGGCCAAAGATAATATCCTCCGATAACAAAGAGAAAGTAGCTTTCTGAGAAACTTCTTTGTGTTCTGTGAAATCATCTCACAGAGTTACAGCTTTCCCCTCAAGAAGCCTTTCGCTAAGACAGCTCTTGTGGAATTGGCAAAGTGATATTTGGAAGCCCATAAAGGGCTATGGTGAAAAAGGAAATATCCTCAGATGAAATCTGGAAAGAAGCTTTCTGCGAAAGTGCTTAGTGTTCTGTTAATTCATCTCACAGAGTTACATCTGTATTTCGTGGATCTCTTTGCTAGCTTTATTTCTGTGGAATCTGAGAACAGATATTTCGGATCCCTTTGACGACTATAGGGCCAAAGGAAATATCCTCCGATAACAAAGAGAAAGAAGCTTTCTGAGAAACTTCTTTGTGTTCTGTGAAATCATCTCAGAGAGTTACAGCTTTCCCCTCAAGAACCCTTTCGCTAAGACAGTTCTTGTGGAATTGGCAAAGTGATATTTGGAAGCCCATAGAGGGCTATGGTGAAAAAGGAAATATCCTCAGATGAAATCTGGAAAGAAGCTTTCTGAGAAACTGCTCTGTGATGTGTGACTTCCACTCACAGAGTTACATCTGTATTTCGTGGATCTCTTTGCTAGCCTTATTTCTGTGGAATCTGAGAACAGATATTTCGGATCCCTTTGAAGACCATAGGGCCAAAGGAAATATCCTACGTAAAGAAAGAGAAAGAAGCTTTCTGAGAAACTTCTCTGTGTTCTGTGAAATCATCTCACAGAGTTACAGCTTTCCCCTCAAGAAGCCTTTCGCTAAGACAGTTCTTGTGGAATTGGCATAGTGATATTTGGAAGCCCATACAGGGCTACGGTGAAAAATGAAATATCCTCAGATGAAATCTGGAAAGAAGCTTTCTGAGAAACTGCTTAGTGTTCTGTTAATTCATCTCACCGAGTTACATCTGTATTTCGTGGATCTCTTTGCTAGCCTTATTTCTGTGGAATCTGAGAACAGATATGTCGGATCCCGTTGAAGACTATAGGGCCCAAGGAAATATCCTCCGATAACAAAGAGAAAGAAGATTTCTGAGAAACTTCTTTGTCTTCTGTGAAATCATGTCACAGAGTTACAGCTTTCCCCACAAGAAGCCTTTCGCTAAGACAGTTCTTGTGGAATTGGCAAAGTGATATTTGGAAGCCCATACAGGGCTACGGTGAAAAATGAAATATTCTCAGATGAAATTTGGAAAGAAGCTTTCTGAGATACTGTTGAGGGTTCTGTTAATTCATCTCACAGAGGTACTTCTGTATTTCGGGTCTCTTTGCTAGCCCTATTTCTGTGGAATCTGAGAGCAGATATTTCGGATCCCTTTGAAGACTATAGGGCCAAAGGAAATATCCTCTTATAAAAAAAAGAGAAAGAAGCTTTCTGAGAAACTTCTTTGTGTTCTGTGAAATCATATCACAGAGTTACAGCTTTCCCCTCAAGAAGCCTTTCGCTAAGACAGTTCTTGTGGAAGTGGCAAAGTGATATTTGGAAGCCCATAGAGGGCTATGGTGAAAAAGGAAATATCCTCCGATGAAATCTGGAAAGAAGCTTTCTGAGAAACTGCTTAGTGTTCTGTTAATTCATCTCACAGAGTTACATCTGTATTTCGTGGATGTCTTTGCTAGCCTTATTTCTGTGGAATCTGAGAACAGATATTTCGGAAACCTTTGAAGACTACAGGGCCAAAGATAATATCCTCCGATAACAAAGAGAAAGAAGCTTTCTGAGAAACTTCTTTGTGTACTGTGAAATCATCTCACAGAGTTACAGCTTTCCCCTCAAGAAGCCTTTCACTAAGACAGTTCTTGTGGAATTGGCAAAGAGATATTTGGAGGCCCATGGAGGGCTATGGTGAAAAAGGAAATATCCCCCGATGAAATCTGGAAAGAAGCTTTCTGAGAAACTGCTCTGTGATGTTTGACTTCCACTCACAGAGTTACATCTGTATTTCGTGGATCTCTTTGCTAGCCTTATTTCTGAGGAATCTGAGAACAGATATTTCGGATCCCAATGAAGACTATAGGGCCAAAGGAAATATCCTCCAATGACAAAGATAAAGAAGATTTCCGAGAAACTTATTTGATTTCCGTGATCAACTCACAGAGTTACAGCTTTCCCCTCAAGAAGCCTTTCGCTAAGACAGTTCTTGTGCAATTGGCAAAGTGATATTTGGAAGCCCTTAGAGGGCTATGGTGAAAACGGAAATATCCTCCGATAAAATCTGGAAAGAAGCTTTCTGAGAAACTGCTCTGTGATGTGTGACTTCCACTCACTGAGTTACATCTGTATTTCGTGGATCTCTTTGCTAGCCTTATTTCTGTGGAATCTGAGAACAGATATTTCGGATCCCTTTGAAGACAATAGGGCCAAAGAAATATCCTCCAATAACAAAGAGAAAGAAGATTTCCGAGAAACTTCTTTGCGTTCCGTGAAATCATCTCACTGAGTTACAGCTTTCCCCTCAAGAAGCGTTTCGCTAAGACAGTTCTTGTGAGATTGGCAAAGTGATATTTGGAAGCCCTTAGAGGGCTATGGTGAAAACGGAAATATCCTCAGATGAAATCTGGAAAGAAGCTTTCTGAGAAACTGCTTAGGGTTCTGTTAATTCATCTCACAGAGTTACATCTGTATTTCGTGGATCTCTTTGCTAGCCTTATTTCTGTGGAATCTGAGAACAGATATTTCGGATCCCTTTGAAGACTATAGGGCCAAAGGAAATATCCTCCGATAAAAAAGAGAAAGAAGCTTTCTGAGAAACTTCTTTGTGTTCTGTGAAATCATTCCACCGAGTTACATCTTTCTTCTCAAGAATCCTTTCGCTAAGACAGTTCTTGTGGAATTGGGAAAGTGATATTTGGAAGCCCATAGAGGGCTATGGTGAAAAAGGAAATATCCTCAGATGAAATCTGGAAAGAAGCTTTCTGAGAAACTGCTTAGTGTTCTGTTAATTCATCTCACAGAGTTACATCTGTATTTCGTGGACCTCTTTGCTAGCCTTATTTCTGTGGAATCAGAAAACAGATATTTCGGATCCCTTGGATGACAATAGGGCCAAAGGAAATATCCTCCGATAACAAAGAGAAAGAAGCTTTCTGAGAAACTTCTTTGTGTTCTGTGAAATCATCTCACAGAGTTACAGCTTTCCCCTCAAGAAGCCTTTCGCTAAGACAGTTCTTGTGGAATTGGAAAAGTGATATTTGGAAGCCCACAGAGGGCTATGGTGAAAAAGGAAATATCCTCAGATGAAATCTGGAAATAAGGTTTCTGAGAAACTGCTTAGTGTTCTGTTGATTCATCTCACAGAGTTACATCTGCATTTCGTGGATCTCTTTGCTAGCCTTATTTCTGTGGAATCGGAGAACAGATATTTCGGATCCATTTGAAGACTATAGGGCCGAAGGAAATGTCCTCCGATAACAAAGAGAAAGAAGCTTTCTGAAAAACTTCTTTGTGTTCTGTGAAATCATCTCACAGAGTTACAGTTTTCCCCTCAAGAAGCCTTTCGCTAAGACAGTTCTTGTGGAATTGGCAAAGTGATACTTGGAAGCCCTTAGAGGGCTATGGTGAAAACGGAAATATCCTCCGATGAAATCTGGAAAGAAGCTTTCTGAGAAACTGCTCTGTGATGTGTGACTTCCACTCACAGAGTAACATCTGTTTTTCGTGGATCTCTTTGCTAGCCTCATTTCTGGGGAATCTGAGAACAGATATTTCGGATCTGTTTGAAGACTATAGGGCCAAAGATAATATCCTCCGATAACAAAGAGAAAGATGCTTTCTGAGAAACTTGTGTTCTGTGAAATCATCTCACAGAGTTACAGCTTTCCCCTCAAGAAGCGTTTCGCTAAGACAGTTCTTGTGGAATTGGCAAAGTGATATTTGGAGGCTCATAGAGGGCTATGGTGAAAAATGAAATATCATCCGATGTAATCTGGAAAGAAGCTCTCTGAGAAACTGCTTAGTGTTCTGTTAATTCATTTCACAGTGTTATATCAGTATTTCGTGGATCTCTTTGCTAGCCTTATTTCTGTGGAATCTGAGAACAGATATTTCGGATCCCTTTGAAGACTATAGGGCCAAAGGAAATATCCTCCGATAACAAAGAGAAAGAAGCTTTCTGAGAAACTTCTTTGTGTTCTGTGAAATCATCTCACAGAGTTACAGCTTTCCCTTCAAGAAGCCTTTCGCTAAGACAGTACTTGTGAAATTGACAAAGTGATATTTGGAGGCCCATAGAGGGCTATAGTGGAAAAGGAAATATCCTCCGATGATATCTGGAAAGAAGCTTTCTGAGAAATTGCTTAGTGTTCTGTTAATTCATCTCACAGAGTTACATCTGTATTTCGTGGATCTCTTTGCTAGCCCTATTTCTGAGGAATCTGAGAAGATATATTTCTGATCCTTTGAATACTATAGGGCCAATGGAAATATCCTCCGATAACAAAGAGAAAGAAGCTTTCTGAGAAACTTCTTTGTGTTCTGTGAAATCATCTCACAGAGTTACAGCTTTCCCCTCAAGAAGCCTTTCGCTTAGTTAGTTCTTGTGGAATTGGCAAAGTGATATTTGGAAGCCCATAGAGGGGTATGGTGAAAAAGGAAATATTCTCCGATGAAGTCTGGAAAGAAGCTTTCTGAGAAACTGCTCTGTGATGTGTGACTTCAACACACAGAGCTACATCTGTATTTTGTGGATCTCTTTACTAGCCTTATTTCTGTGGAATCTGAGAACAGATACTTCGGATCCCTTTGAAGACTATAGGGCCAAAGGAAATATCCTCCGATGACAAAGAGAAAGAAGCTTTCTGAGAAACTTCTTTGTGTTCTGTTAAATCATCTCACAGAGTTACAGCTTTCCCCTCAAGAAGCCTTTCGCTAAGACAGTTCTTGTGGAATTGGCAAAGTGATATTTGGAAGCCCACAGAAGGCTATGGTGAAAAAGGATATATCCTCAGATGAAATCTGGAAAGAAGCTTCCTGAGAAACTGCTTAGTGTACTGTTAATTCATCTCACAGAGTTACATCTGTATTTCATGGATCTCTTTGCTAGCCTTATTTCTGTGGAATCTGAGAACAGATATTTCGGATCCCTTTGAAGACTATAGGGCCAAAGGAAATATCCTCCGATAACAAAGAGAAAGAAGCTTTCTGAGAAACTTCTTTGTTTTCTGTGAAATCATCTCACAGAGTTACAGCTTTTCCCTCAAGAAGCCTTTCGCTAAGAGAGTTCTTGTGGAATTGGCAAAGTGATATTTGGAAGCCCATAGATGGCTACGGTGAAAAATGAAATATCCTCAGATGAAATCTGGAAAGAAGCTTTCTGAGAAACTGCTTAGTGTTCTGTTAATTGATCTCACAGAGTTACATCTGTATTTCGTGGATCTCTTTGCTAAACTTATTTCTGTGGAATCTGAGAACAGATATTTCGGATCCCTTTGAAGACTATAGGGCCAAAGGAAATATCCTCCGATAACAAAGAGAAAGAAGCTTTCTGAGAAACTTCTTTGTGTTCTGTGAAATCATCTCACAGAGTTACAGCTTTCCCCTCAAGAAGCCTTTCGCTAAGACAGTTCTTGTGGAATTGGCAAAGTGATATTTGGAAGCCCATAGAGGACTATGGTGAAAAAGGAAATATCCTCAGATGAAATCTGTAAGGAAGCTTTCTGAGAAACTGCTTACTGTTCTGTTAATTCATGTCACAGAGTTACATCTGTATTTCGTGGATCTCTTTGCTAACCTTATTTCTGTGGAATCTGAGAACAGATATTTCGGATCTCTTTGAAGACTATAGGGCCAAAGGAAATATCCTCTGATAACAAAGAGAAAGAAGCTTTCTGAGAAACTTCTTTGTGTTCTGTGAAATCATCTCACAGAGTTACAGCTTTCTCCTCAAGAATCCTTTCGCTAAGACAGTTCTTGTGGAATTGGCAAAGTGATATTTGGAAGCCCATAGAGGGCTATGGTGAAAGAGGAAATATCCTCGGATGAAATAAGGAAAGAAGCTTTCTGAGAAATTGCTTAGTGTTCTGTTAATTCATCTCACTGAGTTACATCTGAATTTCGTGGATCTCTTTGCTAGCCTTATTTCTGTGGAACCTGAGAACAGATATTTCGGATCCCTTTGTAGACTGTAGGGACAAAGATAATATCCTCCGATAACAAAGAGAAAGAAGCTTTCTGAGAAACTTCTTTGTGTTCTGTGAAATCATCTCACTGAGTTACAGCTTTGCCCTCAAGAAGACTTTCACTAAGACAGTTCTTGTGGAATTCGCAAAGTGATATTTGGAAGCCCTTAGAGGGCTATGGTGAAAACGGAAATATCCTCAGTTGAAATCTGAAAAGAAGCTTTCTGAGAAACTGCTTAGTGTTCTGTTAATTCATCTCACACAGTTACATCTGTATTTCGTGGATCTCTTTGCTAGCCTTATTTCTGTGGAATCTGAGAACAGATATTTTGGATCCCTTTGAAGACTATAGGGCCAAAGATAATATCCTACGTTAACAAAGGGAAAGAAGCTTTCTGAGAAAATTCTTTGTGTTCTGTGAAATAATCTCACAGAGTTACAGCTTTCCCCTCAAGAAGCCTTTCGCTAAGACAGTTCTTGTGGAATTGGCAAAGTGATACTTGGAAGCCCTTAGAGGGCTATGGTGAAAACGGAAATATCCTCCGATGAAATCTGGAAAGAAGCTTTCTGAGAAACTGCTCTGTGATGTGTGACTTCCACTCACAGAGTAACATCTGTATTTCGTGGATCTCTTTGCTAGCCTCATTTCTGGGGAATCTGAGAACAGATATTTCGGATCTGTTTGAAGATTATAGGACCAAAGATAATATCCTCCGATAATAAAGAGAAAGATGCTTTCTGAGAAACTTCTTTGTGTTCTGTGAAATCATCTCACAGAGTTACAGCTTTCCCCTCAAGAAGCCTTTCGCTAAGACAGTTCTTGTGGAATTGGCAAAGTGATATTTGGAGGCCTATAGAGGGCTATGGTGAAAAAGGAAATATCCTCAGATGAAATCTGGAAAGAAGCTTTCTGAGAAACTGCTTAGTGTTCTGTTAATTCATTTCACAGAGTTATTTCAGTATTTCGTGGATCTCTTTGCTAGCCTTATTTCTGTGGAACCTGAGAACAGATATTTCGGATCCCTTTGAATACTCTAGGGCCAAAGGAAATATCCTCCGATAACAAAGAGAAAGATGCTTTCTGAGAAACTTCTTTGTGTTCTGTGAAATCATCTCACAGAGTTACAGCTTTCCCCTCAAGAAGCCTTTCGTTAAGACAGTTCTTGTGGAATTGACAAAGTGATATTTGGAGGCCCATAGAGGACTATGGTGAAAAAGGAAATATCCTCAGATGAAATGTGGAAAGAAGCTTTCTGAGAAACTGCTCTGTGATGTGTGACTTCACCACACAGAGCTACATCTGTATTTCGTGGATCTCTTTGCTAGCCTTATTTCTGTTAAATCTGAGAACAGATATTTCGGATCCCTTTGAAGACTATAGGGCCAAAGGAAATATCCTCCGATAACAAAGAGAAAGAAGCTTTCTGAGAAACTTCCTTGTGTTATGTGAAATCGTCTCACAGAGTTACAGCTTTCCCCTCAAGAATCCTTTCGCTAAGACAGTTCTTGTGGAATTGGCAAAGTGATATTGGAGAGCCCTTAGAGGGCTATGGTGTAAAAGGAAATATCCTCAGATGAAATCTGGAAAGAAAGGTTCTGAGAAACGACTTAGTGTACTGTTAATTCATCTCACAGAGTTACATCTGTATTTCGTGGATCGCTTTTCTAACCTTATTTCTGTGGAATCTGAGAACAGATATTTCGGATCCCTTTGAAGACAATAGGGCCAAAAGAAATATCCTCCGATGAAAAAGAGAAAGAAGCTTTCTGAGAAACTTCTTTGTGTTCTGTGAAATCATCTCACAGAGTTACAGCTTTCCCCTGAAGAAGCCTTTCCCTAAGACAGTTCTCGTGGAATTGTCAAAGTGTTATATTGAAGCCCATAGAGGGCTATGGTGAAAAAGGAAATATCCTCAGATGAAATCTGGAAAGAAGCTTTCTGAGAAACTGCTTAGTGTTCTGTTAATTCATCTCACCGAGTTACATCTGTATTTCGTGGATCTCGTTGCTAGCCTTATTTCTGTGGAATCTGAGAACAGATATTTCGGATACCTTTGAAGACTATAGGGCCAAAGGAAATATCCTCCGATAACAAAGAGAAAGAAGCTTTCTGAGAAACTTCTTTGTGTTCTGTGAAATCATCTCACAGACTACAGATTTCCCCTCGAGAAGCCTTTCACTAAGACGGTCCTTGTGGAATTGGCAAAGGGATATTTGGAAGCCCACAGAGGGCTATGGTGAAAAAGGAAATATCCTCAGATGAAATCTGTAAAGAAGTTTTCTGAGAAACTGCTTAGAGTGCTGTTAATGCATCTCACAGAGTTATATCTGTATTTCCTGGATCACTTTGCTAGCCTTATTTCTGTGGAATCTGAGAACAGATATTTCGGATCCCTTTGAAGACTATAGGGCCAAAGGAAATATCCTCCGATAACAAAGAGAAAGAAGCTTTCTAAGAAACTTCTTTGTGTTCTGTGAAATCATCTCACAGAGTTACAGCTTTTCCCTCAAGAAGCCTTTCGCTAAGACAGTTCTTGTGGAATTGGGAAAGTGATATTTGGAAGCCCATAGAGGGCTATGGTGAAAAATGAAATATCCTCAGATGAAATCTGGAAAGAAGCTTTCTGAGAAACTGCTTAGTGTTCTGTTAATTCATCTCACCGAGTTACATCTGTATTTCGTGGATCTCTTTGCTAAACTTATTTCTGTGGAATCTGAGAACTGATATTTTGGATCCCTTTGAAGACAATAGGGCCAAAGGAAATATCCTCCGATAAAAAAGAGAAAGAAGCTTTAGGAGAAACTTCTTTGTGTTCTGTGAAATCATCTCACAGAGTTACAGCTTTCCCCTCAAGAAGCCTTTCGCTAAGACAGTTCTTGTGGAATTGGCAAAGTGATATTTGGAAGCCCATAGAGGGCTATGGTGAAAAAGGAAATATCCTCAGATGAAATCTGGAAGGAAGCTTTCTGAAAAACTGCTTACTGTTCTGATAATTCATGTCACAGAGTTGCATCTGTATTTCGTGGATCTCTTTGCTAGCCTTATTTCTGTGGAATCTGAGAACAGATATTTCGGATCTCTTTGAAGACTGTAGCGCCAAAGGAAATATCCTCCGATAACAAAGAGAAAGAAGCTTTCTGAGAAACTTCTTTGTGTTCTGTGAAATCATCTCACAGAGTTACAGCTTTCCCCTCAAGAAGCCTTTCGCTAAGACAGTTCTTGTGGAAGTGGCAAAGTGATATTTGGAAGCCCATAGAGGGCTATGGTGAAAGAGGAAATATCCTCGGATGAAATCTGGAAAGAAGCTTTCTGAGAAACTGCTTAGTGTTCTGTTAATTCATCTCACTGAGTTACATCTGAATTTCGTGGATCTCTTTGCTAGCCTTATTTCTGTGGAATCTGAGAACAGATATTTGGAATCCCTTTGTGGACTGTAGGGACAAAGATAACATCCTCCGATAACAAAGAGAAAGAAGCTTTCTGAGAAACTTCTTTGTGTTCTCTGAAATCATCTCACAGAGTTACAGCTTTCCCCTCAAGAAGACTTTCGCTAAGACAGTTCTTGTGGAATTGACAAAGTGATATTTGGAAGCCCTTAGAGGACTATGGTGAAAACAGAAATATCCTCAGATGAAATCTGAAAAGAAGCTTTCTGAGAAACTGCTTAGTGTTCTGTTAATTCATCTCACAGAGTTACATCTGTATTTCGTGGATCTCTTTGCTAGCCTTATTTCTGTGGAATCTGAGAACAGATATTTGGATCCCTTTGAAGACTATAGGGCCAAAGATAATATCCTACGATAACAAAGAGAAAGAAGCTTTCTGAGAAACTTCTTTGTGTTCTGTGAAATCATCTCACAGAGTTACAGCTTTCCCCTCAAGAAGCCTTTCGCTAAGACAGTTCTTGCGGAATTGGCAAAGTGATCCTTGGAAGCCCTTAGAGGGCTATGGTGAAAACGGAATTATCCTCCGATGAAATCTGGAAAGAAGCTTTCTGAGAAACTGCTTAGTGTTGTGTTAATTCATTTCACAGATTTATATCAGTATTTCGTGGATCTCTTTGCTAGCCTTATATCTGTGGTATCTGAGAACAGGTATTTCTGATCCCTTTGAAAACTATAGGGCCAAAGGAAATATCCTCCGATAACAAAGAGAAAGAAGCTTTCTGAGAAACTTCTTTGTGTTCTGTGAAATCATCTCACAGAGTTACAGCTTTCCCCTCAAGAAGCCTTTCACTAAGACAGTTCTTGTGGAATTGACAAAGTGATATTTTGAGGCCCATAGAGGGCTATGGTGAAAAAGGAAATATCCTCCGATGATATCTGGAAAGAAGCTTTCTGAGAAACTGGTTAGTGTTCTGTTAATTCATCTCACTGAGTTACATCTGAATTTCGTGGATCTCTTTGCTAGCCTTATTTCTGTGGAATCTGAGAACAGATATTTCGGATCCCTTTGTAGACTGTAGGGACAAAGATAATGTCCTCCGATAACAAAGATAAAGAAGCTTTCTGAGAAACTTCTTTGTGTTCTGTGAAATCATCTCACAGAGTTACAGCTTTCCCCTCCAGAAGACTTTCGCTAAGACAGTTCTTGTGGAATTGGCAAAGTGATATTTGGAAGCCCTTAGAGGGCTATGGTGAAAACGGAAATATCCTCCGATGAAATCTGGAAAGAAGCTTTCTGAGAAACTGCTCTGTGATGTGTGACTTCCACTCACAGAGTAACATCTGTATTTCGTGGATCTCTTTGCTAGCCTTATTTCTGGGGAATCTGGGAACAGGTAATTCGGATCTCTTTGAAGACTATAGGGCCAAAGATAATATCCTCAGATAACAAAGAGAAAGATGCTTTCTGAGAAACTTCTTTGTGTTCTGTGAAATCATCTCACAGAGTTACAGCTTTCCCCTCAAGAAGCCTTTCGCTAAGACAGTTCTTGTGGAATTGGCAAAGTGATATTTGGAGGCCCATAGAGGGCTATGGTGAAAAAGGAAATATCCTCAGATGAAATCTGGAAAGAAGCTTTCTGAGAAACTGCTCTGTGATGTGTGACTTCAACACACAGAGTTACATCTGTATTACGTGGATCTCTTTGCTAGCCTTATTTCTGTGGAATCTGAGAACAGATATTTCGGATCACTTTGAAGACTATAGGGCCAAAGGAAATAATCTCCGATAACAAAGAGAAAGAAGCTTTCTGAGAAACTTCTTTGTGTTCTGTGAAACCATCTCACAGACTACAGCTTTCCCCTCAAGAAGCCTTCCACTAAGACGGTTCTTGTGGAATTGGCAAAGGGATATTTGGAAGCCCACAGAGGGCTATGTTGAAAAAGCAAATATCCTCAGATGAAATCTGGAAAGAAGCTTTCTGAGAAACTGCTTAGTGTACTGTTAATTCATCTCACAGAGTTACATCTGTATTTCGTGGAACTCTTTGCTAGCCTTATTTCTGTGGAATCTGAGAACAGATATTTCGGATCCCTTTGAAGACTATAGGGCCAAAGGAAATATCCTCCGATAACAAAGAGAAAGAAGCTTGCTGAGAAACTACTTTGTGTTCTGTGAAATCGTCTCACAGAGTTACAGCTTTCCCCTCAAGAATCCTTTCGCTAAGTTAGTTCTTGTGGAATTGGCAAAGTGATATTTGGAAGCCCATAGAGGGCTATGGTGAAAAGGAAATATCCTCAGAGGAAATCTGGAAAGAAGCTTTCTCAGAAACTGCTCTGTGATGTGTGACTTCAACACACAGAGCTACATCTGTATTTCGTGGATCTCTTTGCTAGCCTTATTTCTGTGGATTCTGAGAACAGATATTTCGCATCCCTTTGAAGGCTATAGGTCCAAAGGAAATATCCTCCGATGACAAAGAGAAAGAAGCTTTCTGAGAAACTTCTTTGTGTTCTGTGAAATCATCTCACAGAGTTACAGCTTTCCCCTCAAGAAGCCTTTCGCTAAGACAGTTCTTGTGGAATTCGCAAAGTGATATTTGGAAGATCATAGAGGGCTATGGTGAAAAAGGAAATATCCTGAGATGAAATCTGGAAAGAAGCTTTTTGAGAAACTGCTTAGTGTTCTGTTAATCCATCTCACAGAGTTACATCTGTATTTCTTGGATACCTTTGCTACCCTTATTTCTGTGGAATGTGACAACAGACATTTCAGATCACTTTGAAGACTATAGGGCCAAAGGAAATATCCTCCGATAACAAAGAGAAAGAAGCTTTCTGAGAAACTTCTTTGTGTTCTGTGAAATCATCTCACAGAGTTACAGCGTTCCCCTCAAGAAGCCTTTCGCTAAGACAGTTCTTGTGGAATTGGCAAAGTGATATTTGGAAGACCATAGAGGGCTATGGTGAAAAAGGAAATAACCTCAGATGAAATCTGGAAAGAAGCTTTCTGAGAAACTGCTTAGTGTTCTGTTAATTCATCTCACAGAGTTACATCAGTATTTCGTGGATCTCTTTGCTAGCCTTATTTCTGTGGAATCTGAGAACAGATATTTCGGATCCCTTTCAAGACTATAGGGCCAAAGGAAATATCCTCCGGTAAAAAAGAGAAAGAAGCTTTCTGAGAAACTTCTTTGTGTTCTGTGAAATCATCTCACAGAGTTACAGCTTTCCCCTCAAGACGCCTTTCGCTAAGACAGTTCTTGTGGAATTGGCAAAGTGATATTTGGAAGCCCATTGAGGGCTATGGTGAAAAAGGAAATATCCTCCGATGAAATCTGGAAAGAAGCTTTCTGAGAAACTGCTTAGGGTTCTGTTAATTCATCTCACATAGTTACATCTATATTTCGTGGATCTCTTTGCTAGCCTTATTTCTGTGGAATCTGAGAACAGATATTTCGGATCCCTTTGAAGACTATAGGGCCAAAGGAAATATCATCCGATAACAAAGGGAAAGCTTTCTGAGAAACGTCTTTGTGTTCTGTGAAATCATCTCACAGAGTTACAGCTTTCCCCTCAAGAAGCCTTTCGCTAAGACAGTCCTTGCGGAATTGGCAAATTGATATTTGGAGGCCCATAGAGGGCTATGGTGAAAAAGGAAATATCCTCAGATGAAATCTGGAAAGAAGCTTTCTGAGAAACTGCTCAGTGATGTGTGACTTCCACTCACAGAGTTACATGTGTATTTCGTGGATCTCTTTGCCTGCCTTATTTCTGTGGAATCTCAGAACAGATATTTCGGATCCCTTTGAAGACTGTAGGGCCAACGGAAATATCCTCCGATGACAAAGAGAAAGAAGCTTTCTGAGAAGCTTCTTTGTGTTCCGTGAAATCATATCACAGAGTGACAGCTTTCCATCCTAGAAGCTTATCACTAAGACAGTTCTTGTGGAATTGGCAAAGCGATATTTGGAAGCCCATAGAGGGCTATGGTGAAAAAGGAAATATCCTCAGATGAAATCTGGAAAGCTTTCTGAGAAACTGCTTAGTGTTCTGTTGATTAATCTCACAGAGTTACATCTGTATTTCGGGGATCTCTTTGCTAGCCTTATTTCTGTGGAATCTGAGAACAGATAATTCGGATCCCTTAGAAGGCTATAGGGCCAAAGGAAATATTCTCCGATAACAAAGATAAAGAAGCTTTCTGAGAAACTTCTTTGTGTTCTGTGAAGTCATCTCACAGAGTTACAGCTTTCCCCTCAAGAAGCCTTTCGCTAAGACAGTTCTCATGGAATTGGCAAAGTGATATTTGGAAGCCCATAGAGTGCTATGGTGTAAAAGGAAATATCCTCAGATGAAATCTGGAAAGAAGCTTTCTGAGAAACTGCTTAGGGTTCTGTTAATTCATCTCACAGAGTTACATCTGTATTTCGTGGATCTCTAGCTAGCCTTATTTCTGTGGAATCTCAGAACAGATATTTTGGATCCCTTTGAAGACTATAGGGCCAAAGGAAATATCCTGCGATAACGAAGAGAAAGAAACTTTCTGAGAACCTTCTTTGTGTACTGTGAAATCATCTCACAGAGTTACAGATTTCCCCTCAAGAACCCTTTCGCTAAGACAGTTCTTGTGGAATTGGCAAAGTGATATTTGGAGGCCCATAGAGGGCTATGGTGAAAAAGGAAATATCATCAGATGAAATCTGGAAAGAAGCTTTCTGAGAAACTGCTTAGTGTTCTGTTAATTCATCTCACAGAGTTACATCTGTATTTCGTGGATCTCTTCGCTTGCCTTATTTCTGTGAAAAAGATATTTCGGATCCATTTGAAGACTATAGGGCCAAAGGAAATGTCCTAATATAACAAAGAGAAAGAAGCTGTCTGAGAAACTTCTTTGTGTTCTGTGAAATCATCTCACAGAGTTACAGCTTTCCCCTCAAGAAGCCTTTCGCTAAGACAGTTCTTGTGGAATTGTCCAAGAGATATTTGGAAGCCCATAGAGGGCTATGTTGAAAAAGGAAATATCCTCAGATGAAATCTGGAAGGAAGCTTTCTGAGAAAATGCTTACTGTTCTGTTAATTCATGTCTCAGAGTTACATCTTTATTTTGTGGATCTCTTTGCTAGCCTTATTTCTGTGGAATCTGAGAACAGATATTTCGGATCCCTGTGAAGACTATAGTGCCAAAGGAAATATCCTCCGATAACAAAGAGAAAGAAGCTTTCTGAGAAACTTCTTTGTGTTCTGTGAAATCATCTCACACAGTTACAGCTTTCCCCTCAACAAGCCTTTCGCTAAGACAGTTCTGGTGGAATTGGCAAAGTGATATTTGGAAGCCCATAGAGGGCTATGGTGAAAAAGGAAATATCCTCAGATGAAATCTGGAAAGAAGCTTTCTGAGAAACGGCTTAGTGTTCTGTTAATTCATCTCACAGAGTTACATCTGTATTTCGTGATCTCTTTGCTTGCCTTATTTCTGTGAAAAAGATATTTCGGATCCATTTGAAGACTATAGGGCCAAAGGAAACATCCTCGAATAACAAAGAGAAAGAAGCTTTCTGAGAAACTTCTTTGTGTTCTATGAAATCATCTCACAGAGTTACAGTTTTCCCCTCAAGAAGTCTTTCGCTAAGACAGTTCTTGTGGAATTGGCAAAGTGATATTTGGAAGCCCATAGAGGGCTATGGTGAAAAAAGAAATATCCTTAGATGAAATCTGGAAAGAAGCTTTCTGAGAAACTGCTCTGTGATGTGTGACTTCCACTCGCAGAGTTACATCTGTATTTCGTGGATCTCTTTGCTAGCCTTATTTATGTGGAATCTGAGAACACATATTTCGGATCCCTTTGAAGACTATAGGGCCAAAGGAAATATCCTCCGATAAGAAAGAGAAAGAAGCTTTCTGAGAAACTTCTTTGTGTTCTGTGAAATCATCTCACAGAGTTACAGCTTTCACCTCAAGAAGCCTTTCGCTAAGACAGTTCTTGTGGAATTGGCCAGGTGATATTTGGAAGCCCCTAGAGGGGTACGGTGAAAAAGGAAATATTCTCCGATGAAGTCTGGAAAGAAGCTTTCTGAGAAACTGCTTAGTGTTCTGTTAATTCATCTCACAGAGTTACATCTGTATTTCGTGGATCTCTTTGCTAGCCTTATTTCTGTGGAATCTGAGAACAGATATTTCGGATCCCTTTGAAGACTATAGGGCCAAAGGAAATATCCTCCGATAACAAAGAGAAAGAAGCTGTCTGAGAAACTTCTTTGTGTTCTGTGAAATCATCTCACAGAGTTACAGCTTTAGCCACAAGAAGCCTTTCGCTAAGACAGTTCTTGTGGAATTGGCAAAGTGATATTTGGAAGCCCATAGAGGGCTATGGTGAAAAAGGAAATATCCTCCGATGATATCTGGAAAGAAGCTTTCTGAGAAACTGCTTAGTGTTCTGTTAATTCATCTCACAGAGTTACATCTGTATTTTGGATCTCTTTGCTAACCTTATTTCTGTGGAATCTGAGAACAGATATTTCGGTTCCCTTTGAAGACTATAGGGCCAAAGGAAATATCCTCCGATAACAAAGAGAAAGAAGCTTTCTGAGAAACTTCTTTGTGTTCTGTGAAGTCACCTCACAGAGGTACAGCTTTCCCCTCAAGAAGCCTTTCGCTAAGGCAGTTCTCATGGAATTGGCAAAGTGATATTTGGAAGCCCATAGAGGGCTATGTTGAAAAATGAAATATCCTCAGATGAAATCTGGAAAGAAGCTTTCTGAGAAACTTCTTTGTGTTCTGTTAATTCATCTCACAGAGTTACATCTGTATTTTGGATCTCTTTGCTAGAATGATTTCTGTGGAATCCGAGAACAGATATTTCGGATCCCTTTGAAGACTATAGGGCCAAAGGAAATATCCTCCGATAACAAAGAGAAAGAAGCTTTCTGAGAAACTTCTTTGTGTTCTGAGAAATCATCTCACAGAGTTACAGCTTTCCCCTCGAGAAGCCTTTCGCTAAGACGCTTCTTGTGGAATTGGCAAAGTGATATTTGGAAGCCCACATATGGCTATGGTGAAAAAGGAAATATACTCAGATGAAATCTGGAAAGAAGCTTTCTGAGAAACTGCTTAGTGTTCTGTTGATTCATCTCACAGAGTTACATCTGTATTTCGTGGATCCCTTTGCTAGCCTTATTTCTGTGGAATCTGAGAACAGATAATTCGGATCCCTTTGAAGACTATAGGGCCAAAGGAAATATCCTCCGATAACAAAGAGAAAGAAGCTTTCTGAGAAACTTCTTTGTGTTCTGTGAAATCATCTCACAGAGTTACAGCTTTCCCCTCAAGAAGCCTTTCGCTAAGACAGTTCTTGAGGAATTGGCAAAGTGATTTTTGGAAGCCCATAGATGGCTATGGTGAAAAAGGAAATATCCTCAGATGAAATCTGGAAAGAAGCTTTCTGAGAAACAGCTTAGTGTTCTGCTAATTCATCTCACGGAGTTACAACTGTATTTCGTGGATCTCTTTGCTAGAATGATTTCTGTGGAATCCGAGAACAGATATTTCGGATCCCTTTGAAGACTATAGGGCCAAAGGAAATATCCTCCGATAACAAAGAGAAAGAAGCTTTCTGAGAAACTTCTTTGTGTTCTGTGAAATCATCTCACAGAGTTACAGCTTTCCCCTCCAGAAGCCTTTCGCTAAGACAGTTCTTGTGGAATTGGCCAGGTGATATTTGGAAGTCCCTAGAGGGTTATGGTGAAAAAGGAAATATCCTCCGATGAAATCTGGAAAGAAGCTTTCTGAGAAACTGCTTAGTGTTCTGTTAATTCATCTCACAGAGTTACATCTGTATTTCGTGGATCTCTTTGCTAGCCTTATTTCTGTGGAATCCAAGAACAGATATTTCGGATCCCTTTGAAGACTATAGGGCCAAAGGAAATATCCTCCGATAACAAAGAGAAAGAAGCGTTCCGAGAAACTTCTTTGTGTTCTGTGAAATCATCTCTGAAAGTTACAGCTTTCCCCTCAAGAAGCCTTTCGCTAAGACAGCTCTTGTGGAATTGGCAAAGTGATATTTGGAAGCCCATAAAGGGCTATGGTGAAAAAGGAAATATCCTCAGATGAAATCTGGAAAGAAGCTTTCTGCGAAAGTGCTTAGTGTTCTGTTAATTCATCTCACAGAGTTACATCTGTATTTCGTGGATCTCTTTGCTAGCTTTATTTCTGTGGAATCTGAGAACAGATATTTAGGATCCCTTTGACGACTATAGGGCCAAAGGAAATATCCTCCGATAACAAAGAGAAAGAAGCTTTCTGAGAAACTTCTTTGTGTTCTTTGAAATCATCTCTGAAAGTTACAGCTTTCCCCTCAAGAACCCTTTCGCTAAGACAGTTCTTGTGGAATTGGCAAAGTGATATTTGGAAGCCCATAGAGGGCTATGGTGAAAAAGGAAATATCCTCAGATGAAATCTGGAAAGAAGCTTTCTGAGAAACTGCTCTGTGATGTGTGACTTCCACTCACAGAGTTACATCTGTATTTCGTGGATCTCTTTGCTAGCCTTATTTCTGTGGAATCTGAGAGCAGATATTTCGGATCCCTTTGAAGACTATAGGGCCAAAGGAAATATCCTCTTATAAAAAAAAGAGAAAGAAGCTTTCTGAGAAACTTCTTTGTGTTCTGTGAAATCATATCACAGAGTTACAGCTTTCCCCTCAAGAAGCCTTTCGCTAAGACAGTTCTTGTGGAAGTGGCAAAGTGATATTTGGAAGCCCATAGAGGGCTATGGTGAAAAAGGAAATATCCTCCGATGAAATCTGGAAAGAAGCTTTCTGAGAAACTGCTTAGTGTTCTGTTAATTCATCTCACAGAGTTACATCTGTATTTCGTGGATGTCTTTGCTAGCCTTATTTCTGTGGAATCTGAGAACAGATATTTCGGAAACCTTTGAAGACTACAGGGCCAAAGATAATATCCTCCGATAACAAAGAGAAAGAAGCTTTCTGAGAAACTTCTTTGTGTACTGTGAAATCATCTCACAGAGTTACAGCTTTCCCCTCAAGAAGCCTTTCACTAAGACAGTTCTTGTGGAATTGGCAAAGAGATATTTGGAGGCCCATGGAGGGCTATGGTGAAAAAGGAAATATCCCCCGATGAAATCTGGAAAGAAGCTTTCTGAGAAACTGCTCTGTGATGTTTGACTTCCACTCACAGAGTTACATCTGTATTTCGTGGATCTCTTTGCTAGCCTTATTTCTGTGGAATCTGAGAACAGATATTTCGGATCCCATTGAAGACTATAGGGCCAAAGGAAATATCCTCCAATGACAAAGATAAAGAAGATTTCCGAGAAACTTATTTGATTTCCGTGATCAACTCACAGAGTTACAGCTTTCCCCTCAAGAAGCCTTTCGCTAAGACAGTTCTTGTGGAATTGGCAAAGTGATATTTGGAAGCCCTTAGAGGGCTATGGTGAAAACGGAAATATCCTCCGATAAAATCCGGAAAGAAGCTTTCTGAGAAACTGCTCTGTGATGTTTGACTTCCACTCACTGAGTTACATCTGTATTTCGTGGATCTCTTTGCTAGCCTTATTTCTGTGGAATCTGAGAACAGATATTTTGGATCCCTTTGAAGACAATAGGGCCAAAGAAATATCCTCCAATAACAAAGAGAAAGAAGATTTCCGAGAAACTTCTTTGCGTTCCGTGAAATCATCTCACTGAGTTACAGCTTTCCCCACAAGAAGCGTTTCGCTAAGACAGTTCTTGTGAGATTGGCAAAGTGATATTTGGAAGCCCTTAGAGGGCTATGGTGAAAACGGAAATATCCTCAGATGAAATCTGGAAAGAAGCTTTCTGAGAAACTGCTTAGGGTTCTGTTAATTCATCTAACAGAGTTACATCTGTATTTCGTGGATCTCTTTGCTAGCCTTATTTCTGTGGAATCTGAGAACAGATATTTCGGATCCCTTTGAAGACTATAGGGCCAAAGGAAATATCCTCCGATAAAAAAGAGAAAGAAGCTTTCTGAGAAACTTCTTTGTGTTCTGTGAAATCATTCCACCGAGTTACATCTTTCTTCTCAAGAATCCTTTCGCTAAGACAGTTCTTGTGGAATTGGGAAAGTGATATTTGGAAGCCCATAGAGGGCTATGGTGAAAAAGGAAATATCCTCAGATGAAATCTGGAAAGAAGCTTTCTGAGAAACTGCTTAGTGTTCTGTTAATTCATCTCACAGAGTTACATCTGTATTTCGTGGACCTCTTTGCTAGCCTTATTTCTGTGGAATCAGAGAACAGATATTTCGGATCCCTTGGATGACAATAGGGCCAAAGGAAATATCCTCCGATAACAAAGAGAAAGAAGCTTTCTGAGAAACTTCTTTGTGTTCTGTGAAATCATCTCACAGAGTTACAGCTTTCCCCTCAAGAAGCCTTTCACTAAGACAGTTCTTGTGGAATTGGAAAAGTGATATTTGGAAGCCCACAGAGGGCTATGGTGAAAAAGGAAATATCCTCAGATGAAATCTGGAAATAAGGTTTCTGAGAAACTGCTTAGTGTTCTGTTGATTCATCTCACAGAGTTACATCTGCATTTCGTGGATCTCTTTGCTAGCCTTATTTCTGTGGAATCGGAGAACAGATATTTCGGATCCATTTGAAGACTATAGGGCCGAAGGAAATATCCTCCGATAACAAAGAGAAAGAAGCTTTCTGAAGAACTTCTTTGTGTTCTGTGAAATCATCTCACAGAGTTACAGTTTTCCCCTCAAGAAGCCTTTCGCTAAGACAGTTCTTGTGGAATTGGCAAAGTGATACTTGGAAGCCCTTAGAGGGCTATGGTGAAAATGGAAATATCCTCCGATGAAATCTGGAAAGAAGCTTTCTGAGAAACTGCTCTGTGATGTGTGACTTTCACTCACAGAGTAACATCTGTATTTCGTGGATCTCTTTGCTAGCCTCATTTCTGGGGAATCTGAGAACAGATATTTCGGATCTGTTTGAAGACTATAGGGCCAAAGATAATATCCTCCGATAACAAAGAGAAAGATGCTTTCTGAGAAACTTGTGTTCTGTGAAATCATCTCACAGAGTTACAGCTTTCCCCTCAAGAAGCGTTTCGCTAAGACAGTTCTTGTGGAATTGGCAAAGTGATATTTGGAGGCTCATAGAGGGCTATGGTGAAAAATGAAATATCCTCCGATGTAATCTGGAAAGAAGCTCTCTGAGAAACTGCTTAGTGTTCTGTTAATTCATTTCACAGTGTTATATCAGTATTTCGTGGATCTCTTTGCTAGCCTTATTTCTGTGGAATCTGAGAACAGATATTTCGGATCCCTTTGAAGACTATAGGGCCAAAGGAAATATCCTCCGATAACAAAGAGAAAGAAGCTTTCTGAGAAACTTCTTTGTGTTCTGTGAAATCATCTCACAGAGTTACAGCTTTCCCTTCAAGAAGCCTTTCGCTAAGACAGTACTTGTGAAATTGACAAAGTGATATTTGGAGGCCCATAGAGGGCTATAGTGGAAAAGGAAATATCCTCCGATGATATCTGGAAAGAAGCTTTCTGAGAAACTGCTTAGTGTTCTGTTAATTCATCTCACAGAGTTACATCTGTATTTCGTGGATCTCTTTGCTAGCCCTATTTCTGAGGAATCTGAGAAGATATATTTCTGATCCTTTGAATACTATAGGGCCAATGGAAATATCCTCCGATAACAAAGAGAAAGAAGCTTTCTGAGAAACTTCTTTGTGTTCTGTGAAATCATCTCACAGAGTTACAGCTTTCCCCTCAAGAAGCCTTTCGCTTAGTTAGTTCTTGTGGAATTGGCAAAGTGATATTTGGAAGCCCATAGAGGGGTATGGTGAAAAAGGAAATATTCTCCGATGAAGTCTGGAAAGAAGCTTTCTGAGAAACTGCTCTGTGATGTGTGACTTCAACACACAGAGCTACATCTGTATTTTGTGGATCTCTTTACTAGCCTTATTTCTGTGGAATCTGAGAACAGATACTTCGGATCCCTTTGAAGACTATAGGGCCAAAGGAAATATCCTCCGATAACAAAGAGAAAGAAGCTTTCTGAGAAACTTCTTTGTGTTCTGTTAAATCATCTCACAGAGTTACAGCTTTCCCCTCAAGAAGCCTTTCGCTAAGACAGTTCTTGTGGAATTGGCAAAGTGATATTTGGAAGCCCACAGAAGGCTATGGTGAAAAAGGATATATCCTCAGATGAAATCTGGAAAGAAGCTTCCTGAGAAACTGCTTAGTGTACTGTTAATTCATCTCACAGAGTTACATCTGTATTTCATGGATCTCTTTGCTAGCCTTATTTCTGTGGAATCTGAGAACAGATATTTCGGATCCCTTTGAAGACTATAGGGCCAAAGGAAATATCCTCCGATAACAAAGAGAAAGAAGCTTTCTGAGAAACTTCTTTGTTTTCTGTGAAATCGTCTCACAGAGTTACAGCTTTTCCCTCAAGAAGCCTTTCGCTAAGAGAGTTCTTGTGGAATTGGCAAAGTGATATTTGGAAGCCCATAGATGGCTACGGTGAAAAATGAAATATCCTCAGATGAAATCTGGAAAGAAGCTTTCTGAGAAACTGCTTAGTGTTCTGTTAATTGATCTCACAGAGTTACATCTGTATTTCGTGGATCTCTTTGCTAAACTTATTTCTGTGGAATCTGAGAACAGATATTTCGGATCCCTTTGAAGACTATAGGGCCAAAGGAAATATCCTCCGATAACAAAGAGAAAGAAGCTTTCTGAGAAACTTCTTTGTGTTCTGTGAAATCATCTCACAGAGTTACAGCTTTCCCCTCAAGAAGCCTTTCGCTAAGACAGTTCTTGTGGAATTGGCAAAGTGATATTTGGAAGCCCATAGAGGACTATGGTGAAAAAGGAAATATCCTCAGATGAAATCTGTAAGGAAGCTTTCTGAGAAACTGCTTACTGTTCTGTTAATTCATGTCACAGAGTTACATCTGTATTTCGTGGATCTCTTTGCTAACCTTATTTCTGTGGAATCTGAGAACAGATATTTCGGATCTCTTTGAAGACTATAGGGCCAAAGGAAATATCCTCTGATAACAAAGAGAAAGAAGCTTTCTGAGAAACTTCTTTGTGTTCTGTGAAATCATCTCACAGAGTTACAGCTTTCCCCTCAAGAAGCCTTTCGTTAAGACAGTTCTTGTGGAATTGACAAAGTGATATTTGGAGGCCCATAGAGGACTATGGTGAAAAAGGAAATATCCTCAGATGAAATGTGGAAAGAAGCTTTCTGAGAAACTGCTCTGTGATGTGTGACTTCACCACACAGAGCTACATCTGTATTTCGTGGATCTCTTTGCTAGCCTTATTTCTGTTAAATCTGAGAACAGATATTTCGGATCCCTTTGAAGACTATAGGGCCAAAGGAAATATCCTCCGATAACAAAGAGAAAGAAGCTTTCTGAGAAACTTCCTTGTGTTATGTGAAATCGTCTCACAGAGTTACAGTTTTCCCCTCAAGAATCCTTTCGCTAAGACAGTTCTTGTGGAATTGGCAAAGTGATATTGGAGAGCCCTTAGAGGGCTATGGTGTAAAAGGAAATATCCTCAGATGAAATCTGGAAAGAAAGGTTCTGAGAAACGACTTAGTGTACTGTTAATTCATCTCACAGAGTTACATCTGTATTTCGTGGATCGCTTTTCTAGCCTTATTTCTGTGGAATCTGAGAACAGATATTTCGGATCCCTTTGAAGACAATAGGGCCAAAAGAAATATCCTCCGATGAAAAAGAGAAAGAAGCTTTCTGAGAAACTTCTTTGTGTTCTGTGAAATCAGCTCACAGAGTTACAGCTTTCCCCTGAAGAAGCCTTTCCCTAAGACAGTTCTCGTGGAATTGTCAAAGTGTTATATTGAAGCCCATAGAGGGCTATGGTGAAAAAGGAAATATCCTCAGATGAAATCTGGAAAGAAGCTTTCTGAGAAACTGCTTAGTGTTCTGTTAATTCATCTCACCGAGTTACATCTGTATTTCGTGGATCTCGTTGCTAGCCTTATTTCTGTGGAATCTGAGAACAGATATTTCGGATACCTTTGAAGACTATAGGGCCAAAGGAAATATCCTCCGATAACAAAGAGAAAGAAGCTTTCTGAGAAACTTCTTTGTGTTCTGTGAAATCATCTCACAGACTACAGATTTCCCCTCGAGAAGCCTTTCACTAAGACGGTCCTTGTGGAATTGGCAAAGTGATATTTGGAAGCCCACAGAGGGCTATGGTGAAAAAGGAAATATCCTCAGATGAAATCTGTAAAGAAGTTTTCTGAGAAACTGCTTAGAGTGCTGTTAATGCATCTCACAGAGTTATATCTGTATTTCCTGGATCACTTTGCTAGCCTTATTTCTGTGGAATCTGAGAACAGATATTTCGGATCCCTTTGAAGACTATAGGGCCAAAGGAAATATCCTCCGATAACAAAGAGAAAGAAGCTTTCTAAGAAACTTCTTTGTGTTCTGTGAAATCATCTCACAGAGTTACAGCTTTTCCCTCAAGAAGCCTTTCGCTAAGACAGTTCTTGTGGAATTGGGAAAGTGATATTTGGAAGCCCATAGAGGGCTATGGTGAAAAATGAAATATCCTCAGATGAAATCTGGAAAGAAGCTTTCAGAGAAACTGCTTAGTGTTCTGTTAATTCATCTCACCGAGTTACATCTGTATTTCGTGGATCTCTTTGCTAAACTTATTTCTGTGGAATCTGAGAACTGATATTTCGGATCCCTTTGAAGACAATAGGGCCAAAGGAAATATCCTCCGATAAAAAAGAGAAAGAAGCTTTAGGAGAAACTTCTTTGTGTTCTGTGAAATCATCTCACAGAGTTACAGCTTTCCCCTCAAGAAGCCTTTCGCTAAGACAGTTCTTGTGGAATTGGCAAAGTGATATTTGGAAGCCCATAGAGGGCTATGGTGAAAAAGGAAATATCCTCAGATGAAATCTGGAAGGAAGCTTTCTGAAAAACTGCTTACTGTTCTGATAATTCATGTCACAGAGTTGCATCTGTATTTCGTGGATCTCTTTGCTAGCCTTATTTCTGTGGAATCTGAGAACAGATATTTCGGATCTCTTTGAAGACTGTAGCGCCAAAGGAAATATCCTCCGATAACAAAGAGAAAGAAGCTTTCTGAGAAACTTCTTTGTGTTCTGTGAAATCATCTCACAGAGTTACAGCTTTCCCCTCAAGAAGCCTTTCGCTAAGACAGTTCTTGTGGAAGTGGCAAAGTGATATTTGGAAGCCCATAGAGGGCTATGGTGAAAGAGGAAATATCCTCGGATGAAATCTGGAAAGAAGCTTTCTGAGAAACTGCTTAGTGTTCTGTTAATTCATCTCACTGAGTTACATCTGAATTTCGTGGATCTCTTTGCTAGCCTTATTTCTGTGGAATCTGAGAACAGATATTTGGAATCCCTTTGTGGACTGTAGGGACAAAGATAACATCCTCCGATAACAAAGAGAAAGAAGCTTTCTGAGAAACTTCTTTGTGTTCTCTGAAATCATCTCACAGAGTTACAGCTTTCCCCTCAAGAAGACTTTCGCTAAGACAGTTCTTGTGGAATTGACAAAGTGATATTTGGAAGCCCTTAGAGGACTATGGTGAAAACAGAAATATCCTCAGATGAAATCTGAAAAGAAGCTTTCTGAGAAACTGCTTAGTGTTCTGTTAATTCTTCTCACAGAGTTACATCTGTATTTCGTGGATCTCTTTGCTAGCCTTATTTCTGTGGAATCTGAGAACAGATATTTGGATCCCTTTGAAGACTATAGGGCCAAAGATAATATCCTACGATAACAAAGAGAAAGAAGCTTTCTGAGAAACTTCTTTGTGTTCTGTGAAATCATCTCACAGAGTTACAGCTTTCCCCTCAAGAAGCCTTTCGCTAAGACAGTTCTTGGGGAATTGGCAAAGTGATCCTTGGAAGCCCTTAGAGGGCTATGGTGAAAACGGAATTATCCTCCGATGAAATCTGGAAAGAAGCTTTCTGAGAAACTGCTTAGTGTTGTGTTAATTCATTTCACAGATTTATATCAGTATTTCGTGGATCTCTTTGCTAGCCTTATATCTGTGGTATCTGAGAACAGGTATTTCTGATCCCTTTGAAAACTATAGGGCCAAAGGAAATATCCTCCGATAACAAAGAGAAAGAAGCTTTCTGAGAAACTTCTTTGTGTTCTGTGAAATCATCTCACAGAGTTACAGCTTTCCCCTCAAGAAGCCTTTCACTAAGACAGTTCTTGTGGAATTGACAAAGTGATATTTTGAGGCCCATAGAGGGCTATGGTGAAAAAGGAAATATCCTCCGATGATATCTGGAAAGAAGCTTTCTGAGAAACTGATTAGTGTTCTGTTAATTCATCTCACTGAGTTACATCTGAATTTCGTGGATCTCTTTGCTAGCCTTATTTCTGTGGAATCTGAGAACAGATATTTCGGATCCCTTTGTAGACTGTAGGGACAAAGATAATGTCCTCCGATAACAAAGATAAAGAAGCTTTCTGAGAAACTTCTTTGTGTTCTGTGAAATCATCTCACAGAGTTACAGCTTTCCCCTCCAGAAGACTTTCGCTAAGACAGTTCTTGTGGAATTGGCAAAGTGATATTTGGAAGCCCTTAGAGGGCTATGGTGAAAACGGAAATATCCTCCGATGAAATCTGGAAAGAAGCTTTCTGAGAAACTGCTCTGTAATGTGTGACTTCCACTCACAGAGTAACATCTGTATTTCGTGGATCTCTTTGCTAGCCTAATTTCTGGGGAATCTAGGAACAGGTAATTCGGATCTCTTTGAAGACTATAGGGCCAAAGATAATATCCTCAGATAACAAAGAGAAAGATGCTTTCTGAGAAACTTCTTTGTGTTCTGTGAAATCATCTCACAGAGTTACAGCTTTCCCCTCAAGAAGCCTTTCGCTAAGACAGTTCTTGTGGAATTGGCAAAGTGATATTTGGAGGCCCATAGAGGGCTATGGTGAAAAAGGAAATATCCTCAGATGAAATCTGGAAAGAAGCTTTCTGAGAAACTGCTCTGTGATGTGTGACTTCAACACACAGAGTTACATCTGTATTACGTGGATCTCTTTGCTAGCCTTATTTCTGTGGAATCTGAGAACAGATATTTCGGATCACTTTGAAGACTATAGGTCCAAAGGAAATATCCTCCGATGACAAAGAGAAAGAAGCTTTTTGAGAAACTTCTTTGTGTTCTGTGAAATCATCTCACAGAGTTACAGCTTTCCCCTCAAGAAGCCTTTCGCTAAGACAGTTCTTGTGTAATTGGCAAAGTGATATTTGGAAGCCCATAGAGGGCTATGGTGAAAAAGGAAATATCCTCAGATGCAATCTGCAAAGAAGTTTTTGAGACACTGCTTAATGTTCTGTTAATCCATCTCACAGAGTTACATCTGTATTTCGTGGATACCTTTGCTAGCCTTATTTCTGTGGAATCTGACAACAGACATTTCAGATCACTTTGAAGACTATAGGGCCAAAGGAAATATCCTCCGATAACAAAGAGAAAGAAGCTTTCTGAGAAACTTCTTTGTGTTCTGTGAAATCATCTCACAGAGTTACAGCTTTCCCCTGAAGAATCCTTTAGCTAAGACAGCTCTTTTGGAATTGGCAAAGTGATATTTGGAAGCCCATAGAGGGCTATGGTGAAAAAGGAAATATCCTCAGAAGAAATCTGCAAAGAAGTTTTTGAGACACTGCTTAGTGTTCTGTTAATCCATCTCACAGAGTTACATCTGTATTTCGTGGATCCCTTTGCTAGCCTTATTTCTGTGGAATCTGACAACAGACATTTCAGATCCCTTTGAAGACTATAGGGCCAAAGGAAATATCCTCCGATAACAAAGAGAAAGAAACTTTCTGAGATACTTCTTTGTGTTCTGTGAAATCATCTCACAGAGTTACAGCTTTCCCCTGAAGAATCCTTTAGCTAAGACAGCTCTTTTGGAATTGGCAAAGTGATATTTGGAAGCCCATAGAGGGCTATGGTGAAAAAGGAAATATCCTCAGATGAAATCTGGAAAGAAGGTTTCTGAGATACTGCTTAGTGTTCTGTTAATTCATCTCACAGAGTTACTTCCGTATTTCGTGGATTTCCTTGCTATCCTTATTTCTGTGGAATCTGAGAACAGATATTTCGGATCCCTTTGAAGACTATAGGGCCAAAGGAAATAATCTCCGATAACAAAGAGAAAGAAGCTTTCTGAGAAACTTCTTTGCGTTCTGTGAAACCATCTCACAGACTACAGCTTTCCCCTCAAGAAGCCTTCCACTAAGACGGTTCTTGTGGAATTGGCAAAGGGATATTTGGAAGCCCACAGAGGGCTATGGTGAAAAAGCAAATATCCTCAGATGAAATCTGGAAAGAAGCTTTCTGAGAAACTGCTTAGTGTACTGTTAATTCATCTCACAGAGTTACATCTGTATTTCGTGGAACTCTTTGCTAGCCTTATTTCTGTGGAATCTGAGAACAGATATTTCGGATCCCTTTGAAGACTATAGGGCCAAAGGAAATATCCTCCGATAACAAAGAGAAAGAAGCTTGCTGAGAAACTACTTTGTGTTCTGTGAAATCGTCTCACAGAGTTACAGCTTTCCCCTCAAGAATCCTTTCGCTAAGTTAGTTCTTGTGGAATTGGCAAAGTGATATTTGGAAGCCCATAGAGGGCTATGGTGAAAAGGAAATATCCTCAGAGGAATTCTGGAAAGAAGCTTTCTCAGAAACTGCTCTGTGATGTGTGACTTCAACACACAGAGCTACATCTGTATTTCGTGGATCTCTTTGCTAGCCTTATTTCTGTGGATTCTGAGAACAGATATTTCGCATCCCTTTGAAGGCTATAGGTCCAAAGGAAATATCCTCCGATGACAAAGAGAAAGAAGCTTTCTGAGAAACTTCTTTGTGTTCTGTGAAATCATCTCACAGAGTTACAGCTTTCCCCTCAAGAAGCCTTTCGCTAAGACAGTTCTTGTGGAATTCGCAAAGTGATATTTGGAAGATCATAGAGGGCTATGGTGAAAAAGGAAATATCCTGAGATGAAATCTGGAAAGAAGCTTTTTGAGAAACTGCTTAGTGTTCTGTTAATCCATCTCACAGAGTTACATCTGTATTTCTTGGATACCTTTGCTACCCTTATTTCTGTGGAATGTGACAACAGACATTTCAGATCACTTTGAAGACTATAGGGCCAAAGGAAATATCCTCCGATAACAAAGAGAAATAAGCTTTCTGAGAAACTTCTTTGTGTTCTGTGAAATCATCTCACAGAGTTACAGCTTTCCCCTCAAGAAGCCTTTCGCTAAGACAGTTCTTGTGGAATTGGCAAAGTGATATTTGGAAGACCATAGAGGGCTATGGTGAAAAAGGAAATATCCTCAGATGAAATCTGGAAAGAAGCTTTCTGAGAAACTGCTTAGTGTTCTGTTAATTCATCTCACAGAGTTACATCAGTATTTCGTGGATCTCTTTGCTAGCCTTATTTCTGTGGAATCTGAGAACAGATATTTCGGATCCCTTTCAAGACTATAGGGCCAAAGGAAATATCCTCCGGTAAAAAAGAGAAAGAAGCTTTCTGAGAAACTTCTTTGTGTTCTGTGAAATCATCTCACAGAGTTACAGCTTTCCCCTCAAGACGCCTTTCGCTAAGACAGTTCTTGTGGAATTGGCAAAGTGATATTTGGAAGCCCATTGAGGGCTATGGTGAAAAAGGAAATATCCTCCGATGAAATCTGGAAAGAAGCTTTCTGAGAAACTGCTTAGTGTTCTGTTAATTCATCTCACAGAGTTACATCTGTATTTTGGATCTCTTTGCTAACCTTATTTCTGTGGAATCTGAGAACAGATATTTCGGTTCCCTTTGAAGACTATAGGGCCAAAGGAAATATCCTCCGATAACAAAGAGAAAGAAGCTTTCTGAGAAACTTCTTTGTGTTCTGTGAAGTCACCTCACAGAGGTACAGCTTTCCCCTCAAGAAGCCTTTCGCTAAGGCAGTTCTCATGGAATTGGCAAAGTGATATTTGGAAGCCCATAGAGGGCTATGTTGAAAAATGAAATATCCTCAGATGAAATCTGGAAAGAAGCTTTCTGAGAAACTTCTTTGTGTTCTGTTAATTCATCTCACAGAGTTACATCTGTATTTTGGATCTCTTTGCTAGAATGATTTCTGTGGAATCCGAGAACAGATATTTCGGATCCCTTTGAATACTATAGGGCCAAAGGAAATATCCTCCGATAACAAAGAGAAAGAAGCTTTCTGAGAAACTTCTTTGTGTTCTGAGAAATCATCTCACAGAGTTACAGCTTTCCCCTCGAGAAGCCTTTCGCTAAGACGCTTCTTGTGGAATTGGCAAAGTGATGTTTGGAAGCCCACATATGGCTATGGTGAAAAAGGAAATATACTCAGATGAAATCTGGAAAGAAGCTTTCTGAGAAACTGCTTAGTGTTCTGTTGATTCATCTCACAGAGTTACATCTGTATTTCGTGGATCCCTTTGCTAGCCTTATTTCTGTGGAATCTGAGAACAGATAATTCGGATCCCTTTGAAGACTATTGGGCCAAAGGAAATATCCTCCGATAACAAAGAGAAAGAAGCTTTCTGAGAAACTTCTTTGTGTTCTGTGAAATCATCTCACAGAGTTACAGCTTTCCCCTCAAGAAGACTTTCGCTAAGACAGTTCTTGAGGAATTGGCAAAGTGATTTTTGGAAGCCCATAGATGGCTATGGTGAAAAAGGAAATATCCTCAGATGAAATCTGGAAAGAAGGTTTCTGAGAAAGAGCTTAGTGTTCTGCTTATTCATCTCACGGAGTTACAACTGTATTTCGTGGATCTCTTTGCTAGCATTATTTCTGTGGAATCTGAGAACAGATATTTCGGATCCCTTGAAGACTATAGGGCCAAAGGAAATATCCTCCGATAACAAAGAGAAAGAAGGTTTCTGCGAAACTTCTTTGTGTTCTGTGAAATCATGTCACAGTGTTACAGATTTCCGCTCAAGAAGCCTTTCGCTAAGACAGTTCTCGTGGAATTGGCAAAGTGATATTTGGAAGCCCATAGAGGGCTATGGTGAAAAATGAAATATCCTCAGATGAAATCTGGAAGAAGCTTTCGGAGAAACTGCTTAGTGTTCTGTTAATTCATCTCACAGAGTTACATCTCTATTTTGGATCTCTTTGCTAGCCTTATTTCGGTGGAATCTGAGAACAGATATTTCGGATCCCTTTGAAGACTATAGGGCCAAAGGAAATATCCTCCGATAACAAAGAGAAAGAAGCTTTCTGAGAAACTTCTTTGTGTTCTGTGAAATCATCTCAAAGAGTTACAGCTTTCCCCTCGAGAAGCCTTTCGCTAAGACAGTTCTTGTGGAATTGGCAACGTGATATTAGGAACCCCTAGAGGGCTATGGTGAAAAACGAAATATCCTCCGATGAAATCTGGAAAGAAGCTTTCTGAGAAACTGCTTAGTGTTCTGTTAATTCATCTCACAGAGTTACATCTGTATTTCGTGGATCTCTTTGCTAGCCTTGTTTCTGTGGAATCTGAGAACAGATATTTCGGATCCCTTTGAAGACTATAGGGCCAAAGGAAATATCCTCCGATAACAAAGAGAAAGAAGCGTTCTGAGAAACTTCTTTGAGTTCTGTGAAATCATCTCACAGAGTTACAGCTTTCCCCACAAGAAGCCTTTCGCTAAGACAGTTCTTGTGGAATTTGCAAAGTGATATTTGGGGGCCCATAGAGGGCTATGGTGAAAAAGGAAATATCCTCCGATGAAATCTGGAAAGAAGCTTTCTGAGAAACTGCTTAGTGTTCTGTTAATTCATCTCACAGAGTTACATCTGTATTTCGTGGATCTCTTTGCTAGACTTATTTCTGTGGAATAGGAGAACAGATATTTCGGATCCCTTTGAGGACTATCGGGCCAAAGGAAATATCCTCCGATAACAAAGAGAAAGAAGCTTTCTGAGAAATTTTTTTGTGTTCTGTGAAATCACCTTACAGAGTTACAGATTTCCCCTCAAGAAGCCTTTCGCTAAGACAGTTCTTGTGGAATTGGCAAAGTGATATTTGGAAGCCCATAGAGGGCTGTGGTGAAAAAGGAAATATCCTTAGACGGAATCTGAAAAGAAGCTTTCTGAGAAATTGCTTAGTATTCTGTTACTTCACCTCACAGAGTTACATCTGTATTTCGTGGATCTCTTTGCTAGCCTTATTCCTGGGAATGTGAGAACAGATATTTCGGATCCCTTTGAAGACTATAGGGCCAAAGGAAATATCCTCCGATAACAAAGAGAAAGAAGCTTTCTGAGAAACTTCTTTGTGTTCTGTGAAATCATCTCACAGAGTTAGAGCTTTCCCCTCAAGAAGCCTTTCGCTAAGAGAGTTCTTGTGGAATTGGCCAAGTGATATTTGGAAGCCCCCAGAGGGCTATGGTGAAAAAGGAAATATCTTCAGATGAAATCTGGAAAGAAGCTTTCTGAGAAACTGCTCAGTGAGGTGTGACTTCCACTCTCAGAATTACATCTGTATTTCGTGGATCTCTTTGCTAGCCTTATTTCTGTGGAATCTGAGAACAGATATTTCGGATCCCTTTGAAGACTATAGGGCCAAAGGAAATATCCTCCGATAACAAAGAGAAAGAAGCTTTCTAGGGAAACTTCTTTGTGTTCTGTGAAATCATCTCACAGAGTTACAGCCTTCCCCTCAAGAAGCCTTTCGCTAAGACAGTTCTTGTGGAATTGAAAAAGTGATATTTGGAACCCCTTAGAGGGCTATGGTGAAAATGCAAATATCCTCAGATGAAATCTGGAAAGAAATTTTCTGAGAAACTGCTTAGTGTTCTGTTAATTCATCACACAGAGTTACATCTGTATTTCGTGGATCTCTTTGCTAGCCTTATTTCTGTGGAATCTGAGAACAGATATTTCGGATCCCTTTGAAGACTATAGGGCCAAAGATAGTATCCTCCGATAACAAAGAGAAAGAAGCTTTCTGAGAAACTTCTTTGTGTTCTGTGAAATCATCTCACAGAGTTACAGCGTTCCCCTCAAGAAGCCTTTCGCTAAGACAGTTCTTGTGGAATTGGCCAAGTGATATTTGGAAGCCTCTAGTGGGCTATGGTGAAAAAGGAAATATCCTCAGATGAAATCTGGAAAGAAGCTTTCTGAGAAACTTCTCAGTGATGTGTTACTTCCACTCAAAGAGTTACATCTGTATTTCGTGGATCTCTTTGCTAGCCTTACTTCTGTGGAATCTGAGAACAGGTATTTCGGATCCCTTCGAAGACTATTGGGCCAAAGGAAATATCCCCCGATAACAAAGAGAAAGAAGCTTTCTGAGAAACTTCTTTGTGTTCTGAGAAATCATCTCACAGAGTTACAGCTTTCCCCTCAAGAAGCCTTTCGCTAAGACGGTTCTTGTGGAATTGGCAAAGTGATATTTGGAAGCCCACATATGGCTATGGTGAAAAAGGAAATATACTCAGATGAAATCTGGAAAGAAGCTTTCTGAGAAACTGCTTAGTGTTCTGTTGATTCATCTCACAGAGTTACACTGTATTTCGTGGATCCCTTTGCTAGCCTTATTTCTGTGGAATCTGAGAACTGATAATTCGGATCCCTTGGAAGACTATAGGGCCAAAGGAAATATCCTCCGATAACAAAGAGAAAGAAGCTTTCTGAGAAACTTCTTTGTGTTCTCTGAAGTCATCTCACAGAGTTACAGCTTTCCCCTCAAGAAGCCTTTCGCTAAGACAGTTCTCGTGGAAATGGCAAAGTGATATTTCGAAGCCAATAGAGGGCTATGGTGAAAAAGGAAATATCCTCAGATGAAATCTGGAAAGAAGCTTTCTGAGAAACTGTTTAGTGTTCTGTTAATTCATCTCACAGAGTTACATCTGTATTTTGGATCTTTTTGCTAGCCTTATTTCTGTGGAATCTGAGAACAGATATTTCGGATGCCTTTGAAGACTATAGGGCCAAAGGAAATATCCTCCGATAACAAAGAGAAAGAAGCTTTCTGAGAAACTTCTTTGTGTTCTGTGAAATCATCTCACAGAGTTACATCTTTCCCCTCAAGAAGCCTTTCGCTAAGACAGTTCTTGAGGAATTGGCAAAGTGATATTTGGAAGCCCATAGATGGCTATGGTGAAAAAGGAAATATCCTCAGATGAAATCTGGAAAGAAGCTTTCTGAGAAACAGCTTAGTGTTCTGTTAATTCATCTCACGGAGTTACAACTGTATTTCGTGGTTCTCTTTGCTAGCATTATATCTGTGGAATCTGAGAACAGATATTTCGGATCCCTTGAAGACTATAGGGCCAAAGGAAATATCCTCCGATAACAAAGAGAAAGAAGCTTTCTGAGAAACTTCTTTGAGTTCTGTGAAATCATCTCACAGAGTTACAGCTTTCCCCACAAGAAGCCTTTCGCTAAGACAGTTCTTGTGGAATTTGCAAAGTGATATTTGGGGTCCCATAGAGGGCTATGGTGAAAAAGGAAATATCCTCCGATGAAATCTGGAAAGAAGCTTTCTGAGAAACTGCTTAGTGTTCTGTTAATTCATCTCGCAGAGTTACATCTGTATTTCGTGGATCTCTTTGCTAGACTTATTTCTGTGGACTAGGAGAACAGATATTTCGGATCCCTTTGAGGACTATCGGGCCAAAGGAAATATCCTCCGATAACAAAGAGAAAGAAACTTTCTGAGAAATTTTTTTGTGTTCTGTGAAATCACCTTACAGAGTTACAGATTTTCCCTCAAGATGCCTTTCTCTAAGACAGTTCTTGTGGAATTGGCAAAGTGATATTTGGAAGCCCATAGAGGGCTGTGGTGAAAAAGGAAATATCCTTAGACGGAATCTGAAAAGAAGCTCTCTGAGAAATTGCTTAGTGTTCTGTTAATTCACCTCACAGAGTTACATCTGTATTTCGTGGATCTCTTTGCTAGCCTTATTCCTGGGAATGTGAGAACAGATATTTCGGATCCCTTTGAAGACTATCGGGCCAAAGGAAATATCCTCCGATAACAAAGAGAATGAAGCTTTCTGAGAAACTTCTTTGTGTTCTGTGAAATCATCTCACAGAGTTAGAGCTTTCCCCTCAAGAAGCCTTTCGCTAAGACAGTTCTTGTGGAATTGGCAAAGTGATATTTGGAAGCCCCCAGAGGGCTATGGTGAAAAAGGAAATATCCTCAGATGAAATCTGAAAAGAAGCTTTCTGAGGAAATGCTCCATGATGTGTGACTTCCACTCTCAGAATTACATCTGTATTTCGTGGATCTCTTTGCTAGCCTTATTTCTGTGGAATCTGAGAACAGATATTTCGGATCCCTTTGAAGACTATAGGGCCAAAGGAAATATCCTCCGATAACAAAGAGAAAAAAGCTTTCTAGGGAAACTTCTTTGTGTTCTGTGAAATCATCTCACAGAGTTACAGCCTTCCCCTCAAGAAGCCTTTCGCTAAGACAGTTCTTGTGGAATTGAAATAGTGATATTTGGAACCCCTTAGAGGGCTATGCTGAAAATGCAAATATCCTCAGATGAAATCTGGAAAGAAATTTTCTGAGAAACTGCTTAGTGTTCTGTTAATTCATCACACAGAGTTACATCTGTATTTCGTGGATCTCTTTGCTTGCCTTATTTCTGTGGAATCTGGAACAGATATTTCGGATCCCTTTGAAGACTATAGGGCCAAAGAAAGTATCCTCCGATAAGAAAGAGAAAGAAGCTTTCTGAGAAACTTCTTTGTGTTCTGTGAAATCATCTCACAGAGTTACAGCGTTCCCCTCAAGAAGCCTTTCGCTAAGACAGTTCTTGTGGAATTGGCCAAGTGATATTTGGAAGCCTCTAGTGGGCTATGGTGAAAAAGGAAAAATCCTCAGATGAAAGCTGGAAAGAAGCTTTCTGAGAAACTTCTCAGTGATGTGTTACTTCCACTCAAAGAGTTACATCTGTATTTCGTGGATCTCTTTGCTAGCCTTATTTCTGTGGAATCTGAGAACAGATATTTCGGATCCCTTCGAAGACTATTGGGCCAAAGGAAATATCCCCCGATAACAAAGAGAAAGAAGCTTTCTGAGAAACTTCTTTGTGTTCTGAGAAATCATCTCACAGAGTTACAGCTTTCCCCTCAAGAAGCCTTTCGCTAAGACGGTTCTTGTGGAATTGGCAAAGTGATATTTGGAAGCCCACATATGGCTATGGTGAAAAAGGAAATATACTCAGATGAAATCTGGAAAGAAGCTTTCTGAGAAACTGCTTAGTGTTCTGTTGATTCATCTCACAGAGTTACATCTGTATTTCGTGGATCCCTTTGCTAGCCTTATTTCTGTGGAATCTGAGAACAGATAATTCGGATCCCTTGGAAGACTATAGGGCCAAAGGAAATATCCTCCGATAACAAAGAGAAAGAAGCTTTCTGAGAAACTTCTTTGTGTTCTGTGAAATCATCTCACAGAGTTACAGCTTTCCCCTCAAGAAGAATTTCGCTAAGACAGTTCTCGTGGGATTGGCAAAGTGATATTTGGAAGCCAATAGAGGGCTATGGTGAAAAAGGATATATCCTCAGATGAAATCTGGAAAGAAGCTTTCTGAGAAACTGTTTAGTGTTCTGTTAATTCATCTCACAGAGTTACATCTGTATTTTGGATCTCTTTGCTAGCCTTATTTCTGTGGAATCTGAGAACAGATATTTCGGATCCCTTTGAAGACTATAGGGCCAAAGGAAATATCCTCCGATAACAAAGAGAAAGAAGCTTTCTGAGAAACTTCTTTGTGTTCTGTGAAATCATCTCACAGAGTTACAGCTTTCCCCTCAAGAAGCCTTTCGCTAAGACAGTTCTTGAGGAATTGGCAAAGTGATATTTGGAAGCCCATAGATGGCTATGGTAAAAAGGAAATATCCTCAGATGAAATCTGGAAAGAAGCTTTCTGAGAAACAGCTTAGTGTTCTGTTAATTCATCTCACGGAGTTACAACTGTATTTCGTGGATCTCTTTGCCAGCATTATTTCTGTGGATTCTGAGAACCGATATTTCGGATCCCTTGAAGACTATAGGGCCAAAGGAAATATCCTCCGATAACAAAGAGAAAGAAGCTTTCTGAGAAACTTCTTTGAGTTCTGTGAAATCATCTCACAGAGTTACAGCATTCCCCACAAGAAGCCTTTCGTTAAGACAGTTCTTGTGGAATTTGCAAAGTGATATTTGGGGGCCCATAAAATGCCACGGTGAAAAAGGAAATATCCTCCGATGAAATCTGGAAAGAAGCTTTCTGAGAAACTGCTTAGTGTTCTGTTAATTCATCTCGCAGAGTTACATCTGTATTTTGTGGATCTCTTTGCTAGACTTATTTCTGTGGAATAGGAGAACAGATATTTCGGATCCCTTTGAGGACTATCGGGCCAAAGGAAATATCCTCCGATAACAAAGAGAAAGAAGCTTTCTGAGAAATTTTTTTGTGTTCTGTGAAATCACCTTACAGAGTTACAGATTTCCCCTCAAGAAGCCTTTCGCAAAGACAGTTCTTGTGGAATTGGCAAAGTGATATTTGGAAGCCCATAGAGGGCTGTGGTGAAAAAGGAAATATCCTTAGACGGAATCTGAAAAGAAGCTTTCTGAGAAATTGCTTAGTGTTCTGTTAATTCACCTCACAGAGTTACATCTGTATTTCGTGGATCTCTTTGCTAGCCTTATTCCTGGGAATGTGAGAACAGATATTTCGGATCCCTTTGAAGACTATAGGGCCAAAGGAAATATCCTCCGATAACAAAGAGAAAGAAGCTTTCTGAGAAACTTCTTTGTGTTCTGTGAAATCATCTCACAGAGTTAGAGCTTTCCCCTCAAGAAGCCTTTCGCTAAGACAGTTCTTGTGGAATTGGCCAAGTGATATTTGGAAGCCCCCAGAGGGCTATGGTGAAAAAGAAAATATCCTCAGATGAAATCTGGAAAGAAGCTTTCTGAGAAACTGCTCCGTGATGTGTGACTTCCACTCTCAGAATTACATCTGTATTTCGTGGATCTCTTTGCTAGCCTTATTTCTGTGGAATCTGAGAACAGATATTTCGGATCCCTTTGAAGACTATAGGGCCAAAGGAAATATCCTCCGATAACAAAGAGAAAGAAGCTTTCTAGGGAAACTTCTTTGTGTTCTGTGAAATCATCTCACAGAGTTACAGCCTTCCCCTCAAGAAGCCATTCGCTAAGACAGTTCTTGTGGAATTGGCAAAGTGATATTTGGAACCCCTTAGAGGGCTATGGTGAAAATGCAAATATCCTCAGGTGAAATCTGGAAAGCAATTTTCTGAGAAACTGCTTAGTGTTCTGTTAATTCATCACACAGAGTTACATCTGTATTTCGTGGATCTGTTTGCTAGCCTTATTTCTGTGGAATCTGAGAACAGATATTTCGGATCCCTTTGAAGACTATAGGGCCAAAGAAAGTATCCTCCGATAACAAAGAGAAAGAAGCTTTCTGTGAAACTTCTTTGTGTTCTGTGAAATCATCTCACACAGTTACAGCGTTCCCCTCAAGAAGCCTTTCGCTAAGACAGTTCTTGTGGAATTGGCCAAGTGATATTTGGAAGCCTCTAGTGGGCTATGGTGAAAAAGGAAAAATCCTCAGATGAAATCTGGAAAGAAGCTTTCTGAGAAACTTCTCAGTGATGTGTTACTTCCACTCAAAGAGTTACATCTGTATTTCGTGGATCTCTTTGCTAGCCTTATTTCTGTGGAATCTGAGAACAGATATTTCGGATCCCTTCGAAGACTATTGGGCCAAAGGAAATATCCCCCGATAACAAAGAGAAAAAAGCTTTCTGAGAAACTTCTTTGTGTTCTGTGAAATCATCTCACAGAGTTACAGCTTTCCCCTCAAGATGCCTTTCGCTAAGACAGTTCTTGTGGAATTGGCAATTGATATTTGGAAGCCCATAGAGGGCTATGGTGAAAAAGGAAATATCCTCCGATGAAATCTGGAAAGAAGCTTTCTGAGAAACTGCTTAGTGTTCTGTTAATTCATCTCAGAGAGTTACATCTGTATTTCGTGTATCTCATTGCTAGCCTTATTGCTGTGGAATCTGAGAACAGATATTTCGGATCCCTATGAAGGCTATAGGGCCAAAGGAAATATCCTCCGATAACAAAGAGAAAGAAGGTTTCTGAGAAACTTCTTTGTGTTCTGAGAAATCATCTCACAGAGTTACATCTTTCCCTTCAAGAAGCCTTTCGCTAAGACTGTTCTTGTGGAATTGGCAAAGTGATATTTGGAAGCCCGTAGAGGGCTATGGTGAAAAAGGAAATATCCTCACGTGAAATCTGGAAAGAATCTTTCTGAGAAACGGCTTAGTGTTCTGTTAATTCACCTCACAGAGATACATCTGTGTTTCGTGGATCTCTTTGCTAGCCTTATTTCTGTGGAATCTGAGAACAGATATTTCGGATCCCTTTGAACACTATAGGGCCAAAGGAAATATCCTCCGATAACAAAGAGAAAGAATCTTTCTGAGAAACTTATTTGTGTTCTGTGAAATCATCTCACAGAGTTACAGCTTTCCCCTCAAGAAGCCTTTCGCTAAGACAGTTCTTGTGGAATTGGCAAAGTGGTATTTGGAAGCCCATAGAGGGCTATGGTGAAGAAGGAAATATCCTAAGATGAAATCTGGAAAGAAGCTTTCTGAGAAACTGCTCTGTGATGTGTGACTTCGACTCACAGAGTTTCATCTGTATTTCGTGTTTCTCTCTGCTAGCATTATTTCTGTGGAATCTGAGAACAGATATTTCGGATCCCTTTGATGACTATAGGGCCAAAGGAAATATCCTCCGATAACAAAGAGAAAGAAGCTTTCTGAGAAACTTCTTTGTGTTCTGTGAAATCATCTCACAGAGTTACAGCTTTCCCCTCAAGAAGCCTTTCGCTAAGACAGTTCTTGTGGAATTTTCAAAGTGATATTTGGAAGCCCATAGAGGGCTATGGTGAAAAAGGAAATATCCTACCGTGAAATCTGGTAAGAAGCTTTCTGAGAAACTGCTTAGTGTTCTGTTAATTCATCTCACAGAGTTACATCTGTATTTCTTGGATATCTTTGTAGCCTTATTTCTGTGCAATCTGAGAACAGATATTTCGGAACCCATGCAAGACTATAGGGGCATAGGAAATATCCTCCGATATTAGTGAGAAAGAAGCTTTGTGAGAAACTTCTTTGTGTTCTGTGAAATCATCTCACAGAGTTACAGCTTTCCCCTCAAGAAGCCTTTCGCTAAGACAGTTCCTGTGGAATTGGCAAAGTGATATTTGGAAGTCCATTGAGGGCTATGGTGACAAAAGAAATATCCTCAGATGAAATCTGGAAAGAATCTTTCTGAGAAACTGCTTCGTGTTCTGTTAATTCATCTCACAGAGTTACATCTATATGTCTTGGATCTCCTTGCTGGCCTTATTTCTGTGGAATCTGATAACAGATATTTCGGATGCCTTTGAAGACTATAGGGCCAAAGGAAATATCGTCCGATATCAGTGAGAAAGAAGCTTTCTGAGAAAATTCTTTGTGTTCTGGAAATCATCTCACAGAGTTACAGCTTTACACTCAAGAAGCCTTTCGCTAAGACAGTTCATGTGGAATTGGCAAAGTGATATTTGGAAGCCCATAGAGGGCTATGGTGAAAAAGGAAATATCCTCAGATGAAATCTGGAAAGAAGCTTTCTGAGAAACTGCTTAGTGTTCTGTTAATTCATCTCACAGAGTTACATCTGTATGTCGTGGATCTCTTTGCTAGCATTATTTCTGTGGAATCTGAGAACAGATATTTCGGATCCCTTTGAAGACTATAGTTCCAAAGTAAATAACCTCTGATAACAAAGAGAAAGAAGCTTTCTGAGAAACTTCTTTGTGTTCTGTGAATTCATCTCACAGAGTTACAGCATAAACCTCAAGAAGCCTTTCGCTCAGACAGTTCTTGTGGAATTGACAAAGTGATATTTGGAAGCTCATACAGGGCTATGGTGAAAAAGGAAATATTCTCAGATGAAATCTGGAAAGAAGCTTTCTGAGAAACTGCTTAGTGTTCTGTTAATTCATCTCACCGAGTGACATCTGTATTTCGTGGATCTCTTTGCTAGCCTTATTTCAGTGGAATCTGAGAACAGATATTTCGGATACCTTTGACGACTATAGGGCCAAAGTAAATATCCTCTGATAACAAAGAGAAAGAAGCTTTCTGAGAAACTTCTTTGTGTTCTGTGAAATCATCTCACAGAGTTACAGCTTTCCCCTCAAGAGGCCTTTCGCTAAGACAGTTCTTGTGGAATTGGCAAAGTGATATTTGTAAGCCCATAGAGGGCTATGGTGGAAAAGGAAATATCCTCAGAAGAAATCTGGAAAGAAGCTTTCTGAGAAACTGCTTAGTGTTCTGTTAATTCATCTCACAGAGTTACATCACTGTTTCGTGGATCTCTTTGCTAGCCTTATTTCTGTGGAATCTGAGAACAGATATTTCGGATCCCTTTGAAGACTATAGGGCCAAAGGAAATATCCTCCGATAACAAAGAGAAAGAAGCTTTCTGAGAAACTTCTTTGGGTACTGTGAAATCATCTCACAGAGTTACAGCTTTCCCCTCAAGAAGCCTTTCGCTAACACAGTTCTTGTGGAGTTGGCAAAGTGATATTTGGAGGGCCATAGAGGGCTATGGTGAAAAAGGAAATATTCTCCGACAAAATCTGGAATGAAGCTTTCTGAGAAACTGCTTAGTGTTCTGTTAATTCATCTCGCAGAGTAACATCTGTATTTCGTTGATCTCTTTGCTAGCCTTATTTCTGTGAAATCTGAGAACAGATATTTCGGATCCCTTTGAAGACTATAGGGCCAAAGGAAATATCCTCCGATAACAAAGAGAAAAAAGCTTTCTGAGAAACTTCTTTGTGTTCTGTGAAATCATCTCACAGAGTTACAGCTTTCCCCTCAAGAAGCCTTTCGCTAAGACAGTTCTTGTGGAATTGGCAATTGATATTTGGAAGCCCATAGAGGGCTATGGTGAAAAAGGAAATATCCTCCGATAAAATCTGGAAAGAAGCTTTCTGAGAAACTGCTTAGTGTTCTGTTAATTCATCTCAGAGAGTTACATCTGTATTTCGTGTATCTCATTGCTAGCCTTATTGCTGTGGAATCTGAGAACAGATATTTCGGATCCCTATGAAGGCTATAGGGCCAAAGGAAATATCCTCCGATAACAAAGAGAAAGAAGGTTTCTGAGAAACTTCTTTGTGTTCTGAGAAATCATCTCACAGAGTTACATCTTTCCCTTCAAGAAGCCTTTCGCTAAGACTGTTCTTGTGGAATTGGCAAAGTGATATTTGGAAGCCCATAGGGGGCTGTGGTGAAAAAGGAAATATCCTCAGATGAAATATGGAAAGAAGCTTTCCGAGAAAATGCTTGGTGTTCTCTTAATTCATCACACAGAGTTACATCTGTATTTCGTGGATCTCTTTGCTAGCCTTATTTCTGTGGAATCTGATAACAGATATTTCGGATCCCTTGAAGAGTATAGGGCCAAGGAAATATCCTCCGATAACAAAGAGAAAGAAGCGTTCTGAGAAACTTCTTTGTGTTCTGTGAAATCATCTCACAGAGTTACAGCTTTCCCCTCAAGAAGGCTTTCGAAGAGACAGTTATTGTGGAATTGGCAAAGTGATATTTGGAAGCCCCCAGAGGGCTATGGTGAAAAAGGAAATATCCTCAGATGAAATCTGGAAAGAAGCTTTCTGAGAAACTGCTTAGAGTTCTGTTAATTCATCTCACTGTGTTACATCTGTATTTCGTGGATCTCTTTGCTAGCCTTATTTCTGTGGAATCTGAGAACAGATATTTCGGATCCCTTTGAAGACTATAGGGCCAAAGGAAATATCCTCCGATAACAAAGAGAAAGAAGCTTTCTGAGAAACTTCTTGGTGTTCTGTGAAATCATCTCACAAAGTTACAACTTTCCCCTCAAGAAGCCTTTCGCTAAGACAGCTCTTGTGGAATTGGCAAAGTGATATTTGGAAGCCCATAGAGGGCTATGGTGAAAAAGGAAATATCCTCAGATGAAATCTGGAAAGAAGCTTTCTGAGAAACTGCTTAGTGTTCTGTTAATTCATCTCACAGAGTTACATCTGTATTTCGTGGATCTCTTTGCTAGCCTTATTTCTGTGGAATCTGAGAACAGATATTTCGGATCCCTTTGAAGACTAGAGGGCCAAAGGAAATATCCTCCGATAAAAAAGAGAAAGAAGCTTTCTGAGAAACTTCTTTGTGTTCTGTGAAATCATCTCACAGAGTTACAGCTTTCCCCTCAAGAAGCCTTTCGCTAAGACAGTTCTTGTGGAATTGGCAAAGTGATATTTGGAAGCCCGTAGAGGGATATGGAGAAAAAGGAAATATTCTCCGATGAAGTCTGGAAAGAAGCTTTCTGAGAAACTGCTTAATGTTCTGTTAATTCATCTCACAGAGTTAGATCTGTATTTCGTGGATCTCTTTGCTAGCCTTATTACTGTTGAATCTGAGAACAGATATTTCGGATCCCTTTGAAGACTATAGGGCCAAAGGAAATATCCTCCGATAACAAATGGAAAGAAGCTTTCTGAGAAACTTCTTTGTGTTCTGTGAAATCATCTCACAGAGTTACAGCTTTCCCCTCAAGAAGCCTTTCGCAAGACAGTTCTTGTGGAATTGGCAAAGTGATATTTGGAAGCCCATAGAGGGCTATGGTGAAAAAGGAAATATCCTCCGATGAAATCTGGAAAGAAGCTTTCTGAGAAACTGCTTAGTGTTCTGTTAATTCATCTCACAGAGTAACATCTGTATTTCGTGGATCTCTTTGCTAGCCTTATTTCTGTGGAATCTGAGAACAGATATTTCGGATCCCTTTGAAGACTATAGGGCCAAAGGAAATATCCTCCGATAACAAAGAGAAAGAAGCTTTCTGAGAAACTTCTTTGTGTTCTGTGAAATCATCTCACAGAGTTACAGCTTTCCCCTCAAGAAGCCTTTCGCTAATACAGTTCTTTTGGAATTGCTAAAGTGATATTTGGAAGCCCATAGAGGGCTATGGTGAAAAAGGAAATATCCTCAGATGAAAACTGGAAAGAAGCTTTCTGAGAAATTGCTTAGTGTTCTGTTGATTCATCTCACAGAGTTACATCTGTATTTCGTGGATCTCTTTGCTAGCCTTATTTCTGTGGAATCTGATAACAGATATTTCGGATCCCTTTGAACTCTATAGGGCCAAAGGAAATATCCTCCGATAACAAAGAGAAAGAAGCTTTCTGAGAAACTTCTTTGTGTTCTGTGAAATCATATCACAGTGTTACAGATTTCCCCTCAAGAAGCGTTTCGCTAAGACAGTTCTCGTGGAATTGGCAAATTGATATTTTGAAGCCCATAGAGTGCTATGGTGAAAAATGAAATATCCTCAGATGAAATCTGGAAAGAAGCTTTCGGAGAAACTGCTTAGTGTTCTGTTAATTCATCTCACAGTGTTACATGTGTATTTTGGTCTCTTTGCTAGCCTTATTTCTGTGGAATCTGAGAACAGATATTTCGGATCCCTTTGAAGACTATAGGGTCAAAGGAAATATCCTCCGATCACAAAGAGAAAGCGGCTTTCTGAGAAACTTCTTCGTGTTCTGTGAAATCATCTCACAGAGTTACAGCTTTCCCCTCAAGAAGCCTTTCGCTAAGACAGTTCTTGTGGAATTGGCAAAGTGATATTTGGAAGCCCATAGAGGGCTATGGTGAAAAAGGAAATATCCTCCGATGAAATCTGGAAAGAAGATTTCTGAGAAACTGCTTAGAGTTCCGTTAATTCATCTCACAGAGTTACATCTGTATTTCGTGGATCTCTTTGCTAGCCTTATTTGTGTGGAATCTGAGAACAGATATTTCGGATCCCTGTGAAGACTATAGGGCCAAAGGAAATATCCTCCGATAACAAAGAGAAAGAAGCTTTCTGAGAAACTTCTTTGTGTTCTGTGAAATCATCTCACAGATTAACAGCTTTCCCCTCAAGAAGCCTTTCGCTAAGACAGTTCTTGTAGAATTGGCAAAGTGATATTTGGAAGCCCATAGAGGGATATGGTGAAAAAGGAAATATCCTCAGATGAAATCTGGAAAGAAGCTTTCTGAGAAACTGCCTAGTGTTCTGTTAATTCATCTCACAGTGTTACATCTGTATTTCGTGGATGTCTTTGCTAGCCTTATTTCTGTGGAATCTGAGAACAGATATTTCGGATCCCTTTGAAGACTATAGGGCCAAAGGAAATATCCTCCGACAACAAAGAGAAAGAAGCTTTCTGAGAAACTTCTTTGTGTTCTTGAAATCATCTCACAGAGTTACAGCTTTCCCCTCATGAAGCCTTTCGCTAAGACAGTTCTTGTGGAATTGGCAAAGTGATATTTGGAAGCCCATAGAGGGCTATGGTGAAAAAGGAAATATCCTCAGATGAAATCTGGAAAGAAGCTTTCTGAGAAACTGCTTAGTGTTCTGTTAATTCATCTCACAGAGTTACATCTGTATTTCGTGAATCTCTTTGCTAGCCTTATTTCTGTGGAATCTGAGAACAGATATTTCGGATCCCTTTGAAGACTATAGGGCCAAAGGAAATATACTCCGATAAGAAAGAGAAAGAAGCTTTCTGAGAAACTTCTTTGTGTTCTGTGAAATAATCTCACGGAGTTACAGCTTTCCCCTCAAGAAGCCTTTCGCTAAGATAGTTCTTGTGGAATTTGCAAAGTGATATTTGGAAGCCCATAGGGGGCTAGGGTGAAAAAGGAAATATGCTCCGATGAAGTCTGGAAAGAAGCTTTCTGAGAAACTGCTTCGTGTTCTGTTAATTCATCTCAGAGAGTTACATCTGTATTTCGTGGATCTCTTTGCTAGCCTTATTTCTGTGGAATCTGAGAACAGATATTTCGGATCCCTTAGAAGACTATAGGGCCAAAGGAAATATCCTCCGATAACAAAGAGAAAGAAGCTTTCTGAGAAACCACTTTGTGTTCTGTGAAATCATCTCACAGAGTTACAGCTTTCCCCGCCAGAAGCCTTTCGCTAAGACAGTTCTTGTGAAATTGGCAAAGTGATATTTGGAAGCCAATAGAGGGCTATGGTGAAAAAGGAAATATCCTCCGATGAAATCTGGAAAGAAGCTTTCTGAGAAACTGCTTAGTGATCTGTTAATTCATCTCACAGAGTAACATCTTTATTTCCTGGATCTCTTTGCTAACCTTATTTCTGTGGAATCTGAGAACAGATATTTTGGATCCCTTTGAAGACTATAGGGCCAAATGAAATATCCTCCGATAACAAAGAGAAAGAAGCTTTCTGAGTAACTACTTTGTGTTCTGTGAAATCATCTCACAGAGTTACAGCTTTCCCCTCAAGAAGCCTTTCGCTAAGACAGTTCTTGTGGAATTGGCAAAGTGATATTTGGAACCCCTTAGAGGGCTATGGTGAAAATGCAAATATCCTCAGGTGAAATCTGGAAAGCAATTTTCTGAGAAACTGCTTAGTGTTCTGTTAATTCATCACACAGAGTTACATCTGTATTTCGTGGATCTCTTTGCTAGCCTTATTTCTGTGGAATCTGAGAACAGATATTTCGGATCCCTTTGAAGACTATAGGGCCAAAGAAAGTATCCTCCGATAACAAAGAGAAAGAAGCTTTCTGTGAAACTTCTTTGTGTTCTGTGAAATCATCTCACACAGTTACAGCGTTCCCCTCAAGAAGCCTTTCGCTAAGACAGTTCTTGTGGAATTGGCCAAGTGATATTTGGAAGCCTCTAGTGGGCTATGGTGAAAAAGGAAAAATCCTCAGATGAAATCTGGAAAGAAGCTTTCTGAGAAACTTCTCAGTGATGTGTTACTTCCACTCAAAGAGTTACATCTGTATTTCGTGGATCTCTTTGCTAGCCTTATTTCTGTGGAATCTGAGAACAGATATTTCGGATCCCTTCGAAGACTATTGGGCCAAAGGAAATATTCCCCGATAACAAAGAGAAAAAAGCTTTCTGAGAAACTTCTTTGTGTTCTGTGAAATCATCTCACAGAGTTACAGCTTTCCCCTCAAGATGCCTTTCGCTAAGACAGTTCTTGTGGAATTGGCAATTGATATTTGGAAGCCCATAGAGGGCTATGGTGAAAAAGGAAATATCCTCCGATGAAATCTGGAAAGAAGCTTTCTGAGAAACTGCTTAGTGTTCTGTTAATTCATCTCAGAGAGTTACATCTGTATTTCGTGTATCTCATTGCTAGCCTTATTGCTGTGGAATCTGAGAACAGATATTTCGGATCCCTATGAAGGCTATAGGGCCAAAGGAAATATCCTCCGATAACAAAGAGAAAGAAGGTTTCTGAGAAACTTCTTTGTGTTCTGAGAAATCATCTCACAGAGTTACATCTTTCCCTTCAAGAAGCCTTTCGCTAAGACTGTTCTTGTGGAATTGGCAAAGTGATATTTGGAAGCCCGTAGAGGGCTATGGTGAAAAAGGAAATATCCTCACGTGAAATCTGGAAAGAATCTTTCTGAGAAACGGCTTAGTGTTCTGTTAATTCACCTCACAGAGATACATCTGTGTTTCGTGGATCTCTTTGCTAGCCTTATTTCTGTGGAATCTGAGAACAGATATTTCGGATCCCTTTGAACACTATAGGGCCAAAGGAAATATCCTCCGATAACAAAGAGAAAGAATCTTTCTGAGAAACTTATTTGTGTTCTGTGAAATCATCTCACAGAGTTACAGCTTTCCCCTCAAGAAGCCTTTCGCTAAGACAGTTCTTGTGGAATTGGCAAAGTGGTATTTGGAAGCCCATAGAGGGCTATGGTGAAGAAGGAAATATCCTAAGATGAAATCTGGAAAGAAGCTTTCTGAGAAACTGCTCTGTGATGTGTGACTTCGACTCACAGAGTTTCATCTGTATTTCGTGTTTCTCTCTGCTAGCATTATTTCTGTGGAATCTGAAAAAAGATGTTTCAGATCCCTTTGAAGACTATAGGGCCAAAGGAAATATCCTCCGATAAGAAAGAGAAAGAAGCTTTCTGAGAAACTTCTTTGTGTTCTGTGAAATCATCTCACAGAGTTACAGCTTTCCCCTCAAGTAGCCTTTCGCTAAGACAGTTCTTGTGGAATTGGCAAAGTGATATTTGGAAGCCCATAGAGGGCTATGGAGAAAAAGGAAATATTCTCGGATGAAGTCTGGAAAGAAGCTTTCTGAGAAACTGCTTAGTATTCTGTTAATTCATCTCACAGAGTTACATCTGTATTTCGTGGATCGCTTTGCTAGCATTATTTCTGTGGAATCTGAGAACAGATATGTCGGATTCCTTTTAAGACTATAGGGAAAAAGGAAATATCCTCCGATAACAAAGAGAAAGAAGGTTTCTGAGAAACTTCTTTGTGTTCTGTGAAATCATCTCACAGAGTTACAGCTTTCCCCTCAAGAAGCCTTTCGCTAATACAGTTCTTGTGGAATTGGCAAAGTGATATTTGGAAGCCCATAGAGGGCTGTGGTGAAACAGGAAATATCCTCAGATGAAATCTGGAAAGAAGCTTTCTGAGAAAATGCTTAGTGTTCTGTTAATTCATCTCACAGAGTTACATCTATATTTCGTGGATCTCTTTGCTAGCCTTATTTCTGTGGAATATGAGAACAGATGTTTCGGATCCCTTTGAAGAGTATAGAGCCAAAGGAATTATCCTCCGATAACAAAGAGAAAGAAGCGTTCTGAGAAACTTCTTTGTGTTCTGTGAAATCATCTCACAGAGTTACAGCTTTCCCCTTGAAGTCTTTCGAAGAGACAGTTCTTGTGGAATTGGCAAAGTGATATTTGGGAGCCCCCAGAGGGCTATGGTGAAAAAGGAAATATCCTCAGATGAAATCTGGAAAGAAGCTTTCAGAGAAACTGCTTAGTATTCTGTTAATTCATCTCACAGAGTTACATCTGTATTTCGTGGATCTCTTTGCTAGCCTTATTTCTGTGGAATCTGAGAACAGATATTTCGGATCCCTTTGAAGACTATAGGGCCAAAGGAAATATCCTCCGATAACAAAGAGAAAGAAGCTTTCTGAGAAACTTCTTTGTGTTCTGTGAACTCATCTCACAGAGTTACAGCTTTCCCCTCAAGAAGCATTTCGCTAAGACAGTTCTTGTGGAATTGGCAAAGTGATATTTGGAAGCCCATAGAGGGCTAGGGTGAAAAAGGCATAATCCTCCGATGAAATCTGGAAAGAAGCTTTCTGAGAAACTGCTTAGTGTTTTGTTGATTCATCTCACAGAGTTACATCTGTATTTCGTGGATTTCTTTGCTAGCCTTATTTCTGTGGAATCTGAGAACAGATATTTCGGATCCCTTTGAAGACTATAGGGCCAAAGGAAATTTCCTCCGATAACAAAGAGAAAGAAGCTTTCTGAGAAACTTCTTTGTGTTCTGTGAAATCATCTCACAGAGTTACAGCTTTCCCCTCAAGAAGCCTTTCGCTAAGACAGTTCTCGTGGAATTGGCAAAGTGATATTTGGAAGCCCTTAGAGGGCTACGGTGAAAAATGAAATATCCTCAGATGAAATCTGGAAAGAAGCTTTCTGAGAAACTACTTAGTGTTCTGTTAATTCATCTCACAGAGTTACATCTGTATTTTGGATCTCTTTGCTATCCTTATTTCTGGTGAATCTGAGAACAGATATTTCGGATCCCTTTGAAGACTATAGGGCCAAAGGAAATATCCTCTGATAACAAAGAGAAAGAGCTTTCTGAGAAACCTCTTTGTGTTCTGTGAAATCATCTCACAGAGTTACAGCTTTCCCCTCAAGAAGCCTTTCGCTAAGACAGTTCTTGTGAAATTGGCAAAGTGATATTTGGAAGCCCATAGAGGGCTATGGTGAAAAAGGAAATATCCTCCGATTAAATCTGGAAAGAAGCTTTCTGAGAAACTGCTTAGTGTTCTGTTAATTCATCTCACAGAGTTACATCTGTATTTCGTGGATCTCTTTGCTAGCCTTATTTCTGTGGAATCTGAGAACAGATATTTCGGATTCCTTTTAAGACTATAGGGAAAAAGGAAATATCCTCCGATAACAAAGAGAAAGAAGCTTTCTGAGAAACTTCTTTGTGTTCTGTGAAATCATCTCACAGAGTTACAGCTTTCCCCTCAAGAAGCCTTTCGCTAAGACAGTTCTTGTGGAATTGGCAAAGTGATATTTGGAAGCCCATAGAGGGCTATGGTGAAAAAGGAAATATCGTCAGATGAAAACTGGAAAGAAGCTTTCTGAGAAACTGCTTACTGTTCTGTTGATTCATCTAACAGAGTTACATCTGTATTTCGTGGATCTCTTTGCTAGCCTTATTTCTGTGGAATCTGAGAACAGATATTTCGGATCCCTTTGAACACCATAGGGCCAAAGGAAATATCCTCCGATATCAAAGAGAAAGAAGCTTTCTGAGAAACTTCTTTGTGTTCTGTGAAATTATCTCACAGTGTTACAGATTTCCCCTCAAGAAGCCTTTCGCTAAGACAGTTCTTGTGGAATTGGCAAAGTGATATTTGGAAGCCCATAGAGGGCTATCGTGAAAAAGGAAATATCCTCAGATGAAATCTGGAAAGAAGCTTTCTGAGAAACTGCTTAGTGTTCTGTTAATTCATCTCACAGAGTTACATCTGTATTTCGTGGATCTCTTTGCTAGCCTTATTTCTGTGGAATCTGAGAACAGATATTTCGGATCCCTTTGAAGACTATAGGGCCAAAGGAAATATCCTCCGATAACAAAGAGAAAGATGCTTTCTGAGAAACTTCTTTGTGTTCTGTGAAATCATCTCACAGAGTTACAGCTTTCCTCTCAAGAAGCCTTTCGCTAAGACAGTTCTTGTGGAATTTGCAAAGTGATATTTGGAAGCCCATACAGGGCGAATGTGAAAAAGGAAATATCCTCAGATGAAATCTGGAAAGAAGCTTTCTGAGAAACTGCTTAGTGTTCTGTTGATTCATCTCACAGAGTTACATCTGTAATTCGTGGATCTCTTTGCTAGCCTTATTTCTGTGGAATCTGAGAACAGATATTTCGGATCCCTTTGAAGACTATAGGGCCAAAGGAAATATCCTCCGATAACAAAAAGAAAGAAGCTTTCTGAGAAACTTCTTTGTGTTCTGTGAAATCATCTCACAGAGTTACAGCTTTCCCCTCAAGAAGCCTTTCGCTAAGACAGTTCTCGTGGAATTGGAAAAGTCATATTTGGAAGCCCATAGAGGGCTTAGGTGAAAAATGAAATATCCTCAGAAGAAATCTCGAAAGATGTTTCTGAGAAACTACTTAGTGTTCTGTTAATTCATCTCACAGAGTTACATCTGTATTTTGGATCTCTTTGCTATCCTTATTTCTGTGGAATCTGAGAACAGATATTTCGGATCCCTTTGAAGACTATAGGGCCAAAGGCAATATCCTCCGATAACGAAGAGAAAGAAGCTTTCTGAGAAACCTCTCTGTGTTCTCTGAAATCATCTCACAGAGTTACAGCTTTCCCCTCAAGAAGCCTTTCGCTAAGACAGTTCTTTTGGAATTGGCAAAGTGATATTTTGAAGCCCATAGAGGGCTATGGTGAAAAAGGAAATATCCTCAGATGAAATCTGGAAAGACGCTTTCTGAGAAACTGCTTAGTGTTCTGTTGATTCATCTCACAGAGTTACATCTGTATTTCGTGGATCTCTTTGCTAAACCTATTTCTGTGGAATCTGAGAACAGATATTTCGGAACCCTTTGAAGACTATAGGGCGAAAGGAAATATCCTCCGATAACAAAGAGAAAGAAGCTTTCTGAGAAACTTCTTTGTGTTCTGTGAAATCATCTCACAGAGTTACAGCTTTCCCCTCAAGAAGCCTTTCGCTAAGACAGTTCTTGTGGAATTGGCAAAGTGATATTTGGAAGCCCCTAGAGGGCTATGGTGAAAAAGGAAATATTCTCCGATGAAATCTGGAAAGAAGCTTTCTGAGAAACTGCTTAGTGTTCTGTTAATGCATCTCACAGAAGTTCATCTCTATTTCGTGGATCTCTTTGCTAGCCTTATTTCTGAGGAATCTGAGAACAGATATTTCGGATCCCTTTGAAGACTATAGGGCCAAAGGAAATATCCTCCGATAACAAAGAGAAAGAGGTTTCTGAGAAACTTCTTTGTGTTCTGTGAAATCATCTCACAGAGTTACAGCTTTCCCCTCAAGAAGCCTTTCGCTAAGACAGCTCTTGTGGAATTGGCAAATTGATATTTGGAAGCCCATAGAGGGCTATGGTGAAAAAGGAAATATTCTCTGATGAAGTCTGGAAAGAAGCTTTCTGAGAAACTGCTTAGTGTTCTCTTAATTCATCTCACAGAGTTACATCTGTATTTCGTGGATCTCTTTGCTAGCCTTATTTCTGTGGAATCTGAGAACAGATATTTCGGATCCCTTTGAAGACTCTAGGGCCAAAGGAAATATCCTCCGATAACAAAGAGAAAGAAGCTTTCTGAGAAACTTCTTTGTGTTCTGTGAAATCATCTCACAGAGTTACAGCTTTCCCCTCAAGAAGCCTTTCGCTAAGACAGTTCTCGTGGAACTGGCAAAGTGTTATTTGGAAGCCCATAGAAGGCTATGGTGAAAAAGGAAATATCCTCCGATGAAGTCTGGAAAGAAGCTTTCTGAGAAACTGCTTAGTGTTCTGTTAATTCATCTCACAGAGTTACATCTGTATGTCGTGGATCTCTTTGCTAGCCTTATTTCTGTGGAATCTGAGAACAGATATTTCGGATCCCTTGTAGACTATAGGGCCAGAGGAAATATCCTCCGATAAAAAAGAGAAAGAAGCTTTCTGAAAAACCTCTTCGTGTTCTGTGAAATCATCTCACAGAGTTACAGCTTTCCCCTCAAGAAGCATTTCGCTAAGACAGTTCTTGTGGAATTGGCAAAGTGATATTTGGAAGCCCATAGAGGGATATGGTGAAAAAGGAAATATTCTCCGATGAAATCTGGAAAGACGCTTTCTGAGAAACTGCTTAGTGTTCTGTTGATTCATCTCACAGAGTTACATCTGTATTTCGTGGATCTCTTTGCTAAACCTATTTCTGTGGAATCTGAGAACAGATATTTCGGAACCCTTTGAAGACTATAGGGCGAAAGGAAATATCCTCCGATAACAAAGAGAAAGAAGCTTTCTGAGAAACTTCTTGGTGTTCTGTGAAATCATCTCACAGAGTTACAGCTTTCCCCTCAAGAAGCCTTTCGCTAAGACAGTTCTTGTGGAATTGGCAAAGTGATATTTGGAAGCCCATAGAGGGCTATGGTGAAAAAGGAAATATTCTCCGATGAAATCTGGAAAGAAGCTTTCTGAGAAACTGCTTAGTGTTCTGTTAATGCATCTCACAGAAGTTCATCTCTATTTCGTGGATCTCTTTGCTAGCCTTATTTCTGAGGAATCTGAGAACAGATATTTCGGATCCCTTTGAAGACTATAGGGCCAAAGGAAATATCCTCCGATAACAAAGAGAAAGAGGTTTCTGAGAAACTTCTTTGTGTTCTGTGAAATCATCTCACAGAGTTACAGCTTTCCCCTCAAGAAGCCTTTCGCTAAGACAGCTCTTGTGGAATTGGCAAAGTGATATTTGGAAGCCCATAGAGGGCTATGGTGAAAAAGGAAATATTCTCCGATGAAGTCTGGAAAGAAGCTTTCTGAGAAACTGCTTAGTGTTCTCTTAATTCATCTCACAGAGTTACATCTGTATTTCGTGGATCTCTTTGCTAGCCTTATTTCTGTGGAATCTGAGAACAGATATTTCGGATCCCTTTGAAGACTCTAGGGCCAAAGGAAATATCCTCCGATAACAAAGAGAAAGAAGCTTTCTGAGAAACTTCTTTGTGTTCTGTGAAATCATCTAACAGAGTTACAGCTTTCCCCTCAAGAAGCCTTTCGCTAAGACAGTTCTCGTGGAACTGGCAAAGTGTTATTTGGAAGCCCATAGAAGGCTATGGTGAAAAAGGAATATCCTCTGATGAAGTCTGGAAAGAAGCTTTCTGAGAAACTGCTTAGTGTTCTGGTAATACATCTCACAGAGTTACATCTGTTTTTCGTGGATCTCTTTGCTAGCCTTATTTCTGTGGAATCTGAGAACAGATATTTCGGATCCCTTTGAAGACTATAGGGCCAAAGGAAATATCCTCCGAGAACAAAGAGAAAGAAACTTTCTGAGAAACGTCTGTGTGTTCTGTGAAATCATCTCACAGAGTTACAGCTTTCCCCTCAAGAAGCCTTTCTCTAAGACAGTTCCTCTGGAATTGACAAAGTGATATTTGGAGGCCCATAGAGGGCTATGCTGAAAAAGGAAATAACCTCAGATGAAATCTGGAAAGAAGCTTTCTGAGAAACTGCTTAGTGTTCTGTTAATTCATCTCACAGAGTTACATCTGTATTTTGGATCTCCTTGCTAGCCTTATTTCTGTGGAATCTGAGAACAGATATTTCGGATCCCTTTGAAGACTATAGGGCCAAAGGAAATATCCTCCGATAACAAAGAGAAAGAAGCTTTCTGAGAAACTTCTTCGTGTCCTGTGAAATCATCTCACAGAGTTACAGCTTTCCCGTCAAGAAGCATTTCGCTAAGACAGTTCTTGTGGAATTGGCAAAGTGATATTTGGAAGCCCATAGAGGGCTATGGTGAAAAAGGAAATATCCTCCGATGAAATCTGTAAAGAAGCTTTCTGAGAAACTTCTTAGTGTTCTGTTAATGCATCTCACAGAGGTACATCTGTATTTCGTGGATCTCTTTGCGAGCCTTATTTCTGTGGAATCTGAGAACAGATATTTCGGATCCCTTTGAAGACTATAGGGCCAAAGGAAATATCCTCCGATAACAAAGAGAAAGAGGTTTCTGAGAAACTTCTTTGTGTTCTGTGAAATCAACTCACAGAGTTACAGCTTTCCCCTCAAGAATCCTTTCGCTAAGACAGCTCTTGTGGAATTGGCAAAGTGATATTTGGAAGCCCATAGAGGGCTATGGTGAAAAAGGAAATATTCTCCGATGAAGTCTGGAAAGAAGCTTTCTGAGAAACTGCTTAGTGTTCTGTTAATTCATCTCACAGAGTTACATCTGTATTTCGTGGATCTCTTTGCTAGCCTTATTTCGTTGTAATCTCAGAACAGATATTTCAGATCCCTTTGAAGACTATAGGGCCAAAGGAAATATCCTCCGATAACAAAGAGAAAGAAGCTTTCTGAGAAACCTCTTTGTGTTTTGTGAAATCATCTCACAGAGTTGCAGCTTTCCCTTCAAGAAGCCTTTCGCTAAGACAGTTCTTGTGGAATTGGCAAAGTGATATTTGGAAGCCCTTAGAGGGCTATGGTGAAAACGGAAATATCCTCAGATGAAATCTGAAAAGAAGCATTCTGAGAAACTGCTTAGTGTTCTGTTAATTCATCTCACAGAGTTACATCTGTATTTCGTGGATCTCTTTGCTAGCCTTATTTCTGTGGAATCTGAGAACAGATATTTTGGATCCCTTTGAAGACTATAGGGCCAAAGATAATATCCTACGTTAACAAAGAGAAAGAAGCTTTCTGAGAAAATTCTTTGTGTTCTGTGAAATCATCTCACAGAGTGACAGTTTTCCCCTCAAGAAGCCTTTCGCTAAGACAGTTCTTGTGGAATTGGCAAAGTGATACTTGGAAGCCCTTAGAGGGCTATGGTGAAAACGGAAATATCCTCCGATGAAATCTGGAAAGAAGCTTTCTGAGAAACTGCTCTGTGATGTGTGACTTCCACTCACAGAGTAACATCTGTATTTCGTGGATCTCTTTGCTAGCCTCATTTCTGGGGAATCTGAGAACAGATATTTCGGATGTGTTTGAAGACTATAGGGCCAAAGGAAATATCCTCCGATAACAAAGAGAAAGAAGCTTTCTGAGAAACTTCTTTGTGTACTGTGAAATCATCTCACAGAGTTACAGCTTTTCCCTCAAGAAGCCTTTCGCTAAGACAGTTCTTGTGGAATTGGGAAAGTGATATTTGAAAGCCCATAGATGGCTACGGTGAAAAATGAAATATCCTCATATGAAATCTGGAAAGAAGCTTTCTGAGAAACTGCTTAGTGTTCTGTTAATTCATCTCACAGAGTTACATCTGTATTTCGTGGATCTCTTTGCTAAACTTATTTCTGTGGAATCTGAGAACAGATATTTCGGATCCCTTTGAAGACTATAGGGCCAAAGGAAATATCCTCCGATAACAAAGAAAAAGAAGTTTTCTGAGAAACTTCTTTGTGTTCTGTGAAATCATCTCACAGAGTTACAGCTTTCCCCTCAAGAAGCATTTAGCTAAGACAGTTCTTGTGGAATTGGCAAAGTGATATTTGGAAGCCCATAGAGGGCTATGGTGAAAGAGGAAATATCCTCGGATGAAATCTGGAAAGAAGCTTTCTGAGAAACTGCTTAGTGTTCTGTTAATTCATCTCACTGAGTTACATCTGAATTTCGTGGATCTCTTTGCTAGCCTTGTTTCTGTGGA